>NC_092346.1:63277655-64674437 GCF_963676685.1 Mytilus edulis | reverse complement strand
TGGGTTTTTGAATTTGCGGGAATTTTATCACGTGTTATTTTAACCGGAAATGTTACAAAAGTGCATTATTTGATTAGTCATTATTTGTGTTACTAAAACCCCGGGGAAATTATGATAAGATAAGATAAGATAAAGATAAAGATATTTTATATCCTAATCATAGGGCTCATAACAAGCATGTAATCACATAAAGTAAAAATAAAAGCCATTCTCCCCCACTCGCATACACTCACACATACCACTATGAGGGGGGAGGACAGGGGTAAGGAAGACAGAGAGAGAAAGGGGGTAGGAGAAAGGAGAAAAGGGGTGGGAGAAAGGAGAAAGGGGGTAGGAGAAAGGAGGAGGAAGGCTGGGAGAAAGGAGAAAAAGTTGGAGAAAGGAGAAAAAATAAAATATCTCTCCTTTTGAAAATTTTTCTAATATTTCAAGAAAAAATATCTCAAAAGGAAATCATCGTTTTATTCTCAATGGGAGAAAGGAGAAGAGGAGTGGAGAAGGGAGAAAGGTACCCCTGTCCTCCCCCTCCACTATCGTTCTGATTAAGGATGATTGATTTAACAGTACAACATGGTTAGGTTAGACATAATTAACTTTACCGCCACGTGCAAGGGCTGTATAGCCAGTCAAGGTCGTTAAAAACTTACATTTGTTTAAATTCACTTGATATCTGGGACAAATACAGTATTTTTCAATCATAAGGCAGCAACCATTTGATTTTCTGGGGGGGGGGGGGGGGGGGGGGGGGGGGGGGGGGGGGGGGCTATGTTTTTTTTTGGAAAAAAAAGTTTGTTTCCAGTTTTTGGAGAAAAAAACTAATTTGTTTTTGATTCTGAGAAAAAAAAAATTGTTTGTTTCACCCCCAGCTGCCACTATATGTAATGCTAAAATTGAAAGAAAAAAATTGTTTTCGATTTGTCGTGAAAAAAATAGATTGTTTTTTGCCGCAGGCGAAAAAAAAAGTTTGTACAGAAAAAAAAAACCCATAGCCCCCCCCCCCCCCCCCCCAGAAAATCAAATGGTTGCTGCCTAAACTGGTTCCCCTTTCACCCTAAGACCGGTCCCCATCCAAATCCCTGCACCTCATTGTACCGATTATCACTACACAACAGGCAGTGGCGTAGCTTGCAGGTATGCTCAGATGCTCAAGCATCCACATCATTTGACCAAAAAAAAATTAGATAAATGATAATTGCATGTGTTCGCAGCAGAAACACACAGATGTACTAGTATCTAAACGTAACAATAGTGAGGCTATGCGAATAGTGTTCAACTTTTTCCGAAGCAGTATACGTGGTCTTTCCTTTAGGCTCATGTAGTTTATGGATAAATCACTAAATATAGGGCTCTCGACTTTTTCGTAAAAAGTCTACATCGTAGCGCATCGTTGGCTACGGCAAGCGCAGAAGATGATGATACACAGATCTGGTCTGAAAATGAGCCAAGCAGAGCGATGACATAACAACGTTATTAGTTAACAACTAATCAATCATATCCTGATATCGTTTCCTGGGACATGAAACACGACCAACCAGGCATTCTTAGAACTTGTAGCTGACAACGGGCTAGAACAAATGTGGACTTTCAAACACGAAAAGAGAATACCTTAGATTTATTGCTTACCTCTCATCCTTCATTTAAATTAAGATGCAAACCTTTATCATCAATAGGAAACAGCGACCATGACATTGTCCTCCTAGATATGGCTTGTAAACCTCTTAAACCTAAACCAGTCAGAAGAAAAATATTTCTATGGAAAAAAGCTGAAATACATAATATAAAGGAAGACCTACAAAACTTTATAACTACCTTCAAAACACATCAAAGATAGAAGCGTTGAGTCTTTATGGCAGGCATTTAAAACAGCTGTACAAACCACCATAGAGAAAAGAGTACCAACAAAAATGACCCTTGGAAGAAACACCCATCCATGGATCAATACAACCATTAGACGCAAAATAAACCAAAAGCAGAAAGCACACAAGAAGGCTAGAAAAACTAAAAAGAAAAGAGACAAAGATAGATATAAAAGACTACAACAAGAAGTTCAGTGGGAGGTCCGGCAAGCCAACAAGAAATATATGGAAGAGGTCAGTTCAGACTATAGAGATAATGCAAAGAAGTTCTGGTCTTATATCAAAAGCAAAGGTCAAGAATGGACAGGAGTGGCACCGTTAAAAAACAAAATGGGATTTCTGCAAAGTGACAACAAGAGCAAAGCTGACATTTTAAACGACCAATTCCAGTCAGTATTTACCAAAGAAAACCTAAATAACTTTCCAAATAAAGGAAAAAGTCCATACTACACCATGAAGGACATAAAAATTAGTACCAACGGAGTCCACAAATTGTTAAAAAACCTGAAACCGCATAAAGCTACTGGTCCCGACTCAATACCAGCCTTTATACTGAAAGCAGCAGCAGAACAACTTGCTCCGATACTCACAGACCTATACCAAACATCATTGAACACTGGTGAAGTCCCGCAAGATTGGAGAGATGCCAATGTAGTTCCATTTTTTTAAAAAGACGGAAGGCACCTAGCATCTAACTACAGACCAGTATCTCTAACTTCCATCACGTGTAAGGTCTTAGAACATATTGTACATAGCAACATCATGGACCACTTTGACAAAAAAAAATTACTAACTGATGCACAACACGGATTCCGCAAAAGACGATCATGCGAATCCCAACTAATCGTAACCATCAACGACATTGCATCAAAATTAAAAAGTGGGGGCCAAGTAGACATCATCCTGCTAGACTTTGCAAAAGCATTTGACAGGGTACCACATCACCGCCTCCTACACAAGCTGAAATACTATGGCGTCAACCCCAAAACCAATAAATGGATTCGCTCCTTCCTACATAACAGAAAGCAGAGCGTGATATTAGAGGGTGCTGTCTCCTCACAAGTACCAGTACTCTCTGGTGTACCCCAAGGCACAGTCCTTGGTCCATTACTGTTCCTGGCCTACATAAACGACATGCCAGAAACAGCATCTACATCAGAGACCAAATTGTTCGCGGATGACAGCCTACTCTTTCGTACCATCACCAACCAAGCTGACAGTGAACTAATTCAAAAGGACTTAACAGCATTGGAAGACCATCAGCAACAACCTAACATGGGATAAACACATAGACAATACAGTAGGCAAAGGAAACAGAACGTTGGGATTTATACGTAGAAACCTAAAAGGCTGTACAAAACCTGTAAAGGCAGCTGCGTATGTATCCATGGTAAGACCTGCAGTGGAATACGCAAGCACAATATGGGACCCAACCGCCCAAAATAAAATCAAGGCAATTGAACAGGTCCAGAAAAGAGCTGCACGATTTGTGAATAACAACTACACAGACCGAACACCTGGCTGTGTCACAAATATGGTTAAAAATCTTAAATGGGAAAGTCTCGAAGAACGGAGGAAAACAAATAGATTATGCATGCTATTTAAGATCCAGCATGATCTTATAGATATAGACCGTCACCAATATCTGACACCGAATGATAACCGGACCAGAGGTAAAAACCGCTTCTTCCAAGAAAGAACAAGTACAGACACCTACGGCCAATCTTTCTTCCCGAGGACAATCAGGGACTGGAACAACCTACCAACAACAGTTACAGCGACCAACACCGTTGAGGGATTCAGAGCTGCCCTGAAGGCATGCTCTGAAAGGAAGTAGGAAAACCCAGTTGTACATAATTTTAATTGTATATTTTTGCGAACGTTTTAAATTATTTGTAAATAGCCAAGAGAAAGCTTTCTGTGTTGCCCGACACTGCGTAAAGTTTTCGCGCGGAACCATGAACATTCAATATTGAATCCGGTTCCTTACCTGGAAGAAGAAGAAGAAGAAGACTAGTATTTGATAACGGAGTTTGATAATTCCAACAAAAAAAACATTTTTTTCTCTTTTTTTATTAATATTTTGAGAGAAATAAAAGCTTCAGGCCAAATGCACCTGAGATCAAAAGATACCAGAAAAAGATCCGGACAAAAGATACCAGTCTAACTCATAAATCGAAAATAAACTGACAACGCAATGGCTTAAAATGAAAAAGAAAAACAGACAAACAATAGCACACATGACTCAACATAGAAAACTAAAGAATAAGCAACACGAACCCCACCAAAAACTAGGGGTGATCTCAGGTGCTCCAGGAGTCGATTTCACAAAAAAACTTACGGTTGGTCTTAAGTCATGAACAAATCAGTATATTTACGATCAATCTTAGTCGTAAGTTTTTTTGTGAAATCAACTCAGTCCAGAAGGGTAAGTAGATCCTGCTCCACATGTGACACCCGTTGTGTTGCTCATGTTATAACAAATCCAGGAAATAGTCTAATTCGGTAGGCATGAAAGGGAGGGGGATTGTAGTTACGACGTAAGAAAGGGGGGTATATATACCCTAGACATATAATGCAAATTATCATAGGTGATTATATATATGTTTCTGCACATATCAAGTTAGGCTACATTGGCAATGTTATGTTTTTTCTTTGTTTTTACTTCAAAGAAGTTGTTGTTGGTGTTTGTTGGGATTTGGTATACCAGAGACATATAATGTTTATATACTGTTCTATATTTTGGTAATTCCTCACCTTATTCTTTTTATGTATAACAAAATCATTTTCAAACTGTTTATAAAAAGAAATTTTCTAAATCACATGTCAACAGCTATAATCTGTACAATGATATATTTTCTAAGCTAGACAAACGTAAGCTCATTAGGTCTTTCCACCTTTCTTGTGGTAAGACCTATTGTATTTGTTCTGATTATTAGGTCTTTCCACTTTTCGTGGAAAGACCTTTTGTTTTTCTTCTGATTATTAGGTCTTTCCACTTTTCGTGGAAAGACCTTTTGTTTTTCTTCTGATTATTTTTTTTTTTTTTTTTTCTGCCGTCTGAGATGCTTTTTTGTCTTACAACATATCGAATGGATTTTAAGGCCAATGATGTTGTACAGTAATGGGGGTTTCAAAACTCACCCTGTGTGACCGAACACTTTTTCTTATAGGAGTTATCTCCCTGTGTCCCCTTTTTCTTGTTATCGCTATATCTCTAAAACCGTAAAAGATTTTAGCAAACTGTTTTCACCAAATTGGTCGTCTACTCTTGAGAATGATTTGGTTTATTTTGACTTGAGTGATCGGAAGACATCTTATGGGAGTTATTTCCCTTTGAAAATTTAAGATAGGCGATTTGTTGAATAAATTCATACGTTATAAGTCGTAGAGGCCTACAGTCTTTTGATATGAAGTCCTTGGTCCATTTGAAGGAAATTGAGGTCAAGGTCAAAGGTCACGGTCATGTTCTAAATTTAGAATTTTGCTTGTTATCGTTATTCCACAGAAACTGTGACAGTGAATGATATGATGTGTTTGCCAAATAACTGTTTACAATAAGGCGCAACTTCAACCTAGTTCAGTCAAAGTGTTTTGGTTAACCCTTATAGGAGTTTTCTCCCCTTATGTATTTCAAATCAGTATTTCTCCACAACCTTACCAGTGATTGACCTCCAGTCTTCCGTTTTGAGTTCACTGACCTATGACCTTGAAATTGAGATCAAGGTCGAAGGTCAAGGTCATGTTATAAATTTAGAATTTTGCTTGTTATCGTTATTAAGAAGAAACTGTTACAGTTAATGATAGGATTTGTTTGCCAAATTACTGTTTACAAAAATGCACAACTTCAACCTATTTTAGTCGAAGTGTTTTGGTTAACCCTTATACGAGTTTTCTCCCCTTATGTATTTGAAATCAGTATTTTCCCCAACCATACAAATGATTGACTTGGGGTCTTTTGATTTGAGATCACTGACCTATGACCTTGAAATTGAGGTCAAGGTCAAAAGTCAATTTGACGTTCTAGATTTTGACCTTTGCTAAAAATTATTTTCTGTTCATAATAAAACAATTAAGTCTTCTGAACGTACCTATTAATCTTATTTTTTATATCAATTTGAAGAACCAAATTACATCAACAAGGAGTGACATTTCTAACATCATTTTTTAAATTTCATTCTTATTATCGAGGTGGAAAGACCTTCAATTGTTCTCTGAAGAATTGGTTTTTAATTTTTTTTCTTTTTTTCTTCTGCCGTCTAAGATGCTTTTTTGTTTTACAACATATCGAATGGATGTTTGGCCAATGATGTTGTTCAGTAATGGAGATTTCAAAACTCACCCTGTGTGACCGAACACTTATTCTTATCGCTATATCTCAAAAACCGTATAAGATTTTTACAAACTGTTTTCACCAAATTGTTCGTCTACTCTTAAGAACGATATGTTGGGTTAATTCATACAGTATAAGTTGTAGAGGCCTACAGTCTTTTGATATGAAGTCCTTGGTCCTTATAAAGGAAATTGAGGTCAAGGTCAAAGGTCAAGGTCATGTTATAAATTTTGAATTTTGCTTGTTATCGTTATTCAAAAGAAACTGTAACAGATGATGATATGATATGTTTGCAAAATCACTGTTTACAATAAGGTGCAACTTCAACTTATTCAGTCGAAGTGTTTTGGTTAACCCTTATAGGAGTTTTCTCCCCTTATGTATTTAAAATCGTTATTTCTCCACAACCATACAAGTGATTGATCTCGGACCTTCTAATTTGAGTTCACTGACCCATGACCTTGAAATTGAGGTCAATGTCGAAGGTCAAGGTCATGCTATAAATTTTGAATTTTGCTTGTTATCGTTATTCAAAAGAAACTGTAACAGTTAATGATACGATGTATTTGCCTAATTACTGTTTACAACAAGGGGCAACTTTATTCCATTTAAGTCGTAGTGTTTTGGTCAACCCTTTTAGGAGTTTTCTCCCCTTTTGTTTTTGAAATCGATATTTCTCTACAACCATTCAAGTGATTGACCTGGGGTCTTTTGATTTGAGATCACTGACCTATGACCTTGAAATTGAGGTCAAGGTCAAAGGTCAAGTTGACGTTCTTGATTTTGTCCTTTGCTTTAAATTTGTTTTTGTTCATTATAAAACAATTAAATCTTCTGTATATACCTATTAATCTTATTTTTCTATATCAGTTGAGGTACCAAATTACATCAACAAGGAGTGACCCTTTCTAACTTTTTTTTCTTAATTTCATTTTAATTATCGAGGTGGAAAGACCTTCAATTGTTCTCTGAAGAATTGGTTTTTAATTTTTTTTTTTCTTCCGCCTAATTTTTTTCTTGCGGTGTAAAAATGTTTCAAAAGATGTTGTTTAGTTTTTTTGTATATGATATCATTCAGTCTATACGCTTTTGAAACTGACCCTGTTTAACCGAACACTTTTCTTTGTAAGAGTTATCTCCCCAAACACTGTTTTTCTTGTTATCAGATCTCCTCCGCAACCGTAAAAGAAAGCGACAAATTTATTTTTCCAAATTGCTGGTTATATCCTCAGGATGTTACGTTTTATTTTCACCGAAGCTTTACGAAGACTCCATATGAGAGTTATTTCCCCTTTTGTAATGAAATAAATGAAATGAATTTGTTACTGGAAAACCATTAGTGATAGAGGCCTAGGGTCTTTTGATTTGAGGTCCTTGGTCCAAAAAAATGAAAATGAGGTCAAGGTCAAAGGTCAAGGTCATGTTCAAAAATATGATTTTGGCTTGTTATCTCTTATTTTCAGAAATCCTATAAGATATCGACAAAATATTTGCACAAAATGTGTGTTACGACATGGCGTAACACGTAAATTTTAGTTAAAAGGGTACGTAAACATTTGATGCGACTTTTCCCCCTTTTATATCTTATATTAGTTGTATGGTAATATAACTCATTATCATTATAAAGTAAAGGCTTAGGGTCTTTTGATTTAAGATCCTTGGTCCAAAAAAATGAAAATTAGGTCAAGGTCAAAGGTCAAGGTCAAATTCTAAACTTTGATTTTTGCTTATTTTCACTCTTTTTCATTAACCTTATAAGATTTCAACAAATTATTTTTACTAAATTGTTAGTTGCGACATGTCGTAACTTTTAAATTTTGATTGGAAGGGTGCGAAGAGAATAAATGGGATTTTTGCCCCTGTTATATTTAGAATTATGCGTAAAGTGATATTACTCATGAACCATACATAATACAGACCTAGGGTCTTTTAATTTGGGATCCTTGGTTTATGACCTTGAAATTGAGGTCAAGGTCATAGGTTAATTGGACGTTCTAGATTTTGACCTTTGCTTGAAATTCATATTTATATATCATTTAGCCATAGGAACTGACATTTTCAACTGAATTTTAATATTTTCATATCAAAATAGATCCTTATTGGTGGAAAGACCTTCAATTGTTCTTTGAACAATTGGTTTTTAATTGTCATAATATACATTTTATATGTTACTACTTTTTACAGAACTATTAACTGAAAATTAGATAAATCTCAACAAAAAAACTACAATGTGTTTGGTTTCTGCAAGTATATCTTTTTTGTAATGATTGCCATGTTTGTTCTGTTGATTGTTTGGAAAAGTATAATTGCGACCAAGCGTAATTTCAATTAACCCTGAGGTTTCAGAGATTTTTCAATAAGTTTACAGCATAAAATGATGTCGGACAACAAATGCAAGACCAACTTGAGGGTGTGGATGAGTGTTTGTAGAATAGAGAATAATGGACATAAAATATGTAAATTAGAGAAAATGGACCACAAAATTAAAGAATAGAGAATAATGAAGTGCATATAAAGAGCAGAGAAAAAGAGTGCACACACTGAAATGTCTCCGATGCCTCCTTTACTAACCATTGATATTGTGTTGATAGTCCTTAATATAAACCTTTACTACAACTATCACATAAACTTAACATGATCCAAGAAAAACGAGGTCAAGGTCAGTTAAACCAAACGAGAAATACATGTACACCTTACAATCATTTAATACACTAAATATAGTGAACCTATTGCTTATAGTATCTAAGAAACAAACTTAACCATGAAAACTTAATATAGACTAATGAACCATCAAAATGAGGTCAAGGTCAGATGATACATACCAGACAGACATATTCTGCTTACAATGCTTCTATACAACAAATAAAGTTGACCTTCTGCTTATAGTAGTTTAAGAAAAACGGACCAAAACATAAAAACTTAAAAGTGAGCAACGAACTATGAAAATGAGGTAAAGATCAAATAAAACATGCCAGACTGACATGTACATCATAACATATTTCCATACACCAAATATAGTTGACCTATAGCATATAGTATAAGAAAAAAAGACCAAAACTCAAAACCATTATCTTTGACCACTGAACCATGAAAATGAGATCAAGGTCAGATGGCCTTTGCCAGTTGGACATGTACACCTTACAATCATTTCATTAACCAAATATAGTAGACCTATTTCATACAGTATAAGAAAAACCGACCAAAACACAAAACTTAACTATAACCACTGAACCATGAAAATGAGGTCAAGGTCAGAGGGCACATGCCAGTTGGTCATGTACACCTTACAATCCTTCCATATAAAAAATATATATGACCTATTTCTTATAGAATCTGAAATATGGACTTGACCACCAAAACTTAACCTTTTTCACTAATCCATAAAATCATCAGGGGTTGAAGTCACGTGAAAACTATCTGACGGGCATGAGGACCTTGCAATGTACGCACATACCAAACATAGTTATCCTATTACTCATAATAAGAGAGAAATTAACATAACAAAAAATCTGAACTTTTTTTTCAAGTAGTCACTGAATAATGAAAATGAGGTCAAGGACAATTATCATGTGACAGACGAAAGCTTCGTAACATGAGGTATCTATATACTAGAGGCTCTAAAGAGCCTGTGTCGCTCACCTTGGTCTATGTGCATATCATAAACGAAGGACACACAGATGGATTCATGACAAAATTGTGTTTTGGTGATGGTGATGCGTTTGAAGATCTTACTTTACTGAACATTCTTGCTGCTTACAATTATCTCTATCTATAATGATCTTGGCCCAGTAGTTTCAGTGGAAATTGTTAAAAAATTACTATAAAGGACAATAACTCCTTAGGGGGTCAAATGACCATTTTGGTCATGTTGACTTAATTATTTTTAGGTCTTACTTTGCTTTACATTATTGCTGTTTACAGTTTATCTCTATCTATAATAATATTCAAGATAATAACAAACAAGAGGCTCTCAAGAGCCTGAATCGCTCACCTGAATTTTTTTGGTTTAATCTCTCATCAATGATTATTTTGGCTTTTCAATTTATTTAAATGTTCTTGAAATCGTCCTATTCTCTTCGAAAGCCAAAAAAAAATCAATTTCTCCTATGTTCTATTTTAGCCATAGGAGCTATGTTTCTTGACATACAAGGAAATGAAATATAAAATTTATACTAGATACTCTGAAACTCTGAAACTCATTTAGCCTAAGTTTGGCTGAAATTGATACAGCAGTTTCAAAGGAGAAGATTTTTTAAAGCAAGTCAACATGATGAACAAATTGTGAAAAAAGTTTTTAAAGGGCAATAACTCCTTAAGAGGTCAATTGACAATTTTGGTCAAATTGACTTATTTGTAGATCTTACTTTGCTGATCATTTTTGCTGTTTACAGTTTATCTTTATCTATAATAATATTCAAGATAATGACCAAAAACTGCAAAATTTCCTTAAAATTACCAATTAAGTGGCAGCAACCCAACAATGGTTTGTTTGATTCATCTGAAAATTTCAGGGCTGATAGATCTTGACCTAATGAACATTTTTACCCCATGTCAGATTTGCTCTAAATGCTTTCGTTTTTGAGATATAAGCCAAAAACTGCATTAGACCCCTATGTTCTATTTTAAGTAACGGCGGCCATGTTTTTTGACGGATCAAAAATCGAAGCGCACATTTTGTGCAGGATATACTAAGGAACAATCATGCTAAGTTTCATTCAAATCCATTCAGTAGTTTCAGAGGAGAAGATGTTTGAAAAATTGTTAACGACGACAGACGACGACGACGACGACGACGACGACGACGTCGACGACGACGGACGCCAAGTGATAAGAAAAGCTCACATGGCCTTTTAGGCCAGGTGAGCTAAAAACTGCAAAATTTCCTTAAAATTACCAATAAAGTGGCAGCAACCCAACAATTGGTTGTTTGATTCATCTGAAAATTTCAGGGCTGATAGGTATTGACCTAATGAACATTTTTACCCCATGTCAGATTGCTGTAAATGCTTTCGTTTTTGAGATATAAGCCAAAAACTGCATTTGACCCCTATGTTCTATTTTAAGTAACGGCGGCCATGTTTTTTGACGGATCAAAAATCAAAGCACACACTTTGTGCAGGATAATCTAAGGAACAATCATGCTAAGTTTTAACCAAATCCATTCAGTAGTTTCAGAGGAGAAGATTTTTTAAAGTTAGCAAATATGATGAACAAAAGGTGAAAAATTGTCATTAAAGGACAATAACCCCTTAAGGGGTCAATTGACAATTTTGGTCATATTAACTTATTTGTAGATCTTACTTTGCTGATCATTTTTGCTGTTTACAGTTTATCTTTATCTATAATAATATTCAAGATAATGACCAAAAACTGCAAAATTTCCTTAAAATTACCAAATAAGTGGCAGCAACCCAACAATGGTTTGTTTGATTCATCTGAAAATTTCAGGGCTGATAGATCTTGACCTAATGAACATTTTTACCCCATGTCAGATTTGCTCTAAATGCTTTCGTTTTTGAGATATAAGCCAAAAACTGCATTAGACCCCTATGTTCTATTTTAAGTAACGGCGGCCATGTTTTTTGACGGATCAAAAATCGAAGCGCACATTTTGTGCAGGATATACTAAGGAACAATCATGCTAAGTTTCATTCAAATCCATTCAGTAGTTTCAGAGGAGAAGATGTTTGAAAAATTGTTAACGACGACAGACGACGACGACGACGACGACGACGACGACGTCGACGACGACGGACGCCAAGTGATGAGAAAAGCTCACATGGCCTTTTAGGCCAGGTGAGCTAAAAACGGCAAAATTTCCTTAAAATTACCAATTTAGGGGCAGTAACCCAACAACCGGTTGTCGGATCCATCTGAAAATTACAGGGCAGATAGATCTTGACATGATAAACAATTTAACCCTGTCAGATTTGCTCTAAATGCTTTGATTTTTGAGTTATAAGCCAAACACTGCATTTTACCCCTATGTTCTATATTTAACTGTGGTGGCCATCTTGGTTGGATGGCCGGATCACCGGACACATTTTTTAAACTACATACCCAAAAGATGATTGTGGCCAAGTTTGGATTAATTTAGCCCAGTAGTTTCAGAGGAGAAGATTTTTGTAAAAGATTACTAAGATTTACGAAAAATGGTTAAAAATTGACTATAAAGGGCAATAACTCCTAAAGGGGTCAACTGACCATTTCGGTCATGTTGACTTATTTGTAAATCTTACTTTGCTGAACACTTAGCTGTTTACAGTTTATCTCTATCTATAATAATATTCAAGATAATAACCAAAACAGCAAAATTTCTATAAAATTACCAATTCAGGGGCAGCAACCCAACAACGGGTTGTCCGATTCATCTGAAAATTTCAGGGCAGATAGATCTTCACCTGATAAACAATTTTACCCCCATGTCAGATTTGCTCTAAATGCTTTGGTTTTTGAGTTATAAGCCAAAAACTGCATTTTACCCCTATGTTCTATATTTAGTCGTGGCGGCCATCTTGGTTGGATGGACGGGTCACCGGACACATTATTTAAACTAGATATCCCAATGATAATTGTGACCAAGTTTGGTTAAATTTGGCCCAGTAGTTTCAGAGGAGAAGATTTTTGTAAAAGTTAACGACGCCGGACGACGCCGGACGCCAAGTGATGGGAAGAGCTCACTTGGCCCTTCGGGCCAGGTGAGCTAAAAAAGTATGAAACATCCAGGTCTTCCACCTTCTAAAATATAAAGCTTTTTAAAAGTGAGCTAACGCTGCTGCCGTAGCTGCAATAGCCGCCCCCGCCGGATCACTATCCTTAAGTCGAGCTTTCTGCGACAAAAGTCGCAGGCTTGACAAAAATAATACAAAAACAGCAATATCATAGGAATGAATTCCTAAAGTACTAAATGTGATTGATTATTCTACTGGCTGTTCTATGGATCATGCATATATGTTCCCCATAAGTATAAACAGCCTGTCAAATAAATGAGAGGGGGAGGGTGGGATATCTATTCTTAATATTCTACCTATGAATTTTCTGCAAGGTAAGGAGTCCGGCTACTGATTTATGGCTTTAATGGGCATCTATGATTCCTGAAGAAGATCCTGAAATTATCTTTCCTTGAAGTTTGGTTCAGATGAAGTCATCCATGATTTTCCACAATTTTTTATTTAAAATGTTCAGCTATTTTGAACACAAGGAAATAAATTGTCAGGTTTATGATAACAAAAATATAAAAAAACAAGAATGTGTCCATAGTACACAGAAGCCCAACTCACACTGTCATTTTCCATGTTCAGTGGACCGTGAAATTGGGGTCAAAACTTTAATTTGGCATTTAAATTAGAAAGATTATATCATAGGGAACATTTGTACTAAGTTTCAAGTTGATTGGACTTCAACTTCATCAAAAACTACCTTGACCAAAAACTTTAACCTGAACTTTGCACTATCATTTTCTATGTTCAGTGGACCGTGAAATTTGGTTCAAAACTTTAATTTGGCATTAAAATTAGAAAGATCATATCATGGGTAACATGTGTACTAAGTTTAAAGTTGATTCGACTTCAACTTCATCAAAAACTACCTTGACCAAAAACTTTAACCTGAAGCAGGACGAACGGACGAACGAACAGACGAACGGACGTACAGACCAATAAAACATAATGCCCCTCTACTATCGTAGGTGGGGCATAAAAAATGTTATTAAGGAAATAAATAAAAAAGAATGAAATAAAATGAGGGAGGGTTACCCCAACCATGGTATACTATTCCCAGTCCAGGCATATCAGTGCATGTTCATATATATCTCCGTTATAGCCAAACTTAGAAAAGTACATCCAAGTATATTTGATTTAGTTTTTTTCCTGTGAATTGTTTTACCTCCATTGATACAGGTAAAGGTAATGGGGTAAATCAGCAATTTCAGTTTGATTTCAAGCTTTATTCCTCTCATTTTACGTGCACAGGTTATTTTCTTGGGACTGTTCTATAGAAATTTGTTTTTAAAGCAATCACATTCTCTCTCATTTTCTGTAGAACATCTTAAAATACAATTCTCAAAAGTCCATTGCATACATGCATTTGCAATCTAAAACCTCATCCAAAAACTTTCTTGCCACATGATACAGACAAATGGCCAGACAAAAAAAGATTTCTAACTATTCAAACAATAGAATCTCTGTAGAAAATATTATTTGTAAAATAATTATGATATTATTAATGTTTCAGTATATTTCTTGCTTTTCTTTGACTTCTTTAACTTTGGTAATCTCCAAGATATACGGCTATAAAAATTGTCATCAAAGACAAAACATTTTAGTCCTAGTGATTTAAAATCCTTATCTGTCGTGCAGTGCTCTCTACATTTAGTATTTACCAATACCGATAAAAGATATGGTTTTATAGTTTGTTTCCCAAAAGTTAACTGATGATCAAAGGATTCAGAAATATTAAATCCTGGGTAAATTACAAGTAAACTGGCACACTCCTTCATTATGTCCTTAACGCCTTTAGTTGAATCTGAAAAAAAAATCAACAAATGTTAAATCATTCTGATGCTTTTTATTATATTTAAAGGTGTTTTGTCATGCACATAATATTATCATTGGCCATTATCTGTTCATCTTTGGCTAGTACGAAAAATTACCTATTGTAAAATGTTAATATGTGATCTCAAGATTCTAAAATAGGAACAAGGATCACAAATTATAGGTATAATTAATTCCTTTAAATATTTTTAGATCTTGTTTGCTCCACCCAAAAAAAGTATTACAGTATCACACTTACATTGTGCTAAACTGTGAATATCAATTAAAAACAGAGCGATAAACAGATGAACAGATGCACAGACCAAAAAACATAATGCCCATAAATTAGGCATAAAAACCCATCTATCTTAAATCAATGCCATCATTAATATCCAACAGATTTTCTATATCCAACATGTCAACTATAATGGAGATTGTTACAGACCATATTTAGCTATATTTGTGTATATATTGTGTAAGAAGAGTTACGTTTTTCTTTATATATATATATAAACAGTCGGTAGTGTATTTTCCACTGCATAAGTCTCTTATAGGGAAAGATGACAGGGTTGTCTTATACACCAGTTCAACTTATGTAAGACCTTTTTTCTGAAATCCAGTCACAAATTGTAAAAAGAATATAAATTTTCAATGCGATATAAGTGTTTGTTATCTCTGAATTTTGTATGACCGTCTATATTTCTGATATTCTTCCCTTCATATAAGTATTTTTATAATTTTATAAGATTTTACCAAATCCTGGTTTAATAATATCCATAGTGGCAATATTATAGCCATTGCTTTTAAGTGCATCTTTAACTTTCTTAGCTCGAAGTTCATCTCCATCATCATAAAGAATAAATACATCATAACTGTAAGAACCTGTTAGAAAGAAAATAACTTTCATTTATTAGTGTCAGTTTAATATTGAATATAGCACAGTCAACTGTTTAGATATACATGTATTCACCTTCTAAGAACCTTTTTCCTGAGGGGTAGTCAAATCTTTAACTAGCTGCGGACCTGTATAGGTCCGCAAAAGTAAAAAAATACCATAAGGACCTATGAGCTATGGTTCCGCAACTAATCTTTAACTTAATTTTTGTACATTGCAGAATTTTTTCTCCTTTCACCACTTTTTAATGAAAAGCAGTTTGTTTTTCATCTAAGTTTAAACTGACTTATACACATGTATATAGGTGCAGTGGGGGTTTAAGGGTGCATACCCTACTTTAAGCAATATTTTTTTACTAATCACTTGACTATTAGACTATTTATTGGTTTTTTTTTGCTTGCCTCTTTCAGAAATTTGTCCCCTACCAGATTATTTTTAAAAAAAATAATGGACAATGACAAATGTTGAACTACAAGTGATGTGAAAAGCTCTCTTAACCCTTTAAAATGAAATTACATTTTCACTCTCTGCCTAGTGTTACTGAATTATTACAAGAATCTTTATTGAAATTATATATTTACAATGAAATATTTTCTTAACATACCTGTACAACTCATTCTGCTAAAGCAAGAACAATGAGTTAAAATGAAAAAAGCTTTTCCTGCACAAAATAGAGCTATTACTATAAATGCTGCCACTAAAACACAACCAATTATTACTGCCAGTATAATATATGTCACATAACGTGTTGTAAGTTTTGGATCTGAAATATAAAAATAAAACTCTCATTGACACTGACTTGACTATTAGTATTTTTAAAAGTCAATAAAATCTAATTAAATGGTCAATTCTCCAGAATCTTTACCAAATTTATAATAAGCTCCAAGATCTATTGAGAAAAGTTTGAATTTTACAATTATGCTGCTTATTTTGTTCAGGAGTAATGACACTTGAATACTTTAACAATGTTACTAATAGATGAAAAACCTGCTGTGTTGTCATTTTGACAGCCTCTGGTTTCTTTATGTTATGTTTAAGTAACTCTAATCGTATTGTTTTTAATTCTAAAAACTCAAAATTATATGCGAAGTTTGTTTCATTCCATATTTTGAAATTGGATACTATCAATAGCACCTGTCCATTGAGTACTTTTAAGATATATATCATCATATATTTTCTATATTAGTAACTCTCTGGCACATTTCAATTATTGTAACAGTACTAGACTAAAGTTAGCTTTTTTTATTTACATTTAATAACTTATGAGGGTTATTTTTGAAGGGCCAACAATTTTGTATACTCTAATTTTCATGTAGGTTTATAAACTATTTGCTAAATGAAAATGTTCAATAATTTATAATCATCATTACTAACATTATCTAAAATTTAACTATTTACCTATACCTATCAGTGTAACATTGAACCGTCTGACATTTGTTCCTTGATTATCTTTTACTACACATACAAATGGATGAAGTATGTCCTCTTCTATCACATGTTGGATTGTCAGTTGAGATTCTATATTTGTTACGTTTTCCCTGTAAAATGTAGGATCATAAAGCATTAAATTAGCAATGCAATGTTGATGAATATAAAAATAAGAAGATGTGGTATAATTGCCAATGAGACAACTCTCTATCAGAGACCAAATGACATAAAAGTTTACAACTATAGGTCACCAAACAGCCTTCAACAATTAGCAAAACCCATACACATAGCCTGCTATAATAGGCCAAGAAATAACAAATGTAAAACAATTCAAACGAGTAAACCAACTGCCTGATGTAAAAACAATAAACAAAATACAAATTTGATATACAGCAACAAAAGACTGAATTAAAAGGCTCCTGACTTGGGACAATAGTGCAACAGTACAACATAAGTACAAATGATAAAAATTGGTTGAAAAAGGCTTTATTCATTATTTCAACAAAGCAGAAAAACAAGCAACAAAACTAGATGTGTCAAAACAACACGAATGGCCCTGTTCCAAAAATTTGAAAAATCTGCAATTTCAACATCACATGCGGACACAAACAAGATGGTAGTCTCACATATACTAAATCTGCTCAAAATCTTAAGGCCTTAAAAAAAACCATATAACTGAGATTTTCAATAATTTCTCAAAGTCCAAAGCCCGTAATTTCAACAAAAATTAGTGAAGCAGAACAAAACTCAAACTTGATCTGTAACTCATCATGGTTAACTCACATACCAAAAAATCAGTCCAATATCTGAAAGTGTTTTGAAAAAAGTCTGTATAACTGTGATTTTCAACAATTATCAAAGTCAAAAGCCTGTAATTTCGACAAATACTAGTGAAGCATAACGAAACTCTAACTTGATCTGTAACTCATCATGGTTAACTCACATACCAAAAATCAGTCCAATATCTGAAAGCCTTTAGAAAAAAAAGTCTGAATAACTGTGATTTTCAACAATTTATCAAAGTCCAAAGCCCGTAATTTCGACAAAAACTAGTGAACCGAAACGAACCTCAAACTTGATCTGTAACTCATTATGTTTAACTCACATACCAAAAATCAGTCCAATATCTGAAGGCATTTAGAAAAAAAGTCTGTATAACTGTGATTTTCAACAATTATCAAAGTCAAAAGCCTGTAATTTCGACAAATACTAGTGAAGCATAACGAAACTCTAACTTGATCTGTAACTCATCATGGTTAACTCACATACCAAAAATCAGTCCAATATCTGAAAGCCTTTAGAAAAAAAAGTCTGAATAACTGTGATTTTCAACAATTTATCAAAGTCCAAAGCCCGTAATTTCGACAAAAACTAGTGAACCGAAACGAACCTCAAACTTGATCTGTAACTCATTATGTTTAACTCACATACCAAAAATCAGTCCAATATCTGAAGGCATTTAGAAAAAAAGTCTGTATAACTGTGATTTTCAACTATTTATCAAAGTCCAAAGGCCGATATTTCGACAAAAATTAGTGAAGCGGAACAAAACTCAAACTAGATCTGTAACTCATCATGGTTAACTCACATACCAAAAATCAGTCCAATATCTAAAGCCGTTTAGAAAAAAAACCAACGTATAATGGTTTGTTGCGGAATTACGGAATTTCGGAATTACAGAATTACGGACAAGGGTAAAACTATATGTCCTCGACAACTTTGTTGTGGGGCCATAAAAACCCAGATTGAATGTAGCAGAGTTTTTTTATATATCCCTACAAAAAAGACAATAAATACATATCTGACTCTGAGACAACTCACAGTTACTGATAGCTAGTTTAAAGCCAACATCAACTAACAAAGATTTATTATTTTACTTTTCAATGACAAACAATCAAGCAATGATAATTAAAAATAATACAAACCTAAAGCAAGTTTGATATAGATGATTTGATTCATTAATTATCTGCCCTTTGTGTTCCCAGGAAATAGTTCCCTTAATGCCCTTGTCACAACCAAAGTCTGCTCCACAGCTTATCATACGTCTCTCATTCTTGTGTACTATTATTTCTTTAGGCGGTGCATATATTAGTGGTTCTTTTCTTTTGTCACAATCTAAAAAGAAAAAAAACCCAAGAAATCAGAAAAATATAATGGGGTGCCAAAAAAAACCACATTAAATTAACATTGTCAAATAACTCACACATGTTAGCAAGTTCATACATGTCATATACCACACACCTACATTAACTGACAGGGGAAGGGCTGGTATAACCAGTATATTTTAGATACAAGAATGTTAAAATGTGGAATTCAAAGATTTGTTATAATTTAGTATTAGTTAAGATATTTAGCACTAGCTTAAGAAATAATTTACTTGATAAATAGTTAATATAAATCTTCACAATTTTAGATAAGTGTAAAGCAAATTATTATGTAATCCTCTGAGGGCTAAATTGACAATAGAGAATTAAGGATTAAAGAAGTGTTATACATACAAAGGGATTTCTTACTTTTTAAGATGATTTAGGTTATGTCACAAAGACTTGATATTTGGGAAATAGATAAACTAGTATTATTATGTAAATTAGATAAATGAGTATTAATGTTATGTAAATTAAATAATGAATAACAATATATATTAGTTGACCATGTAGTAGTAAGGGACAGTCATGTATTAGACTTGTATTCTGAGACTTGCTTGATAGTCACGTATTGGACACTGTGTTATTACTAAGACTTGGATTTATGTTAGACATGCTGTTTTATTATGTCTCATGAACTATTGTGATTATTGTGATTGATAACTATATTGAATGCTGATTAATAAACATTATATATTGAACTTTGAATCTGTGTTACGTTAACATGTATTCATATCAAAGCTACCAGCTAGTTCCCCCAACCTAGCAAGATGAGTAACCAGGTCAGGAACGAGCATAGTACTGGCCTTGGTTATACGTGGCGGAGTGATCCAGCTTTCCGGTACTAAGGAGGGATACACGTAGGATGCGAACCTGAATACCTGAAGACAAGAGTCAGCATATCTCCATATAGGAAACAGTGCATTTTCCTGAGTGTGCAGAGGTGAGTCAACCTTTTATTTATGATCTTATATGACACCAAATCTTTAAATTTTACTTTATTTTGTAATTAAAGTTGTCAAGATCTTTTAATAGGATTTTCCCTCTACAAAGACTCAACATGTCTTATTCAGTTTATCCTGACCCCTCCTTAGCTCTAATAGCCCCCCTTTCAAAAAATATTATACATTTGCAATTAGGAAATAAAACAGTTGATTCATTAGTTGATACAGGTGCTTCAATTTCTTGTATATCATTAAAATGTTTACAAAAATGTTTGAAAAACATCAAAATACAAAAAAGTACACAATCTGGAATTTTTACTGCTTGTGGAATGAGCTATCCAATTTTAGGAAAAGTAGATGTTGAATTAAATATAGATGACTTAATTATATATCAAGAATTAACAGTACTTGAGAACTTAACTTTTAATATAATTTTAGGAATAGACTTTCTTAAAGCTAATAAAGCTCACATAAATTTTGAAAATAATACCTTAGCAATTCAAGAAAATCTATTGAATGTACCTTTGAATAATATAGAGACTATGAATGAACATTATGCACATGTTAAAACTATAGCAGAAGAGGTTATTCCCCCTCACTGTGAAATTATTATACCTGTTAGGCTTTCTGTAAGGCATCGCAATAACAGTACAGTAATTCTTGAACCAAACTTTTCAAATGATATTAAAAATTTGGTTGGTTCAAAAGTGGTAGTAAATGTACAAAATGGAAAGGCTTTGTACAGAATTCTTAATCCTACTGGATTAAGCATAACATTGTATAGGAATAAGAAAGTAGCCAAGGCTTTTGAAGTAGACAAAAATGGTATTTTTGCCTTAAATGATAATAATTCAAAAGAAAAATATATTAAAGTTAATAAATATCAGAATATTGAAAAAGAGATGGGAATAAAAATAAATGAAAACTTAAATGCAAATCAAAGGAAACAGTTAACTGAGCTTCTATCAAGGAATAGAAACGTTTTTGCTAAAGACATTACAGAGTTAGGTAAAACTAGTTACCACTATCACAGAATTGATACAGGCAATGCACCACCTGTACAATCAATGCCCTACAGGCAAACCCCACAAATGAGGCAAGAAACAGAAAAACATATTGATATAATGTTGAAAAATGACATTATAGAGGAATCAAACTCTCCATGGTCATCCCCAATTGTATTAGTTCGCAAAAAGAAAAGTAATATGGATGCAAAACAAGAGTATAGGTTCGCGGTGGACTATCGTAGGCTGAACAAATGCACATTAAGGGCAAAATTTAGTATTCCTAGGATAGATGATGTTTTCGACACAGTTGCTAATTCAAAAGCTGTTATATATTCAGTACTGGATCTCATGAGTGGATTTTTTCAGACACCCTTAGATCCAGAAACAAAACACAAATCTGCATTTGTAACACATCAAGGTATTTACCAATTCAAAAGAATGAGTTTCGGGTTAACAAATGCACCAATGGCTTTTCAAATGCTCATGACAAAAGTTTTAAAAGAATTGAACTGGAAAGTTGCTTTAGTATACATAGATGACATTTTGATTTTTAGTAAAAATTTTGAAGAACATTTAAAACATTTACAATTAGTTTTTGACAAATTAAAACAAGCAAATCTTACACTAAATCCAACAAAATGTCATTTTGCAAAAGAAGAAGTTCATTATTTAGGTCATATTTTGTCCAAAAATGGTATTAAAGTAAACCCTGAAAAAACATATGCTGTGCAAACGTACCCAATACCTAAAAATATCAAACAATTACGCAGTTTCTTAGGATTATGCAATTACTACAGAAAATTTGTGCACAATTACTCAAAAATTGTAACTCCACTTACACAATTAACTCAGAAACATAAGAAATACATCTGGACACAAGATTGTCAAACAGCTTTCGAAACATTGAAGCACAACCTTGTTTCAGCTCCAATCTTAGTGTTCCCAGACTTTGAGAAACCATTTGTGTTGTCAGTGGACGCTTCTGATTATGCTATTGGCTATGTCCTTGGACAATTAAATCCAAACACAAAACTTAAACATGTCGTAGCTTATGGTGGTAGATCACTGAATAAAAATGAACAAAAATGGCACATAAACGAAAAAGAAGGGTTAGCACTTAAAGAGGGAATAAAACATTTTAATCCATATTTGGCCTCACACAAATTTACAGTTTATACAGATAATATAACTGTTCGTTGGATAGATACAATTAAAAATATACAAGGGAGACTAGGTAGATGGGCACTTGAACTTCGAGGATATGACTTCGACATTATGCATAGACCTGGGAAGAAAAATAATGCAGATGCCCTGTCAAGAAGAGAGTATGAAAAGATAGGTCCAGAATATTTTCCGCAGAATGAAAATGAACAAACAGTTGCAGCCATGAGCAATAAGAAGTACGAAATCATAACATTTGATTACAAAGGAGATGACGAACAGCAACCCAACATTCTTACAATAACAGATACTGGTAATGAGGATGATGAAACATTAGAAACCATTGACCCAGAGCAATTAAAGAAACGTAAAACATTTCGGCACCTTCAGAGACATTGCCCAGATTTTGTTGAAATCTTTAATTACAAATTAGATGGCCAAGTACCTGAGGAAAGACAAAAAGCTAGACAACTGGATGCGAAAGCCTTCCATTACGAAATTGATAATGGCATACTTTACCATTTTTTTAATGCAAGATCGAGAAGCCTACCAAAGGGGCAAAACATGGTTAAGCAGCTAGCAATACCAAGAACCCTACGGAAGGAGGTACTAGAAGCTTTCCATGATAATATTGTTGGATGTCACCAAGGAGAAGAAAGGACATATGAAGCTGTGCGTCAACGATATTACTGGCCAAACATGTACACTGATATAAAGACATACATTAAGACATGTGAAATCTGCCAAAGATCTAAAAGAGACACACACAGCCATCCAGTACCGCTTAAACCAATGCCAATAGAAGAGGTTTTTTCCAGATGGCACATGGATATTTTAGAACTGCCAGAGACTCCAGAAAAATATCGCTATTTGCTGTTGGTGGTTGATAGTGGATCCAAATGGTGTGAAGCTTTTCCCATGAGAACACAAGAAGCAACAGAAGTAGCCAACATCCTGTTTAGAGAGATAATTGCCCGTTTCGGTGCACCCCGCTGTATTGTATCTGATCAAGGAGCCAATTTTCTTTCGAAGCTTGTTGCAGCTTTATGTGAGCTTCTCCAAATCAAACGCCACTATACAAGTGCATATCATCCACAAACTAATGCAGCTTGTGAACGGATGAACTCATTTATTGTCCAATCATTGAGAGCTCAACTGGAAAAACAGACAGATTGGCCAAACTATATAGCACCTATAATGATGGCTTATAGAATGACACCAGCTACTCAGTCTACTCAGTACTCACCTTTTCACCTTCTCTTTGGACAAGAAATGAGAGCACCTATTGATGTTGCCTTAATTCCAAAGTCAACATTGCCTAAAAACCATAGAGAATACCTCAATAAATTTATTAAGGACCTCCTATTAACAAGGGATGTTGCTGCAGAAAACACAAAAAGAGCACAAACAAAATACAAAACACAGCATGACAAAAGAGCAGTAAAACCCACATATTTACCTGGTGACAAAGTAATGTTATTTTGTAAGAAGGTTAAAAAAGGTCAAAGTCCAAAATTAACAGTTAAGTGGACCGGCCCATTTACAATTACAAACCTTGGACCCCAAGACTGTAATACTTTTAAGCTAAGAAGGGACAGCGATAACAAAATCTCAAAGAAATTAGTTAATGCAAGTCGTCTGAAAGTATTCAACAGTAAAACAGACCGCCCTGACTACCTCCTAGATGATAATGATGATCTATTTGAAGAAGATGAGGATGCTGAAGATGAAAATCAACAAGTCCAGAATGAAAACACAGAGAATCGAACACAAGACACAATGTCTAATTCTCAACCCAAAAATGCACCCAGGAATAATCAAAACAAAACTGATCAATCTAAAAATTCAAAGCAAAGTAAAAAAGTGCTTCCTGACAATTTAAATGAAAAGCAAAATACAAATAAAACTGCTCAACAAGCTACAACAGAAATACAAATTACACCTGATGATGTTGAAAAGATTATATCATCGGCATGGGTAAACAAGAAACTATGCTACAAAATAAAAATTAAAAACATGTCAAAAACAGAATGGGTACACCAAGATAAAATCCCAGAGAATATGAGAAGAGAATTTCATGAAAACAGAACGCATACTGGTAAAAAGAGAAAAAGACCATTACTAGAAAACAAGCATAAATTTTTTGAACCTTCAAATGAACCACAAAATGTAACGGCAATAGACCAAAACAATGATGTTAAATATAAACAAAGACCAAAAATAAATTGGGATAAATTTCCAGTGCAAGCTGTAAAACTAGAAAATAACAGATTTTTCGTCAAAACCATATTGAGAAATAATAGGATATCACATTATCAACCCTTACACAGAGTAAATGGAGAAGATCAGCATGCTTTTACAAACTTGCTTGATTATTTTTATGGTGACCAGTTTTATAACATTATGCTGACCCTTACAGGCAATTCACAAACAAAAGATTTGGGACCAGCATGTTTTGTTACAGGCTCTCACATTACACATTTTAAAATAGAAAATAATGTCCCAAAATGTTTCATACACTATGAGGAAAAACATATTTATGATCCAGAGTGGGTACCGTTTGAAACTTGTCCCCCAGGACTTCTTAAAATTTTCCAAAATAAATATGAAAATGAGTGGTTGAGATGTTATAACTAGATATTCAAGTAGTATTATACATGTTATGAGCATGTACATAAATGCATTGTGACAATATTCTTTTGTATCATTGAAAAAATGTTATTTTTGTTCTGAATTTCTGGTTAAAGTACACAATATTCAGATTAGTTATAGTGTCTGTTAATTTAATCCTGCTGGACAAATGTATTGATTACATTAGTAGTTCTTACTATTAGATCCTTAAATATTGCAGGTGGACAGCACATCTACTGATGTACTTTTAAACCAAATTTACTTCAGATTATACAAAATGTACTTTATCAATGATACAAATAGAACTATCAAGTGTTCCCTATACATACATTGTGTATAGGCATCACTGTTTTGAGCTGTGTTTTTTTTTTATTATGACTTAAAAGATTTTTAGCTAAAAAGATAAAATAATTAAGGAGTACTTAATAAGGAAGTACAAAATAAACTGGCATACAGTTGCTAAATATATAAATTAGAAATAAGAAGAGAAAGTATAGGAAATTAAGGAAAAAACATAAAGGGAAGAGAATTAGACATTCTTACATGTAGTATGTTATTTATTGTAATATTTATAAATAGGTAGTTCAGTTACTGGCCTAAAACTGTGGTATTCTAGTGAATATTTAAGAGATAAATAAATAAAAAATCCCTCGATTCAAATGAATTAATTATAATAAGAGATAAGGGTTAATTGGTGTCATGTATGATTATGATATTGGTTGCACTTACATTCATGAAGTAACCTACCAATGGTGGACCCACAGATAAAGGAATGGTGGACTCACAAAATGAAGAAATGGTGGACCCACAAAATGAAGAAATGGTGGACACACAGATAAAGAAATGGTGGACCCACAGATAAAGGAATGGTGGACCCACAGATGAAGAAATGGTGGACCCACAAAATGAAGAAATGGTGGACACACAGATAAAGAAATGGTGGACCCATAGAAGTGACCAAATTGTGCATTTAAAATTAAAGAAAGACAAACAATGATGAACATATCATATTACCTAGTGAAAATTTATTTGATATTTAATATAAAACTTTAGCAGAGATTTGTGACCTGAAGTAACATTTTATTAACCTAACATGAATATTGATGAAGAGTAAAAGACAATGTGATATGAAATTTTATAATAATATCTGGAAAATTACTATGACGATCAAACAATAGAAGAAACCAGGTGGACATGTATCATGATGTATAAACAATATTGTTGAAAACTAGAAACTTTTATTTGACTACCAATGGTGAAAAATGTGAAGATTGTACTGTTGAACATTAATTGTCTATATTGAATATGTGTACAGAAGACACTTATATTTGCTTATTTAAATGCTTGCTTGTTTTGATAGAGATCATTGCTATTGCTTTATTGTTGTTTTAATTATATATTTTCTTTCCAGATTATTCACAGATTAATCATATAAAAATGTATATGTTTAAATATGTCTTATGTTCATTATATAAGAAGATGATATGATTTGAATAATTATGTGTTTAACTTGCAGATGATGACCGATATGGATAATATATTAATAATCTTATATTTCAGCTATATATTGCTATTTTTATGCCCCTTTATGCACCTAGAAATACTTCATGAAGTATGCAATGAGCTCATTGTCATTATGTGAGAGTTGGACTTGTCAATATTAGTGATCTTCAGAGAACTTCCCTGATATGGACAATCTAAACTTGACCATTCCCCATCCAGGAACATGTATACATGTATATATATTTAGTAATGTTTTATTACAGGAATCAGTGAATTTATTAATATTTTCACACTATTTTTTTTTTATATGTAATATCTTATTGGCAGGAATCAGTGATTTAATTGTTTCACAAAATATTGTTATATTTTATTGACAGGAATCAGTAATTCAATTGTTGCTATATAATTTATGTGTAAAATATTATATTTTTTTTTTTATTATGCATTTTGTATTTTAATTGAAGATTGCAGGAGCAATCTTGGCGACGAAGGGAAGGGTATAACCAGTATATTTTAGATACAAGAATGTTAAAATGTGGAATTCAAAGATTTGTTATAATTTAGTATTAGTTAAGATATTTAGCACTAGCTTAAGAAATAATTTACTTGATAAATAGTTAATATAAATCTTCACAATTTTAGATAAGTGTAAAGCAAATTATTATGTAATCCTCTGAGGGCTAAATTGACAATAGAGAATTAAGGATTAAAGAAGTGTTATACATACAAAGGGATTTCTTACTTTTTAAGATGATTTAGGTTATGTCACAAAGACTTGATATTTGGGAAATAGATAAACTAGTATTATTATGTAAATTAGATAAATGAGTATTAATGTTATGTAAATTAAATAATGAATAACAATATATATTAGTTGACCATGTAGTAGTAAGGGACAGTCATGTATTAGACTTGTATTCTGAGACTTGCTTGATAGTCACGTATTGGACACTGTGTTATTACTAAGACTTGGATTTATGTTAGACATGCTGTTTTATTATGTCTCATGAACTATTGTGATTATTGTGATTGATAACTATATTGAATGCTGATTAATAAACATTATATATTGAACTTTGAATCTGTGTTACGTTAACATGTATTCATATCAAAGCTACCAGCTAGTTCCCCCAACCTAGCAAGATGAGTAACCAGGTCAGGAACGAGCATAGTACTGGCCTTGGTTATACTTAAAGCAACCAGATGGTATAGGTTTTTTTTTCTGTTTACTTTGAGGTATGAATCTTTGAAGTTATGATTTCAGCAGGTAATATTGTCGAACAGAAACCTTTATAGTTACTTTGACCTTGACTTTTAATGAAGAGAATTAAAATACAATGGGATCTTTCTATCATGATATGTGACCATATATCCAAGTAAGATTGCAATCCAATATGAAGTGTATGAATAAGCATTTAGAAAGAACTTTTCTGAACATTTGTCTATTTTGTTTCATTGACCTTGACCTTAGATGTTATGACCTTAACACAATAGGCAGCATTCTCTCATTACATGTAACAATATACCAGTAAGTTTGCAATTGAATAAATAAATTGATTAATGCCTCTGGAAACCATTTTTTTCTCACAAATTTCAGTCTGATTTTAGTAATTACAACCTTGACTTAATTGTAGTGACCTCAAAATCAATACAGACATTACTATTTTCTATATATGTGACTACCAGGTATATATCAAGTCAGGTTACAATGCCAAAAACTGTATTGGATTTAGCACAAAGAAACCAATATCCTGCATATTTTTTTGTCAATTTTTAGACTTTGTAATCTCAACACTAGATAAAGGGAAACAAAAATATCAACATACATAACCAAATGTCTATCCATGTAAGATTGTTATCCAATGTAAAGGTTTTAATTTGGCATCTGGAAACAAAGATGTATAACAGACTGATGGACACACAAGTCAAAAACTATCAACTATGTAACCCCATTATTTGGATGTGTGAGGTATAGAAATAATAGGATTGTCATTTCATTCAACCCCAAGTATATTTATAAGCTTATCTGAATTTTACTTGAAACTAATGTTTGCCATATGATCAAATAATGGACAAAGTTGGCAATGGAATGATTAGATTTTTATCAAGTTTTCAACAAACATCTTCTCTACCAATACAAAAATAAACTTTAAAAGTTCTGCGTAAAAAAAATTTCCGGGAGGGATTGATGATTTTGAAATGGATTGATAGATAATCGCCAATTGATTACTTGTGCCATTGGTTGTATCAACATCTCCGTTTAGTCATACTTACTATATAATTTCAATTCAAAGCAGTGTTCAGTATGTTTTGAAGTACATTTATAAAATCCTTCATATTCACCAGAAGCGTGGTTCAGTTTTAACACACCATCTCTTACTTTGCACTTAGTAAATCCTGGATAATTACGGCAGAATTTAAATGGAAAAGAAGTCCAGTTCCTATCATTATTTTCCCTGTAATGCCATTTGATCAGATCAGTAGCTCCTGAGGTAGGACAGTGAAGGTCTTTGTATTTGTTAACTCTAATATATTCTATTTTGCAGATGTTTGTAGCTGAAATAGTTGAGAGATATAAGATGCATTGATGAATTAGCTCATCTTAGTTTCACTTTTACTTTAACCTGAATCACACATATACATGACATAATTAATGACAGATACAAACTTATACCATAAATTCATTTTTTGATTGACATGCATTTTATCTTTCATTCACAATGACACTTATTGCTGTGTTAAGTTAGTTTAAAACTATAATATCTGCTTGAAAAGAGACATCAACATGAAAATTCAGTCATTAGGGTAGTCAATGCTGGTGTTTGATACATTTGACCATAAACAAAATATCACATTTTTCATAGCATGTGCTGGTAAACCCACTCAACACTCAGTATCATTTTAATGAATACTGCTTAATGGCATTACACCTCTGTAATAAGGAAAGTTGGCTCATACCATCAAGATAATAGACATGTGACCAAAAAAGTACATTTCACACATATATATATATTTTCTAAAATAAAATTAGGTAATCTAAGTGATGATTAGATTATCTCTACTGATAGATTGTTATAGTTGCTTAATTCCAGTAGAAAATATTTCATGCATGTTCAGGACCAATTTACATGATGATTAACTGTTGGTTGTTTAATGTTCAGTGGCAAATATTTCATGCACATTCAGGATAAAATTTTATAATGAATGATTGTTGATTGATAAAAATGTCCAGTGGCAAATATTTCATGCATGTTCCGGACAAATCTTAATACTGACCATTTGGACAAAATGATAAAGTCCTATGAATAAAGCCTGTGATTAATATCATCATCCAACATTGTTCCATTGGCTGTTTTATATCTGAAAAAGGATTACATGAAAATCAAGAAAATTTTAATTTGACATCAATGTCAGATTATTAATATTCTTTATATGGAATATTGAATCACAATGAAAACACTAAAGTGTAATAAAAACAGAACTATTACAATAACATATTTTGTCAACAATAAACATTTCATAACCCAAACAGTATATATATATGACATATATAGCTCTGCTATGAGGGTATTTTCTTTAATAATCTTATAATACTTTGTTTAATATTGTGTACATAGTACATGATGATGACGAGTCATTGACGTAATGACGACTCTTATACAAAATTTACTTACCTAGCCATTGACTTCTCACATAATACTTCATAAAATGAACCCGTTTGATTCGTTAACTAAATTAAACGGGATTTTTTTTATTTCCTTGTTTGCTACTTTTACTTTCACTTTGCAAATGTAACCTTTAACCCAGAAATAGACTACAGAATTTACAGAATCTTTCACGGACGGATAAGATCCGTATTCTATGTGCAGAATTATTCAAAAAGTGGATACTGTTCCCAGATTTTCACTAGTTTTTCTGCCAGAAACAATACATGATCATACATTCACTCTGAGATAAAAGTCTTTAAAATTTTTATAATAACTTTCTTATACTATCCTGGATTTGTACCAAACTTAGACAGAAGCTTGTTTATGATCAAAGGCTAGTATCTAGAAGTAAAGATCAGTAAATTTTGTTAAAATTTGGTACCTGTTTATTTGTATTTTTCTTATAAATGGACTTAGTTTTTCTTCCAGTTAACATGCAGTCTGCAATTAAAGTTGGCACTGGCTACGGTTACATGGAAATGTAACAATAATAAAACAAGTTGCTTTCTTTAAAAAAAGGAAATGCAATCGTAAACCCAAATGCTTGTTTGGCATTAAATATTAGATAATTGTTTTATATTATTTTTGTGGTATAAGAATTAGTAACTGACATTGGTTGTTTACTTAATGTAAATACAGTTCAATGTGGGGTGATATATTCCTGTTAAAGGAATCATTGCCCGCGTCCAAGGAATATTGTTTTCTCTTTTCTCCCGAAATACAACATGCTAAGTCACCAATTGATACTTTAAATTTAATTTAATTCATTCATAATGATTGTTTTTTTTTCTTCAAATGTACATAAATGAAATTTTAAACCGAGACTCCGTTAGTTGGAGAATGCAATTATATATGGAAATTTCACTTAAGAATACAAAAATAATTTGTATTTACGTTTCAAAATAAGAAGTCAACTTCTTCATATTGACGAGCTGTTTTGACAATTTAATTACATGTATACAGGTGAAACGCATTGATCCGTATTCTATCATTGTGACACCTCCATGTATCCAGGTAATCCATAACCAATTAGTGCGATGAAAGGATTAATATTAAGTGTTAATTTGTTAATTAGCTAGTTATTGAAAAAATAGGCACTTAAAAAAAATATTTGAGGTTCGTCATGGGGGTGGTCCGGTGCGCCGTGGGACCAACCCCTGGATCCGCCACTGTTACCATGTTAAAACTACTTTGTGTTTAAGAAATGCAATACGCGAACCTGTAAAACAGCTTTTGATATAGCTTGGGTTAGAACAACCACTCCAAATTTTATGATTTACGGTGATCTTGGTCGATGTCCGATCGGTATCATAATCAAAATTAGAATTGTTAATTTTTGGAACCGAATTGTTTGCAATAATCATAAACTTTCTTCTATTCTATATCATACAATGTTCAAGTTGAACGAATCCGGATTGCATAAGTTTAAATTGATTGAACATGTTAAATCCATACTTGACAATACTGGATTTAGCTATATATGGGATATGCAATCAAAAATAGATCCAATTCAGTTAAAAACGAGTATAAAGCAAAAATTATCAGACGAGTTCATCCAAAAATGGCACTCTCAAATCAAAAACTCATCGAGGGGGGAATATTACGGTCTTTTCAAAATTGACTTTGGCTTAGAAACATCTGCAGATCGTAAAAATATAAGTAAGCTGCGATGCTGTAACCTAAAAGTACCAATTGAAACAGGAAGATGGAATAGATTTCCTAGAGTTGAAAGACAGTGTCATCTCTGATCCTTGTCAATTGGAAATGAGTTTCACTACTTATTTGAGTGCCAATCTGATCTTGTTAAAAATATCAGAATCAAGAATATGTCCCCGGTACACGAATGCCCCACTCCCACTATCATTTTATATGTTCAGTGGACCGTGAAATTGGGATCAGAACTCTTATTTGGCATTAGAAATAGAAAGATCATATCATAAGGAACATGTATACTAAGTTTCAGGTTGATTGGATTTCAACTTCATAAAAAACTACCTCGACCAAAAACTTAAACATGAAGCAAGACAAACGAACGAACGAACGAACGAACGAACGGACGCACAGACCAGAAAAGATAATGCCTCTCTACTATCGTAGGTGGGTCATAAAAAATATATTTCAGAATATTACCGCATTTATCAATGTGTTGAGAAAATGAAGGGACTGCTTTCATTTTGCAATATCAAAGTTCTTAAAAATTTATCAATTTGTATTAAGAAATTAGTTAAAATATTGTAACTTATGTGATATAATCAGTGGCGGATCCAGAGGGGCCGTAGAGGGCGTATTTTTCGCTGGAATGTACTGATTGTCAAAGTCAGCTATGGTGTAGTTGACCAGTGCGTCGAAAAAACGTTGCTCAGTCATTTTCAATTCAAATTACAGTAACAGATTGCTTAGGCTGAGGATGACAATCATGTCACCTTCAAAGCAACATAGGATTGAGCAAGAATGTAATACTCTATAGACTATTACACTCTCATGAAAAAAATGTTCCTAGAATGAAACAAATGTACAGAGTAGAATATGCAAGTTCAATAGACTTTACAAACATTTTTTTTCTCATTCGAATTTTGATTGATATCATGGTGATAAGTTTTGATAATTATTGTTATGAATGACGCATCCTTAGTTTGATGACATGACAATCAATGAAGAGACAAATAGAACATTATACCTATAATTGATGGATTTGTTGTTGTTGTTTGTTTTTTTAACTTTCGAGTTACAGTGATACCTGACTCTATCGAACCAGCCAAGAACTGGATCATTGATATATTCTGATCAGAAAAGAATTCGTTTAAATAATTTGATAGTAATTCATATGCAATTAGAATGAAGAAAACAACAAACATAAGTGTCGGGCACAGACGTATAGTCCAATTCAGACAAGATAGGGCCGTTTACAAAGATTTGAATGAAACATATTTTAATGTAATCGTAAAACATTGAATGATTAATAAATTTTATTAATGTACATAGATGTAAATAATCACAACTTGTCCCTGTAATTACGTTATATGTTACGCACGGTTTTTTTTCAAAAACAATAGGAGTGCTGATCTATATAAAAGATAAAATCAAATGATATACAATAATTTCCAACAAAAAGCTAACATGACGAGATCTATCTTATTATTAGCGTTCGTATGTTCGTTATTCATAACGTACACAGAGGGTGAGTCTTATTTTTCCATTGCTTTTCTCTTCGAATCTGTATAGAAATTGGACAGTTTCTCTTTCTAATTGATACGATCCAAATACAAGGAGCGTCAAGGGAGGAATGGAATCAATGTTTAATACGGATGAAATGGGTACGTTAAATCCGATTTCCAAGAGAGTGTCATTGTAAGTGATATTGATATTTTCATTTTCTTAATTCAGGACGACCGACTTTGCAGTATCAACTTGCATGATGCATGTCGAATACGATTGAAATGGATACATTAAATCCGATATCCAAGAGAATGCCACCATGACTCTATCTGTATGTTAATAACTCGCAATATTCGTTGAGGGCTCCGTATGTGACTTGTTGCATGTTAATTTTTTCAACCTATGGCCAATATGACTTCTATTTCCAGTAGGAGTACGCTTTTATTAACCAACTGTTCTTTTTTTTAAACATTCATGAAATACTTGTCACTAGACGTTTTAAAGAATAAAAAAAAATCACTCATTATTATGTAAACCTCTAACTATTTTTTTTTTAATTATATGATAAGTATATGATAAACCAGTATTTTGGTGTCATTTTAGTATAAGTATGGGATTGTTGTACTTTAACTTTTGATACTGTCGAATTTACTATACAGTCCTATATTTGGTTTTGAGCATCACTGAAATAAGAAAAAACAAAAACATGCGAGCTATCTTTGATACTGTGTTTGTTATAATTGTTTTGTTTTGTTTGTACTTTCCACATATCTATAATTATATATTATAATAGACCTAACTGGTATACCTAGCTGATAGTCCATTCCAAGAGGGTTCGAGATAAAGTTTTCACCTCGTCACAAGTCAATGTGCTTATCCCCACTCAGGAACTACTTCAGAGTACTAATATGTCTTTTATCATATTTCAAATATATTTGATATTGGAATCGGCTTTAAAAAATACTTACGACAAAGATTGGTCGTAAGTCATGAACAAATCAGTATACTTACGATCAATCTTAGTCGTAAGTTGTTTTGTTAAACCGACTCGTGGTATTCAGAAACATGATAGTGATGGCATATCTATGGCATTATATGTACGATTTGGTGCTCGACTTGTTATATTGACCTTTCTATTGTTGAAGATTGAACGTTGACCTTTTTTTTATCTCAGGTTTGGATTTTGCGTTGTCTAATCGACATATACTCCATATCTCCTTTATTCAAAACGATATGTTATGCACCAAAGAAGCTACATAATCTTGTTGTTTTTGATTATGCTCATTCTGTGATCATCAGTGTTGTAAACGATAATTTCCGGCTAATATCACGGCCGACAATCGGCTAACCGAGAGATTGGTCGGTTAATCTATATTGAGTATGCGGCTATATCGGCGGTTGGTCTGTTAATCGGGTTGGCTAAAGTCTGTTAATCAGGTGTTATCGAGAAAATCATTGAAAGTTCAGCATGTTTCATTGTATAACTTTCTAAATATATTTTCATCATAAAAAGTATTCATGTCTAACAAAACAATTCAATGTACTGAATTCAGTGGTGTAATTATTATTTTTCTAGCTTCGATGTACGATCTAAAAAATGAAAAGGCGGGTTGATCATCAATAAATTTATACACATTTTACACACATAAAATGTACACAAAATGACACATTGGTTAAATTTACTTGCATTCAATGTTTTGAACATCGAAAAAAGAAAGGCATTATATTTGTTTACCGTATTGATATCATTGTGTGAAAAATCTACACGAAAATCTGTATTTTGGTCCCATAAATCAGTCTTTATTTAAAACCTGGTCTGTTAATGGGTCGGATGTATAAAACCCGGTCTGTTAATTGGTCTGTTAAGAGTTATGAATGAAAATAAAAGTATAATTTTATTGCTATATGGGGTGTTATCGGATCAAATAAGTAGGCTCAAGACGAGCGGCTAAAATATACGAAAACAACACATGAGCAATGAAACATAACCATGATATACGGAAACAACACATGAAATTGAAAATTGATAAAAATGGTTTCAAAAAGTGTAATATTAAAGTAATATTAATTTCATCCGAGAATGATCGCATATATCATGCTGATTCTGTTTAATTGTCATGAATGACACAAATTTGTCATCTACATTGGTAACCAGTATATAAATCAGAGATAAACGTCGTAATGTAACTAAACATCTGTTCAGTAAGTGAAATATATTGGGATGACAAAATATGAAAAATAAAGAAAGAATAATGAGTAAGATAAATAAAATGTAGAAAAAAATGACATAACAATTTAAAGAATACAGAAATAAACAATACCCCCAATCCAGACCCTCATGGTATACACGAGAATCTGGATGGAAACGCAGAATATAGAATAATATATAAGGACAGTAGAGAGTGATACATTGCTAAAAACGAGAGAAAAATAATACTTGTGTAAGAATACACACATGAAACACCGATGGCTGTTGAAACAGTAACGGATTGCGATGTACTTATATTGGTGACAAATTCTAGAAGTTTACATGCGGACAACTATGGTGGCAGGTTACAGCTTTTACAGTAATGCTAGCAATACAAATCTTTGTTTGTGTTGCTTGCTTTGTTTATATCAGTGTTTGCTCAAGCATGACAATTAAGATAGGCGGGGCTTCAGCTTGTATACATCATACTTAAATTTAATTGGACGTTATGTTTGAGGTTAAGGACACTAAATTTTAAAACATCACATGACACATATTCTCATATGTTTCCTTACCTGTAAATATACAATACAGACAAGATTCTACTTCGCCAGTTCATTTTCACAATCGTAGAAATGGAAGACAATTTTTTTTTCAAAGATCCAACTTAAAGACTCGTCAAGCACTTTAAGTAAAATAGCTATTCGAACACACCTACTCTGATTTTGTGATCCATTGGATAGGTATTTCACTTGACCCCTATGTTTCATCTTTTAGTACTGTGATTGTTTTATGTTAAAAAGTCAACCTGTATAGCTTTGATATATAAATTGATAGAATCCGAAGCGAGATGATGTATCAAATACTCTTGCATTGTACGTCCAGACAAAATATTCATCTCAAACACACCCTAACATAAAAAAGGTGCACTCGATTTTCTCTTTTCGATACAATTGTTTCCCATTTTTTGGAATATTTTCTTGAGTTACATAATGGAAGGACATACATGGAAATAACTGACTGAACTAATAAATTGATATGTTATAAAAAAAAAAAAACAATATTAGGTCAATGTTGAAGGCCAGTTTCTCAGCCTCATCCAAGAAAAAAGTTTACATTTTTCTTTCATTGACAAATTATTGTATTTTTACAGGTGAGGAAACATGTGAGAATATTTGTCATGTGATGTTTTAAAATTTAGTGTCCTTAACCTCAAACATAAAATTTAAGTAATTTATACAAGCTGAAGCCCCGCCTATCTTAATTGCCATGCTTGAGCAAACATTGATACAAACAAAGCAAGCAAGGCAAACAAAGATTTGTCTTGCTAGCATTAATGTAAAAGCTGTAATGCCATTTTGCGTTTGAGCGCGTTAGCGTTTTCGCCTTACATATTCTATATGGCGAAAACACGAAACCGATTTCTCGTTTTCGACTTCGCGTTTTGGCGTTTTCGACTTCGCGATTTCGCGTTTTTGCCCTATAGAATATAAAAGGCGAAATCGCGAAAACGCGAAATGGACTTCACCAGCCACCATAGACAACTGTAGTTCTCCTCTGCACTTATGTAGAAAGGAACTAAACGGAATAAAATGAATTGAAACTTAAAATAACCAAATGTAGCTGCATTCGCTCCTTTCCGTTTACTTCTTTAGAGTGATTTGTAAACAACATATGATTAAGTAATAGAAGAAAAGAACCAATTGGATGATGCTGTCGAATTAGGATTAAACGTCCAGTGACAAATATCATGTTCATATGTGAACGAGAACACGTTATATGTACCCTGTGTTGTATTAGAAAAACACTTTCAGTCGGAATTGAGAACGTGCTACTTCGAACAGACACAAATATTAAGGCTGATTGAAAACGTCAATAAAAAATTCATGCATATTCCAAAGGCCAATCCATATCACGCTATATTGAAGTGACACACCCTTCAATAAAATGCAAAGAAAGTCAAAATAAAAATGCTCTTTCTAGGATACGTTGGCACCGTATTGTCATTTTTGTTTACTCAGAAACATCTCATTCTTAAATTTTTCAAGGGGAAAATATAAAGGTAGCAAAATTATTGTTGTGGCTAAATAACTCTTAACTGACACAATTTCAATTGTCCAACCCATTAACAGACTTTATTCCCATAATTTTCACTAAAACGTGGTATTATTCACCTTATTTTACAATTATGAAATATTTACTAATGTCAATTTATTTTTTAGAACCAAATTACTATTTTTTGTCCTTGAAATGATATCTAAATTTGTTTGTTTCGCCTTTTATAAAAAAAATTGCTATGCGTATAAGCATAAATACTACATACTTGCGCGACGCCTTTTAGTTTTACTGAAAACTGCGCAGACTAAGAAATGTTTTTACAAGTGCAAAATTTTCTATGATAGATATCATTTTGTCAGACACTTTTCTTTTTTTGATTAGGTTCTTATAACATGCCAAAAATCTGTATATTTAATAGAGTTTAACATTAAATTAAGCGTTTTACTCTTAACAGACGTATAACCAACCCGATTAACAGACCAATCGCCCATATAGCCGCATACTCAATATAGATTAACCGACCAATCTCTCGGTTAGCCGAGTGTCGGCCGTGAATATGATCAAATTTACTCCATGTATAATGTAACAATAGAACATTGTGTATTTCATTAATTAATGCAGTATTATCACCGGCACTTGTATCAGAAATTTGTTATATAAAGGTACATTGTATTTTTTTTCTGAGACAAGTGCCTGTGAGTATTATACATGTATACAGAAAACTTTAGCCATATGTGCTGTATTATTAATAAATATAATGCATTAATATAAACTACATTTTTATTATTTTTTAGCGTGTTGTATTTGTGTAACGGAACCTTGTAACTGTAGACCTAAGTGTGGATCATTTCCAATTGGCCATAAGAAGCAATTTTTTAGCAGAAGTAGATCCCGATCATCATCTTTGCTGAATACTCTCAATGCAAGATGAAGCATACACAGTCGAAAAAGGATGATAAAGCAGAAAATATAAATTAAACACATGTTGTTTTGTCATTATAATACTTTGTTTTGTTTAGTTGCATCAAGGAGGTTCTAGGAGGTTATATTAACTTCCTTGGTTGCATTGAAATTTTTTTTTCGTGAATAAATATGTATAAAAAAATTTCTAGTTTTAATCTTTAGATTTGCTTTATATATATAGATATGAGACTTACTCCGTACATCTAATTTTTGTTGTTTGCTTTTTGGCTTATTTTTGTTATTCTACTATATCCTTATGTAGAATCATTCCAGCGACACCTGCATAGAGATATCTTCAAGTTTAAATTATATTAGATCCAAAGGGTTACATAACCGATCCTTGTTGTCTAGATATAGGGCTGCATCTGGCTATATAAGCGAGGCTGTTGAATGGTTCTTAATAGAAAATATAAGTTTTATCTCCCCCAATTTTACTAACTTTCACGATTTTGTTGATTCTCATAGAACAGATAAGTCTCAGAAGTAGAAAAAAAAAACATTTTCCATTTGTCCTTACGACAATCCCGGCTTGTTTTCCTCATTTTAAAGTCATTTTAATATGATATTTCGGATATGCGCTTGTCATGAGCGAGTGCTTGAACTTTTTACGTATAGAAATAGCAGGGTATGTTATTTTGTACCATTTGGTTCAAAATTTATTTTTATCGGTTAACCGCTATTTATATACAACTTAACAGTTATTTTTATCGGTTAACCGCTATGTCAATCTAATTAAAAACCAATCTCTCATCGCTCCCGTTTTCTGATAAGTCGCATTATATCTATTATTGTCGGTTAATCGCTATATTCATATGTCAATCGCTATCAAAAAGGGTTAATCACTTCTAATCCATCGATTTTGCACACTACAACTTATTATTCGAAATGAATAAGTGCTTCAGTTGGTGGTTCTTTGTCATTCTTATACATAGTTTTGTTTAGATACATTGAATTGTTGCTAAGTGAGAGAAAAAAAACATGTAAAAATGAAATACTAGTTTAAACTTCAGATTTGCTTAATATATAATGTCACTCTGTACATTTAGGTTTTTAGAGAGGACTGATCAGCTAGTGGTATCTTTGAACTCGAATTTCGTATTGGATTATTAATTTTTTTTTTAAATGAAGGCCAAACAATGGTATCTTCAATAACAAAAATTAACATGAAGATATAGTTATATAATTTAATTTTGGATGTAACGCGTCTTCTGATTTGCTGACGTTATTTTGTTATCAGCCCATGGACATAATTTAGTCATGTGACGTCATCAACGTTTTTTCCTGGTTTTCTACGCTTTAAAATGGAATTTAGAATTAAATTATAAGAAATGACTGTATTTTTTTTCCTGTCTATTCGAAATAACATTAAAAATGTGGTGCACACTGTTAAATAACCCGCTACGCGCGTTATTCAGTGTGCACCCAATTTTTTATGTTATTTCTTCATAGACAGAAAAAATATTACAGTCATTTCTTAAATAAAAAACAAAATTAAATTCCAAGAACAGAACAATCGAATAAACAACACATTATGATAACCGATACAATTGCTGAGGCTATGTAGAGGTATCTCCCGTGCCTTTTTTCCAGAAAGATACAAGTGTGGACACAGATTTTAAATGGAATTTAGAATTAAATTATAAGAAATGACTGTATTTTTTTCCCTGTCTATTCGAAATAACATTAAAAATGTGGTGCACACTGTTAAATAACCCGCTACGCGCGTTATTCAGTGTGCACCCAATTTTTTATGTTATTTCTTCATAGACAGAAAAAATATTACAGTCATTTCTTAAATAAAAAACAAAATTAAATTCCAAGAACAGAACAATCGTATAAACAACACATTATGATAACCGATACAATTGCTGAGGCTATGTAGAGGTATCTCCCGTGCCTTTTTTCCAGAAAGATACAAGTGTGGACACAGATAAGTGTGGGTAATATGTATAGATGTTTGACTGTTTTCTGACAAAAATGGTTCTTTGTTTTTCCCATAGGGTTCTTTATTAAACTATGTTGCACATTGAACCCAAAACTAAACAATAGCAGTGTTTTTATTGGATATTTAGTTTTACTGTTTAGGCTGTCATGGAGGAGACACTAATTGCATTGTCACGGATAAGCAAATGATTATGATAAAAATATGTTCCACATTTTGGAAAGCTAGGAGAGGACGGTACACATTTGGTGCATTCTGCATGATGTGATTTTAATATGGGAAATGTTATCTGGTTGGACGGTTATCTAAATACTAGTAGTCTGTTGATTTTCCTACGATCTTCCAGGCTTCCACACTGTAGTTGTATAACCATGTGTTACACAGCCAGGTGTTCGGACTGAGTAGTTGTTATGGACAAATCTTGCTTCTCTTTTTTTAACTTGTTTTAATAATTTGATCTTTTTATTGCATCTGGCTTGATGGGTCCCAAACTGCGCATGCATATTCCACTGACGGTCTATGTTGCTGCTTTTACTGGTTTAGTGTAGTCTTTCAGATTTCTTCGGATAAATCCCAATTTTGTATTTCCTTTGCCTACAATGTTATCAATGTGTCCCCGGATAGTTTGTTGCTGATGGTCACGCCTAAGTATTTGCTGGAATCAACATTGTCTAGTGTATTTACGTGAAGTTTCTATTACTTCTGTGTTCCCCTGTGTTATTCTGATTACTATACATTTTTGTTTTGCGTTAAACCTCATTTGCCATTTATTCCCCGTCTTCTAAGGATGTCAGGTTTTTTTTGCAAAAGGTCACGGTCTGTCTGGTTGTTGTTCGAAAGAGAAGGCTATCGTCTGCAAATAGTTTTGTTTAAGATGACGTTGACGTTTCTGTCGTGTCATTTATGTAAGCAGAAATAAAAGAGGTCAAAGAAATGTGCCTTGGGGAACGCCTGGTAGTACCGGGAATGAAGAGGAGACTGATTTAAAAACTGATATTGAAGTAAGAAGATGTTGTATGATTGCCAATGATACAATTATCCATCAGATACCAACACGATGCAATGTAAAACAATAAACGAAAAACTAGTTTAATTTAAATAATACAATTCCATTCTTTCAGATGAATTTAATACCTAAAATGCGCAATCACATTCGGTTTTTTCTATGTTTTTGTTGAAATAATGTTGTCATCCCTTCTCCAATGTAAACTAAAATTATTAAAACATTTCAGTGAAGATTTCTTGAAAATAAATCTAGCCAAGGATATTGACGTGCCGGTTTTTGAGGCCAGCTAAGAGTGCACGGACAATTACACAGTGCTCGCACTCAAACACAACATGGCTGCTGGTCATATGGACGACCTGAAAAGGAACAAAAAGGTTTATGAGGTATTTTTTCAATATTCATATGAAATCTAAATCGTTTTCCGTCGTTTTTTTTTTTTGGTTTAAGATATTGGTCATATCCTGTTGGTAGCTGCACTGTTTAGTGTATTTCATTAAGTGTGGGATATTATTAGTTACGACTTTTGATCTAGATACGCAAACATCGGAGTGGTAAGCGCGTAAAACTGGTTTGACCCCACCACATTGCGCCAGTACCATGTCAGGCTATTTGGACTATATGCTGCTGTTATGGGTGGGTGGACTGTCCAATATTTTTGGTCATTGTTGTTATAGATACTACGATTCCGTTACGTTGAGTGGTCCAATTGTATATCAAATCGTGACATTAATACACTCAGTAAAAAAATTTAATACTCGTTTAAAACTTGTTTCCATTTCATTCATTTCGGATTTATAGCAAATAACCAGAATTAATGTATCTAAAGAGATTGTATGGTACTGCTGATGGCGTAAATCATAATTGAAAGAGCGCAAACTGACTTTTTATTAAGCATAGTTCGTTCATGATATCTTCGAAAGTCATAATATTATTCAAGTAAGAAAAACATATCGAAGTAAAAGTTAAACAAATTTTACCTTCTCTCATCATGCTTCTGTTTATTGTCAAACTTAATAAACATACTACTGACATTAGAACGAAGCTCTTCATCTGGTTTCTTGTTTTATACATACTATGTTAAAATGCTATGTATTTATGTTGTAGCCTTTGGTGACTATCCTGGTTGATTACGTACATACACCAAGTACCATCAATCAAAATCTATAATAAAAAATTCGCGTTTTGTGGTGTTGTTTAACAATGAAGCACTTAATGAACATGGCTCACCTTGTTCGGTAAAATTTGGGATGAATTGTTTATTTGCTTCGAAATGTAAAGCCTTATTTACAGTACGGTATTTCAAAGAGGATTGGTCGCTATAAAGGGCAAGAAATAAGCAAGTACGCTGGATGGCGTTAGAAAGTAAGCATCTACGTGTAGGCACAATTGTTCTTCAACATGCATGAACTTTGAACTACTTCAGGTTTTACATTGAGCTTGAAAATCAAGCACGGATGCAAAGTTTTGCTAACCATATTCTATCGTAAGAGAATGACATCAGCTGTCTCGCGTGGAATTTTTAATCATCTTAAGACTGAAATGAGAACAATCTAAACAAATTATTTAGTTTCTAGGATATATTTCTCGCTTTACAAACTTTAACACTATCCTGTTTATCAGTTCCTTGGGATTATATTGTTTTGTCGTTTTCATTGATTCTACCCAATGGTATTTTGTAATGGAGGCTTCTCGGTCAACTACCAGGAACATCTAGTAAAATTTTGACACTAGACTTGCTTTGACAATTATTGCAGTCTTGGACGGTTCCACAGGCTCAGTGGTTCAGAAAACATACTTTAAACATAAAATAAAAAAAGATGTGGTAAGATTGTCAGTGGATAAATATCAACCAGAGACTAAAATGATGAAATCAGAAATGCAGTAAAACAATCAAGAAAAGTGTTTCTGAAAGACAGCGGTCAGCAATTACCACCAAATTACAGCCTCCGGTCATGGGAAAGGCAAATACTATAGTATATATATAGGATGTGGTGGAGTAAAACATGTAAGCAAGCGCTCAATTCTCTAAACCTTCTACAGTGATGTAACAGCACAACATTCGAACAAGCTATACAATTCAGTTTAAAAAGACTTAAAACCAATTAACAAATTTAAAGACACAAAGTACCGATCTAAGAGTACCCGAAGTTGCTGAAATCTAGTTCAAAATTAATTACAACTTGTAAATAAATCATACGACGGAACATTAAGAGGAAAACTACTCTCTGGTAGATATAAGATGTGGTATGAATTCCAATGAGAAAACTCTCCATCTAAGTCACAATATGTAAAACTGTTAAAAAAAAGTCAAATAACGATCTTCAATGCGGAGCCTTGACTCCCACCAAACCACAAGCTATAAAAGGCCTAGAATCAGATGGATGCATAAAAAATGTTTAAATCCGCGAAAATTCAATATAGCACTGATTAATCCGCATTCATAAAAATTGTAACTAGTTAAAATAACACAATTTTATTTTGAATACTTTGGTACAATGTTGTCATGCCTTCTAACTATTTTGTAAACTCAAATAATCAAATTATTTAATCAGATTTTTGTAAAAATAAGTTTATCCATAATGAGGATATCGTCGTCGTGGTCTGTATGTTGGCCAGGGTGGACTGCATGGTGGACAATTACACGGTGCTCGGACGCAAGCACAGCATGGCGGTGGACGACCTGAAAGAAAAAAATATTGTTTAAATACAAAAAATGAGGCTTTTTCTTTGATGTGCAAATGATGAGGAGTTTTTTTTTATGTAAGTAATATGCTTTTATGTTGCCTATTAATTTTTTATCAAATAAAGTTATTGCAAATGTTTTATATTGGTGGTGAGTACGGCATAGGTAAAGAAGTTATATACTATAAAATATATATTGAAGAGGACCAACGAAATCTGTTAAAAGCACTTTTTGGATTTTCTTTTACTTAAACTGTTCTACTGATTTCAGAAACAGCCGTGGATAGCTTTTCTTGCTTACTGTTGTAGCAAACATGTTTACCCTGCTTTCGAACAGTCGATGCGCTATTAACGTCTTTGTTCATGCTAGTTGTCATTTTACTGGTAGCTGAACCGTTTTTTGTTGTTGCAAGGTTTATTATATCAATTTTAGTCAGAGATAACTCTGACGTCTAACGTCCGTCAAAACAGCTATTCGTGGACGTCTGACTAATCTGACCCAGCTTTTCTAATAAAACAGCCGTTGTACGTCAGTGTACTGAATCTCGGACTTAGTATATAATGTATATATAAGCCTTGATCTGTAAATTATACCATCTACTTGCCACTATACATTACATCTATTTGAATTCCCTTAAACGCAGGCATCAAAATATTTAGAAAGCTGTGATTTTGTTTTTGAATTTTTTTTTTTATGTTATAAGAGTTTTGAATTGGTGGTCTAACAGCTTTAGCCATACACAACTTACTCTATATATCAAAATCATTCTATATATATGTCGTGTACATTTTATTATTTTGTAGAGGTTATTACTTGTACAAAAACTTTGTATGAGTAATTACTTGTATGATGCCATCATACAAGTATGATGCCATCATAAGAGTTATTACTATACTATATATAATTACCTGTACAAATATAATTGTACCAGTAATTACTTGTACAATTTTTGTTGAGAAAAAGATAATAACTTGTACAACACAATATATTTGAGTTGTATGTGCTTCTACTTTGATCGTTTAGGTTTTACCTTTAATTCAAATATATGATATTTCATATGCAACTGTTTTACAAGATTTATGTTTGAAAATAAATTGTAGAAGGGTTTTATTTATTTTTGCTTTTAACGACTTTGTCACTTTGCACCATTTATCAGTATTTAAGTTGCAACAAGCTGTTAAGCTAAATTAGCTCAATGTCTCATGCTAAGTTATGTTGTTTCTCTGCGTTCGTCGTGTGTCTGAATTCTTCTAACTTTTCAAAAATAATACTAATATAAAAAAGATGTTATATAATTGCTAATGACACAACTCTCCACAAGAGCCCAAATGACATAGAAATTAAAAAAACATAGATTACCACACGGCCTTCAACAATGAGCAAAGCCCATACCGCATAGTAAGCTTTAATAGGCCTCGAAATGGCAAATGTAAATAAAAGTAGGCGAGCCACTGGATTCCTTGGTAAAACAATTTAAACGAGAAAACTAACGGCCTTGTTTATGTACAAAAATGAACATTTTTTTTTATAACACACCGGCAAGCGACAACCATTGAATGACAGGCTTGGGACAGACACATACATAATGTGGTTTGGTTAAACATGTTAGGAGTGTCCCAACCCTCCCCTTTCCTGGGACAGTGTGTAACATTACAACATAAGAACGAACTATACAAATCAGTTGAAAGAGGCTTAAGTCATCAAATGGATACAATCAGAAATACTACACAGAGGGGACGTGGCCGGGTACTTGTATATCCCATACAACAACAACAACAACAACACAAAAACAACGCTAAGTACAGAATACACATTTGAAAAAAAGAAAAGAAAAACATCACAATATAGATTTCAAAAAAAACATACGCTCTATGATAAGAAAAAAAAGTAAGGGTTCCAAGGAATTCAGTGGCTCGCCTACTTTTGCTGTTAATGGCAGGCTCAACAAAAATGAGTAAAACAAACAATAAAAACATTCCTCTCGATACTATTGTTTGATTGCAAGAAGCTTCTGTCAAAGTTTGGTAAAAATCCAGGATAGTTTAAGAAAGTTATTAGAATTTAGAAAGTTTAATCACAGAGTGAATGTGATGTTTCTGGGCAGAAAAACTTAGTCCATTTATAAGTTAAATATGGAAAAATACAAATCTAGGATAGTTGAAGAAAGTTATTTTAAAATTTCAAAAACTTTAACTAAAGAGTGAATATTTGTGGACGCCGCCGCCGACAGAATGTACGATCGTTATGTCTCCCTTTTTCAACTGAAGTCGAAGGCTCAACAAAAATTAACAAACAAATAAATAAATACGAGAAAACAGTAAAAGAAAAATAATACCCGACAATTCACAAAACAATTCCAGACTTACTAACTAAAAAAAATAACTTTTTCTATGAAACATTTTGTTTAAAGCAAAAGTAGAAGCACATTCAACTGAAATATATTGTGTTGTACAAGTTATTATCTTTTTCTCAACAAAAATTGTACAAGTAATTACTGGTACAATTATATTTGTACAGGTAATAACTTGTATGATGGCATCATATTAGTAATTACTCATACAAAGTTTTTGTACAAGTAATAACCTGTAAACGACATATATACTAGATTTGTTTCAAGAACACATTTGGTTTTCAATAAGCCTCTTTCGTTAATAGTTATATGATCTTCAAAAGACAGCTGAGCGGACTTAAATTCTTAATTATTCAATTAAGCAAAATAAATAAAACAAAGATTACCTTCTGCCACATTGTTAGTGCTTATTGTCATAAATAATAAACACACGACTGACATCAGTACGAAGCCTTTCATTTTGTTTGTTGTTTGATACAGACTATGTAAAAATGCTATGTTTATATACTGTAGCCTATGGTGACTGTCCTAAATAAAATGCACATCATCAACTTTGGTCTTAAAATACACATGTCCGTGTCAACCTACTCCTAGTTCCATCGACCAAGATTTATTATTTTTTCTGAATTTTGCGGTGTTGTTTAACAAGGAAGCACTTATAATAACCACGGGTCACCTTGTTTTTGTTTTCTTATTATTCTTTTTTCACGACATGAAAAATTATTACGTTAACATTTATGTCAGTATGCTGCAATTTGGGATGAATTGTTTAATTTCTTTGGATTTTCAAGTTGATTATCAGTTGAGCTATTGGGTACTATACAATGTTATTAAGAATGGTGGTGTGATTGCCAATAAGAGAACTATCCACAAGAGTTAAAATAATGCGAACATAAGCAATTATAGGCCTTAATTACAACATAACAGTTTACGAAAAAAAATTATGACAGACATGAACCATGGCCACTGAATCAATCACTTACATAACCTGTATACATGGGACAGCAATGTAACAGCACAGCATAAGTACAAACTGTAAATCAGTTGAATTTGGAAGCGCTTAATGGGCTATTATAGAATACGACACTTAAAACAGTATCATTCAAATATTTAGATTATTTTTGCTTAATGTCCAATGGCAAACATTTCATGCATATTCACTACGAGAACAATTGCAATTCAACAAGAAATTCAAGTTATTGAGTTGATGCATGGTAAACGTTGAACCCTCCATACACGAGGAATCGTTGTCGACCTCCCAAAAGCAAATTGAAGTCGCTGTTTGTATATGACCGTCGAAGTCAAAACGAGGATCATTTTTAGAATAGTACAAGAAAAGTCAATATCGGGCCATATTAATATTTCCAGCCGTTCAATTCTTGAGGTCGATAAAGATATTAACGTACAAATGATTATCAAGTTTAATTAACAAAGATAAATAATAAAACTAACGAAAATACGGAACTCTAATAAGATAAATTTAAAAAATGAGAAGTTCAAAAAGGCTGACAAAATCATTCGTTCGACTATATCAACTAAGTGAATTTCCATATTCCTGACTTGAAACATTCAGATGAATTGAAAAGTCAATATTGAAACCCTCTTCCCCCAAAGGAATCTGGTCTATATGAAAGAGCCTGACAGCAGTCTAAAACAAAACACATGAAAAACTTAATACACAAAAAACCCAGCTAGGAATAAAATTGTCCTACAGCAGGAGCAACAATCAATTATTGTACATCTGTCATTTGGTTTAACCTCGATGGAAGGTCAATCTGTGATGATAATGAAATTGAAAGGTTTATGAGATTGTGGCAAATCCCAGGTAATAACAAATTAGTATTCTAATAAATTAATGCCTGGCAGCGTCAGTAATACTTTAATTGGGTTTCTGGTGAATAGCTGTCTCATGGGCAATTATTCCACATGTTTTTTACTTTCAACCTTATCATTATAAACCTTGATTAGAATGGTACCAAGAAAAACATCATCTTCGTTAGCTTATGCCTTTTGGTTCGGTCACAAATATATAGTATGGGATCAGAAGTCTAATCCTTGGCAAGGAAAGATGGAAAATCAACCACGATTGATGTAGAACTCTTCCGGAACAATTTCCCTTTTTTTACGAGAACATGAAAAGCAGAAAAAAAAATGCAAAAAAAAAACCTTTTCAATTTCAAAACTCGTGAAGTGTTGTGTCAGAGATCAATTACAGAACTGTATATATGATACATAGATCATAGATCCATAGGTCAGAGATCAATTACAGAACTGTATATATATGATACATACATGTATATATCTATAATACTAAAATTACGAGGTCCAATTTGTCAGCCGTCATCGGGTAAAAACGACCAATCAAAGAATTCAACTCTATATAGAACTAATATAGGACAATGGTGTAGATTAAAAATTACACCACTCCAGACCCTTTTGTTTTCCACATAATTAATATTGCCAATAATTAACAAGTTCCGGGTCGAATCCGATACCGATACCAATAGTATATTCACCTGTTAGCTATTACCTTATCTGTACGTTCCGCATTTGACAGGCGCACCACCAAAGGGTGTATTTAGGATTTTGTTATATACACGGGTCATAATCAAAGGGCTGACACTACTAAATTCAATCCATTGTCAAATTGTTCCCTATTGTAGTTTTATTCAACAATCAGCAAGACTTTCCAAGATAACTAATATAGGACAATGCTGTTGATTAAAAAATACTCCATTCCTGGATAGCCAAGACCTTTTGTTTTCCAAATAATTAACATTAAACCAATAATTGATAAATTCCAGGTCGACGGGTTCAAACAGCAAGATTTAAAAGCAGAGAAAACTCTGTATCTTATAATCGACATGACTTTATCAGATGATAATACCAATTACTAAAATAAGGCTTAGGCATAGTTATAAACTTTAATTCAGTCACGGACCCACGATATCACAGGTGTGTACTTGTTCGTATAAAGAAATAAAGAATGTCAACTATATGTATATTTATTTATTAATTTTCTCTTTACTTCTTATAGTTTTGTTCCAGAGAAGCTAGTTCGGATGTACTGGTTACTTTCTATGTAGTTTCCCCCATTAATTACTCCGATTCGGGCATAAACAACATCGCCTCTCTTAAGCAGCAAAGGTGTGGCTGTAGTAGAATGACTCCTCAATAAAGCATGACCAGTTGTAGCTGAATCGGGAAATCCAATGTCTTTAACCACGCCATTGAGCACTAGTTGCATGACTGCATATGATTTAAAGTATACCCCAGTAGAGACGTGGAAGAGATAAAGTCCAACTGATGGAGCCGTAAATTTGCCATTATTTTTGTTATATGCGTTCCCTATATTTAAATCCACACGATCATAAACCACGATGCTGTGCCTCAAGTTTGAGCCAGTGCCAAGATTACCACTTCGGTAAGCATAAAACGCCACTGGTTTTGATTTCTCTTTCAGTGCTGTAAAATGTATTAAAATTTATATATCGTTTGCTCCGTGGTAGGGGAAAATATTCGCAACTTCCAATTAGTCGATGAGACTAAATAAAAAAAAAAGAATAATTCAAATAAATTATGTTAATTTTTAGTTAAAAAATGTATGAGGTGAAACAGAATTTAATTAACACAATGATTAAATGAATTAACCTTTAAAGATATCTGCAGTACAAGTTGAAATCGTGGATTTGAATTAAACATACGTTCTGATATTGTAAAAGGTCCAATTAACTAAACCTTAGATCCCCCATCATGGTGCACTACAAGGCTATATAGTAATGCATCATATTTATCCTCTTTTTCAGGTATGCAATTGATGATGACACCGTTTGCCAGAAAACTTAGATACTTGGTTGTCAGTATTGTTTTCATCACTGAGTTGACCATACATACTATATAGATGGGACTTTTGTATATTTTTACTGTCGTATCACACATTAAAATAGGAGGGGCATACGATCTCAGCAAAGAGACAATACTATACATAGCTAGCCACGGTCATTACCATATGTCAAGTTCTGAATCTTTTATAGTGTTTCGAATAAAAATACAAAGGAACAAGTAACTGTGTTTGCTCTTTATATTCAATGTTCCCATCAGTCGTAAGTAGGGATCAACAATTATACTAAAGAAGCATGTAGACCGGATAAAAAACCGATTGCTAGAAATTTGGTTGAATAAAGTTAATATCTGCATATATTTTTGGAAAATCTTGTTTGCTAAAATTTTACACAAAAAATTAGTTGAAGAATAAGTTCTTAATTTCAAAAAATAGGCACTCGAAGTTCTGTTCTGTGATAATCACAATAGTTTGAAGAAAAAATCACCAATTAAAAAATGCGCAAATTTACCTTCAATTTCTTTTTTTAATTTGATAATATCAGTGTGGTCCGATGTCAAGCCACCATCACACACATAAGCATAGCGACAGCTGTGTCCAGAAACCTGTTCTCCCGACTGTAGTACAGAAATAAAGATGGAAGTTACTACATATAATAATGGCATCATTTTTTCTCACCGTAGCATTCACCACAGAGTGAATTTTACAGGAAACCTGAATATATATAGAAAAAGGCAACATCTGCACTTACCTTACAACCTTGCGTGACAACACGACTTTCATATTCTACATGTGTGCATGGTTTAGATCCTGTAACAACTTGGAAGTCTTACTATACTGCATTGGTCTCGAGAGGAACCTTTGTCTGATATTGAATTAACATTCATCTTTTGTGGACATGAACTGGGACTATCAGATTAAATTAATTTAATACTTAGCATAACAGTCCTAGACAGAAATTATTTTTTTGGGACAACCCAAAATGGGCATTACTAATTTTTCAACGACATACAGGACATTATTCTACTGAATCAATGTTGTGATTTATCGTAACTTGCAAATCTTTTATACTTACAATTTTTATTTCGTTGTTGAAACTCATTTCTTTTCAGTTCCAAGAAATTCAAAATCAGAATGTTTAACCATTGTTGAACCATAAATATAATTGCCCGTTAGATCTATATCTAGGGTTAAAAAGCCGAAGACCAAAACGTTTCAACAAAGTTTCAACTTGATTATTCAGTATTATTTTCTGTGTCCCGAGACCTTAATTTTCTAAACTTACTACAGTATATGTACGACAAAGTCTGGGTAAATTGACATTTATGGTAGTGCCTTTCTCATATTAATTGAAAAGAGCGCCGGGGATATTAATAGGATACATTATTTGCAATTTAAATTAAATTGCATTTTGTTATCGTTATCTATATGTATACATATATGCTATAACTATTTCGATAAATTATGTTTTACTAAATAACATTTATCAGTAAAAATCGATAGAATATGTTATAAAATTCACTGTTATATAATAAGCCTACTGTATGGGAAAAAAACTTTAAAGAACAGTGAATTTTATAACATATTCTATCGATTTTTACTGATAAATGTTATTAAGTAAAACATAATTTATCGAAATAGTTATAGCATATATGTATACATTTATGATTATATCAATGATTCTATTAAATCGAAACATAATACATGTAAAAAAAATCTGGGCGGTTGACAAGAGTTATCTCCACCTTCAAAGTCTTCAATGTTGGAATCGCTAAAAAAGTGTGTTGACAACACCACAACAAAAAGAAAGAATTTGGCAGAAAAAATATCGATAACACAAGTAAATTTAAAGTCTATTTATAGCATAAACACATGAACAAAATATAGTTGTTTCACAAAGACTTAATTGAAAACTGTTAACTTTGTTTGAATTTCGGTTGTGCTTCAAAGAGCAGATTTCTATATCTGCTCTTTCACAAATATTCTAAAAACTGCATAACATGTACATAGTTTTACCAAGAAATATACATAGGATAACAGGGGTCTCATTGGGGGTTCCGATCCCAGATCCCTCTTACTGTTTTGACAGATTCCCGTATCCCGCTTACACTTAGTCAGAGTAATCTCGGACTAGCTTACACTATGTATGTATTTTATAGCAATTCTCATTGTTTTGTTATTTCTCGGGTCCCGCATGACCTTATTTCCCGTTGTCACGACACAATAGCTTGACTTTCACCTGTCACGCTTACAAAAAATCGGCAATCCCGTACCCCCAATGAGACCCACAAAATTTTTTAATTAAATCAGTTATATTTTTTCTAAATAAGCACCAATGCAATGTAATTAACATATTACTGCAAATTTATTTCTTTTACATTGTAAATAAGCCACACATGCAACGGCACGTAATAGTCAAAGTTGTGACTGAGTGCGGAAATATGAACATAGATAGATAGACAAAAACTATACATTTGATCCTCTTTTATTTTACAATTCCTTTAGTCAAAATAATTATGGCGTCTGGCAAGGCTGTTTTAATTAATTTTCTGGGACGCCTTACTAGGAAAAAAAATTAAAAATAGCCTTGCCAGTCGTCACAATTATTTCCACTACAATTCCTTGTACTTATGGGTTAGAATTTTTTCTAGAATATCATTAGGTTGAACAGTAGGGGTTAGGTATGGTTGATGCTAGTTTAGTACTGCTTTTTATCAGTGTTTATGGGTTGGTACCCAATCCCAGTAATATACAGATATACATGTAGCCACAAAGGAAAATTGAAGACAATAGTTTAGGGGGGTCGGAGGAGTCCTGATCCAAAAATATCGGGTTTAAAAACATGAAATCCCAAGGTCCGTAATTAAAAAAAAAATTAAATTCCAAAATCCAGCATTTTAATAAAGGAATTCCTTGATCCTGAAAGGATCATGGAATTTTAATAAAGGAGTTCCTTGATCCTGAAAGGATCATGCAATCCCAAAATCTGAGCTTAAAAACACCTGATCACGGAGTCCCGATGAAGGTCCTATCCCCCCTAATAGTTAAAGTCATTCAGACAAGTGTAAAAAATTATCGGATCAAGTGTTACAGCTCCACAAATCATTATGAGGTCTACATTGTATTCAAAATCTCTCTTAAACCCTTAAAAGTTTACTTTAACCCTTTCCTCCATGGAATTTGTTTTTTAACATACTTGCTTCGCATAGGATTTTTTTAATAAAAAAAAATCATCAGGTTCAAAGTACAAATTCATTGTAAAAACGAATATTTCATCAATGAAATTCCAGTCTGATATTCTCATGAATATCCTTTTCATATTGGATACAAATTTTTTTAAGTCTGGTGCAGAAATTTTGTAGTCAAAGCATTTCAACTGAGGTACTACACAGGTGTCAAAAGGCGTCATTATGGAGTAAAGGGGGTGGCGTCAAAAAGTGTCATTATGGAGGAAAGGGATTGAAAAATTTTGTGAATCTTGAAATTTGTGATCACCATATTATACCATTGAGCAACTCCTATTTTGTTTTTATTTGAATTTTATTGAAAACTTTATAAAAAAACCATTTAATAATATCTTATACAGGTATTTTGTTTGTAATCTCAATTATTTCCCTAATCAGAAAATGGATTTTGTCATTGTTTTATCTGTTGGAATTCCCATTATGTATCCACTCACTGCAACTCCTCCTAAAACCCTTAATAGAATTTATTGAAACTTTTCCAGAATCTTAACCTTCTAAAGTTGTGCACCTACATGTATGATTTATTTTTATTATGAATTATTTTGTTTCTTTTAAAATCATGGACATTCCAAGGAGTGTAAGATAATGGTTATAGTTTTGTAGGCTTTAATTGGTGGTAGTACATGTGCCTTAAGAGATCTGTTTTAAAATACTTTTTAAACACAGCGGCTGCTGAGTGCTCTCCCCTTTTTAGTCCAAAATCTGTACAAAATTGATTTCTTTAAATTTGTTTCTTGAAAGTTTTTGTTATCTGTATAATACTGGAAATGAACTCAAAATACTGAGTAAATCCTTATCCAGGAAAAATACAAACTATATTTTAAAAAGCAGTAAACATGCATGTTTTTTGTCGAGCCTGCAACTTATGTTGCAGAAAGCTCAACATAGGGATAGTGATCAGGCTACGGCGGCAGGCATTAGCTAACTTCTTAAAAGGTTTATATTTTAGAAGGTGAAAGACCTGGATGCTTCATACTTTGTATATAGATGCCTCATGTTACGAAGTTTCCGCCAGTCACATGTCCAATGTCCTTGACCTCATTTTCATGGTTCAGTGACCACTTGAAAAAAAAGTTCAGAATTTTTGTAATGTTGAATTCTCTCTTATTATAAGTAATAGGATAACTATATTTGGTATGTGCATACCTTTCAAGGTCCTCATGCCACCGTCAGACAGTTTTCACTTGACCTCTACCTCATTTCATGGATCAGTGAACAAGGTTAAGTTTTGGTGGTCAAGTCCATATCTCAGATACTATAAGCAATAGGGCTAGTATATTTGGTGTATGGAAGGACTGGAAGGTGTACATGTCCAAATGGCAGGTGTCATCTGACCTTGACCTCATTTTCATGGTTCAGTGGTCAAAGTTAAGTTTTTAAGTTTTGGTCTTTTTATCTAATATTATATGCCAAAGGTCAACTATATTTGGTGTATGGAAATATATTATGATCTATATGTCAGTCCCGCAGGTTTTATTTGACCATGACCTTAATTGCACGGTTCATTGCACAGTGTTAAGTTTTTGTGTTTTGGTCTATTTTTCTTAAACTATAAGTAGTAGGTCAACTATATTTGTTGTATGGAAGATTTGTTAGCTGTACATGTCTGCTTGGCATGGTTCATCTGACCTTGACCTCATTTTCATGGTTCATTGGTCTTTGTTTAGCTATCTTGGTTAATGTTAAGTTTATGTGACAGTTGTAATAAAGCTTTATACTTAGGACTATCAACATAATATCAATGATTAGTAAAGAAGGCTAGACATTTCAGTGTGTGCACTCTTGTATAAATATTTCTAAAAAAAAATCATTATTGTTTTTAAGGATGCCAAAGAAAGGTAAAAAAGGAAAGAAGAAAGGAGGGAAAAAGAAGAAAAAGACAGTAGCTGGAGCAGAAGACATTATACAGAGACTTTATAAATGTTATGAAAGAAATTGTGCTCTCACTGATTCCCAGATGTGCTCTGGAATCAAAAAGGCCCTCAAGGCATGCCAAGAAAACACAACAGTTTTAGAAAAGGTACAAAACAGTATTTAGCTCCTTAAACTAACACTTTCAATATTATTAATAATGTATTTAAAGTGTTAGTCATTGTAGTGGTAGATTTTAGGTTGAAAGAAATCAATATTCTCTCAACTGCATGCATTCATGTTTATTTAAAAAAGTTTAGTAAAGAATTCTTTAAACAATAAAAGTGAGATATTGAAAAATGTCAAATTCAAAACACAGACTAAAGTCACTTCATAGGAAGTGATCTATTTTTAATGGGCACTTTTTTGAAATATCCAGATTATGCTTAATTTTACAGTATAAAATAACTTTTTGTAATACCTAAATTTAAAACCAGATCTGTCTAATTAAACAACCTACAGTTTAATTTCTTTTTGTACTGTAAGTTTTGTTGCCTTAAAATAATACTGTGTTGCAATTGATAGTGAATTTATTAGAATATCTAAAACTAAGCAAGTGCAGATCAAACTTCAGCAATTTTCCAAATGAAAATACTCTATTGATTTTGTTTTAGTTCATTTTTGAAGGAGAGGTACCAGAAAATGAAGGTGATTTACCAGTATTGATAGAACCTGTATTAGCTGCTATTAGACAGGATAGATACATTTATATCAGAGATTTGCATATATGGGAATATCCTATGTCCATTGAAAATGCTGCCACTCTGGTAAGAGAAAAATCATGAACATTTCAAATTGTTTATTTATTATATACTGTGTGAGAGCCTCATGGGTAGTATAATGGTTGTTTAACGCATGAAATTACAAAAAAAGGGAGGAATCTTGCAACTTTTAAGACTAACACCAATATTGTTATTGTGTCAACTTTTCGTTGTAAGGAAAAGTTTTATTGTTTTGTAATTTCTTTTTTAGTATCTTTAGAAATGTAATTATTATAATAAAATAGTCAATACAAAAACAGATGTATAATAAAATGCAAAAAACTAAAATAAAATCTATACACAGAGTAGATAAAGAAATTACTGAACAAAAAAAAAGCTTGTACCTGCCTCTTTTTTTCTCATGCTGTTTATAACTAACAAATGTGAGTTTAAGCAAAGACAACAATCAAAAATATGTTTTTTACAGTCTTATTTTTCAATTATTTTTTTAAGCATCTTTTGTTTTAGGCCTTACTAATTGAGAGACAGTGCTATCCCATGAGAGTGATAGAACTATCAGACTGTTTGTTAGAACCTTATGCAGCCAAGAGACTTTCTAGATCATTCAATATATGTCCGACACTAACACATGTTGTTCTAGATTATAATGAGTAAGTTTAATTATGAGAATAGGTCCTCTATTTATAATGAAGATGAAAATGTATTCCTTCTAAGAGAAAAGAATAAAAGATTAATTCAGAAACAAAAATGTTTTATTGAAAATTACAGACAAATCAGAATACATATAAACATATGTATTATTCTTAGAAAGAACCATTGTCTATGCATAGTATCATATATTTCATATTTTTAAAAACTTATCAGAGAAATATAACTTGGCTTTTCAAAGCTGGATCTAAAATAGACTTGCATAAATATTTTTTTGTGACAATGAGTGTCTGTAAATGTTCACTACGGCTAAGTTTTAAAAAATTATATGTTTTAACTTGCAAATGTAATGTTACACCAAAACAGAAAAGGCATGAAATGCAAAAGGCAAAAAAAAAAAGAAAAAAGTGTGCAGAATAGATTAAAAAAAATAATACTGAACACATTTTAGGAAATTGGATCTATTTCTTGCAGATTTGGTGATGAAGGTTGTAGGGATTTCTGTAAAGGATTAGAACAGAATATTACATTGCTTTCATTGAGTATGTGTTATTGTGATCTTACTCCCAAGTCAGGGGAATATATAGGAGATCTTGTATCCAAAACAGCTGTACGGTAAGTTCTTTGATTAGTTAAAACAAAAACTATAGAAAAAGAACATACTGTGGCTTCATTTATTTTTGTGGGTACCAATTTTCGTGGATTGAGTAAAACTTTCATTTTTGTGGGTACTAAATTTTGTGGCTTTCGCAAAGTTTGCATACAGAAAAATTTGTAATTTGTTGAACATTTAAATTTTTGGTTCCTCAGTACCCACGAAATCCACGAAAATTAGAAGAACATCATCATTACATGAAACTGTAACAAATTGACAATGAATACTTATTTACATGTTTTGATTAGATTCAAACAGTTCTTAGAAACTGCATATATGAAAACTGGGCAAGAAAAAGTCTGGAATATTTCCTATGCAGTATCCATCGCTATAAATAAAGAAAATTGAATTTGATTGTACATGAGTCAAGTTGACTGTTCCTTATGTTTTACAGTTTCTTTTAAAACAAAATTGTAGTGAATTGTATTTGAACGGAAACAATCTTGAATGTGATGGAGCTATGAAGATAATTAAATTATGTACGGAACAAGCAGAATATGAGGCCATCAAGAGGGCAGAGGAGATAAAAAGAAAGGAGGAAGAAGAGGCTGAAAAGGCTGCTAAAGGTTAGAAAATACAAGAAATGACCAAATTGGAAAAAAAAAAAATCTTGAATAATTAGCATTACCCCATGAATAAATTATTTGAAAGCTTTTTATGATTTAAGAGTTGGTGTAAAGGGAATTAAATAATTGAAAACAATAAGTAATTTTGAATCTTTGATTTATATTTTTTAATATTTTTTTTTACATAGATTCAGTATTCAGTGTTTTTTGACTGCAGTTTGAAAAAACACTTCAAAATTATCTCTACTACCGTTTGAATTTGTAAAGGTGCCCCTACCTAGGTATCTAATGCATAATACTGTCAAGCAATGGTAACTATGTAACCCTTGATTTCGCAGTGTAGTTATTACATTTTATCTGATCCCAATTCAAAAAAATTATCTGAAATAATAAATTAAAATATTATTTTGCCAAGTGTCATCAACATTATTAGCAGCTGGACATTTAAAAAACTCATTTAAATAAAAAAAACTAATGATAAAAAAACATAACCAGAAAATAATAAAATTTTGCAGAAAAAGAATTGGGCTACAGATCTGGTGAGATGTCAGCTTCAGACAAAGAATCTGTTCCAGGATCTGGTAAAAAGAAAAAGAAAAAAGGTAATACAGTAGTTATTGTTTAATGTGCTGATACAGAGGAAAAGATAAAAACGAGGGTTTATTGGCAGTGAGGTTATTCACACTAGAAAAGATTGTTATTTTAAAATGCCATCAAACACGATTTCAACAAAAATTAATATATCGTCGTGTCATATGTTTTCGTATCAACCATATTTCATCGGTATTGATTGCACATGCGAAAATTGTGATGTGTTTTTCAGTTTCTATATTTAGAACAACAACCACACTACAACTTGACAATTTAAAACATTTTCAAAATCGCTTTTAAAGACGTAAGAACAAATTTAATAAAACTGACCTGTTTCAGCCATTTTTAGCTCACCTGGCCTAAAAGGCCAAGTGAGCTTTTCTCATCACTTGGCGTCCGGCGTCCGTTGTAGTCCGTCGTCGTCGTTAACTTTTACAAAAATCTTCTCCTCTGAAACTACTGGGCCAAATTTAACCAAACTTGGCCACAATCATCATTGAGGTATCTAGTTTCAAAAATGTGTCCGGTGACCCGGCCAACCATCCAAGATGGCCGCCATGGCTAAAAATAGAACATAGGGGTAAAATGCAGTTTTTGGCTTATAACTCAAAAACTAAAGCATTTAGAGCAAATCTGACATGGGGTAGAATTGTTAAACAGGTGAAGATCTATCTGCCCTGAAATTTTCAGATGAATCGGATAACCCGTTGTTGGGTTGCTGCCCCTGAATTAGTAATTTTTAGGAAATTTTGCTCTTTTTGGTTATTATCTTGAATATTATTATAGATAGAGATAAACAGTAAACAGCAATAATGTTCAGCAAAGTCAGATTTACAAATAAGTCAACATGACTGAAATGGTCAGTTGACCCCTTTAGGAGTTATTGCCCTTTATAGTCAATTTTTAACCATTTTTCGTAAATCTTAGTAATATTTTACAAAAATCTTCTCCTCTGAAACTACTGGGCCAAATTAATCCAAACTTGGCCACAATCATTTTTTGGGTTAGTAGTTTGAAAAATGTGTCTGGTGACCCGGCCATCAAACCAAGATGGCAGCCATGGCTAAAAATAGAACATGGGGTAAAATGCAGTTTTTGGCTTATAACTCAAAACCCAAAGCATTTAGAGCAAATCTGACATGGGGTAAAATTGTTTATCAGTTCAAGATCTATCTGCCCTAAATTTTTCAGATGAATCGGATAACCCGTTGTTGGGTTGCTGGCCCTGAATTAGTAATTTTAAGGAAATTTTGCTCTTTTTGGTTATTATCTTGAATATTATTATAGATAGAGATAAACTATAAACAGCAATAATGTTCACCAAAGTAAGATTTACAAATAAGTCAACATGACTGAAATGGTCAGTTGACCCCTTTAGGAGTTATTGTTCTTTATAGTCAATTTTTAACAATTTTCATAAAATTTGTAAATTTTTACTAACATTTTCCACTGAAACTAATGGGCCAAGTTCATTATAGATAGAGATAATTTTAAGCAGCAAGAATGTTCAGTAAAGTAAGATGTACAAACACATCACCATCCCCAAAACACAATTTTGTCATGAATCCATCTGCTTCCTTTAATATTCACATAGACCAAGGTGAGCGACACAGGCTCTTTAGAGCCTCTAGTTATTTAATGCCAAAAATGTGCATCACTAGAATAGTTGTTGAGAAAATGTCTGAAGGGTAACATGAAGTACAACTATACTGTTTGTTTATCAGACACCGAATCTTCAAGACATGTGACTGTCATGTTTTTTTTTTGGTAGTTTTTGTTACAAACCAGCGAGTTTTTTGACATACAAAAATCGCAAAATAATCAGAAATAGTAGAAAATTATAGGAAGCCTTGACAAAAAAATCTAAATACATGTACCTAAAAACATTCCACAGAACATGCTTTCAAAATTTGAGTAAACATGTGAATAAAAACTCAACAGTGAAAACCATAAGAAGTGAATATTGTTATTAGTACAAAAACTCATTACACGATGATAGGATTATTTTTGTTTCAGGTAATATCAAAAAAGGGGAATTTTTAAATAGTATTTTATTATTAGCAGTGAGTTTGGTCAGAATAAGCTCAAGAACATAGCTGATTTATTATAGACTTGCAAGTCAATAATTCAACGTCATGTGAATCAGTATTCATGTGACCTTCAATTAAACTTCTTAGTAACCAATACTTTTGACTGAATTGATTCATCAAATATCATTTTTATACAGGTAAAAATGATGATTTAAATATTTATATGAAGCTGCCATAGGCAAATGTGAAATTAAGTGTTACCCTTGACTGTATGTCCTTCTGTACATCACATTTTCAGCATTCTAACTTTAGTATGACTTAGACAAATTTTCTGAATCTCATACACAATGCTAAGAACCACAACCCTCAAGCAGAGTTCGAATTTTGGTTGTGAGTCATTTACTTGTACAAAATGTATAGAGTTATATCCCTTTTTAGCTTTTCTCATCACTTGGCGTCCGTCGTCTGTCGTCGTCCGTCGTCGTTAACTTTTACAAAAATCTTCTCCTCTGAAACTACTAGGCCAAATTAAACCAAACTTGACCTCAATCATCATTGGGGTATCTAGTTTAAAAAATGTGTGGCGTGACCCGGTCAACCAACCAAGATGGCCGCCACGGCTAAAAATAGAACATAGGTGTAAAATGCAGTATTTGGCTTATAACTCAAAAACCAAAACATTTAGAGGAAATCTGACATGGGGTAAAAATGTTTATCAGGTCAAGATCTATCTGCCCTGAAATTCAGATGAATCGGTGAACACGTTGTTGAATTGCTGCCCCTGAATTGGTAATTTTGAGGAAATTTTGCTGTTTTTGGTTATTATCTTGAATATTATTATAGATAGAGATAAACTGTAAACAGCAATAATGTTCGGCAAAGTTAGATTTACAAATAAGTCAACATGACCGAAATGGTCAGTTGACCCCTTTAGGAGTTATAGCCCTTTATAGTCAATTTTTAACCATTTTTCATAAATCTAAATAATCTTTTACAAAAATCTTCTCCTCTGAAACTACGGGGCCAAATTAATCCAAACTTGGCACTGGGGTATCTAGTTTAAAAAATGTGTGGCGTGACCAAGTCAACCAACCAAGATGGCCGCCAAGGCTAAAAATAGAACATAGGGGTAAAATGCAGTTTTTGGCTTATAACTCAAAAACCAAAGCATTTAGAGGAAATCTGATGTGGGTCAAAATGTTTATCAGGTGAAGATCTATCTGCCCTGAAATTTTTAGATGAATCGGTCAACCTGTTGTTGGGTTGCTGCCCCTGAATTGGTAATTTTGAGGAAATTTTGCCGTTTTTAGCTCACCTGGCCTAAAAGCCAAGTGAGCTTTTCTCATCACTTGGCGTCCAGCGTCCGTCGTCCGTCGTCGTCGTCGTTAACTTTTACAGAAATCTTCTCCTCTGAAACTGCTGCGCCAAATTAAACCAAACTTGGCCACAATCATCATTGGGGTATCCAGTTTTAAAAATGTGTCCGGTGACCCGGCCAACCATCCAAGACGGCCGCCATGGCTAAAAATAGAACATAGGGGTAAAATGCAGTTTTTGGCCTATAACTCAAAAACCAAAGCATTTAGAGCAAATCTGACATGGGGTAAAATTGTTAAACAGGTGAAGATCTATCTGCCCTGAAATTTTCAGATGAATCGGATAACCCGTTGTTGGGTTGCTGCCCCTGAATTAGTAATTTTAAGGAAATTTTGCTGTTTTTGGTTATTATCTTGAATATTATTATAGATAGAGATAAACAGTAACAGTAATAATGTTCAGCAAAGTAAGATTTACAAATAAGTCAACATGACTGAAATGGTCAGTTGACCCCTTTAGGAGTTATTGCCCTTTATAGTCAATTTTTAACCATTTTTCGTAAATCTTAGTAATATTTTACAAAAATCTTCTCCTCTGAAACTACGGTGCCAAATTAATCCAAACTTGGCCACAATCATCTTTTGGGTTAGTAGTTTGAAAAATGTGTCCGGTGACCCGGCCATCAAACCAAGATTGCCGCCATGGCTAAAAATAGAACATGGGGTAAAATGCAGTTTTTGGTTTATAACTCAAAACCCAAAGCATTTAGAGCAAATCTGACATGGGGTAAAAAAAATTATCAGTTCATGATCTATCTGCCCTAAAATTTTCAGATGAATTGGACAACCCGTTGTTGGGTTGCTGCCCCTGAATTAGTAATTTTAAGGAAATTTTGCTCTTTTTGGCTATTATCTTGAATATTATTATAGATAGAGATAAACTATAAACAGCAATAATGTTCAGCAAAGTAAGATTTACAAATAAGTCAACATGACTGAAATGGTCAGTTGACCCCTTTAGGAGTTATTGCCCTTTATAGTCAATTTTTAACCATTTTTCGTAAATCTTAGTAATATTTTACAAAAATCTTCTCCTCTGAAACTACGGTGCCAAATTAATCCAAACTTGGCCACAATCATCTTTTGGGTTAGTAGTTTGAAAAATGTGTCCGGTGACCCGGCCATCAAACCAAGATTGCCGCCATGGCTAAAAATAGAACATGGGGTAAAATGCAGTTTTTGGTTTATAACTCAAAACCCAAAGCATTTAGAGCAAATCTGACATGGGGTAAAAAAAATTATCAGTTCATGATCTATCTGCCCTAAAATTTTCAGATGAATTGGACAACCCGTTGTTGGGTTGCTGCCCCTGAATTAGTAATTTTAAGGAAATTTTGCTCTTTTTGGCTATTATCTTGAATATTATTATAGATAGAGATAAACTATAAACAGCAATAATGTTCAGCAAAGTAAGATTTACAAATAAGTCAACATGACTGAAATGGTCAGTTGACCCCTTTAGGAGTTATTGCCCTTTATAGTCAATTTTTAACCATTTTTCGTAAATCTTAGTAATCTTTTACAAAAATCTTCTCCTCTGAAACTACGGGGCCAAATTAATCCAAACTTGGCCACAATCATCTTTTGGGTTAGTAGTTTGAAAAATGTGTCCGGTGACCCGGCCATCAAACCAAGATGGCAGCCATGGCTAAAAATAGAACATGGGGTAAAATGCAGTTTTTGGTTTATAACTCAAAACCCAAAGCATTTAGAGCACATCTGACATGGGGTAAAAAAAAATATCAGTTCAAGATCTATCTGCCCTGAAATTTTCAGATGAATTGGACAACCTGTTGTTGGGTTGCTGCCCCTGAATTAGTAATTTTAAGGAAATTTTGCTCTTTTTGGCTATTATCTTGAATATTATTATAGATAGAGATAAACTATAAACAGCAATAATGTTCAGCAAAGTAAGATTTACAAATAAGTCAACATGACTGAAATGGTCAGTTGACCCCTTTAGGAGTTATTGCCCTTTATAGTCAATTGTTAACCATTTTTTCGTAAATCTTAGTAATCTTTTACAAAAATCTTCTCCTCTGAAACTACGGGGCCAAATTAATCCAAACTTGGCCACAATCATCTTTTGGGTTAGTAGTTTGAAAAATGTGTCCGGTGACCCGGCCATCAAACCAAGATGGCGGCCATGGCTAAAAATAGAACATGGGGTAATATGCAGTTTTTGGCTTATAACTCAAAACCCAAAGCATCTAGAGCAAATCTGACATGGGGTAAAATTGTTTATCAGGTCAACATTTATCTTCTCTGAAATTTTTAGATGAATTGGACAACCCATTGTTGGGTTTCTGACCCTGAATTGTTAGTTTTAAGGAAATTTTGCTGTTTTGGTCATTATCTTGAATATTATTATTGATAGAGATAAACTGTAAACAACAATAATGTTCAGCAAAGTAAGATCTACAAATAAGTCAACATGACTGAAATGGTCAATTGACCCCCTTAGGAGTTATTGTTCTTTATAGTCAATTTTTAACAATTTTCATAAAATTTGTAAATATTTACTAACATTTTCCACTGAAACTAATGGGCCAAGTTCATTATAGATAGAGATAATTTTAAGCAGCAAGAATGTTCAGTAAAGTAAGATGTACAAACACATCACCATCACCAAAACACAATTTTGTCATGAATCCATCTGCTTCCTTTAATATTCACATAGACCAAGGTGAGCGACACAGGCTCTTTAGAGCCTCTAGTTGGTTATTATCTTGAATATTCTTATAGATAGAGATAAACTGTAAACAGCAATAATGTTCAGCAAAGTTAGATTTACAAATAAGTCAACATGACCGAAATGGTTAGTTGACACCTTAAGGAGTTATTGCCCTTTATAGTCAATTTTTAACCATTTTTCATAAATCTAAGTAATCTTTTACAAAAATCTTCTCCTCTGAAACTAATGGGCCAAATTAATCCTAAGTTGGCCACAATCATCTTTTGGGTATCTAGTTTAAAAAATGTGTGGCGTGACTCGGTCAACCAACCAAGACGGCCGCCACAGCTAAAAATAGAACATAGGGGTAAAATGCAGTTTTTGGCTTATAACTCAAAAACCAAAACATTTAGAGGAAATCTGACAAAAAGGGTAAAAATGTTTATCAGGTCAAGATCTATCTGCTCTAAAATTTTCAGATGAATCGGTCAACCCGTTGTTGGGTTGCTGCCCCTGAATTGGTAATTTTGAGGAAATTTTGCTGTTTTTGGTTATTATCTTGAATATTATTATAGATAGAGATAAACTGTAAACAGCAATAATGTTCATCAAAGTAAGATTTACAAATAAGTCAAAATGACCGAAATGGTCAGTTGACCCCTTTAGGAGTTATTGCCCTTTATAGTCAATTGTTAACCATTTTTCGTAAATCTTAGTTATCTTTTACAAAAATCTTCTCCTCTGAAACTACTGGGCCAAATTAATTCAAACTTGGCCACAATCATCTTTGAGGTACCTTGTTTGAAAAATGTGTCCGATGACCTGGCCATCCAACCAAGAAGGCCACCACGGCTAAAAATAGAACAGGGGTAAAATGTAGTTTTTTGCTTATAACTCTGAAACCAAATCATTTAGAGGAAATCTGACAAGGAGTTAAATTGTTAATCAAGTCAATATATATCTGCCCTGAAATATTCAAACGAATTGGACAACCGGTTGTTGGGTTGCTGCCCTCCAATTGGTAATTTTTAAAGAAATTTTGCTGTTTTTGGTTATTATCTTGAATACTATTATAGATAGCGATAAACTGTAAACAGCAATAATGTTCATCAAAGTAAGATCTACAAATAAGTCACATGACCTAAATGGTCAATTTACCCCTTAAGGATTTATTGCCCTTTATAGTCAATTTTTAACAATTTTCATTAATTTGGTAAATTTATGTAAATTTTTACCAAATATTTTTCTCAGTTACTAATGGGCAAAGTTCATTATAGATATAATTGTAAGAAGCAAGAACGTTCAGTAAAGTAAGAACTTCAAAAACATCACCATCACCAAAATACAATTTTGTCATGAATCCATTTGTGTCCTTTGTTTAATATGCACATAGACCAAGGTGAGTGACACAGGCTCTTTAGAGCCTCTAGTTTATTTTTCAATTATTCTTTTGTACAAGGTATTTGGACTACCTGCATAAAGAGATTGTGGTTTGTAAGGCTTTCTCCTCCTTTTTCAGTTTTTGAGCTACAGCTTCTATTTTTTTATAGGTTGTTTATACATAAAATGGAAGTGTGCATGTCCACAGGATGTAAATATTTTTCTTATATTCTCAAATGATATTTATTTGGAATTATAGTTTCTAATGGTCTCAATCAGGTGCATCAACATATTTCTCATTGAAAAAGAGTGTTTCAATTTTAAATGGTTATTTTTAAAATTTCTGTATGATACTCTTTTATCAAAATTAAAGGAATGATGACAAAGTAGTATATTTTTCATGTCTCATGTTTAATTTTCAGGCAAGAAGAAGAAAAAGAAAGAACCGCCACCTCCACCCCCTGTAGGCCCTTGGTTATACAAGTTACACATCAATGACAATGGAATAGATGGACTTGCATTCGGAAAAGAGTTTGCTCCATTGAAATTTATTAGAGAATTGAAAAAGTATTTATATTTAGCTTTATTATTTAAATAATGCTTTTAACATGATTTTTAAAACAAGATTATCGTATGTGTTTAACTTTCAAACAGAAAATTAGAATTACACCCTTTTTAAAATTCTATTTTTTTTAAGTTGCAAATTATTTCTCAATCCTTGGAATAACTTTTACTTGATGACTATTGTACAGAAAGTATCCAAAGTTTTAATTTTGAAGAACATTTAGAACTTGAGTCACAGTTTTAAGAAAGTTTATTTACAATCTTTTAATCATTGAACTTTTTCATATCAACAAAACCTTAACTGTTCGGCAGTTTTTGAATTGTCATGAAATTTGTTTTGGCTTTTAAATCATCCATCTTCATATTCCAGAAATGATGAATTATGAATAATTTATACTTTCAGACTACTCATGCATTCAGAGTGCTTTGAAGAGTTAGATTTAGATGATAACTTGATTGGAGATTTAGGAGGAAAAGAGATTCTAGAAGGATTAGAATACAGAAAAGAAGGTTCATATAAAACAATATTTTTTAACTTGCTTAAAATCTTTAATTAATCAGTATTTGTTTACTTTGGGGGAACCTGTACTCAGAAATCAGTTTAGGTTAATGGTTACGCCGGGATTTTTTTTCAGCCAGTTCTTGTTTTTTTAATCCGCTTATGTTAATAGAAATTGTTTTAAAGTTTTCATATTGCATAGGGTCTACACATTTTATAAAATCACATAAACATGCAGTAGTTAATTTCATGCTCCCCATTGCAAATATCTGGGATAATTATGATTATTAACTTTAATACATAATCATTTATATTGTTAAACAGAGACAAAACTAGGAGGAGTAAAAGTATTAACTACACACAGAATGAAAACAGATACATTTAATAGTATTATAAAATTAGGATCTGGATTAAAAAAGAAGAAAAAGAAAGGCGGGAAAAAGGTATTATACAAAAAGTTTTAAAGTTTTAATTCATTTCATAATTTGAGTATGAGAGGCTTTGTGCTATGCATTACTTATTACACTGTATAATGTACATACAAATACCAAGATGAAAATGTGCTTTATTATTAAGAAACTAGCTTGTTTGTGGAGTTCTAGGTACTGTACTATTAATGAAAATAAGAAGATGTGGTAATGCTTGCCAATGAGAGGACTTTCCATCAGAGACTAAATGGCATAGAAGTTAACAACTATAAGTCACATTACAGTCTTCAACAATGACAAAACCTATACTGCATAGTCAGCTATAAAAGGCCCTGTATTGAACATAATCACTGCCACATAAGCTTATTTGAATTTGGTTCTCATTAAGAGGATACTATTTGAAAAAATGGAAAAGTGGTCTTCAAGTCATCAATCAAATGGGTTTGAGAGAAAGATAGACCAGTAGAGAAGTAGAAAGAGAAATTTTTAAAATCTGAGGAAATATATGCAAGTTAATTTTTTATGAATGTAAAATTCACAATAAGAATTGCACAACATTCTTTGAGAATAATAATGTTATTTTCTGTTATTTAGTCTTAATTATTTTTAAAATATATATATTCTAACTTAATTAATGTTGTGTTAATGTTCTTTTCAGAAAAAGAAGAAGTGAAAATCTATCAAGCCTGCTATTATGAGAACTGAACTTCGCAAGCAGTAGTTCGAAGGTCAATCTCAGGACCAATCTAATCAAGAGATTTTAACCATCTTACTCGCATGTGTTTAGTGAACAAACTGACTGAATGAGGATCTTTAACAGTATCCAACTTTGAGAATGTATCAGAGCAATGAAGTTTTCTTAGTTATTTTGTCTATGTGTGACCTCTTTAAACATTCATTCATGCTTTTGTATAACTTCAAAACGACACAAAATCATTTTTGACCTTTTGTTACTCATGATAATGTGTATACTTTTAACCTAGGTTTATGTTGATGTACAACGAAACATGTATTTCTTATCAAATCTGACTTGACATAACAGTGTACAAATTTTTATCTTGAGCATTGTGTTCTTGCAAAGATTTAAATTTATTTATGGCCTTATGTTCAATGAAAATATGTCAGTAAGAAATGGTGAATTGATTAAATATACATGCAGGCATTTTGATATTTAGGCTATACCAGAAAAATCACCAGAGGGTTAAGACCCTAAGATAAGAAATATATTATAAAGAATCATAGACAATGTAGAAATATTATAGTTAAAGGGTAGTCTTTACAGTTCTATGTGTAATATTTATGATTTTAAGATATGTTGTAGGCATAGTGTTTTCTAAAAGTCTTAAAATATAACACGGTTAAAGAAAATATACTTAGTGCCCTATTTGAACTAAACATTGAAATATTACCAAATAAGATAATGGAAAAGTATTTTCAAAATAAAAATCAGAATATTATGGATATTAATGAAGAATTTATGGTCAAGACATGACATAGTTTATTTTCATCTAAAGAAGAATTATTGAAATTTTATATTTCGACACGAATTTGTTTGTTAAAAATTTCTAAAACTGAAATTTAAGAAGATGCAGTATGATCGCCAAAGAGACAACTATCAACCAAAGTTCATATGAAGGGGAGGCAAGCAATAGGTTGAAATGGATTTTGAAATACAGCACTACATGAGTTTTGAAAAAGATGAAAAGAAATTAAATTCATATTCAATGAAACATGATTCATCATTTGTTACCTAATATTTTGTAGAAAATTGCATTGCAATGACTCAAGGCAATTCCAACCTTATCAAAAATGTAGGCAATAATTCCAACAAAATGAAATCAGTATTTTCTGATTTATTTAAGATTAGTAACACTTGCCTTTTAAGACTTATTCTTTAAGTAATTTTTACTTTTTTTCTTCAAATTTTCATTTATTATACTAACAGTTATCTCCCCCTGAAACTGTATTGACTCCCCTTTAAATTATAGATAGGTTTTTGATAAACCATTGTCTGTATTAAAGTACATCCATGAAGAAAAAGTTCCTCTTTACCCTTATGTTACATATAATGTATTTGTTTTTATTTAATATCATGTTGATGAATGTGATTGTGCAATTAATTAATCAGAATATTATTAAACATTTATGAACAAACTCACATTGCAATACATAAATACTTTATGTATGTGAGGTTTAAGAAACAAAGATTTTGATTTAAATTATTTTGTATTTTTTTTTTCTTCATGTTTTAAAAAATTAAATATCAGGTTTATTTTCTATTCATTTAGTGATGTTTCTACTCATTCACTAATATAACATTGTGTATTATCAAAATTTAGATGTCCAACAAAAAATTGGTAGTCAATGAATAAGCATGTATTGGTTACAAGTAATACATGTACCTGAAACTTTGTTGTAGTTACATTTGTTCCATGTTTTAAGCGTACAATGTAAATAGTACTGCTCTTCTGCAATCAAATTAGCTTTGTGATTTCATTTGTTTTAATTTTCATTGAAGCATGGTGTACATGAATTTAAAAGTCATATTACTGGTAGTATTATTTCCTCTTTAAATAATGCTTGAATATAACTTTTAGTCAATTTACAGGCTTTACAGCGATTTAGCTTACATATTTGTACAAAATGTGATATTTTTTTTATACAGGGGAGAGATAATCTAACAGCTTCAACTATGGCTCCACCTTACCCAAAAGCATTATTTTAATATGTAGGATGATTAAAGTCTATAATGTTCTTTAACCACACTGACCATTTCTGTGATCATCTCTTCTAAAAATTTCAAAATTTCTGGCATTTTGGAAATTTTGACACCAATGTCAGTGCAAAATCTAATGTTTTTGGAATATTACCATAATCATGCTCACTAGAGAACAAAATATTTATACCAAAATATTCAAAATGTATCAACGCATAAAAATCTTAAAGGTAAATTGCATTCCTTTTTGTTTTTGTCATTTTCAATTCAGTAATTTATTACTGTAACTAATAATTTATGGTCAAATTGTATCAGCTAAATCATGTTATTAATAAAAATAGTTGTCTCGTTTTTTTGAGAATTCAATAAAAAATGCAATTTGAAATACTGGTAGGTTATTCAATTGGGTATATCAATTTGTGGTTTTATTTAAGTTAATATTAACAAAAATTAATTTTATACATTATTTACAGTATTTTCAGACTACAAGATATTAATGATTTTATTATACACCGTATGTTTATATAGGTTTATTTTTTATGTCAACTTTATGATATCCACATGGACTACTTTGTAAAATGCCAGTCTGCTTATCATTAGCTCACCTGTCTCAAAGGTGTAGTGTGAGCTATTGCAACCATTTGACAAATCTTTCTTAAATTTATGTTGAAATAATCTGCAGTTACCATTTAGCTCATTTAAATTACATAATTCTTTGGACAACCAAGAGTTAACCCGACTCATCCCTAATGGTAGTTTCATATAAATAATTTAGTGTTAAAAAATCTGTAATGATGTTATATGAGGATTTTATTATAATTATGAGTCGACACCTCATTAGGATTCTTATAATGTTTTATAATATTTTTGCTGTATTTTTTTTTTTATATAATAGCATTGTTTTGCTAAATAGTTTTTCTCATGTTTTCAATCATTTTGAAAAAGTTTCCATTATCAATGGTTTGCACCAACGTTTCAAATATATCTGATATACATTGGTGTAAATTTATGTAAAATCTGGGATTTTTCCCATTGTGATCATGCTAAGTAATAAAAATAGCTTTAATTAAAAACTTTATTGCTAGAACATATATTTAGTTAAGCTTTTTATACTGTGATAAGTGTTAGTGTGCCAATTCTGTTAACTTGATAAACATGTGAATTTTACATATATATATATTTATATTATATTTGCAAAGATGCATTTATTATTAAAAATAAAATAATTGTCAATCAATAACTTGTTTTATCATTTTCATGTACTTTGGATTTTTTTTTTCAGGCTACCTATTTTCAACCATCACAAGAAATATGCCACCCTAGTCTTGTATTTCTGTTATTTGTTCTAGAGAAATTTACATTTCAAGTCGTTGCTGGATACCAAACAACAATATGTCCTTTTTGTTTTAAATGGATTACTTATTGAATACTAAAGGCATTATGAGCAACTATTGGTTCAGAGATTGAATTGATAAAAAAAACTTGTACTGGTTTCAGAAGCCAGTGTCTCACCTACTCTTGGTGTTGTCTATGTTTTTAGTGTGATAACGTTTGGTTGATCAACAATGAGGGAGTGTAAGATCGCTTTGTCTTACTTTTGCAACAAAAGATGCAGGCTTTAAAAAAATGGGGAAAAAATGATTAACAAGAATGTGTCCCCAGTACACGGATGCCCCACTCCCACTATCATTTCCTATGTTCAGTGGACCGTGAAATCTGGGTCAAAACTCTAATTTGGCATTGAAATTAAAAAGATCATATCATAAGGAACATGTATAATAAGTTTCAGATTGATTGGACTTCAACTTCATCAAAAACTACCTCGACCAAAAACTTTCACCTGAAGCGTGAAAGACGAATGAATGGACGGGTGTACAGACCAGAAAACATAATGCCCTCTACTATCGTAGGTGGGGCATAAAAATGTGCCTCTAGATACTATCTTTTGATTGTAAGAAGCTTCTGTCTAAGTGTAGTAAAAATCCAAGATGGTTTATGAATCTAATAAATGTTTTAAAATGTTTAACTGCGGACTGCATGTAATTTTAACTGGAGGAAAAATGGAATATATTATTACAAAATTCCTTCTCGTTGAGGGGGTACCCTTCTCCCTTCTCCTTTCTCCTTCCCCTCTTCTCCTTATTTTTTTTTTTAATTTACCGGAAAAAAGAGAGATATTTTATTTTTTTCTCCTTTCTCCCTGTACTCCCCCTCCTAGACACTAGCTTTTGATCATAAACAAGTTCTGTCAAAGTTTGGTACAAATCCAGGATAGTTTAAGAAAGTTAAAAAAAAATGAATAACTTGAACAGAGTGAGTGTTATGTTAGCTGGCAGAAAAATTTAGTCCATTTTAATATGAGTAAAATATGGATAAACAGGATTCATTAGAAATCAAGGATAATTGGTGTCATAATTGAATTTAGACCAATCATTCACAGAGAAAGTTTTCTCATGAAATATAAAATAGCATGAAATTTAGGGAAATAGTTGATCACCACTGATTTTCAAACTAGTCCGGAGTTGCTAATATTAACCTTTGATACAACATTCAAAAAGACTGAAAGACAGACTGACACAGTATTTCTGTAGCCCTGCAGAAGTATACACATACAAATCATTTTGTATTTTTAATATTCAAGTACTTATATACTATTTACCACTTTGAATGCATGCTTTTGAAAGAATATTTACCTCAATTTCAAAGATTAAGATGAACCTTGAAAGAATAGCTAGCAAGTCAGTGACATAAGGGTATTGATTACATTTAAAGTAATCATTACCCCCCAAATACAATGATATATCTTCAAGTTTAAATATGTACTAGCAACAATGATGCTCTTCTGACTTAAAGCATATTTTCCAATACAAGTAAATATTCATTCTGCAACACTTTTTTCTTGACTTGTACATGTCCTTTTGTCAATGATAGTTATTAAAATCTAAAATACTAGATTGTTCAGATAAAATCTTTTGAGGTTAGGGGGAGTTTGAGCGCTCTCAAATCTATTTTAAACCTCCACATTATTGTGTACCTGTCCAAAGTCAGGAGCATGTACTTCAGTGGTTGTGGATGGTTCATTGTCTGACATTTGTTTTCAAATATTGATTTGTTATAAATAAGCCGTTAGTTTTCTCAATTGAATTGTTTCATATTTTTCATTTCAGGGCTTTTATAGCAGACTATGTAGTATGTTTTTTTTTTTTATTGTTGAAGGCCATAAGGTTGCCTATAACTGCTTACATCCACTTTATTTGAACTTTGGTGGATAATTGTTTCATTGGCAATCATACCACATCTCCTTATATTTATACTGAAGTTTCAACATGATAGACATTAAAGCTCTATTGTATTTGCAAGTATAAAGTAAAGATGGAAATACTTGAAACAATGCAACTACTGTAGTTTCAATCGACCAAATCATTTTGATAAGACATCAATTCTTGTTCTAAGATGTGATAGCCTTGCTTGAAATTAAGAGGAAGGGGTCCAAATGATTGGAGTTTATGAAGCTAAGTCTGCCCTATAAAAAACAACACAAAAGTTTTCTTAAAAATATCTGGTTTTGTTTTTTTCTTTATAAATAAACAATTTATCAAACTGCCACGACATTGTGCAGCAAATAACATAACAGACACAAATTCATACTTCAACAATTGAATACTTTGACCACAGTAAGTAATGACATATGTGAAAACAAACTCACTCATTCATACATTAATGCTCTTTATGTGCAAGTGTACAAAAAAATAATCCCTGCCAAATTTAATATCACACAAGAGCAAAAGTTTAGATAGTAAGACATTTGTAATGTCTAATAAATACAGTGTTAATCCTTTGAATATGAGAAAATATTTTGTATATGCAGATTTCAATTATACTTATTTCAACGAATGATGGAAATAAAACTACTTACAGTTGAACCTTAATCAGTGATTTAGTTTTCAACAATATTGTAAACTTAACTCCAATATTTCAAAAACCAATTTTTTAACAAATTGAAAATTTTATTCAATTTCATCAAGAGCTGTTTTAAAAAAGCCTAAATTACTCTGATAGATTACAAGTAAAGAGGAGATAAATTCACTTGAATCAAGCTGTTAAACTTGAGCAGTATCTACTAATAGTTTCTAAACAGTATGCAAATAAGCTGACAAGATAAAAGAAAATTTATTTAACAAGCAGTTGGTTAATGATGTAAAACAAAGAAAAAAAAACAATTACATGGACCGTTTCTATTCGAACTTTCTTTTCTTATTTTTTTAAAACATCATGAAATGTTCTTCTATAAAGAAACGATGTTATATTTCTCAATTATCAACATTTCCTAATATCTTTAAAATAAGTATTGCTGCCTGTCCCTTCAGATTCAAGACAGAAGTTAGAAAAAATAAAAGTTAACTTTCCATGTTAGTGAAATCAGATATGATAAGGTATAAAAGATTTTAAAGGATTTGTTAAGACTAAGCAAAAGAAAATAAACATTTTGATAGCAAAAGGTGGGATAAGAAAATAACAATAAAAGAAAAGTAAATTCAGCAAAATATGAAACAAGCATATTTCTTCTCCTTATTTTATAAGGACTATCATATGACATAACACAGATATAGCACTAACCTTTAGTTAAAATATCCTAAAGCCTTATATGTAAAATTATACCATATGTGCAAACAGAAGTTATTACCCTATAATGTCCTCATTAACAACATTTGTTTCTAGCGACTCTATAGAGGGAAGTCAACTAAAATTTCATGAAAAGCTCTCTACAAGTACCCCCCTACATGTTGGTTATACATGTATACCTAAAGGGGAGTTAATTTCCATAGATAGCTAATAATCTCTCAGACATGTTAAACTACAGATGAAAAACAACAGAAATCGAAATAGCAGAGAAAATTAGCCCAAGAAACTGATTAATTTTTAAAATTCACATTTAAAACGTCATGTGTACAATTTTGGATTTCATAAATAATGGGACAAAATTAAGAATATGATTTGCACAGCAAAGAGCTTTCAAAGATGAACTAATTATAATTCCAGTATGCATGTTTAACATGGACTTAACAGATAGATATACTGACATTCCTTTATGTTGAAAGGCACTTGAATTTAATAATGTAGATTGTAAGCACAGTTCACATATAAGTCAATTAACATATCTGTACTGGGATTATTGAGATTGCATAATGTAAATGTACATTACTCCACACATAATTCAAAATGTCTCATAAAACATGCACACACTTTCATTTCTATTAGCAATATTAAACATTCCCATCATACACTTTAAAATCTCTCATAACAAGCAGGCTGTGACAAATAAATATAAACCTTATGCTTACATATCTTATCCTGCAATCTATTACCTTCCTTAACCTAGCCTTTATAAGACATATTAACATAGCTAAAGAAGAAATAAGTTCAAGGACAAAAATATCATAATATCAATACATCAAGCAAATAGAATTTTGTATGTCTATTTACCAGGATACTCTTTGAAGGACATGTAATTGACATAAGGCTTATTTTCATCTATATTTGAACAATCACACTCAATTGCATTTTCACAGCACTTTTAACAAAAATAAATTTGTATATAAAACTAAGTATTAGTTGTCATTAAAAATGGAATTTGAAATTGAATCCTTGGCCTCCTCCTCCACCACCGCCGCCAAATGGATTGAAACCTTGTCCGAACGGATTAAATCCCTGTCCCTGCTGGCTTTCTGGATCTAATGGATCTTCTCCATTGTCAAATTTATTTCTTTTATCTGAAAAGGAAACAAGAAAGTGAAAATATCTTAAAAAGAAAAGATGTAATTTACCTGAATATATTTGTTCCTTTATTTTTGTGAATACCAATTTCAAATTATAATACTTTAAATCCATGAAGATTAGTATCTCATGAATTATAAAATCCAAAATATACTACAATATAAGAGCTTCTAAAAGTCCTTGGGTTGGACAACACTTTTTTATATACAACACCACTCACAATTTTTTATTTTCATTTTTATAAAACAATGTTAAACAAGAATGTGTCCATAGTACACAGATGCCCCACTAGCACTTTCATTTTCTATGTTCAGTGAACCGTGAAATTGGAGTTAAAACTCTAATTTGGCATTAAAATTAGAAAGATCATATCATAGGTCACATGTGTACTAAATTTCAAGTTGATTGGACTTCAACTTCACCAAAAACTACCTTGACCAAAAACTATAACCTGAAATTTGCACTATCATTTTTTATGTTCAGTGAACCATGAAATTGGGGTCAAAACTTTAATTTGGCATTAAAATTAGAAATATCATATCATAGGGCACATGTGTACTAAATTTCAAGTTGATTGGACTTCAACTTCATCAAAAACTACCTCGACCAAAAACTATAACCTGAAATTTGCACTATCATTTTCTATGTTCAATAAACCGTGAAATTGGGGTCAAAACTCTAATTTGGCATTAAAATTAGAAATATCATATCATAGGGCACATGTGTACTAAATTTCAAGTTGAATGGACTTCAACTTCATCAAAAACTACCTCAACCAAAAACTTTAACCTGAAGCAGGACAGACGGACGGACAGACAAACAGACGCACAGACCAGAAAACATAAAGCCCCTCTACTATCGTAGGTGGGGCATAAAAATTGTAATTGATTACAAACTTATTTTCCAGAAAGAAGAGAGCAAATTCATTTACATCCATTATATGGTTGTATAATTTTATGACCTGGTCAAACATTAAATCTTAATTGCAGATAATGATTTTACTGGTCTGTAAATTTTTAGGCTGATAGCTATCTTTTTTTTTTTTTTTTTATTGATCTCCAGTTTAGATGAGTTTTTCTGCTGGTATACCATAAAATTACTTAAAACTTGGTGAATCAGTGTATTTATGAATGTTCATGCACTTTGTTTTCAAATAGAAAAAACATCAATTGTTTGATATATTTTTTACATTGTTAAAGTCGGTTTCACAAAAAACTTACGACTAAGATTGGTTGTAAGTCATGAACAATTCAGTATACTTTCGATCAATCTTAGTCGTAAATGTTATTATGAAACCGACTCCTGCTTTCTAACAGTGCAACAATTTGTATCTATTTTGATTCACTTAAAACTTTTTAGATTAAACATTTATATTTAATTTCACACTATTCTATTTGCAACTATATCCATAACTTTTAACCTACCTGGATCTGTTAAAACTTCTTTAGCTGAAGCTATATCTATAAATTTTTTCTGAGCCATTTCTTTGTCATCTCCTTCATATTTATCAGGATGCCATTTCATGGCTAATTTTTTATATGCTTTTAAAATCTGTTTTTTCGATGCTGTTCTGAAATCATAATATAAATCAATCATAAATCATATTCTTCCTATGATAAAATTACTATTTCAAACTAGAATTAACTTTTCTACTCATATTGACCATTAATATAACTGAATTTAATATTGAAATTATAAATTCGTAAAACCTTCCTTACTGACCATTTGTTGTCTAGATTTTAATCTAAGTTCAAACCTTAGTTAATCTTTTTAGGGTAATATCAAACCAATCAGACTTTGACATCACAGCTGAAAGCAGTTAGGTGCAAATACTGTTTGCATTCCATGTGGATTGTCCTTGTTAAGCTGTGTTACATTTGTAAGCAATATGCTGATTACCTTTCTATATTTTATTCCCATAACTGATTTCACTTACAAGAAGAAGTAAACATTTATAATCTAGAATACCAAATATAGTCAACTTTGGTTATTTCAGTAATCAAATTCCTCCTTAACAAAATTTCACCTCAAAGGCAGTCTCAATGAAGCTTTTCACTGGGAGACATCTGGGATTTAGAGTTAAAAAACAAAATTTATACTGTTTCAATGCTTTTCGTTTTTCTTTTTGTTAAAAATGGAACTGTTTTTTAACAGCCTTTAAATAAGGTTTCATCATAATTTGGCAACCATGTGAAAGCAATTCTAACTAATTAAGTATCCTTACCTTTTAACACCTAAAATTTTATAATAGTCTCTCCGTTGAGACTGTTTTTTTAATTTTTGAGCTCTATTCATTCCATCTCGTATTCTTCTAGATTCTTGATCTTTATTTTGAGCATCTTGGAATAATCGTATTGCTGTGAAAAAAAGAGATTTGTAGTTAAAAATGCAATAGAAATTTCAAACATGCTAGAATATCTAGAAATTTGGTCAACAGGAAGTTGAGCGATGAATCTGAAAATGTGTAACCGGTTTCAGAAAGCCCTATTCGCTATTTTCATTATTAGAGTAGAATCCATTTTTTTTACAACAACAATTTAATTGAGTAACTGCACCATGCTCAGTTCCTTCAAATAATAACTTGAATTCTTAATGTATGTTATTCCTATACCACGGTTCCTTTATTTCAAATGTATTTTTTTGTGTCTATACAAATAAATCTGATGCACTATATACTATTGAACAATTATTTTCTTACCTTCATCAAATTCTTCATTACTTATATGTGTTTCAGCTTTATCTATAACAGCATCAACATTTTCTGGATCCATTGTCAATACTGTATCACAATCTTTAAAACCTTCTTTTATATGTCCTGCCTGTAAATAGTTATTAGTAACAAATGCATGCAGGTTAATTTACCATACCTATAAACATATTTGTGGAAACATTGAAACATGAGAACATTTTTTTTAAACATTCATTTGTTATTTTTCCATTAAAATTAGTTTGCAACATATTTTTTTGCCTATAAGCCTACTCCTTTTCCTAGATTTCATCTCTGAATAATGTTTGGGGTATTTCCCAAACCTTTGAATCAAATGAATCTAATATAACAACATGTATTGTTTTTCTTTTTGATATCATCTTAGGATATTTATTTTGTTTGTTTTTTGCTAAATTTATTTTTAATCCTTTTTTGAAATTTTATCGTCATTCCAAAGCCCCTTTGCTTTAGTTACATGTTACAGTACAGTTCAAGAGTACCAACTCTCCCACACCCTACACCGAGGAAAATGTCGGAGCCACTCCGACAAACTCCGATATTCCTCCCAAAATGTTGGGAGGAATTTGGGAGTAATCTCTCCCAAAATCAGGTAAATGTTTATTGTGATAACGAGCTCACTCTCTACACCGAGGAATTAATTGCCCTTATCCTACTTTGATCTATACCGGCACAAGACTGAATGGGTAATTGGATTACCTGACAGGTAAAGGTTGAAGTAATAAAGAGTTATATTTCCGGTCTACTGTACCAGTTTAAGTGTCAAACAGGTGTATAATTTTAAATATCTTTTATACTAATTAAATTTCATTTGTGGTAATAAAAACTAAAGTCAAAATATTTTCGTATTTTTTGTTAGCCCATCTAAAAATATCTTAACCTTAATGTACTTGCTTTAAAAAAAAACGATTATAAAATATAGCGGAATAGGTGAAAAACAAAATATTCTACTCAAAGTTAAAGTCTTTATTTAAAAATTATAAGTCTAAAAGTTTTTATATGCAAGTAAAAAGGAAAATTTATTCACCATTCATTAGACAAAATGATTGCCCCGTATTAATTGTGTAAATCTACGGCATTTTCTTTTTACGATTATCTAATTGCTGGAATGAATAAAAGATTTAAAAGCAAAATGTTGTTGTTAATTCTTTCAATTGTATTTAAGTTTTATAAAAAATAAAAACTACTTAATTTTGACCTCGATGTCTTCACCAGTAAATTAATATTTTATTTACGAAATGAGCATACTTGTGTAAAAATAACCGGAAACTTTCGCTAAATTAATCTGAGCAGTTAAATAAAATTACGTGTTTGAAAGTTTTGTATATTCAAGTAAAAAGGAAAATATTATTCACCATTCGTTATGCTTAACAATTACGGCATTTTCGTTTTACGATTTGTTGGCAGTACAGCAGAATAATAATACATTTCCGTTACAACAGGAATACTTCCAGCTGCATTAATTCGTCTTTGTTTAATATTAACTTTCGCACAATGAATGTAAATTTGTGTATTTTCAACAAAAGATTTTAAAAACAATTATTTGCCGTGCGAAGACAATTCCACGATACACATCTCAGTTATCAACAGTTTGGGTTGAACTTGAACTTGACTTACTTAACAATGTTAAATGCTAAAAATAGTTAACATCAATGTTATCCACAGCACGAGTTTTTTAAAGGGCGGGAAAAAATATCGCGTACTAGTAAACTCAGGTGACCTTTCTGGCCGACCGTGGGAAAGTCCATTCAAGGTTTCTAAAGTTGCAGAACGACATTTTTGTGCAATCGTATTGAGGCTCCAGAAGGTCCTTTTACAATTGATTTATCGGGAAAATATAATTCTTATCCGAATAAACGTGAACACATTTTTAACTATTTGAATTTTAATGTTTTATCTTTCAAAAAAGAAAGTACATTAGTTATATGTCCATGGTCAATAATATAGATTTACAGTTGGTGATGTACTAATTGAAATTATGATGGAAATTGTCCGGGGTGACTGATTGTATTCAAATGACAATAATCATGATAATACGATAAAGAAATGCCAATTGTAGGCGGTTGGGAAATTTTGAAAATAAAATGAAGACTGATTTAACTGGAATAGAATATTATGATGGGCAATTATGAGGTTTGATAAATTTTATTAATAATTAAAGGATTAGTGACTTATCGGATAGCGATAAGCGGATTACTTATCATCACAACTTTTAACATCTTTTGTAAACGTAAAATGATTGAGCGTCATAAACTTGTCAAACACCGGTAGAATTATAGTACATTTATAATATAATTAATGTGAAAATATTTTTCACTTTCCAAATTCAAATGACGAAATTGATATAAATACTTTCGTCAATTTGAAAACCGTTCCGTAAAATGCGAAAATGACGAGCACTATCAATATCACTTGAAATTATTTCCTTTGTCAACAGAGTTGTCATTTAACAGTTTCTGTTCGTAATTTGAATTATTCAAGTCTGTATAAATGTACCGAGGTGGTGAAACATCATATTTTACATTGCTCAATAAATTAAGTTTACTTGATGATCCGATGAATCGGGTTACCGAAAAAAAACCATGATTTTATTAGCCAGTTGAATTTTTAATAATGAACAATTAATGCGCTGATATTGCTTATTGAATAAGTTATAAAAGAAACTAATTGTGGCAAAATCGTCCTTGCTGAAAGAACACAATGTATGACCTGACCGGACTGTAATAGAAACACAAAATAACAATTTTCTTCATACTTTTTCGTATGTACGTTCTATTTTAAAGATAACGGCATAAGACACAAATATAAAAGATAATAATTATCTTATTCTAAATGATATTGTCACATCTTTATCTGTCAAAGAAAGGAAAACATTTGTTCAATTTATTATACCGTGATTTTAAAGCACACCTGTGCAACCAAGATCGATTAAATGTTCAAAGGTAAATTATCTGGGTAATCCAATTATGTTGTCACGCGTCGTTAATTTGAAGTACATCCGATGAGCAATAAACCAATTAACAGCCACGCGGTGTTGGGAGAGAATCTTTGGAGGATTTTAGGAGTGAAATCCGCGGTACTCTGTGTGATTCCGAGAAACACGGAAATCGGAGAAAAAAGTTATCGAATCGATATTTTTGAACAGTACTGTATGTATGAAATGGTAATCGAAAAAACATAAATGTAATCAATAAATTTCAGTTAAACTTTGATTAAAGTAAAAATAGTGTTATCTGTATTTGCTGGGCGGTCCATGTAAAGATCTGAAAACACCAGAATCATACTTTATGTGTGTTACATGAACATACTGGACCTTTGTCAAGTAAAGACTATCATGTCCTGGTTCAAATGTCAAAGTAAAGATCTGAAACCTTCATTGCACCCAAAAATATAAATTGCTTAGCATTTCTTAAAATGAGTAAACATATAACTTATTGTAGGTAATAAATAAGTGACAGGACTTGTGTTTTAATAACATGATAAAACAATGATTCCACTTACCCCATGATCACAATGACATAAATATGAATAGGCTTTTAATAAATATTCTGGTTCATTAGGCTCTGTCTTTAATATTTGTTTGGCTTTATCTACACATTCTTGGTATTTTTTCTCGTTTTTAAATTCCTGTGCTGAATTTAACTGTTTTACAAGTTTCTTCACTTTAGTATAATGTTTTTTACATTCTTTATGTTCCTGATCTAATTTTAAACATTCTCTGATTTGTCTGAAAAAATAAAAAAGAGTTATGGTTTATATATAAGAATGGACACACTAATTGTTAATATTGGTTCTCTAATTATTTACAGGCTTGTTTATTCTGTTTTCAAAACAATTGTCTAGTATTTTTTCCCTAATATTACTCCATAGAGGTAAACCAATGCTGTAGTGTTTTCTTTTTTTATAATTAATTTGCAGCTATTTTTTCTTTTTTTTTGTGTATGAGGAACTGTCTGAAACAATGTCTGTCTATGGAACCAAATTCATAAAAGAGCAGTGTTCCATTGAACTCAGCAGATTCACATATTTTATTTATTCAAGGGCAACAACTCCATTTTTTTTTGGGGTCTAAATATTAAAAAAGTACCAATATTGTTTAATTGTGTTTATATTTAATATATACAAATAACTTACACAAGTGAATCTTCAGCATCTCCCATTGTATAATGTATTTGACTTAATTTTAAATATGCATTGGTGTTATCACTAATAAGTTTCGTTGTTGAGCGAATGTCACTAATAGCTTTGAAATTATCTCCTACAGCTAAATAACAATCAGATCTTATTTCTCTTAGTTCAGCATCCCAGGGACATATCTGTAAAATAAACAAACATTTTGTTCACTTTAAACAATTATTACAACATACAAGATCTTGATATTAATCCAAAATAATGTTTTTTTTTGTGAAACTGGTAATTGTATAGATGCATATTTCCTTCAAATAAGCGAGTAATAATGCAAGTAGCTATTGTCAAGACCTTTTATTTATTATTGAAAATTTACTTCAAAAACAAGCTTTGTTTATGAAGTAATTGCTATATATCTGTCTGAACTGCTGTTTATAAATGAAGAGGGTGGTGTCTTAAACTGATATTAAATTCAGCGCCTGGATGTATAAATATTGATGCATTTTGCCTGGAAAAGGACAGTTTACTTTCTGTAAATTCAGAAATTATTGCGATTTTGTCAGTTTAGACAAAATGTGATTTTCATTTTTGCAATATTGTGAAAAATCATGTTCAATGGATATAAACAATTTCAAAAGGCGACTTTAAATTATTGGGATAATAACCCTGTCGCATTTTTCGCAATAATTAAAACATTGCTATAATTCTGCATTTACAGTATGTACTAACGAATAAAAAAGTAAATATGTTATAACACTAAAAAGATTTCTTTTAATTTCAATTGTCTATGACATTAATATTGTTTGTAGTTTTGTTCAAAGACTAGCTCCAGTTTAAAAAAAAATCCTGTAAGTTTCTGTAAAATAAGTGATATCCTTTATCCTGAGAAACTTACATCTACTACTCTACCCAGTTTATCTATATTTCATAACCTTTTTAAGATTTGTTTAATTTCAGTTAATGACATTTATAAAGTTGGTACCAGTACTTTTGTTAAGATTCTAAAAATTAGTAGTGATTTGCTGAGAAACTTACATCTACTACTCTACCAAGTATATCTATAGCAGCATCATACTGTTTGTTTGCATAGAAATCTTTAGCTGTTAATATATCACTGTGTATAGGAGATAATAACTGTAGCTGTTGCTGAGCTTCTTCATTTGATGGATCTTTCTTCAGCTGTAAGAATATGTCAATGTTTATAATACCAAAATTTACAAAATTTTATCAAAATTTATTTCATTCGAAAGTCAATGTTTAGCAAAACTACTAAACTTTTATTAAATAAATAATTGTATATCTTAATAAATCTGCAAATATTTATAAAAACTCAGATTAAAAATCTTAACTTTCATTTACAATTTATATATATATAATATATATTATATAAAGTGTGAATAAACAATGGTATATTTAATTAAACATGTCTGGCTTTTTATATGAACCTAACCAAATTATAAAACTGACTGGTATATGAGCTGAGCAAAGGAAAACTTACCACGGTTTCATAATCCTGTCTAGCTTCTTGAAGCTTTCCTTGTTTCAGTAAAACATTACCACGCTGCAGTCTGGCCTAAAAATAAAGCTTAACCATGTACATGTATGCTATTGTGTTCTAATACTTAAATTACAGATTAAAACATGATTTACTAAATTTGTGTTTGAAGTGTTTTACATTTGTCATTTTGTGGCCTTGTATAGCTGACAATGCTGTATTGTTGAAGGCAGTATGGTGACCTATAGGTCTTTACTTCTATGTCATTTGTCTCATTGGCAATAATACCAAAAGGCACATCTTCTTATTTTATATTCTAATTATAATATCTTAAGTCATAATCTTTATTGTTCCTTTCTGTTCTTTATAATGTAACTTTGATGCACATACACAAATTGAATAAAAATCATTCATAAAACAAACATAAAATCTAATTGGTCTGGAAATGTTTGTGAGTTCAGTTTAGGAACTTACAGCTGTGAAATCAGGTTTAAGTTCCATCACTTTGTCCAGATCGGGAAGTGCAGATTTGGATTTCCCTAAAGCTAAATATACAGTAGCTCTTCTGAAGTAGGTTAAGTAGTTCTTTCTATCTCCATCTGAAAATAAATAATGAACATGAAGAAAATGTTTTACTGTCAACATACCAATAGCATCATAACACTTAAAAAAAATTATAACATAATATGATTATCTGAATGTGAACAGGTGCAATACATGAAAAACATGATAAGCTAGTTAACTAAGGTACTGTTTAACATTTGTAAAGCTGTAAATGAGATTTTTTTTTTATTGCATTTTGAAAATAAGTATCTTCGTTATATTATTATCTAAATATGTGCACAGCATTGGAAACCATGTTTCAACCTGCTCTTTTCCCCGGGATTTGGACTGTCATGTTTTGTTTAGCCTTTTTGCATTTCACAGATTCAAACTGGCACACAGAAACTCTGCGCTGGTTAAAACTGATAAGACAGTAAAGTGTTAGTTATTGGGCATATTTGACAAAATTTTGAAGGAAATCATTTTCAAAAGAATAGGAAACCATGGATTCATGTTGGAACAACAGTTTTGCTGTAATCTTGACTCAGACTGCTGATGTTTGGTTGTCAAATTTTCATGATTGTATGATTGTAAAGAAGATTAAAGATTGCATTAATTCCTTTCTGTTTCTATCTGGTGATAATTGGTTTCCCACACTGTGTTGCAATAGCAGGGTCTATAATATGTTTTCTCTAAAATAATATATATAGGTAAAACTGTACATGTACCCTATTTGAATTTTTGAAACAAGGAGAAAATATTTATATTGTTCAAAGTAACTTAAACAGAAATTCCTTCAATTTTTACTTGAAAATCTTCCACTTTTCAACTTTAGTCAGGAATGACTTGTTTTGCTGATGAACAATATGCTATCCTAATAAATCTTACCAACAGCAGCATGATAGTGTGACAAGGCTTCTGCTAACTGTCCAGCTGCTAACAACTTTTTCCCCATTGCTAAATGTTCTTCTACATCTTTATTTGCACTATATACACCTGTAAAACAACAAAAAATAATAACTGTGAAGTTTGACTGATAAATCAGACTGGAGAAAAAGGACCCTACATGTAGATGAAAGGTTGGACGGAAAACAGAAACAAGGGTTACATTTCCTAAGAATAACAAAACCATGACTTTAACAAGATCTCTCAAAATTTATGTCAAATGTACCTTAAACGCAATTGCATTATGATCAAATTTGATTCCACTGTAAAACATCAATACATTATCATTATACTGATACATGAACCATTGCATGTAAAACATGAATGGATTATAATTTACCATCATATTTGATAATTTTTTCAATAGCGTCATAATGCCATTTAAATGCTTTGGAGGAGTGCATGAATTTGAAAGTTGTGTTTTACGAACAACAGTGACAGTCATAAAAACTTGTTCTCGATACTAAAATAGATGCAAATGAAACAATGAAGCCAATTATTGCTAAAAAAAAATGTTCATTGATTTTTGAAATGAAATGAAACGTACCAATACTGGCTTTAGTACAACGGGTAATGGAAGCCGAAAATGGCAGTTTGGTACCTTACAGTAGAGGGCATTCCTTTCCTCATACATGTATGTATAAAGACATTAAAGTTAATAGTTAAGTTTCGTATTCAATCAAAAACCATTTGAAAATATAGTTCAAAAAAGTTTCGACATGAAAATTCAGTAAACACAATTCTTGATATTCAATTCATAATGGACAGTGCTTTCTTTTGAATGATTGTTTTAATTGAAATATTTTTCTTATTTGAGTATAGTTACCTATATATAGTAAGTAACTTTACAAAAAAAGATAGAAAGAAGACTTTAAAAGTTGAAACAGTTTAGTTTTCATTAAAATATTGCCTTACCAATTAAACAAATGTCAAGACTCAGTAGAAATAAAACGAAAGATTTCTCCCAATTAGTCGAACTCCACAATTTTCTGCAGTCCATCATTTCTGTCAACTTAACAGGACACGCATTACTCGAGTTGATGCTGAGTGTATAAATTTAACACTTTCGTGTTGTCTTTCGTGTTGTCCCTGGATTGGTTAACGCATTTACTTCCGGGTCATTATATCTCGCAACGTTGAAATCTGAACAATCCGAGATCACATTATTACCTTAAATGACATAAAGAAAAAAAAGATTTTATTATGAATTTTATGCTTTTTAACTAGAAAGTCGTAAATACTATAAATTAGTAAATAAACAAAAATATTTATAGTTGTATTCAAATCACGTTTATATTTGCGAGACGAATTCCAACATGGTTGACTTTCAATTTTATTTTTGTTGACATTTGTCAACCTTACCTTTTTAATGCTTCTCAAAAAATAATATCAGTACGGGGTTGCCAAAAACAACTGAAACAGTCGAACTTTTTATCAGCAAATAATATGATGCACCCTGTAAGTCTATGATCCAGGGACACGGTTAAAATTACCTGATTGATAAGACAGGTGAACAAATTGAAGATTGATTTTGGGACAGGTATGTTAGAGAAAAAAATATGCATGTAATAAATTTAGAACTTTTTTTTCCTCATTAATCTGTGTCTTGTTGACATAATTGGTATCATTTTTTTTACGTCCAAAATAAGGTTTTTGCAAAGACTGTTTTTATCTCCCGCGGGTTTCATGTTCAAACATGTTGGTACGGTTGTTGAAAAGTATAAAATGCACGAATGTGAACATTTGTCAAGGCATTGCAATGGAAACACAAGTTTTTGAATGATTTTATTTAAAATATAGTTTTGTTTATGTATATCTTGACAAAGAACTAGCTACAGAAAATATGTTTGAGCTTGATAACCAGGGACAGGGGAGATAATCTAGTTTGTTTAATACATCAGCAGATCAGTGGATGTTGGATATAAGATCTACAATAATCAATATGAAGTAGATATTAAACAACAATAATAAATATGTACAGACAATTTTGAGTTTAGTGATTCTATTTAGACTTATTTCTGACTTGTCAAAAACAAAAAGAGAAGATAGGAATTCACAGAATTCAGGTAAAATAGTTATATTTAAATTTTACATGGACGATGTATGGAAATGTTCTGAGCATGAAATTTTAATAAAATGTTGGTAACTTTTTGGTAGGAAAACAGGAATTATCGTTTATTACATGGCATTTTCGATATTAGTCTTAGAATCAGTCTAATGGTGACCCTTATTGGACCGAGGGTTTTATGACACCAATGCACATTATTACCTTAAATGACATACAGATAATAAAGATATTATTATGAATTTTATGCTTGTTAACCAGAAAGTACTAAATGCTATAAAATAATAAATAAACAAAAAATTTGTTGCAAGCACTGCAGGCAAGTAAAACTGCCAAAAGACCCCTTCTTAGATTACTGTTATATACATGTACCATTTTGTATTAATCATAATATCTTGGTATAAATAATTTCTTTAGATGCAACCAATGAATTTTTTTAATAACACCCATTGTGGATGTATCTAGTGAAACATGTTTTACACAAATTAGTATAATTTCTGCAATGGGGAATAAAGGAAACATCTTCTATCACAAAATTTTTGTCTAGCATTTCTATCAATACCAGCACTGATTGCAATAAGAGGGGCCCCACTCAAGTCATGCTTCAGTGATATCCTATGAAAAAATCAACCACTTTTCCCACTTAAGGAGGGGGGGGGGTCCTGGATACGCCTATGAATACGCATAACAAACTTTTAACATATACAATGTATGTAGCCTAATATATACATTTCTTCTTCTTCTAAAATCACAATGTACAGAATTGTTGAAATACTTGTATTATTTTTTATTACAGCAGTTATCAGCAACATTTGTTGTTTCATCATATAGGATGTTTATATTGTTTTTTATATCCTAGGACACCATGGCAACACAAATGATGTATTCTCCTATGCCTGACCACTCAGTTTCTTATATGAATGGATATCCTAATAATAATGCATCAAAAGGAAATGGGAAAAGCTTTGCATTTAGAAAAAGATATGAAAGAGTGGATTGGAGAAAGATTTCCTCTGTAGATCTTGATCATATCTCAAGGACTCTAGATTTTAATGCCTTACAGGAAAATATTTTAAACATAACATTTTGCAATATAGAATCTGAAATGGTAAGATATTTTGAATAATAATTATGCATTGCTTTAACAATGTTTAAGTTTTTTATTAGTCTAGAATGACAATTCTTACTAATTTTGAGTGAGTACTGGTTAGACTGTGTTTAACCAATAAAGACTTATGCTCTTTAGACTATATAATGTAATTCTTGTTTATTATGGTTCAAAGAAGGCACATAAAAAAATTCATTGATGTAGTTATAGATTAACTTAGTAACACATTCAAGCTTACACAGTTTAAAATTCATCTCCAAATCAAGCCACTGACTTGATAAATATAACTGTTGCTTTTAAAATGTTTATAATTATATGTTAATAACGTTTTGTACATGTTTATACATTTTGTAATTCAGGATTTGAGGATGATTGACCCAAACTTTGTAAAGCTCTTCAAACTAGCACAGTTGACCATAGAATATTTACTGGTAAGTTTGCAGTTGTTTCCAACATGTCCAAAGTACAAATGTAAAATGTTGTCATCAAATTTAAAAAAAAAAAATGCATACCAAAATTGCCTAAAGGTTATGTGTATAAGATTTTTGAGAATGAATTTAAAATGTTAAAACTGGTTAATGCGTTAAGTATCTCATGCTAAGATTTTTCACAGATTCAATAGTTTATTAAAGTCTCACCACATACATACAAGTATAAACACAGTATAATATCAAGTACACAATATAAAAATTAAGAATGCATGTGCCATTCTTAAAAGAACTATGAGAGACTGTTATATACAATTATAAAACAACAGAATTAAAACATAGTTTTGTTATTTACTCAAAAAACTAAAAAAGTGCAATATCACCATGCACATTCAAGGATAAAACCTTATACATGTACATAATAAAAATAACTGATTTTTAACAGTATATAATACTATTTCGTTGCAATAAAATATTAGGCAGGTTTTGGTAACAGAAGTCAGAACTACAAACATTTTTATTTTTGAACAAAAATATAAATTTTTCATCATCTGACAAAGTTAAAAACATATCATTTTGTTGAATTATATCAATAAATAAAGACTGCCTTAAATCTTCATATAATGGACATGTTAACAATACATGTTTTTCATCTTCTATATTATCACAATTAAAACATAATCTTTTATCTAGATCTAATCTTTCGTAACGACCAGTTTCAATTTTTAAAGGTGCTACTCCACATATAAATTCTAACATGAATAACAGAAAGCAGAATTATCATTGAATAATTGTTTGACACGTATACAGATGTAACTATTATTAAACAAAATACTTTAATTTCAGCATTCACAGGAGTATTTGACTGGTGTCGTAGGATCTGCTGAAGAGAAAATCAAAGCTGCCCAAGAGGTATTTTAGATATAGTTGTCCAATACTGTGGATTCATTATTTTTCGTAGGATACCAATTTTTGTGGATTTCAAGGTTACATGGAAACCACAAATCCCAATGTTCAAAGAATTACAACTTTCCATAGATTTGTAGGCTGAATTTAGAACCACAAAATTAAATTTCCACAAAAGTTTCACTTAATCTATGAAATTTGATACCCACAAAAATAAATGAGTCTACAGTAATATGTTTGATTTCACAGCCAACATGATTTAAATAAGCAACTCGAAAACAAGCACATATTACTTAGATTCTCAATTCACTTTATTATATTTGAGTACAACTTGATTCATATATCTAAATGCAATAAGAAATGTAACATTTTAAATTTTAAATGATGGGTATTCTGTTTATGCCCCACCTACGATAGTAAAGGGGCATTATGTTTTCTGGTCTGTGCGTCCTTCTGTGCATCCGTCTGTCCCGCTTCAGGTTAATGTTTTTGGTCAAGGTAGTTTTTGATGAAGCCGAAGTCTAATCAACTTGAAACTTTGTACACTTGTAGCTTATGATATGATCTTTCTAATTTTAAAGCCAAATTAGAGTTTTGACCCCAATTTCACGGTCCACTGAACATAGAAAATGAAAGTGGGAGTTTCAGGTTAAAGTTTTTGGTCAAGGTTGTTTTTGATGAAGTTGAAGTCCAATCAACTTGAAACTTAGTACACATCTTCCCTATGATATGATTTTTCTAATTTTAATGCCAAATTATATTTTTTACCCAATTTCATGGTCCATTGAACATACAAAATGAAAGTGTGAGTGGGGCATCTGTGTACTTTGGACACATTCTTGTTTCAGTTTTCATTGAATTCTACTGCAGAATTAGATACCAGCATAAACAATCTAGATAAAAACAAATTCATGTCCTTACATAAAAAATCCATCTAAATATATGATTAATCTATCTACTGTTTGTCTAACCAATACACAACATGGTTGAATGGAGAAACTCACCAAAACAAAAGGTGGAAGATACCAAGTAAAATTTTGAAAGCTCTAAAGAGATATTCTAATTTACCTCAGTCTCTAGGCTCTAGAGAGATATTCTAATTTACCTCAGTCTCTAGGCTCTAGAGAGATATTCTAATTTACCTCAGTCTATCTGTCAATGTTTCTGTATGTCTGTCAGATGAAAGCTCTAGAGAGATATTCTAATTTACCTCAGTCTATCTGTCAATGTTTCTGTATGTCTGTCAGATGAAAGCTCTAGAGAGATATTCTAATTTACCCCAATCTATCTGTCAATGTTTCTGTATGTCTGTCAGATGAAATTGGTGTTGCATTTTCTGAGAAACTTCCAATCAGAACTTCTAAAAATTGTTACCAAGCTTCATCATGTTCATGTGAGCATACTTAACAGTTTGATGTGTTTTACATCCATCACTCAGTAACTTCCTTTTTACAAAATACATGTATAGGGTATCATTAGTGAGTAATAGCTCCCATTACATCTCTTGCATTCTTTACAGGAAAGTTCCAAAACCAAAGAAGAACTAGAAAAGCAGAAGAAAGAACTTGCTGATGTAAAGAAAGAAAGTCATAAAAGGAAGAAATTATTGATAGCTCAGCAACATTTAATACATGCTGGATCTGGAAGTTATAACAAGGTATGCATTGTCTGAAATAATCCCAAAAGTTGTTATGTCAATTCTGTGTTCATTGTTCTTTTTCAGGTTTTATTGAAATGTTGTTTTATGCAGACAAATAAATTTATTCTTAAACTATAAAAACAAGATTTTCTGTTTGCAATTAAGACTTTCCAACTGAGGGAAGAATAAAAATGCATTGTGATCAATTTGCATATTTTTTTTTCACCTAATGATAAGATAAACATTTCTTTTCTAATTATAAATCGAAATTTCTAGAACTGAATTGAGATATATAAGAAAATTTGTTTAGAGTATGTCTGATAGTTAGATCCTCAAATTAAATGTCATCTAATTAATATTCAAACTTGTATATGTATTTTGAATGCAAGAGAAAACTGTTTTTACAAAAAGGGAAATAAATTTCAAATATTATTGTCAAAACAATGTTTGAATAAATCATGCAAGGCTTAAAAACTACTATTTAAAAAAATATTCTTTTATTGAGTTATAGTAGCCACTGTTGATTATGCTATGATACCAGTAACACACATGCTAGTATCATCTTTTTAAAAACTTTAGTAAATGTTTTGTTTTGTTTACAGTGTCAATATTGCTCCAAAGCTTTCTTGAATAGCACATTTTTACAGTCTCATATAATGAGACGTCATGGGGAGTATTCTGGGAAAGCAGCATCTGTAGCTGTTACCCCTAATGACAGACAGATCATGGCAGAATCACCTGGTTTGAGGGATCTCCAACAGAGATTGGAGGCTACTGAGGCACAACTACAACAAGAACGCATGTCTGTTAGTTGATTATTGTTTACCTGAAATAATATAACAGTAGTTAGGGCTTTCATATTTCCAATAAAAAAATATGATTTATTCAAACCAACATATGGCTTAGTATTCAAACTGTATCTTGATCCCTCCAAATAAAAGATTCTATTGATATTCTATGGTTATCTTGGATTGATATAGAAAAGTAAAATATAGATTCAGTTGCATATTTATGTTTTTCAAAATAATATTTTCTAAATGAAAGGATTCTTTTGCTGCATATCTGGATAATATTATGATTTCAAATGCATATGGTAAATAGGCCCACTTTAAGTAGTTGTTATAAATTGGAAAAATGCAAAGTCATTAAAGTTTACTCATAACTCAGAATACAAAATTCGTGCTTCTGATGCCAAATCCAATATTTTGATTGGTTGATTTCTGAGTCTATCATAATAGTACTCCAAAGATTTATGGCCGAAACCCCAAATGATCACAAGAGGATCATAATATTTTTAATCAAATTTTCTTAAATCTTTTAAAAATATTGCAAAGTTATCTAATTTGCACAATTCACATAATTGAATTATCACTTTTAAACACATATTTAAGCAGAAGTTGTACGGTGATTTAAAGACTTACATTTGAATGAGTTATTTGATCATCATGATATTTAGACAGAAATTAAATGTTTTGTTGTTTTGACTTATTTTTGATAAATCATTAACAGCTTCTGGCAAAAATCAAGGATTTTTATTGGTCAAGAGCATAATGATTGCTTGTTAGATTATAGAAGAAACTTAAGTGTCATTCTTTTTTTTTTTTTTTAGAAGTCAGAGGTTATTAGGAAGTCTGAAACTTCTTTAACAAGGAATGTCATCTCTACAGACCTTAACCGAACTGAGGAACACAAGGTAATTTAGAATAACAATATAACATAGCTCTCCCTATAAGGAGGTATACACAGTAATAACTCTGGAATTATGGAATTTCAATGCTTTTTATACGACCGCAAAATTTGGCGTCGGCGTCGTCGTCGTCCGAATACTTTTAGTTTTCGCACTCTAACTTTAGTAAAAGTGAATAGAAATCTATGAAATTTTTAACACAAGGTTTATGACCACAAAAGGAAGGTTGGGATTGATTTTGGGAGTTTTGGTCCCAACATTTTAGGAATTAGGGGCCAAAAAGGGCCCAAATAAGCATTTTCTTGGTTTTCGCACTATAACTTTTGTTTAAGTAAATAGAAATCTATGAAATTTTGACATAAGGTTTATGACCACAAAAGAAAGGTTGGGATTGATTTTGGGAGTTTTGGTTCAAACAGTTTAGGAATTAGGGGCCAAAAAAGGGCCCAAATAAGCATTATTCTTGGTTTTCGCACAATAACTTTAGTTTAAGTAAATAGAAATCAATGAAATTTAAACACAATGTTTATGACCACAAAAGGAAGGTTGGTATTGATTTTGGGAGTTTAGGTCCCAACAGTTTAGGAATTAGGGGCCAAAAAGGGACCCAAATAAGCATTTTTTTTGGTTTTCGCACCATAACTTTAGTATAAGTAAATAGAAATCTATGAAATTTAAACACAAGGTTTATGACCATAAAAGGAAGGTTGGTATTGATTTTGGGAGTTTTGGTCCCAACTGTTTAGGAATAAAGGGCCCAAAGGGTCCAGATTTAAACTTTGTTTGATTTTATCAAAAATTGAATAATTGGGGTTCTTTGATATACCGAATCTAACTGTGTATGTAGATTCTTAATTTTTGGTCCCGTTTTCAAATTGGTCTACATTAAGGTCCAAAGGGTCCAAAATTAAACTTAGTTTGATTTTAACAAAAATTGAATCCTTGGGGTTCTTTGATATGCTGAATCTAAAAATGTACTTAGATTTTTTATTATTGGCCCAGTTTTCAAGTTGGTCCAAATCGGGGTCCAAAATTAAACTTTGTTTGATTTCATCAAAAATTGAATAATTGGGGTTCTTTGATATGCCAAATCTAACTGTGTATGTAGATTCTTAATTTTTGGTCCCGTTTTAAAATTGGTTTACATTAACGTCCAAAGGGTCCAAAATTAAACTAAGTTTGATTTTAACAAAAATTGAATTATTGGGCCTCTGTGATATGCTGAATCTAAACATGTACTTAGATTTTTGATTATGGGCCCAGTTTTCAAGTTGGTCCAAATCAGGATCCAAAATTATTATATTAAGTATTGTTCAATAGCAAGAAATTTTCAATTGCACAGTATTCAGCAATAGCAAGAAATCTTCAATTGCACAGTATTGTGCAATAGCAAGAAATCTTCAATTGCACAGTATTGTGCAATAGCAAATATTTTCGATTGCACAGTATTCCACAATAGCAAGAAATATCTAATTGCACAATATTGTGCAATAGCAAGAAATTCCAATTGGATTTCAATTGGAGTTATCTTTCTTTGTCCAGAATAGTAGTTGAATCAACTTAAATCATTGTTTTATACAATATACAATGTATATTCACTTTTACTACCAACTGATAGATTAAAACAATCTTTACCATTCAGTGATAACAAGCACTTTTTTTACATTTTAATATTTTATGATGTATTTAAATGAGTAGTTAGTGTTGCAAACTTCATTAGAAATTTGAATTGAGATCAGTTTTGAAATAAGGGAAAGGGGGATGTGAAAAAAAAATTGATGGGTCAATTTTTTTCATTTCAGATTTCATAAATAAAAAGAAAATTTCTTCAAACATTTTTTTGAGAGGATTAATATTCAACAGCATAGTGAATTGCTCAAAGGCAAACATTTTTTTTAAGTTCATTAGACCACATTCATTCTGTGTCAGAAACCTATGCTGTGTCAACTATTTAATCACAATCCAAATTTAGAGCTGAATCCAGCTTGAATGTTGTGTCCATACTTGCCCCAACCGTTCAGGGTTCAACCTCTGCGGTCGTATAAAGCTGCCTGCGCCCTGCGGAGCATCTGGTTTTATATGGTAGATATATCAATGGTGTGCTGTTTTTATGTCATTATGTTTATAATGGGTCATATTTAAAAAAAATTGAGTTGATGTCTGTAAATACTTTTCAGTCATTTGATTATTAACATGAATGATTCTTGTGACTAGCATCTTTATCTGCTGAAAGTTTAATATCAAAACAAGTTAAATCTTTCTTATAATTATAAATATGATAGTACAATCAGTTTTGCATATGAATAATTATTGGATAAAATTTGAATGTTTTCATTTATCACATTTCAGGAACAGTTAGAAAGAATGAAAGACCAGTTTATGACCGAAATACGGGAACTGAATGAAAGACTTCATGCTGCAGAACTTGCCAAAGATCAGTTTGACCACAGACAGAGCAATCGATCATTTCTAGGGGACCTTACTGACGACAATGATATTGAAAAGGAAAACTTAAGAGATCAAAGAGAACAACTTGCTATGTTGAAAGAACAGTTACAAGACAAGGTAATACAATTCATTTGCAATTTGTATCTCTTAAATAATTGTACAGCTGGACATCATCAAATTGTTGGAGACTTCTTCTTTATTCTACATCACAATTCATCATTATTTATGTTCACCCAAAATTTCACAAATTCCTCTTCAAGAAATGAAGTTTTGCTCCTGTATTTTTTTTTTTTTTTTTTTATCTCTGATTGGGATTTTCAATGTAAACATGGTAAAAACATGGACATGTAATTTCTGCTTAAATTAGTTTGATTATTTGTAACTCCTTTCCTTACGCACCACATTTATAAAATGTGGGACTTTGTTTTATATTATTTGAATGATATTTGCATGCTCTATTGTATCAATTAACAATACTGAGACTTGGAAATTGACTTACAGTAAATTGCTGAAATAATAGATTTATAATTTGTTTATTCTGTGAAATAATTATCAGATTCAGGTTATGGAAGGAAAAGTGCATAGGAAGTTTGGTAAAAAAGAAAAAAATTACCAGAAGACCATTCAAGAACTAAATCGACAACATGCTGATGATCTTAGAAAGGTAATGATTTCCTTTAAAAGCTACAAACACTTTATAGTTATTTTATATCATATATTTAGTACAAATTACAGCTATTTTGAAGAAAGGTTTGTTTTTCCAGTCTGTTTTACCTACCCTGTATCGCATACCCCGTATCGCATGATAAAACCCGTATTGCATACCTGGCGTTACGTCATAATTCGAATGACGTCAACGTTTGACCTATGACGTCCAGTTGCTGTATTTGCAATCCTTGCATAGGAAAAAAATGAGTTCCCACTCAAACAAATGTCTTATCATTTCAACTAAAATCGATATTTTTCCAAAAAATATTTCCCAGTAACTTTACGAGCAACTTTTATAGAAACAATAAGATGTAGAAATATCTGAAGTTCTAATTTTCGTGAAGTCTGTTTTCATTACCTGATGGATTAAACACAAGCGCAAATTTTATTTTGATATTGTTAGAAATAGTTCACAACTTTTCAAGGAATATTTTTCTTGCTGTTTGTTCACCTCGTCAGAAAATTAAAATTAAAATGATCATGAATAATATAATCGTCAAGTAAACAGTAAAACTTTAAACATGTCTACATCTTTGATAAATATTAATTTTAGTTGAAATTATAGGACAGTATCGTTAGTGGATGCATTTAATACATATACATGGTTTTAAACGTATATTGAGAATGTTATAAGGTTATATTGGACATTACAATGTGGATATTAAGCAAATAAGGAAGTCTATAAAAAAAAACTTAAGTCGAGAAAAATACAAAAAAATCATAATGTTCTTTCTAGCTTATAATTTCAGACGATTTAAAAAAATGGATATCCCATGAATCTGATTCTATTAAAATATTATGATAAACAGAATAATACATGTAGTATTCTCTATGGATTGTTCTTTAAAACCTACAAATACATTAGATTTCACTTTAAAAGCTACAAATTCTTTATTTATTTTTCAAATTGTTCATTGCTATTTTTCAAATTGTTCATTGCTATTTTTTATCTGCTACGTACTATCATTAAAATTTCTTTGCAAGCTATATTTTATCTATACACTTACTCAAAAAAACATAACATTGAGAGAGAAAAAACCCACAAAAAACACCTTGTACTTTTACAGTCTGATACTTGTAAAATAATATAGAGAACTATTTATTTGAGTATGATCTGTTTGAACAATGTTTTGATATAAATTAAATTAAGTGGTAATTGTAATTTACAGTATTTGTATCTGAACCATTTTTGTCCTTAAATGAATATTTTGCTTTGAGTTATTTTGTATCTGTTTTACATTTTAGTTAAATGATGCTCTACAGAAAACTACCCATGCTCTTGCTGTCAGTAAAGCACCTCTCAACAAGAGACAACATGAAGAAAATGAAGCTTTACTTAGAGTAAGTTTGTAAATAAACATGATGTGCTTTTTGTCTCATGATCTGTGTAAAGATTGTAATTGTACTTACAAATAGAAGAAAAATCATACTGTTTCTTAAAATTTGTATGTTGATCATAAACCACAGATTTTTTCTTCACCAATGAACTTTGTTTTTTCTGGGTTTTTATACGAAGTTAGAACAAAAATGTCTTCAGACAAGCACACAATTCTATCTATGTTTTGAAGGTTTATGCTTATGTATTAAAATGTTGATAAGAACTGTTAAAGTATTGTTGTGTAACTTCATTTTTAGCTCACCTAGCCCAATGGGCCAAGTGAGCTTTTCTCATCACTTGATCCGGTGTCATCGTCCAGCGTCCACCGTCCGGTTTTGTTAACTTTTTCAAAAGTCTTCTCCTCTGAAACAACTGGCAAAATTTAACCAATCTTGGCCATAATCATCATTGGGGTATCTAGTTTAAAAATTGTGTCTGATGACCTGGTCAACCAACCAAAATGGTCAATATGACTAAAAATATTAAATAGGGGTAAAATGCAGTGTTTTGATTATATCTCTGAAACCAAAGCATTTAGAGAAATCTGACACAAGTAAAATTGTTCACTAGGTCAGGATCTATTTGCTCTGAAATTTTCAGACTAATCAGGTAACCCAACAATGGGTTGCTGCTCCTGAATTGGTAATCTTAAGAAAATTTTGCAGTTTTGGGTTATCTTCAATATTATTATAGATACAGATAAACTGTTAACAGCAATAATATACAGCAAAGTAAGATCTACAAATAAGTCCAAGACACAATCTTGTCATGAACTCTATTCTTGTCTATAATGTATGTTTAATATGCACATAGATCAAGGTGAGCGACACAGGCTCTTTAGAGCCTCTAGTTATTTGTTAATACATGTATAATTATAGGCTAAACACAGATTGTCTAAAATAGTAACACTTTGAGCAAATATAATTTTCTAACATTTGAATCAAGAAACTTTATTCAGAACACCTTGTATTATTTCAGAGTTCAAGGGAAATAGAAATCAAATTAAGACACAGTGCAGAAGCTGAAACTATAGAGGAAATGATAGCAGCAGAGGTATTTAAAGGAATTATAAAAATATTTGAAAATTATTTCTCTGCTTTGTTTAAGAATGGTTTGACAGAGAAAATATTATCCTTAATTTCTTGTGTTGTATATCAACCTTGAACACATGAAATATGATACATGGATTGGGATTTAAAACCAAAAGCATTCCTTCTTATATTGGTACTTGCATAAAAACAGAACATATATAAAACAGCTATACACAATTGTTCTGTCATTTTTCCATTTTGATCTCCAGAAGTCTAACAGTTGGCTCTTCAATTTTCTTTATGTCTTTAGAGATATTGACTGCTATCATGTTGTTTTAATTTTTGCTAATGTTTGTATATATCACATTATAACATAAATCAATTATTATCAAAAATAACTCTAATATCACATTCATACTTAACTTTTTTATTACTATAAAGCAAGCCACAATGGGAGCCTCAACTAAAGTGACACAGATGCATATGGAACCTAGTGACGATGAAGATGAAGAAACAGGTAGGATTATCTCCCTTTACATGTTACTAATTATACATTTCCACATCCGAACAGCTATACACACATGTCTTGTACTAGGACTTTATCCAGACTAATTTCAATTTTAAGGCCAGTTGATTTAATGACACCGGATACTTTTGAAAGGTGACAGTAAATATTTTTTATTGTGATGTTCAAAATTTAGGGGGAACTTTTCAGAACACCAGATACTACAATTTGGAAGCAATGTATAAAAACATTTAATTATACCCCCGCTTTGAAAAAAAAGGGGGTACACTGTTTAACCTCTGTCTGTCCTTCTGTCAGTCCGTCCGTCCCATGAATATTTTTCGTCACATTTTTCTCAGGAACTACACTACCAGGATTTCTGAAATTTGGTTTTAGGCTTGATATAAGTCAGCTATACCATGTGATGCGTTTTCAGATTCATCACTCAACAACTTCCTGTTTACCGAACACTTGTTTGATTTTACACATGATAGCCAAGTTGAAAATTATTCGTCACATTTTTCTCAGGAACTACAATACAAGAATTTCTGAAATTTGGTTTAAGGGTTAATATAAGTCAGCTATACCATGTGATGCGTTTTCAGATTCATCACTTGACAACTTCCTGTTTACCGAACACTTGCATATTTTTACACAATTAATATTATCCACTTGCGGCGGGGGTATCATCAGTGAGCAGTAGCTCGCAGTTTCACTTGTTATTACTAATAATGCGTTCAGATATGAAATCTTTTACAATTATGGATTTAGTTATTCCCCAACAAGAGAATTTTTCAAATACTAGCTTATTAAATAATCCATGGTCAAATTAGTCATGGAAATTGCTATAGAATTAGAATCTTATGTAGAGAGAACAGCAATTGACACAACACAGTGGAATTACTTGACATATATATCAGTTAAATGGATGACATGTTTAAAATCAAGTTTTCCCTGAAGAAAAATTAGTTGTAGGTTCAATTCACTTGACATATAATACATTGGTATATTTGAATATTTAGAACTGGGTACACTTAATTCTGGAACAGGGACAGGAAGTTATGGTACAGGGAGACAATCCATGATCAGTACCATGGGGTAAGTTGATTATTTACAGTAAAATCACAGTTTTTTCAATTTTCAAGTTTTTTCCCCCTTTTTTTGGAAAATATGTATGCCTATTTAAACAATTTTAAGCAACTAGTCCATATGCATCATAAAACTAGTACAGTGTAACTTGCCTTATCTGACATCAGAGTATTCTAACATCCTGCTTAAACCGACACATTTTCATGGTCCCAATATATGCCTATCCTTGCAGAAAAAACCTGAGTATTCTGACACCCTGCTTAATCAGACATTTTTTTCTGTTCCCCCAATATGCCAGATAACACAGGTTACACTGTATTCCAAAATATTTCTTTATTTCAACCAAGTACTTTTACAAATTACCAAGGACTGTGATTTCAGAGAAACAATTGTACAGACAGTTGAGCCTATGTCTGATTCATCTCAGGAGGAATCTGAAACTTCAGGTTCTGGTTCCCTGTCAGAAACTTCTGCTGAAAGTTTCCAAGGAAGTCGAATATTTAATGTAATAACCAGATCAAGGTAACCTAGGATGTTGGGGAAAATTCATGTGCAAGCAATGTGTTGCACTGCAATCTCATTTGTCAAAGTCATTTTATGAAACATATTCATAATCATTCATATTTATCATGCTGTCATATTTATATAATTCTTTAAGGAAACTTTATTTTGATATTTAGATTAAAGGTGCATTCTACTTTTTGCTTCAAAACTGACAAACAGTAATGATAAAAAAAAATATGGATATTAACTTCAAAGTTCCGGGAGCTTAAATGTAGTGTCAGTAACAAAACTCTAAAAAGAGAAAAATGGCATAAACAAAAATGTATTTATTCTAGTTACAAGACCCACTGTCTAGATTTTATGTCTGTTACGCTGTTGGCACAACATACTTAGTATTTCTAAAATGATTTTTAAGTATAGGAAACTATCTTCCCCAACTCCATTGTTTTGTCTATTTTTCACATCTAATACCACATCAATATCATGTGACCAAAAGCATATCATATGTGACTGAAACTCCAGTGCATATCATAACATGCATTCAAAACTCTCATCACAATATAATTGGTCATTGCAAGCAAATGTTCAGGGTTATTTAATCTTTTCAAATACTATTCATCAATTTGTATACTGTAAATTCAGAAATTATGTGGGCATTTATAAATGCAATTTTTCAAGAAAGGACAAAAATGGGAGATTTGATTGTTGCGATAATAGGAAAATCTGCATATAGATAAATGTCACAGAAGTCTGAATGCAAGTTCTTATTATTGAGTGGCCAAGTCCCATTATCTGCAATAATGAAAACTGTTCAATAATTTCTGAATTCACGGTATTCATATTTTGATTTTTTGATTTTTTTTCAATAGACAACATTTAATGGTAGACTAATTAAACTGAAAACTATTCTAGTTTCTAGTTTTTAAATCGAAATTGGACTTCAGTTTATAGTGAAAGTAAATTTTGAACCAGATGAATTGAATCATTGGAAAGAAAAGGCCTAAACTTCAGAAACAGAATGTTACTTTGTATAGCTATGAGAGTATATCTTGTGATCATGTACTACATTCAATATATTTGTTTCATTTACCCTATATACTCCATTTACATATTTATATCATATATATACCATACACAATATATTTAAGTTTGCTGTGAAGATGATATTTGCAGATATATATATGCAAGAAATTTGGTTGTTTTCAGTTTTGCACATAAACTGCAATAATCATAATTATGATTTTGTACAGTTAGATATTTGACAATGTATTGACAATGTATTGAAATGCATTTTGAGTTTGGATAGAATATAATGCTTTTTTCTTTTTTCCTCTCTTTTCGATTACTGTTACACATTTTACTATTGTATTATGAGTAGTAAAATTATGTTTAAATAAAATTGAGAATGGAAATGAGGAATGTGCCAAAGAAACAACAACCCGACCATAGAAAAAAAAAAACAGCAGAAGGTCACCAACAGGTCTTCAATGTAGCGTTCTCAGCTGGCCCCTAAACAAATATATACTAGTTCAGTGATAATGAACGCCATACTAATTTCCAAATTGTACACAAGAAACTAAAATTAAAATAATACAAGACTAACAAAGGCCAGAGGCTCCTGACTTGGGATTTGTTAGATGTCAGCTGATATATTATGCCAAACTATTGAATTATATATATATAAATATATATTACCATATAAATCCAAAGGGAATTTAGAATTGGTTAATAGATTTATTTCGGTTCTTTTTCTGTGGCATCAGAAATTATCAAATTCTATGATTTTTTTTCTTTTAAACCATATTAAACTGTAAACTTGCTTTATATTTATTTTATATATACTTAGATACATTTTTTTTTATCAGAACTGGTATTTTGATATCTTTAGGTTGCAGTCAATAATTTGTAAAACTTGTATACAAACATTTAAAACAGACTGCAATAAAGCATATATTTCAAAACAGTTGAAATTAGAGGAAAACAATCTGAGATGAAATGTATTCAGTTTCATGTCATAAAAAACTCAAAATCTACAATGTGATTGTACAATAACATAGAGCTATGTACTATAACGTCCCATCCTAATTAACTTTAAAATGATATCATAATATCTAAAATGTTATTGTTTTTATTAATTAAAAATAATTCACTATAGATTATATTGTTTAACAGAACTTACAGAAGTGGAGAAATCACTCTTAAGACACAACAGTTCTTAGAAGAACTACGAAAGAACCCAACACTTAAGATAATGAGAGATGAACTAGAACAACTGTTACAAGAACAGCTGGAGAAAATAGGTGTTCCACCTGTAAGCTTGATTTCTGATTTAGTTACAGTTGTTTACTAGCATATGCATGATATCACTGTAAAGTCTGTTCTCAAGAGCTTTGTAGTCTCATTAAAAAAAATTACCAAGCAAATGAAAGCAAAATTTATCAAATTTTTGTTCTTGAAAAAAAAGTAGAAACTAGAAGCATTTAATTGCTTCACACCTGAGTACTGAAAATTATTCTTTTACTATATAGTAATGTTTTAAGTTTTTGATGAGAATTCTCTAGAGAAAAGAAAAGAAAAACTCTAACAAATAGAATAATAAATATTCCATGTACTATCTACCAAATTGCTTGTATTTTTAAAGAAACTTCATTTACTGTAAATTCAGAAATTATTGCGTGCATTTATTATTGCGTTTACAACTCTGTCGTATTATTCGCAATAATAAAAAACTCACATTAATTTCTGAATTTACAGTATTTGAAATGATATACTTCATCCTTTCTGAAGGTTAACTACTTCTTTGTCAACCTTATTATATAAAAAAAATACTTTTTCTCTTATTCTTATTTTTTTATTACAATTTTCCAGGAAACAAGAGGATTACCAGTGGACATCTTACGGAATAAACTACAAATACTAAGAGGAAGAAGGCAAACAACTCAACAGGTAATTCTGAATACAGTGACCAACAATAACAATTGTTGATATAAACCCTTAGTGCATTGTAGCACTGGAACAAACTTTGGTCCATACCAAATCTTATTAACGTCTTTAGATTATATTGTATGTTCGGTAGCTTTTGGAGACCTGGATTTAAGATATTTTCTTTTCTCATATAGACAGTAACCAACACAGACACTGTACTTTAAGCTGACTGTTGTGTAAGCTAAGAATAGGGTAATAAACAACTAATTTTCATGTGTGATTTAATTATGTGATTTTTCGCAAGTAGAAAAAGGATGTGAATATGTAAAACATGGACCTTTCTAATTTAAATAAATCAAGAAAATGCGAAAATTGCCAAATTAAATAGCTGCAAAGGCTACTGGAAAAGGTAAAGCAGAAAAAAGATATCCTTAAAAAATTAATTGCTTTACGGTATATATATATATATTTTGATACCATAAATCAGTTTCAGTAAAAGGAAAACATTAAGTGATTTACCTTTGATGACACCTGATTATTTTGTAGAAATACCCAGTGTTCTCTGACTTCCGTAGACAGTATGATGCTGCAGCAGAAGAACAAGCCAGAGAAAAACTGAAACAAATGAAGAGATCTCCTCCACCAGGTTAGTTTTCATTTATAACACAATTCCAGTTAGATCAAAGTTAAATTATTTATAAAAAAGATATTAATGACTTGATTAGGGCCCTGTCTATTAGTCAACCAAAGACTGGTAGTAATCAGTTTGTCTGTGCATCTGTCAATCACAATTGTTTCACCCATTTAACCTTAAACTTATTAAAGATTTGTATGATGATTCACTGCTGCTAGAAGGTGTCATATACAAGCATTTTAACTGTATATTAGAAGTCATTGTTAAAAACATAGTTCAACTTTGCCACCCAATACTTCATAGATACAAAATTGTTTCAACTAACTTTAAAAGAGTGATATATGTATGATAAATTTATTCATCACAGCTCCAAGAAGCCATATGCCACCTAGACCTAATCCTAGTGCTTCATTACCTCGATCTCAGCCATCTGGTGGTACAGCTTCAATGTTTCTAGCCTCTCCAGCTAGAACACCGGGAACCTCACCACAGAGACCTACAGGCCCTGGTACTTCACCACAGAGACAACCAATATCTAGTCAGCAACGTACACCTCAACCGGTCCAAAGTCAACAACTACCTAAGGCAGCACCTAGAATGGCAAGTCCACAGAGAACTGGACAGTCAGGGTAAATACTTTACCACATCTTTTCATAATTCTGCCTTTAAAAAGTTGTTGTATAAATAAACTGGTTGCACAAATGTGTCTTGACATATTATAAACTTTAAAAGGTAGTCAAAACCCATCAAGTGTCTTGACATATTATAAACTATAAAAGGTAATCAAAACCTATCAAAGTGAATAGATATTTATGTTTTTTCAAACTTCAATATTTTTAGCTGCCTTTATGTAGCCATATAAACAAAAATTCTTATGTTTTCATAGTGCTGTAAACCAACTTATTTTCGTGGATACTTATTTTTCGCTTTTAGCTCTTCCTTGTCCACTTGGCGGCATTTAAATTTCACGATTTTCTTATTTTACTTATTGTAGTGGTTAAAGGACGAGTCTAATTTATACATATTCGTGACGATTTGAATTTGCGTGATATTCTACTCGCGAAAGCCACGAAAAATAAATTGCTCGCGAAAATTAGTTGGTTTACAGTATTTGGTACAAATTAGTCTTCTCATTATGTTTGACTCTGAACACCTGGTAGAATTCTACTACCGGTACTTAAGTTAAGTGTGAAAAAAATGAAGAAATTTTTTGCGAAAGTGCAGAGTTGTTAACCTGTCTTTTGTATCAGTTGCACATTAAAGCATATTTGAGCTCATGATATGACCAATACCCTCTCTGTGTGCCAAAATATATTGACAGACCTTATTTTGATATAAATTATGCATAGGGTGAGACACCTATTGACTTTAAGGTCAGTGATCAAAGTTAATAGAATCAGTTTTAGTAGATGTGACTCATAAACTTGTCAATTGACCTGCTACAACATTTTGACATTGAAAAATATAGAAATTATAATACAATTGTGTCTTTAGTTCTAGTATTGACTGGACTAGTACACAGTGGGAATCAGACGATGATGAGGATGAGAGTGAGAACCAACCGGCATTCCAGCAAGTACGACATGTGCCATCTAGTCCTGCCCGCCAACCACAGCAACATACACAACCTGTGGCAGCACCAAGGTCACAAGTCATTATGTCTAAACCACTGACAAATGATGGTGATGATGACTGGGATGACTCAGAAGATATGAGGTAAAACAATATACCTAAAGTCATGGGTTACAATGTATAGTCATTCAGATAAGAGGTAAAGAATATTGAAACATGTTTAATGCCATTGTCAAGTATACATGAAGGTGTAGTTTTTAAGTTATAAGTCTTGGTTGAAAACTTAAGTCATTTCTGGCAACACATGAATTAAAGGAGAGAAACAGTATTCGTTACCAAGACAGCATCATAACAAAATAAAAAATCAAGATATATATATATATATATATACTTTTCCCCTATTCCAAGACTAAGAGTACCGAATATGAATACTTTATTTCTCATAAAACTACAATTACCTAGTTATAGAGAACATACATAAATATAACTATAAGGTACAATTGGCTCATAGATTTTGTAGAAGTCATCATTGAAAATTATATTGAAGGACTTAATATTGTTGTATGGGTCAAAGTTGTACAAGCACATGAAATATAGAAACAAAATGTTTACATGGGAATCATTTCTCAAAAGTATGATGAAATTACCTGTTTAGTTATTGCTATACTTTATCTTGGCAATATCATGAAAAGGGTAATTTTGTTTTTCTTTTTTAAGTTTTTTAATTTGATAATGAACACAAATTGAATGTATGCTTTGAAATTTTTAGTGAACTAGGTCCAAAAGCAAGTACTGCACCTGTGAGAAGAACTCCTCAACAACAAAGTTATGGAATGTCGACATCACCTGCTCAAGGTCAAAAGGTTGCAGAATTATCAAGAACTATTGAGCACCAGTTGGCTGTAAGTATGTCACAGCTGATTATGTCATTGCATATGGAAGAATATCTGAGAGAAGATGAATTTGGAATATTTAACAAAATAGTGTACATTAATTGAGAAAGGTACATTGTTCAAAAATATAACAGAAAGTAATTATGCCCCACCTACGATAGTAGAGGGGCATTATGTTTTCTGGTCTGTGCGTCCGTTCGTCTGTCCGTTTGTCCGTCCGTCCGTTTGTCCGTCCGTTCGTCCGTCCGTCTGTCTGTCATGCTTCAGGTTAAAGTTTTTGGTCAAGGTAGTTTTTGATGAAGTTGAAGTCCAATCGACTTCAAACTTAGTATACATGTTCCCTATGATATGATCTTTTTAATTTTAATGCCAAATTAGAGGATTTACCCCAATTCTACAGTCCACTGAACATAGAAAATGATAGTGCGAGTGGGGCATTCGTGTACTGGGGACACATTCTTGTTTTTAAGTCTCTGTTACATTCAAAAAGGGGAAATGTTAAATTAAAGGTAAATATGTCTGTAATCTATGAAGAATTATTGTGTTATGGTAATAAGAAGTATCAATCCATGTAACTGAAATGTTGAACACTATGAGGTTACTTAGAGTCATTGGAACTTAAATTATTCACTTTACATTGCAGGGAAGAAAAGATGGACAGAAGAGAGCCGGTGCTGTTGACATCATGGGATTAGGAAGTCCATCTAAATCTTCTAAACAACCAGATGTTTTGGTACGTTTTTACAGTCTATTCTATCATTGTATTCAATCTTTGGAGAGGAAAAATTAGAGATCAAAACATTTATACAAAAATTTTAAGCCTTTGTTATAACATATAATTGATGAAGAAAGCTGAAATCCCTAACTGTAGGCAAAAAACAGAAAGATAAAAAAAAATGACAGAACTAGAAAGTGTCTGAAATTAAGGTATAACAACAATTAACCAGGAAACATAATAATCCATATGTGATAAAAAAAAATCACTGTGAAAACAAAACAATAATCATTTTACTATTTCACGGATTGTAGCTTTTTTAATAAAAGAAAACCTATGACAAACAGCAAGGTTTGTTTGTTGAGTGATATGTGTAGAATTCGTTACTACAGGAGATTTGACATACATGATTATATGTTGTAGAGAGATATCTATAAATAAATATGTTTCTCTTTAATTCAGGATGATTTTTCTGATAGTGACTGGGATGTATCTCCAGTTGAAGATGAATCACCCCAAAAGAAACAACAACCAGTGAAGTAAGTTAATTATCTTGTACAAAGGAGTTGTTTCACTATCTAGTAATGGTGTCAAGTAAAATTAGAACATTCTTAACAGCAGTAAGGTTGTGAATTTTTTTTTAAAATGTCCAATGGTTTCAGTGAAAAAAAGATTTTCTCCAATTGCATCATTAGCGACAAATTTTTGATTTTATAAATGAAGGTGAAAAAATATACATCGTCACCACCTCTTTCACAAATATTTTTAGTACAATATTCAGTATATACCATATTCTTTACTTCTCAACCAAAAATAATGGGGGAGGGGACACATATGAAATTTTGATTAGTTAAAATTCAAGTTTTTCAGTGAACAATAACTTTGTAGCATTTTTTTTTAATTCTGTATTATGGCTTTTTTTAATTATTAAAGAGATATAGATATACAAAATCTGTTGCTAGATAAAACATAATTGGTAACATGGGCCAAGCCAAACATGACCCTCTTAAAACGTATGTATTTATTTTTGACATATTGAATATCTGTGATTTAAATGTTTATACAAAGTTGTTATTTTTTACAGGAAGCCAGCATCATCTGTAAGAGGTAGTCATGCAACTGATACATCCAATACATATGGTACCAGTGTATGGGGATCATCATCGAAAGGTACCAGTTATATATTAAAGAATATTAGGAATTTTTTTTTATGAGAAAATTAAAAGTAATGCGAGTGTTCATTTTCAAATTTATATCTAATTATGCCACTGGTTAACTGTCTGTGCCATCGCATTTGATGTCATATTTAATGTAGATACAAATTTTGTTTGTTCTATCAAATGTGGGGAACTTGTCCTGTAGTTAGTTCTGATTGTTCACAATTTTAGATAATCCACTACTCCCCAACTGATATGAATGCTGTTAAAAGGAAGAACAAAATTATCAATACTGCTTTTAATTTTACTGAAACATCCAAGAGATATCTCTGTGTAAAGAGTGTTATATGAAAAATTTAAGTTTTTAGTTTAAATAAAATCATTGGATATTTAACCTTGAATGAAGAATGTGAAATCTTTTCTTTTTTCAAATTTGAATACTATCGTTGCAGGTGGTAGTACTGTTCCAGCAGCAGGAAGTAAAGAAAGAACATCATTTGTCAGCGTAACAGACGTCAGCTCCGATGAAGAACTCATGAGGGATATAGAAAACATATAGTTAATATCAAAATGAAGAATTATATTCATTTTTTAAATTAGAAAGAAAAAATGCTTACCGGTAGTGTCTTGCAAACTTTGATTTCATAACAAGTTTTAGTATGGAAGTTTTCTTAATGTCTAATCTGAAGTATAGTAGCATTATTCTTTCAGGAGATGTTTAAAAGGTCTGATAATGCTGAAAGAAGTAAAACCCAAATAAAGACATTATGAGATAGATTTTGTGATAATGTGGTATGCATTAATTTTGCAGAGTTCATATCAAAATAACTTGATAAGCCTTAGTGAATCATTCAAGAATATTGTAAATAAAATGGATTAACACAAATAAGATATTACGTTGAATTAAATATCTTATTTTATCAAATGTTCCCAGCATTGATATATAAAGAAGTCAGTGTTCCAGCTAGGCCGTTTTCAGAGGGCGCGGCGCCCGCCCTTTTCCGAGTGGCGCCCTGTGCCCTTTTTACAGTTTCCAGGGCGCCCTGCCTTTTTTGAAGATCGATTGCATCTTAATTTGCGTATTGATATGATACGCTAATTACTAAATTTTACCTGGGGAAAAGATTATGACTTTGTTTACCACCCCAAGCTAATCAATGGTTACAACTGGTGTCATAATCTGTTGTTATAGATAATCCGTTTATCGGATGGGTCATTAATGATCATCAACATTAATTCGTTCAAATAGAATCGGTCAGTCGGCAATTATCTTTGAAGAAATGTGCATACAACAACTTGGGCACAATTTGCGATGTTTACCGTAGTTTCATGGAAGAATGACAGAAAGTTGGAAAACCATTATAAACTCGTTGAAGACATTGTTTTACTTGTTTTCTGTAAAATAAACAGAAAATTCAGACGTATTTGTCATTGACTGCCTTCATTTTTGATACGAAAATAACAAAAATCGGCCGCCATATTGTGATCATATTTTCATCATATTTACGTACTGTTTATAATCCTCCAAAGAAGGAGCACACCCGAATAAAGAAAGATAACTCAATCTGATTTTTTTCCTAGCATTGAGTAACCCATTTACATATTCTAAAATGTGTCTCCATACTTCTTGCTTAAGAATATATATGTTTAGGTATTTATTTTGAGTTATGGGAAAAGTTAAAGAGGGTCTTAGTAGCAGTGTTGGTAGGGTGCCTTGGTCATCTTTTTCTGTATTCTTTATTTTTGATACTATTTTTCACTGTTGCTTTATATCCTAAAATTGTGAATTTACTGAGCACAGCTGTTTTTGTGCTGTATTGCCATCAAGCACAGCAGGGGTAGAAAGGTGAAACTGGTAAAATGTGGTAAACCATAGAAACAGTATGAAACAGATCTCCTTTCAAAACATACTGCATATAAAGTTCAACTGTGCCAAGCAATGATAAAAAAACTTGTGTGACAAGCTGCTTGACAAGTTTTTCAGCCTTAAAAGTAGAAAGAGAGTTCTATATGGGCTAAAGATGTTGTTCTTGTATAACCTGTGATTCAACGAATAAACACAAATGTTTGATTAACATCTTTTATTAAAATATGCCCTTTTCATATTATCATATCGCGCGTTAAATGCCCTTTTTCAGGATTGGCACCCTGCCCTTTTGAAAACCTAGCTGGAACACTGGAAGTACTATTTGATATACTTTTAAAATCACTTTGTTAATGTTCCGTCCAAAAGTTACAAGCATTTTTATGTAGCATATCATATCAGACTCCCAAGATTTTCACCTGTTGATATTTTTTAAACTTACAAATAATTGTGATTACTGTACTTACATATTTGGTATTAGTTGATTTAACACTCATTAAATGTGATATTAGTTGTAAACGTTAGAATTTTATTGTAATATTTAGATATGATTTGATTCTGTTGTCAGCACTTTTTTGCAATTGTAAGTTCAGATATCTTTATTATACACAGCAATTAGCTTTTAGTACAGTTTTGTACTTTTTATTCCTGTGAGAAAAGTCAACTCTGAATATTTCACCATCAAAAAGAAATTGACAGCTTTGTTTTTCTTGAAAACAGTACACTGAGACATATTTCAAACTCAATTAAGAAATTAAATGCTTTTATATATAAGAAAATGTGTCAGATGTAGGGAAACCGTCCAATATTGTTGCAAGTTGATTCATGTGTGCTACATGATTTTCTGAGTAGAATGTGCTATTTAGGTAAGGTTGTAGATTTATAATAATATACCTAGCGGCAACAAATACTTAACAAATAGATATACATATTTGATATTTTACATTTGTTTTTATTGTATATTTGTAAATAAAAGAGATTGCATGTAATATCTGTGATAATATTAGTCCATCCATGTTTTAAGCAGTTAACTGTTTATTATTGCCTTACATATAAAAATCGTCCAGAAATGTATTTTTAAAAGAGATTTTTGAAACATTTTTTGCTTGTTTCAAAACATTATGATCTATGAATGTTAATTAAAAGATAGAATATTAGACATTGAATTGAATAGAGATTCAACTTGATTATTCCCACAGCAATTTTAAACTTTATAATTTACTTTATACATGTACATGTTCTTCATTATTGTTTTTTTTTTAAATCTTGTGAACTGCAAAGCTACCAAGAATTGACAAATCTTAACATATACAACTATCAGGATGATATTTTTTTGGAACTAAACACATTTCATCCTCCCTTCTTTGAAATAATTTGAAAATTTATTAAACACAATTTGTTAACTGAATTCTTTGACAGAAAATTCTTATTTGTTCAAACATCAAAAATAAAGAACCACTACTTGAAGTCTAATTGAGTTTATGTCAAGATTTTCATATGAGCCATAAAGTTAATTAGAATATTAATGTTTATGATTCATGTTGCCAAATGGCCACCAGAGTACATATTCAGACTTACTGGAAAACTTATGTGCATATGTAATGTCTGATAGATTTTACATATTAAGATGATTATTTTGAGGTTTTGGGATATGATTTTCAAAATTGTAAGTTGAAGCAAAGTAAAAAGTGCAGTTGGAAAGAAACCAAAAATAAGAATATGTTCTTTAAGATTAATCTATGATAGCAAATTCAATTGTACATCAAAGGCTAGATCTACTTTATATTCTATATTTGCATTTACTTTATTCAAATTAAAGTTTGATTGAGGTTTGTAGATATCTTAGATTTTTTTTCATTCTCACTTATGTATGCATGAATTACTATATTTTATGTGTATTTAATGTGAAATATTGAAATATTTATATTATTACTGTACAGTGAATTGTAAATACAACATATTTATAATAAATTATTTAATGATGATTGCTTTAAAATTCTTTTGTTCATTGATATATATGTAGATTTGTCATCCCTTACAGCTGTTGGTGGTTTTTTTTTAAAGTGACCTTGCTTCTCAAGGTTTTGGTTCATCATTGGTCAATATTCCACTGTGAAAGCATTTGACCTGTACTGCTTAATAGTCAGAACTTTGCATTCATGTTGCCCTTATCTTGAATATTCCAACCTATTGTGTTTTACAATTATGTTACAAAAAGGGCAAGTACATCAGATTCTGGGGTTTACTACATATAGTTATAAGTTCTCTGCAGAGGTAGACATAATTGTCAAGTTGGACATAAACTCTATAAGATTAAACAGATGTAAAATTAAGATTATACATTTCCATTGACTCATTGTTAAGTGTAACTGAAAAAAATCTCAATGCCTGCCCTCTACAATTGAAACTCTTAAGTATTTAGAATAATCAAAAGGAAGCTATTTAAAGTTCACATGAAATTGTTTTGGTGAATACTAATAACTCAAACAAATAACAATTAAAACAAAGGGGGACGAAAAATACCAAAGGGACAGTCAAAACTCTTAAATCTAAAATAAACTGACAACGCCATGGCTAAAAAGGAAGAAGACAAACATACAAACAATAGTACACATGACACAACATAGAAAACTAAAGAATAAACAACACACCAAAAACTAGGGGTGATCTCAGGTGCTCCTGAAGGGTAAGCAGATCATGCTCCACATGTGGCACCCTTCGTGGTGGTTATGTGATAACAAATCCGGTAAATAGTCTTATTCGGTAAAACAAAGTTACTATGGTATATCATGTAATTATTTCCCATTTAGTATTGCAAACACAGACAAAAGGAGGCTGTAAAATCATTTTTAAATGTTGCAATATGAATTAACTAACAAACCACCTATAGTATAGTTTTCTACTAAATGTATATGCTGCAGTACACATTGGGATACTGGTATACTAGTTTTAACTAGGAGGTGCAATAAATAAATAAAAGTCTATGATAAGATCCAGGAAGTTAGACCCCTATCTCATATCCTTCAAGCAGAAGATCAACAATATGTTGTGTATGGAATGATTGTAAGGAGCACATGTGAGTCTGGCAGGTTTCATCTGACATTAACATCACTTACACCCTCAACCAATGTTAAAGTTACATTGTTAATTAAATTTCTCTGACACTTTAAGTAGTAGGTCAACTATATACGGTGTATGTATTGATAAGCCATAAGGATTGTAATTGAACCTGGCAGGTTTTATCTGATCTTGACCTCATTTACATGGTTCATTGGTCAATGTTTAAAAGGAGTAGGTCCGGTAAGGACCGATTTTGGCCTCAAATTTCAGGTTCATCTGACGAACGATTTTGACCACCTTTTAAACACTTAAGTGTCTATTTCATTTGATTCAATTCGTTTATGTGAAAGATTTAAACTAATTTAGTCATTAAAAACGATCCGATTCAAGCTCAAATATGAAAAATCTACCAAATATGCCGAAAATGTCACTTTCAGATGGTTTTTGTCAAAAATGAAAGTGGCCGCATCCGTGTTCATCCTCAACCTTTATATATGTTATGTTTTATCATCAAATACAACTTACATTTCAATAATAAAGATGAACACGAATCCGGCCACTTTCGTTTTCAACGGAAACCGTCTAAAATTTAAATAAAATGCTAGAATTGTGAAGATTTCAGTAATTTAGCATGACTTAATGGTGCTGGTACCCGATATATGTGCATTCAATTTGTATTGTCAAAAACAGCACATATTTGTATAGCAGTAGCATTCTTCTGTTCAATAAATAACTAAAAGTTTACATTTTAACAATTTTGTAAAACTGCTATATTTTGGGGCCAAAACGGGGTCTTTACTGGACCTACTCCTTTGTTGTGGACATTTTTCAAGTACTATAAGCATTATGTCAACTATATTATTGGATGGAATTACTGCAAAGTTTGCATGGCTGTATAGCAGGTATCGTCTAACCTGTTATTTCAAATACTTTTAGACAAATATCTTCAAAGACAGTTCATTTAAGATTTTGCAGGGTAAATTAAAGTCGTTCATAGATTTAAGGAAAATTCATTTATGTCCTTTTAGTGCAAAAAATTCCATTCACAATTCGGTTTGCTTTCAAAGACCATTAAATAAACTAGACAACGGTATGATCAGAAAAGCAAAGGAAAAAAGACAAACAACAGTCCTGTCACGTAATGTTGTTATTTTAGCGTTATTTTTTACATTGCCAAATAAGCGTAAGGTTTGGCTAGCTAAAAAACAGGTTCAACCTACCGTTTTCGTAAAGAGGCACTAGACACATACCAAGTAATTCTTACCTAAAAGGTCGAAATAATTGTTTAAAAATGCCCCCCAAAAAACGATGCAATTTTGTCCACAAGTATTCGATTTATGACTATCTAACAGCGGTATACTACTGTTGCTTTTTTAGCGTGTCACTTCCGAAAAAGGTTTTCTACTTGATTGGTTTGTTAAATAGAAAGAAGAAAGCAAAATGCAACTATATATGAAAATTTAATGATAGTCTCTAAAATGTACCAAAGATTTTTATTGGGAATATAATATATTCTCCATTTTCGTATTTAACCGATTTTTTTAGTAATTTTAAAAAGAAGGAGTTGCATAGTATCCCGTGTTAGAGCGAAAAACTCACACATATACACAATATTCTAATATTAAGATTGATCAACTTATTATAGATTTGGAAAATCAAACTAAGTTTAGTTCCTGTAATGCACGGAACAAAACAAAAATTGCTTAAAACTTTCAGTTTGATTTACCTTCCTTTATTAAAAATAATCACGATATTATTAATCGTTTAGATCTTGAAAGTGGAATTGTGGTTCATGTGGAAACTGACAACGCTTAAATTTGTATGAACATAAATATTAAGTGATTGGATATCATAATAAATCAAATAAAGAAGCTAACATTTAATGAACATTTTAAATAGTTTTATTATGATGGTGTTTCTCTAAATTAAAAAATAATCTACAAATGATTGACAGTAAAATAAGTATAGAAAATTAAAATTGATTCTAGGAGATGATCCAAAGACGTAAAATGCAACAGCTTGATCGCCATCGACCCTTTGTTCATACAAATTTCCACGCTGGAGAAAAACGCGTGTACACTTGCATCATAAATTGATTTATATAAAAACTAAAATCGTTACAAATAATTTGTTTACGACTTGATTCACCAGAAATAAACATGAAAACATTCGTTGCAGTTTTGTTAGGAATTATTCTAAATGAAGTATTTTGTAAACCTACCGAGAAAGGTAAGTTTTCAAATTAAGCTGTTAATGTTAATTCTTAACATAACTAGTAGAATTTTCTTTCTCATGTGCGAACTAATTCTACATTTTACATATAACTGTCACGGAATAGGAGTTTCTTCATAATATGAGTTTCAAAAGAAAAAAGTATTCTGAAATATCAATTCAGCTGGAATAAATATTACAGTATATATTCATAACGGAATAAATGGTAAAGAATGTTTATTCCAACAGGAACAGATATTATGACTTTGTTTATAACAAAGTTTCTGGTGGAACATCTGTTAGGTGGAACAAATATACGTTGACATAACAACAATTCAAAGATGTAAAGATTCAAAATGAGCAGTTCTAAATCCCCGATTTAAGAAATATGAAAATTTCTCAATAAAAATATTGTTTCAATCACAGTTTAAAAACTAGTTGATTGTTTAAAGTGAGGATGAGATATAACCTCCTTCTGTATATTTATCTGAAGTCGATACCAAAGAGTTTTATATATTATTACATAACTTATTTTTTTAAATCCACTATTATATGTGTCTATATTACATGTTTGGACAAATTTAACCAAAAATGTATGGATTATATCTGTAAGAAATTATTTAGAAATACTTCTGATAAATTTGCTGCATCTGTTATGCCCGCGTCACACTGTCCCGATTTTTACGCCGATGGCAACACGATTATGGAAATTTTCAAAATCGGGTCTGATCGTATCCAGATCGGGCTATTCGTATTGCCATCTTAAACCACCGTAGAACCATCGGCCACTTTTTCTAGCCTTCGGGGACAACTTCGGGAAGGGTTCTAAATTTTTTAACATGTTAAAAAATCCCCGAAGGTGCGTCCGATGTTGAGGGTTCGTATTGAGTTCGTATCACCATCCTCACCATCGTATTGTCACCGGGATTGCATCTTTGAACATCGTATTGCATTCGTGTTTCCATCGTTTCCATCGGGCAGTTTTTACATTATGATGTCTACACGAATGAATCACAAAGCTACCCGAAGGTCTTACGATGGCAACACGACTTCGTGAAGACCTCGTAATCCCGTCGTGTTGTCATCTAATAAAAGTACGGAGCGACAAGATGGAACTACAAAGGCAATAAATCCAGCTAAATGTAAGTTAATTTTCACGCTAAAATACATTTAAAGTGCCATGCGCGATATGCACTAATCGGTCTAATACAACAGTTAAGAAAGACGTTCACAAAACATGGAGCTCATATTATCATATGATTCTATGAGAACAAGAAAGGCGACAGCGTTGTTTCTATTTATTCAAATGGAACAAGAAGAGCAGCTATTACAGGCTCAGGATTTACTTTTACAAGTAAAATACTATTTTTTGTCAATTTTTCATATCAAGTAACATAATGAAAATCACAAACGCGCCTCGTACACCAACACTGCAGGTACACGTATATAGGGAAACCAACTTTTTCTTCATTATTCTGATTTTTTATGTATCGTCTGAGTTGTTGTCACACGAATGTTTACTCCATAACCATTTTGTTTTCTATATGTCATATTTTGCCGCATTTGTTGCCATCCCCACATCCGTCCTTTTGTCTATATTATTATGATATTCTCCTGGAAAGATCTCTTTTTGAAAAAAAGGGATAAACGAACCCATTACCTTACCTTTATGATAGATCAGTAAACATGGGCATAATTATGGGTGATTAATCAGACTAGTGCACACATTTTACAGTTCAAACAAGGCAATGCCTAGCGTGGCATCCCCTCGTATGAAACATATTGGGGACAAATATGGACACTATATTTGTATATGACACATGCAGAAAATGGTAAATTGAATATGCATATTTGATACATAAACTATTTTTTTTTTAGAAATCAACCAAAACATTCAGTAACTGGAAATACCTTCAATATCGTAAAATAATGAGCAACCAATTTCCTATGTATTATGCTATTTCAAGGAGAAAAAACAAGGCCATCTGCATGACCTTGACCTTTGGCCTTGAACGTAAAAAATGTCAGATCATTACAAGGAGGAACAATAAACCAAATGTGGTTAAAATCTTTTGAAGCATATTGGTTTTAGAGTGTCCACAAGGGTGACATTGTCTTGTATTACAACTGCCACTGTGACCTTGACCTTTGAACTTTAAAGTCAATAGCGCTTAAGATATTCTTAACGAGTAACATCATACCAAGTTTTGAGCATTTTGGTTCTAGAGTGTCCATAACAATTTTATCTACACGCAACTTACGTGTATTAGGCGAGGGTATAATAAACTAAGTTTTATAAGAATAAGACAAAAAGATCGATTTCCCGCCATGCATGGCAGACTTGTACAGAAACGATATGTTTTCGAAATTCTGTTCGTATCATAAAAAAGTTCAAAACAGGTAGAACGCATTTTTAGATCGTTTGTACACTTGTATTATGAACATACATGTACTTACAATTTAAAACGCGTGATGCCTTCGGTATATATAATTTAAATACATGGTAAGCTGTACACGACGTCTTTTAGACATCGTATGGCCATCGCGCCATCATCGTAATCCATCGTGTAGCCTTCGTAATCCATCGTGTAGCCTTCGTAATCCATCGTGTAGGCTTCGGCTGAGATATGAAGCTTAAATACCCGTCTTCGGTCAACCTTCGTATGTCCATCTTTTGCTATCGTATATAATTTCGGCACCATCGTACTTGCTTCGGTCACTTTTTGGTATTTTAACGCGATCGGGACCAACTTCGTACGAACTTACAATTTTCGCATTCGGGTGTCCATCGTATATAAAAATCGGGACAGTGTGACGCGGGCATAATTAAGAATGTCATATTTTTATTATCTCTGGTGTCTGTGCTTGGATTTTAAATGACTGTTGTGCTATATAGAAGTACGTAATCTTATCATTTAATGCGTATTTACTTTGGCTTTTTTTAGATATAAAGTTTTGTAAGAAAAGAAAACTAGGGGCTCTCAAGAGCCTGTGTCGCTCACCTTGGTCTATGTGCATATTAAACAATGGACACAGATAAATTCATGACAAAATTGTGTTTTGATGATCATGATGTGTTTGTAGATCTAACTTTACTGGACATTCTTCTTGCTACAATTATCTCTATCTATAATGAACTTGGCCCAGTAATTACAGTGGAAAATATATTCTAAAAACTTACAAAAATTTACCAAAATTTATGAAAATTGTTAAAAAATGACTATAAAGGGCAATAACTCCTTAAGGGGTAAACTGACAATTTTGGTCATGTTGACTTATTTGTAGATCTTACTTTGCTGAACATTATTGCTGTTTACAGTTTATCTCTATATATAATAATATTCAAGATAATAAGCAAAAACTGCAAAATTTCCTTAAAATTACTAATTTAGGAGCAGCAACCCAACAACTGGTTGTCCGATTTATCTGAAAATTTCAGGGAAGATAGATTTTGACCTGATAAACAATTTTACTCCATGTCAGATTTGCTCTAAATGCTTTGGTTTTTGAGTTATAAGCCAAAAACTGCATTTTACCCCTATGTTCTATTTTTAGCCATGGCGGCCATCTTGGTTGGTTGGCCGGGTCACCGGACACATTTTTACTAACTAGATACCCCAATGATGATTGTGTCCAAGTTTGGTTAAATTTGGCCCAGTATTTTCAGAGGAGAAAATTTTTGACGGACGACGACGACGGACGAAGGACGACGACGACGCCGGACGCCCGACGTCAAGTGATGGGAAAAGCTCACTTGGCCCTTTGGGCCAGGTGAGCTAAAAAGGGTCTAATTTATTTAAATACAGTCTTAGATAGCTGTGTTCCGTTGATTGCTGAAAAATCATTGTAATTATCAAAACGAAATGCATAGTATTTCTTTGTGCTGATATTATAATTTTTGATCCGAAAACAAACAAATTTCTATTATTATTTTCTTTAATTTCTAGGACCGCACATGGAGCCATGCGTTGATCCTTTAAACTGTCTCCATGGCGTCCTTATGCATGGCGACAACGAAGTAGGTGATTCTCATAAAACAGAAGACAATTATCTTAAATTCAAACCAGTTTTAGAAACAGGCCCAAAACAAAAGTCAGGACCACAAGATGCCGAGGAAACATTTCACGGTGCTTTAATGCATGATGACAAAGATCATCCGAATAACCATAATGAGGATAAAACGAAGCAGCCAGAGAAACCAGCGGAATCGTTTGGACCCAAAGAAACTAATAAACTTATGCATGATGTAATGCATGGTGACACAGAAAAATCGCATGATCATGTACATGAAAAGATACCAGTCGAAATCACGAACAAAGACCCCAGTGGTCCACCAGACGCCGAACAAATAATGCATGGAGTTTTAATGCATGGAGGAGAAAATGTTGAAAATCATCATGTGCACTCACGACCAGACGAAACAGCACAAAAATCTAAAGGTCCCATGGACCAAAACAAACTTATGCACGATCTCATGCATAGTGGGGAGCATGTCGATCATTCAGAAGAAAAAGCGAATGTTCCAGTTTCTCAATCCGGGCCCAACTCAGAGGCACTGCATGGTATACTGATGCATGGTGACTCTGACATTGGACATGATCACGGCCACGATCACAAAGAGTCAGATAATGTGCCTTTTAAATTTGATATTGATGAAATCAAGAAGCTTGGGATTGATCCTGAAATTCTAAAAACAGTTTTATCAGAAGACCAAGAGGATTACAGCAAATGGCAAACACAAAAGTTATCAGATACAGATGATGATTATTACAAAGGAACGTATGTGTCTATTTCAGATTCTAGCCTCGCAGACATAGAACTCATGAAACAAAGGTATATAAAACATGAATTGAATTCTGAAGAACAAAAAGAATTCGATGCTTATGTTAATGCCAAGGACAGTGACTTAAATTCCGATGAGATGGCATCAAATTTGGACTTAGACTCAATAGAACATGATACTGGTGACATGCACCATGATTTAGAACTGATTGGAAGTACTCAACCTATTAATGAAATACACAGTTCACACAAGGAACACAAACACAGACGATGATATTTCAGTAAATATTTCGTACTTAAAGACAACGTTCAAATTATGGTTTTTACATGAGTGTCGAGTTTTGTGTTATTGCACGTAAAATGCGTTCATACGCAGTTCACGTACAATCCGGGAAAAAAATCAAATTTAATGTTACGAGCTTTAGAAACAAGGCTACTTTTGAGACTCTCATCAACTCTTTTATATATAATTTCCATGTTTCCGTTGGTTGCCATTATTGAGACTAGTTAACTATACATTTAACTTTTAAACTATATTATGCTAAAATTGGTGTTTTTAGGATTATTGAATTTTGAAGCGTTTGGCAACAACTTTTTGGAATTTTGGGTCCTCAATGCTCTTCAACTTTGTACTTGTTTGGCTTTATAACTATTTTGATCTGAGCGTCACTGATGAGTCTTTTGTAGACGAAACGCGCGTATGTCGTATTAAATTATAATCCTGGTACCTTTGATAACTAATTAAAATAAACAGCTTGGTGCAGTATTAGACTATTAAGACAACAACCACAAGGCAAGCTTAATCACTATCGCATCGCCTGAAAATGAAATTGCTACACAAATAAGATTTTCAAAGTCTAAAGAGTTTTGAAATGACAATATACTAAGATAAAAATGAATAAGATGTAATCATTTCGTAAAGAAAGACAAATAAATCAGCTTCTTACGGGGCGGTCTTTTTTCCACATGCATGTAACATTGAATTCAATATTTGGAAGTTGTTAGAGTAAATATATATGGGCCCTTTTAAATTCTAAACAGGAATAAATGATTTGATATTGATAGATGAAAATACACATCATAGATACTTGGATTAAATTAAAAAGGTATACTTTTTTTTTTTAAATATTGTGACAAGGAAATTTAAACTACTAGTATCCCCTTAACTGATGCTCATGGTAATATGGACGGATTATTCTTTTTAACATATTTTATAATATTTTTGACTGTTTTTCAGTTTTCATTACATTATAATCTCGTCATTTTGTAAGACTGATTTTAGAAAATATTTTGATATTCTTCTTTTAACAGTTTTATCGACGCTTCTCTGAATTCCTATTAAAACCGCAGTGTAAACACAGAAAAGTGACAACACAAGTATTTGTCATCGTAAAGGGAAACACAGCTATTAGATCAATATTTTTTGTCAAATTTTTCTATTTGAAGTATCATATGTCAATGAATGTTTGCTCCGATTGGAGCATTAATCTTAAGTTTTCTATCTTCGTCTCTCTTGTTGATGATTTTTTTTTAATTTAGAGTTTACATTAACGGTCTACAAAAATTTATTGCCGTAATGTCAGTAATGATGTTTGAACAAGCATAATTTCAGAAGTGATTTTGGGTGTGCACGATTTTCAAGAATCATTAAATTATTAAAAAAAAACTTGCTAGTCGCAGATAAATGGTTTTTGTATAAGTTGTTATTGGCTTTGAACTAGCTGCCAGTAACTTCGAGTACCATTATATCGATCTGTACTTAGTGCTTTTAGTTGTTGCTATAGATCTAGATGAGGGATTGACAAATACTCTGCCACGTCCGGTCTGTGTTTTTGATTGATGTTTTCTCCTTTGTAAAAATCTGATTAGTTCAGCCTTTTTCGACAGATTTTAATAGTTTGCTCTTATGTTGTGATGTTACACTACTGTCCCAGGTTGGGAGAAGGGTTGAGCGCTCACAACATGTTTAACCCCGCCACATTCTTTATCTGAATGTCTCAAGTCAGGCGCCTGAAGTTCTATGATTGTTGTTGGATTTATGTCTATCATATTTGTTTTTCGTAAATTGTTTTGTTTTCTCAATTGAATCTTTTATAGCCGACTATACGGTATGGATTTTTCTGATGTTGAAGGTTGTACGGTTGCCTATAGATATAAGAATGTGTAGTATGAGTGACAATGAGACAACTCTCCATCAAAGTCACAATTTATAAAAGTAAACCATTATAGGTCAAAATACGGTCTTCAACAAGAGGCAAGCTATACAGGACCCCCAAAATTACTAGTGTAAAACCATTCTAACAGGAAAACCTGCGGCAACGGTGTAATCTTTATAAAAAACGAGAAACAAACAACTCTTATAAACCACATTAACAAACGACAACTACTGAACATCAGATTCCTGACTTAGGACTGCAGGTCTAAACAAATACATCGAATCTAAACGTTTTTAACAGGTACAAACCTTCAACTTTATCTGAATCAATAGTTTGACATTTACAGTATACAAAGACACACTATAAAATATCAATTGAAATGGCTGAACTCAATCAAAAGACATATTAACAAAAGTGAAAATACATTGAACGAATAAATTTAATCTATGAATCAATGCAAATACAAAATCAATAAAATAAAAGGTAAACAATTATGTGAAAAGTTATCGTCATACATCACACTTACCAAAGCCGGTATATAGCCAAGATATAACTCCGAATAAGTATGCATTAAATAACAAAAGCATAACAAATGGTATCAACAGGTCATATTAACAAAAAGTTCGATTTGAAAGTACTCGCAATTACTGACAGCTAGTTAAAATCCAAAAACACTTAATTAGAAAAAATCATGCATCAGAGACTATGAACATATGTTTAAATGTAAAATGCCATACATATGTATGCATATTTTATTTATGTGTAAATAAATGGAATGAAAATGTTTTTTTTTCAGTCAAATTGTGACCATTAATCAAAAGCTGAAACGGATAGCAACTGTCATTTTCCTGACTTGATATAGGCATTCACTTATGTAGAAAATGATGGATTGAACCTGGTTTTATAGCTAGCCAAAATCTCTCGCTTGTATGACATTCGCGCAAAATCCCATCGTACTTTTGTTTAAAGTTAATAACACTTTTATGTAAATTGGATATGCATATATCCACAATATCATTGTATCTTAAGATAAATATTGTGAGCGAGATAAAATATTGTCCAATGACACTTGTAACAGATAACACGAATGTTAGATATAAAGGAAGGTTACTTAGAAATAAATACTTTTAACAAGAATTCGTTGTGAAAAAGGAAGTAACAATGAAGGCATTACTTGTGTGCCTTTTTTGTTTAGTTCAATTGGATTATATACAAATGTCACATTTTAGAGGTGGAATGATAATGTGGGAACCAACACAAAACAAAAATGAGGTACAATATTTATTTTAATTAATATAAAGGGCTTCAGAATTAAATCGAAAAAGTTTAATCAGATATTTATCCAAATAGTTTTTCTCTTTTTGCGGATAAAAAACAAACAGAACGTTGACATGTAGCTAAACTATTGTAGTCTATCTTGTTTATTTTTCCTTTAACTTTCATTTTGACAGGAAACTACTACATACGAATCATAGATGTTAAAAAAAAATAAGAATTTTTAATTAGAATTTTATAGGTTTGTGACTGAGTACAGGTGCAAACAAATGCAGCGGGTTTAAACGTTTTAATAGGTATTAATCTGAAACAACAGTGTAACTATAAAATATCAATTAAAATGGCTTAACTCAATCAAAAGACATATTTACACAAACAAGTGAACAAACACTAAACAAATACATTTGATCTATGATCTATGAATATAATAACAAATTAATGATTTAAATCTGAAATCCCCTTTACATACAAATTGGTAATTATGTTACTATCACTATGGAAACATTGATCGTTGCAAAACTATACATTTAAATGCAGCAAACAGTTTGTTGAAATTTAATACTTAAGTAATTTTTTATGAAATATTATTCGTTAATTCAGATCTAATAAATATTTAGCGCATTGAGCCTTCCAACTTAAGCGTAAAAAGCGGAACTACCGTATTTTGGCAAAAGATATTTCACGATTCTTTCACGAGCACCAAAAAGCCGTTCCCGATCTTTCACAATCCAAAATATTATATTTTACAAAGATCTAATAGAATTAAAACAAAAACAATTAAAGACAACAGAAGTATACCACTGTGAGATGTTAAAAAATTTCAGAAAGCAAATAACCTTCAACAAAAAATCCGCCAATTACAATAATATACAAAGTAATTGAAAATGATTTTGTTGTAAGATAAACGGAGAAGGAAATATTTTTTTACGATATAGTTTTGTTGTTCATAGTACGAAGAAGTGAAAATTTATAGTCATACATCACACTTACCAAAGCCGGTATATCACGGCCGACACTCGGCTAACCGAGAGATTGGTCGGTTAATCTATATTGAGTATGCGGCTATATCGGCGGTTGGTCTGTTAATCGGGTTGGCTAAAGTCTGTTAATCAGGTGCTATCGAGAAAATCATTGAAAGTTCAGCATGTTTCATGGTATAACTTTCTAAATATATTTTCATCATAAAAAGTATTCATGTCTAACAAAACAATTCAATGTACTGAATTCAGTGGTGTAATTATTATTTTTCTAGCTTCGATGTACGATCTATAAAATGAAAAGGCGGGTTACTTATCAATAAATTTATACACATTTTACACACATAAAATGTACACAAAATGACACATTGGTTGAATTTACTTGCATTCAATATTTTGAACATCGAAAAAAGAAAGGCATTATGTTTGTTAACCATATTGATATCATTGTGTGAAAAATCTACACGAAAATCTGTATTTTGGTGACATAAATCAATCTTTATTTAAAACCGGGTCTGTTAATGGGTCGGATGTATAAAACTCGGTCTGTTAATTGGTCTGTTAAGAGTTATGAATGGCAATAAAAGTATAATTTTATTGATATATGGGGTGTTATCGGATCAAATGAGTAGGCTCAAGACGAGCGGCTAAAATATACGGAAACACCACATGAGCAATGAAACATAGCATATACAGAAACAACACATGAAATTGAAAATTGATAAAAATGGTTTCAAAAAGTGTAATATTAAAGTAATATTAATTTCATCCAAGAATGATCGCATATATCATGTTGATTCTGCTTAAATGTCATGCATGACACAAATTTGTCATCTACATTGGTAACCAATATATATAAATCAGAGATAAACGTCGTAATGTAACTAAACATCAGTAAGTAAAATATATTGGGATGACAAAATATGAAAAGAAAGAAAGAATAATGAGTAAGATAAACAAAATGTAGAAAAAAAATGACATAACAATTTAAAGAGTACAGAAATCAACAAAAACCCCAATCCGGACCCTCATGGTATACACGAGAATCTGGATGGAAACGCAGAATATAGAATAATATATAAGGACAGTAGAGAGTGATACATTGCTAAAAACGAGAGAAAAATAATACTTGTTTAAGAATACACACATGAAACACCGATGGCTGTTGAAACAGTAACGGATTGCGATGTACTTATATTGGTGACAAATTCTAGAGGTTTACATGCGGACAACTATGGTGGCAGGTTAATGCCATTTTGCGTTTTAGCGCTTTAGCGTTTTCGCCTTACATATTCTATATGGCGGAAACGCGAATTTGCGAAGTCGAAAACGCGAAAATGCGAAATCGATTTCTCGTTTTCGACTTCGCGTTTTCGCGTTTTCGACTTTGCGATTTCGCCTTTTCGCTATTTCGCGTTTTCGCCCTATAGAATATGAAAGGCGAAATCGCGAAAACGCGAAATGGACTTCACCGGCCACCATAGACAACTGTAGTTCTCCTCTGCACTTATGTAGAAAGGAACTAAACGGAATAAAATTAATTGAAACTTAAAATAACCAAATGTAGCTGCATTCGCTCCTTTCCGTTTACTTCTTTAGAGTGATTTGTAAACAACATATGATTAAGTAATAGAAGAAAAGAACCAATTGGATGATGCTGACGAATTAGGGTTTAACGTCCAGTGACAAATATCATGTTCATATGTGAACGAGAACACGTTATATGTACCCTGTGTTGTATTAGAAAGACACTTTCAGTCGGAATTGAGAACGTGCTACTTCAAACAGACACAAAACTAAAGGCTGATTGAAAACGTCAATAAAAAATTCATGCATATTCCAGAGGCCAATACATATCACGCTATATTGAAGTGACACACCCTTCAATAAAATGCAAAAAAAGTCAAAATAAAAATGCTCTTTCTAGGATACTGTGGCACCGTATTGTCATTTGTGTTTACTCAGGAACATCTCATTCTTAAATTTGTCGTGGCTAAATAACTCTTAACTGACACAATTTCAATTGTCCAACCCATTAACAGACTTTATTCCCATAAGTTTCACTAAAACGTGGTATTATTCACGTTATTTTACAATTATGAAATATTTACTAATGTCAATTTATTTTTTAGAACCACAGTACTATTTTTTGTCCTTTAAATGATATCTAAATTTGTTTGTTTCGCCTTTTATTCAAAAAATTGCTATGCGTATAAGCATAAATACTACATACTTGCGCGACGCCTTTTAGTTTTACTGAAAACTGCGCAGACTAAGAAATGTTTTTACAAATGCAAAATGTTCTATGATAGATATCATTTTGTCAGATACTTTTCTTTTTTTGATTTGGTTCTTATAACATGCCAAAAATCTGTATATTTATTGGATTTTAACATTAAATTAAGCGTTTTACTCTTAACAGACGTATAACCAACCCGATTAACAGACCAATCGCCCATATAGCCGCATACTCAATATAGATTAACCGACCAATCTCTCGGTTAGCCGAGTGTCGGCCGTGTATATAGCCACGATATAACTCCGAATAATTATGCATTAAATAACAAAAGCATAATAAATAGTATCAACAGGTCATATTAACAAAAAGTTCGATTTGAAAGTACTCGCAATTACTGACAGCTAGTTAAAATCCAAAAACACTTAATTAGAAAATAAATCATGCATCAGAGACTATGAACATATGTTTAAATGTAAAATGCCATACATATGTATGCATATTTTATTTATGTGTGAATAAATGGAATGAAAATGTTGGGGTTTTTTTTGTGACCATTATATTCATTAATTTTTATTAATACTATATAATATTTCCAAACACAAATAGTTGCTATACAATAGAATAATGTAGTTTAACAGGCATATAACTGTGAATAATTTCGATTTTCTTTTATTTTCTAAACTCCAAACTAACCCATTGTGTATGTATATATTATAGTTGTTTTGAAAGATTTTGCCGTATAACTTCTTATTTTCATTTTGAGTTTATTGTCAACGTATATAATATTGCCAAAAGTCCATTACTCAAGTGCGCACACTCTATTAGGTTATGGTTATTGACTTCTGATTTCTCTGTTGGCTGCCTGTATTTTATGTAGCTCATATAACAAAAAGTAAAATAACAAAAATACCGAACTACGAAGGAAATTCAAAATGAAAAGTCCGTAATCAAATGGCAAAATCAAAATCTTAAACGGATAGCAACTGTAATTTTCCTGACTTGGTATAGGCATTCTCTTATGTAGAAAATGATGGATTGAACCTGGTTTTATAGCTAGCCAAAATCTCTCGCTTGTATGACAGTCGCGCAAAATCCCATCATACTTTGTTTAAAGTTAATAACACTTTTATGTAAATTGAATATGCATATTTCCACAATATCATTGTATTTTAAGATAAATATTGTAAGAGAGATAAAATATTGTCCAATGACACTTGTAACAGATAACACGAATGTTAGATTATAAAGGAAGGTTACTAAGAAATAAATACTTTTAACAAGAATTCGTTGTGAAAAAGGAAGAAACAATGAAGGCATTACTTGTGTGCCTTTTTTGTTTAGTTCAATTAGATTATATACAAATGTCACATTTTAGAGGTGGAATGATAATGTGGGAACCAACACAAAACAAAAATGAGGTACAATATTTATTTTAATTAATATAAAGGGTTTCAGAATTAAATCGAAAAAGTATAATCAGATATTTATCCAAATAGTTTTTCTCTTTTTGCGGATAAAAACAAACAGAACGTTGACATATAGCTAAACTATTGTTGTTTATTTTTCCTTTAACTTTCATTTTGACAGGAAACTACTACATACGAATCAGATGATAAAAAAAATTAAGAATTTTTAATTAGAATTTTATAGAAGCCTCGTTTTTAACATGTCATTATGAAAAAAATAAATGAAGGAAAAAAGTAGTTTAATAAATTAGTTTAAAATAATGCAAAAATCTATCTTTTGACAGTAACGTGTATTTCATTTGAATTTTGAAAAAAGTCAAAAATATTCTTCGTCAAAAAAAACATTATAAGCGACTATTGTAAATGGTAGTCAATGTACTTTTCAATATTGCATATATATATCAGAGGATTTGCCAAAGGTTGATGATAGAAAGAAAAGATTAAAGATCATTAAAGAATATACCGAAATTATTATTTTTAATTATGCACCATGAAATACCCGAAACAAAACGACAATAAAACAAGCAGACAAACAAATACTTTATTTGCCAATCATGGCGCCCAAAAGGATCTAAATAACTACAACCATGATTTTTAAACAAAATGCGAAGTATTACATGTTTCATAATCTGCATCACCTAATGTATTAATATCAGTGGGACTGTACTACTGCATATGGACCATCAGTCTCAGAGGGTAACATACGCTCAGTAGTCATTTCTTCGATATTTAATATGTATAACAAAATTTACCGGACCTTTGGAAACTTTGTCATTTTTAGCAAAATTTTACAAAAACGCTACTAAATTTGTGTAATTAACTGACAGTTTTGATCAGAGAACCTCCTGCACCTCCACAAAAAATGGAACACATAGTGAACCTGTTATTAAAGAAATGTTATAGCAGATTTGGAAATTCAGTAATATTTTAGAAAAATTGGAAAATACACTACTTATTATTATAATGATGGTACTCTTGAGTATGATGGTTGTCGTCAAAGTTTGATGGTTTGAATTTAGTGAATGCAGTTGTCGCCTCTTAAGTATGATGATGTTACTAGCTGAAGTGCGAGGGTTATGTTTTGATAATTGGTTTCCTTAGTCCGATGTTATAGCGCAGTAGTTGGAATGCTAATGTGCGATTTTCTAGCTCACAAAAGTATTCTAGTCATGTTTCAGCTTTCAGACCATCTTAAATATGTGATTGTTTAACCATACATTCTCTTAACAGCTCTCACATTACGGAAAGAAACACAATTTGTACCGTAACTATCCAAATAGTTCATAGTTCGACTCGATCTCTAGTTAGGGCAGTACAGATAAATGTAAGATACAATAACGTTTAAAGAATGAAATGCCGAACTATCACCTACTAATTTACCACTAGTATACATATATTTAAAATCAGATAATAATTCTTGCAGACCAACCTTAAAAAAAAACTATTGTCCTTTTGTTCAAAGTTCTACAGAGAAAGAAGAAAACAATAAAAAAAATAAACTTCAAAAAAGAAATACATGATACGGTATATTGAAGTTAGATGGTATATATAACAAGATGTAATATGAATGTCAAGTCACAATTTTTAAAAGCATACTATAATAGGTCATAAGAAGCCTTTTTGACACCGAACAGCAAGCTATAAAGGGTCACACAAGTGACTAGTGTAAAACCATGCAAACAGAAAAAACAACGGTATAATCTATATAAAAAAAAAACGAGAAACGAGAAACATTTAATAACCACACCAACAAACGACAATCACTGAACATCAGGTTTGTGACTGATTACAGGTGCAAACAAATGCAGCGGGTTTAAACGTTTTAATAGGTATTAATCTGAAACAACAGTGTAAATATAAAATATCAATTAAAATGGCTTAACTCAATCAAAAGACATATTAACACAAACAAGTGAACAAATACATTTGATCTATAGTCAGCTAGCTATAAACTCGGGTTTAATCTCCAATTTTCTACATAAGGAAATGCTTATACCGATTCAGGAATATGACAAATGTTTTCCATTCGTTAGATATGTTTGAGCTTTTAGTTCTACCGTTTTGGATTTCCCTTGGAGTGACTGTATTTTTGTAATTCTACTTTATGTTATGCATTTATTTATAACAGAGTTTCCAAAGGAACTTCTATAAGGTGGAAGATATATAATTTGACATTTCAAAAAAATGTCATTAAAAGCATAGGATAACATGCATCAACCATGTTTAACCATAAAATAAGGTGAACCTGCCGAAAGACCCCTTCTAAGTTATTGAAATCTACTATTTTGCAATAAATTAAATATCTTTTAAAATTAAATACATGCACTCGTGCGTAAATTAACTGTTCATAAAATTTGAAATATAAAAAAAGAAGTGGTATGATTGCCAATGAGACAACTCTCCACACGCGACCAAATGACACAGAAACTACCAACTATATGTCACCATACAGCCTTCAACATTGAGCAACGCCTATACCGCATAGTCAGCTATAAGAGGCCCCGAAATGACAATGTAAAACAATTCAAACGAGAAAACTAACGGCCTAATTTATGTACAAAAAAAGAACGAAAAACAAATATGTAACACGTAAATAAACGACAACCACTTTGAAATACAGGCTCCTGACTTGGGACAGGCACATACACACAGAATGTGATGGGATTGAACATATGAGCGGGATCCCAACCCTACCCTAACCTGGGTAATGCTTGTTTGATTTTTACTGATGACTATATCTCGTCTCACCATTTTTGATATATTCCACCTGTTTGGTATGACGATAAATTTTCACTTCTGTTCTCGTACTATGCACATCAAAATTATTCGTTTTGTAATATATGATATTTATGTATACCACTGTATACCTTACAACAAAATTATTTTTATTTACCTGTGTACATTTTTTTCTTTGGCGATATTTTGTCCAAGGTTATGGTTGTTTTTCTGATATTGTTTTCATCTAACCTTCTTGCTTTATTAATTTGCATTTATTATGTATCATAGATCAAATTTATTCGTTCAGCGTATGTTCACTTTTTTTTTCTTCGTGTAAATGTCTTTTGATTGATATTTTGCAGTGTGTCTTTCTATGTTGTGATGTTACACTATTGTTTCAGGTTGGATGAAGGTTGATGCATATTAAAAGTTTAAACCCCGCTGCATTTGTTTACACCTGTCATAAGTCACCATGATAATCCGTGGTAGTTGTTTGTTGCTGTGGTTCATAAGTATCTCTTGTTTTTTTATTAATCATAAAACAGATATAGTCTATATGTATTTAACAGTTCAATTTGCCGATGTAATCTCAGGTTTCAGTGAAGAGAAAAACTAGTTTAATCTAAAGTAAATCGGTAAAAATGTTCATTAGGTCTTATGCTATGTTATTGTTTTGTGCACCTTGCCGACTCTAAATAAAACTTATTTCCTACTATCATTTTTATAATTATCTATTTGGTATCAAACTTAAATAAACAGATCTGAAGGCCGGTTTAATTTATCACAAGTAAGACAGGAAGTAGTATTTGAAGGACAAAACTCTATGTTTAGAAATCATTAGAAACATAAATATTTCATTACCTTGCTTATTTTGCCGAAATTGTTTATCTATAAAAAATAAACATTCTTATTTTATGGTTTGATTTTCTCGCTGTGTTGAAAACCAATTGGTTGCATTCGGCTGTTTACTGTCCTTTGGTTGGGTTGTTGTCTTTTTGACATATTCCCCATTTCCATTCTCAATCTGATTACTTATAATTTCCGAATTTAGGTTTGAAGATAATTTGAAAGGTGTGAATTGGGTCAAAGGACATTAAGGATTTAACTCCCTCAGGCAAAAATAACCATAGATAGATTTGTTCATTATTTTTAGGTATCTTTTGGTCATAGAGCCCTTTAACTGGTTAGGTTCGTATAGATCCTTGGCTGCCAAGGATTCGACTTTTGGCGTTTCTAATAAAGGTACATTCGGGAAAGCACAGCAGACGCATGAAATTTATAAAGTATTATTTTCAAGTTTTAACAAGCTCATAATTTAAATAGGAATGAGAATGCTCTTCAAGTTGGTTATAACACTTTCATTTGTATTTGCTTGAAATGAACATATTTACATTTGATTATTTGTCTAAAGTAGATAAACAACTTTTTCCCCGACCAAATTGGAAAGGAGAGGAAATACAGTAAATAATCTATAGTTAAATCAGAAAGACATCCAACGGGATTATCTTTTTGTGTTAACGTGTAAATAATGTTAGACAGATAAAATATGATATTTGTCACAAATGACCAACATGTTAGATAAAAAGAAGAAGGTTATCTAGAAATGAATATTATTGATAAAAATAGGTTGTGATTCAGTGGTTGTCGTTTGTTTATGTGTTAAATATTTGTTTTTCGTTCATTTATTGTACATTAATAAGACCATTAGTTTTCTCGTTTGAATAGTTTTTACATTGTCATTTCGGGGTCTTTTATAGCTGACTATGCGGTATGGGCTTTGCTTATTGTTGAAGGACGTACAGTGACATATAGTGGCTAATTTCTGTGTCATGTTGGTCTCTTGTGGACAGTTGTCTCATTGGCAATCATACCCGTTATGTTGAAAAAGGAAGTGACAGTGACGGAAGTACACTGTGCCTTTCTGTTATAAGTATCTTCTATTAGCTGATTTGAAAATGTTGCATTGAGGAGGAGAAATATTGCTGTGAGGACCAACAGAAAATAAAAAATAAGCAACACACACTTCTTATTCATGTTCTTATTTATATATAGATTTTTAAATCAAGGGGTTGTGGAATATTTTAAATACGAAGCCACCCCTTATTGACTCAGTTTACGTATAATAAGACAAACATCAGCATATTTTAAAGAAAATTGTTATTATAAACGTAACCTAAAGCACATTTGTGTATTTAACAGCATTAAAGGTATCTACAGTTTTCCAAAATCAACCCACGTGAAGGAAGGTTTAGGACTGGAAGAGCCATTCAATTGTCATGAGCATTTACTGAAATACAAATTACAGACTCTTGACCATGATGAGATTCATTCATATTAAAAAACATTGTTTAAAACGAGTATGTACTCTCGAAAACTGCACTTACGAAGTGTACAACCTTCCAAGGAAATTTCTTAGGAATAGACCAAAAGGCAATATCTAAAGAAAAAGAGCAAAAGAAAAAAAATCCTGAGTTCTATTATTGTTTGTCTAACTATTATAAATTAAATCGAGAAAAAATAAATATAAAAGCATTTTAAGTTGAGATTTCAACAAGGCATATGTAATTTAAATTGATTAAACATATATAGAACTCAATTGCTTAAAACATATATGTAAGATTAAAATAATTTTAAACAAGACTTTAAGATCAATGATTCAAAAAAGATTACAAGGATTGACATTTTGTATTTACGCCAGACCCGCGTTTAGTCTACAAAAGACTCATCAGTGATGCTCGAATTAAAAAAGGTTAAAGAGGCAAAAAATAAGTACACAGTTAAAGAGCATTGAGAACCGAAAATTCATAAAAGTTTTACAAAATACAGCTTAAGTAATCTATTCCCGAGGTAGAAAAGCCATAGTATTTCAAAAATTCAAAGTTTATTTATAAGTATCAAAAACAATTACCAAAAATAGCAAGAGAACTACATGGGAGCCTTCCTGACAGCTTTTGGTCATTCTCGATGAAGGCTCGGCATTTGAATGGTTACAAATGGTAATTAATGAAAAAATTGATACTTCTATAATGAAATAATTTAAATAAGCAATGTATCAGTCTGCTCACCATTCCTTACATGGAGGGATGAACCACTTTCGATCACGATACACTGTACGGCGTAGACACGGTTTGTGATTGTGAAAGTTCCTCCATCGTTCAATTTTCAACCATGGAGATCCCTGAATATGACAATATCAATGCAAATCCAGGTCAACACAGAAGTGCTGACTACTGGGCTGGTGATACCTTCGGGGAATAAAAACTCCACCAGCAGTGGCATTGACCCAGTAGTTGTAAATAAACTCATTATACATACCAGGATTGCAATTTTGTATTTACGTTGAAACAATGTAAATTAAAACTTATGACTGAATTTTTGCCATTATTAAAAATATCATATTTAAAAAAAGCTGATTTATATTACATTGTGTGATTTTTAAAATGTAGGAACTTTATATATATAAGATGGAATTGTTCATGAGGCAATTGAAATCTCCAGTTTTGGATAATTTATCCTTTTTGATATCACAAATTTACCCCATTGATCTTTCATTGCATCTGCCGAAATGACCATTAAATATGATTTACATCCCTTTTACTAACCATTTTTACATTTGAGGTGAGCCAACATCGAAGTTTGAATATTAAAATGAGAGACTGATTTTTATTTTATGTCACTCGAAGGTATGAATATGTTCTAAATTGGCCAGACAATAATTGGTCATGTTTTATGAACGCCTCGGGCTTCACATACTCACAAAACATGAGCATGCAAGTATTATCTAACCTATAAATAAAGCTTAATTTGTTATTAGAAAAGTTCGAATCATATTGTAATGTTTGGAAAATGAAAGTCAATGCAGATAAGACTAAAATCATGATTTTTTGTAGTGGTAGACAACCTGCTAATCTTAAATTTAATTTTGGTAGTTCTGATTTAGATATTGTAAATGAGTTTAATTATCTTGGGATTTATTTTTCTAAAAATGGCTCATTTAAAGCAAACAAGAAGCATCTCGCAGAAAAAGCGACGAGAGCCATGTATGAAGTTATCAAAAAGGGGAGAAAGCATGGGTTATCCATAAGCTGCCAATTAGATTTATTTGATAAATTGGTTAAACCTGTTTTACTTTACGGCTGTGAAATTTGGGGATTTGGAAATAATGATATATTAGAAAGGGTTCATTTGAAATTTTGTAAACTTCTACTCCATCTTAAATCTTCTACCCCGAATTGTGTTATATATGGAGAATTAGGATGTTATCCTATTAGTTTAGATATCAAGGTTCGCATGATTTCATACTGGGCAAAACTGATTTTTAGCAAACCCAGTAAATTATCAGCAATTGCATACAAATTAATGTTTAGTTTATATCATGGAAATAATGTTAAACTTTATTGGATGAAATGTATAGAATCTATTTTTAATGAAACTGGTTTATCTTACGTATGGCTAACTCAAACTTGTATAAATGAAATTTGGTTAAAGACTATTGTAAGAACATCTCTCCAAGATCAATTTAAACAAACATGGTACTCAGATATTCAAACGAACTCGAAAACATTAAATTATCGCCTTTTTAAGGAACTTTTCGGATTCGAAAAGTATTTAGACATTTTGGAACCCCGAGATATTTATACTTTATGTCGATTTAGACTCATTAACCACAGATTACCTATAGAAAGTGGAAGATGGAAAAAAATTCAGAGAGATAAAAGAATATGCGAACTATGCGACTTAAAAGATCTTGGAGATGAATTCCACTATGTAATGAAGTGTAAATTTATGGCTATAGAAAGACAAAAGTATATCGCTAAAAAGTATATTGATTATCCAAATATAATTAAATTTAAGGAAGTAATGAATATGCCAAAACAATCATGTTTAAAAAAGCTATGTACATTTATAAGGCATATTAATTCATGTGTGTGTTCTCCTGGCTAAGTTCAACTTATATTTGTAAATAGTGTACATATTATGTTTTCTGTAATTTATAATTGTGCTATTTATTACATGTAACTTCTGTATACCATTGTATTGACGAAGGTTTGTCAGAATAAAGATATATATATATATAGCAATATGCATTGTATACACATTTTAATTACGTAAGAAAAAAAAATCTGAAATCAATTCAGAAATAATCAAGAGTAAGTATATTACACGGATAAATATATACTGCAAAATAAACAATATAGATATATTTTTTTGAATGATATTTTGAGATTTTTTTTCATTTTTGAAGATTTTTAAAACTCAAACGGATAGTATATTATCGCTTTTAAAAAAAAATTAATCTGAATATCAAATCAATGAGCCATAGCAACACATTTCTTATTTAAGCGTAATTTTATGGACGTTATCCTTTGGTTACGTACATTATTTATTGACTTCATCTTAGAAATAATTTCCACAAGGTGTTTTTCATTTATTAATAACTAGGCTCACATGCATGATCTATTCTTCAACATTCTCAAGGTTGTCGTCATCACTTAAATTTATAAAATTATCAGTTATTTTTAGTGAAAAGGAATTAAACAGGGTGAAGATCTTCAATTGTAACTGATCTATGCTCTCTTAAAAAAATATCAACAATTTTCCAAACACATTTCGTTTCTATAATTTACATTTAAACCATACAAAAAGATTCAATTCATTTATCAAAAAACGAACTACATTATCTGTTCCTTTAAATTTCGTCACTTTCTTCCGTTATCGTATTTATATTTAAAACGTTATCCCTTTAGCTTCTGGGCCTATTTTCTCAATACACCATGGTATAAACTAACAATTCTTAACTTACCAAAAACATTTGATACTTTCAGGTCCGCATCACTTTCAGAGTATCTTGGCGTCGTGATTTCACTGAACATACTCAATGTGACGCAAGTACAAAAGACAACCATAGACTCAAAGGATATAATACAGGAGTCATGGAGTGCCTGTATGGCTGTAGTCATATATACAATAAGACGATAGGTACTATGCAATTCTTCTGTACAGACTTCAGTGAAGATGAAAATTGGACGTCTGGAGAAAATACGCTTACCTATACCTTTCCGGCAACTATAAACCAATGGTACCAGTTTGGGTATGTTAATTTAACAAAAAAGAAAAAACACACACGGTTCCTTTTTATTTAGGAGAAACTGACCTTATTGAAACAGAAATCTCATTTTAAATTAATGTGTCTGTCATTTCACTTATCTATCAAATATGTGCTAAAATATTGCTGCTAATTGATCAACTCGAACCCAAGCGTAACAATAATAGCTATATAAAGCAGTAAAGCTTCATCTTGCTCAAGATAATAAAAAAATCCAAAATATGGATCATGTAGTTTTTTAAAAGTTTTCAACCTGATACAAAAACTGCCATCACATCATGATGCGTTATGTTAAACTGTACCCTTTGTGTTCCCAATATAGAACTTTGTCATACACAAAACACTCCTTGTGTACAGACATAATATATGTGATGGTGGTCCCGTACCATGGTCTGATAGTCTTAGACAGGTTGAAGTAGTTTCTTATACCGAAGTTACTTTACCTTCAGCATGACTACATATTGCTATTCAAACGATTCTTCGAATTAAGTATGATAAGATGATTATGTTTTGTACATACGAATGGCTAAGTTTCACGATAAAACACGCTAACACATACTTTATTAAAGCGAAAATCCTTTATTTTACCAAAATCTTCGAAATGTACTCCTTTTTAGTTATTGTCTTTCGGTACTCTAATTTGAAGAAATCCTGCTGTTTAATCAATTATTAATTCTTAAGAATGGGAACACTTTATACATGCTACATTTTCCTTTCAATATCCCCATTCGCGACACTTAGTGTGGAGTCTTTTCTCTTTTGGGTCACATTTTGTATCAAATAGCCAATAATGATGACATCGAAAACCAAGTAAAAATATTCAAAAATAAAAATAGAAAATAGAAAATACTTCAAAATCAATAATAAATACCAATGATAGATGTTTTCTTTTAAAATCACCAAAAAAAAAAAGAAGCAGAAATAGATTTAAGTTAGTGTAAAGCACTTAATACTTTTCGGTAAGTAAAAACTTGTGAACTCTTTCTGAATGATTTTAAAATCGCGATGACCGTGAGGGCATTCTGATGTTTTGTCACCATAGAGATTTCTACTTACATAACTTTCGTTTTTGACTGGTAACCGATCTATAAGTACTCGGACATCATCGAGTGCAAAATAAAATTCCTAATCGCTTGTTATAAATTCATTTCTTATTGAAAACTCATAAAAATATTGTTTTTAGAACATAAAGTAATAATATGAAATTTGTTTGTCGTTAAAAAATATATATCAGTAAAACATCATTATTATCTATGCACACGTACAGAAAATCGTGTTAACGCATGCTGAAGAATATATCTCAAGAACGTTTTGCGGGAAAATATGAATACCTGCTCAAATCCAATCTGTAAGAAAAGTCGACTTATTTCAGAGGAATGTCCTCCATGCACTTGCACTACACTATTATTTGATTAGAATGATATACAAATGGTTGAAAAGTATATATACATGTAATCTGGGTTCCTGATGTAACTGTTATATAAAAATATTAATATAATATTTTATCATATGTTTAGTAGTAAATACAGTAGTTTTGCATATTTGATAAATAGCCTGCTGTTTAATCCATATCGCGCAACTTTGATGCGCACCCTTTATCGCATACCCTTTATCACACCCCTACTTTTTTTTTTTTTTTTTTAACATAACGTCAGTTTTTTTTGGTTTTTTTTGCTTAAGAAAATTTTTCCTCAAAATAGGTAAATTTTATGAATGACGTCATTGTTCAAGGTATGCGACGTCACGAACGTCAAGTTTTCATATTTTTTGGCACACTAAATGCAACTATAAAAAATACAAAACACATAGATAAATACAATAATAAACAAAATATTTTTAAAACAACAGCACGCAAATTGTAAGGCAACCCAGGTGCTTCGGATAAGTAATTGAGCAGTTCTGTTAAGGCCTTTTAAGCAAGACAAAAGTAGAACTGAAGGTAACCCAGTGCTATGGATCAGAAAACAGTTCATATTATATAATACTCTTCTGTTGAAATATATGATAAAGCGTATAATACATGGCAAAATCCGTATCACATGCCGTATCACCCTCGACCAATATCATCCCTCGGGCCTAAAGGCCCTTGGGCTGATATTGATGTCTCGGGATGATACGACATATGATACGGATTTTGCCATGTATTATTCTCTATGCTACTGACAATATTTTAGTTATACTGATGAGATTAAATTTCGTGTCGTTCATTCATCACCCACTCACGAACTTGTCTCAGAAAAAAATATATGTTTGTACATTAACCTCAGTTTCTGGTCTAGAGATGTGATTTAATTTCGGAGACAAGTGCTTGTGAACATCCACAAGAACTTGCGGTAATCTGATGTTCAGTACTTCAGTACTTTGATTGCAACGGGAACATTATTGTTTCTGACTTTTCGAATTGATTTGATAATGTATTTTGGAATTTCTTACAGTGTGCAACTTTTTGAACTTGAACATTAAGGGCATATATATATAAAAGAAGATGTGGTATGATTGCCAATGAGACAACTGTCCTCAAGAGACCAAAATGACACATACATTAACAACTATAGGTCACCGTACGGCCTTCAACAATGAGCAAAGCCCATACCGCATAGTCAGCTATAAAAGGACCCGATATGACAATGTAAAACAATTCAAACAAGAAAACTAACGGCCTTCTTTATGTAAAAAAAAAAAATGAACGAAAAATAGATTACTATATATAAATATATCACTTCTGTGGATTGATAAGTCTAATTTGGTAGGCCACTCTATAGAGAGCTCACGGTTGGCAGCAGTTTTTTCAGTCTTGTCTTATGGTCTTTGATAGTTTAGTGTCTCTGTGCATTTTTATCTTATAATAAGTTATATGTCTATAAACATATGTATTCAGCTACTTCTAATGGCTAGTATATTATCTCTGTATCCTTTATTTTTAGCTTTCAAGGTAATGCATGGATAAGTTCAATAGTTGGTGTGCGAGGAAGTGACTGGATACTACGAACTACTGCCAGTTTAGCCAAAAGAAATGATACAGGAAAGATAAATTCGTCTCCAAAATCAGTAATGCAACCTATTGTTAGACTGCAGCTTGGGTGCAATCACACAATTCCTGTTCCAGGTATTTAGTCAGTGGCGGATCCAGAACTTTTCTTAAGGGGGGCCCGCTGACTGACCTAGGGGGGGGGGGGGGCTCTCCAGTCATGCTTTAATGATTCCCAATATAATCAGCTAAATTTTTCCAACGAAAAGGGGGCCCCGGGCCCCCAGGGCCCCGCTGTATCCGCCTATGTTAGTTAAGAATTAATAAATTATATAAAAAAGATTTTGAACTGACGTTATGTATTTGAAATTTAATTGATAACTTGTGTTGTGAAAAAGTGAACAAAAAGATCACTTTTTCAATTAATCAGATTATGTTTTTGTCATCAACCTCATATGTAAGTAAGTAGGAATTTAAATTGTATGAACACACGCAGTGACAAATGATTGTTATTGTTTATAATATTTAATATTTTGTACACTGCAATACCGCATACTCCTTGCTATTGCTTTTTAAAACTGGCCGATCAATCGTTTAAAGGATATAAATTATGTATGCCTATTTAACTTCAGATGTATTAATGACTTTCAGAAGACATCCGATCTTTTTACTGACAATAATCAAACTGCTATTTCAGAAGGGAAGTGGGAATAAAGAAATGTGGTTTATTTATATGGAAAGTAAGGTAAATGAAATACAACATTGAGTTTTCAAAATGTTGTATGTTAATGAGAAAAAAAAGGTTATTACCGAGATAGGAAAATAAGAAAGAAAACTATGCCAGTTCCTAAATATGAATGGTCGGTACCTTATTATTAAAAATTCATAAATATCACAACTAGTTTTGACTCTTTTGAAAATCATCCCAGTAACAAAAAATATATTTATGCAGTTAGTGATCCTGACAAAGACGACGTCAGATGCAGATGGGCTATTTCGAATAAAGCAGAATGTGGAGGCATTTGTAACTCTTTCAAAGGTGCAGAAATGCATGAGGTAATATTCCATGTTGAAAAAAATCATTTGAGGCATTTATGTGAGTTATTTTACAAATGTATTATTTCAGATGCTAACCATGCATTAATTTGACATGTGAAAACCTTAATTGTTAAAAAGTTGAATCATGAACTAATAATATTATGATATACAGAAAATTAAGGAAAATATAAAGTTGGTTTAATGTCTTCCATCAAAATGCCCCCTTTTCTTGAAAAATGCTGTCTTCCCTCTTTCTTTCTTCGTGCATTTGTGGTCTTTATAATAATTTATGGAGTACGATAATCCTACTCAGACACAGAATTGAACCAATCAAATATTGAATTTGATGTTTCGAAAACACATTTTGTACTTTGAGTACTGATTAAAGTTTAATGACTGTCGCAGCAATTTCCTTTCAAGAAAAATCTGAAAGGAGACGCAAATCTTATGTATTCATCAACTGGGAATTATTTGGTCCATTTACAGTTTGGATGAAACAAAAAAAAGGAGTATAAACAATTTGGAGATATATCTTTCAGTAAAGTTGTCAACCGTCCTAGGGGTTATTTTTTTATGCCAGTCTTACTTAATTTTTGGTACTCAGTAAGAAGTGAAAATCAACAATTCGTGTAATTTACCAGTTCACACTATTTTTTTAAATTAAAATAATAAATGTTTCAATAAATGTGATCCACATAGTAACCACACTGATTGATATGGTGAGTGGATATAATTTATTTGATCGAACATAAAGTTAAAAGTAGAATGCCAACCCTTCTAGACCATATGTCTGTAATAAATCGTCGACAATTGGACACAATTGTTCCCCCCCCCCCAAAAAAAAAAAAAAAAAAAAAAAACACATCATACACACACTACAATTATTCGTTAATAAAACTCAAGCATTTTGATGCTGTAATTTACAGTTTGAATATGCTTATATTTCTTTTAAAAATATGAGTTGCACCTTTACCAAGATAGTTATATCTACAGTTTATGATCAAACTCAATAAAAACAATCCTAAATTGTATTTAAGTTATAAATTTAACAACACGTACCTTTATCTTGATGATGTTTTGTCGTTAAATCATCAAGAATTTTCGAAATTTACTGCAAGAATTTAACCAAAGTAACTTAATTTAAATCAATCAAAATGAACGAAAATAACTGTCTTTTCATAGATTAAGGTATTGTTTTAAATTGGAAACTCCACACTAAAATTTACGACAACGGGGAAGATTTTTAGTTCCTATTGTTAATTTTCCTTTTTAATGATGATATTCCTTTGGAACCATCTTATAGTATTTATATATTACAACTCGTTTCATATGTCCGTGTCTGTTGTAATTATCATTGTTATATACATATGCACGTTCATGGCTCTACAACTGTTGATACCTGTATCTTGTCATTGCACAAGATCATGTTTTTCCCTGACTGTTTACTATGTCCTTACAATAAATCCATTGGATGTAGATATGTACTGATTAAAACTTAAGTCACATAATTATGCATGATGTTGTCGATAATTTGTAATTGAAATTGAACTGGCTGTCAGTACCTGCAAGTACTCTCAGATCTGTACTTAGTGTGTTTTTATTGTTGGGACGTACAAACACATGGCCACGTTCACTCTGTGTTTTTCTTAGAAGTATTTCTATTTGTATCCATCTGATAAGTTAAGCCTTTTTCAACAGAGTTTTTATAGGTTGTTCGTATGGTGTACTGTTACATCACTGTCCCAGGGTAAAGAAGGGTTGAGCGCCAGCGATCATGTTCAACCCCGCCACATTCTGTATGTGCCTTAATAGTTTTACATTTTTCATTATTGTTTTTTTTTATAGCTGTCTATACCGTTTGGACTTTTCTCATTGTTGAATGCTGTATGGTGACATATATCCATTAATTTCTGTGTCATATGGTCTCTTGTGTTGTCTCCTTGGCAATCATACCCCATTTCCGGTTTAATTGGTTGGATTGTACGATTTAAAAAGACATTTTAGAATACTTAATAAAATTGAGAATGGAAATGGGGAATGTGTCAAAGCGACAACAACCCGATCATAGAGCAGACAACAGTCAAAGGCCACCAATGGGTCTTCAATGTAGAGAGAAATTCCAACACCCGGAGGCGTCCTTCAGCTGGTCTCTAAACAAATATGTATACTAGTTCAGTGATAATGAACGTCATACTAAACTCCGAATTATACACAAGAAACTAAAATTTAAAATCATACAAGACTAACAAAGGCAAGAGGCTACTGACTTGGGACAGGCGCAAAATTGCGGCTGGGTTAAACATGTTTTTTTGATATCTCAACCCTCTCCCTAAACCTCTAGCCAATATAGAAAAAAAAAGCACAACAATACGCACAGTAAAACTCAGTTTAAGAGAAGTCCGAGTTCGATGTCAGTAAATGCAAAAAAAAAAACCAGACTACTAGCAGTTACTGAAATCCAAGCTCAAAACCTCAATTACAGCTTTTACATTAATGCTAGCAAGACAAAACTTTGTTTGGCTTGCTTGCTTTGTTTGTATCAATGTTTGCTCAAGCATGGTAATTAAGATAGGCGGGGCTTCAGCTTGTATACATCATACTTAGATTTTATTGGACGTTATGTCTGAGGTTAAGGACACTTAATTTTAAAACATCACATGACAAATATTCTCACATGTTTTCTCACCTGTAAAAATACAATAATTTGTCAATGAAAGAAAAATATAAACTTTTTTCTTGTATGAGGCTGAGAAACTGGCCTTCAAAATTAATTGACCTAATATTGTTTTTATAACATATCAATCTATTAGTTCAGTCAGTTATTTATATGTCTGTCCTTCGATTATGTAACTCAAGAAAATATTCCAAAAAATGGGAAACAATTGTATCGAAAAGAAAAATCGAGTGCACCTTTTTTTATGGTAGGGTGTGTTTGAGATGAATATTTTGCCTTGAAAATGTACAAAACAAGAGTATTTGATACATAATCTCGCCTCAGACTCTATCATTTTATATAGCAAAGCTACAGGTTGACTTTATAACATAAAAAAAACCCACGGTACTAAAAGATGAACTATAGGGGTCAAGTGAAATACTTATCCAATGGATCACAAAATCAGAGTAGGTGTATTCGAATAGCTATTTTACTTAAAGTGCTTGACGACAGTCTTTAAGTTGGATCTTTGAAAAAAAATTGTCTTCCGTTTTTACGATTGTGAAAAAGAACTGGCGTAATAGGAAGATAATTTCGACGAAGTAGAATCCTGTCTGTATTGTATATTTAGGGAGCTACCATTTGATTTTTATGGGGGGGCTAGGATGAAAAATTTTGTCCTGCATTTTTTTTTAGCTGTAATCTCTGTCCTGCCTTTTTATTTTTCACTCTGTTCGGTCCTGCCTTTTTTTTTTTTTTAGTTTATCCTGACTTTTTTTACCTAAATTGTCGTCCTGACTTTTTTTTTTTGCAAGTCTCATCCTGCCTTTTTTTTTTTAGTCAAAACTCCTGTCCTGCCTATTTTTTCAAATTTCATCCTAGCCCCCCCCCCCATAAAAATCAAATGGTAGCTCCCTTACAGGTAAGGAAACATGTGAGAATATGTGTCATGTGATGTTTTAAAATTTAGTGTCCTTAACCTCCAACATAACGTCCAATAAAATTTAAGTATGATGCATACAAGCTGAAGCCCCGCCTATCTTAATTACCATGCTTGAGCAAACACTGATACAAACAAAGCAAGCAAGCCAAACAAAGTTTTGTCTTGCTAGCATTAATGTAAAAGCTGTAAACTGATTGAAAGTTTATGTCTTCATTACATTAATATCAGGCACAATCCCTTCTGTTAGGGGTTTAGTATAATACCATCATGAAATCAATGAGGATAACATAACCTGTGTCATGCCAACAACTGGTTTTAGAATAAATGTGTTTAATACCGATGCAAAGACCCTATAAGTGAATAAATATTAAAGCCAAAATATGCAATCTTTAAGGACCTGACAACAGTATCGTAACTGTATCTCTTCTTAATAAGTCTGTTTAAAGGTTTTGTTAGCTTTTGAGGTGAGTACTGACATTTTTGTGCTTTGTAAAGAATATTACCATAAAAGATTGGATGTGAAATACCCGAACGTATAAGATGTCTGCAAGTTGAGTTATATTTACGAATGATTTCCTTATACCGATGATACAATTTAGTAAATGTTTTGACTAGTTTGTGATATCAAAAACCCTGGTGTAATATTTTTTCAGTAATACATAAATTTCTCTCGCTAATATCTAATATCTAATTAAATACACACATGTCATTGATACCAGCCAAAAAGCTGGTAGATTGACAGTTACTCTGATGATTGGACTTGAATGTTTAAGGAAATTTATCGAGTGAAAAAAATATAGTTCTTCCTTTCTGGTTGAAGTTTAAGAGGAAAATTAAACAGACTCATTATCTAGGACTTCCTTTTTACAAATGATCGTTGAAGTGCATAGGACGATTGTTCGGTCCTATTGGTAAACATATTTTGTAAAGTGTTTAAAACAATATCAAAGTATCAGTTACATTGTAGCCATACTTGTATTTCAGCGAGAATGTACTATATCATATTCAGCAAAACACATTGGTTGGTACGGAGTTGCAGTTCAAATTGAAGATTTTAACTCAACCGAATCTCTGGAATCACTAAGTAGTGTCCCATTACAATTTTTAGTCGTGGTTTTCAGTTCAAATACAACGTGTGCCAGTAAGTCAACTTTTGTTGAACCAACGCGTGTAGATGGGTCTTGCATTGGAATACCATTTAATACTACATACTTTGATCAAATTGTTAGTAGGAGTAGTAGCCAAACAATCAGGTACGTCAATTAAAAAAATTTATGCATTCGATCTTTTCTGATTGCGTTTAAAATAAATTGAAAACAACACGTTTAATAATTTCTTGCGTCCGAAGCGCTTTTCTGGATTTACCTTCATCAGGAACGCTCAAAGCCAAACATTTGAAATACGAAGATGTATAAGTACCGAAGACCTATATGTCAAAAATACCTAAAAAAAATAGCCAAATTCATTTTAAGCCAACCTTGCCTGAGGGAGTTGAAACCTTAGTTTCTTAATAATTTCAAAATTTATAAATGGACAATTTTAGTAAAGTTTGTTAAATCATGTCAGTACCGAAGTACTGACTACTGAGCTGATGATACCCTCGGGGACTGATATTCCACCAGCAGAGGTATCGACCCAGTGATATAAAAAAACAACACGTTTAATATTTCTTGCGTCCGAAGCGCTTTTCTGATTTTACCTTCATCAGGAACGCTCAAAGTCAAACATTTGAAATTCGAAATATTCCTCCCGACTATTACAAAAGAATTTATTGTATTATCAATATTCTCTTTGGTATTCACATAGGGTTTAAAGAGAACTGCTTATTGCTGGCCCTAATATAAAAATGTTCTATCTAGAAAAACGTGTAAAGGGGTTGTCTTGATAAAGGTATCTAGAAAGAATGAAAATTTCTTTATTTGTACTGACTGTTGTGTATTAACACGTTTAAAATCCATCATAGCGTTTCGGAATAGAACACACCAAGAGTTCTATTCATTTTAAAATTACATGTTCTCGTCTTGATTAGGATATTACTATGGATGTTAAAAAGCCACCCACCCGTCCATCATTCTTTACTATATCATTTTTTATTTTATTTAACTGCGATATGAAGATATAATTTCACTAAGTTATTCATTGATTTCACGGTAATTGAATGTAAGAACAGAGTATATGTAATTAAATTCAATGCTATTTAAAAATGAAGATTGCCTGTACCAAGTAGGTATTATGACAGTCTGTTTTTCATTCGTTCTGTTGGTTGATAAATTCTACAATTAGATTTTGTCTTGTTTAATGGACTTTCGTATTTCTGAATTTGATTTGGATTTCGGTATTTTTGTTAATATCTTTTAAATTGTTAGAAATAAAGCCAATAAACCTTGTAAACATATCTAAAGTCTCCAAGGATAAAAATAACATTAACACATATTTGTTTGTCACGTTAAACAGTATCAGAGAGATTCAAACGTCTTCACCGCAAGGTATGATTAAATCTGGACTAGACATGTATGCCAATAGGGAATGGTATGTCAACATATCTTGGACACCAGTTATTGGGCAGGCTGGACCTAATATATTTTGTTATACTGCGTTAGATAGTAACGAGTAAGTTCATTAATGGATTTTTATATAATTTTGTAGATGCTATTCTTTGTATAATATACTTTTAAATAGCATAAATGTATATTTACCCATAAGTTTACGGGAAGATATGTAGTTTTATAGATGTAATAAGTACTAGATGCATGCTTTTTGTTTCTAATTTGTTTTTGGCTTTGAACTAGCTGTTAATTACTGCGAGTACTTGCAGATCTGTACTGAGAATCTTTTTGTTGGTGGGATGTACACACCACAAGTACCCGGCCGCGTCCACTATGTGATTTTGTTACATACATTTCTATTTGAATCCATTCCATGAGTTAAGGCGGAGTTCGTGTTGCTTAGTCTTTAGTTTTCTATGTTTTGTCTTCTGTACTTGTTTGTATGTTTGTCTTTTTATTTTCAATCTATGAGTTCGACTGTCCCTCTGGTATCTTTCGCCCCTCTTTAAAGCCTTTTCAACCGATTTTTATAGGTTGTTCTTATATTGTACTGTTACACCAATGTCCCAGCGATGGGGAGGGTTGGGATCCCACTAATATGTTCAACCCCAACCACATTCTGTATGTATCTGCCTGTCTTAGTCAGGATCTTGTAATTCAGTGGTTTCGTTTGTTGTTGTTTTACATACTTATTTTTTTTGTACATTAATTCGGCCGTTAGATTTCTCATTTGAATTGTTATACATTGGTCATGTTGGGGACTTTTATAACTGACAAAAAAAAAAATAGATAACCAAACGATCATAAGATATAAACAGTACATACAGTTTTGTTTCAGAAAATCACAGACTGTTTTTATTTTGAGAAAAACTAATCATAATTTGGAAGAGTTTTATGATATTATGTCAATTTAAAGAAAGAAAACAATCAGTGATTACTAAATAGTGCATTTTAATTGTCAGAGAAAGTATTAAACATATCATAAATTAGTTTTGGAAGATAATGAAGACTTAGGGTTTTGTTCAGAATCCAACAAAAATGTTATTTTATATTTTGGGGACTGTTGTATTGTACGCAATGTTTGCTGTCAATAAAAAGATGAAAGAAAAATAGCATTTTCTGCTTGTAATTTGGTACATCTTATTTGTATTTTGTTTACGTAAAAATCGTCAGTGGTGCTTGAATGCTTGAACAGCAGAAAAGCAAAAATAAAGATGAAGTTGAGGACCAATAAACACCGAAAATCTAAATGGTTTCTGCAAATATGATGTATGTTTTCTTTAAAAGGAGTTCAAAAACCTAAGTATTTAGAATAATACAACATTTAAATAAACGTTTCAGTAAATTTTCAGAAAAATACATATCAGTAATATACAATTTTAAGACACCAAAAAGGTGACTACCTGGCAGGTTATTTAGGACAAAAGTAGTTTACAGATGTTTGATTCTCATAAAAATTATCTTATCATATGCACTCATAAAAGGGAAAGACCTGGTTGTTCGACAAAGAATTGTTGGTTATTAAGCGACAGGAAATATTAAAATTACAAAGAAAAATGTTCATGACGAAATTTGCAACTACCACTTTTAAAAAGCTCCCTATAATGAGAAAATGAATTCGATCTTTCAACGAATATTGGGTACAAAAATGTAAAACGTGTTGAACTATTGCAAAGTGGTTAAAAATGTGATTAAATATTTTGCAGCAGATCGTTTGAATCTCTACGAATTCACATCTGGTTTACACCTATTGTTTAATGTGTTTCATTACAATATTTCTGAAGGTCATCTTTTTGTGAGGCAGACCCATTTGTGTTGGTTCTTGAGTCGTGTCTGACTAAAATGAGATGATAACTATGTTTAAATTCATCAATCCATTATCTCTATAGTAAAGCTAAACATTTTGGATAACTTAGTAGTAAAAATATAGATTATAATCCTATTCTTATACTTGGATAACCCCTGCTTGAATTGTGCCTATTTGTCATGAAAACGAATGATGCATACTTAAAGTGACAATAGTTTTGATTGTATAGACTGTAAACGGAATTGACAGTGTTCTCTCTTACAGTTTTTTTTTTATCTTATAATACCATTCTCATTCAAGAGGCGCATATCCAACATACAATGTCATTAAAAAAACTAACATTTTCACTTCGAGGAAAACCCATAGAAACTATCCGAGAATTACAGGACATACCTATTGTCTTGGCAGGAAATAATATGCGACGATTGAAGAAGCCTGTATAACAATTTCGATATAAAAAAGACTGGACAAAATAGAAAAAAATAAAGTAATGCACATAATAGTTATCAAAGGTACCAGGATTATAATATAAGCCAGACGCGCGTTTTGTCTACATAAAACTCATCAGTGACGCTCATTTCAAAATATTTTATAAAGCCAAACAAGTATAAAGTTGAAGGGCATTGAAGATCCAAAATTCCAAAAAAAATGTGCCAAATTAGGCTAAGGTAATCTATGCCTGGGATAAGATAACCCTTAGTTAGTTTTTCGAAAATTCAACGTTTTGTAAACAGGAAATTCATAAAAATTACCACATTATTGATATTCATGTCATAAGATGTTATTTAGAATACAGTAGTTTTTATATCTTAATTTGATTTTGTACTTTGCATTGTATCATCTTTCATCATAAATAATATTCAATAAAATTGCGAATGGAAATGGGATATCAATCAAAAAGATAACCAACCGACCAAAGAGAAAAAAAAGTATGATATTAACAGATTTTTTCAATGATTCTTTATCAAGAAGTACTTGCCAAATCTTAGTCGGGTGTAAAGTGTAGTAAATTGAGTTATACTTCTGTGAATACTCAGATCATATTTTCCCTCATAAATTCCAACCTAGTACTTTGACTTGTGTACAATTACTAATGCATACACATCAGTGTATCATTACTAATGAATAAACACGTGCGTACATTTTGATACTTGTGATTATACATTATGCGAAGGGAAAACTAATTTGTCTATATCAAACCACAAGTTATATTACTGTTTAAAGTGATCACACTTCATTATTCAGGATGTACCGATAGTTTTAATCCAATTCTGCCCATTATTTTCGTTTTTTTGTTTGTTAAAATCTTGACGAACAGCAACGTTACAGCTCTTTTCATTAAATATTCAAAACCATATAGCTATAAATTAGAAAAACGAGTACAAGTAAAAGTATATTTTTCAGACAATACAATTGCTTATTGCATATCGCACTTAAAATCTCTAGACAAACAACAAAACACATGGGATCCTAAATATCTTTACAACCGGAAAGGAACAGATAGAAACATTGTTACAGTTCAGAAAATGTGAAATGAATCTAATTGACGATAAGCAAGACATTTTGTTAATATTAAAGACATTTTTACATAAAAAGTAAACAATAATCAAAAATCTAACTGTAGAAAACTATAATTATAGGGCGAATTCTAACAAGATTTGTGTTAAACTGCTTGTTGGAGGTAAGTCAAAACATTTTAAAAACTTTACCTTTTCCCCTGTTTCTGGCCACTTTTATTTTAGGATTTTCAGCCGTAAACTATTCCATACGTATTATAATTCTGGTACAGATGAGCACATATTTGATGTGTAAACATGTTTAAATAAGGCGACGTTTGTTATGATCACTACAAAATTGTCGTACATTTCGAATGATTCACGCTCATATTGAAGCACCCGGTGAAGAAATAAAGAAAAGTTTGTCAAACATTATTATCGCACAGCATATTTATCAAATTCAAATGTCTTCCAAACAGTGGAACACAACCACTCGAATTTTATTTTGTTGTTTACAAAAGGGCATCGGTTTGTCACTTAACAACTAAGATTATATTCAAATTGCACAAACAAAACGCATGTAAATACGCAGATTAGTGTTTCATAACGGCCAATGAAACTATTTCATGTTGATAGAAGATGAAAACAAATGTACAATAGATAAAATCTCGAAAATGAGTTATTTGCAATTAAGGAAGAAATACCTTGATCACCATTGAAATATGATAATATGTTTGATAGGGAGATTTGTCGTTGTACCAGGTAACATAATGACCAGAAACAGAGTTGTTACAAAGGTTATTAAAAGACATTATGCATTGAATTTAGTATTCTCATTTTATATATCTCCCAAATCAAAATGGACGCCTCTTACAATGAGTTGTACCTCAGAGATATATTGATTCTTACATTGATACCAGTTGATTATCGGATTCATTCAATCGAGATACTAAGTAGTTAAATTATAAATTTTAAAGTCCAATCCCCGATTGGATAAATCCGATAATGCATGAGTAACTATGTAAGAATATGTTTCTCTAAAGATTGAAAATCAAATTTTCATTTTTTGTTAAAAGAAATTTCCTTCGAGTGCCTAACACACAAAGTTGTCAATTTCATTAACACTGTTGCCATATTTTGATTTATCCGGTGAGCTGTTTAACGTTATGACCCTTAAATTCACCCAATCATCTTCTGAGACACTGATCAACAACATCAGCTCACCTCACCTATCCTTTTCATGCCGGTCGGGATTTAAGGCAACCACAGGTTGATTCAATTTTGTTATACAATTGGTTTAGAAAGGTTTGTTTTTTATATTGCCATAGAATTAGAGAAGTACCAATATCTATACCCGATGTACCCTCGAAGGAAGTGACATTTATCAACGAATAAAACATCAAATTTTTAACCAACATTTGTATTTCCAAAGATAAATATAATTTCTAACTAGTTAAGACGTTTCTTGTTCAATTTATCGACGATACTAAACCAGAAACCATTAGAGAAATTATATGTCATGTGGATTTACGAATATCATTTTGTTTTGTTTATTTCAAAATTGTGTACATGTATACATATATAACTTACGACGCTTGAGAAATGGAGAATATACAATTCTAACATTAAAAGTAATATACGGGCCCGCGATGTTTTTTAAACAATGTATCAGTGTATGATGTATAGTGCTTTAATTATTGTAACAATGACTGATTTCGGAGCAATATATTTTATAATGCAATCAAAAACTGTGTTTTAAAGTTATTATTAAAGGTCTCTTTTGAATAAAACTATTTGTTATATTACTCTCTACTTGTATCTACCTGTATTATTAGAGAAAATAAAATGTTATATTGTGGCGCAAATAAATTTCTTGTGTTTAAAATCTCCAGGAATGTTCGACTCAAACAAATGAAGGGCAAAATCTATTAGTGCTTATATCTACACGAGACTCTAAAACCAAAACAAACAATCAGTGGATAGGTATAAAGTCATTACGTTTTGTATATGGAGTGTATACATACATAAGCTATATCTTTAAAATTATCTTTTGATTCCATCAGCTTGTTTTTGTTTTGTTGGTTTATTATGAACACCTTCTGGAATGAGCTGTACGGAGTACGGTGGTTATTCCCCGTGTAATATCAATTCATAGTGCTTGAAATAATAACATGCAATCAATATAACATGTCACTAATTTGATTTTCATGCATTTGCTACGATCTAACAGTACTACCAAATTATTTTTAGTGTCTCCACCAGATATAATTGATGTACAGCCTGTTGGTGATATATATCCAAACCATAACAAATGGACCATCATATTTGATAAACAGGTACTTGCATCTGTATTAAGTATAGTAGTTTATAACGAACGTGTGTGTACTGAATCTTGCCTGATATTATGAGTGCGTTATCCTACTTTCTCGACATATATGTTCCGTCAGATAAAGACTAAAACAAAATTGTTTTAAATGTAAAACATTAAAAAGTATTATTTTGATTGCTGAAAAGAGAACTCACGCATAGGGATACATCATTCACGTAGGAGAAGATTTTGAAAACCGTAAACCAGTCTTTCACTTATGTCCTTTGACATCATCACCCACAAGAATTGCGAAAGTGATCTTTCTTGATATTAAATGAACAATGGAAACAAAATCTGAAGACTTACTACACGTAACAATTTTGGGCTACTCCAATTTATTTCAAAATTAATCCTTACAATTAAGCAGCAATATCATAACTTGATTTTTTAAATACATCACACACTACTATTTCTCGTATCTTATTGAAAGAACGATTACATTATTTCAATGAATAGTATGTTTTCTACAAAAATGAAAATTCCTTAAATAAAATTCTTGTTAAAGGCAGCGAGTAAGTGCAGTCTGTGAAATTAAATTATGATTTGTGAAAAAATACAATAATTTATACAACAAATATATCATAGACACTATCTTCAAACTGCTTCAGGTACATTGTGCCTCTCTTTTCAATGAGGGATACTTCCCAACCAAGAAGATAAGCTTCTCTATCAGATTTTTTTCTTCTGGAAATTAACTCAGATAGACGTTTTCAAACTAAGACATATGCCGAATGTACCGATTAAAGTACCTTTTTCACCTAAACATATCATATCTCAGGAATAACATACCTTCTGCCGATTTCACATATCTCCTTTGATACGTTATATAAACAGTGGTTTGCATCCAACGCATTAAACTAAGTTTTATGTTGACGAAGTGATTAATTCCGCTCTATGAAAATGAAATGGTCACCATTCGAATTGATTGACCAATATCTGTTCCGCAACCCTTGGTTAAACTATGAAGTAAATATCACTTAAAAAATAGAATTCTGGGCAATATTCATAATAAACGTAAAATGTTTACGACAACTAAATGTTTGTAGTGTAGAATTTTGTTTCATCGATTAGATTAAAAACCTAATAACCATTTTTATTCCATTTATATCATTGACCCATTTCAAACCAATTTTTAGTTTGAACGACCGAATAGAACAACATTTATATACTTCAAAGAGCGTGACACTGATGCTGTGGTTCACAAAGTTGACATTTCAACGAGCAGAAATGCTCAATTCCCACAAGGTGCCATTAGAAAGACTCTTACAGTACAGACCAACTTTGTGTTCAAAGAAAAGAACCATTACTACGTGAACTTAGACCCAGGTATTTGAATTATATTAAACTTATAACTATTTTCTTGTTTAAAAAATAAAATTACAGCCTTGAAAGTGTCAATAATATCAGTTTAGCTGAATGATAAAGGCATCAAATATAAAAATTCAACAATCAAAAAGGAGGAGCAAGACTTTTGTTTTACAGTTTGTGATATTTGATGGTTTTCTCTTATTTGAACTTTCTGAGACAAAAACTAAAGTATGAATATTTGCAAGAGATAAAAAGAAACAAAAGGGGATACAAAACTCTAAAAAGCGATAGACAACACAGAAGTTAAATAAAAGACAAGCAATAGTCCAATAAAATGCTTAGGAAAACAGAAAATTAGGCAACACGAAAAGTTTAAGACTTTTTGTTAGTCCCCTGTGTTTAATTCATAGTGTATCCGTCACGATTACTGGAATTGTGGGTTCGATTCACAGTCGCGTCATACCAAAGTCTTAAAAATAGTTATTTGCTATTTCTCCACTACTCACTTAGAAAAGGACAATAATTTTGATTTTATTTTCTCTCTAATAAAATTAACGGTACCAATTTTCTTGCACCAGATTCGCATTTCGACAATACATGTCTCTTCAGTGATGCTCGTGGCCAAAGTATTTGAAATCCAAAGCTTATATAAAAGATGAAGAGCTATAATCTAACCTGGACCATAATGTGGCGGACAAAATCTTGTCTTCGAACATCAAAATACATTGCTGCTACTAAAATATACCCATCCTACTGAACTGTTAGAAAACTAATCATGGGTTTGCAATCGATGGTAATTTAATTTATATTCTTTTCAGGTGCTGGTCGAGGAAAGACAGACTATTGTAAAGTTGAATCACCACCAATTCGCAGCCACACATTTTGGTCTTTTAGAATAAGTAATTACCTATCTATATGTCATTCATTTTCCATTTTTTTTTCAAGTCTGCAATATTTTTGCCGAAGCGAGGCATATCTATATAGCAATCCTACATTCTGGCGTTGTTGGCGCCAGGGTCTACGGCAAAAGTTTTTTTTCACACATCCGCAACATTGTCAAACCTTAATGGAACAAAATGAATATTGGACAGTAGCGTTTTCTGATCAAAAGACAATAACGTGGCTTATTTTTCTTTCTTGATGAGCATAAAGAAACATTCTTAGGTTAATGTGTTTTAGACATAAATATCTTTCTCAACCCTTTCTTGAATTTAATGAAACATTGACGGGAACATTTTTATATTACCAAAAACAGTATCCTGAGATTTAGATTTTTTTTTTTTAGATATCTCTTTTTCTACTTATAAAAGGACTTACACTGTAAATATCGCTTACCGTTAATGTGTTATGTTTTTCGACATGAAGAATTTTTTCAAACTTTTACGAATATTTTCCTGAGGCATTTTTATGATTAAGACATAATGTCTGAATAAAAAATTTGAAGTATACATTTTTTCATTTTTCCATAAAGTTTTAAATTACTTATTTATTTTTTCCGTTTTTCGAATGAAGTACTTTGTCAAACTTTCACGAATATTTTGCAGTAGCATTTTTATAATTAAGAAATAATGTCTGAATAAAAGTTTTGAAGAATAGATTTTTCAATTTTCCATGATTTAATTACTTATTTATTTTTTCAGTTAACAAATACAAACAGTATTTGTATTAACTTTTATAGGCACAATAACGTTAGATCTAGCTAGCTAAGATAGTTACAGAAAACAAAATTATTTGACAATAATGTTATATTTCGCAATAAAAGGGGTAAAGGGGTCACTATATGAAACCCTCACTACGTGATTAATCCATTCTTATTGTTTTTCCTTTGTATTATAGTTGCATGCATTCTCTATGTTAAACTATCAACAAAATTGTAAACAAAAATTGGGGCTTATTTTATGAAATAGCATGGTATAAAATAAAAGATAAACAAAACAAATTCACGAATACAAATCAGAAATTAGAAAATATTAGGATCGAGATCAAGTTCAATAGGACTCCAAAGAAATATCATGTTCGGTGTACGCAAGTCTTAAAAAAGGAACACCTCAGATTTGAAATCACAATTATCTTTAATCATAAACAGTAAGTGATTTAAACAGCTGGATTTTGCCAACTGTGCCTTATGGTTTTGACACAGCATAATCCAAGATGTATCTTTATTTTACCAGGAGATGTAACAAAACCAGAACTAACTTTTAAATCGGGACCAACAGCAACAAATGGTAGTATAACTATATCATGGACATTTAACGAGCCTGTAACATCAAGTTGCACCATAGTAAAACCAGACGGGACAGAGAAGTCGAACTGCAACAACTCCTGGTACGGAGACAGTTTGAAAGAGGGGTTCTATACGTTATTTATATTCGGGAAAGATTTAGAGGATAACCAAGCAGACGTTGGAAGATACAGATTTCAAATAGGTAAAAACGTTAAAAATTTAATGTTCACACGATCTTTGAAATTCGGTTTAAATTGTGTTATTTATGCTTCTGTATTGAATGCAATGATGACGTAAAACATTTTCATTTAAAAAATGAAAGATTTTGGCCTATGATTTTTCCTAATGTCAATCTCGCAATTTATGGTTTGATGTTATTTAGCCATATGTGGAACACCTTTTTTAATTTTTCGCGGTTATTAAATTTTGAATCTTAATGTTTCCTTTAAGCAAAATAATTTTTAACCTCAGAGGTAAAATATATTTCAATTATATATAACGGTTTATTTGTACAATTTATTATCAAGTACCGAAAAATTTGTAGTGGCATAATACTAGTATTATAAAACTAAAAACCATAAGTAAGTATTTTCTACGATGGAAAAGGAAATTGAAAATCCTGGTACCTTATAAGTATCAAGTGTTATACGCATATATATGTTTATTTCATAGTGGCTACACTTATTGTGTAATAGCCATAATCGTATAATGTATGACATTGAGAATGGAAGTACGGAATGTGTCAAAATGACAACAACCTGACCATAGAACAGTGCCCTGTGTCTTCAATGCATGCTATAGCTGACCCCTTAACAAAAGTGTAAGGTTTAGTTTTTACAACTCTATGATTTTAATGTTTGATTCATATTTTTTTTCTTGTATCGTTGTATTCTACTTTTTAAATTGCTAAATATTTATACTTAAGAACGTTTAAAATGTCGAATACAAACTTCAATAAGGAAAAAACCCAAAAATAACAATATGGTCAATTCTCTTTCTTAAATCTTTATACTCATAAAATAACGTTGAAACGCGTTTTATGTTGAGACATGATGCCGACTGTGATAAAAAAAGAATCTTGTTAATGTAAAATAAGATAGTCACTCATCTTTCTATTCTTATTATTACTAGATACAACTCCACCTAATGTGTTTATCAACGATAAACCACATGCCATAAGCAAACATCGAAACGGTACATTCAGCTTTAGTTGCAGTGAAAACTGTAGGAGCTACTGTAGTCTTTATGAAGAAGGGACCTGGCCAATATTCAGCATCTGTAGAAATTCCTATCAGATGTCTGGATTAAAAGATAACACAGCCTACATTTTTCTCGTGAAAGCTGTCGACACTGTTGGAAATTTAGGCAATGTCACAGTTTACAGATTTATGACAGGTAGATGTTTGTCTTAACAATAGGATTTAATTTTTGTAGAGTCTTAGCCACACTACATTCGACCATCGGTGTAATCGGCGGCTACGCGTCGTCAACAAGGTTTAGTCTGTGGATACAGTTTTTTTAAACAACACTAACTTAGTCAAATATGGAATTTTATGAACTTTTACAAACGCTTTCTTGTGATCATAAATAAGTTTGCAGAGGAAAACTTTGGTTTCAATATTTTACTTGAAAATCAGGTTTTGATCAGCTTATGTTGAAGACAAAAGCTTTGAAAAGATAAAAAATCCATGTGAATAAAAAAAAATCACATTTACAGACAAGTGGACTTTTTTGGCAGACATCCCTGACAACATCAATTGCAGGCGAGATTCATGGTTTCATAAAACCGTTTATGAATTATTTTTATTACAAGGCATCTTTGAGATAAAACACAATCACCTAATTTGTTCTTATGTTTAATGTTGTAGCCAAATAGAAGATTGTTTGTGTACAAGAAAAATGCACTTGCTAAGTAGTTATCAAAGGTACCAGGATTATAATTTAGTACGCCAGACACACGTTTCGTCTACATAAGACTTATCAGTGACGTTCAAATCAAAATATTTATAAGGCCAAACAAGTACAAAGTTGAAGAGCATTGAGGATCCAAAATTCCAAAAAGTTGTGCCAAATACAGCTAAGGTAAAAGAGGAACGAAAGATACCAGAGGGACAGTCAAACTCATAAATCGACAATAAATTGACAACGTCATGGCTAAAAATTGAAAAGGTAATCTGGGAAAAGAAAATTCTTAGTTTTTCAAAAAAATCAAAGTTTTGTATACAGGAAATTTATAAAAATTCACATTATTGATATTCATGTCAACACCGAAGTGTTGACTACTGGGCTGGCGATACCCTCGGGGACGAAACGTCCACCAGCAGTGGCATCGACCCAGTGGTGTAAATAGTTATCAAAGGTACCAGGATTATAATTTAGTACGCCAGACGCGCGTTTCGTCTACATAAGACTTATCAGTGACGTTCAAGTCAAAATATTTATAAAGCCAAACAAGTACAAAGTTGAAGAGCATTGAGGATTCAAAATTCCAAAAAGTTGTGCCAAATACAGCTAAGGTAATTGTAAGAATTGTAGTTAGTTTTACTGAAAGTAATGCACTTTTTTTACCAGATTATTTGGTAGATATATAATAACTTTATTTTTTGAAAAAAATGTGAAAGGTTTAAAGTGGGTTGTTAATATTCCAAAATAAACTGTGGTCATGCACTATAAACGTGCACAACCTCATCCGCATTTCTCTTGAATAGACTGATATGAAACGAAAAACCGCTTTGGAACATGAAAACACATCAGTGTGAAAAAAAAAACCCTTTTCATTTCAAAATGATACCTGTTATATAAGTTATACATTCATTATCACGAAAACATTTATAGTTTGTTCTGATTTTTGCAATCAGGTTATAGGTAAAATCCAGAGAACAGATATAATCCGTGAAGATTTGTGTCAATTAAAGCATTAAATCTTTAATAACACAATAATGATAATAAAAAAGAATTTATGAACAAAGAAATAAATTTAAAAAAAATTATGAAATTAATCTTATTTTTATCAATAGTGTATGTCTAAGATGTAAAGCGTAATATCAATATTTTATGGTATTCGATTACAGACTTCTCTCCACCAACAATTACTTATATCAAAGATGTACAACTCTCATGTGGCGTAGATTTTAGCCCAAATAGAACCGGCATCCCAATTGTTACAGATAATAATCCAAATGGAACGAACATTCTTTACACAGACAGTGTAGCAAATAACTGTGGAATTGAAAGAGTTTGGAAGGCAACTGATGCTGCAGGAAATGAAGCTTTAAAAACACAATTAATCTCCTTTATATCTCCGAAACCAATTAGATTATTTTTTACAAAAGTTGCAGTTGTAGCGTGTGGAGATATTGCTGATTTTACAAAGAACATGAAACAATTTATTTCAAAACATATTATACACCCTTGCGGAATACCATTCAAAAGACTTTACTTCACAGATTCAAGAATTCTTAATACCTGTGGTATTACACTCATTCGAACCTGGAATATTGAAGATAGTTGTGGAAGCACAACAAATGGCACACAACAAATTAAAATTTTGCAAATGGAGGTACCAGTGACACCTACGAATGGACAAACAAATGTAGAATTACAGTCAACACTGAGATGGCCATCATATCCAAAAGCTATCAGATATGTAATATATGTGTGGCTGTATGGACAGGAAAAACCAGAACAACCAAATAGAACAGAATGGCGCACCACATATTGGACAACACCAACATTACTGTCCAATACGAAATATTCATGGCAAGTTGAGATTGATATTGGACAAAATGACACTATTCCCAGTCCCAAATGGTCATTTGAGACTAGAAAAATTGCAGATTTGACAGTAGAAAGTGTAGTAGTTCAAAGAGTTGCATTCTCCGGACAATCTTTTGTTGTACAATGGACAGTCCGTAACATTGGCAGTGGAGTTACAGACATTTCAAGTTGGAATGACGGTGTTTATTATTCATTTACCGACAGTTTATCAGACGCGAAAAGACTGAGGCAATTTACATATGTTAGACAAACGAACATCTTGTTCTCAAACGATGCATACACATCGCAGACAAGGGTAAATATCACAACAAAAACATGTACGTAATATTGACTTTTATTTTTTCTCAAAAACAAAGTGATTAGTACAGTAATATTGGGACGAAGTCCCCAATAACAGTAGAAAATTCAATAAAAAAAAAAAATTCGGGAAAATTTCCCGAATTTTTCATTGTACTAATGAACTAAAAATCGTTCAATTTTTTTTATGTCATGTTTTGAAATCCCGGACCTGCGCAGAAATGTACAATGTACTTCCTTTTTCCGGTCTCGTTTGTATGAAACTTTGAGTAAAATATATATTTATCAGTCTAGTATAAAATAGGAAGGAACGCGCAATACCAATTTCATTTTTAATAATTCCTTGATATGAAAAAACGTTACCTGACGATAGCGTTTCTTTGTTTACATTGCATATGACGTCATAATTTAAATAACGTCACAACTAAAATCCCTTACAACAGAACCAAAATCGGAAACGTTACGTTATTTCCGTTTCTTTTTTTTTTTAACAAATATTTAAGTTACAAAAAAAATAATGCGTACAGACTTCGTCCCTATTTACAGGTAATGTCTGCCTCATATTATAGGGACGAAGTCCCCTATAACAGTAAAAAATACAATAAAAAAAAATCGGGAAAATTTCCCGAATTTTTCATTGTACTAATGAACTCAAAATCGTTCAATTTTTTTTCGCGTTTTTGAATTTCCGGATCTGCACAGAAATCTACTTCCGTTTTCGGTCTTGTTTACATGAGACTTTGAATAAAATGTATATTTATCAGTCTAAGAAAGGAACTAATTCATTTAAAAAAATGTTTGTTATTAAAAAAACGTTACCTGACGACAGCGTTTCATTGTTTACATTGAATATGACGTCATAACTTAAGTAACGTCACAACTAAAATCCCTAACAACAGAACCAAAATCGGAAACGTTACGGTATTTCCGTTTCTCTTTTTAACATTGTTGATTTAAAAAACAAATCACAGACTTCGTCCCCGTTCACAGGTAATGCCTGCCTCATATTAGTGTAGTTTGAAAATGCTATATAGTAATGTGTAACAGTATAACAAGTTTTTTCTCACTCTTTTTTTTTGGGTAAAGATGTGATTTTTGATCTTCTACATATGAACAGCATTACATTTTTATCGAAGTTTGACTTCATACTGCATATACGTTAAGTAAACGTTGATATCAAACATATTTTTTTACGACTTAACTGAATTATAATCTCTTCAACTTAGGTGACTTTACAGAAGAGTAATGTAGGCTTGTTGTGGGTATTTGTGGAGACTGGATATTATGACTACAACAGAACAAACAATGTACGTGCAAGCGATCATCGTGTAGATGTTAAACTTACGCCACCGCCGGATTTACAGGTTGATTCAGTTATCATTCCTGGTGGTACTCACTTCTCAGGTGTGTCATATATACATGTATCTGAAAGTCTCTTAATCTTTATATATAAGATTTTATAATTTAGTCAAGTATTGTACTCACCATGTTTGCATTGTATTATAAAATTATTATTTTTTTAATGAACGTATATGAATAGTGCTAAGACGTTCTTTTATTGTGTTATTCAACGTTTGATAAATTATGTACTGTCATTTGCTTTCCAAGATTTTAAGGGATTTCAATTAATATTTACAATGTTCTTATATCAAATGAATCACACAATATTATTAAAAACGCATTGACACCGAGATATGAGTTTTTGTATATGGTTTTTATTATTTGATTGATAGGAAAACCTTTAGATGTTATTTACACTGTTCGTAACCATGGGGATGGCGCTACCATTGTTGATTCCTGGAAGGATGATATTTACTGGTCTAAGGATAACATTTTAGGTACTTCTTGACACTTATATAAAAAAATCAATTGGAGATTTCACGTGTTTGAAATAATAAAATTATAGAATTCAAACATGGAGACGACGGCACAATGGTCTACAAAAACTATATTTGCATCATTAAAAGGCACTTCATCTGATGAAAATAACATTGCGATATGAAATTAGCACGTTTGATTGGTTAACATGAATTGTATCAGATTTAAAATTATTGTTTATTTCACCTATCAATTTAATTGTCCTAACATCCTGCGATTTCGTGTTACAACGTCACACGATGCATAGAAAAACATTGTTGCTTTGATTTATATTAGTTATGAATTTTATTTTCTTTAGTCTTTAATATAATAGTAAAAAACTTTGAGTGTGCAGACATTTGTAGTGTGAATCGCGTTCAAAGATTTAGATCTTAATAAAATTACAAAAAGAAGCTTTCAATCTTTAAGTATAAGCTGCATGATTTCAAATCAATCTATCATAAGCTTTCTTTCAGTCGATCATTCTTTGATACGGTAAAATATTGTTTAAGTTATACTTTTTTGTTTTTTATATATTAAACTTCATATCAATGGTTTAGTGTTAACTACCATGACAAAAAAGAACGAAAATACAAAATGGAAAGTCATAATCAAATGACAAAAATAAATACTCAAACGAATGATAAACAACTGTCATATGCCTGACTTGAAACAGGCATTTTCTTATGTAGAAAATGGTTTTTCCATATTCATGCATTTTATTATGTTCCCTTTGTTAGTCCACTTGTCTGAATTGCAAATCTTGAGGATTGAAATTTAATTTTTTTTTAAACCGGATCTTTTGTATTTTTTTTATTTCGGATTAAAAATGTTGTTATTTTGAAGGTCCAGAGAGTTTATATAAGACTCCCCCATTACTATGTCATGAGATATACAGCTTTTGCTTGATTGAAAGAAATCGTTTGTTGCAAAATAAATACCAATCATTGAAAATAAAGACAATAAAGAAGTATGAATAACGCCCCACGGTTGACTGCTGTGGCAGTTCAAAGCGTGATTACTTACGTTTCTTATAATGGAAGAGAAAACAGATGAGTTATAAAATTAATTACAAGAGTTTGATGTAGTTGTTAAGCAAATAGTTTATCCAAGTCAGATAATGAAATAACAAGTCATTTGTTGTCAGATACGCAAGATATTCACCTAAAAAGATACTACAGATATGGCAAGTTGGTTCCAGATGAAAGCTATACAGTGCACGAATCAGTACTTGTACCCAGAAATATATATGGCAATTACACCATTATTGTTCACTCCGATAGTGGCAATTATATATACGAGCATAGGATGGATGAAAACAACAAGAAGGTGTCAAAGGTAGGGAGGGCTAATATACCATATTAAATCACACCTTTGGTATACTTGGACATATTCAAAATCCATTAATTCTTTAATTCATATGCCGAATTTGTATTGTGTATCTATCATGCGCTTACTCCTCAACTTAACTTAATCTCCTCTGAAATTGCTTCTATAGTGAGAGCCGATGAATGTGTGAAAATCAGAGCTATGAAGCATGAAATTAACCAATGTTATCAGAATTGAAGTGAATAAAACACTGTACAAATCACATATTGGTGATACAAAATAAATTTTGAAGATTGCAAATGCAGTCATGTAATAAATGAAGATGAAAATCTTTTAACTTATCACTTTTAGCCCCATCTGATATTTTTTTGTTGGATAACCTATAAAAAAAAACGCCTTCTTTGTTGTCTCTTTGACATTTTCCCCATTTCCATTCTCAATTTTATTCATTGTAAATAGTAATGAGAAAAATTAAAAATAAATATTTATTTTAAGTTCATGTCTTCTGGACAAAGCATGAACAGAAAAGGTGTTATTCGAACAAGTTCAATTCACGCTTTATTCGGTCGACATATTGCAAAGAATGCATTTCTTGGAGTTTATAGACAAATATTTAGTTTCACGAAAATAATCGATGACAAGCATATTCAAAATTCTTATCTATTTTATATCTGCATTCTATCTTCAAGGACAATATATTTATATTAACAGTACACTAAAGGTGTTTGCTTTGTAAAAGTCAGTTTAAACGAACCCTGTGTGAATCGTGTGAATCATTCAAAGTTTAAAAATTGATGCTTCATCAAGTTTATTTTAATAAAGAAAAACTGTGTCTGTTCATTACCTTTATCACGTTATTAATTTTAACAGATGACATTCTTTTTTATCGCTTTTTTGTAAATATTTTAAATTATGAAATACATGTATTATAATTGAATAAAATTAAGATATGACACACCGATTCTTAAAATCAAATACCTGGTGTACTCTACACTACAAATGAACTACAAAGATCAATTGCTTTTATACGGATGTAACATAAAAGCATATAATAAAAATTTCAAACGCACACTAATTTCAATTTTCTTTTGCTTATTGATACAGGATAATAAAAAGACATGAATATTCGATCACTTAAAATATGATCATGAAATCCATTTGCAATATTCATCTGTATTAACTCTTTTAATAATTATTTTACCAGATCATTGATGTTACATTGACAGCTCCACCAGATCTTAGAATAACGGAATTAATAACAGATAAGACGTTCTTTGTCACAGGTGATACCATGGTAATACAATGGACAGTAATCAATGATGGATACAAATCACCATATGCATTATATTGGAGGGATGACGTTGTAAGAATTTTGATATATTAGTAATCATTATCAATGCGTTGTAGGAACTATATAGTTTGTGTGAACATAAATTATCATTGCCATTTTAACTGACGTTCTTTATTCAAATATGCGTTACAGTTTTTGTACTGCCTGCTTTGAGACATGTCATGCTTAAAAAAAGGGGCCATGTGAACTTATCATTTATCTTGTAAGTCAATGTTTCAAATTGATGCATGTCATATAATGATACGTGAGTCATTCCAGCAGGTTGTACAACTATGGAGTTGAGTTTAAATATATATTGATAAATTTGTGAACATGACCGTTTTTTTATTTCAAACTTTGTATTAACAGTGACTTTCACTGGCGATATTATTGTTACGTACCAGGATACGAAGCTATTAGTCCCAGACGAAATACACGCAATCATAAAATTAAAACCTAACAAAATTATAATCTCATTGGTTGCTTGATGATGTGGTTGAGATGTTATTGGTTTGAATGCCTTTTAAGATCCGCTAGTTTTTCTCGTTTGATTTGAAGGTATTTTAATCATATATCTGTCATCTAAATATAAGTGTCCGAAAAAAAACCCAATCTGACAAACATTTATGCAATTGAAATAAAGACTGCATTTTAAACTAACAACCATGATAACACAGAAGTTACGTTTATTTATGATGAAATAGAGATACACACTGAATTTTCCAACAATAATCACGCTATACAAAAAGGTGACGTAAAGACCTGAGAATTGGTTCCTCTCTATAAAAGGTTAGGTTAATTTTTTAGGTATAAAATTGTGCCATATTTTATTATTTTCCTTGGTCCAATATAATAAGTTGTTGGAAAGCAATTGATTTTTCAATTTCATTTTGAAAACTTGTTCAAATAATTTGACTGTCTTATTGAAATCATGGCGAGGTCATATTTTTTCACGCGTTTGATACTCCTTGTATTATTTTGACACATGATTCAGTTATACGACAAATGTTGACCAATACTGAAATGTGGTTTGTCAAGGAAACAACAAAATATTGAATGAAATCAAATCAAAATAACATTAGTGCAAACTTCAGGTTAACTGAAGTGTTAGTCTAAAAATTGAAATTCAAATTCATTTGGAAGCTTATTTGTTTTCATAAGTATAACAATATAAATAAGTCATAAATAAATAATATAGATTATTTTGATATATTCTTCCAACTCTACAACTATAATAACTGTCCAGTCCTGTTGCTTAATTATTGCAATCTCATATTGTTGAATTAAATATACTGTTATAAATTAGGGTCAGTTCTCGTTTTTCTATGATCAAATAATTTTTACATTGCTGTAACCTAACGAATTATTGTTTCATACTTACAGAAATTAAATTCATTAGATCTTTCCGGGAGATACTATAACATGGGTCAACAATCATATAATGCAAAACTGAATCCACGAATGTCATACAACCGTTCACTTACTTATACTATTCCCGCAAATATCCTTTCTGGTACTTACAACGTCAGTGTCATGACAGATTACAATAACCAAGTTTTTGAATTTCAAAAAGAGGACAATAATGTTCTAAGTAAAGAGATTAAAATTCAAAAATCTTTGTCCGATTTGTTCGTGACCAATATTTCTCTTGTTTTAAAGTCAAATGCGACATATAACAAAATTAGCGTTTCATGGAAAGTCCAAAATAAAGGCGAAGGGAAAACACTTATTTCGAGGTGGACGGATAAACTTATTGCTGTTATTCACTCCAAATATGAATCAGATTACACTTTAGGACAATTCTACAGTCCTAACGACAATATATTAAATCTTAATGAGAGTTATGTTATGAAAAATGAACTGGTGCTACCAACACGTCTATACGGAAATATTTCCTTCCGTATCCATGTTGATTACTTTCGTCAAACATCAGATAACGATTGGAATAATAATATGAAAAAGACTCATATTTTCGATGTACCTCTAAAAGCACCTGATTTGTATATATACAAATTCGAAGTTATATCCGATGCAGTATTCAGCGGTTATCCACTGGAATTAGAGTGTTTAGTAGGTAACCGAGATGTAGCTATTAAATCGGACCAAAGATGGTATCGTAACATTATTATATCCACCACTCGTTCACAATATACAGGTATTGTTTCACAAAAATCAGTACAAATTGGACCACTACATACAGAACATTTATCTCGAACAACTACGTCACTTCCAATTCCTAAATCAGTCCATGGTAAAGTTTATCTGCATTGTATTGTAGAGACAAATAACATATTTGAAGGTCGAGAGCCTTCGCGATTAGAAAACAACCATAAAGTCATCACACTTTTTGTTAACAGACCACCATCACCCGATCTGCTAGTTTCTGTTTTAAAAGTTTCTTTGAAGAATTCGTCATCAGGTCAAACGTTGGTATCCGTTACCTGGTCGGTACAAAACATAGGAAATTCTATGCCATTCCGGTCAAACTGGTTAGATGCAGTTGGCATATCCAAACAAAACCATGTACTTATATCAGAAATGACGCGACATGTTGAAATACTAAATACTTTTGAAATATTGTACGGACTTGAACCATCAGCTTCCTACTCTATGTCGAAAATAGTTGTTATTCCAAAAAGGTATATCGGAACATACTACATACATGTTATCACTGACTATGCAAATAGCATCTTTGAGTTCAATGGAGAGGAGAACAATGTAGCGTTGGGCAACTCAATCATTATACCTCCTATTCCAATGGCCCAACTAAATGTGGTGTCCTTTCTGATCGACGGAAACACGGTAACACCTGGCAGTAGTATAAGTGCTACATTTTGGATAGAAAATACTGGATCAGCACGTACAAGTTTGACATCATGGGAAGATTTGGTTTATATATGTCCCAAACAGGATGCATCAAAACAAGATTTACTCAATTCAGGATATTTATTATCCACAACACTTCACGTTGGAGCCTTAGAACCTGGAGAGATATATTTGACAAATGTCACACTGATTATTCCCAAAGATCTTTACAGTCAAATATTCTTTTACGTTTTGACTACTGATAAAGTTGAGACAGGATTGTTTGTAGAGTTTAGTTCTCAAGCCTCGTCCCGTTATTTTCACAAGATAGCAATATCTGTTGACAACAGTAGACTTCCTAATTTGATTGTTTCGGCAAATGAAAGTATCGGAACTCAAAAAGGTGGTCAACCACTTTTAATTAGTTACTACTTCACAAACAATGGAGTTTTATCATCTTCAAGAGTATTTTATAATAGTTTTTATCTAAGTAACGATTATTACAAAGATGAATTTGATTTAAAGCTGAAGACCAGCTATTATTCTAATTCAGTTGCAGTGAACGAGACAGTAAATGAAACAGTTTCAGTATTTCTACCTTATGATTTAAAGAGCAGAAATTATTTCATAATAATTGAAGTTGACAGTGGAAATGCTGTATACGAGTATGATGAATTAGATAATGAGTTTGTAATTTCAATGTCAGTAGAACAAACTCTAAGCACTGACGTTGCTGTAGTCGACGTTAAAACAGCTCAAATGGTTTCCTATGGTGATAATTTAGACGTTCACTGGAAACTTCGTAATAATGGATCAATAAGTGCACATGGATATACATGCGATTCGGTTTTCCTCTCTTCAGACAGAATATGGGACATTGAAGACAAACAGATTGGACAAACTACATGTAGATTTGTTACTTTAGAGCCATATAATCAACACACTTCATTTACAGATGTTGACAATTCTTTAACTGGAAAAATACCGGAAATGTCCGAAGCTTCATATGTGGCAGTTGTTAAATCTAGATCCAATATACTAGATAAACATTTGGAGAATAATGTGGGGTTCAGTCATAATGAAACAAATATTAAAGTTATGCATTTGAATCTCGACATTTTATACAACATGAAGATTGGCACAAATAATGCAAAATTGTTACTTTTACCAAATATTTCATCAGAAGAAACATTAGTTATAAGCGCTGAATGTAAAAGCATCGACACATTTTATGAGATAAAAGTTAAGTATGGAAAAGAAGCTACAGAAGTTGATTTTGATTTTGTTTCTGACGACCCTTTTAAGTCCAACCAAACACTCACTATACCTATGACAAAATCTGGTTCCTATTACCTACTAATAACTACTACAGATTCAGGTCAGCATGTTACATCAGTAGATGTAGATCTACTTGTGAAACTGGCTAAATTTGAAATACATAGTGTATTTCCAACTCGAGCTGTTCCGCTTGGGAATGCAACATTAAAAATCGAAGGAACACTTTTCCCAGAGGAGGTAACCATGACGTTCTTTAATGAAACTTTAGGGAAATTGACACCGCTTAAAATATTTCGATTTTCGTCGACACTTTTGTATGCTACATTCGATTTCCGTTTCACTGCTAAAGGTCAGAGGTTTTCGTTAAAGCTGACTAACGCATTCACTGGAAATACAACAACATTAGAGGATGCCATAGAAATTACCACTGGAGAGGTTGGTAAAGTATCGGCTCAGATAGACGTTCCAAATGCATTACTTCCAGGTCAACAAGGTTTTATGTATCTATACCTCAGAAATACTGGAGACTCGGACGTCATCTCCCCTCTAATATTTATTCAAACTAATGGAATAGCTCATTTGAATATCGAAAGTGACTCTAAAGCAGCGCAGTACTGGAAGCAAAATATCATAGTTGCTAGTTCTAAAAATACGCCAGGAGGTGTTTTACCTCCCGGGGCTTCATATCGATTTGTGTTCAATGTCAAACAAATTGACAATTCACAAATTGGACAGAGTAAAATAAGTGTAAATTTGATTAAACCGTTAAAAGACAAAAACCATGCATATCTTTCAATCAAAGATCAACTGCGAACTAGCGGTTTAAACGACGAATCATGGGATCGGATATGGGACAATTTTATTACGTTGATTGGTACTAGCTGGTATTCCCTTAACTGGAAGGTATCTGAAGTGATGAATCAATTAAGTCTTGCTGGACGTAATGTTTTTCAGCTGTCCGATGTCATTTCTTTGTTACTTGACATGGCTGATGGACACAATGAGGACATAACACTGACTCAAGAAAATGACATCATAGTGAGAAGAAATTCGAGACATCTGGTCTTAGATTACAGAAGATTTTTGTCCTCAAAAATAAGTTCCAGATATCATAACAGTGTGATGGGTAAAGGATGGATGCTTCCATATTGGTACGTATGAAAGGACAAGCACATTTGTTATCCTTTTAGAGCAAGAAAGAAAAGGCAAAACAAAATAATTAACGGTATTTGTTCATGGAGGAAATATTCAAAAACAAGTTTAAAACATTTATAGAATAAGAATAAACTATGAAACAGTTTTATACATGTATGACTTGAACATTAAACGTCTCCAACAGAAAACAAATTGCATGCGCATTACCATATGAGAGATCATTTTGAAATCTGATATATCGAAAGAGTAAGAACCTTTGTTTCAGATATCAAATTTTAATCTTATTTTGAGGAAATATTTGACTTAAAACTCCTTAAAGAACGAAATTTTTGTTGAACGATTTTCTTTAGAATTTAATTGAACTGTTTATAATATATATCCAAATATGATTCACTCTGCGCATTGCACTAATAAAAGTTATGTACTGTATTCAAATAAAACATAGTGGACTGTCTTCTGTTAGTTCACATTACACGATATACTATCGATAGTGCAATGATGATAATCAGAGTTTCCCCAGACTTACATTTAATAAAATAGTGTGGAATCTTTTTAATATTTTTGGATGCTCTATTTATCTGTACATCTATACGATTTATTTATACAGATACTTAAAACGTGACCCCCCAGTCTGATAAAAACCAGCCCCCACTATCCACTTGCGTTTGTAGGAACAAACGCAAGTGGATAGTTGGGCTGGTTGTAATCAGACTGGCGATTCCCTTTTTAGGAGTACACATCTAAATGCAGTACATTATGACGAGGCTAATGTAACGTTCAATGGAAGAAGTTATATTTTTCCAAGACAAGAGGATGGCATATATGTAAACAAATATCTTGGGGAGTTGCATGTAGCAAACGATGACACAAACAGTAAGTATATATCATATTAGAATAAAGACGGTCAGTTCTATAATGTACATACTAAATAATTGCCTATGAATCTTTTCAATTTGAAAAAAAATTATCTTAATTATTAGATTTTCGAAAGAAACCATAAGATGTATATTTAGGAATTCGATGTTCATGATAAAATATAACTCAATTTTATTAAAACCACTCGTAATATTTCCAACGATTCCAGATTACCTGCGTTATAGACATGTTGCCAGAAAAGTTAACCCTTGTTTAGCAGAATATAATCTCAACTCATTAAATTGATTAAATGCTTAAAATGCTTTTACTGTTTGAATGGTTTTACACTAGTAATTTTTGGGGCCCTTTATAACTTGTTGTTCGATGTGAGCCAAGGCTCCGTGTTGAAGGCCGTACCTTGACCTATAATGGTTTACTTTTATAAATTGTTATTCTGATGGAGAGTTGTCTCATTGGCACTCATACCACTTATTCCTATATCTATTAAATATTATTAATGAATTAAATGAACAACCTTGGTTTGATCATGTGTTACAGTTTGAGTTTTTGACCTACCAATCTTATTCTTCTCTCAACATACAGGTTAAAAGTTATGTACGCCTAACTCGCGTTTTCCCTGAAAAAGACTCATCAGTGACGCTCGAGTTAAAAGGTAAAAAACAGCCAAATAAAGTTGGGAGTGGAAACATTTTCTCACTACACCACTTTTGGTTATAGTTCTATATTTCACTCTTACAAAAACATTTCACAAATGTACGTAATGCTTAAGCTTGGTAAGTAGCTTACTTTGTCGACTGCAAATTTGACGAAAATATCCATACGAATTATCTTAGTTCTGCCTTTTGCATCCGACAATTATTGAAGCAAACATCACACTTGACAGTCATATTTTATTTTTACACATTAATATTCTTTGTGTGCACGAAACCCACTTTTAAAAATACAATTACTTCTGACATGAAAAGTGAATTCTAACAAATTCTCTCCTGATATCATTATTCAATGTTTTCTGTAACTCCAAAGAACACGATATTGAGTTGTAACAAACTTTTAAAAGTTTACTAAAATTTTCAGACATACTCTTTTTTAATTACGAGGTAATTACAATGCAATTTGTGACGGATGAAAACATTTAACATGAATGATTTTTGACGTTTAGTTTAATATATATATCTTAAATAAGATATTTGAGAAAATCAATAATATTTTTCTTATAGTTTTTTCCAGAACATCATGATTTTTTTTTAATTCTATATTTGGTTTTTCTTCACAACAAACAATATTCATATGCATTCATTCCATTAAAGTAGGATATAATTCATGGAATATAATTCAAAAGGGCGACTTAGATCCCTTTAAGATTTTTCAGTATACGGATATGAATAGTTCACTGTGTATTGCTACAATAACAAAAAATATAAATTCCAACGTTAAAAATGTTAAAACTTTAATACAAACAGACAGGAAATGCGGGAAGAAAAATTACAAATTCTAACCTGCCTACCGAGTCCGTTGTAGGGACATATTATTTTTGCTACAGAGACCACACAAGGAACACCAAGCAAAGTAGTTGCTAGAGATCTAACACGGGCAGCGAACATGACTTCCTTCCTACTCGAGACAGCAATTTTAAGTAGCGATACTCACTCTCTTAGTATATCATGTATTTTTTTACAAGACTTTACTATATAACCAGATATGCATACACTTCATGAAATTAAAAGGAATTTATCTGTTTTGAGAATCAAATCATTCAGTTAAAAAAATGCCTTTTAATGGTTATTATATAGATATCTTAAGCATATAATCTTTCATTATTATAATAACTTTCTTATTTTTATGTTATTTTGGAGTCGTCTGAGTTATTTACTGTAGTTTTTGTTATCAGCTACGGAAATCAAAGTATATTCTAAAGGTTCTTCTATGACTGCAATTTAGACAATTTCCCACAAGAGACTAATGACATAGAAGTAAGGAACTATAGATCACCATACGGACTTCAACAATGAGAAAATACCATACCGCATAGCAAGCTATAAGAGACCCCGACAATCTATAAAATCCCCGAAGAGACAAATGTAAAACCATTCAAAAGGAGTTGATAAATGTTCAAAACAATAATCGATAAAGATAGTTGACATACAGCAGCAATTAAATCGACGACCACATATTAGGTTAAGAAAAATGAAAATTGAATCATATCTCAGGGACATATTTGGAATATTGGAAATGTTCGATATTTTATATATATTTTTTGTCTGAACGACTTAAGTTCTTTGAATTTATTTTAAACCAATGTAAACAAATTAATACTAATGAAATCGTTGCTCGTGCAAAAGCGCTCTGATCTTGAACACGACGCGTTACAACTGGCGCCTTTCCAATATTTTAATAGACGTGACGTGTTACTTTACCGGAATTTGGTTTTTTGAGCGGTTGTTTTGAATAGAACATCAATGTGAAGTGTCACTGAAAAATATTGTCATCACAATTTGATTTATTAGGTATGTAGATTGCAATATTAATATCAAATTACAAAAGTTGTCTCTAACGATTTTAAAGAAAAATATCTTTATCTGACACGGCATGTTGAAATATATTTAAGTCAAAACGTAGGTCGTTGAAAATTTGCTTGTATGTCACACATTTCAACGGTATAAGCAGGTACTTTATGAAAATACACGAAAATTATCCTATTTTTTTTCTTACACATTGGTATATGCCCTCCGACAACTGCCAGATTGGATACATTTAAACCAAAAAACTAAACAAAAAACAACAAAGCACAAAGTTTTGATAAAAAGCAGCAGTTAGCCAAGACTCACACTTCTGAGATCGTTCAAATAATAAAGACGTCTTGAAAAGCTATTTATATTTTTCGCTGTGCCGCCTTTCTGTTTTAAGAAGGCGTCACAGCTGACTTTTATTCAAATAAGTAGTTCCAATGATGAAATTCCTAAACATTTCGGACAAAAAGACTTATATTTTGCAAGTGGTCATTAGATTGTTTAGATGTCTTCAGTCAATTTAGTGTCTTTAAACTTGTCTAATGATAATGCTGTCTAAAACCATGACGATTATTTGCTGTAAATTCTCTCTTTTTTTTTTAAAGCTATACATTGAAGAACCAGAGAGCTTCTAACTGGGAAACAGTCCACCCTATAACAATTGAATAGTAAAAACATTAAAAAACTTTTTTTCAATATCAACATGCTAGCTAAATACATAAATAGTCATTACTCACTTATACACTGTTTACTTTACTTTTTAGAACGTACGGTTGATGGTAAGATCAAAAAGAAGTTATAACCAATCTCAACCAACGATTTTCAAAATGAAATATCAAAAGGAGTTAAATGTATCTCAAATGATGCTAAATATCTAGAGCAGTGTTACATCATCACTCAATAACTAGGCATTTACCCGGATATTATTTGTTTTTTTATTGACTATCGGAAGTGATCTGAAGACAGTGGATTTATTGAAAATATGAGTGATGAATGAGTCATGTACATCTGAGTCCTTCATGAACTTTTGCATTATCAAAACAATAAAGATGGACATGGCGAGGAAAAATTATGCATTATGTATAAATTTGGACAAAAAAAGAGGGACGAAAGATACCAAAGGGATAGTCAAACTCATAAATCTAAAACAAACTGACAACGCCATGGCTAAAAATGAAAAAGACAAACAGAAAAACAATAGTAAACATGACACAACATAGAAAATTTTGGACAACTTTTGACAATTATAACGTTCTTTCGAATGTGTCTTTCTACATTGTCTAACTCATTATTTTGAAATGTTTCTCATCGTGTTGTCCTTTTTTTTAAACTTTTGTCTTGTTTAGTTTATTAAAAATTGTTTTTAATTATTCAATTGTTATTTACTTCAGCACAAACAATGTTTCAGAGAAAGGAACACTTTTTCTGGAACATGTAAAAATGTGTTCCAAGCACAAACATGATGTTGGGGTTAACATTTTTATTCGTCCATGTTATTATTTTGAACCCTTTGAAATGAAACGGGATTATCTCCATACATATGCAGTTCGGGTATCATCACGTTTAAGTGCAAGATTTCTTTTACTTGTAATGGATTTTTATAATGCGATTGTTGCTTCATTTTCGAATGCGAAATGCCTAGTACAACGTAACAGCTCCATTCCATACGAAGTAAATAAAGTTTTCATAATATGTACTATCGACCGTTTTTCTTCAACATTTTTCAAACATTGCAAGGTAGTTGCATGCAGATGGAATTAAGGACAGATATGAAACACATTTTTATCTGGTTTCTAATGTATGGATTTATTTTCTTTTGTTTCAGAACAAAAATTACTTGTGTAATCTGAAACTCTTACAGATTTCCTTCAAAACTATTATTCTGTGCAATGTGGATTTTATTTACCTTTAGAAATTATCGAAATTCAATTCAGAATTTTTTTAATCTGTATAGCGTTGAATGCTGTTTTTCAAAACAGCAGCCTTAGGTGCATTTTTCAAGTAAAGATCTTGTTTCATATTTTGTATGCAATGTGTTAGGAACGAGAGAAATATGAATTGTTATGAAAAATCCCTTTCATGCTTATGTTTCAATATCAAGTTTTTGTTTTTGTAGATCTGACATATACGTATACCGACAAAGTTGATGGCAGAGAATATACATATTCGAATGAAACAGGATTGCTTATTGCTATAAAATCAATACACGATACCAGCTATGTCAATCTGCTTTATAAGGATTCTCAGTTACAGCAAATAGATCATTCTGATGGACCTTTCTTGGTTATGACGTACAACGAAAGAGGTTTCATTAACTGGGTGGAATTAAGAAATGATTCAGATAATGAACAGGGGTGGTGAGTAATGATTTATAAGTTATAAGTTAGTAACTTATCAAAATGAACAGATTAAAAAACAGGAAAATTGATTGCAGATTTATTAATGCTGCATCTCATGTAAAGCCTTCTTAAGTAATGAAAAGATATACTTTCTATTGAAATTTCCAACAGTAAGTGCCTTGTGTCTTTGTTTAGAAAAAATATTAAAAAAAAAAACCACACAAACACAGAGACAGAAACCAACGTATGATCTTTACTTTAACTTTTGATATGAAATTGTTTTACTTTGAGTTGTATGATAATATGATTTTGTTCATTAGTATATATGACTATGACATGGAAAACGACTGGCTGATATCGTCGGACGTAAATGGGAAAATAACAAAATACGAATACAACAGTGACAACTCTATTAAGCGGATAAAACACCCATCTGGATCGATAGAAACATTTGAATATTATTCTGAAGGATGGTTGAAAAGTACTAGATTAATTAAAAAGAATTTAGAAATTGCTAAAAAGCAGTATACCTTTATGGGTGAAGCAGTAATCACTACAATCACTCATCCGAATAATGTGACTCTGGCATTAACTTATGATGAAAATGGAGAAATTGCTTTACGTAAACGATTAGGATTCTCATCTGAAAAAATAGAAAGTACAGAGCATACTACAATAATATCCCAAGGCGATTTCGTAAGTATAAATCTTAACAATAGAATTCCCTTTGTAATTTAATTTAAATGTATCTTTAGGTAAAGTGTGAAAAGAATTCAGTGCATCAGTCTAATCTTAACATGTCATACTTTACCTATGAAAAACTAAAACAAATAACTTTTACCAACCAATGACAAACATCCACCAACAAACAACGAATGACGGAATAACAGGCTTGGAACAGGCATATACAAAATGGGGTTGGGTAAATCAAGTTTTAGTGCACTCATCTCTTCCCTCACTTGTATAGTAACGTTACAGCACAACATAATGAAAAATTGTAAAATTAAATGAAAATGGGATGACCCATCAAACTGGTACAAAACAAATAAAGACAAAAGACGGAATGCACTTTTCTATGGGAAGTCGCAGTTACTAAATGTTTGAGTCTAGTGGTTTCAATTCTGTGTAGATCAAAAGACATGATGATTTCAAATTGCCATTCAGACAAACATATACTTTTTCACATTCTTTACAGATAATTTCCAGAAACATATATGATAAACTGACGAATTCAGTGTTAAGCGAAGATGCTAACGGGGACTTTTTGAATGTATCATACAATGACCATGGACGTGTTACATTTTTGAAGGATAACGACAACAATGTATATTCTGTGACATACAATCCTGACGGTAAGATACAGACTGTCTTATACCCAGATAATACTACAGAAAAATATGACGATATCAAAAATGAAAGAAAATTTAAAAGTAGATCCGGCCAAACGGTTCGATCTGAAATAGATGAAAATGAAAATGTTGTTGTAAAAGACTTCGGAAATGATCGCGTTAATTCGTATTCTTACGATGAACAGAATCGCTTGAAAGAGGCAAGCATGGAAATGGGAACAACTTCTATTGGCTACACTAACAATGGTCTGCCAGAATATGTCAAGTTTCAATATTTTGAAAAAGATATATATGTTAACTATAGTCTGAATGAAAACTTGCAAAAAGACCGTATGAAATTGTCTCTTGAGGGGTATGATGTTAAATATGAATACGATTCAAGAAATTTGCTAACACAGGTAATCAATTCTTACGATAACACTAGCTTGTTGAAGGTGGAATATAACGAAAAAATGCAATTGAAGAAAAAGATTTTAGGTAACGGTGCAAAAACTGAGTACCGGTACTATGTTGGAACAGACTTGCTGAAAGGTGTATACAACTACTTACCAAATGGAAATCCAAGTTCAAAATTTGAATATTCATATGACCTACGGCAGAGAAGAATATCGCTGCAAACAATGGATGGCAACTGGAAATTTCGCTATGATTCATCAGGACAATTAACATACGTCAAACATCCAGATGGAACTGTGAAAACGTTACAGTATGATAAACGTAAGAATCGTAAAGTTTTGAATGAAAACAATGTTCGAAAAGAATATACCGTTAATGCATTAAACCAATATACACATTATGGGAGTGACCAGACGTTTAAACACGATAAAAATGGTAATTTGATATCAAAAGATGGACCAACGAAAGAAGACTTTATCTTTAATGTTGAGAATCAATTAGTCCAATTTAGAACAGCAGATAATGAATGCACGTTGGATTATGATGGTCTCGAGAATCTAGTACGAAAAGTCTGTGTTAATGAACGAACAGAGTATGTCGTTGATGCATTTGGGGGATTTGGGCAAGATATTTTAGCAGAGGTATTATACACTACATCCTACATTAAGAATAATGAACTCGCAACAAAATTGAAAGACACGAAACGATATTCAAACACATTAACGCAAATATCATAGCTCAGACACATCAATCTCAAACGAATGGATAACAACACTCATATTCCTGACTTGGTACAGTCATTTTTTTATGTAGAAAATGGTGGCTTAAACTTGGTTTTATTGTTAGCTAAAACCCCTCATTTATATGACAGTCGCATCAAATTCCATTATATTGACAATGATGTGTGAACAAACCAACAATACATAATAGGTAAAAATGTCACAAATAGGGATACAGCAGACGGTTATTAAGGAAACTTATTTCCTATGATCATGGAGGTTTACTATTTATTAGGGATGTCAACAAGTACTTGAGTATCGCTTGGTAGTACCGAGTATCGAATACCAAAATAATACTCGACTAATCGGTTTCCTGTTTAATTGTGATTTAAAATTCCCCCAAACAGAGGAAGGATATATATAATCAATAGCACTTTTCCAAGGCTTACATTTTTAGCTAGTCTTAGTCATTCCTTCCATCTATATACCGTCAGAGCATATGTTTTCTTCAGCAGGACTTTTATTTACCTAGCGCAGTTAAGAAATCGCTTGTCCCAGAAAAAGTTGACAAGATAATATTTTTTCAATAAGAACTAATTCGTTGCACCCTGTGCCGGCCCTCAGAAAATGATTAAAGGCATCAGTAAGTTTTAATCATCACCCATTTGGAAATAATTAAAAGTTACACATAAAAATTGAGATTCAGCAATGCTGTCCCCAGTTGAAAAAGTTCGTGCAATCGTGGGATCTAGAAAGGATAAAGTTCCATCGTCATCGTCTATACCGCTTATGTCATTCTACGATTAAAATATCTTCAAGGTGACAAATCGTGTACGCCGATCAGTCTTAGACAGAAATGTTTTGAAAGTATATACAACAAAATGATTTTTTAAATGAAATCGCATGAACCTCAAACGAAAATTTCCACAGATAAGCACCACTTGCTATGCATTTATTGCGTTACAAACAAACATTTATCAAGATACAACGATGGGAACAAAACTCAGAATTTACAGACGACTATTCTGTAATGCTAAGAATCAGGACTAGATTCTGTTCCTTGTTTTCGGCAACCAATTATTCATGGTAAGTTTATACTTGGTGTAGTATACAGGGTATGCTGTATTCGGTCTTAATCCACCGTTTTCTACATAAGAAAATACATGTACCAAGTCAGAAATATGACAGTTGTTATCCGTTCGTTTGATGTGTTTGAGCTTTTAATTTTGCCATTTGGTAGACTTTCCGTTTTGAATTCTCTCTGAGCATTTTGGAAATTTTACTTTTAAAAATAATAAGAATAATTCAGAAGTTGAAATAATCTAGTTTGCTATATATACGTGATATAGTTGACGATGATCTTCAACTTTACAAAATCTACCTTAACTTTATATGTTTTCTAATTCCCAATTTTGGTATCTTAAACGATACACGACTAAATCAAAGTGGTTCAACAAAGAATTGAAATTAAGGAATCAGTAACTATGAATAGCATGGTTAGAGGTAAAAACGGTTAAACAACGTGAAAATATATGTTTCATGTTGTTTATTCTAATGAACAACGGAATTTAAGGGATAACCTATTGTGTTGTCATCTGTTAGACACGGGACCTAAGTCCTGTTTATAAAACTTAACTCAGTACTCGAGACACAAAATGTGTCCACGAAACTTCAAATCCAGTATTTTGATTGATTGTGTTTTGAGTCTGAGTACGATTATCGTGCTCGAAATTTTTATGACCAAATGTTAATTTTTCACTAGAAATATGAAAAGCAGATCAGATGAATGTATACTCACGTCACGTGCTATGAACTATACCAAGTCAGGTTAATACGAAAGTTTAAAAAAAACCTGTAAAACCTCTGTTATATTTGAATAATTCGATTCTTGATTAATTATTTAAGTTTATGCATGCATCGTATAGCAACTTAAACGTGACTGATATTATATATCTGTTTATTTTTCATTCCTCTCATTTTACTAAAACTCTATAATATTCTGAATTATTTGTTAGTTTTCGTTCAAAATAATTGACCGAGCAATCTTAAAATTATTTATATGAATTAAACAGATAACACAGAAAGGCGAATCTACAAATACCCAACTATATTTCTATGGCGGTGATCAATTAGGATTGGTAGCAATGAAGAATAAGAATGGATATTACTATTACCAGTTTGACCCAATGGGGTGAGCAAAGATTGTTTTATCCAACTTCCAACATCACATTTAAATTAAGTATGCACATTTATTTTGCAACACTTGTCATCTGGTCATACTATAATTTAACTATTAAAACGTCATCATGATCACTTGAAGAACATAAGTCATTGCTAGCAGATTTGGCGATTATCTACACGAAGAGCCGATTCAAGTACGATCAAATCATAATATATAAGCCAAAGAAAGCAGAGACGGATTTCGGGGGAGAGGGGGATTTTGGGTTATGTAGGGAATCACTGAGGCATGACATGAGCGGACCCCTCTTAGACAGTCAGTGGGCCCCCACTTATGAAAATTTCTGGATCCGCCACTGGATAGAAAACAAAATTGAAATACAGTTTTCAGAATAACCTTATTGGAAACAATACAAAGCGTAATGTTACGCGCTGCCCATTGGCTTCATGTCATAAACTAAATCTTGTAAAACTTGTATTTTTTAGTTGTGGCATCCGTTCCTTACTTTTCCATGATAATGTCTCCGGATTCACCTCGTGCGGAATTTTTATGAAAGACATGGTTTTTTTTGCCTTGAACATTTTTGATTCGAGCGTGACTAATGAATAATTTGTTAACGAAATGTGCGTCTGGCGGAAATATAAGGTTTTAATCCTGATATCTATGATGAGTTTATTTACCTGAAAAAAAATCTATTAAAATATGCTTTTTAATCGGTGTAACACCTTCATTTACTGGTGCATTTGTTCACATTCGTCTCCGATATCGATACTTTTATTTCTTGTGTATTACGTCACACTTAAAAAGGCAACAGTAAACGACAATTTTGTATAAAACACGGAATGCATGTTCCTACTAGGATCCACAAAGCGATTAACAGTATATCTCAAACTTTGTTTGTTGCACCAAGTAAGAGTGCTTGTTAATACTCTTTGATAGACTTAATAAATTAATTAACTAAGTCTGTATTTCAAAATGCTGATGTACTGGTATTCGGATTAATCGACAACCATGCACCAAGTATGCATAGTATATTATAATGCAGAGTCCAAAGTATATGGTCTAGCACCGAGCGCTCAAAACACTGTTTTATTAAACTTGGTGCAAGTAATACACCTTGCTGTATTACTTACAAAAAACAGTGGTAACAGAGCAATTGGTCGAAATTATATTTACATGAAAATACAATTCCTTTTGATGATGATGTAGCTGTGTCTCAAAACGATTCAAATAGATATAAGAAGATGTGGTATGGGAGCCAATTAGAAAACTTCCAAGTTACAAATTGTGAAAGTAAACCATAATAGGTAAAAGTTAGGTCTTTAACAAGGATCCTTGTCTCTCACCGAACAGCAAGTTGTACAGGGCCCAAAATACGACTAGTGTAAAACAATTCAAACGGAAAAACCAACAGTCTAATCTACATAAAAAAAACGAGAAACGAGAAACATTTATGATCCACATCAACAAACGACAACCACTAAACCCCAGGTTCCTTGCTCACGACATGTGCACTCACATCCAGCGGGTTTAAACGTTTTTGTACCAACCATCACCCTGACCTGAAATAATAGTGTGTCGTTATATGAATTACATTGTTCCGACTATAATCTGACGCCAATATTTATCATAAAGGACAGTTGATTGGATAAAAATAGTTATCAAAGGTACCAGGATTATAACTTGATACGTCAGACGCTCGTTTCGTCTACCTCATCAGTGACGCCCAGATTAAAATAGTTAGAAAGTTAAACAAGAATTATAGTTGAAGAGAATTGCAGACCCAAAATTTCAAAAGGTTGTATCATATACGGCTATAGTAATCTATGCCTGGGATAAAACAAATCCTTGTTATTTCGAATAATTCATACTTTTGCAAACAGTAAATTTATAAAAAATGACCATATTATAAAAATTGATGTCATCACAGAGGTGCTAGCTCATAAAGAAAATGTGTGAACCGTCATAGGGCAAGAAGGTCTCATTGTGTAGATATAAGAAGATGAGGTATGAGTGCCAACGAGACAACTCTCCATCTAAGCCACAATGAAAAACACGGAGTCTTGGCTGACACCGAACAGCAAGCTATAAAGAGACCCAAAAATGACTAGTGTAAAACCATTAAAACAGGGTAACCAACGGTCTAATTGATATGAAAAACGATAAACGAGAAACACTTATGGAAGCTGTTTGTCAAACTGTGTCTGAGTATTGATGTGTAACGGACGGATAGAAGGAGACCATTAACATACCCCAAAGTCCGTATTTAAGTGATACATTGTGCTGATGGTCGTGGTTAATTATAAATAAAAGTTAACTCGTATTTCATTTCTTTGCTTTCAAGATTCTTTATTTCTCAAACACCATAAAGTTACAATAGTAGAAAGAAGATTATCAAAAGTTATATAACATAACATAATCACACATGACAAGATGAGATGAAAATATAAAATTAAATTAAATAAACAGTAGTAGCGAAGAGTGGTGATAAACTAAGAAGACTTACTTGAAAAGTTATAACCCTGATAAATTTGGACAGCTTTTTTTTTTTTTATCTTATTTTTAATTTTTAACTGAAATAGTTTCCAAACTTTAGTATGTTACATCTGTGCAAGAAAATAGTATCCAAATATTATGCTCGAAAATTTGCCAAAAAAATACACTGCAAAGTGTAAAGAAATTCATCACCAATCTCGTTACAATGACATAAATTACAATATCTAAAGTTACGTTCAATTTCATTTCAGATCAGTTATCAGCATGTTAGATAAAAACGGAGATGTTTTGAATTCCTACGGATATGATCCTTTTGGAAATATTACATCCAGTTTTGAAAAATTACAAAATCCATTTACTTTTATTGGACAGTGGGGCGTAATGAACATGAAGCAAAACAAAGAACTGTATTTTATGAGGACACGATTTTATGATTCTGAACATGGAAGGTTTTTAAGCATGGATCCAATTGCCTTAGACGGAAAGCTGAAAAATTTCTATGCTTATGTATACAATAATCCGGTTCATTTTGTTGATCCAAATGGAAAAGGTGTGGAGAAAATTTTGATTTTCGCAGGAAAACGGTTGGGCGTTTACTTTGGATATAAACATCTTACTGATCGGGAGGTCAGCCTTGCAGGTAAAATATGATAGCAAAATCATAGCAGATATGTTCAACATATGTTAATCCTTCTTTTAATAACGCAGCATTCAAGATAAAATCATACATTCGCCAAAGTTGTTTCATTTGATTTTTAAGAAAAGTTGGAATCGCATTATCACTAATAATATATATATATAACATAGACCAACAACCCAACAACTGTTATCGATCATATAATTATTGAAAAATCTAAGACGAAGCGCTTTTGATAGAAATACTTAATAGATGCCAAATGAGAAGGCCTTCCTTACTAGTTTAAGTGGAACATGTAAGATGTTTGGCGAAACGGAAACTAAATTCAAAATGTATATATTGCCAAGGAAGAAAGTGGGGATGAAGTGGTTATGAATTTGATATATGATGACCTTCTGCTTAGTTTTAAATAAAGGCACTTTATTTCAAGCTAATAATGTACAATTGTTTGAATTGTAGGAGCTGCAGGTGCAATTGTTGGAGGAATTGCTGCAGTTGTTGTTGCTCCTCTGTTAGGTGGAGGAGTCATTGGCTTTATTGGTGGGATGGTAGTTGGAAAGATAGTTGGAGCTGCTGTAGAAAAAGCTGCACCAATATTTGCTGACGTGTTAAAAAAACACATTAATGGAGATAAACCTTTCAGCGTGATAGATACTGGAAAAGATCTTGGTTCAAGACTGGCATCTAGTTTTTGGCCTGGTAAAAAGGATGAAGGAAAATTAACAAAACCAGAAGATAAATTGTTATCAAAATTGTGTAATGAACAGTTAAAGGCATGTATAGATTATATTTTGTTAGATTTTGATCACCAAGAATGTCATATATATCATTTATAAACATAAAATCATGTTAGAATTAAAAACCAATCAATCAGAAAATCAATCAATTTTCCAAGTTATTGAAAAGGAGATAGTTCCTGTTTACTCAAAGTTAAAATTAACATCCAATCATTAGTTTCTTCATACTAATACGATAAATAAGTGGTTTCTATTTACTTTTAGGTGAAATAATGAAGATAATTAGCTACTTCAGGTGAAGTAAATGTCATTTCCGGTCTCAAATGATAGCTTCTTTCACACTGATTCATAAAAAAATATAGTTTCTAGACGGTAAGGTCATGTATCTAAATTACAAAATATATTAATTCCAAGAACTTTTTCATGAATGAAAAAGTTAAAAAAAAAAAAGGCTACTTCTGGTTGCCTCAAGGTCACTTCCGGTTGTCATTTTTAAGTCATATGTCACCCAATCCTTATTAAATATCATTTGGCTTTATAATGAATCAAGTTGAAGTAATAATCAATTAACCTTATAATTAGACATTCCAGGGGCACTAATTTATATCAGGTGCCCTTAAATTGTTTCAGACTAAATGTAACATATCTTCATTACAATAAAGCAAACATTTTGGACTTGTTCATTTATATATATATATATCTTTTGAAGTGATGAAGAAAATGCAAAAACGAGGAAAAGTCCAAATTTAGAACTTCACCTTGACTTCATTTTGTAAGTTAGGACCTGTTGTGTCATGTGTACTATTGTTTGTCTGTTTGTCTTTTCATTTTTAGTCGTGGCGTTGTCAGTTTATTTTCGATATATGAGTTTGACTGTCCCTCTGGTTATTTCGTCCCTCTTTCATGGACACACATTCTTGCTTAATCCCAACTAGTCCGACTTAACCCTACAAGAAACAACATTGCTTACAAGGTCCGACAATTAAAAATAGAGCATATTATAAAGGACACATGGACAAACGATCGCAAAATTATGGTGAAGGACAACCAAGAACAAATACATGTAGTAGACACTCAGGACTCATTTGATCAGTTTTGTGCCAATTTTTGTATTCCGGGCGTCTTTGACTTCCTTCATAGACTCGAAATGAACTCTAAAGAAAGACACCACAACAAAGGGAGTACCAAGGGTCCCAAATACCGTACTTATGCTCAGTCAGTATCTTCTTCTATCAATCAATCAGCCACCTCAGATGACCGACAAGATGTATCTTAGACACTGATACCATTCACATGTACAAACTGTATCTAAATATATAGCTAATTAAGACGATAGTAGCTTCGCAAAATAGACACTAATGCCTAAAAAATTGTGTCATAATGTTATTTGCGTAAAATGTATATCGTTAAACTAAGGGAAACCCTACTATCAAAAAGGGTAAATTATATTTTTGCTTTCTTTTATAAATTTGCCTTGTGTATTTATATTTAAAACTTCAAATTTACAAATAGAAATGTGTAAACATTTAAATTATAATAACAAAAAAAAATATAAAGTTATCGGTAAATGATAATTCTGCTATTTGTTTTTTAATATTAAATATGAATTCGCTACAATCTATATTCTCAACAAAAATGTATAAAAATGTTGTTACATCTAACAAACATCTAAGAGAGTAATAATTATAACTTTACTGTTAACATCGTATAAATATTTATTCATGCGTATAATCACGACCTAACGGTTGTGTAAAAAAACCAGTTCACAATAGTTCACAAACGAATGACCTTTATATTAAAATATTTTCCAGTCATGATAGTATAAAAAAGTTTGTTTTAAATCCTCCACGTCCCAGTTGTATGTTCCTTGATCTGGTCAGGAACATTTTTGTATATAAGTTAAATTCCTTTTTTTATTGCTTATTTTTGTACACCGATGAAATGCAAACTGTTTTGAATGTTTTGAATTCTATTGAATGTTTATTTATAGACAGTGTAGACTTGTATTGTTATCTTCTTGTATTTTTGTATGACCACTCTCACTACTTAGTTGACCAGTCTGGTGTTACATAATGGGTATTGGAATCGATCAATATAGAATGAGAGTTGGTCTTTTTGTACATAACATATGTGGTAAAACAAATAATCTATTTTGTAATACGTATGAGGTGTATCTTTTCTACTTGTTGTATTTTTCAAAAGAAAAGGTTAACACTTTTAGAGTTATCACAATGATTTGGTTTTCTCTTGAATTGTCTGTTTTAAACAGATGCATAAAAAATTGTTCACATTTCGGTTTTATCGAAAATGATAGTCAATCGCATTGTTTAGGGGATAGAGATCAGTCTTCGGATAACGTTGTTCAAATTATATTTGTGTTACTTGTTCTTCAATTACTTCTTATTATGGGTGGAATAGAAACTAATCCTGGCCCTCATCCGCTATCTGATGACAATGACGATCATAATATTAGCTTCGAAAGTGTATCAGAGAGTAACAGTATACGTGAAATGTTTTCAACTTCAATTTCCTTTTTACATTTAAATGTGCAAAGCTTACTTCCAAAACTTGATCTGATTCTTGCTGAGTACGAAGATTTTGATATACTGTCATTTACTGAAACTTGGTTGAACGGTAATAACTCGTCAGACTCAGTTGAACTTTTAAACTACCAGAAACCATTCAGGAAAGATAGGGGTCCCATGAAAAGTGGGGGAGGGGTAATAGTATATGTTAAAGAAAATATTCATTCGAAAAGACGTGATGATTTGGAAGTGCCCGGTGTTGAGGTTATATGGATTCAGCTAAAAATAAATAACAAAAATGTATTGTACGGAACCTTCTACGTGCCACCTAAAAGTAATAATGAAATATGGACAAAAATTGAAAGTTCAATTGAGTCTGCCGTAAATGATGTAAAATGTGACCGAATTATTGTAACGGGAGATTTTAACGATAACTTGCTAAATGGGGCTAATTCCAAAATACATAATATATGTACAAATTACAGTCTAGAACAACTTATTTAAGATCCAACTCATTTTACGAAACAATCGTCTTCGCTAATTGACTTAATTATAACTGATAATTCCGATTTTGTACCGTATTGTGGAGTCGGGCCACCACTTTTAGACCAAATAAGACATCACTGTCCAGTTATGGGGTTTATTAATGCACAAAAACCTGCTTGTTTGTCTTTTAAAAGAAAAATATGGTTATATAAGCAAGGTGATTTTGATGAATATAGACGCATATTGACCAAAACCAACTGGGATAGAATATTTGCTCTAAATGATGTTGATAAAATTAATTCAGAAATTTCAAATCGTATCCTTGATGCAGCTGAAATTTCCATACCCAATAGAATCGTAACTATTCGTAAATCTGACCTTGCTTGGTTAAATAACGATTTAAGAAAACTAATAAGAAAGAAAAACCGTTTACACTCGAAAGCTAAGCGGTTTAACCGACCCGCCGATTGGAATAAATTTAGACAAAATAGAAATGAAGTGACCACTTCAATAAGACAAGCTCGCGAACAATATCAAAATACTCTTATACAAAAATTGTCAAATAGTAACCTATCGGCAAGAACTTGGTGGAAAACTTGTAACCAAATTTCTGGTATCAAACCTACTCACTCGGGTATTCCTCACCTGCTTAAGAATGATAACTTGATTTTTAATGATATCGATAAAGCGAATGAATTTAATAACTTTTTTGCCATGCATACAAACATAGATGATACCGAAGCTGTTATTCCTGACTTAACCGTTCCAGACTATACACTAAGTGACATTACACTTAAAGATAGTGAGGTCGAAGATGTTTTAAAGATTTTAAATCCAAATAAGGCCTCAGGTCCAGACTTGATAAGTCCAATTTTATTAAAAGAGGCTGTATTACAGCTAAAATTTCCACTTTGTAAACTATTTAATTTATCTTTATCTAAAGCTATATTTCCGGCAGATTGGAAAAAAGCAAATGTAACTCCTGTTTTTAAGAGTAATAATTGTAATGAAGTAAAAAATTACAGACCAATCTCGCTGTTAAGTATATTATCAAAGTGTATGGAGCGATGTGTCTATAAACATGTACACAACTTTCTTATTGAAAATAGGATAATCACCCTAATCAATCGGGTTTTACAAAAGGCGATTCTGCCATAAATCAACTTATAGATATTTCTAACTACTTTGGTAGAGCTTAGATAACAGAAAAGAGATAAGGGTGGTTTTTTTGTGACATCAGCAAAGCTTTTGATCGGGTTTGGCATAAAGGGCTATTATCAAAACTTAAACAATATGGAATTTCTGGAAATTTACTTAATTGGTTTTGTGATTATCTATCTGAGAGGAGTCAACGGGTGGTCTTAAATGGAAGCAATTCAACATGGAGACAGATAAATGCAGGTGTCCCACAGGGCTCAATTTTAGGTCCGTTACTTTTTCTTATCTTTATTAATGATATAGTGTCTGATATTAAAGCTACTATCAAATTATTTGCAGACGACACTAGTATTTATTTGACAGTAGACACCCCTGAAAATACTGCTGAAATTCTTAATGGAGATCTGAATAAAATTCATATGTGGTCCTCTAAGTGGCTTGTAAACTTTAACTCACAAAAAACAGAAACCATGATTATTTCAAGAAAATCAATAAAACCTAGTCATCCGATCTTAAAAATGAATGACACTGATCTTCAAGAAGTTTCTACTCATAAACATTTAGGTATTATTTTTTCAAATAATGGATTATGGAATATTCACATTGAATATATAGTTAAACGTGCATACAATAGAATAAATATCCTTAGGAAGATGCGTTTTGTACTGAATAGGTTCACTTTAGAAAAAATGTATTTTTCATACATTCGACCAATATTAGAGTACGGGGATGTCATTTGGGATAATCAAACACAATACTTGATAAATAAAGTGGAAAATGTTCAAATTGAAGCTATGAGAATTGTAACAGGTGGGAATAAATTAACTTCGATACAGATGCTTTATAAGGAAACGGGTTGGGAAACACTTTCAGAAAGTAGGGAAAAACACAAGCTCACTATGTTTTATAAAATGGTGAATAAGGAAACTCCATATTATTTACAAAACTTGTTACCAAATCAAATAGTTAATTTACATAACCATTTCACTCGTCAGACTCAAAATACTTCGGAAATTCGTACAAGAACCAATCTATACTCCGATTATTTCCTTCCTTCGTCTATTAAATTGTGGAATAAGTTACCAGACCAAACGAGAAATTCTACGTCTTTAAGCATTTTTAAAAGTCGTATAAAAAACCCAAATAATAAATGCCCAAATTTTTACTACACTGGTACAAGAATGGGTCAAGTATTACATGCCAGATTAAGGATGAATAGTAGTTCTCTAAATGAACATTTGTTCAAGCGAAATCTAGTAGATTCTTCAAACTGCTCGTGTGGTTTGATCGAGTCTACAGCTCATTTCTTATTGCATTGTAAAAAATATGACGAATTGCGTAATGACATTATTTTCTCAATTAATTATCCAGTCACACTAAACACGAATTTACTTTTATTTGGATCACAAGCTCTAAATTTAGACCAAAATAAAGATATTTTTGGAAAAGTACAAAAATTCCTACTAAAGTGCAAGAGATTTACAAGTTAGATTGTTATTCACTATTCTCACTAAGTTGCATTTCATCTAAACATGTGTGTAGTATTTCGGTGTAGTTTTCTTTTTTCTTTTTTTTACTTTTTTTTCTTCTTTTGTTGTATTTATTTTCATTATTTTAAAATGATTTTTTTTTCTCCTTTCTTTTTTGTTATATAGTTACTTAGTTTATACTTGTTCCATATCATAGTAAAATTGCATGCTATATTTATGTAACAGTTAACTTGAGTTGGTATTTCAAGGAAACGGATTAATATAAGCTATATATAGCTTGTTTCCGAATCCTATTATTATTGTGTATTTTGTATGATGATATATTTGTATTGATGATGAATAAATATGTTTAAACTAAACTAACCCTACATGCTACTCCTTTGTGTTCAAACTGGTAAACTAATCCCGAATTCTAATTTACAGGACGCAAAGACTATTGCAAAGAAGTTAGGAACTTCTATAGAAATAACGTCATGTCCAGATGCACTTCAGCATTTAAAGAATGAAACTTTACGATGGATCAGATCGCATGATCCTGTAAGTATCTGATTATTAGCATGTATATTTTTGTAAGTATTTAATATGTTATCAATTTTTGTTTGTCTTTGAAAAAGCAATTTCTTACATGTTTATGTATATTGTGTTGTTGGTTTGATTATTATGATTGCGATTATGAAGGTTGTAAAAAGGACAAACCGATCGTTTCATTAAATATTTGAATCCTTCACGTTGAATCATTACTTAGATCTACGTAATAATTTGGCATAGAGCTAATGCTTTATATATTGTTTTCACTTTTACATAAATAAAACTTGATTTTTTTCGAGCCTTCGACTTTAGTCGAAAAAGCGAGACATAGCGATCCTACATTCCGTCGTCGTCGGCGTCGTCCACAAATATTCACTCTGTGGTTAAAGTTTTTGAAATTTTTATAACTTTCTTAAACTATACTGTATTTCTACCAAATTTGTACAGAAGCTTGTTTATGATTATAAGATAGTATCCAGAAGTAAATTTTGTAAAAATAAAATTCCATTTTTTTCCGTATTTTACTTATAAGTGGACTTAGTTTTTTCTGCCGGGAAACATTACATTCACTCTGTGGTTAAAGGTTTTAAAATTTTAAGAATTTTCTTAAACCATCCTGGATTTGTACCAAACTTGTACAGAAGCTTGTTTATGATTATAAGATAGTATCCAGAAGTAAATTTTGTAAAAATAAAATTCCATTATTCTGTATTTTACTTTTAAATGGACTTAGATTTTCTGCCGGGAAACAAAAACATTTACTTTGTGGTAATGTTTTTAAAATTTTAATAACTTTCTTATACTATTTTGGATTTGTACCAAACATGGGCAGAAGCTAGTATCTAAAATAGTATCTAAAATGAAATTTTGTTAAAATTTGTACCTGTGTATCTGTATTTTACTTATAAATGGACTTATTTTTTCTTCCAGTTAACATTACAATCAGTTTGCAGTTTTTAAAACATTTATAAGATTCCAAAATTATCCTGGATTTTTACCAAACTTGGACAGAAGCTTCTTACAATCAAAAGATAGTATCAAGAGGAATGATTTTATTGATTTTTTCCTCATTTTTGTTGAGCCTGCGATTAACAGAAAAAGTAGGCGAGACACTGGGTTCCGCGGAACCCTTACAAATTTTTTAACATTTTGAAACGGAAGAAGTTTGTAAAATTCCGTTTCACTTAATTTAACAAACACTTAGATCATAAACGTTCTCAAAATACATATTTAAATTTACTTTATTTATGTTGCAAAAGGAAAAAGAGAAAATCATACGAGAGACTTTTGTTTTGTTTTGTTTTAGTGGGTTTTATTGGGTTTTTTTTGTCTGATTGTTTTTGTTGTTTTGTTGTTGTTGTTTTTGGTTGTTTTTCTTTTTTTTGGGAGGGGGGGGGGGGTACATACGATGTTCAAAAAGATAGTTTGAATAAGCATAACTCTTAATGATAAAGTATGCAAAATATGGTCGTTTGTGAAAATATAATTCCAAGTGTCAAGGGCATTTTTTTTATCGGCATAATGTACATTTGAAATAAATTTTGTTGCAGAATGACATCATTGGACCTGTAGGATATGGCGCTGCTCGATTTATTCAAAAGGATTCTACACTGAGTATTACAATTCGATTTGAAAATGACCACAACGCTTCAGCTCCTGCACAGAAAGTATTTGTAGTTCATACATTTGATAAATCAATTGATATGAGAACATTCAAACTGGGGAAATTTGGTTTTGGAAACATCAACCATGATTTGAAGGAACGAACACAGTTTCAGGTAAATATTTTAAAGTGAATACCTGATGATATAGATGGTTCTAAACATAAATCAGTTCCGCGTATTTTAATTATAATTACACCTTATGTAAGAATCCTGGGTTTTGATTGGTTAATAGCCAGTGTATTTTTCACCAATTTACTGTTATCAAATGAATATCGTTCATTTTTAACGTCGCCGGGGTATTTGCTAAAAGGATATTCCTTTTTTACCCTCTCTGCCGTGGTATTTGTCAAAAAATACTCTATCCGACTGGACGCTTGTAACGTCACGATCATCAATGCGTTTTAGTACATTAACATTCGGTGTAATTAAACAGATATATCATGTTATTGAGGGGTATTTGCGAAAAATACCAGTCTTGAGAATGAATTTCCCTCGCCTTACGGCTCGTGAAATTTAACATTCTCTCGACTGGTATTTTTCGCAAATACCCCTCCTTAACATGATATATCTGTTCACAATTGTATCGTTTGATACAATAGCAGATACGAAAATTAGTTAGTAAATAATGGTTTATATTTCAATTTTCATTAAGATTTCTTAGAATAAATGTTTTATATTGATTTAAAAAAAAATATAGTTAATGTAGAATTTTTTTTAATCATCGCTTTTTCTTTAATACTTTGATCATTCTTCTTTAATTCATAATTACATCATATCTCATTTCGATATGCATGGAAAACACATTCATATCACATCTTCTTATTTCTATGTTAGGTTTTAGATACAATAGCATACAGCGGTTTGTAATATTTTTTACGATTATTTTTAGTGTATCAACACTAAAAGAAGAATATATTAAACTGTACGAACACAATACAGAGTAATTCATATAGGAAAGAATGCCATTTGTTTATGCTGCCTGATAGGCTTTGTATAGTACTCTCATGTTATTTTCTTTTGAATGCTTTCTGTAAGTAATTCCCTTATTGAGTCACCCTCTTTAAATAAAGTCATTACTTACTTACTTACTTATTGAAATCGGTATAAAAAGCTTTATTACTATTCATTAACAATACTTTTTTAATTACATAGGTATCTGTGAATTTAACTGAAATATATGAAGGTTTATTTGTACGTATTAGAGGTGGACTGGACATTATGAAAAAAAGAGTAACTTGGGAGTTTCAAACAGTTGAAGCCAGTACAGGTATTTACATTTAGTACATATTATGTTATTGCTGCTATCATTCTAGTCGTATTGGTATTAGTTTCAATTTACTTTGCAAATGCTGAAAATCAGTAGAACCTTTCGAAAGCAAATTTAATTGCTAAAACATACTATAATTTTTACAAAGCAGTTGTAAACATTTTTTGATTTTTTTGTAAGCATGAGCATAACATGAAAAAAAAATCTAACCGATTCTCAAGAACAAGGATGCAGACCTGTCATTTGTATCTATTTTGTTAAAGTTCCGTATTTATTTACTACCGATGTACAACACTCTTTGCAAAAAGCTTGTTATTTTGAAACATAGGATCGAGCATCTTTCACAAACTAAATGTTTCATTTTCAAGTTTTCTAGGTATTATATGTACTTGGATAAGAATCCAATCTGGATTACGCAGTACTTTCTATGAAGTAACAACAGCCAATGCTAGCTTTTTTAAATCGTTTATCTATCTATGTTACAAAGTTATTTTTCAATATTCTTCCATTACAAGTATACTACAAATGGTTAGACCAATGCAAGAATTTGATATTCCTGTTTTTTTTTTGTGTTTAAAATATGAGGATATAATGTGTTTATGAATAAACAAAGATGTAATTTTATGGCAATGAAACAAGAACTAAACACACAAAGTGACAAAAAAGCATATACAGGGCAATATTCGATCTTCAGCAATATCCGTATATGTCTATACACAATATCTAGCTCTACATCGTCCCATGTTCACGATATGAAATAGAAAACGGAAATGAGGAATGTGTCAAAAAGACAACAACCCGGGTAAAAGAAAAAGAAAGAAACGAATTAAACAAAAAAAATCGTAGATCTAGAATAAACATTCATGCAGTTTTGTTTTTCAATAACAGCTACACTCATCAACTCATTTAAATCAGTGGTTTTAACTGGTGAAGCCAGTGACCCTTTTTGTTACTTTCTGTAACACACCCTTGTCCGCTCATATTTGGTAGGACTAAAGTTGCTAAGGCTTTTAAAGTATTCTGTACGTTATTTTTTTAAGAATATCAGCAATATTTTTTGTGTGGCCATTGTTTTGTTTGCCCTTTATAGAAATTATGATATGTATTGTCCCTTGTCGTTGTTCACAGTATTTCTAGTTGATTATATAAACTATTCGAAGTATAAAAACAAGCTATAAGAGGGTCTCTTGTATCGAGAGCTCTTGATGCAGTTCTTTATATTTTTCATGGCGTTGTTAGTTTGACTGACGAGTTTGAATATTTCTTTGGTATTGTTCGTCTTTTTTTTCTTCGAGAAATTGATATACGTTTTTTATTTAGGTCTTGCCCCTAGCGACCCACGTAAAGGGTTTCTCCCTCCAAACAATGGGACAAGTGGACAAGGATACGTCACGTTTACTGTCAAACCAAAGACAGATGTTAAAACTATGACAAGAATTGATATAAAGGGATCTATTTATTTCGACCAAAACGAACCAATTGATACGCCACTGATTTTCAACACGGTGAGAAATAATAAATTCATATTCTCTCCTCAACTTGCTATTTCAAGACCTCATTCAAATTAGATATAAAATGTATTGAAAACAGTTTAAAAAAAATAAATAGTAAACTTTAATAGATATGTACATATCACTGTATATTCTTCCAAACTGCTTTTGGGGACAATGATTTGATTTTCCTCTGAGTTCAGTATTTTTGTGATTTTACCTTTTATCTATATGTAAAACAGTGAACCGTTTGCGACAAGACAAATTGTGACTTAATTCAATAGAAAAAAATCATTGTTGAATAATCGACACTTAATCTTTAAAATGATAAAACATAAAGAAAAACCCTCATATTTATAACCTTACAATCTATCAAATAGCTTTTTTCTTTCTACATTACAACATAAATATTACAGGAGTGATTTCATGCTCAATTTTTGAATTGAAATAATAAATAAAAAATATTAAAAAAATAAAATCTCTTGATAATAGCGATAGAAATGCTTCTTTTTTTAACAGATTGATGACACTGCCCCAGACATTAATTGCTCTGTTGTTCAAGAAATGTTGAGTTCGGAGATATTGGCAGTATCAGTTTCCTCTAATGATATCGGATCTGGATATCAATCCACAGATGTTCTACTGATATCGGGTTTGATTTCATATTTTCATATAATTGACAATTCTATTTACTGATGATACATTATTCTCTACTTATATTACGTTATGTATTTTTTCAACCATGGGACTTATTGTAAATTGTTACAATTAAATCATCGTCACAATGCAATAACTGAATTATCAATTGTAAAGTCCATATCGAGTCTCGGACTTTAAAATCGGTAATTTAACTATCTCGATTGGATGAATTCGATAATTCACTGGACTTTGTATCAATGTAAGAATCTATATTTACTTGTATAGGCGGGAATTAACCATTGTATATATGTGCATTCTACTGTTTTATTGTTTGTGGTAGAATAAAATTACCTTTGGAATACAATTTTTATTGCAAATATTTTACTAGGAGTACAGATTTACTTTACGCATGTCAATAATGATGATATAAATAAAGCCATTATCAGTTCATTGATATTAAAATCTCATAAATCGGTTAACAGATCGACTTTAGAAGAATGGGATTTTTTTTGTAGAATACGGATATGAAACGATACTTACTGGAATAACCGAAAATGTTATACAAATACCATTACCTCCTGGAGATGAATATCAGCTTGTATTAAGTCCTGTGGATTTTACTGACAACAGACATGATTTTGAAAATATCAAACAGAAGAATTCTCTTCGTGTATACTTTCCTAGAATACAAGGTATTATTATTTTACCGTATTTCAACCGAGCGTACTCAATAGGCACTGAATGTTGTAAATCGAAAAAGGGAAAGATATGATCAAACTTTAATTTTGCCCCTTGAAATAAAAAATAATAATAATAATATCAATCCCCTAAATTTTCATGGGTACCAATATTGGTGATTATTTGATTTCATGAACTTGCAAAAGACAAAAACATTAAGATGTGGTATGCTTGCCAATGAAACAACTCTCCACAAGAGACCAAAAATGACACAGAAACTAACAACTATCGGTCACCATACGGCCTTCAACAATGAAAAAAAAACATACCGCATAGCTATATAAGGTCCAAAAGTGACGAATGTTAAGCAAACAAAACCAGCAAACTAACGGCCTAATTTTTGTACACAATAATGGACGAAAAACAAATATGATACACAACAACAAACGACAACTACTGTACTACAGGATCCTGCATTTAGACAGACACATACATTATGTTGCGGTATTTAACTAGTTTGAAGGTGCTAACAAAGCCTAACATGAGACAGTAGTTTAACATTACAACATACGAACAAACTATAAAAAAATCAGTTGAAAAAGAATTAACTCATCGGAAAGATACAAATAGAAATATACATAACAAGAACACAGAGAGGACTGTCTGTAAACAAGTATTTAGAAAATATGTAATTGTTTTAGTTTACGTATAACCACAACATCCACGATAATTGGTGCTACACGATAGTAATGAATCCAAAGTATTTTTTTCTAAATTTACTAGTAAAAAATGTAACATTAACGATGCCACTGTTTTTTTCACCAGATGCGCATTTCAATAAAGACATCTCTTCAACGATGCTCGAGTCCAAAATATTCGGCCATAAATTGCCTGAAAATTTCGACGAAATTACATTGTTTCCAAGTTTTGTTCGATTTTTTAAATTAAGACCGACAACAAATTTATGCATTTTTCTTTATCCTGTATCGATCTATCATAATTCAAAATTGAATAAAAAATAATAAAAGTGCATTTGTATCGACTTATCACGTGAAGTCTGTTTGCAGTGGTTTTTGGCCATAAGGTATACGCTACAATTTAATTCCAAATATAGACCTTGGTTCACGGAGATAACTCTTAAAATCAGTTAAGCGTTTGTTCATCAATGTATATCAAGCATTCACCTGAAACAGATGTAACCTAGAAGGTTATAATATATTTATGACAATGGTTGACACAAATGTTTTGGTTATTTTAAGAGTTATTTCCCTTAACATAGGTCAGTAGAGAGGGGTTACATAGTCTATGTCTGTTGCCCAAACTAATTCAATTTATTTAAATAAAATACTGTTTAAACTAAACATAGGTCTACCTGCTAAAGAGATTGCTGTCCTTGTAAACGAAAGAACAAAAATATTTTGTCTTCTACTTTGTTTCTAAATTTATTCATTTCAAAAGAAAAAACGAAAAGAAATTGCAAAAAGTGATGGGTTTTTCTTTCACAGATTATATTGTTATCAAAACTAGTGAAAAAGATATCATATTTGTTACCTGTTATAAGTCATTAAGGCATACGTCTTTAGAATTTTCATAATGACTACCTTATCATGAAAGCAGCAAAGATGCGATAAATTCAAACTTTTTTCTGAATCCTGTCTGACCGTGTTGACATCACTGTATTCTAGTTAATTTTCCCTTTCAATTTTCCAGATGACAATTTTTTTGCTAAAGGTTTTTGTTAATTTTAGGTGATTGTAATGACAAGAACAACTGTTCTGAAAAAGGAAACTGTACAAGCAACAATAACTGTATTTGTGATTTTGGATTTTATGGTGACGATTGCAGTAAAGGTAACTGTTTTTCAACTAATCATAAAAGGATTTTTATTCGAAAGCATTTGTTTTTATATTATTGATTATCTAATATATTGAACATTGCGTATATAATCAGCATATTTTTTATAAAGTTTTATGCGCAGCTATTTTAAACAGATCAATAAACAATGCACGAAAATCCTGGATATTTTTTATACCCCCTCCGTCTGACTGTGTGTCCGAAAAAATGCAATCCAGATTGTAAGTTTGTTTGTTATTAAATATAACATTTAACAACGTTTACTTAAATTTTGCACTAATTCATTACTAATAAAATTTGCAGATAACGTTTATTTATTTTCTGAATTATTATCATGTATGTTGGCGAAATGGAACTAAAGAAGCATCCGTTATGAGGGATTAATAATTTCATTACGCTAGTTTTAAATTTTTCGAGGAAGAATTGATGTTACAAATAAAATGTTTGCTGGTATGTTAAACTTCGATCTGTTGGTTTATGTCAAATTCTGTGATTATTAAAGTTAAATATTATTAGTCTTCACTTTGCTATTTCATTTCCACCTTTCCACATTTGCAGATTCATCGCCACTTGAACCACCAATATTAGATGCTCGAGATGCCAAAGGGTTTGAAGATTCAGCCATTTCATTGTTTTTATCGGCTAAAGTTACAAATGGTACATCATACGACAGCTTCAAGATATTTATAATGAATTTCCCTGACCTTTCAACATTTTCATCTGGACAAATGGTTGATTATCGTTGGGAACTAAATTTCAGTGATTTTGGAAACATTACTTTTATGCCACCGAGGGATGTATCTGGAAATTTCACATTCCACGTTCTTGCGGAATTGGTACAAGGGTCACAAAACTCAACGAGACTTGGTTTTATATCCGTTGTTATCAAACCAATTGTTGATGGTGTGGATTTGCGAGTACGAGTCGATTGCTTTAGCATGAAGACATCTTATGCCAATTTACATATACATGCACCTCTGAAAGATGTAGATAATTCAGAATCGCTTGAAGTAAGTGTTACGGTCCCAGATAACTTTAGTTTGAGTTCAGGACAAGAAATTGATTCAGGATCATTTGTACTATCATCTACGGATATATTAAATACTATTGAAGTGTTTGGGACAAATATGACGGAGATTGATTCCTTCAATATTACAATAGTTGCAATAGTTATAGAGAATGGAACGTCGCTGCAAAAGTCTTATTTGGAAACTGTTACTGTAGAGACATGTTCAGGTGGGATTCTTGTCAATTATTATTCTTGTATTTTAATTTTATAAGCAAACACCCAGTTATTGCACATGAATAAACATAAATGATTAGTACACACCAAAGAGACAATTACCAAGACACAATAAAAAAACCCACATTAATTTACATTCGAATGTTATAAAGATAATTTAACCAATATCTGTGGTAAACACGCTCCAGTTACGATCAAATAAAAAGACCTAATACAGAATGGTATTCAGACGATCTTAAGGCTGCCAAAAGAGATAAGCTTGTTTGTCAACTTATCAGACCGTATGATTGGTTAATATTTATTGTAGTCTGGCACATTTAAAAGAATTTTTCTCTGAGGCTATTTAACGTTTTTCAGAACACATTAACGGTTGTTCCTTCTTTTTACATATTTGGTGACAATTATCATGCTTTTTAAGCATACAAAAACGAAATATTGTTTTCCTTCAGAAGCACTCCCTTATGACTCCCTTTTTGATTTTGAAGTATCGATTGTGTCTCGTACATGTAACACATTTTGTTCCATTAAACATAACAAAATGTGTGACCAATGTAATAACCTTTATAAAACGTTGATTTCAATTACATAATTGCGGATATCTGAACTTGTCTTTCTGTTTTCATTGATGAAAATAGCACTTTTATATCTGAACTGAAAATCACATTCTAGGAAAATGATATAATTAAGTTTAGCAAGTTAAAAGTTAAAATGTATGATGCAATTTGGAAACGATATATGTTTGCCAATAAGACAACTTTCCAAATAACGGGCATTTCAATTTACTTTTGTGTGCGTTTAATGTGAAACCTAGCACATACAATTATCTCCGAACCTAACATAAATATTTTTATGCCCCACCTACGATAGTAGAGGGGCATTATGTTTTCTGGTCTGTGGCTCCGTTCGTCTGTACGTCCGTCTGTGCGTCCGTCCGTTCAGGTTAAAGTTTTTGGTCAAGGTAGTTTTTGATGAAGCTGAAGTCCAATCAACTTGAAACTTAGTAGACTTGCGAGTGGGGCATCCGTGTACTGTGGACACATTCCTATTTTTATATCAGTATATATTTAGTTTTTCATATATAAATATATAAATCTACTAGTCTTTGTATTATATTATAGGTAAAGCTTTGGAACCACCTATCATTCATGTCGAGAACTCAATAGGCGATGAGGACAGTCCCATACCATTTTACGTTTCTGCAAAGGCTTCGAACAACACAGAAGTTCAAATTCATAGAATTTACATCTTTCTTAGCCAATATCCTGTCAACTCTTCATTTTCACGTGGAAATCCTGTAGATGATCTTTGGAAACTTGAAGAATTTGAATTTGGTCAAATGTTTTACAATCCACCGGAAGATTATTCTGGCACGTTCGATCTTCATATATCAGCATACATATTTAGTGGAGAAGAAAATTCTACAACTGAAGCTTCGTCAAAAGTCAAGGTTAATCCAGTAATTGATGGAATGAATATAACATTAAGTGTTGGATGTTATCAGGAAAATAAACCTATCATAGAATTAAACATTACCACATATCTTCTCGATAAGGATAATTCCGAGTCTGCAAGTTTCTATGTCACAGTTCCTTCTGGTTTTATTCTTATACCTGGTGTTAATATAGTTGGAAACTTATACCAAGTTGACCTCCCGGACATCAACAACTTGATTCTGAAGAGTAATCAAATTCTTTCACCTATCACTTCCCCACTTGAAGTCGAGGTTTCTGCTCTTGTAAAAGAGAGAGAAGTCAAGAAGCGGATGAAAATCATAGAAAAAGCAGTTTTGCATAAATGTTTAGGTAATCTAACTATTTTTCATGATATTGTATTGATATTTGTTCGGCCGTTGGTACTTTAGAAGAAAAAATAATGAAATATAATCAGAATAAATTACTTGTTAAATAGATAAAAAAAAACAAAAAAAAAAAAAACGAAAAAAAAACAAAAATTTAAGTTACAGAAATAAATAATCTTTAATATCCACAGAAAAAGTCCCTTGCGTTGAAAACTGACCAAAAAGGTCTCTTTGGAAGGTACATTTTTCACATAGAAGGTGTGAAAGAGTAAAAGTAATTGAGTCATTTGTTCCAATAATACATAATACTTTTTTTCTATCTATGATATTTTTCATTGTTAAGCCCTAAAAATTTTAAACTTATATACAAGCACATAAAAATTGTGTAGTTTATTGACAAATAAAACCGGTTGCGCGTCTGGCTTATACTAAATTTAGTCCTGGTATCTATGATAAGTTTATTTGTAATAATTTGGAAACGCTGACCATCTATATGGCGTCATAAATAGTCAAAGTTAAAATGTTACCTTAATGGCCAATTCACACTTATATTTGAACAAATAGATGTAAACCAAACCTTACCTTAAAAGATATTTTACCTAAATTTGTTTCTTTGTAAAATAAATTAGATAGTAGAATAGCTGTTTGGTAATTCATGGCCATCTTTTAAGTAAATGATATATATTCTGTAATAGTTAATTACCAAACCTTCTGATTGTGAGACAAAAAATCTTATACAGGCTAAATAGGTTAGAACTTTAAAAACTCATGATTAAAAAATAAATGTTAATTTCAAATCTACAGATAAAACAAAATGCCATTTCCAAATTATAATTGCGGCTCTCCCAATACAATAATGGCTTAATGCAAAATTAGATATTTTTGAGCTCTCTTACAAGTGTTCGTCGGATTTATGTCTTAAATAGTACAACATATATTGAAACCTCACTGTATGTCGCGTACCTACTCGATGAAATAGTTCATGGAAATGTATAGGTCTTTATGTTAAAATTACTTTATAGTATGTATCAATTTTTTTTAAATGACATTACTTTAAAGCACCAGGGAGTATGGTGTCAACCATATTCTTCTTTCCGTTCTTCAATCTCCTTGAATTATTCATTTGTCCAGATTCATTTTAGCTCACCTGGCCAGAAGGGCCAAGTGAGCTTTTCTTATCACTTGGCGTCAGTCGTCCGTCGTCCGGCGTCGTCCGTCGTCGGCGTAAACTTTTTACATTTTGAACTTCTCCTAGAGAACCACTGAATGGAATGAAACCAAACACGGCATGAATGTTCATTATAAGGTGCTGACCAAGTGTTGTTACTTTGTAGCCGATCTATCATCTACGATGGCCTCCAGCGGGGGACTTAGTTTAACATAGGACCCTATGGGAAATGCATACAAATGACTTTTTTTTCAAACCACTGAATGGAATGAGACCAAACATGGCATGAATGTTCCTTATGAGGTGTTGATCAAGTGTTGTTACTTTGTAGCCAATCCATCATCCAAGACGGCCGCCAGCGGGGGACTTAGTTTAACAGAGGACCCTATGGGAAATGCATACAAATGACTTCTTTTAGAGAACCACTGAATGGAATGAAACCAAACATAACATGAATGTTCCTTATGAGGTGCTGCCAACTGTTGATACTCTGTAGCCGATCCATCATCCAAGATGGCCACCAGCGGGGAACTTAGTTTAACATAGGACCCAAAGGGAAATACATATAAATGTCTTCTTTTAGAGAACCGTTAAATGGAATGAAATCAAACATAGCATGAATGCTCCTTATTAGATGTTGACCAAGTGTTGTTAATTTGTAGACGATCCAACGTCCAAGCTGGCCGCCAGTGGGGTGACTTTGTTTAACATAGGACTTTAGGGAAAATGCATACAAATGACTTCTTTTAGAGAACCACTAAATGGAATTAAACCAAACATAGCATGAATGCTCCTTAGGAGGTGCTGCCCAAGTGTTGTTACTTTGTAGCATCATTCAAGATGGCCGCCAGCGGCGGACTTGGTTTAACATGGGACCTTATGGGAAATGCTTACAAAAGTCTTTTTCACGTGAACCACTGAATTGAATGAAACTAAACATAGCATGAATGCTCCTTTCCTAATCAGGTGCTGGCCAAGTGTTGTTAATTTGTAGCCAAATTTTATCTTTTTCATATAATTTCCAAAACCCAAGTAGAGTCAGTTGAGCGATACAGGCTCTAGAGAGCCTCTAGTTTGTAATACTTCTTACATTAGTGTATAATGAGATTGACTTACTTGTTGTGCAAGTGTAATTAAATATTATGTCTAGTTTCATGTTAATGCATCAAATTTGTCACTGTTCGCACTGACGGTGAAATTTTGAAATCAGATTAATTAAATTAATAATCAGTAGGCGAGTAGGGGCTGGAACATTGCTACCCTATCTGACGTAGGTCTGTCATATTTGCCAGGTATGTTGACGTCTATGTCAACAAAATAGTTTCTCGTGCATATTTGTAATCCCTATGCACCCTTGTCCTTACAACAAAATTAGCCCTTATTGTAGTTTATTATTATGCTCTTCCAACTTCAACTTTCTATTACTGAAACGAAATGGTATTCAATTCAAGTATTGTTTTATCTTAAGATATACGATATTTATGCCCCTGCATATTAAAGTTTGGAAATATATTGTTTTACAACTGAACGTCAGTCCGTCTGCTCTATATAATTATTCCAGAGAACTCCTACTATTGTTTGAATGCTAAGATGTTTTCACTTTTCTGGCTGTGAAGATGTGAATGTGGTCAAGGTTTTGATTTTGATTGATATTTGCTCTTTTGGGAGATAGTTGAACTTTGGAATGTTTGTGGGGGCATCATTTTGTCTAGTCGTCTATTACACTAGTGAGATTATGTTGAGAAAGTTAGAGAGTTCAATTTATCATAACGGAAACTTCGAATGAATATTAGAATTGTACAGTTAACCTTTTCTATATATTTTCATGGCCTCGCAACGAAGTTGTCGGTGTCATATAGTTTTACCCTTGTCTGTCATTCCGTAATTCCGTCATTGCGTCATTCCGCAACAAACCATTATACGGAGTTTATTTTCTAAACGCCTTCAGATGGTGAACTGATTTTAGTATGTGAGTTAACCATGATGAGTTACAGATCAAGTTTAAGTTTCGTTCCGCTCCGCTAATTTTTGCCGAAATTACGGGCTTTGGACATTGATAAATTGTTGAAAATCACAGTTATACGGACTTTATTTCTAAACCCCTTCAGATTTTAGGCTGATATTTGGTATGTGAGTTAACAATGATGAGTTACAGATCAAGGTTAAGTTTCGTTCCGCCCCGTTAATGTTTGCCGAAATTACGGGCTATGGCATGTATGGACTTTGATAAATTGTTGAAAATCAGATTTATACCGACAAAACCCTTTCAGATTTTGGGATGATTTTTGGCATGTGAGTTAACCAAATGAATTACAGATCAAGTTTAAGTTTTGTTTTGCTCCACTAATTTTTGCCGAAATACGGGCTATTGACTTTGATAAATTGTTGAAAAACACAGTGATACGGAGTTTTTTTCGTAACCCCTTCAGATATTGGGCCGATTTTTGTTATGCGAGTGAACCATGATGAGTTACAGATCAATTTTAAGTTTCGTTCCGCTTCGCTAATTTTTTCCGAAATGACGGGCTATGGTATGTATGGTCTTTGATAAATAGTTGAAAATCACAGTTATACGGACTTTTTTCTAAACTCTTTCAGATATTGAGCTGCTTTGTGGTATGTGAGGTACCCATGATGAGTTACAGATCAAGTTTAAGTTTCGTTCCGCTCCGCTAATTTATGCTGTAATTTCGGGCTTTGGACTTTGTTCAATTTTAGAAAATCACAGTCATACGGACTTTTTTTCCTAATGTCAGATATTGGGCTGATTTTTGGTATGTGAGCTAACCATGATGAGTTACAGATCAAGTTTCGTTCCTCTCCGCTAATATTTGCCAAAATAAAGGGTTTACAACTTTAAAAATTGTTGAAAATCACAGTTATACGGACTTTTTTTCTAGACGCCTCCAGATTAAGAACCGATTTTTGATTTGTGAGACTACCATAATGTTTGTGTCCACATGTGTTATTGAAATTGCAGATTTTTCAACTTATTGGGACGGGGCCATTTTTGTCGCTTTGACACATCTAGTTTATTTTTATTTTATTTTTTTAAATTTTTTTGGGGGGTGGGTAGATACGATGTTTAAAATATAATATGAATGAGCATTATTCTTTATTAAATAGTATGAAAACTATGGGCATAGTTCCAAGTGTCAAAAGTATTATTTTTTTAATCGACATAATGTTTATTTGAATTATTTTGGGTCCAGAATGACATCATTGGACCTATAGGGTATGGCGCTGCTCGTGTCATACAAAAAGATTCTACACTGAGTATTACAATTCGATTTGAAAATGACCACAAGGCTTCAGCTCCTGCACAGAAAGTATATGTAGTTCATACATTTGATAAATCAATTGATATGAGAACATTCAAACTGGGCAAATTTGGTGTTGGAAATATCAACTTTTTGAGACGGGGTCATTCGTGTCGCTTTAAAACACCTAGTTTGTTTATTCTTATGACAATAAGAACGAAGACAAACATTTCCTTTATATCAATTCTTAAGTAAATGTATTAAAAACAATATGTCATTGTATAACTGAACATTATATTTCAAATTAATTAATCAATATATTTCAGATTCAACGACAACAAGCGGGATTTTAAATACGGAAAAAGGTATTTCATCATCAACAACTAACAGTGCAGCTGTCTTAACTACACAAACAAATACAACTGTTGTTTCTACAAAAGGTATTACCTAGTATCGATATAAGATTAAATCTTACTGTTATAACATATGTTCTATAACACCAAAGTTAACACAAATGCATGTGCATGAAATTTTAAACCCAAAAAATAGAAAAGATAGAATAGGTCTTATGATCATTTACAAAATGAAAATTTATAGTCGAATCAGTGTCATTAATGACGCATTTTCTTTTGCAAGATTTTTTTACAGAAATTCTAACGAAATCATGTTTTATTTCGTATCGTGCTAGAAAATACATCAACTGGAAGTCCTTTGTCAATCTTTGACGTCATTCAGTATATGACGTCACGCCTGTATGCGATACAGATTTAGCTATGCGATACGGGTTTAGCTATGCAATGTGGGGTATGCGATACGGGTTTAGATATGCGATACAGGGTATGTGATACAGACTGTTTAAAAGACCCTTTATTAGATATATCAAATTGCTGTATTTAGTACTAAATACAGGATAAAGGCAAATATCGTTATTCATTTTGTACTATAATTAATTGTTTGTGCTATACAGTCAACGACAATCGTGCTTTATCATATGTTTAGTAGTAAATACAGTAGTTTTGCATATGTGATAAATAGCCTGCTGTTTATTCCATATCGCGCAACTTTGATGCGCACCCTTTATCGCATACCCTTTATCACACCCCTACCCTTTATCGCATACCCTTTATCACACCCCTACCTATGTGACGTCACGAACGTCAAGTTTTCATATTTTTTGGCACACTGAATGCAACTATGAAAAATACAAAACACACAAATTAATGCAATAATAAACAAAATATTTTTTAAAACAACAGCAAGCAAATTGTAAGGTAACCCGTATCACCCTCGACCAATATCATCCCTCGGGCCTAAAGGCCCTTGGGCTGATATTGATGTCTCGGGATGATACGACATATGATACGGATTTTGCCATGTATTATTCTCTATGTATCAGCTATTCGTGATGATATCGATATCAGTCGCGGTTGCGAATGCATTATCACACTTCCAATCTATACGACTACACGTCATCGATATAATTCACTGTTGCAAAGGCTTTACTAAACCCCTAATCTGTATGACGCAATGTCCTCGATGTCATTCACTGTTGATATAACTGATCAATATATTTTGGACTTGATCGATATATTTCAGATTCAATGCTATTAAGTGGGAGTTCAAATCCCGGAACAACTTTATCCACTACATACAGTGCATCTGTCTTTACAACGCCAGCAGCTGCAACTGTTGCCTCTACAAAAGGTCTGAATATATATAAATATAATATGTAATTCTTGAATACCACATTATTTTACACATATGCATATAATTATGTAATTGCTTTATCTTAAAATAGGCATTGGAAGAAAATTCACCACTTTTGTGGTTATAATAGGAAAGCAAAGAATATCAATGACACATAATAAGTTCATGCACAGCAAAATAAAAAAAAAAAACATACAAAAAGCAAAGGAACAGCGCTTTTATAGCTGTTCTTCATCTCATAGTCACAATGAGACCTTTAATACGAAGCAAATAAAACAGTCAGCAAGTAATGTTCGTCATAATAGAAATTTCTAAAGAATCATTAAAGGCTAAACAGGTTTTTTTTTTATGTCATATGTTATTTTTCTGTGTTTTAGTGTTTGAGATTATTGCAATTAAGTTATCAAGCATGTATAAAAAAAATCAACATAACATTATATAACTGATCAAAACATTTACGACTTGATCTATATACTTCAGATTCAATAATATCTAGTGTGAGTTTATATTCCGGAAAAGTTTTATCAACAACAAACAGTTCATCTGCCTTTACAACGGTAGCAGCTGCAACTGTTGCCTCTACAAAAGGTATCAATAAATATAAATATAAAATGGACAACTCTCTGTTACTTGTTTCACGGTTTATAATTGCGACGAATAATGCATTTGTTTTTTAATGTAAAATTATACCAAAGTAGCACATTATTGTCATGAAAAGCATGTCCAAAAGTTGTCACATTTTCACATATGCTCAGCATTCTTTGAAGGAGACATTTTTTTCGTTGAGCTTTTTGGTGTTTTTATACTGCTATATCTATTTCCTATTGTCAAATCCCTATAATTGGTGTTTGCATATTTCCTCGACAAACGTAGAACTTTGACTATTGATGCAAATGCCAAATCATTGATTAAACATATTTTGTATGGGGTTTTTTCTGAGACGGAACATGGTTAGCATTTTAATGTAGTTTTATCATCTCTTTGTCTTTGTTAGCAAAACAGTTTTTCATTAATCTTTATGCATGCACCCTTTAAATATGCCCACAATTTACAAAAATTTAATTTTGCTTTTGAAGTTTATTTTTTGTAATTGATACGAAGGTGTATCCAATTTTAGTTTGTTTTCATATCTCAAAATAGTGGATTGTTTGCATATTGCATGTGGTGAATTGATGTTAGCAAGTACCATTAGTCATAACAGAAACGTCTATAGACCCTCAAAACCTTAAAAGAAGGATTAACACTATATTTTAGTTTTTGCATGTTTAGGATAATTACAATAAATACAAAAAGTCCTTTGTTCTCAATCTAAAGTAAAGGTGATGTATGAAAATTGTTATTACATTTTATAACAAAACCCTCTATTTAAGATATTTTAACAAATCTATTAAGATTCAGTGCCATCGTACGGTGGTTTAAATACCGGAAACGTTATTGCTTCATCTAAGACTTACAGCGCGGGAGTCCTTACAACACAAACATCTACAATCGTTGTTTCTACAAAAGGTATGACCAAGTATCAATATAAGATATTCAAAACAAATCAAATTCGACAATGTATTACCTTACTGGGGAAAATTCTATAATGTATATAATCCTTAAATACAACCTTGACACATATAACATGTATCCATTGTATAATGGTACAGCTTAATTATAGTAGGAAGTGCTTAATAAAACCAGGTTCAAACAACAATTTTTTCGTAATAGCTATGTATCAATGTCAGTAAAATAGCAGTTGTTACCAAATAGTTCGTTTCTATGTATGTTGACGTTTTCTCTTGTCGAGTTTAGTGTTCTGTTGCTCCGTTGTTTTCCTCTTATAATTGATGTTTGTCCCGCGGTATTAGTTTTCGCCTAATAGATTTATGACTTTTGAACAGCAATACACTACTGTTGCCTTTATTTGTGACACGTTTCAATTCAGTCAAGATATTTAAAAATATCAAGGGACTTAATATTTTTCCTTGAACTTAATGGTTTGGCATCAAATATTCAGAGAGCTGTCATAAACATGTGGAGTATACAGCAAGTCGAAAAGCTTATTGAGGTTTTGAACACTAAAAGTGTATCAAGTGTGTCATTTGTTGCAAATGCGATGATTTTTTGTCACTAGATTACCCACTACTGAGGTATCTGTTTGTTTCACCGAAAGAGTAAGGGACGAGCATTGCATCTGTTTTTGAGGAACCGTCTCCAGAAACTTTAAGATGGTTATTGAACGGACGAAGTAATTCATTGAAAAGGACAATGTTTTACGATATACGAACAATCGGATTTTTTTCATGTTCAATTATATCAAAATATCGAATTTTCGATGAAAGAATACTTAAACCTTAAAATCTTAATCACGCATATGCAAAACTTTCAATCACAAAAATACTGAACTCCGATGAAAATTCAATCGTAAAGTCCCTAATCAAATGACAAAACTCATCAAACAAATGGACAACAACTGTCATATTCCTGACTTGGTACAGGCATTTTCAAATGTAGAAAATGGTGGATTGAACCTGGTTTTATAGCGCTAAACCTCTAACTTATATGACAGTCGAATCAAATTCCGTTATATTTACAACGATGCGTGAACAAAACAGTCTTAACAAACAAAAGTCAAAACATGAGTACAGCAGTCACAATCCCAAAACAAATAATAATTTACAAAAAAGCACAAAAAAATCTATCAAATTAAAAAAAAAAATCATTGCTTCGAGTGTCTGACGTAAAAAAATTGTAAACGTCACATAGGAAGAAATTTTGTCGTTCAATGTTTATTCAAAACAATTATAATTTCACATTGGGAATGATGGTATACAGGTTTAAAAAATCAAAAGTTATGTTAGAATTAATTTCAGAAATAAATCGATATTTTAAATTGTTTAGAAGTTCTTTAGAATATTTAAGAATCACATATGGTTAATACCATTACGCGAGTAACATGACTTTGTCGTTTGTCGTTCAAAGTATTTTCAAATTGATAATATCTCAATAACATAATGACGGGATCTTTTAAAAAAGTTCATCGGAAGGTATCAAGACCTTGTCGATAAATATCAACTTCACAAATAATACACGATGGTCTTGATGTATAGATTCTGAGTATTGATGCTGTTTATCATCTTAAAAACGTGTTTTATAGTTCTTTCATTTGTCTTTGTTCTATTATTAATATAAATTTTCCTGTTAAATGGTTCCATGTGATATCCGTTTGACGTTGCTCGGTACTTATACATCTCGTCAATGTGTTTGTATTGTCTTTCATTTTTGTACTTTAAAAGATCCCGTCAGTATGATATTGTTCTATTTTATGTCATTATGATATATTTCTATTATGAATTACAAAATAAGTTGAACCATAAACGTCAAAATCATTCAATCGCGTAGTGCAATTAACTATTTGTGGATTCTTATAAATTCTATATATAACTTTTGGACTATTTTCAATCTCGGTCTATTTCTGAAATTTATTCTTACATACTTTTGATATTTTAACCCTATATGCTAACATTGCCGATGTAAATTTTAAAATTGTTTGTATGCACATTGAACGACAAATCTATGTGACGTATAAAATTTTCTGACGTCAGACACACAAATCAATGAATGCGTTTGTAGATAGATGTTTTTGTGTCCTTTTAAATTGTTCCTTTTAAAATTGTTATACGATGATGACTGATGTACCCATATTTTGACTATTTTATTTATTGTGTCTGTTTAGTTAACGCATCAATGTAAATATAACGGAATTTGATGAGACTGTCATCAAAGTGAGAGGTTTAGCGCTATAACACCAGGTTTAATCCACCATTTTCTACAATTGAAAATGCCTGTACCAAGTCAGGAATATGACAGTTTTTGTCCATTCGTTTTTGATGCGTTTTGTTATTTGATTTTGCCATGTGGTTATGGACTTTCAGAATTGATTTTCCTCTAAGTTCAGTATTTTTGTGATTTTACTTTTTAAAGTACAGAATCACGTTATAAGAACTCAAGATACACAAAAAGTTTCATATACAAAACACACCAGCAAAAAAAAAAAGAGTATTTTGAAGGAAAAAAAATTCTCTCTGAATTTTCTTGCTGCTGATATACAGCTAAATCATTTTGATATTGTCAATATTATTGTTCTCATTGATTCTAATGTCGAATCATTGATTGCTCCGGCTAGAATGCTTGTCGGGGCAAGATATTTCAGCCTTTTGTCGTAGATTTATCTTATTTTGAGGTGCATTTTGTCATTAAGACAGCTTGTCAAGCATTATTATAATCAATATGCTCTCTGGATATTAAAACTCGATCGACCCTTTCTTGTTATTTAAGTCTTTGGACGTGTATTTATTTTTAAATAAACGGAAGTGTGTACAATTTAATTATGTTATCCATGTTTGAAATGTTACTTAACAGTTTATAACTGAATCTTTTATTTTAAATGTATTTACAAATCTATTTTAGATTCTGTGACATCAAATGGGATTTTCAGTCATGGGAAAGATATTGCCTCATCTAAGACTAACAGTGCAAGTGTCTTATCAACAAAAACAGCTACAACTGTTCATTCTACAAAAGGTATCCTGGTTACTAACCAATAGTCTGTTTCTATGAATTTTGGGTTTTGTTTTTGTTACAGTTTAGAGTTTCTGTTGTTCTGTTGTTTCTCTCTTATAATTGATGTGCTTCCCTCGGTTTTAGTTTGTGACCCGGATTTGTTTTAGCTTAATCTATTTCCGACTATCAAACAGCAATAAACTACTGTTGCTTTTATTTATGACAATTTTCAATAAAATATAGTTTTTTTTAAAATAGCAAATTCGACATTGTATCATTTTGCTGATAAAAAGTTCTATTATCTTTAATACCACATTTAGTCAGTTTATTTTCGACTTATGAGTTTGACTGTCACTCTGGTATCTTTCGTCCCTCTTTTATACATTATACAAATATGCACATAGTTCTGATTCTATATTTTTTAAATACGACATGCATTTTCCCCCTTGTTTGTTATTTTCTTCTTTGTCTACTGGTCTTTGGTTGTTTTTCTTTTTTCTAGCCATGGCCTTATCTGTTTTCGACATATGAGTTTGATTGTCCCTATAGTATCATTCGTCCCTCTTTAATACCAATATCTGGCATGAAATTGTGTAATGTCATCTTTTAATGAAGATGTATATACTTGTATCACATCAATAACACTGGGTCGACCTGAGCGTCAATGATGAGTCTTATGAAGACGAAACGTGCGTCTGGCGTATTAAATTATAAAACTGGTACCTTTGATAACTATGTAAATCCACTGGGTTGATGCCACTGCTGGTGGACGTTTAGTCCCCTCGGTTATCACTAGCCCAGTAGTCAGCACTTCAGTGTTGACATGAATATCAATTATATGGTCATTTTTTTATGCAGTTAAGCTGCATTATGCGAGCACCCTAGATTTGTGTTCTACGCAATAAAAAAAGTCGCATATATTTGCATCTTATAAAGGCAATTTTATTTGCTCTTTGATGATTTAAGAATCAACATATAGTTAATACCATTACGCGAGTAACATGACTTTGTCGTATGTCGTTCAAAGTATTTTCAAATTGATAATATCTCAATAACATAATGACGGGATCTTTTAAAAAAAGTTCATAGGAAGGTATCAAGACCTTGTCGATAAATATTCCGTATCAACTTCACAAATAATACACGATGGTCTTGATGTATAGATTCTGAGTATTGATGCTGTTTATCATCTTAACAACGTGTTTTATAGTTCTTTCATTTGTCTTTGTTCTATTATTAATATAAATTTTCCTGTTAAATGGTTCCATGTGATATCCGTTTGACGTTGCTCGGTACTTATACATCTCGTCAATGTGTTTGTATTGTCTTTCATTTTTGTACTTTAAAAGATCCCGTCAGTATGATATTGTTCTATTTTATGTCATTATGATATATTTCTATTATGAATTACAAAATAAGTTGAACCATAAACGTCAAAATCATTCAATCGCGTAGTGGAATTAACTATTTGTGGATTCTTATAAATTTTATATATAACTTTTGGACTATTTTCAATCTCGGTCTATTTCTGAAATTTATTCTTACATACTTTTGATATTTTAACCCTATATGCTAACATTGCCGATGTAAATTTTAAAATTGTTTGTATGCACATTGAACGACAAATCTATGTGACTTATAAAATTTTCTGACGTCAGACACACAAATCAATGAATGCGTTTGTAGATAGATGTTTTTGTGTCCTTTTAAATTGTTCCTTTTAAAATTGTTATACGATGATGACTGATGTACCCATATTTTGACTATTTTATTTATTGTGTCTGTTTAGTTAACGCATCAATGTAAATATAACGGAATTTGATGAGACTGTCATCAAAGTGAGAGGTTTAGCGCTATAACACCAGGTTTAATCCACCATTTTCTACAATTGAAAATGCCTGTACCAAGTCAGGAATATGACAGTTTTTGTCCATTCGTTTTTGATGCGTTTTGTTATTTGATTTTGCCATGTGGTTATGGACTTTCAGAATTGATTTTCCTCTAAGTTCAGTATTTTTGTGATTTTACTTTTTAAGGTACAGAATCACGTTATAAGAACTCAAGATACACAAAAAGTTTCATATACAAAACACACCAGCAAAAAAAAAAAGAGTATTTTGAAGGAAAAAAAAATTCTCTCTGAATTTTCTTGCTGCTGATATACAGCTAAATCATTTTGATATTGTCAATATTATTGTTCTCATTGATTCTAATGTCGAATCATTGATTGCTCCGGCTAGAATGCTTGTCGGGGCCAGATATTTCAGCCTTTTGTCGTAGATTTATCTTATTTTGAGGTGCATTTTGTCATTAAGACAGCTTGTCAAGCATTATTATAATCAATATGCTCTCTGGATATTAAAACTCGATCGACCCTTTTTATTTTGAGGTGCATTTTGTCATTAAGACAGCTTGTCAAGCATTATTATAATCAATATGCTCTCTGGATATTAAAACTCGATCGACCCTTTCTTGTTATTTAAGTCTTTGGACGTGTATTTATTTTTAAATAAACGTAAGTGTGTACAATTTAATTATGTTATCCATGTTTGAAATGTTATTTAACAGTTTATAACTGAATCTTTTATTTTAAATGTATTTACAAATCTATTTTAGATTCTGTTACATCAAATGGGATTTTCAGTCATGGGAAAGATATTGCCTCATCTAAGACTAACAGTGCAAGTGTCTTATCAACAAAAACAGCTACAACTGTTCATTCTACAAAAGGTATCCTGGTTACTAACTAATAGTCTGTTTCTATGAATTTTAGGTTTTGTTTTTGTTACAGTTTAGAGTTTCTGTTGTTCTGTTGTTTCTCTCTTATAATTGATGTGCTTCCCTGGGTTTTAGTTTGTGACCCGGATTTGTTTTAGCTTAATCTATTTCCGACTATCAAACAACAATAAACTACTGTTGCTTTTATTTATGACAATTTTCAATAAAATATAGTTTTTTTTAAAAATAGCAAATTCGACATTGTATCATTTTGCTGATAAAAAGTTCTATTATCTTTAATACCACATTTAGTCAGTTTATTTTCGACTTATGAGTTTGACTGTCACTCTGGTATCTTTCGTCCCTCTTTTATACATTATACAAATATGCACATAGTTCTGATTCTATATTTTTTAAATACGACATGCATTTTCCCCCTTGTTTGTTATTTTCTTCTTTGTCTACTGGTCTTTGTTTTTTTTTCTTTTTTCTAGCCATGACCTTATCTGTTTTCGACATATGAGTTTGAATGTCCCTATAGTATCATTCGTCCCTCTTTAATACCTATATCTGGCATGAAATTGTGTAATGTCATCTTTTAATGAAGATGTATATACTTGTATCACATCAATAACACTGGGTCGACCTGAGCGTCAATGATGAGTCTTATGAAGACGAAACGTGCGTCTGGCGTATTAAATTATAAAACTGGTACCTTTGATAACTATGTAAATCCACTGGGTTGATGCCACTGCTGGTGGATGTTTAGTCCCCGCGGTTATCACTAGCCCAGTAGTCAGCACTTCAGTGTTGACATGAATATCAATTATATGGTCATTTTTTTATGCAGTTAAGCTGCATTATGCAAGCACCCTAGATTTTGTGTTCTACCCAATAAATGCTGAAATACTTGCCATTGTTATTATCTAGCTCGCTACTATGTTATATATAACTAATTGAACACTTTTTTAATACTTTTTATTCTGGATTACAAAAAATATGACCAGAAAAACCTTAAATGATCGTCGATTTATCCAAAAGTTTTAAAGTTACACATAGGAAGAAGTGCTTATTAAGAATCCTTGTGTAGTTCATTATGACTTGTGCTTTTAGCTAAGATGTCAAAGAACAATTGTATGAAATATTTAATCGCCGAAAATCTCTTAAGACAAGTAGTTTAGATTTCCCAAATGACAAAAGTCGTAGGAATATTGTTTGTCATCCATACGTAGTACAACTACGTCAGTAGTCTATTATATAATAAGTTCAACTGTTCATGCTGTTGGCGGCAATTTCAAATTAGAAAAAGAAATTTTCGTAGCTTTTCAATTTGGAGGCAGGTGTGCAAATTAGCGGTGGTCCGAGGTCCGCGACCTTCCACTTTTGCAAGCGGAATTTCGAATAGGATAGTTGGTTTCTAGCTACGCCCGACGTAGTCACCTTCCACCATGTTCACCAAAGTCTCCAATTAAACGAGCTAAAAACTTGTTTTTATCATTATTAGTCGTGACAGCGATATTCATTTTGTTCAACCGATAGCTTTATACAGAATATCGCCGACAAATATTGTATAAATTCGAGTAAAATCGTATCTGATGGACCGTATCTGATTGACAAAAACAACATTGTAAACACATAACAATGGCGGCCTTGAAGACAAAATTTTACAACATCGGATCCGATTCCGGAAGCGGATAAGGGTAATTCCGGGTTTGGCGATCATTTACAAAATAAATCCAAGCAGGTGAAAAAATACATCTATGCATGGTAAATGACTATATACACTAGAATTGTAAACCAAAAGATATATGTAAAAGAAAGAAAACGCAGAAAAATATTTTATTCAGAAACTCAAAATTACTTTTTGACAAATTTTAATTTAAAAATCCAATACAAAGTGACAGCTGGGAACAGTATATCTAACAATATACGTGTTCATGGTCACAGTCTAAATTTTCTTTATAAATGATAAATGATGATAATGCATGCGAGATGCTTTTAAAGTGTAAACATACTACTGCAATTTCGAAGGGTTATTTGTTTTTCTCAATTTTGAAGGGTCAATTAAAGTAGCTGAAAGTTTCTTTCTTTATTTTCACAAATAATGCAACTATATTATATATACCTTAATGTAAGTAAATCATATGATATATAGGTGGCATTCTTTGGGCCACTCTACCCCCTCCTGTTTGATAACTTGGAAACGGTCAAGCTCCCCACCCCTAAACCATATGAGGGGCAGATCCAGGATATAAGGTTAGGAGGGGCGCAAACTTAAATTTTGCTGAGCAGAGCGAGGCTAAAAAAAAATTGAGGTAAAATTATCGGAACATTCTTTATTAAGCTGAGAACGACCCATGCTTTGCAAATTTAAGGGATGTGCAAGCCAGCAACCCTCCCCCCGTCTGAATCAACCCCTGCATATATTCAAGGATAGGACAATATAATAAATAAAAAATGAAATATAGGGGAAGTCCCTGGAGTTACCCCACCCCCTCCTGTTTGAGAACTTGGGAACGGTCGAGATCCACACCCCTTTACCATATATATTCATGTTTGTGACAATATGAAAAATCAAATGAAATATAGGAAGAATCGCTGGGGGTCACCCCACTCCTCCTGTTTTTAGAATTTAAAAATGGTCAAGATCCCCACTCCTAAACCATATATATTCATGTATGGGACAATATAACAAATCAGACGAAATATAGGGGGAGTCCCTTGGGTCACCCCAACTCCTCTTGTTTGAGAATTTGAAACCCGTTGAGATCGCCACCCCTTAACCATATATATTCATGTACGGGACAATATAACAATTCAAATGAAAGATAGGGGGAGTCCCTGAGGTCACTGTTCACCCTCCTGTTTGAGAACTTGGAAATGGTCAAGATCCTTACCCCTAAACCATATATACTCATGTATGGGACAATATAACAAATCAAATGAAATAGAAGGGTAGTTCCTGTGGTCACCCCAACCCTCCTGTTTGAGAACTTGGAAACGGTCGAGATCCCCACACCAAAACAATATATATTCATGTATGGGCCAATATAACTAATTAAATGAAATATAGGTGGAGTCCCTGGGGTCACCCTACCCCTCCTGTTTGAGAATTTGGAAACCAATGAGATCCCCATCCCTTTTAAACCATATATATTCATGTACGGGACAATATAACAATTCAAATAAAAGATAGGGGGAGTCCCTGAGGTCACTGTTCACCCTCCTGTTTGAGAACTTGGAAATGGTTAAGATCCTTACCCCTAAACCATATATACTCATGTATGGGACAATATAACAAATAAAATAAAATGTAGGGGAAGTCCCTAGGGTCACCATACCCCCAGTGGCGGATCCAGAAATTTTCATAAGTGGGGCCAACTGACCGACCTAAGTGGGGCCCGCTCCAGTAATTCCCTATATAAGCAACCATTTTTTTTCCCGAAAGGAGGGGGGGCGGGCCCCTGCCCCCTAAATCCTCTGTCTACCCCTACCTGTTTGAGAACTTGAAAACCGTTGAGATCCCCACCCCTAAATTATATATATTCATATGTATGGGACAAAATAACAAATCATTTACATTTACTATGGGCAGGTCAGTCAGACCTCACCTTTGATCACTGTACGTTGTAGTGAACATTTGTCTGATTCGTGTCTCATAACTTTTGTACTATAGAACACAAACTCAGTTTTCTTTCCAGGGAAACCAGTCCATTCATACTATTACATGTTCATACTAAGTCCAATTGAACTTCTAGCAGTCAAATAAAACCAAGGTTAACTACCAAGTAGAACAACTGCAATCATTGGGAACTTGTACCACTGCAGACTCACCATAAAAAAATATACATTGATATATGCATTGCTTTTGAAACCTTGACAACATATAAATTATTTGCCTTAATAAATAAATCATTAGATAAACATGAATGTACTATATATGAATGTTTAATGTTGAGGCAACATTGTCACAGTTTTCATAATTACGGTTGCCTTGGTTTTTAGTTAACTGCCCTCAGCGCTTACAGCGCTTTGATTATTATTAATTTACTGTTTGAAAAAGTATGAATTATTCGAAATACTTAGAATTTATTTATCCCAGGAATAGATTACCTAAGCCGTATTTCGCACATTTGTTATCAATTTTGGCCCACACTGCGTTTCAACTTTGTACCTTTTTTTGGACTTTCTAACTTTTTTGATCTGAGCGTCACTGATTAGTCGTATGAAGACTAAACGCACGTCTGGTATATCAATTTATAAGCCTGGTACCTGACAACCATTTGCTAACCCTTAACCTTAATATTTTATATCACAACAACACGTTAATATTTGGGTAAGTAAGCATGACTGGGCTAAACAACTGTTATCCCTTACTTGTTATCCCTTTGAAGGTACCATTCTTGTATTACAACTCCAGTTTCCGGTGCATGTCAAAACATGGAGGGAAACAAAATAGTGCTTTTTTTTTCTAAAAAAATTCTGAACTCATTTTTTTCTGTTTGATTATAGGTTTATGCTGAATTGAAACATATACATAGACTTTGAAAAAATCTTGCATTTTTGGGGGGATATCAATCCAGGAAAGTGGAAGGATATCATGTTTACTGGAAGTGGTGCGGCCTAGTAAAAACAGCAAACAGAAAGAAGAAAAAAAATGTTTTGACTTCGGGTTTACGTAACTTTTTATTCTTCGTGGCATGACCCACTTTTATTCGATTAAATCACAATTTCACAGTAGTATATACATGATATGAACATGATTTTTTTTTCTATGTAGCATTTTTTATTTTTTTATTTTCAAAGATCAGCTGTTTTGCATGTAAGCCTATGGAGCAGTCAATTACAAGAATGCAACCTGAAGTATTACATTTATATATCATTTTAATAACCTCTTTTTTGTATATCAGATCTTTGAGATACATTTTCTGCTCTTAACATATAGTTATAAAAAAGTCGCATATATTTGCATCTTATAAAGGCAATTTTATTTGCTCTTTGATGATTTAATTAGGTTTGCGGCTAGGAGAATTTTAACATCATTCCCCCTTCTCTCTCTCTCCCTGAAAACTAAATATTCACTATGTTAAAGGCATCTTAAAAGCCCAATTGAAGACAAATCATATTTTTTACAAGTAATGGAGACTATACACTATTTTGGTTTATATTTTCATTTGAAAGGACAGGAAAAGCAGTTTACAGAGAGAATAAATTTGCGCCTTAATTACAAAGTCACAATGGATTTGACAAACACGACAACCGCAACATACAAAAAGCTGTTCAACGATACTTTCACAGGGGTAAGGTTATTTGTAAACAAGCCTAAATTGAAAACAACGTTTAAACCTATGAATGTGTTGGATAAAAAAAAAACCAATTTTTTCCCCGTATGCATGCAAAACAATTGTATTGGTAGAGGTGTCTAAATACAGCACAAATATTTTTTTTCAAAAGACAAAAAAAGTGACAAATTTTTTTTTAATAAAACGCATTTGACGTGCAGGTCGAACAACGGATGTTATTAAACCCTGCTGACTGCATTGTCGATTGCCAAATAAATGGATCACCAGAAGTATCAAAATGCATCTTAATTATTAATTAAATACAAAAACGAAAAATATAAACTTGCGGAAAAGACGCTGAGGCTCAAACAAAAGTTGCATATATATATATTTGAATTTATTTATTTAGTACCTCGCATGTCAACATTAATGGTATGATCTTTTATCGTGTGTTGTCTTTCTTCAGACTACCTTTTAACAAAAGTCGTCTCTGAAACCATTAGCATATTGACACCAAACTTTTTATTAGTCGTTATAATGGGGCTTACTTTCAAATTGTTCCTAGTTTTCCTCTGATTTACTAACATGTTTCAATAACTATTGAAAAGTTTTGGGTTTCTTTAACCCACCTCTTGATGTTTTTTGAAAATATTTTATTCGAATCTACTAGTATTCAATTTTTATTCTTGGTGTTTGGAAAAGTATTTCATCCGGATCTTTTAAATTTTCTGTCTTATGTGAATGCAATTTAACCAATACAAATATTGGTGTTTACTCGATTAACCCTAGACGCCTTCTCGAAAAAAAAAAGAATGTTCTCGAAAAAAATCTGACATGTGAACTAATAAAGGCAACAGTAGTATACCGCTGTTCAAAACTCATAAATCCATGGACAAAAAACAAAATCGGGGTAACAAACTAAAACCGAGGGAAACAACGGACAACTAAATTATTCTCAAAGTATTCAATTACATGTGTTTTTGTAAGTGTTTGTCTATATAATGAAATGTAGATTTTATGTATGCCAGTTTTTGTGGGGTTCGTGTTGCTTTGTCTTTAGTTTTTAATTTTGTGCTTTGTTTTCTATTGTTTGTCTTATTGTCTACGTCTTTTTTAGCATGGAGTTGTCAGGTGTTTTTTTTTATCTATGAGTTTGAATGAGACATGGTATCTTTCGTCTCTCAAGGCCAAGGCCCATTTTAACCGAATGTTGATGAAAATTTAACAAATACTCAGAATATATTGGCTGGAAACAAATTTTCCCCGAAATGACTACGATTTCATAGACACTGATCCATACCTTTGGATTAAAACTCCTGTTTTAAGAAATTGCATTTCCAAGCTAAGCTTGTTAATGGTCGGTTGTATGAGTTGAAGGATATCATTGAAGTTTTGTGAGAAAAAAACAATAAATTCGGCCTCCCTTTCATATAAAAGATAAGTCGTTTCTTGTATTGATGATAATCTATTTTAAAGAAAATATATGTCACATGGTTATTTGAGTTGTAGATAAATACTTTAAGCAAATACTGTCTTCTTTATTCCAGCTGTTACAGTATTACAGTCACTCATCTATCAAGAATGTTTTCATAAAAATTACTCTGTACTCAATTGCGTAAGTAAATTTTCAGATTTCGTTCATTCAATGAGTGGAATTTTGTTCTTGAATTTGCTTTTATTTTGGAATATTAATGAACTGTTGTTTTTTTTATCTTTTCCTTCCTGCTTTAACAAAAAAATACTAATGGGATATGTGTAGAATCTGCATATATGTAAACAGATATATATCAAAAATTTATAGATTTGAAAAAATAGATTTTTATTAAACTTATTTTTCAAGTTTTCGTTATCAATACTAGAATACATGAAATTTATGCAAAATAAAGGCGGAACATAACAGTCAAAGCCAAAACGAACCGACACTGTCATGTCAAAAAACGACTAACGACTAAATGACAAACAATAATCTACAAAACACAACGACGAAAACTGAAAACTAAGCAAAACGAACCAAACAAAGGTCCAAGAGTGACCTCATATTCTCCGAAAGGATTAGCATTACCTGCTTCACATGTTGCACCATTCGAAGTACACGTGTAAGTACAATCCAATGATAAGTCTAATTAGGTAGGTCGCATTCGGGGAAACGAATTGTTGCTACTACAATTGGAATAAATCGACGCTTTTGTTATTGACAACAATGGACAGCCTATTTTGAAATATTATTACTTTCTAAAACAGTTATCAAACTTGTCACATATCGAGAAAAGGAACAAAATTGTACCAAAGAAAAGAGCACACGAATTAAACGATATTTGGGTACTTACAAACTATTTTATCCATTCTTATAACATTGATTTAGAGAATAAATCAGTAGAAAACGTGTTCAGTAATGTTTAAAGATTTTAGAAATGAAGCAGATATAGAATCTGGTATTATAAAAACATGCACAACCATTTTCAGTAAAAGGTAAAACATAAGTGCACACTGCAATATTTATGAAACAACATGTAATAGTTCATGCTTTATTAGTAAACTGTGATAATGACAAATAAGGTACAGCAATTGCAGTGATTGTGACAACAAATATATATATTTATGATAAAGACATGTGGTACCGGTATTATTTTAGAAAAATATGTTTGTCACAAATTATTAAATTTTTACTTAATGTTAAACAGGAAAGGCAGTCTTATTGCTATTCATGACGTAATAACTCGCTCAGAATCCAAAGAAGACATCAAGAAAATATTGGATCCGACAAAACAGAATTTTTCAATAAACATTGGAAAAATTGCTGTTCAAGTTTTGTCATACAGTGTGATTGGTAAGACATTTCAATATATTTTGTAATATGGTTTAGATAAATGTCGTACTGTGTTTTGAAGAATATGACTTCTTTAATTCAACGCCAAACTCCGCAATTACCAATAAACGATTCCCCTATAGCTATTAATTGAAATAAAACAAAGTTAAGAATAGTTTGATATTTAAGTCGAGCGCACATTTTGTCAGCTTTAAGATTTAATGAAATGTTTTGGTCTAAACAACACAGTCGTAACTGGACTTGAAAATAAACTCACCAAAATTATATACCTGGACTGAAATTTTTGTATTTGAGCCAGACGCACGTTTCGTCTACAAAAGACTTATCAGCGACGCTCGAATAAAAAAAGTTAAAAAGGCAACATGAACGTTCAAACAGTCAGGTGTATGGTTCGATGGTTTGTAAATATGTGGTCTTACTTTCCTACTTTCAAATTTTGGAAATTAAATTACAACAAAAATTCAATAATTTACCATTTTCAATGGATGTTTTATTTACTATATGAATATCGGTAAACTACCGTCAAGTTAATTTGAATTATAACATCATTCCAAAAACAGGGGTGGTGTTCTCGAAAGTATCCTAAGATTCGTCCTAAGTCATTTCAAGTTGAAACAGTGTTCAAGTCAATTTATTTTTTTGTGACCCTGTAATTTTTGATATCGGAATTGGTAAACTACATTCAGTTTTGTGGTGTTGTTATTTTTTGTCTATTTTGCATAGTGATATTTATCCTGTCGAAATTTGGGGATTTCGGAATAAAGCCTCCGACGCATGAAATTAAAAAAATGTTCAATAAAAGTATTTATTAGGGTACAAGTTTCATTGAAACCAAAAATAATCACCCAAGTTAAGGTACAAAAAATGTAAACTTTACTAATGTTATCGTGTAAGTTCATAGAATATCCACTCCTGTAAAGCAAATGTGTTTATATTTTATCTTTTATCTAGATTCAACAGAAACCGATTCACCAAAACTATCAACACTTTGGATAGCTGTTATAAGTGCTAGTTCAGCTGTGTTTGGATTTATAGTTATAGTTACTACTATTTTCTTAATACGGAAACAAATGACCAATCATAAACCTAAGGAAAACCTTGGTAAGTGTAAACATACAATGTATGATATGTTAATTTCAATATTAAGCATTTTAGGGATTTTATGTTAAAAGATCCACAATCGACTCCCAAAGTTTAAAATTTAACAAAACTATGAAATTCAAGCATCATAGTGCATTACTGTACCGTGGAGCCATAAGACTCATCTAGTACTCTTCTTAAAAATGTCAGAGTGAGAACCCTGAAACTAAATACGACTTTAATTAATAATTGTTTTGATTGTAAGCACATTTCAAACTCTCTTGAATTTTACTTTACTTTCGCAAGTACGTATGATCTGTTATAAGATTTTTTTAACTATAAAAGAACTCGGTGTTTTTTGGATTCCACCTCAGTTTTCAATTATAAACCAAAATGTAGAGAAATACTAAACCAATGCATTATAGAGACTTAAATCATACCCTAATCGGGTTAATTAGTTGATTGAAAAAGTTCATGCTTATTCAGAAATTGGGGGGAAACATGAAAAAGAAGTAGGAAGATGTGGTTTTGCTTGCCAATGAGACAAATTTCATTAACAGTTCAAATGACGAATATATAATCAACCATAGATCAGCGTCCAGCCTTCTAGAAAAACCCATACTGCGCCCGTTATCAAAATAACACAGGAGTATAAATTTCGTTGGGATGGTTTTGTTAAACCATTTTTAACTAATTTTTAGGAGTTCGAGGGGAATCAAAAAGGCTGATGGAAATGACACCTGTCAAAATACATAGGCTGATGGACATGACGCCTGTCCGAATACCTAGGCCAAAGCTGGTTAACGAATGGAGCAGTTATGAAAATGAGGCAGCTGTATACACATGATATTTAAACGTGTACAAGAATATATTACTTTAAACTGAACTCATATTATATATGTGTGCATATTGGTTTAAAATCACCATATATGTTACCAAGTCAAGTTGCCTTAACCATTTGTTATTCATTGTATTTTTATATCTTATTGAGAAAGATCGTGATTTTTTAGTTGTATTGTCCAATAGTTTTTATTATATTTCTATTTTCTTAGTATATATTATCGTCATTTATTAAAATTCGTAATGCTATATTAACCTCAGAATGTTTCATTTTATGTTAAATATTTGGTATGTCGCCAGTGCAACCAATTTGCTTGAATCGTAAACTGTGATACTTTTTATTTGTGTTTAAGCAGTAGCACAGAACGGTACAGTTCTTGAGATAACTCCTGAAAATGGTTATTTAAAGTTTACACTTTAGGCTTAATATGTATGAATACTGAGAGTTAGTTATAGTATCATCCATGGTACGGAGTCTCACATTTTTCAGAGAAGGAAAACTTGAACGCACATTACTGTCTGTCAGAAGAAGAATCAAGTTTACGGATTGGTTATTGGTTACATGTTTATTTTCAGTGCATTTTAGGAATGACTGCAATATTTTTCTGTCTATGAAGAAACAACATCAAAACATTTGGTGTACATACAATAACCCGCGTAGCGTATAAGTTGAAAGTGTTCATAACTTTTTGTTATTTTGAATACTAGAAGAAAAAAAGAACTTTACAGTATTTTTTTAAATTCAAATCTAAATTTATTTTTAAGGAATAAAACATGATGACAAAATGACCGTTGATGACGTCACAGTAACATTACAAAATAATGTCCTTGAGCTGGTTAAAAAAAATTTTTTAGCAAACCAAAAGACATATTACATCCAAAATTGAATCATATGTTTATAATTTATAAGGCAATGTTTATAACGTTAATAAAAAACCTTTCACATTTCAATTTATTTGGACATAAAATTATATTTACAAGTTTGAACAAGTATATACATTAATAATTATAACTAATGTGCAAACATGACAATTCATAGTTTTGATAATTTTCCGTATGTAAGTCGAATAATACTTTTTTATCGAAAATAATTTCTTCTTCGTCTTCTAGGATTAAACCTTTTACACGCCGCAACCTTTTCTTTTATTACAACCAAATGGACCTCTTCTTATTTTTTGTTTTTCTTTACAGCCATCCTCTCCACAGTTATGATACGCATTACTTCCACGACTATTCACCTAAAACGAGGCAACAAAAATATCCACTGTACATGGTTTAAAAGTATGAAATTCCCTCTGAAATGTAACTGCAATCATGAAGCCTCCACAAGAATAAATAGAAGATACATGTAACAAAGAGGTGATCACGATTATACATAGGAGAAGTGCGTATTCCAATCGGTTTTAAGATTGCAACAAAGTGATGACTTCTGTACTCATATGTTGACTATTTTATTTATTCTGTCTGTTATGTTAACGCATCATTGTAAATATAACGGAATTTGTCGAGACTGTCGTACAAGTGAGAGGTTTAGCGCTATAAAACCAGGTTCAATCCACCATTTTCTATATAGGAAATGCCTGTACCAAGTCAGGAATATGACAGTTGTTATCCCTTCGTTTAATGTGTTTAAGCACTTAATTTTGCCACTTGATTAGGATTTATATCTAGAAAATAGATTATGAGGGTCGGTTGAAAACAAAACTTGACGAGCTGATTTCGGCTTCCGGATAGTTAAGCATTGAGAAGCTGAAATCATCACTTCGTTAATTTTACGGACGCCATCATGAGTTGGTTAACCATTATGGAATATCTTTTATAAAGATGATATCGGATATATTGCTAATGTCGTAACTACAATGCCGTTCCTTTTCACAAATGTGACCTACCGAATAAGACTTTTTACCTTTATTTGTGACATTTTATTGTAAAATTGAGAATGGAAATGGGGAATGTGTCAAAGAGACAACAACCCGACCATAGAACAGACAACAGCAGAAGGTCACAAACAGGTCTTCAATGTAGCATGAAATCCCCGCACCCGGAGGCGTCCTTCAGATGGCCCTTATATTAACAAATATATATACTAGATCAGTGATAATGAACGCAATACTAAACACCAAAATGTACACAAGAATCTATAATCAAAAATAATATAAGACTAACAATGTCTGTTTGCGACCTTCATATGGCCCCTAAACAAATATAGAATGAAATTCAAAACAGTGTGGCTGTGGCCATTGATTGACACATTAAATTCATCCATTGACTGGGACAATTTACGTGAACGTTTGTCTGTAACGACCACTGTTCACGACGTACCCACGATAGACATTTAAACTGTGGGGTCACCAAAGGTTTCTTAACGCCTTCAATTATAAAAGAATTCGAAAAATTAATCAGGAATAACCTTTATGTTTTGATTTATATAATTGATATAAATCAAAACATCGTGTTATTTCTGATTAATTTTTCGAATTACTTTATTAAGGTGTTGAGAACCTTTGGTGATCCCATAGTTTAAGTGTCTTTAAAAAGTACATAGTGAGCAGTGGTCGTTACATACAAACGTTCACCTAAATTGTTCCAGTCAATGGATGAATTTAATGTGTCAATCAATGGCCACAGCCACACTGTTTTGAATTTCATTCTATATACTAGTTCAGTGATAATGAACGCCATACTAAACTCCAACTTGTACACAAGAAACTTAAAATAATAATAAAATAAGACTAACAATGTCTGTTTGTTTTGTTCACGCATCATTATCAATTTTATTAAATTTGATGCGACTGTCGTACAAGTGAGAGGTTAAGCACTATAAAACCAGATTCGATCCACCATTTTCTACATTTGAAAATGCCTGTACCAAGTCAGGAATATGACAGTTGTTGTCCATTCGTTTGATGTGTTTTGTCATTTGATTTTGCCATGTGATCAAGGACTTACCATTGAATTTTCCTCGAAGTTATATAAGTGTGAAAAGTAAATCATGAAAATAAAACTCCGAGGAAAGTCCCTAAGAATCAAACTAGAGCAACAAAAATCATTATTGACTCTTGGTATTTTAAGGAATTTTTATAGTTGAATGAACAAAACATATGTTCCGGCAATCTAATTTCTTAATGTACAAAAATTGTGATAAGCCGTACAGCCTAGAAGAAGAGGTATGATTGCTAATGAGACAATTTTTCACGAGGGACTCAAAAGAAGTTAACAACTATAAGTCATCGTACGGCTTTTAACAATGAGCAAACCCCTTACCACATAATCAGCTATAAATGGCCCCGAATAACAAATGTAGAAAAATTCAAATGAGGAAACTAACGGCCTGATTTAATTCATTACAAGGGCCAAGACTTGCGACATAATTCATATATGCCGGGAAAAAAATCAATCTTATTCAAATCAACAGAAGAACCAAAAGCTTAAAAACGCAATGGAAAAGCGATTGATGGAGTAATGTCGGAAAAAGGAAACAAAAGTGATTGTATTTAAACATGACACAGCTTAATGCTTCAGTTACTGAAAGCAAGTTACCCCCTTTATTATATCTAGAACGCTAGGATAGGGTTCAGAATTGCGTCTTCTCTTCCAAAGACCTATCAGTTATGTCTGTATAGAAAACAAAATGGGTAAAGCAAAATAAAGTACGAAACTGAAGAATTTTCGGAACCATAATTGTAAAAGGTCTTTCCAAATACAGCTAAAATAATATTCATCAGATAAGGCTAACTGTAGAGAATTTCAACTGTCCTTCTGATTTGTAGTCTTAAAACGTTCAATGTATTTCATCGTGGTGTCGGTGTCGATCAAACATGATTAATTACGCGAAATTCAAAGCAAGACGACGGAAAAGTGTTTTCTAATTATATATGTATGCATGAAGCCTTTTTAGTGTGGACTTAGATGAAGAATCCTTTCGAGCTAGAAATTACTCGCATACAAGTTTTCTTTTCAACTTTCTCAAGCAAAAATCGTTCTTTTAGAAAATTTTCTGTATATTTTGACCTTGTTTTCCCCTTTTGCTTCGTATTACCGTTTCTGATGAAGGTAATTTCAGAAATGTGCTTCGGTCGCATGAAATTTGAAAAATGTTTTTCTGTTATTTTTTTTAGCTTATTTGTTATAACTTTTTGTAACTTCAAAAATACTTTTAGTTTAAAAGAAGGGCAAAAGACACCAGAGGGATATTGAAACTCATCTTATAAGATATGTTTGGTTTTAAACACTGTTTGAATCTGCATCTGAAGTGATGAATTGTTGAAAAGCTAAATTCTACGCCTGGTATCTGTGAAGATTATTTTTGTGTACGTGTGTGTGCATATCACTTGTTTTTTTTACATTCTTTGTTGCCTCTTTCAACTAATATACTGGTAGAAAAGATATAAGAAGACTTCATAAAGTCGGGTTCTTTATGTTTTACTAATCATAGTTGTTCTTCTCATTTTGTCTAATGAACGGGTGTGTAAAGATAACCTTTGAGTTTTTAAGTGATACCTCTTTTTCCAATTTTGAATCTGTCTCACGGTTTCTTTCGTCTAACATGTTTAATCTTGCTTTCAACAATATTCTCTGGAATAATAGTAAAAAAGTAAGTGTTCTAATAAATGAAGGAGTATTATACTTAGCATTTAATTCTAAGTTTTACAAAAAAAAGAGATTTTTTTTCGAAATTTTACTTATTAGTTTCTTTTAAAAATTATGGGTATTTATTGAGATTTAACTGCGAAAGATGGCATAAATTTATTTTCTTTAATTACAAAATAACAAAACATATATATTTTGACACATACTTGGAAGTGTTAAATATTGAGCACATGCAAATTACACTAAAATATTAACATAAGTTGTTTTGTTCTTATCGACAAGCATCGTTGATTATATAAACTTGATATTTGCATGTTCTTTTAAGCACCCAAGCAACTATTTGAATCTTAACATAAATATCTACAAACATATGAACAACGCCTTTACATTACTTGACACCTATATTTGTATTGATGACGTCATGGATAGAAAACTATCTATATTGGCAAAGAATCAGGTTTTGTTACAGATCGTTGTAATTTTAGTTATTGGTTAGTAATCTTATACTCTGGATGAAAAAGAGATTAACATAGTCTTTATACCAGTCTTTTGTTGTAGACCGTATGATGCTTTATATATGTATTTGGTTATCACCGTCTAATGGCTGTCTCATTGATGTAAACTCCACATCTTCTTTCATTTATAATCATAAGTATAACAAAACATTTAGAGAAACTTTTAAAATTATAAATTGCTATCGACATAACGATCTCATATTGCATGTATATCACGTTTTCAAGGTAAAAAGTATAATTTTGAATATAAAAGCCAGTCGTACTTATACAATGACTTTACTTTTGAACATAGAATGAAAAGGTACTTTTCTTTTTTAAAAAGAGGTAAAAGGTAGGTCTTCATGAAATAATTTAGTAACAATTGCATTTAGAAGCCATAAAACAAGTTGCTCATGTCCCAATTGCTGGAAGGAGGAGTTGGTATTGGTTTCGACACATTCGTTTATGAAACAGAAATCATGGTGAAAACCTTCCATTAAATTTTCGTCAACCTCAGTCTTTAATTTTCTTGGTGTGTGTTGCGTACTATTGTACTGTCTTTATTTTCGACATACGAGTTTGAATATGCGTCTGGTATCTTTCGCCACTCTTCAGAAAATGATTTCTATTTGTACTTTACCATTTAAATACTTGTTGCAATAGTCTCCTTATTAGCATTATGATAAGAAACGTAATCTATTGAATATCAGATTAACAGAGAGAAATAAACTATTGATTCAAGTGCTGCATTTTGGTTGTAAGGGAATGTCGTGTTAATTTTTTTAAACTCTCTTAATAACAATTTAAATGCAAAAATTATCTTATATTTTGAAACTAGATTAAATTTGTTTTAAAATATCCTCAAACGCAACACAGTTATAAAGTGTTTTTTCTAAATTTTTACCCCTGATTTGTTCAAATTCATTTTTGGAGGGGTGATATAAATTGGTTTTTTTTGTAAAGTATATGATTAACGGCTGTGAGTTTGTTTCGGTAATGGTGAACTGTCATTAAAGTCTAATGATATTACTTTTCGTCGTTTTACTCATACTTGTTTTGTTACTTTTGTTGCGATACCGGCACAATGTATTGCAGTATCAAGTTGTATTTATAACCTCGTCTTACATTACACTCCACTTATTTCATTTTCTTATCATCATTTTAAAGGATTATAAACGGCTTTAATTTTGTTTAACTTTTTCTTTTGTTTTTTCTTCTTCTTTGTTGGTGGAAAAGGGGAAACAGGGCATTTTGAGTCAGCGATAGGTTTTTTGGTCTCTGTTTAATTCATTCCAAACTTTTTCTGAATCAATTTGATAGTGCAGCTTCAACGAAAATTTCATATGAGCAGCACCGTACGCGTTATCGATATTAAACTAGTTATGTCGAAATAGTGCACACAAAAGAAATGTGACTTTCCGGCTAACAAATCATACCTTTTCATTGAGCATGGATTTTTTTTTTCCAACTCGTCTTTTTGAATTTCAGGAATTTCCAAACCAATAACCAATATTTTAAGATACATCCTAAGATTTCCTTGTCCATAATTTTTCTTCTTAGCGCCATGTGGGTTTTTAAATTGAAAGTTGATTATTAAATTTAAGATTGATTGTTGTTACCTTTAAATGAGAGATCAGAGGTTCTTGTGAATCTTGTAGACTGTGTTCATGAATTTTCTTTCTTGAATCGTAGATTGAATGGGTCTGCAATATAGATAACAAGTGAACAATAATTGTTTTCAATTTCGAACGCGAACATTTCTTAATATTTACAAGTCAAAATATAAATCCCAATTACATTATTCTTCTGAAATTAAAAAACTTTAGTAGTTCAGGTAAGTAATATTTTCCGTTGGAACATGAATCCCAAGCACTGAAATAGGTTCTTGAGAATTTTTTCAGCTTAGTTTATAAAACTGAACAAAAGTTAAATTAAGTTAAATTTACAGGTAAAAGTAGAGTACCGTTGTTCAAATCTCGTAAATTCGCGAGGAATTTACAAATGAAAATGAAAAGCCCATGAAATTCGGATACAGCAGAAAGTCCTAACCGAGAAATGTCGGATGCCACGAAAGAGAAAACGTATTACCAATTAAGCATAAACTTCCATAAGAATCCACACTTCCAAAAAATGTCAAAATAGAGAACAACGATATACTACTGTTGTCTTTATTAAGGATACACTAGGTAAGTTTTCTGGTTAGACAACTTGATCTAGTACATTTTTTGTACTGGGGAAACATGTCTTATTTCAGTTGAGACACAAACACATAGTATCGGTTAATTAACTCATGTTGGCAACCTCAAACCATGATTCTCTCGATTTCGGTCGTTCTTCGTCATATCCCTGTGGGAGAATGTTTTACATAAGTAAGTAGTACCACGATTAATTGAGTCCGTATAATGTGAGTAAAATATTAAATTATATATGTAAACGCATTTCGATGAGCCAGAGTATATGTTACTGCTGAGAAAGAGAAAGTTGATAATGAGAAAAGGTAAAATCCAGTAATAAATTCTAGATTGGAACCGCCCATATTTGTCAGTATACAGTGAAGGATACAAGTATGAATTCATATGGGGTCGTTTGTAATACTTTTATTTAATCTTTGAACTTCAAGTTTCCATTTAAAAGACTTATTTGTTATTTTCCATTTTTTTATAACATTTTTCTCTTTTGTATGGTTTGTCTATAAATGAAATTCCTGTTGTTATAAAAAAAAGAGTTCCAAAGGTAGATATATAAAAGTTCGTTTAATCTATGTTTATGGTGTTGTTTTCGACTTGTGGTTTTCATTATACATATCTTCTCCCAATTTCTGATAAATAGTTATTTAAATTTTAAAAAATCGGTTTATATGACTTGAACAATTGATAGTTATAGATTATCGTTGATCATCTCAACGAGATTGATTTTCTCGCTTGAGCTGGTACAGCGAAAGTGAGAAAAGCTATCGAGTTGAGATGACCAATGATAATCTGTGTTTATCGCTATTTTACCTATGACGACGTTGTCAATTTCATGTCAATTTCGTTAGCAACGCCACGTGGCCTCCTTAGTTTCTAGCCATATTTTTTCCATCTCAAGCAAGAAGCATGATATGAAAATTATCACAAAAAAAGATCAAAAGAAAAATGCACAAAATAGCGATAATAAGAGAATATTAAATTCCTCATGTATCATGAATTGTTCGTCTCCTCAAATATGCATGGAACTCGTTGTAAATAAACTCATCATATATACTGAGATTGACATTTTGTAATGCCAGTCGCATGTTTCGTCTATTTCGTAATTTTCTTTGAATATTTCTGACAAGTTTAATACAATAAATGTTAAAAAAATCAAACTTATTTTGTTTGGCTGAATGAATAAGTCTTAAACATGATGTGTAGGTCGGGAAAACCCCTACATCTCTGTATATTATAAAGATAATTACGGATAATGTGCAATTATTCTATCAACTTCTCTTGTTTTACAAATATATAAATTACAACTGAATCATGCTTTTGTTGTGGAAAATATACACGCACTTAGAACATTATGAATGAACCCGGAGTTTTATAGCATTTCCTTATTCTTAAATGACAGTAGAACAAACAAAAACATGGTTAGCACGATAAATATATTTAATTTTATTAGTATGTCTAAAATAGATAAACACACGCACTAGCAATTATGCACAACTGAATATGAAGTCACAACTGATTATAAAGTACTATTGTAAATAATCATTTGCTCTTTGAATTTAAACTTTTTCATTACATAATTTTAATAACATTTGTATTTTAAAACGTGTTATGTTAACCTAAATTTTCACAAAAGAAATTATTTAAATCAGATACTGGATAGTCAAATATTTTCATAATATCTCTGACCTTTCTATACCAGGATATCGTTTTGCAAAAATTTTGATAAAAAGTATATTTAGGAAAACAGTTGAAATATTGACGACCTATCTAACATAATGGAAAAGAATGATAAGGTATATTACTTCATGACACACGACACAACATTTATGTGAAAAAAGTGAAATTTAAGGACAGCGCTTTTATGGTTTTGTACAGTTATCATTTTGACATTGCCGTCTTACATCGCTTCAGTAGTATCATAGCAGGGTGCTCGCATAGAATAAGGAAGGTCTTCTAGTCTAGTCAAAATAGATGAAAAATATGGCCAACCTCAAAAAAATTGCAACAGAATTATTTTTTGTATTTTTCAAATCTAAAAGGCTTTCTTTGTAACATACTAAAAGTCTACCAAGATATCTGAGTGGGAAAATGGGTTTTTGGGTGAAAAATAGCAAAATTTGACAAAAATAGTGAAAAACTGGGAAAAGCTTGTTAAACATTCATTTTTAATGATAATAATTTCAAATCATAAGTTTTACAACAGGTTATACAGTGTTTATGAAATATTATAATAAAAAAAATAGTTTTTGTTTTATAAACATGAAATTTTAGGTGAAAACATCTGATTTTTGTTGGAATTTGAGATCTTCAAAGCTTGCATTGATTACCAACAGGACTGGGAAAATATAAATATTGGTAATAGAGGTTCATTTGATAGTTCAAAAAAGACAAAATCCTTTATTCTAATCAATCCAAAACTTTACAGCAATTTTTGATAGGGTAAATGGTGATTTTGGGTAAAATATAGCAAAATAATCAAAAAATCGTTAAAAACTGGAAAAACACCAATTTGGAATTTTAACTGTTTTTAAATGACTCCAAAAATTTAAAAAAATGCAAATCATAATAGAATAATAATCAGATCAAACAAAATTCATTGAAAACTAATTTGAAAATACCTGATTTTGTGTAAAAAAAAAAAGAAGCAAAATTGGCCCAAAATTGACAAAACTAGAAAACTCATAGTTTTTTCAGAAATCAATTAAGATCTCAGATAACATTGATTTATATTCTTTATATGAAAGAGTGCAATGCTTAGATTCATACTATTTTAACCAACAAGAGATGTTAAGCGAAAATCATAGATTTGTTGACCATGCATAATGAGAGGTAAAAAGTATCATTGACCAAAACGGATGATTTAAAAGTAAATGACAAGATAAATGGAAACATTTTTTTTTAAAGATTATTCCATAGTTTTCTGTATACAACAAATATCTTTTCATCAGTAAAGTCAGATTCAGCAATGGGAACAGTATAAGAAAAACACAAACCACAACATTCACCGCATCCTACCGACCATTTTGTCTACAGATACTTCATTTGGTGTTGCAGTTTTGCTTACATTTGCATCTTACAATGTTAAAACTTTTATAAGTTGCAGGAGGAAGTTCAATCAAAATTGGACGAAGTTTTCCACGTCAAATTTACTAACCATTGTCTGCATGGTCTGTAAGATCTATGTCAACTTCTTCTTACATCTATTTTTGGAACCGATAATACATTCGAAGACTATGAAATTGCCCTGAATCAGATGCTTCTTCTCCTGCTTTGATGATATCTGCTTTAATAAAGCATTATTCATTAAAACTTGACATGCGTTTTCAGATATCCTTGGTTAAGTGTTTTTAAAACATGTCTTTACTTAATTACTTAGTCCTTACTATGCCTTACAGCACATAGGGCAAGGACAAGTTTCCTCCACTCTTCAGGGTTGTTTGCTTTTCTTTCCACTGTGCCCCAGGTATATTATCTTTCCTTTAGCTCATTTTCTATGGTGCGTCTTTATGTTGTTTGAGGTCGGCCTCTTTTTCTTTGTTCCTCTTGTGTCTATCTAAGGGCTAACTTGGTCATGTCATTAGATGTTTTGCGTATAACATGACCAAGCCACCACCAGCTTTTTTATATCAGCAAAGTCTCCATGTCCTTAGTGCTGGTCATCTCATGTAGGTCTTTGTTGGAGATTTTGTTTGGCCAGAATATTTTCATTATTTTCCTCAGACATTTGTTATAGTAGCTGGAGAGCCTGTTGATATCTTTCTCATTCTTTCTCCGTTACTCTGACCCATATAGGAGTACATAAAGTACACAGCTGTTATAGAGCCTGAGCTTGAAAAGGCTGTTGTTTTCCAGATGTTGCCTAGTCCAATGAATGCGGATCTAGCTTTTCCTATTCTGATCTTTATATCTCTTTCAGCACCACCTTCTGTGATTATACAACTGCCTAGATAATTAAATAAATCTACTGTTTCTAGCTGTTTTCCTTCTATAAATATTATAGGATGTCTTTCTGTATTGAGGTACATTAGCTTTGTCTTTTTGGCATTGATCTCAAGTCCAATCATTTAACTGTTTCTTCTAGCTTTTTGGTCTTTTCCTTCATATGATCTTTGGTATGGGATAAAAGTGCTAAATCGTCAGCATAGTCTGTGTCCTGTGGTACAAAATGTCCATCTCAGTCCAATGTTACTTTCTGTTGGGGTTGTTCTCATTACCCAATCAATAGCAATTATGAACAGCACAGATGACATAACACATCCTTGTCTTACTCCTGATTTTACAAGGAAACTAGTGTCAGCTTCAGAGTTGATGGTACTTGAGAAATTTGTATAGAACTGCTTGATGAGATGCTCTATCTTACCTGGTATTCCATAGTTTCTAAGAACTACCCTAAAGACTTTCCCAGTGTAAGCTGTCAAACGCTTTCTCGAAGTGCTCAAAATTTGCTAGTAGATTCATCTGCCACTCATGACACTGTTCTCAGTTGTTACGTGGTCTATGCAGCCTCTACCTTTTCTGAAACCAGCTTGTTATTGTCGTAGTTTCTTATCAACAGCCTCTATAATTCTTGATATTAAAATTATGCAGAAGACCTTACTTGGAATCGATAGTAAGGTGATTCCTCTCCAAATATTGCAGTAAGTTAAGTCTCCTTGTTTTGGTATTGTTATGATGTTGCCTTCAGACCAACTGTTAGGAATAACAGCTTGCTCCCATATTTTCAGGAATACTGGGTGTACAGAATCCGCTGCTAGCACTGTATCTATCTTAAAAAGTTCTGTATTTGGTTGGTCTATGCCAGGTGACTTTTTGTTTTTCAAGCTTTTAATGGCTGCTTGTATTTCTTGTTTTGAAGGTGGATCTGTGTCTATTTCAAGGTCTAAGGGTGCCTCAGGAAAAATTGCTAGATTATCTGGTTCTTTTGTATTAAGATCCTCTTGAAAATGTTCCTTCCATCTCAAATATTGATCTCGTTCTGTTGTTAGCATATTGTCGTTTTTGTCTTTAATTGGCATACCAATTTTAGCTTTTTTATCACTTAGTTGTTTAGTTACTGTGAATTCATTTATTTTCGTGAATTGCTGAAAACTTGCATTTTCGTGGATATTTGATTTCGTGGTTTTGCCGGTCTCTGTATACAAAGCCAAAGCCATTGGCATTATGCTATTCGTTGAATATTTGAATTCGTGGTGCATATGTACCCACGAAACCCACGAAATTAGTTTTCAACGAATAATAATGAATTCACAGTACTTGATAATTCTGTCCCATTCTCTGATTCACCCATTCCTCTGCCCCTGGTTAGGCCTCCACAAGATTTGACACTTCTCATTAATATTTTTTCTATAGTCAAATCTGTTGAAAGACCACTCCAAAAAAGGTCTGTTGTATGTAGTATTGATGAAAAAACAATCTATTATCCATTACTAAAAAGGAACTTTTCATGTCAAACAGTCAAAACAAACAAGCTCGTTGGTTTTCCCGTTTGAATGGTTTACACTTAGTCTAGTAATTTTGGGGCCCTTTATAGCTTGTTGTTCGGTGTGAGCCAAGGCTCTGTGTTGAAGGCCGTACATTGACCTATAATGGTTTAAGTTTATAAATTGTTATTTGGATGGAGAGTTGTCTCATTAGCACTCACACCAGTGACACCACATCTTCCTATATCTTATTAACGTGCTTTGTGACGAGGTAAAAGATAATAACATTAGATGTAAGAATGCGACTGGTGATGCAGATTGTGCAAACAGCTTTGGATTGTGCTTTGTCTTTAGTAGTCATAGTAAATGGTGAAGATACGGATCTATTAGTGTTACTTATTCATCATGTTAATCAGCAGTGCAAACGGGTTATTTTTAAATCTGAATAATGACAATCAACCAACAAAATGAAAATATGGAACATAAAACAGTCTAAAAGATTTCTTGCGGATGATGTTTGAAATTTGTTGCTCTTTTTGCTCCTATAACAGGTTGTGACTCATCGTCTAAGCTTTTTGGAATAAGCAAAGGATTTCCATTAAGATCAAGTTTTCATGAATAAGGCTTCATTAAAGCAGATATCATCAAAGCAGGAGAAGAAGTGCTCATATGTTTATATTGAGGAGAAAATTCAAATCTATAGTAATTACTGGAAACACATTGGTTCAGGTGAAAAGTTTACCACCAACATCAGATTCAGGGCAATTCCATAGCCTTCAAGTGTATTATCAGAAGAAGTTGACATATATCCTACAGACCATGCAGACTATGGTTGGGAAATCAAACATGGAAAATTTTGTCCAATTTAATGGAACTTCCACCTGCTCCTGATAAGCTTCTTAACATTTAAATATAAACAATGTAAACAAACTGTGACACCAAATGATGTGTCTGTTGAAAAAATGGTTTCTGAAAAATATAAATATTTTTTTCCAGTTTTTTTCACCTAAAATCAGTTATTTTACTATTGTTTTACAATGAATTTTGTTTGATCTGATTATAATTATATTAAGATTTCTTATATTTTGGAGTGATTCAAAAACAGTTAAAACTCCAAATTGGTGTTTTTCCAGTTTTTAACGATTTTTGATTGATTTTACTATATTTTACCCAAAATCATCATTTACCCAATAAGGAATTGCTGTAAAGTTTATGAATGATTAAAATAAAGGTTTTTGTCGTTTTTAAGGAATAAAATGAACTTCTATTATCATTTTTTATATTTTCCTGTCTGTTTTGGTAATCAATTCACACCATGTGAATCTCAAATTCTAACAAAAATTGGATGTTTTCACCAAAAATTTCATGTTTATAAAAAAAAACATGTTATTTAATTTCATAAACACTGTATAAACTGTTGTAAAACTTTTGATTTGAAATAGTTATCATCAAAAATGAATGTTTTACAAGCTTTTCCCAGTTTTGCGCTATTTTTGACAAATTTTGCTATTTTTCACCCAAAAAATCCATGTTCCCACTCAGATATCTTGGTAGACTTTTGGTATGTTATAAAGAAAGTCATTATGAATAGAAAAATACCAAAACAAATTCTGTTGCAATTTTTTTGAGGTCAAATGCTATTTTGACTAGACTATTCGGTTTATTCCTTGAGAGGGTAAAAAATGACAATTGCTCTTCTCCGCTAGAAAGCGGTGATTAGGAGCACGAATAACGACATGTCGGCTCAGAAGTAAATGATTTTAGTGTCAGGTGACATTGTCTTATCGTGAACTAGCAAATTAAAATCAGAATCAGCGTGTATGCGTCGATTCATGTATTATTTGCCATCGAATATTAAACATCATCAATATTGCTACTACTAACTATATTGTAAGGTATGCGATGTCCTCTTTGGCACACGCTGCTGATGAGAATGTTCTACAGGGTAAACTTTTGATTAAAAATATTCACATATACAAAAATTTGAGTTTCTAAAATATCTAAGAACCGTCTCATTAAAACTTTGCTATACGGCTATTCCATATAGTCAGGCAAATATGTAGGTGAAGTGGAAAAACAAAGTATCTTTGTTTCATCTTATTATATTCAGATGTTTGAAAAATAACAGTATAAATATAACTTGTACAAAAATTCTGCACAAATTATAATTTGTGTAAAATCACAACAGTATACAAAACACACACACACACACATACATACATACATGTATACATACTACTGTCTAATACATAAAACATATACATACTCTGGTTGAAAATAGTTTACCGCTTACACACACTATTACCAGAACAAGCCATAAAGTAGACATCTGGAATGTTATGACACTTTTAAATGTGTAATACAACTTTACTTTCCTCTTACTTTATCAAAAGTACAAAATGTATAGAATTTCATAATCTCTTTTTACAGTATCATCCTTAAATCCGACATAACAACAATCCTTCTATTCATATTAAATGTCAATCATTACGATGAATTAACTTATCACTTTACTATTTATAGCTTATGTCATTTTAATGAAATTCAACCATTTTTTTTAAATATGTAGGTATAACTTAGAACCAATTCGGGTATATGTTATGGTCATTAACTTCAAACGTTAACATCAAAATGTATATCACGCTGACAGATACAAAAATATCATAAATTTATATGCGTTACACTATATGGACCACTAATATACCTATCTAACGCTTAGATTTTAAAATTGTATGTTCTTTTTTATGTGCTTTTCATTTCTTTTTATGCTCCACATACTGCTGGGATTGAAATTTTGAGATACTTATTCATTACATAAATCATAAACTTTTTATGTCACTTATAGGATAAATAGAGAAAAGTGTAAAAGAAAAAAACGACTCAAAGGTAGATTAAAAAAAAAGAGGAAAAGTTCATAAAACTGATAAAATCAAACGCTAACCTTTGTCAACCAGCAGAACAAGGAACACAACTGTCATAAGTATCAAACGTTAGACTTTGTCAGCCAGCAGAACAAGGAACACAACTGTCATAAGTATCAAACGTTAGACTTTGTCAGCCAGCAGAACAAGGAACACAACTGCCATAAGTATCAAATGTTAGACTTTGTCAGCCAGCAGAACAAGGAACACAACTGTCATAAGTATCAAACGTTAGACTTTGTCAGCCAGCAGAACAAAGGAACACAACTGTCATAAGTATCAAACGTTAGACTTTGTCAGCCAGCAGAACGAAGGAACACAACTGTCATAAGTCTGACTTGTTACATCAAACGTTAGACTTTGTCAGCCAGCAGAACGAAGGAACACAACTGTCATAAGTCTGACATACATATTTTTTCGAAGAAACTTCTAGGTAACATCTGGTTTTACATCTAGTTAACCGACAGATTATATCATTGTTGCATGCTATATATGCTATAAAAAGTAGATTAACAAAAAATATTGAACTCCAAGGAAAATCAAAAAACGGAAAGCCGCCGAACAAATTGCAAAATCAAAGGCTCAAACACAGCAAATTAATGAAAAACAACTGTCAAATTCCTGACTTGGTACAGTTAAGTTAATTTTCATAATTTTTTGTATAAAATTGTAAAACCTTAAACAAAATGAGTTGTGTTTACATGATGCAATTACCCAGCATTGGAACGATATGGTCATTAAAAAAATATAGTTCAACCGAAAACAAAACTGCAGTGCAATTAAACAAATTTCAGATTTGTTGTTAATGCAGTCAAAATTCGGTACAACAATAAATAAATAAACAAAAGTATCTATACAAAAAAACATCAAATACGATTTAAATACACAAAATATATATATAAATGTCATTTTGAATGTCTTAATTGCAATACTGATAGGACAAAAAAAAAAGAAACTGGGAGGAAAATACAAATGAATTATTATATGTACTTTGCTACAGATGACATATATATTTATCGGAACTTGTAATAACATGACTTATGTTTACAATAGTTTATATACTGCTAGCACTGCATTATTTGGGCAAACTATGTAGAAATATGTCTGATAATTCATAAACCTGTTGTTCAATGGTTGTCGTTTGTTGATGTGATTCATAAGTGTTTCTCGTTTTTGTTTTTTAGATATTGTTAGACCGTTAGTTTTTCGTGTTTGAACGGTTTACACTAGTCAATTTTGGAGCCCTTTATAGCTTCCTGTTCGGTGAGCGCCAAGGCTCCGTGTTAAAGACCTCGCTTTCACCTATAATGGTTTACTTTTACAAATTGTGACTTGAATGCAGAGCTGTGTCATTGGCACTAATACCAAATCTTCTTCTACCTATTACCTAAAGTCAGGAGTCTGTAGTTTAGTGGTTTTCATAGGGTCATTTATGTCATATTTGTTTTTCGTAAATTATCTTGTTATAAATTAGGCCGTTAGTTTTCTCTTTTAAATTGTTTTACATTTTTCTTGTCGGGACCTTTTAAAGCAGATTGTACGGTATTGGGTTTTCTCATTGTTGAAAGCTGTATGTTTGCCTATGATTGTTTACATAAACTTTATTCAATCTAATGGACAGTTGTCTTATTGGCAATCATACCACATCTTCTTATTTTTATAATACATTAATAAACATGCATTTAGTTTATGTTATTAGCACAATGTGGTCCTCACTAAGGCGATACTAATATTTTTGGCATCGCAGCACGTTTCGCTTTTCTCAGAATTCTTGTGAGGTATTTACACTAAATCCTTTGTTCGTGTTTAAAGCTATATAAATTTGGATATTTATGTCTTACTTATTTGTAGCAAAAAGTTCTTTGAATTATATTTCATTAATTTCAAATAGTCTTAAATACAAATCAATTATATGTGTCTTTTGTTTTATTGTTAGCTATTTTTTGGCTTAGATAGACCTATTCAACTAATCTATAAAATTTGTCAAAACCTAAGTCGTCTACAAGTCTATAAAAGTTGTAACTAAATTTAACAAAAACAGATACATGTAATATTCATTAATATATGATTCGAAATTTAAGTTGTAATTAGTTATCAAAGGTACCAGGATTATTATTTCGTCTACATAAGACTCATCAGTGACGTTTAGATCAAAATAGTTAATTAAGAAGCCAAAAAAGTACAAGAGATTGGGATTTTTATCAACAGGGAACCTGAAGAACATTGATTATATGTATCACATTGTGTGCCAATCGTAAAGTTTATGTTATAAATAATACATTGACTCTCGCAAAGTAAAATCAGTTGGTGAACTTGTTTGAGAATAATCGATTACTTAGTGAATCTTCTCCCTAACATTGGACAGTGGTTTAACAGTAAAACATAAGGAACGAACTATAAAAATCAGTTGAAAAAGGCTTAACTCATTAGATAGATACTAAGTATAGCTATTAACTGTCAGTTACAAAAAATCAATTATGTGTATCAAACTACAGTAATGAACTGTGAGTAACAAATAGTAGAATAACCAACAAAAAATAAGATTTCCAAGGAAAATTCAAAACGAAAAGTTCTCTATTACATGGCAAATAAAAGGCCCAAACACATTAAACGAATGAAAAACAACTATTCTATTCATGAACATCTTTGCTAGCCAAGGGTTACGATCAACTCCTGTTCTCTTCGCCCTTAGCGGATTAAGCCAACATTTGTAAAAACAATGTTGCGCCATCTATCGGAAGATAAAAGTCACGCCAATTCCGAATACATTATTCTTGACCAATGGTAGCACTTAATCTCTTCAATTTGGAGGTAAAAACACGGTAGCGTCTAGATTCTCCACTTGATAAAGCCGGAAACGAAAATATACCTCGACATTAATGCATTTGTGCATGAAACATACGCAGGAACTTCTAGTAATTGATTAAAACATTCAAGTTGTCACTAAATATAGTCGTTTATTTATAGAATGTAGAGACTTGTTGCACAATAAACATGTGGCAATTGTTTACAAACACTTTCTACATTTACACGTGATCATGTTATAGGCGCTTTTTGATTGGATGCAGCGAGTTTCGACTGCAACCAATAAAATTCCTTACCTTGTGTCTCCGAAATTTTATCTCAATCCGCCAAGGGTGAAGAGAACGGGAGTGGATCGTAACCCTTTGCTAGCGAAGATGATTCCTGAAATGGAACAGGCATTCTATTCACTGGTGGTAAGCGGATGGTCGTAACTTAAAGTTACGACCATCCGAAGATGGGAGACAACTCTAGTAATAAATTTTTCTTTTCCGATTTTCGTGCAGTAAAAAAAATGTTTCAGTCAAACCGCTTGTCTCATACATACTAATCGTCAGTGCGTTGATATTGAAACAAAATTTGATACATAAAAACATTCCAATTTTCGTAAAATGATCATTCAATAATTCGAGCATGATGGTCGTAACTAAAAAAACATAAAAGTTCAGGATGGTCGTAACTTAAAATTGTGATGGTCGTAACTCTTTATTAAATAGGAACGAATAAGACAAGTCAAGAGTTTTAAATGTGTCTTTTGTTATATGAATATATTATATGATATATTTGTGGAGTTGATTTCACTAAATGATAAAAACTAAAAGGAATGAAGAGAGGGATACCTGTATAAAAGTGCGAAAGGAAAGAAAATTGGAATGAATCGAAAAGAAAAAAAACCAATACAAAATGAAATGACCAGTCACTGTTACTTAAAATATAATGTATAAAATCGACCAAGAGGCAACTAATTATAAGCGGTTAAGTTTAATAACAATATAAATTTCTCAAAAGTGGAGAATTCATTTTAAAACACAGCTCTGGTTATGATCATTCTTAGTTACGAATTAAGAAAAGGCGCTTTTAACAAATTTGACATCACATGAAATAACAGTATCCTGATTTATTTTCTTTATTTTTTGCATGTATTGAAAAGATAAACATTTTAAAAACTAGTATGTACTTACTAGGTGAAATTCAAAAGAAAAATCTACAATTTAAAATTGATACTTTAAGTCGAGATAGCATAAGTAAGGAATCAAAATAATGGTATGGGGGTCGTTATAGAGACAAGACCATATCCGCGAATTCGCAGGTCCGTGATCGAATTAAAGAACATACATCTTATTCTTAGCTTGGATTTTGAGAGGTCGTATTGTCATTTGGTATAAAGTCAAGCTGATTATAAGGTGCAATTTCGAAGTTCAGGTATAATTATAACCCGTGGTTTTAGAAAGTTCTGAATACGCCTATTGGTACCATGCTATATCCGCTATACATCTTTGTGTTTCTTATGGAAAATACCATGAACCCTGGACCACAGTTTTTTTTTATTCCAAAGTCACAAAGGGAATGATGCATCCGATCTTAATAACCATCGAGGAATTACAATTACTGATTCATTGGGGAAGCTTTTTTAATAAGATACACATCTTTGTAAATTCTTAGATAAATATCATAAAATTATCATTGGTGATAGCCAAATTGGGTTTACCAAAAAAAAAACGCGACCATCTGACCATATGTTCATTCTAAAAACTATTATTAATAATTATTTGTAATACAAAAGTAGGTAGAGTGTTTGCCTGCTTTGTTGATTTCCAGAAGGCTTTTGATACTGTCATTCTCCCAGGGATAAAACTTAAGCTATTGAATATAGTTAAAGAGTATGGTAAGAGATCTCTTTAGAACTAAAGTTGGAGTAAATCAAGGAGACAATTTGACTCCAAATTTGTTTAAAATTTGTATAAATGAACTTCCTGATTGTATTTAAAGTTCCCCTGATCAAGCTGTTGTTTATTCACGACCAGTTTATTCTTTACTATATATATATGCTGATGATATTGCCATTTTTTCAACTTCAGCAAAAGGACTTCAAAGTAAACTTGATGGATTAAGATCGGTGTTTGAAAATGAATCCCATTAAAACCAAGGTACTTGTATTTAACAAGACAGGCAGACATATCAAACATGATTTTTATTTTTAATAACAGACTTATTGATTGTGCTCAACATTGTAAATATTAAGGAATAACTTTTAGTGCATCTGGATTTTTTTCCTTCGCTCAGAGAGAATTTTATAATAAAGCGTTAAAAGCCTACTATAAGCTACGCAAGGACATTCTGTCACTAAATCCAAATTTAAAAAAACAATCTTCATGTTTTTGAGCATACAATAAAACCTATTCTCTTATATAGTACTAAAATTTGGGGATATTTCAACCCTTTCAAAAAAAAAAAAATCTATCACTACAAATGTAGATCAGGCTTATCCTAAGATTCTTTCAGAAAGACTACGCATGAAATTTTGTAAACATTTACTTGGTGTACCCAAAAGAGCAACACATTTTGCCAATCTTTCTTAACTCGGTAGATTCACTCTGTATTTTGACATTGCAAAGTCTATGATCAGATACTAGCTCAGGCTTGACAATTTGGGATCATCTTTCAACTACTAGAGGAGCCATATTTAGAGTCAAAATTACTACACGAGTAAAAAAATCCTTCACAGTATGAATCCTTAATCTTCTTTCTAAAGAATATCAAAGGGGTTAGCAATTTACATTGTTTACTATATGTATTTTTTGAATTTCAGCAAACAGTATTCATACATAGCTTGTAGCCAGGATAATATTTAAAAGATAGAACTTTATGCTTCAACTCAGCGTGCTGGTTTTTTAAATCTGAGTACATTTATACAATATAAACATATAATATAAACATTATTTTCAACCTGCATATGTATGTGATAGTTGCCGCAGTACATTTAGTTCTACCTTGTAATATTATCCTAGCTACAAGGCTGGCTATAAACTACTAATATTTTTTTTTTGGATCTTATTCTTAAATTCAAAGCGTGTGGCATTGTAAAATATTTACATGCATATGTATGTAATATTTGCCGCAGTACATTTAGTTCTACCTTGTAATATTATCCTGGCTACAAGCCTGTCTATAAACTACTAATATTTGATCTTACTCTTAAATTCAACGCGTGTAGCATTGTAAAATATATACCAACCTTATTCATACTTTCTAGGTTAACACAATGTTCATTGCGACACCATGGATTAAGTTTTTTTTATTCTAAACCAATACTTATAACAAATATCAATGATATACCGCAAGATCGTCATGCAATCGATAAAAAATAAAGACAACACTTTAAAAACACCAGGCATTTGTGGATTTTCATTAATCATGATTCACCAAAAGCCGAATATTTGAAAGCCAATGGTTATAAAAACTGCAATAGCTGATTAAAAATTAAAGAGGATTGTTCAAAATTGTACGTTCAATAATTTCATCTGCCGACATGATTGCAGATAATAAAAAGTCGTAAATAAAAAAAAATCTGAAAGCAAATATTCAACAATTTTATGCCTTAACGTACAGTAAAAAATATATTAATACTCAACCCTAACATACTATTTGGCTTAATGCGAGTTGATTAGTTTTCAATGTTTCTCCTAAATGATGGTCGTTTGGAACATATCAAAAATGTATGTTTGATAATTCTTTAACTTAATTTCTGCATACCATTATCAGAGTAACAAATGAAATAATATTTTTTGTAGTAAACTTTATATAACAACTGAGTTTATTAACATTGTTATGCATATGCACAGTACTTTTAAAATAATTTGATAAAAGTTCGTCTAAATACTTGAGTTACGGTCATCTTTCAAAGTTACGACCATCTTTTGTCAATTACGACCATCATCCAAAATACTATAGTTGACATTACGACCATCACAAGTTAAAGTTACGACCATCATGTTCGAATTTTTGAATGACTATTTTACGAAAATTGAAATGATTTTATGCGTCAAATTTGGTTTCAAAAACAGCGCACTCACGATATGGGTATATAACACAAGCGGCTTGACTCAAATGAACCTTTTACTGCACGAAAATCGGAAAAGAAAAACTTATCCCTAGAGTTGTCTCCCATATTCAGATGGTCGTAACTTTTAGTTACGACCATCCGCTTACCACCAGTGTCTATTGTGTGCAAATTGGTAACTCAGACGTGATTTTATTGCAAGCTAAAAATTTCACTTTTATGACAGTCGCTTAAAATTGACAATATTACAGTGACTTGACTGATAGTGTTGCTATTCACCAATTGCAATTCATTCAAAACTTTGACCAAATTGCAATTTGTTTTATTAAACCAAATTGTTCAACTGGTCAGAAATTTGAACAAATTGTTCAGTCAAAATGTGAAAGTGCAAGGTGATAAAATAAATTATACTTACCAGGGGCGGATCCAGGAATTTATAAGGGGGTGGTCACCTTTTGAAATCTTAAACTAAATTAAAATTCAATTTTTTATGGCCCCTTATAGGAAGATTCTGTTTGCCACAAAGCAAAACACACTTGCATATAGATTTCAAAACAGTTCTGTTTGCTTTTATACGTTCATTCATTGCTTTATCAATAAATGTTTGAATATCAGTAGTCCTTTGCTCAATGTTGTCAAGAAAAAGTTGAGCTTTTGCTCTAGCTTCAGTATGACTTTTTTTTTTACATGATTTCTCATCACGGCCGAAATGATCGTTAAGTCTTGTACTTGAATGTGCCATATCTGTTAGTGGTTTGCATGATAATGTTCCCAAACAGAGCACAGTATATGCAGTAAGCTCCTTCTTGTGAAGGTGAGTACACTAGCCCATCATAGCGATTTAGCCAATTCAGCTGAAACAGTCTGTTCTTTCCTGCATATTTTTTTTATAGGAAAGTTATAGTTTATTCCAGGTTGGAAATGATTTCTAATCAAATTAAATTTCTCTTCGTTTTGTAATTTACGTGTTGATTGTTTTACAAAACCAATGTCGTTTTTACTTATATGTAAGTCGGGGGTTGTTTCTTTAATCTGATCACTTTTATTCGTATCAATGCTAGGTCCATTACAAGTCGTTGGTACTTCAGAGGGGCTGATGTGTGGCGTTTCCTGAAGGAAAGAGGGTATAAGTTACTAAAAAATTGGAATGAACGAAACTTTTAGACAAACAGATGATGGAACGGGGGTATTCATTCAATATAGAATATTTATGTGACTTTAAAACTTTAAAATTATTTTTGAATTCTGGCATCACAGTAAAAAAATATTATTGGTCGAGAAAAGTTATAATACAAACTTTAAAAACTTAGATAAACGTAATGTAAAAAGGTATAAATTACCTGCTAAAAACATCTAAGATTGAGGACTGTCCCTTCATTTTTAGGGCGATATCTTTTTGCGCCAAAAAGTAACTCATGTGCGCCACAACTTAATTGCGCCAATACCTCTTTTGCGCCACCTAATTTTCAAAACTATAGGTATCATTTGCGCCAATAAAATAAAATATTTCAAAACTGCAATTGGCGCAAATTGATTCTGCCCCATTTTTACACCTTAACATCAAAGAAATCTACCAAGTAATTAGCGATTGTTGATTACATGTTCATTGTATAAACATACCTGTCAAAGTACATGTATTTAGCCTTAAGGTAAGTAATGACAACTTTATGACTGGTGATTACGATAGACAATTGATTTGATCGACGAAATTATTTTTCAAAATGTTCAAGGTGCACCATTTTTTGGTACATGGTGCACCATTTTTGCAAACCCAGGGGGTGGTCACCGGCACCGGATGACCACCCCCTGGATCCGCCTCTGCTTACAATCCTATAAGACTTTAACTCCACTTTGTTGATGTTATTTTTAAATTAGTTTATCAATCTGTATAGTTATATATAGCTATTACCATACTAAAGGTGAACTGTTTTATTTGTAATTGCTATAAAAATGTCCAAACTAAGCTTTTATATAGTTTTTCTTTCAAAATGTATTCTATATTCATAAATGCAAGGTGATAAAATAAAATATACTTACAATCCTATAAGCCTTTAACTCCACTGTATTGATATATTATATCATATATGTTATATTATAGCCATTACCATACTAAAGGTCAACTATTTTATTTTGAATTGCTATAAAAATGTCCAAACTAAGCTTTTATATAGTTTTTCTTTCGAAAAGGATTTTATATTTATAAGAATCATATATCATTTAAAATAATACATCATATATTCAGTAAACTATATGTGAAATAACAATATGCTATTGATAAGTTTCCTTGGGGAAATAACCTAAAATACTATTCTTTTGAATAAAGACTTTTTGAAACCAAAAAAGATTATCTCCCCTTCCTACAAAGATATTGCAATTTTACAAATTATTTTACTGAATATGATGTTTTTATTCATATACTGTGTGATTCTTATGAATATAGAATACATTTTGAAAGAAAAACTATATAAAAGCTTAGTTTGGACATTTTTATAGCAATTACAAATAAAACAGTTCACCTTTAGTATGGTAATAGCTATATATAACTATACAGATTGATAAACTAATTTAAAAATAACATCAACACAGTGGAGTTAAAGTCTTATAGGATTGTAAGTATGATTTATTTTATCACCTTGCACTTTCACATTTTGACTGAACAATTTGTTCAAATTTCTGACCAGTTGAACAATTTGGTTTAATAAAACAAATTGCAATTTGGTCAAAATTTTGAATGAATTGCAATTGGTGGATAGCAACACTATCAGTCAAGTCACTGTAAGTGAGAAAAACAAACAGTTATGATAGGTAAACCATAACATTAATTGGGATACAGCAGTCAACATTGTGTTATAATCTTAATCACAACAAAAATAAACCACCATGTCAAAGACAAAGAAAATGCCATAAAGACTGCCTATTGATAAAGCAAATGAGCAAAAAAGAAAGACAAGTATACAAAAGTGACCATAAGGATGTTCTTAGGTGAATTTTTGGAATTTGTGTCAAATTTTCGGACTCCTTGGTGTTTTTCCATACAATACAATGTAAAATATTTTGCCCCATAACACCCATTTATTTTTTTATATAAGACTTAATAGCTCATGATAGGTAATTTATCCAAATTTAAGAAGATTCTTGATTTTCTTTCTTTTATTTTGAGACCCAAATAATACCAATGCAAATATAAGGTAAAAGTCCGATTCAGCCTTTTCCCGCCATATTTTAAATCTCAAATATCTCTAAAAGGAGGTCCATGACCTATCAATATTTTTAGCTTATCTTTATCCTTAATTGATGCTCTACCAGCTTATAGTATCAATTTTAATGTCTAAATTTCTTAATTTTTACCTAATCTCACCTACGTACATCCATAAAACAATAACAAAATTGCGGGATGTAAAAATACCGATCGCGAGCCATGCTAGCTATTACCAAAAATGGACTAAGCTTGTAAGGTAAAAATATACAAAGACAAATATCAAGAATACTCGAACATTAATTAAAAAATGATACAAAACATCAGTACATAAAATCAATACTGTATAACAAACATGTATTATTTGAGAAGGTGATACCGAATATTCATTAACAAGGTCTTGATATCTTCTGGTGATGTTTGTTTTTAGAAAATTAAGGACGAAACGTTCTTTGACATAACTCCTGTTCATCAACTTTCTGCTCATAAACTGATGACTCTCACAAAGTTTAAGTAGCAGCTGCAAGCTTTTGAATACCTAATGAGCTGGGAAATGCCTATCCCTTATGCAAGTGAAGTTGGTATATTGCTGCTAATGTGGGATAAATTCAAAATGCATCAAAATAAAATCGTCTCGTTTGTCGACTTAGATACCTAGATGACCGCTTATGTCACATTCTAGGTATATGTATAAAATAGTCGGAGGTCACCTTTAAGGCCGATGGTTTGGTTTAATCGTTTTTCGTTGTTGTTGTTGTTAGTTTACAAACAAGATTTGTCTTATAGTTTTAGTTGTTTCATGGAAATAAAGTTTGTTTTCATCAATGAACTTTATTGTTTCAAGTCTAAATTTATTTCATTTAGGTAAGTTGCATTACATCGTTTGATTTTTTTGTTGTTTTTCGTAACTGTAGTGATGTAGTGTTCCGTTGCTTTTTTTACTTACTAATTTTCATCTTTAAATATTGGGGGCCTTGTAATATTTTCTGCTCTTTGATCGTGTTGTTGTCTTTTTGACATATTCTCCGTTTCAATTTTCTATCGTATTGTTATATTTTTGTGATTATTGTATTAATCTTTACGTTGTTTTTTTATCTAAATTGTTTTTGATATTTTTATGTCACCTATCAAGGTTGTGGGGAAAATAAACACTATTATTAATGTTTTATATAGAAGGAACCGAAATTTAAACCCCGTTGTTTTCCTTATCTCTTTTATGCAGACCTAAACGGAACAACAGATACACAGTACATATTGATTAAGATAGAAAAACGACGACAAAATAATTTATAAAAGACAACAGTAGAATACCGCTTTTCAAAAGTCTTAAAACGATTGAGAGAAAGCAAATCCGGGTTAAAACTAAAGCCGAGAGAAACACATCAACTAACTATGCACATACTGAAAGTTGGGTAATTGAGGAACAGGACATCATCAATATACCAGAAAGTGAAGTTTAAGATACTAGCTAGATAGTTTTTTCCACCTATTTTTCTTGGGGATAGTTTCTTGTTGAAGACAATCTTGGTGACCTTCTGTTGTTGTCTCTTTGACACATTCCCCATTTCCATTCTCAATTTTATTGTGTGAATTCTGCTCTTTATAAAAAAAAGATTAGAAAATAATTTATTACATTTAATTTTTTTGATGAAAAATCAATTCTAATTAACACATTCGGATAATAGCATTGTGTTCACCGATAAAATGTTAACACATTAGTCATGATACAAATAGTTTCCTATTTACGTATTGGTTATGTTAACAATATCAAAGAACAAAAAATAAAATCAAGGGAATATTGTTTTAAAGTGCAAGTTGCTTCCAATGCAGACAATAAACATTCAATAAATGTTTTATTTCAAATGCATTTCTTACATTGATACGATATTCCCGTGCTTGCATTTCCTATCATGATTTTCTTGATAGAGGGTTACTGCTCACAAGGAAGCTATTAAACCAAGAGTTCCAAATGGTGAAGTTGAAATCATCCCTTCGTAAATTTTACGGACGCCATCACGAGTTGGTTGACCGTTATGGAATAACCATTTCACAAATGATATCGGATATGTTCCTTACGTCGTAACTACAATCCCCTTCCCTTTCACGAATGTGACCTACCGAATTAGACTATTACCGGATTTGTAATCACATAAGCAACACGACGGGTGCCACATGAGGAGCAGGATCTGCTTACCCTTCCGGAGCACCTGAGATCACCCCTAGTTTTTGGTGGGGTTTAAGTTGTTTATTCTTTAGTTTTCTATGTTGTGTCATGTGTACTATTGTTTTTCTGTTTGTCTTTTTCATTTTTAGCCATTGCGTTGTCAGTTTGTTTTAGATTTATGAGTTTGACTGTCCCTTTGGTATCTTTCGTCCCTCTTCTTTTACAGAACATCAAATTTAATACATAAATGAGGTGTGGTATGATGGCATATGAGACAAGTATTCCATCATGAATGACAAGAATGTCTACAAATCGATTTGGTAACACATTTTTATGGTCGTTTTTGGACAAAGTGGTGGTCCTCGAGTGTACTATTATAATTTCTAGACTGATTGTGTGTAGGTCAATTCATTTCGGCAAGATTTCATATGATATCGAATGCAATATCATACATTGTGTTGTTCTAAGCCTATTTATTAAGAAGTACGAGTTGTTTTCGTGACACATATTCGATATTTGTGTTGTGTTTAACCGCGAAATGATAAACTTAAACATAAGTATTCATACATGTATTTCACTGTTTAATGTTGCCTACATTTGAAAGACATTATTTCAAAAAAAGCTTTTTTTCGATAAAAATTAAAGCTTAAACACATGACGATCGAGTTCTATTCATCTTATATACAAAGACAAGTTAAACATCTCTTAAAAGTATATATTAGACTTAGGTGTATAATCAATTTAAAGAAGTGATAGATTTGCAAGGTAGTTGACTAGTATTTTCCTTTCCTGAATCAATTGTCTCAATACTAATAAGTTCATTTTCTTGTATCCCTACAACAGAAATAGACATTTCCGGTTCAGTAATCGTTGATAATCTTGGATTTATTGTTGTTGATAAATTGGGTCTTCTGAAATGTTGTAGCATATTTGCTAGTCTGCTAGGTTCTACTAGGGCTGAAATAGTATTTCTTCTCTGTTTAGAAAACATTCCGAAGGAAATAGGATTAAAAATTGTTAAACAAGCAGATATAATACCGTACACAACAATATGATCTTGGAAATTGTTAACTTGATATTTCCGAACTTCTATATAAATTTCAATAGAGTACACATAAGTGCGTGGAACGATATTGAAAATTAACAACGATACTATGGAAATCAAAACTTGACGAATAAGATTGGCAGATGCAGATGGTAATTCGTTTCCTATGCCATAATGCATGTTGTGTGGCGGAGTATTAAACTGATCAGACACACGATTTTGTGGATAGGTTTCGTTGTTTGAACGCGATCTAACGTCATTATAACCAGATTGTGACATATGATGTCTTCTGGTTTTGTTTTTCTTAATATATATCAAAATCATATAGATAATCAACACTATGTTAAGGATTATCACAACCACCCATGAAGCATCAATGAAAACATGTTTTAAAGTTCTAGTTATGATATACCCAGTTGTACTATGAACTGGGTGCAGGAAAAATAGAACAAGTCCATAACATGTAGTTGAAATGATCGTCAAAATGGTTGATATACTCATAAAAATATTCGAGAATTTTACTCTTTTCCTTGAATTCTGTATGATGTACATTTTCTTCAAAACTAAGATCCTAGCAATTGCCAATGATAACAGAAACCAAGTATAAAGTCCACGTAGCAAGAAGTCAAATATTCCTGAAAGAAATTCAAATATTTATTAATTTAAACAACATCATACAGAAAAATTCGTAGGATGAGACATAAATTCGAAAAAAAAATCAGAGATGACTATTTGATTTTCCTTGCAGAGAGGAAGTATTTGAAAATGAATGTTCTGGTCTAGTGATCATTAAGCCGTATTATCAAAAAAACGAGAGGAAAACTGAATCCAAAAATATTCTTCCGCCTCCAACCTATTCAGGAAAATAAAATGCTGTTTTGAGTTTTGTCGATAAGAAGAAACCTAAAGGCACAATACGCATTGTCAATAACAACTTAAAAATTATAACTTGTTACATCCAGTTGAAAGTAATGTGTTATTGTTCCTTTATTATGGATGTTTAACGGTAAACCAGGCCAAAACAATTTTATGAATAGTCGAATGAAACTAGTTATAACTATAGTAAGAATATCTCATAATCTTACACTTCACCTTGTTAACTTAAACTGTCAAAAGAACTCATCAGCAGATAATGAATTTTTTAAAAGGCCTTACACAAAGGTTCTAAACGCCTCAATCAAATATTACGAATAACTAGCAGAGGACTATTCCTCGTGTGTTGATATAACTGTTGAATACCTAAACTTTTTTTATTCTCTCGCACCTGCATGTACTTCTTTATTGATATTTAAATCCAAATTTGACGGCCTCTGACAGACTGAAGGAGCGTAAAATCACAGTTATCAGTAGCCGATAACAAACAAGTTAAAAGTAAATGATTCAGTAGTATTACCAACATAACTATTGCTGTTGCCCATGCTGTTATGGAAATGATTTGTCTCTTCAAAATATGTGGTTTTTTTTTATAATTTTAAAACCGAAATGTTTAACAAAATTACATTATATTTTTTCACAAAGATCGATTGTTTCACCAAATAACGCTTATACCTTCTGATGTTTTGTCTTTAACTAAAATTCCATAGTCCGATGAGTGAATGCGATAATGATACATAATAACAATTATAAAGTACGTAAACATGTTTGTTTCATCTTTGAATACCTGATTTGACTTTTCATAAATGTATTTACATATGTTTACAAGCAAAATGGTACCTACCAAATAAGTAGAGAGGAGTAATGTCGAATTCAGCTTCGCCTAGAGAATATTTATACGAAGACTTCACAATTATAACAGCAGTATGGATTATTTTTACAAACGTGGCAGCAACCATAGCCCTGTCAACTGATTTTCTTTTATCGGCAATCTTAATGGTTATGTATGCAAACAAACTATTTAAACCCAAACCAGCTATATTACAGAAAACTGAAGTCCAAAACACTGTAGGGTTGTTATATGTTGACGACAGAATAATGTAGGCATCCATTTCGAAAAGCAAATCTGTATGAAAATGATTGGATTGTCCTCTGGGATTGTTTTTAAGGCAACATGTTAAAGGTGTTAATATAACCTTTCTTGGCTAACTATTAAATCTTACAAAAGGGCAAATGCCAATCTAGGGAAAATGTATTTGACGAAAAAAACATAATAAAAAAAAATGTTGACTTCATGAGGACACTGCATGTTATAAAATATAAATTATGAACATCATTATTTTCTAAATGAAAAAAAATCAATTGTCTTTAATGCCACACCAAGTCCATTTCAGAAGACACCTTGGGAAATAAATTCTTTATACTCAGGTGCTGAAATTGTTTTATATAAATGAGAGGTTTATAGTTCGGAAGCTGTAATTATCTCTTTTCATCGATATGAGACAGACTCCTTAATTTCAAGCTAGATTAGAAAGATGCGTTCAACATAGTCACCTATCTCTGTTATTTCAAAAGAGAACAACATCTTTATAGCGGAACGTGTAATTAAGAGATAATACTTGATTCTGTTAATTCATGTTAAGATGCTCCTGTGTGAAGTTAATCCTCATATGAATAAAGTAAAAATTCGGAAAGAAGAAGAAGAGCACAAGTGATTCCAATAGGACTGCAGATTACTGGTTGAAAACATGTTGTTCAAACGTAGCTAAAAATTATAAAAACTAATTAAAATATAAGATCTTATAAATTTGATGAATTAACATTTGCCATAGCACATTACAATTGTTCTTTGCTGTCTATCAATTTCGTGTTAATAGATCTCGTTTTTTTTTTTGTCATTAAATATTACTTCATTCATTCGCTCAAACACCATCACCGTTACATTTAGGGCGGAAATCCCATTAGCACAGAGATTTATACAAGAGACGCCAAACTTCCAAATTAAATATTTGTTATAATGAAATAAGGTTTTAAGTTATTTATGGTTACGAAAATCCGACCTGATAACGAACTGCTGTACATTAATTACGCTTACTGAAATTAAATAATTATTACAGACCTAGTGGAGGTGATGGGATCCCGGGTATGGGAGATAAACACTAGATAGCCGGAAGATATATATAATAGGAACATTTAAAATCATAATTAACGCAACGCAATGGTAAAAAGATAAAAAGACAAACAACAGCCTACAAAACACAACAATGAAAAGTTAAGACGACTAAGCAGGAAACACCCCACCAAAATGGTCATCTTGTGTGCTTCAGAAGGGTTATAGGAAGCAGATTCACTTGTGACAACCGCCTTGTTGCTCATGTAAATACAAATTCCTATTCGAGGATGTCATATTAGAGTAAAAGGGGATAGAATTATGTTCATGACACCTTTGTAAAAGTAAAATCACAAAAATACTAAACACCGAGGAAAATTCAAAACGGAAAGCCCTTAACCAAATGGTAAAATCAAAATTTTTCTAATGTACGGGCCTTTTATAATTACACAATATTAGTTTTGCTCATGATTAATGGTAGTACCGTTATCTATGGTTGCCTACATGGAATCATTGGTCCCTGGTGGAAAGTTATTACATTGGCATTGATACCACATCTCCTTTACTGGGATATAAATATTGTCGAGGATCGAATTGTCTATCTGCTTTCTTTTGTACTTTTCTTTTAAATAAACTTAATTTCAGTTATACCATAGAACAAGAAAACGAAAATACAATTACATTTTGGTTATTTGATAAACAATGTCTACTTCAAACAGCACAATCTTTATAATATACGTAACTCCAAATTAAAAAGACTCAAAAAGAAATAATCAATATCAAAATGACAAAAGAGTCAGACACGAGTTTTACAACTTAGTAACGTCTTTTCCAAAACAAAAACAAAATATACACACTTAATAATGAACACATCAAATATTTCATACTAACAAATAGTTTAAGAATAAAGACATGAAAACAAAAGAAAACCTTTTGAAGCGAATCAATGGATTTTAATCGAGTGCATCTTTTTACAGTATAAATAAGACACAAACACACCGAATAGTTAGTGGAATTACCTATTCGCAAATTTTATTCTTGTGGACATAACTTAAATAAGTGTGTGAGTTTTTCTAATAATAAAGCGTGGGATCTTAATATATTATCCAAGTTTTCAAAAAGGATGTCAGCTACACAATGGTAAGTATAGATTTGAAACTTATTCTTATATTCGTTAAAATCCATTGAATCGTTATTGATAACAAAACATAACAGTAGATATTCATCAAGATCATTCGATTATTGTCATTTATTTACATGTATATAGAAATATCTTTAATCACATGTGTTGTGAACAGAATTATGGTTGTCAATGCAGAGAAAAACGTTTGGTATTTTTTATATACCTATGAACAGATAAACGAATATTATTATTTTCTTCAGTACTTAAAGCATCATAACCAAATAATAATAAATCGATAGTAATATTGACATTAAAGACATCAATTTCGTTAAACATCAGCTTTCTCTGATCTGAAAAATTAATACAATATAGTAGATATTGTTCAACGTTTTCATTAATAAAACCACATGAACAATTTGCATTTTGTATCAAATTTGCTTTGAACAAGTCAGCACGCAGTGCGCTACATCTGTTACGCAGCCTTGTGTGTAAATCAGAATACAAACCATCTCCTAAAGAGCCATATCTCGGAGATTTATTATTTCTATTGTATAGTGTGTGCAAGTTTTATTTTAAAAAGGAAAATGTAGGAATATGTCTTATACTTAAGTCTAAAGAATTCCACAGTGCAATAGATGACGGAAAATAAGACTGTTGATAAGCTGATAAATGATTTACGGGAATAGTAATGTTTTGACTGTTACGCAAATCATAATTACAAATACCTGATACAAGATCCGGAACCAAATCGTGTAAATAATCTGGCGCTTGGTTATTTATGATCTTATAAAACAAAGATAATTTTTTAACCTCCTGTCTGACGCTTAATTTTTTCCATCCCGTCTCTAAATAGATACTTTTCCGGCTAGCGTAACTATTCGAGCAACCTCGATTTGGATATTTTCCAACCGATCAGAATTTGCATGTCCACAGTTATCCCATACTTCTGACAAATAAGAAGATGCTGTACGATGTCTAAGAGACAATTATCCACAAGTGTCCAACTGAAAAAATCAGATATAGGTCACCGTACAGCCATCAACGATGGACAGAAAACCAAATTTTGCAGTCGATTTCCTAATTTCATATATGTCTTTACAAAATTTAATGATATTATTTTGTGTTGTTTCAGAAGAATTGCAATGACAAGCTGTTGCAGTAGTACAGACATTGGACATAAGTGAGTTTCCACTCCTAAAATTTCCTATCATTTAAACAGAATTCAATATTTTCCAAAATGTATAACTAAGAAACATTGTAACCAATTTGAGTAAAATAAATACCACGAGATGCAGAAATGTTTCAAGTTGTATTGTTTATTTGGTAATGAAATTATTCATGCTCATTTTGATTTCCGGACAAGGTGATTATGAAAGAAAATATTTGTGGAAAAGTTTGATATATATTCTAACCAAATTGAAATAGTAAATAAATGCATTTGTGTTTAACCCATTAGAAAATGAAAACAACCCTCATGAGAATTTTAGCCAAATGAGCAATTGAGCTTCAAATATTTATGCATCTTATGATATCTATTTTATACAAATCGCTCATAAAGTAACTTGGTATTAATTTTTTTGAAAAATATCAATATTAGCTGAAATGATATAACATTATTTTAATGGAGACTCAATTTGGTCCTATGACTGTATTTTTAGGCCAAAATTCTAAGTTTAAATTGACTTAACTCCAATAGTCATGACTTCTGGTCAATATCCACATCTAAATAATATTTCTTTATTAATAACAGTTTCATGAAAATCTATTGTGTGATTTTAGAGTAGTTGCGTTCACAAGAACATGTCTGATGAACGGACAGAGATGGACGATTAAACAAATTAATACACCCTGAAACCGTGGTATAACTAGATCTTGGTAATAAAAAATTTGGAAGGGTAAATAAACTCATCATAGATACCAGGATTAAATTTTGTATTGACACCTGACGCGCGTTTCGTCTACAACAGACTCATTAGTGACGCTCGAATCCAAACAAAGTTATTGAGGCCAAAAAAAGTACGAAGCTGAAGAGCATAGAGGACCGAAAATCTTAAAAGTTTTGCCAAATACAGCTAAGGTAATCTATTCCCGAGGTAGAAAATCCTGAGTATTTAAAAAATTCAAAAGTTTTGTAAACAGTTAATTTATAAATATGACCATGCCAATGATAATCCATGTCAGCACAGAAATACATAAAACTGTTCAAAACGAGTTATCAGATATCCTGCGAATAAAAAGAAGGAGAATAAAAGATAAAAACGGAATACAAAACTCTACCCACAAACACCTACTTTTAACAAAGGAGTTGAAAACAAGGGATCTTGAAGGGGAAACCAGATCCATCTCACTCTTTGGGTTTCTTAATCGTTACTAGTGTCCCTTGAACTATTTTCAAAATTTTACAGTTTACCTTATTTTCTATTAGATTACAACATAACAAACAATGCAAGTTTCAGATATAAATGTTTTGCTTCATTATCATTTTCTGTATTGAGTAATTTTTTTTTTCTTCGCGTTGTTATTATTGTGATTAGATAAAACTCTTGAATTTGTCAGTTTCAAATATAGATAATTACACACGGAGTGATTTCACTGTGATATATATTAGCAGGTAAAATGTGTCTTTTATTTAAAACCACGGTTGATAAATAAGTCGCGTCACAGAAATGGTCTAAGCGTCTAAAATATTATATAAGACACCGATAAAGTTCATTTTTATAATAATGTGTTAAAATAGTTAAATATATTTAGTACCTTATTAAGACAAAAAGATGCGGTACGATGTTCAAGAGAAAATTATCTAAAAGTTCGAAATGAAGTAATCAGATATAGGTCACCGTACAGCCATCAACGATGAACAGAAAATCACATTTTGCAGTCGATTTCACAATTCACATATGTCCTTATTGTTTACAAAATTTAATGAAATTCTTTTGTGTTGTTTCAGAAGAATTGCAATGACAAGCTGTTGCAGTAGTCATTGGATAAAAGTAAGTTATTACTCCTAAACCTTCCTATCATATTCAACTGAGTTCAATATTTTTCAAGAAAATAATACCAAGTAACTATATTACCAATTTGAGCAAAATAAATTCCATGGGATGCAGAAATTTCAAAAGTTTTAGTGTTTATTTGATTATGATATTATTCATGCTCATATTGATTTTTTGATAAGGTGAACATGAAAGAAAATATTTCTGGAAAAGTTTACTATGATTTCTAACCAAATTGAAATTGTAAATAAATGCATTTGTGTTTAATCCATTAGAAAATGAAAACAACCCTCATGGGGATTTTAGCCAAATAAACAATTAAACTTCACATATTTATGCATCTTATGGTATCTATTTTATACAAATCGCTCATAAAGTAACTTCGTTATTTTTTTGGGAAAAATATCAATATTAGCTGAGATGATTTTAATTGGAACTCAATTTTGTCTAATGACTATTTTTTTAGGCCAAAATTGTAAGTTCAAATTGACTTAACTCCAATAGTCATGACTTCCGGTCAATATCCACATCTAAATAGCATGTTTTTATTCATAACAGTTTGATGAAAATCTATTGTGTGATTTTAGAGTAGTTGCGTTTACAAGAACATTCTGATGAACGGACAGACAGACGAACGATTACAAAAATTAATACACCCTGAAACCTGGTTAATACTAGATCTTGGTAATAAAATTAATTAGAAGAGAAAACATAAAATAATTTAAAACGAGTTATCAGACACACCGCGGATAAAAACAAGGAAAAAAATCTATTATATTGTTTCAGAATAGTTGCAACGACAAGATTCTAAGTTCAAATTGACTTAACTCCTAGAGTCATCATTTCCGGTCGATATCCACATCTACAAAGTATGTCCTTATTTTTCACACATTGTATGAAAATCTATTGTGTTATGTTAGAGAAGGAGTTATACTCTACGGAACTTTGTTCCGTCGAGGTAAAACTAGATCTTGGTAATAACATTATTTGGAAGAGGGGCGAAAGACAAAACTATTTAAAATGAGTAACCAGATATACCATGGATAAAAATAATATGTTTTTATAATCCAAACTGTATTTGTTCCATATGTAAAATTCGCAATACCATCATGTTTTCTTCCTGCATGACATACCCGAAAACCACATAACAGCTGTTAAATCATCAAAAAATCACATGTGAAATTAGAGAATCAGAAACAAATGTGGAGTTTGATTTGCTATATCTTTGATTTTCTTTGTCGTTATTTGTGCAACATTTGTCTTTTTCTGAAGCCAATGACAGTTTTGTCATTTTTATTTATTTACAGTTTGTTTTTCCCTCTGTTTTCCTTCTGACTTCTTAAAAACCAATAAAGAGCAATGACATCGCCGTATATATAACATTTTCCAATAGGTAGATTATCACACAATGCACCTTATGTGTGAATAACTTTTACCAATGAATTGTTTAATCACAGTATTTAAGAGTCAACATGTTTTGTAATTTTGTATACCATATATGGTCATTAACGAGTATCAGCCGAGAACAGTTGTAATAATAAAAAAACAAACAAATCCTTTATCAAAGTACAGAAATAAAGCATATCTGTTTCTTTATAAGATATCATTAGCTATCAAAGGTACCAGGCTAATAATTTTGATACGCCAGACGCGCATTTTGTCTACATAAAACAGGGCCGAAAGATACCAGAGTGACAGTAAAACTTATAGATCGAAAATAAACTGACAACACCATGGCCAAAAATAGAAAAAGACAAACTGACAAATAATAGTACAAAACATATAAAACTTAAGTATAAGCAACACTAACCCCACCAAAAACTTTGGGTGATCTCAGGTGCTCCGGAAGGGTAAGCAGATCCTGCTCCTCATGTGGCATCCTTCGTGAGACACAACATAGAAAAGAAAAGACTCAGCAACAAGAACCCCACCATAAGACTCACCAGTGACGCTCAGATCAAAATAGTTAGAAAGCCAAAACAAGTATAAAAGAGGGACGAAAGATACCAGAGAGACAGTAAAACTCATAAATCGAAAATAAACTGACAACGCCATGGCTAAAAATGAAAAAGACAAAAAGATAAACAGACAAACAATAGAACACATGACACAACATAGAAAACTAAAGGATAAGCAACACGGAACCCCACCAAAAACAAGAGGTGATCTCATTATAAAGTATATAAGCATTGATGACCCCAAATTCCAAAAAGTTGTGCCAAATACGGCTAAGGTAATCTAAGGCTCGGATAAGAACATTCTTAGTATTTCGAATATTTCATACTTTTGGTTACAGTTAATTAATAAAAATAACCATATCATTGATAGTCACATCAACACCGATGCAATGACTACTGGGCTCGTGATACCCTCGGAGACGAAACGTTCATCAGCATTGGTATCGACCCAGTGGTGTAAATAGTTAACAAAGGTACCAGGCTAAAACTATTGATACGCAAGACACGTGTTTCGTCTACATAAGACTCATCATTTACACTCAGATCAAAATAGTCAGACAGCCGAACATGTCTTAAATTTAAGAGCTTTTACCTCTTAAAATGTTTATGAATGTCATTATGAATTTGTTGACTTTTACAGAATATATTTATAATTGCACATAACGCAATTGTTCCATTCTGTTTTCTGCCTATTTAACATCCCCAACCCGACATATCAGCTGGTTTTGATTTGCATCAATTCACAAGTGATACTGTTTCAAGATTGAACATAAATTGTGGTGGAGTTTGTATGTTATATTGTGTGCACTATTTTGTCTTCTTTTTTTTTATAGGAAATTATGTTTCTGTCTTTATTTTTATTTATAGTTTTTTAATAAGCCTCTTGGGGTTTTCTGACTTTTTAAAAACATACACAGAGCAAAGGGTCGCTATATATAAAATTTTGTCAATAGGTAGTTAATCATATAATACACCGTATATATGATTAAGATTTACCCATGAACTGTTTACTTAAAACATTTACTCAAGCAATACTGAAGAGACATTGATTATAGAAATGCACATCTAAATTTGACCCGTTTATGCTATTACTCCCACTGGGACGAAGCTACTATTAATAGGCTGATAGTCTCCGAGGATATCACCAGCCCGGTAACCAATACTTCGGTACTGGCATAAAATACGGAGTGTTATTAAAATTCGCTGCTACAAAATTGTTGAAATTATTCAAAATTTAGGAATGTATCTCCCTCATGCAAAGCTTTTATTCCTTGCCCGGCTTTATCTAATCTTGTTGTCCTTTTTAGGGGTAAAAAGCTTTTTCTCTTTTCAATAAGATTTGAATTTTGAAATAGTTTAGCTTCGAATACCACTGAATAGACATTGATTGTCGAAATGCGCATCTGGTGCAGAAACATTGGCACCGTTTATGTTATTAAGAGTAAAACTGTCAACATGTTTTGTAATGATGTATATTGTATATTGTAAATTAATGGGGATTTAAGCTGTGATCAGTTTAAACCAAAATACCTCCTTCCTTTTTTTTTTTTTTTTTATCAAAATGAGGAAATGTAATATATCTGTTACTGTATGAGATGTTGATTAACGACTATCCGCAGTGATTATATTTCTAAATGTATAAGAAAAAAATAACTTCTTAATAACTTCTGCAAATCACTTGCATAAAATAATTGATTTGAAATTGTGGTAATTCACGCCTGGTAATCTACACACGCAGAACATTTGGTTCTGCAATGAAAACCGTGAGAGGATCGGTTGTGCTTGAGTGGAGCAATTGTCACCGCTTCGAAAGGTATGTACATTTCTAAATCGCAATTTTCTCATTCGACTGACCAAAATATTGAAAATCGGAGAATGCTATGCTGTGGTGAATACTTGAACAAAGAGATACATGTATCATTTATTGTTGTACGTGGAGTTGAACTCCTACAAAATCAGTTGCCGCACGAGAATTTGCCTAAAAAAATGACATTTAAATTTTGATATGGTTGTAATTACAGACCCTTAAGTTCAAATTTACTTTTTATTTGGTCAATGGGTATGAATGTCGTTCTGGGCGGCGTGGACGCTGTCCGGTGTTGATAGACATCTAAATAAATCTAAAAACCTCATATCTTCATTTTGTCATGCGTGAGGGGACCGGTTCTGATTGAGGACATCGTGAATGCGTGAGGGGACATGAAATCATAATATTATATCCAAACTATGAGTCTTTGAAAGTTGCCTAAATGTGGTCAGACTGTTCATGAAAAAACACATTAAAATTAATGAGATAGAATTTTGAAATACATTAATGTTGGAAGATAGTTTTACGAACAATAAAAGGAAAATTTTTGTCAACGATTTGTTTTCAGCTACAAATAAAAGTTGAAAATTTTCATATCAGCCCAGTATATATTTTTTACGAAAAGAGTTAACTGCCCTTGTTTTGCGTATTTTTAAAAAAATGGATTGCGAAAACACAAATTTCGATATTTGTTTGAATATTTTGTGGTATGCAATACATCACAAAGTTTCTGTATATGAATAAACAGTCTAACCAATAAATTGCAAATATGTCTCCAATAAAGGCAACAGTAGTAAACCGTTGTCAAAATTCATAAATTGATTAAGAAAAAACAAATTCGGACTATAAACTAAAGCTGAGGGAAACACATCAAATATAAGAGGAAAACTACGACACAACAGAAACACAACATTAAACTTTAACACACACAGAAACGAATTACAATTAACAATGGCCATTTTCATGACTTGGCACAGGACATTTTAAGAAAAAATGGTGGGATGAACCCGGTTTTGTGGCATGCCAAACCTCCCGCTTCTACGGCAATGGTTAATATATCATTTAAAGACAACATTACATGACAGGACTACAATACATATAAATGAGAGAACATATAGGACAGAGAAACACTCCAATTATTGCTAACAAAAGTTATCAGGTTTAAAAAAAAATGTATACGTCAGACGTGTCTTTCGTCCACACAAGGCTTACCAGTGACGCTCAGATGAAAAAAGTTCGAAAGCAGACAAGTACATTGAGGATCAAAAGTTCAAAAAAGTTGTGCCTAATACGGCTAGCGTTTCTGCCTGGAATAAGAACATCCTTTTAATTTCAAATAAATCATAATTTTGCAACCAGTGATGTTTTATAAAATGACTATATTATAGATATACATAATAAAATCGAAGTGATGACTAATTACAGAATAAAAACGGATACATAAAACAACCTAAACCAGCACATAAAAATTCACAGCCGAGTTAGCCAAAACCATAAACGCACAAAGTGACGTCCCATATAAATTTCTTAAACAATTATATCCCAAAAATAGGATAGACAGAATTGAGGATTAATTTTGCAATACTGATATAACATTTATCAAAAACAATGAAAATTACAATATTAATTAATATCAAATTGTGGTAGTAAACTATATCGATTATTTTCCCAAATCCACGAATTTGGACACATATTCGAAATTTATTGGTTAGACTTTTATTCATAAAAGAAAATTTGAGGATTTATTGTTATTTCAAACTTCTATCTCATAATTTTTATTTATGCACATGTTCCAGACCGTATGAGTATTTGGGCCGTACGCGTACGGTCTGACTAATATTAAGAAGTTGTCAAAGTTAATTAGATCCATATAACAGATCAATATAACTTAACTCTCAAATAAATATAAAAAAAAGTTGAATTGTACATTTTGTAATTGAAAAAAGACAACTATATATTTTAATGATTTAATAAATTCACGCTAATTGAATCTGGTAATCTCTTGTATTTGACATGTCGATCACTCAGTAAAATAATTGAATTATGATCACTAAAATTGAAAATATGGGAAGTAAATAAAATGTGGGAGGACAATTGTTTTAGAATATTTTGCAACTTTACCAAAAAATATTTTTGCTAAGGAACATACACGAACTGCAAAAATGTAAATGTAAAAAATATCAGTACGTTACTTGTGGTAGCAAATGTAACATTGGTTGAGAGTACCAAAATTAGGATCAAGATATACAATTAAACAAATATTTAATTTCAATTGTTCATTTGTTCATTTTATCCGTGTAATTGTAATAATATTAAATTAGTAAATCTGAAAATAAAGATTGTAATTAATGTTAATTTTTTAAAATTTAACCCATATGATCTAATAACATGTATGGTCAGCTCGTACTGCACCATACGCGTATACTCATACGGTCCGACCGTACGAGTATACGTATACGGTCCGGACCGTACGCGTACGGTCCAAATACTCGTATGGTCTGGAACACATACAAATTTGTTTTTTCATAAAAAAAATCTAACCATATTAAGGCAACTTTCAACGACTGATGGCTTGTATATAAAGATATGATTTCAAGTCCCCTCACGCATTCATGATGTCCTCAATCAGAACCGATCCCTTCACGCATAACAAAATGAAAATATGAGGTTTTTAGATTTATTAAGATGTCTATCAACACCGGACAGCGTCCACGCCGCCCAGAACGACATTCATACCAATTGACCGAATAAAAAGTAAATTTGAACTTGTAGGTTTGTTAATAGAACCATTTCAAAATTTAAATGTCACTTTTTTAGGCAAATTCTCGTGCGGCAACTGATTTTGTAGGAGATCGACTCCGCGCACAACAGTAAATGATACATGTATCTCTTCGTTTAAGTATTCACCACATCATAGCATTCTCTGACTTTCAATATTTTTATCAGTCGAATAAGAAAATTGCGATTTAGAAATGTACATACCTTTTGAAGCGGTGACAATTACTCTACTCAAGCACAACCGGAAATCCTCTCACGGTTTTCATTGCTACCAGCCGTGTAATTTAAAAAATATAAGTAATAAGTAATGATATATTGGTTTCATGTATTTAGCCCTATATATATATATATATATATATATATATATTGGTTACACCATAAGAATACCGCTGTTCAATACTTTTAGACGAAAAGAAGAACAGACTGGTATTTAAATGTCGTACATTACCCTAAACACTTATGTTTTCAATTTTTTTACTCATCGAGGCGACCTATTTCGTAATATACGTCACTGTCGTATTAAATGATTCATTTGAGAAAGGTGTTACATAAAAAGTGCATGACCAAAAGGGAAATGCTGAAGGGTACTTCAAGGTCAACTTATAGGCAATTGATAATGGCATTGGTTTTATTAAGAATAGTATGAGTTGAAATCCTTTCATTGAGACGAAACTGTTTTCATTTTGTCGAAGTCTATGTCAAACAATTGAAAAATAAATAAAAGAAGACAAAGATACTATGATTGAATGAACTTAATTTGTGGATACGTTAACAAGGAAAAGATTTATAGTGTTTTTCAGACCTTTTGATAGACATTTGTACGACAATCATTTCATCACTGTTGTCTCTGATAAAGTTTGAAAGGATTTTCTGGTATTTGTGTGAATCAATCCAAGAAAGAATAACCTTTTTAATGAAGGAACTGGATATTTAAACTTCAAGTAGAAACGTGACCAGGGTATCACCAGTCCACTAGCCAGTACTTCGGTACTAGGTTGACCATTTTGATTTCATTGGCTCATAAAATTTTATATTAGTGTTTTGGTTTTCAAACATATATTTATAACCTTTAAGTCAGGACAAATTATACTTTATAACAGATCACCATGACTCTCACTACACAAAATAAGTTTTTTTAAATAAAATTATAAAGATGTGCCTGATATTCATATGATGAAGACATAATCTTTCAATCAGTTTAATAGAGGTCTGGAGCTGGTATGTCAGTTAATGATATATTGGTTTCATGTATTTAGCCCTATATATATATATATTGGTTATACAAGGCTAATACAATATTTTATATATTTCCTGGGTTTATTCAAACAAATTTATATTAGTTTTTAGCAAATTTATTGGAAATTGCTTTTGCTTTCTTCGGCAGTACGTATGTCAATTGTATGACTTTGTACACTTTGTACATGCATTTGACCTAGTTTTATAGCTAGCTAAACCTCCAATTTATATGACAGTTCTTTATAAAACTTTCCGCTTAATTAATAATAAATCGGATGATCAATTAAAACAGACACTGCAAGTAAATGTGACACGAGTCAGGATACGCAACCAAACAACCCGACCAAAGCACAGAAAACAGCCCAAAGACAACAATGGGTCTTCAACACAGCGAGAAAATACCACAACATGATCCGGGTGTCAGCTGGCCCCTTTACAAAAATACACAATAGTAAAATGGAACACCATACTAAATATCGAAATATATAACTGAACTAAAAAAAATAATAAAAACATGCAAGACGAATAGAGGTCGGAGACTTCTGTCTTGGAAAAATGTTGCCGGATTGAACACGTTATGTTAACAGAAAACAGAGTCCGGTATCAGAATAGGTTAAAGAAGAAACTAATCAAATACAATGATACATACATTAATAAAGGACTACTAGCAGTTACTGACATAACAGCCTAAGACCTCAATAAAAGTGATTCAAAGATTATGTCTTCATCATATGAAAATCACGTTCAACCCCTCATGTTAAGGATTTAGCGTCATATAGTTAAAAACATAAATCATAAACATATAACACAGCTGACTGAACAATTCAAAATCTACATGCATGGATCAAGGTAAAAGTACCCGACAATGAGTGCAATCTTTCGAGCAACAACTGAGAAGAGAAGATAATTATTACCTACCACCAGAGACACTCATCCTCTGGTGTTAGTTGGGCTTCTGTTTTCTATATAGTATTTTGAAGGGTCTTTGAGGACTGTTGCTTATGATTTCGTCTTTTTACGTTTTTATTATGTATTTTTTTTTTTTTTTTTCGATTTATGAATTTTGATTTTCCAGTGGGAAACTTCCTCTCCTTTTCTGGAATAAAGTATCAAGTTGGGTATATGTTTTCCGTGTATATACAGGTGCTGCTGAGGTTTACTGCGCAGAAATAGTAAGGGCAACATAAGAAAATTCAAATTTTAGTTAAGTTCTCATTGTAAATTTTATATATAACTTCTGGATAATACAATCAAGGATTCTACCAATAACTGTCGTTTTCGAAAGGTGTAAAGGATTACAAATCGACTGTTTAATAACATTTCCACAATACATGTCTCTTCAGTGATGCTCGAGGCTAAAATATTTGAAAAATTAAAGAGCTGATAAAACCAAGTGTAACTTACAATAAAAATAAATTACTTCGTATTTTTCAATTGAAAAAGATTTCATAATGGGTTTTCAAATGTACTTTATATTAAAAAAATTCATTCATGGCTAATCTAGAGAATCATGCGTCATATTTTTTTTAATCTTTTAATCTTGTTCTTTATTCTCATTTTTATTGATTGAAATATATTTTCAATGAATTTATTTAGTCCACATGCATTATTCATGCTTAAACTAGATTCAGATATTTTTACTATTAACAAATCAAATAGTTTATTCCGTCATTAGATTTTTTAAATCATATGTATAAACCCACCATAAGTATAACGCTGTTCAATACTTTTAGACGTAAAGAAGAACAGACTGGTATTTAAATGTCGTACATTAACCTAAACACTTATGTTTTCAAATTGTTTTACTCATCGAGGCGACCTATTTCGTAATATACGTCACAGTCGTATTAAATGATTCATTTGAGAAAGGTGTTACATAAAAAGTGCATGACCAAAAAGGAAATGCTGAAGGGTACGTCAATGTCAACTTATAGGCAATTGATAATGGCATTGGTTTTATTAAGAATAGTAACCTTTTAAATGAAGGAAATGGATATTTAAACTTCAAGTAGAAACTTGACCAGGGTATCACCAGTCCACTCGCCAGTACTTCGGTACTAGGATGACAATTTTGATTTCATTGGCTCATAAAATTTATATTAGTGTTTTGGTTTTCAAACATGTATTTATAACCTTTAAGTCAGGGACAAATTATACTTTATAACAGATCATCATGACTCTGACTACACAAAATAAGTTTTTTTAAATAAAATTATAAAGATGTGCCTGATATTCATATGATGAAGACATAATCTTTCAATCAGTTTAATTGAGGTCTGGGGCTGGTATGTCAGTTAACTGCTAGTAGTCTGTTGTTATTTATGTATTATTGTCATTTTATTTATTTTCTTTTGTTACATCTTCTGACATCGGACTCGGACTTCTCTTGAACTGAATATTAATGTGCGTATTGTTCTGCGTTAACTTTTCTACATTTGCTAGAGGTATAGGGGGTGGGTTGAGATCTCATAAACATGTTTAACCCCGCCGCAATTTTGCGCCAGTCCCAAGTCAAAAGCCTTTGGCCTTTGTAAGTCTTGTATGATTTTTAATTTTAGTTTCTTGTGTATAATTCGGAGTTTAGTATGACGTCCATTATCACTGTACTAGTATACACATGTTTTAAGGGGCCATCTGAAAGACGCCTCCGGATGCGGGAGTTTTCGCTACATTGAATACCCATTGGTGGCCTTTGGCTGTTGTCTACTCTATGGTCGGGTTGTTATCGCTTTGACACATTCCCCATTTCCTTTCTCAATTTTATTGATTTTTCTTAGATATTACATGCTATATTTGCTGTATATTTTTGTTCTAATAAACAGAAAAAAGGTCATATACAACCACATATATGCTTCATCTGTCAGTACATGGCCTCTACGCTACCAAGACTCCTGCAGTGCCTCCCCTCGACAGTACACGTAAGCTGGGATCTAGTACCTAAGGCTAAACTGCAGGAGATCTCGGAGCAGCAAGGGCCCTAGAGATGCCGTGTGTATGCCCACCGGTGTGTGGACATACCCTAGCACTCGACCTTGTCCTAACTATGGGAAAATAGGCGATTAGATGAGAGTCGTAGCCCACCAAGGCAATTCATCTAGGAGATGGTAAACTTCGAAAACAAACCTGGATATAATGCATTCATTAGCTCAGGACAGCAGCCCTTCTAAAGGATAGAAACCTTGAATACAAATTTCTTGGCCCTCCAGGTTGAAGTGTTGGGCATGGGCTTAACTCCCCAATCCTGTAAAAACTATTACAGTTACAGAAACCACAACAAATGAAATTAGATTACCCTCTGTTCAACGGGTCCAACAGGGACTCAAACCACAGAGGAATGACTTCTCCTAGTGACAGCCCTATTGTGGAAACTAGGAAAATGAATATGAGTCTTTCAGGGCCTAAAGCGCAAATACATATAGGAGCCTGGAATGTTCGAACCATGTATGAAACATCAAAGACTGCACAGGTCATCAAGGAAATGTGTGTGAGCGAATGTCGTTGGACTGGTTCAGGAAAGATAAGGACAAATAGTGGAAACATCATCCTACACTCTGGAAACACTGACAGACATATTAATGGTGTAGCAATAATTATATGCTAAGAAAAGGCAAGATCACTTCTAGAATGGAAACCAATCAGTGAAAGATGATTAGTTACAGCAAGATTTAACTCCGACTACTGTAAACTTTCTATCATACAGTGTTATGCACAAACAAATAATGCCAAAGATGATACCAAGGATGATTTTAATGAACAGCTGCAGACTGCTATTTCTAAAGTACCTCAACACGACATGCTGGTAATCATGGGAGATCTTAATGCAAACGTAGGATCCGACAACACTGATTCTGAAAATGTCATGGGCAGGCATGGTTGCGGGGTAAAAAATAAGAATGGTGAACGTGCTATCGATCTTTGTCTTTGCAATAAACTGGTGATAGGATGGGCCATATTTCCACATAAAAACATCCATAAACTAACATGGAAATCACCTGATGGAATATCAGTTAACCAGATTGACCACATATTGGTGAACAACAAGTGGCGTAGATCATTAAGAGATGTACGAGTACTCAGGGGTGCAGATGTAAACAGTGATCACTATCTATTGAAAGCTACAAATCAAATTAAAATTAAGAAAGGTTCCTACTAAAATTAGAACAGAAACAGACTAGACAAAGCAAGGTTGAAGTCACCATATGTCAAGTAAGCTGTTAAGAATTGAAAAATCGGTTTAGTATGCTAGATAACTCTGATAATTGGGAAGGTAGTGTACAAGAGAAGTTGGATAACATCAAAGATATTTATGTAAAGACGGCAGAAAAGACAGTTGGTCACAAGACAAAAAAGAATAGATTAGTTAACATCTTGAACCTGGCAAAAAATTGAAGAGAAAAAGACTAAAACAAAAATCAGTAAATGCAAAATCCAAAGGTTACAAGATCAACTATAAGTAACATACAGAGCAAAAGACAAAAAGGTTAAAAGAAGTGCTAGAAAAGATCTGGAGGACCTAGTAAAAGAAGCAAAAAAGGCAGCCATTCTGGGAGAGTTGAGTACAGTTTACAAATCCACCAAACAACTCTGTGGAACATCTAATGCATAGACAGCACATGTAAACGACAAAAATGGCAAAGCATTGAAAACGGAAAGGGAATAAGCAGAAAGGTGGGTCCAACATTTCAAAGAGGTATTAAACTGCCCTCAGCCTGATATCTTAGCTACCCCTAAACCATTAGAAGATGATTTAAACATCAATACAGAGCCACCAACTATAGAAGAAGTAAGAAATGCCATCAAATCATTGAAGACATGGACATCATCGAGCAATGCATTGAATGGCTCACACCACTTTTCATTAATTTCATCGACTTCAAAAAGGCAGTATGCACAGAGAAACTCTTTAGAAAATTGTAAAATCATATGGAATTCCGCCTAAAATTTTGATTCTTAATAATGCCTTCTAGAACAGCTTTGAATGCAGCGTCATCATTGATAGCTCTATCTCAGACTCATTTGAAGTTAAATCTGTTGTAAGACAGGGATGTATTATGTCACCAATCCTATTTTTTTTTATTGGCCATTGACTGGAAACAAAGAAATACAACATCAGAGAAGAAAAGGGGTATACAGTGGACCATGTTTAACCAGCTAGAAGACCTTGATTTTGTTTATGAAATTGCCATATTATCAAAAACAAGTGAACACCTCCAAGAGAAGACCAACATACTTAACAACTATGCAAAGCAAACTGGTCTGAAGGTCAATACCAAGAAGACCAATGTAATGTCAATAAACACTAGGAATAAAACACCAACAACAATCAATGATCTGCCAGTGGACAGTGTTGAAGATTTCACTTACCTTGGAAGTATCATAAGCAAAGATAATGGGACAGGGAAGGATATAAAGGCAAGACTATCCAAGGTACGTGCAACATTTGCAAGACTTCATACAATCTGGAAGTCCAACCAGTACAGTTTAAGGACCAAACTGCGAATTTACAACAGCAATATAAAATCTGTCCTACTGGTTGGTTCAGAAACTTGGCGAGTTTTAGTAAGTGTAGCAAATTAACCTGACGATATCGGGATATGGGTATTTAGTCGGATCTTAACACGTACTTGTGATTTGTTTAAAACCGGTTTTAACGAAGAAATGTCGAAATGTTCAGAACTTAATTAAATCTGTTTTTGGGTAAGATGGTGCAAGCATACGATTTTTATTGCGTCTTACACTTTGAGAAGCGAATAAGCTTTAGCTACTTTATTTAAATATTGTGTAAAAACGTTAATTATGAGCTATGACAGTCAAGTGGCTCAAGCATTTTACTGAGGAAGTTTTAAAAAAAAGCAAAGAAATATTTTAACAGTGGGTTAGATTTCATTAGTCTTTACTATCTATAGATTAACAACTGTTGGTTATATTTATAATTAAGAATCATCATTGACGGTGGAGCGCGATTGCACAGTTAATTAATATATTGATGTGCCATTTGTATGCAAGAGTGACATTCCGTTGTATTATGTGCCAATTCGAAAAAGTTATGCGAGTATTGTCTTCCTTTAACAGGTTCATTATTTTATAATTAAGTTTAGGTTTCTGATATTAATTTGAATAGTTACAAAATGTATCGATTCAATATATTTCAGTTTTTGTTATTGGTGTATCAAAAACATTGATGTGCGAATATAATTTCATAAATTTGAAACTTTTAAAATGATTACATACCAATATAAAGAACCGTTCATCATTTTTGAAAAAGACTATGATTGAAATCCGTTTAAATTATCTTCCCTTCATGATAGATTGATTGGGAAATGAACCAAAGTTCTCTAAAGGTAATCACAGAGAGGGACTAGCAAGCAATTTTTAATTGTAGCTTAATTAACGTTAAAACTTTCCACTATAAACAAATGTTATTTTATACAAATATAAGGACCTTGTTAGCTAAATCTACAAATTGTATTAGATATTATGAATTTTTATTACAATTGATTAATATGCTAGTTAGTGACCTTCAAAAAGTAGATGCTTTCTATACTAGCTGCCGATGAAAGATCAACAGAATATTCTGGCCAAATAAGATCAGCAACAAGAGCCTTTGTAATGCTAAGAGCTAACAGAAGAAATTAAACAACGAAGATTTAGATGGTTAGGCCATGTACTGAAATGCCACAACACCGCACACCAAAAACAGCTCTATATTGGACACCACCAGGAAAAAAGAAACCAGGGAGACCTAGAATCACCTGGCGAAGATCTGTTACAGTAGAACTAGATGCAATGGGCTACACCTGAGACCAAGCCCAGTACATGGCTAAGGACAAAGAAGACTGGAGGCAGTTTGTTGTAGCCTTATATCTCACTGGGGATGAAGAGGATAAGTAAGTAAGTAAGTGTAGAAATCGTAAATAATGCAGCATTCCAATGACCAAAAAAAAAATTCTAGATTCCAAGATGCACGCCAACAACGGATAGATGTCCATACAGATTTACATCTTGAACTCGTCCATATTCTGTGAATTAAATAAACAATAACAATAAAGATTTCTCAACATCACCAAATTCTTCTAATAACGAAGACCTTTTAATGGCACTTTCAATAGAATTACAATGCTTATCCCAAACAGTGTCGCTAGTGAAGACGAAATCGCGTAGATTTAAGGAGCCTTTGTTTATAAGGTTTGTGTTTAAATCGTTAGTTTGCTGATAAATGCATTTTGTTCTGTTATCATTTTGTTATCTCGGTACTTCTTCCCTTATAAGACTTTCGTTTTCTATTTTGTGTTTTTGTATTCTATTGGTAATCTTTTGGTAATTTTTCGAATTTTGCCATGGACTTGTCAGTATATAATCGACTTATAAGTTTGAATATTCCTTTGGTATCTTCCGCCTCTCTGTTATCAGGTATGAAATGGTTGGAAGAAGGTAAGTTGCACCCCCGTATATAATGACGTGTTTTCGCACGTCTAATTGACATAGTTATTTCCTTTTTCTCAAATTAAACTAAAAAATATATTAAAAAAAATTAATTAAGTATGCATCAAACGATTTAATTTGTTTTGGGAGTAATCAAGGAGCAGCATTTAAATAGTGTGTCATTCCATTACGTGAAGAAACTATCCATATATATGTGTGTGTGTATTTGACATTTAATAGAAGACAGACAATGGCATTTTGGAGTCATCAATTCATCTTAACCTTCTTTCTTTTTTTTATCTTTATCTTATAAATATTAGTTCCTGAACAATAATAGGTTCTATATTAGATTATAAAACAAGTAATTATTTGACTAACAGACAGCCTCAAAAAATTGTTTGCAAGTCAGCAAAAAAGGGGAGATCAGATCGACTCTATTCTGCATGAACCCATAACTATGAATCGTCCATAAAAGGGATTTTTAAGTGCTGAAAGGCAGCACATATCTCAAAGTTACCAGATTATTATTTTGTGAAGACATAAGAAAATTTTTTTATAAAATTGTATAGACGTAATTCATTTCTTCAAATAAATTATTAACTTTGTGCTTTTCGGTGCATGAAATGCTCACCCTTCCGGAGCACTTGATTTCACTTCCGGTTTTTGGTGGAGTTCATGTTGTTTCTTATTTATTATCTATAACTGTTGATGTAAAAATCTTTTGGTTTTATGATTCTTTGTTTACTCCTTGGTTTTGATTGTTATTGTCTTTCTTCGATAATTTTTGGTTTTCAAAGACGCATGATCAACGTAAATTTTATTCGGTCAGCCGGGAAATTGTCATGGCAAAGATATGATACTGTGTCGATAACTCTTACTCAGAAATTGTGTCTATGATATTGTTTCAATAGATGCTAAAACAAGTACATACTTATAACTACAATTCCAACCAACACAACATGTACAACAAAGGTACAAAAAACAAATTAACAAAACAAACTATCATAAATAACTTAAACTGTCCTAAATTCTTCTATAGAAACAAGGATATTTTATTGTGCCTGTAGAAAAATATTACTTTCGGGATATCACATTATGATTTTAAGATGAACCCGTTAATTCAGATACAACCCATGTTGGCTTATCGTTCCATTTAATAAACTTTTTCTAATGTTCATAAGTTTATCTTTGTTTAAATTTTTGAGCCAATTGCGTTGTATGTCCGTGATGTATGTTTGCACATTTGTGGTTGCTAGATCCAAATGATTGTCACTTTAACCGATTATGTTGTTTGGTTTACTCAAACAATGTTATTAATACAACGAAAATATTAACGTATGTGCTGTTGATTTGGTGGTCTAGAAAGTTATTAAATAAAATTTAACCCCGATTTTTTTTGCATGTTCCAAGTCAGGAATACTAAGTATGAAACTTGTTTTCGACTCGTTCCGTTGGTTGGTAATGTTTAATTTTTGTAATTTTCATTGACTTGCTTTAAATTTGCCATTGAGTTCAATATTTTTGTTGATTAGTTATAAATCAGGAATATTTATAAAAAGTAAAATCACAAAAATACTGAACTCCAAGGAAAATTCAAAAAGGAAAGTCCCCAATCAAATGGCAAAATCAAAAGTTCAAACACATCAAACGAATGGATAACAACTGTCATATTCCTGACTTGGTACAGGCATTTTTTTATGTAGAAAATGGTGCATTGAACCTGGTTTTATAGCTAGCTAAACCTTTCACATGTATGACAGTCGCATCAAATTTCATTATATTGTCACCGATGCGTGAACAAAACAAACAGACACACTAGGTATAAAAACAACAAATGTAACGAACAAGCACAAAAAGGCATATATCAAATTTAACATCCTCATTTTGCTTATATTATACGATTTTATTTATCTATGTAAAATGCACCCATAAAGGATGAAAGGTTTTAAGTACTGGTGTTACATTGCGCGTTTAAAATTCGCACAGGTAGACATAAGGTAATTTTAAAGTATGACGGGATACATACTTAAAGTCACGTAAAATAGATATAACAAAACACAGACTTAACAGTAAAAGTAATAATAATAAATAGAATAATAGTGTGGTTCAAAGCATGACGGGATACATAAGTATAGAGATGTGCCCTTGAGTATGAAGGTGTGAAAATCTTGGGAGACTTAAAAGAGAGAAAAAATATATTTTCCAGTGTTTTATGTTGAGATGTTTTCTGATTCTTTATCAGAATAGACATTATGTGTGAAGCTTTTATAGTTTATTCGAATTTTTAGTGACCAAATAGTGACTTTTGTAAAGATTTTCGAAAGTGATTAATCGGAGTTCACAACACACAAAATGGCTGACCAGGTAACGAAAGACAAACAACAACAACAACAACAATCAAACTTAGATAGTTATTTTAAAAATACACCAAAACATAGTGGTAAAAGGTTACAACCATCCAGTAGTCCCGACAATTTATCGCCTTCTATGCAACAAGTTGAAAAGGTAGCAAGAACAGCCAACCTTGATTCATCTCTCAGTGGCTCTATCGTTTCTGAACATGACAGTTCTGAACACATAATATCATCCATTGAAAATGAAACTGTATTCAAGCTATCTGATGTTGTTTGTGCTACGCTAAAAAAATCAAGAGTTTTTAGACTCCATCATTCCTCTAATCACTGAAAAAAGTAATTGAAATGGTCAAACCTAAAATTGCACTGATCGTTGACGAATGTATTCAGCCTCATTTACTTACTATTAAACACAATAAAGAAGCACTTATTTTGAAAGATGTTGAACTTAACAATCAAAAAGAGCAAATAAATTCTTTAAGTCGCAAATTAGATAAGATCGAAGCCAGAGTCGAGGAACAGGAACAGTATTCTCGAAGAACCAGTTTACGATTCCATAATGTTCCTGCACCAACTGACGACAAAGGCGATATTATCAAGCCTATAGACACAGATTCCCTTATCCTTGGTATTTGCCATAAGCAATTGAAATTGAAGTTAGACACGAGAGATATTGGCAGATCCCATCCCATAGGTGAGATTAAAGACGGGAAAATTTCCATCATTGTAGGGTTCCTGTCGTATCGTCAAAGGCAGTTGGTTTTCAGCAATAAACGCAAATTGAAAGGAAACACAAACAAAACTTTCATTGCTGAAAACCTTACAAAACACAGATACAATCTTCTGCACAGACTTAACACATTGCGTGAGAAAGGTCAAATAAATTCCTTTTGGACACATGACGGGTCCATATTGATTAAACAATCTGAGAATTCTCGTCCGAAAGTGGTAATTTCTAGGCAGGACATATATAAGCTTGGTGGGGAAGTCCTTGAAGGTGATGACCAGAAAGAGGATTAGACATTCCGTTACATCATATAGTCTTATGTCCGTTGACTGTCATTTGTATAAATAACACGATTCTTAAATTGTTTTATCAATTTGATTATATACACTAGTCTTGTATAGATATATTCGTTTTCTATGTATTGCTGTGCTGAATATTTCTTTTCTCGCTACACGTGTTAAGTATCACGTGTCTGTGTTTGTTTATTTATATTTCATTTATTTGCAATTTAAAACATGTGACATGAAATTATAACTCAACTCTTTACACTTGAGTGATTTAAATAACTTACATACACGTGAACTTGTTACGCTCCTGTAACTTTAATAATGATCGTTCTTCAAACGTTTTTATAGCTTACCTGTATTGATTAAATGAAAAGATAGATTAATCTATTTACCTTATATTAACACTTCACAAATGAGCTTCCGTTTTTAAAAAACTTCACATTTTGTTTTCTGATTTATTTGAATATTATTGTTTCCGCCCCCTCAAATGACATCGAAACTAAATTCATCTTAACTAAATTGATCTCTCTGATTTCATTACAACTGCATCGAACATTCTTATGATGTTACAATTTTGCCTTTTGTACATACATTTTTGTTGTCCCTTATTTTTTATTTTCCTGAATTTCATGAATGATCATTCGATTTATATGTGTTTATATCTTGCATCATGTTTTACAAAGCAGTCCTATTTTCTAATTGTCATTTACATGTATTGTCTTGTATTTGACAATGGGTAATGACATCGTAGCATATAGAATGACAATAGGACTGTTTTATCACAAGATAAGTCTGGGTTGTTTGAGAAAAACATTTGTATCTTTCTCAGTGTATGAATTACTTGCCGTTTTATTTACGAATATTTCAAGACTCTAACTATGTATATTTAATTTATACAGATCTTCTGCTTATATGATTTCATTGTACATACTGTTATTATGGTTGTTGCTAATATGTGGTGACATCGAACCGAACCCGGGTCCTGAGCGCACACCAGAAATATCTGAGAAAACATTGTCAATTTTCCATGGTAATACAAGAAGCCTTAGAAATAAACTGAATTTTATTGTCGATATTATTGAAGATTACGATGTCGTATTCTTGACAGAAACCCATTTAGACTCAAATATTACAGATTCTGATTTATATATATCAGGTTTTGAAATACCAGTTCGAAAAGATAGAAATTCTCATGGGGGTGGCATTATTATGTATTATAAAAGTTACGTTCGCATAACTCGTCGACATGATTTGGAGAATTGCCAACTTGAGAGTATGTGGTTTGAGTTAAAAACTAAATTGCGATCAATATTGATAAACATCAATTATAGGTCGGAACGGCAATCTTCAGTTTATTTCTGGCAGTATTTTGATCAAATGTTGAAAAATGCCCTGGATGAAAATAATAACATAATTTGCTTAGGTTACCTGAATAAAAACTTTATGTCAGATCTACCGTCAAATATAAGAGATATTTTTTTCATCAGTGGCCTTGTTAACATAACTGACAAAGCTACTCATTTTGACACACGAACAGGTAGCACGTCTTTACTTGATCCTATTTTAGTCACTGATTCGATACCGGTTTTAGATAAAGACACAATACCTTTTGATAGAGGTATTAGTGATCATGATGGAACATACGTCACAATTAATTGTGGTTTTAGTAAAAGACGAACTTATAATAGATCGATATGGGATTACAAAAAAGGTGATTATGACCTTATGAAACAAAAAGTAGTTGAAACAAATTGGGAATATTTAATTTCTGATGCAAGTGATGTTCATGTTGCTGCGACTAATTTCACGAACTCATTTCTTAATATAGCCTCCGAGTGCATACCTACAAGGGAAGTAACTATAAGATGTGACGATAAAGTTTGGTATGATTCAAATTTGCGGCGTGAAACGAGAAAACGCGACAGGCTTCGTAATATTTTTATTCGCTCAAATAGTGCATCCGCAGAAAAGAAATTTAAACAACAAAGAAACAAAGTAAATAACTTGAAAAAGCAAGCTAAAAAATATTTTTTTACCAGTATTAATGAAAATTTAGATGAACTAAAAGTTACCAACTGTAAACAATACTGGAAAACGGTTAACATGTTAATTAAAAGTGATACACCGTCTCATGATTTACCACCCATGACGGACGCTGATCACAACTTTAAACTTGCGTATGAGGGAACCGAAAAGTCCGACATTTTAAATAAATATTTTTGTTCAATTTCTAATTTAGATGGCGCTAGTAAAGATTTGCCGGAATTTGACGACCGATGTCTTGAATTTATTTCACAAATTGTAGTTAGTGAACAAGATGTACTTGATATTCTTTCAACGCTCGATGTTAATAAAGCTGTTGGGCCAGATATCGTTAGCAACAGAATGTTACTTGCCGTTAGAAATGAAATTTCCAAACCATTATGTCTACTTTTTAACAAATCTTTAAATGATAAAATATTTCCAGACCAATGGAAGATTGCACATGTTATTCCCTTATTCAAAAGTGGTGACAAGTCATTACCGTCTAACTACAGGCCAGTCTCCTTATTGTCATGTGTGAGTAAAGTCTTAGAAAAGATTGTTTTCAAAAATATTTTTAACCATTTACATGGAAATAAATTATTATACAATTATCAATCCGGATTTATTCCAGGATACTCAACTTCGCATCAGTTGATAGAATTGTATAACAAAATTTTGAGTGCACTAAATGAAAAGCTTTTAACAAGCATTACATTTGCTGATATAAGCAAAGCATTTGATACTGTTTGGATTAAGGCTTTATTACATAAACTTGAAAAATATGGTATAAAAGGAGACTTGCTATGTTGGTTGAAAGGTTACTTGTCTAGACGATCTCAGAGAGTTGTCATAAAAGATTCGTTATCAAACATTGGAAAACTTAACGCTGGTGTGCCTCAGGGGTCAGTATTAGGACCCTTGTTGTTTTTAATATACATAAATGATATAGCTGATGGTATGTCGGGATTCGGAAGGCTTTTTGCAGATGATACTTCAATAGGTCATACTGCACCTGATGAATCCACTTTGAAAAATTCAATCAGTAGAGATCATGATTATTTAAGTAAGTGGTAAGAAAAATGGCTAGTGAAGTTTAACCCTAATAAAACTGACATTATGATATTTAGTTTGAAAAATATATACAGTGATATTACTTTTGATTTTGGAGGTGCTACATTGAAACCAGTTAGTGCGCACAAACACCTAGGTGTCATATTTAGTAATGATTGTAAATGGAATAAGCATGTTGATAAACTGATTGAGAAAACTACGAAGCAGCTTAATGTTTATTTACGCAAACTAAAATATCGATTAAAAAGGGATTATTTGGAAAAAATTTATATGGTTTTTATTCGTCTGATACTTGAGTATTCATCAGAAGTTTGGGATAATTGTGGGAACACAAATTCTGATCGGATAGAAAATATTCAAATCGAGGCTGCTCGCATAGTTACTGGATTACCAAGTTATGCTAGCCGAAACGCTATTTACAGGGAGACGGGATGGGGAAAATTAAGCGTAAGACGGGAGGTAAAAAAGTTAGCCATGTTTTATAAAATTATTAACAATCAGGCTCCAGATTATTTACATGACTTGGTTCCAGAATTTGTGTCTGATATTAGTAATTACAATTTACGAAACAGACACAATATCACTATTCCAGTGAATCGTTTGTCGGTTTATCAACATTCTTATTTCCCAGCATCCATAACATTGTGGAACACTTTAGATATTATTATTAGACAAAGTCCTACATTTTCATCATTTAAAAGCAAATTGCACATATTATACTATAAGAATAAAAAACCTCCGAGGCATTTTTGCTCTGGAGACCGCTTACTATCTGTATTACATGCAAGGTTGCGAAACCATTGTAGCACTCTTCAATCTGATTTGTTTAATGCAAACTTAGTACAAGATGCCAATTGTTTATGTGGCTTCATCAATGAAGATGCTAAACATTATTTATTATATTGTAACAATTTTTCATCACAAAGGATTTTAATGATAAATGAAATCAATGTTTTTGCTGTCAATATTACAGTTGAGTTATTGCTCGCTGGTGATGAGTCTTTGAGTTCTGAAGAAAATGATATTGTTTTTCTATCTGTACAAAAGTATATAAAAAGTACCAAGCGTTTTTCTCACATTTGACAACCTTATTCTGTAACAGATCTTACTACAACATGATCAATGTATGTATGCTCTTTTGAGTACGATAATCGAATGATCTTTATGATTGACTTTTGTATTCTGAAACGTTTCAATGGATTTAAGTAAAAAACAAAATTGATACTTACAATTACGTGTATATTTATTCCGTTTTTCTGTTAATCCGTAACTATAAACTATGAGTGTGTAATTTACATTTAAACAAATTCATACACACATGACTTAAGTCACTTGTCATGTACACTAACATATTTAATTTACACAGTTCGGTGTGTTTGCATTTGTTTCTTCTGAAAATAGGCGCATTCGATTGGTTATATTAAGTGGTAAATATCCATTGATTCGATTCTTAAACTTTATATGTAATTTATTTTTATATCTTCATGCTTAAATAATAATTGGTTAAAGTCATTTTTATGTAATGTTCATTCATGTGTATATTTATGTATATATTGGAGAAGACGTTACTAAGTTGAAAAACTTGTGTCTAATCCATTTGTCTCTTTTTGGAACAATAAAATATGTTTAAACTATAAGTATAGAGTCACGTCAAATGTATATCACAAAAAACAGACTTAACATAAAAGTAATATTAATAAATAAAATAATTTTGTCATTCAAAGTATGACAAGATACATAGGAAAAGAGTCACATCATAAAATAATTTTGTCGTTCAAAGTATGATGGGATACATAAGCACAGAGTTACGTCAAATGGATATCTCAAAAAACAGACTTAAAAGTCAAAGTAATATTAATAAAGAGAAATAAAAGAATAATATAACACGTTATTAAGATGATAAACAACGTCAGTACGCAACATCTATACCTCAAGACCATCGTATATTATTTGTGAAGTTGACACGGAATATTTATCAACAAGTTCTTGGTACCTTCCCGATGAACTTTTTTTTAGAAAAAGGACGAGACGTTCTTTGACATACCCCTGGTTCATCAACTTTCTGCTCAGACACCAGTGACGTTTTACAAAATCTGAGTAGGAGCAGCAAGCTCTTGAATACCGAATAAGTTGGGAAATGTATATTCCATATGCAGGTGAAGTTGGTATATTGCTACTAAGGTGGGGGAAATTGATAATTTCAAAATCAAAATCGTCTCGTTTGTCATAGATTTTGGTACTGAGATGACTGTGTATGTCAAATTCGAGGTATAAGTCTAAAAACGAGGCGGAGGAAGCTATGTCTGTTGTCTCTTTAATTTCTAGTTCTGGTGGTATATTAATGGAATCCAATCAGAAAAGTTCGGATTGTTAATGGAAAGAACATCATCAATATATCTGAATGTGAAATTAAATAACCTGGCTTCTTTTATTTTCTTGTTTTTGACAAGTGTCTGAAGGAACTCCGATTCATATGAAAATAAGAAGAGGTCAGCAAGGAGAGGCGCGCAGTTCGTTCCCATAGGAATGCCGACAATTTGTTGAAAAAGTCTACCTCCAAATTCAACAAATATTTTTATAAATTTCAATCATTTTTTTTACCTTAATACTTTCTTATTATTCGAGTTAGCACGTACTCAAGTAGCCTCACTTGAAGGGCTTGCAGAATATCGCTAAAACAAATGCTGTTTTGAATTCAGTAACATTTCATAGACACAAGAGTGTTTCAAATATTAGGAAAAAATAAAATCACAAGAATTCAAAACGGAAAATCCCTCATTAAATGGTAAAATCAAAAGCTCAAACACATCAAACGAGTTGACAACAATTGTCGTATTCTTGACATGGGACAGTATTTTTTTAAATTAAAAATGGTGGATTGGTCATGGTTTTATAGCTAGCTAAACCTCTCACTTGTATGACAGTCGTATACAATTCTGTTATGTTTACAACGATGTGTGAACAAACCAAAATCGTTAAATGTCAAAAATTGGGGTACAGCAGTCAACATCATGGTGTTATCATCTTAATCAATATATTCAAAGTGCTTACAAGCACTGAAGGGTAAAGACTGTTTTGGTTGGCCATATCAGGAAGTGAAAGTCCTAAGTGAAAAATATATATTTTCCGAAAGTAGCAAATAGCGAAATTCAAAACTTGAAAAACTTGTCTTATTTTGAGGTTGCCAACTTTGTAGAATGCGTAGATCGCGTATGTTGTTTATTTATTAAAAGAACTCATTAATCTCAATGTTTTTGTAACTGGTTTTATTTTCCAAACTTGAAAATATTTCTCATATTATTTGTTTACAGAAGCTTATTAAGTTGATGATATATTTTTGCGAAGAAAACTAATATCCTATCATATTTGTATATTCCTCGTAAATAATCACTGTGTCTTCTAAAAGTCGTTTATGTTTAAAAAAAAATAATTGTCTGTTGCTGACTGATATTATGATTATACCTTGAAATGTACAATAATAGGAGGAATGATAAAAACAATTGTTTTGCCCCTGAAATTTGCTCATCAAAGTGTTGTAATATCTGAATAATAAATGATCCAATTGATATAATGTGGAAAGATTAGTGGAGAAAGATCTCAGGTGTTGTAACAATGAAGTCTTGGACATATCGAAATTGAATAAATTTTTAATATGAGACTAGGTCTTAGCAAACCCGATATTGTACACCCATTAGCGTTATTGTGTATTACATCTTACGGAAAAGAATGTGTGTTTATGATAACCTTTGGTTCATATCAAAATATAACTGGGAGTATCTCCAATTGAGACTTAGTTTTGCATTTTTGCAGTCAAGTTTGAATCCGTTAAGGAAACTTGAAAAACTAAATTTTAAAATAAAAATGTTGATGTCCGATAGACTCATTTGCACAGTTACTGTGCTATTTGAGCTGTCAAATTGAATTGACTTTCGTCTGTAGTTCTTTTCTGATTTTGATTTCACCAGGAAAACTCAAAGCCGAATATTTGAAACCCTACGATGCAGAAGGAAAAAAATAAGAGCTTTAAAACCAAACAGGATCTAAAAATAACAGCCAAATTCATCTGAGGTCAACTTTGCTTGAGGAAGTTGGAACTATGATCTCTTGGTAAATCCACGTTAAGCGTTGTCTGCTACGGCATTGTAAGTTTCCCTCGACTTACGTTTCTTTTTTTCCTGAGAATGTCATCTCGGTATCCGCCGCCACTTTTTTTTGTTTCACTCGAAGTTTCGTTGACAATTATGAGTAGAAAGTGTTAAGATCACTAAACAAAATATCATCTCACGGGAAACTCAATACACCTAAATGTAAACAAACAGCTTTACAATTGGCAGAGTAAGATAAAAGAAGATGTTTTAGTCAACAAGCGGTTATGTAAAGCAAAGTTATATCCGGGTGAAATTTGATCAGGTGGAAAGAATATCACAGTAGTTATTGTTATTTTTTTTATCCGGAGAAAAATATTTCGCTAAAATATTTTTTCCTTTGTCGTGAAATTCTATCTGGGTAGTTAAACTATTAAAAAAACCTTAATCTTTACAAATACTATAAAATAATAATAGTGTATTTGAATATAAGCTTAATTGGTAGAAAAAAAACCAACAAATAAATGTATTATAATGGGAAATAATTTCACAGATTATAATTGACAATAATATCCTGAAATATTCAGGTAAATATCATTCTTTTCAAAAGACAATAATCATGACACATATTTAAGAAAACCAGAATAACTTTCAAAGATCTTAATTGTAAAATAATATCATGATTAATTTAATTAGTATAAAATAAGGTAAGTGAAATACAGGTAAAAAAAAAAGAGGGACGTCACGAAATATACCAGAGGGACAATCAAAGTCATAAATCGAAAATAAACTGACAACGCCATGGCTAAAAATGAAAAAGACAAACAGACAAACAATAGTACGCATGCCGCAACATAGAAAACAAAAGAAAAAAGCAACACGAACCCCACCAAAAACAAGGGGTGAATTCAGTTGCTGCGGAAGGGTAAGCAGATCCTGCTCCGCATGTGGCACCCGTCCTGTTGCTTATGTGATAACACATCCGGTAAATAGTCTAATTCAGTAGGTCACATTCATGAAAGGGAAGAGGATTGTAATTACGACGTAAGGAACATGTCCGATATCATTTGTGAAACGGTAATTCCATAACGGTCAACCAACTCGTGATGGCGTCCGTAAAATTTACGAAGGGATGATTTCAACTTCACCATTTGGAACTCTTGGTTTAATAGCTTCCTTGTGAGCAGCAACCCTCTATCAAGAAAATCATGATAGGAAATGCACGGGTATATCGTTTCAACTGGGACATATATATCCCGTATGCAGGTGCTGCCGGAATGTTGCTGATTAGAAATGGAAAGTTCACAATTGGAAAGCTGAAATCATCACTTTTGTCGTAAAGTTTTGTTTTCAACAGAACCTCATTGTCAATTTCTAGATGTAAGTCAACATATGATACCGGCTTATTTGTATCTGTAGTATCCTTTATCTCTAGTTCGATGGGATAGATGTGCTCAAAATAGTCACCAAATTTTGAATTATTTAGTGAAGGAACATCATCTATATAGCGGAAAGTAGAGTTAAAGGATATTACTAACTTCTTATCTTTCTTCCTTAGAAGTTCCTGTATGAAGTCAGCCTCATAATAATAAAGTAACAAGTCGACAAGAAGAGGGACATAATTTGCTCCCATTGGAATGCCGACAGTCTGTTGAAAAACACGTCCTCCAAACGTAAAAAATATGTTGTCAATCAAGAAATCAAGCATCTTGGTAATATCAGTTTCAGAACAAAAATTTGTGATCCTTTACAATAGTTATCAAAAGTACCAGGATTATAATTTTATACGCCAGACGTGCGTTTCATCTACATAAGACTCATCAGTGACGCTCAGATCAAAATAGTTAAAAAGCCAAATAAATACAAAGTTGAAGAGCATTGTGGATGAAAAATTCCTAAAAGTTGTGCAAAATATGGCTAAGGTAATCTACTCCTGGGGTAAGAAAATCCTTAGTTTTTCGAAAAATTCAAAGTTTTGTAAACAGAAAATTTATAAAAATGACCATATAATTGATATTCATGTCAACACCGAAGTGCTGACTACTGGGCTGGTGATACCCTCGGGGACGAAACGTCCACCAGCAGTGGCATCGACCCAGTGGTGTAAATAGTTATCAAAAGTACCAGGATTATAATTTTATACGCCAGACGCGCGTTTCGTCTACATAAGACTCATCAGTGACGCTCAGATCAAAATAGTTAAAAAGCCAAATAAATACAAAGTTGAAGAGCATTGTGTATCAAAAATTCCTAAAAGTTGTGCCAAATTACAAAGTAGGATTTATCCCTCCCTAAAACAAGATACTTGTATCTACGTTGGTCATTATTTTTTATGAAACAAAGCAATACCAACTCTTTCAATTTGTCGTATAGTTTGGAATGTGGCATACTTGTGTAAAGTGTAGAAAAGACAAATGTTTTAATACTATATCAAGATGAAAAAGAGTTAGATTGTATGTACTCTAAAAGATCTTTGGGATTCTTAAGTATCCACATTTGTTTCACGCCACCTCTAGAATATGCAGTTTCACAATAACTTTGAAGCCTGTCATCGATTGCTGATAAAATAGATGTTAATAATTTAGAAAGAGGTTTCGTGGAGCACTTGGAAAACCCAGCAATATACCGTTGTTTGTAAGGACACCTATGTAATATAGGTATCAAATACAGTGATGGAAGATCCAGTTCTTCATCTTTGGTTGAAATTCCAAAGGAACATAGAACAGACCTATGATTATCCAGGATTTCCTCTTTGGTAAGTGTCGTGAGGGTATATGTTGAGTTTCCAAGTGAATTGTTAATACCTAATTCGTTTATCAAGCAGTTAATGTAATGAGTTTTACACACAAAAACGATGTTGTTTAGGGCTTTATCTGCGGGGACAACAACATATTTGTCCTGGAGGTAGAATAAGTGTTTTGTAACATTTGGGTCCTTAAGTTGATGTAGCATGGGCATTGTAAGACCCATCTAGTTTCTTAATTCTGATTTGTATCAACGACCTCACTTCCTTAATCCATTCTGAAAGATTGTCTACGTCTTCCTTCTCGCGCTTAGCCCATTGCCTGGCATAATCCTCGACTAAATCCATCAAAATTTTAAAAGTTGTATTTTCAAGTGATGGATTTAGGCTCACGATATTTTGGACCTTTTGGTAACACATTTCGAAGGGAAGTGTTATTAACAATGTTGATGTCACCTGTAATAACGTGGCCAGTCGGATTATATGTGAATTGGGAACTAGCACAAGTGCTATCAGGAGGTTTAGACTTGAAGTCGTCAATATTGAGATCCTGCAAAACCTGTTTGTAATTGAAAATTGTAGTTGCAATAGGTTTAGTATAGGTATAAGAAATTTATTGAAATAAGGAGGTATTTTCGATTGAACTAATTTATTATTAAGGATATTGCCTAAGTTGACGCTATCGAGACCTTTGTTAGTGAGTTGTTTTCAGATATCAGTACAAACAAAAAAGTAAAGGTAGAAATATTTTTGCATTACTACTGTAAACAGTAAACAGTAATCAAAGAATCTGAGTATTATGACATTTTAAACTATATAAATACTCAAAAATACCGCATTGGAGCAAAAGAGGGACGAAAGATACCAAAGGGACAGTCAAACTCATAAATCTAAAACAAACTGACAACGCCATGGCTAAAAATGAAAAAGACAAACAAACAACAACACGAACCCCACCAAAAAACTAGGGGTGATCTCAGGTGCTCCGGAAGGGTAAGCAGATCCTGCTCCACATGCGGCACCCGTCGTGTTGCTTATGTGATAACAAATCCGGTAAATAGTCTAATTCGGTAGGTCACATTCAGGAAAGGGAAGGGGATTGTAGTTACGACGTAAGGAACATATCCGATATCATTTGTGATACGGTTATTCCATAACGGTCAACCAACTCGTGATGGCGTCCGTAAAATTTACAAAGGGATGATTTCAACTTCACCATTTGGAACTCTTGGTTTAATAGCTTCCTTGTGAGCAGCAACCCTCTATCAAGAAAATCATGATAGGAAATGCAAGCACGGGAATATCGTTGGGAGATATATACCCCGTATGCAGGTGCTGCTGGAATGTTGCTACTTAGAAATGGAAAGTTCACAATTGGAAAGCTGAAATCATCTCTTTTGTCGTAAAGTTTTGTTTTCAACCGACCCTCATTGTAAATTTCTAGATGTAAGTCAAGATATGAGGCCGACTTAACTGTATCTGTAGTATCCTTTATCTCTAGCTCTATTGGATAGATGCGTTCCACATAGTCACCAAATTTTGAATTATTTAGTGAAAGAACATCATCTATATAGCGAAAAGTAGAGTTAAAGGATAGTGCTAACTTCTTATCTTCCTTCCTAAGAGCAAGTGACAATTCAATCAAAAAATAGGAAACAATAGAGAGGTACAAAATACTATTCCCACAGCAGGATAGTATTTACCTGTGAAATATTTTCTGTCTTATAAAATCATGTTTTAAGTCACCTTTCTATATAAATGAATTTAAAATTAAAAAAAATGAAAATCACTTTGTGATAGATTCAGGAAAATAATAAAAATATCTTAAAAATATAAATTGCTCATAATTACCTCCCTTTGAATGATAAATTATGCAAATTTGTTCTACCTTTGTAAAGCATTTATAATTTTGGACAGGTCTATATTGATTGCGAGTTACTTACATAGTAGACAACGGGACTCTATATTACAAGGTTCTGTGAAATATTGAAGGAAAATATATACTGGTACATACTATTCGGATAAGACAGATAGATTTTCACTCCTCTGGAAAAATCTACCTGTGAAATAGAATGTCTGGAAAAAAATTAACAAATTATCTCCAGGATAATATATCACAGAGAAAGAAATAAACCGTTACAGTATCATGTGTAATTCAATGTCAAAACTGGAAATCATCAGGGTTCAGAATACGTTTTATAAATGGAATACCACAACACAAATAAACACTTCTGAGGTTTAGGAATAGTTTTATTACGATATGAAAATAGTTGGTTACAAAAAGACTATGTAATGAAATATCAAATTATAAACACGTTCAAGAATAATAGCATGAGTACAATGATAAACTCAATAAATTTCCAATTAAAATAAATCAAACAAGTTCTGAATCTATGCTCGTATTTCATCATTTTAACAAAATATTATAATGTAATCTAATTGAATTAAATCGCTTGTGGATTTTACAAAATATTCAATCATGAAATAATGTCTTTCAATATAATTACATGCAAAACTAGATTATACACGAAACAAACTAAACAAATTATGTTAAACAATACCAAAGCAATTAAAAATAAGCAGAAGCAAACAAAATAATAAGTATAGATAACAAAACATATAGAACCAACCTCAATGCTTACCTCACACTTAGATAAGAAGATCAAAACAAAAGTAATCCTTCATGGGATGGATTCAACAATACATTGTAACATCTGAATATAAAATAAGAATTATAACTAATGTGCCCAATATATGTACAATTACACAAATACACAGATTGTACATGAAAACCTACTTACTATGTCATTATGATGCTTAGTGATGAGTCTTATGTAGACGAAACGCGCGTCTGGCGTATTGAAATTATAATCCTGGTACCTTTGATAACTATTAGGCTACTTGTCGAAAGGTATACTCATGGACTGACTGATCACTAGAAGCATCTCCAGTCTAGTGGTAGTAGAACATATGATTTGATATATTTGCATACATGCATACATCATGCTATTTTGAAAAGTTTTGAATGCCGAAAAAGGTATTTAACAGATGAAACTCTTAAAGGCAAGTCAGCCAATGGAATTTTACAACCCCAAATATAACGGCCTTTGGTGAGACTGTCGTACAAAGTGAGAGGTTTATTGCTATAAAACCAGGTTTCTACATTTGAAAATGCCTGTACCAATTCAGGAATACGACAGTTGTTGTCCATTCGTTTTTGATGTGTTTTGTCATTTGATTTTGCCATGTGATTAGGGACTTTCCGATTTTATTTTCCTCGGAGTTCAGTATTTTTGTGATTTTACTTTTTTCAAAGGATCGTATTATCAATTTAACTTTGGTGTAAAGTTTTTTTTTTCTTTATTGAAAGAGATGAACTGAATTTTTTAGGCCTTAATATCAGCATTTCTGATGATTGTTTTCATTCCAAAATTGTGGGAAAACGGGTTTTCTTTCGATTCTTATCGATATTTATCTTTCCCTTATGTTGAGTTTTTTTGTTTGTTATATAAATGGTTGTTTATATGTGTTTCCATTGATATATCGAATTTTACTTAAGCTTTAACTAGCTTTATATGGTGCTCTTTGATCGGCTTGTTGTCTCTTATATAAATACCCGTTCCGTTTCTCTATTCTAAATGCAGGCGTTACTGGAATGTTGCTACACAAAAATGAAAAGTTCACAATTTGAAGGCTGAAATTATTTCCAAAAAAGCATCAGACATAAGAGTAAAGTAACAAAAAGTGTCCTAACAGAACTGTCAACACTGTTTAAAGGAGCTGCAACCTGAACTTTGGCATAATTATATAAATATACAAACTGGAAATGAGCACTAAAAATGTATGATTTGAAGTATGTCAATAAATGGTTATACCATTTGTCGACACGCATGGACCGACTGGTCACTGGTAGTATTTCCAGTCTAGTGGTAGTAAAACATATGATAATAAAACATCATCATTTGTTTCATAACTTGATTTGACTAGTCAACTATAGCAACTAATGTTGTATAACTTGTCGAGTTCAGTACAAATGGCAATTTTTCGCTTTTAAAAAAAATAATCTCTATATTTTTATTTTAAGATTTTTTTCTAATGTTTAAATTATCACCTTTACACAAAATTGCAACAAACTGTTGAATATTCTAAAGGTTTTTTGAATTGTGATGTGAACTTTGATTAAATTACAAAAATGTCACTGCAATGATATCAACACTTCATATTAATAAATGAATATTGATATTTGAAACGATTACGAGAAATTCGGCGGATATAGAATAAAAAGGCAACATTCGTATACCGTTGTTCGAACTGACTAAAAGAATAATGACGTGTCTTAACACGGAAATGCAGAAATAAAATTGAGAATGGAAATGGGTGAAGTATCAGAGAGACAACAACCCGACCAAAGAGCAGAAAACAGCAGACGGCCACCAAGGGGTTCTTCAACACAGCGAGAACATCCCTCACATCAGATGCGTGCTTTAGTTAGCCCCTTAACAAAAATATGTACTACTTAAATGATAATGGACGTCATACTAAACTCCAAAATATATAAATGAACTAAAATTAGAAATTATACAAGACTAACAAAGACCAGAGGCTCCTGAATTGGGACAGGCGAAAAATGCGGCGGGGTTAAATATGTTTTATGTGATATCAACCCTCCACTCTATACCTTTAGAAAATGTAGAAAAACAAACACACAGCAGTACGCACAGTAGAACTCAGTTTAAAAGAAGTCCGAGTCCGATGTCAGAATAGGGAACAAAAGAAACTAAACAAAATGACAATGATACATAAATTAACAAAGGACAACTAGCAGTTACTGATATGCCAGCTCCAGACCTCAATTTAATTGATTGGAATATTATGTCTTCATCATATGAATATCAAGCAAAATCCCTCCCGTTAGGGGCTTAGAATCATACAATCATAAAAATATATGAGAGGAACATAACCTATTACAATACCGTAGCGTCTTTTTGTCGTCTTTAGTTTTTGGTTATGGCATTAACGTCTTGTATGAATTTTTCATTTATGAATGACCTTTTTTGACAAATATGAGTAGTCAGTGTAAAAATCACTGAACAAAATATCATTTCAGTTAGATACAGAAAACGGCTTTTAAGCTTGAACATCACTAGAATGATGTATGATCATGTATAAGAATGGTATATTATGATCGCATAATTCAGAAGATTGTTTTAGTGATTTTCTCTTGGATTTCTCATTTTTCAAACGTTCAAAGTCACAAACTGTCTATTTTAGACCTTGATATGAGAACTTCTGATGATAACCTTCATCCAAACATTTAAAAGAAAAAAGAAAATCACAAAATACTGAACTCTGAGGAAAATTCAAAGCGTATAGTCCCAAATCAAACGGCAAAATCAAAAGCTCAAACACATCAAACGAATGAATAACAACTGTCATATTCCTGATTTGGTACAAGCAAGTGGTAACTGGAAGATATATATTCTATATACAGACGCTGAAGGAATGTTGCTACAAAGAAATGAAAAGTTCACATGAGAAAGTACAGAAACGAAAAGTTACCTAACCGGTGTATGTTCTCTTTTTTTGTCGGATTAACACACATCGTTTGGTATACGCGTGTCCCTAATGTCTCGATTTTTTCAATAATTATAACTGGTTGATATATATTCAATATGCAGGCGCTGAAGGAATATTGCTACACAGAAATGACAGTTCACAATTGGAAATCCTTTGCATCACAATATATTAGAACGTACAGAAACGAAAAGTTATCTAACTGTAAAAACCGCCTCAAGTAAACATGAATAAGTTGCACAGCTATGGCCCAATTCCATATATAGCAAATAACGTTTATTACTTGTCAAATGTCAGTGAAATAAACCATTTTTCACATTTTCGTAAGACAAAAGGTACCAGGATTATAATTTAGTACGCCAGACGCGCGTTTCGTCTATACAAGACTCATCAGTGATGCTTAGATAAAAAAAAATTATAAATTCAAACAAGTACAAAGTGGAAGAACATTGAGGACCTAAAACTCCAACAAGTTCTATCAAATACGATAAAGTACATTGCAGTATTGATTTTATTTTTTATAATATCACCAAAATACAATTTAGCAACAAACTGTTGACTATCATACAAAAAATTATTACATAAATTGTAACTAAATCATACAGAAATACCATTGCAATGGTGTAAAAGCTTTATATTTATAAATAAACTGTTGATATATGAAATTGTTACGAGATATTAAATGGATCTAGAATGCCGGTATAAATATAATGTTCAAACATTGACGTAATGCAGAAAGTTTGATAAAGTACCGTTTTATCTCAAAATTTAGTATGTATTCTACTTTAATCTTATTTTGCTATTAATAAGTTCCATTACTTGAATTAAATAAATTATTATACACTTTTCTACTAAAGCGTATAAAATTAAAGTGAAAAAAATCTTTGTTTTTTATAAGATAAGTTCCTAGTAGCTTTTGATGGTCGGTTAAACTCGGTTGACAGCTATGAATTTTCGACACTCTACAATATAGTCTTAAATCAATCCTAATTCTATCTTATTTTTGAGATATAGTTTTAGTCATTCAAATGTGACGTCATTTTTGTGCTGTTTCAGAATTTCAAATATGACTTAATTTTTGTGCATTTTCACCACTTCGTATGTGACGTCACTTTTTGCGTTGAGGCCTTGACTAAGTCGGTGTGTCTATTTTTTGTGTTGATCTTTGTAATGTATCCGGGTTTTTTCTGTAATTAGTTTTAAATACTTCAGTTTTATCATGTATATCTTTTATATTCATTTGATAAAATTTACTGTTTGCAATAGCATAAATTTTCTAAATAATAAGGATGTTCTTATCCCAAGCAGAAAACCCTAGCCGTATTTGCCACAACCTTTTTGAACTTTTGGTCCTCAGTGCTGTACAATTTTGTACTTTTTTTGACTTTCGAACTTTTATATCTGGGCGTCACTGGTGAGTCTTGTGTGGACGAGGCGCGTTTCTGTTATATCAAGGTTGTTTATTATAAATATCTATCGTTTACATTAGTTTTTTAGGGCATATCAATTGAAGTAGGTTCTTAAAATTGAACACCTGAACACTTTAATACAGAAATAAGGAGATGTGTTATGAAAGCAAATAAGACAACTTTAGTCTAAATTCAACACATAAAGATAGTCGGTAAGATAAATTCGTTACATAGTGTGCTAGTGACCTAATATGATATATACAGGGTAAGTAAATTCCATATGGGGTTCGAGCCTGTATATATCATATTAGGTCACTAACACACTATGTAACTAATAATATTAATTGATAGTAACTTCAAAAATAAACGGGGAATGTGTCCAAAGGGATACAGATGATGCCCTCGCTAACATTTAACATTATAAAGAGACATAACTCAAGAACTGTAAAAATGAAGCTGTCAAAAATGAACTTAAACTGAGTTTAGAGCTAATAAGCATTATATACACATTTCATTAAATTAAGTTGAGACAAACTTAAGTTAAGAGAACAGAAACGAAAAAAAAACCTTCAATTTTTCCACTTGTAAAGGGGCATAACTTTGAATGGTAATCAAAGTGCTTGTAATCATTGAATGGTAAAGATTGCTTTAATTTATCAGTTGGTAGTAAAAGTGAATATTGCATTGCATATTGTATATAGCATTGATTTAGTTGATTCAACTACTATTCTGACAAAGAAAGATAACTCCAATTTTCAAAGAACATTTCATCCAGCCTTGGTTTTATGTGATTCAACAACCATTCTTGACAAAGAAAGAAAACTCCAATTTATTGTCTTGAATAGTCGCTAAGTCATGAAAATAAGGCCAATAAAAATTTTCATATACAAAACTTCGTAATAATCTAAAAGTCTAGGTCTTCTATCTTCTAAATTATTAAGCTTTAAACAAACAGTTAAATACGTCGCCGATGCCGGATTGTACCTCCTAAGTATCGCATACTGCAAAACTTCCATACAAGCGAGACACAAATCAGAATTATTTTTTCATGACTTTTTAAAAATAATAAGAATTTGAGAAGCTTATGTATTTATTTTTGTAAGCAGTTCATCCATGATGCAATCGTTTAAGATGTCAAACTCTTTTTCTATTGAATACCGATTGCATCATTATTACCATTTCACAAACAGAATTATTTAATGATATTTTTTTTTTAAATAAGCAACAACCTTGTATAGATTTTCACAAGAACAAAATCTCAATGTGAGAGCCTTTGCCTTTATGGTGTCAGCTTGTTATTGACGTAAGTTTCTAAATATTCCTTTGGTATCATTCGTCTCTCTTTACACTTACCAACGAATAAAATCCAATCAAGGTCATTTCTGTTATAAAACGAAAGTTAGATGAAAACCTCAATGTACACAGTAAGTGAAACCAGGTTTATTGTCCAATCAAATCAGCTTGTCAGGATATGCTTCAAAACCATGTGACACCGAAATCGGTTTCAAAAAAATTTGGACGTCTTTACAAATAGGCAAACTTGTCTAAGGGCGTTTGTGAAGTGACACGTTTAAAGAGGCTCAAGGATACAAAAATTTCATCAAAAAATGAAAAACAAATCATCACAAATGTTATTTGTTACTTTATGATATGGTACAAAAATCAACCAAAAAAATCAATTCGTTATGACCCCAGCTGACTTTTAAAATATTTATATCATTCTTTAGTGAAAAAAATGCCATTTTTGCATTTAAATTAAAATATCTCTTTTTACTCATCCGGGACCTATATTTTTTTTTTTTTCCAAATAAGCTGTTAAACTAAACTACATATATGTTGTAAAATTTAAGCGATCTCTGTAATTTAGTTCTTTTTTTATTTCGATAATATCTTTTTCTCTCCCATTAGTTCAATAGAAAAAAACTACCTAAAAAAAATGCATGCTTCTTTCGAAGCTGAGTGTAAGCTTAAATGAACGGTGGCCACATATTTTGATACAGTTTATTTATAGAAAAAAATAGCGAAATCCTATATTGAAAAAAAAAATGTATACCTGCGAGCCCCCTTAAGCGTCAAAAGTCCTCTTAAGACATATTTTGGCATTAAGTGACACCAGACACGTTATAGGGAATTAAACACGTTTTTGAGAAGGACATGTGTCTGGGTGTTGCAGTTATATATTAACCAGTTGTTGGTATCCTAATTCAAAATTGGAACTCTAAGCCTATCTGGTTTTCTTTTTCTGCCAAAATATTTGTAATGTCTTTAATGGTTTGTAGGAATGTCATACAAAGTTTGAAAATTAAAAAAACAAACAGTTTCAATAATGACAAGAAAATTATTATTTACAAGAAATTAGGTGTTGAGAACATGTAATTTTAAGGGGCAATTCTTGTTTTACTAGGTATTCACTAAATCTGACTGATATATCGTTCAAATGATACCAAATATCGAAGTATTTCCAATGCCAGGGATATTCATAATCCATATTTGGCATTTTGTGAAAACTAATCTGATAAATGGCACTTCAAACGTCATGTAACGTTCGTTTTATCTGAACTTCTGTAATCAATTATCACATCATATTATTTTCTAACGTAGTCACGACTTACATAAATATATGTACTATTACTATAAATAGTTGATCACGATGTATACCTCTACAATGATACAGCTTAACATTTAGAAATAACTATTGGTATATGAAACATTAACGAGACCTTTGATGAGGACAATTTTTGTTTAACCTTATATAATAATAGCGAAATATTACATGTGAGAAAAAACATGGATGTAGGGAGGAGAAAATAGATCGGAAGAAAATTTAAAAAAAACTAGCCAAGTAACTATTTTACCATTAACAAGTTTATTTTAACAGATGCAATTCGACAATAATAAACTGTCTTTTCAGTCCTGAGCAACGCCAAAATTCTAAACTAAGTAAACAATTAAGAAACCAAATAACAAACAAAAAATATAGCCATACCCAAGCAAGGAATAAGAAATATGCATGCGGAAAAAATATTCCTTAATTTAAAATAGATTTTATAAAAAATTTAGGGCAAATAATAATAACATACTATCCGAATTTGAAGGCCAGTACAGACGTACTGGATACTGAAAAAAGTAAAATCACAGAAATACTGTACTCCGAGGAAAATTCAAAACGGGAAGTCCCTAATTTAATAGCAAAACCAAAGGATAAAACACATCAAACGAATGGACAACAACTGTCATATTCCTGAATTGGTACAGGCATTTTCAAATGTAGAAAATGGTGGATTAAACCTGGTTTTATAGCGCTAACCCTCTCACTTTGATGAGTCTCGTCAAATTCTGTTATTTTTGCACAATGCGTGAACAAAACATACATAATCGGTATAATAGTCAAAATATGGTTACAGCAGTCATCACTGTGTTACAATCTAAAGACAAACAAACATATACAAAAACACAAAAAGCATCTATCAAATTAAAAAAACACATTCCTTATGTCGCGTGTTGGGCATCAGAAAATGCAAACATCACAAACAAGAAATTTTGACGTTCAAGGTCTATTCAAAACAATTAACAATCAAATAATTTCACATGGAGAATGGTGGTTTGAGGGTTATGATATCAAAAGTTATGCTAGAATTAATTACAGAAACAGACCGAACTGAGGATACCTTCGAAGACTTATAGTCCGTCAGCAGATGTATCCACTAAGTGGTAATAATAATATTAACGGATGTAGGTGTGCAATAAATGTCTCTTTTTCAATTTCAATTGATACGTAAAAATATCCGTGCATATTATTCAATTTGTGTTAACATGGATGTGCTCCTTATTCGAGAGGTATGCTCTTAGTAGTTTGCGAGGAAATTAACAGGTGTAACAAAATTTGTAGTATACTCATCTTTGTTTACATTTTCAGTCTCTGTTTCCGATCCATTAACAATAAGTTCATTTAGTGCGATGAGTAACTTCTTCTCATGTTGCATGTGACTAATAGCCCCTCTCTGTCTGTCGAATTCAGAGTTTTCTTTTGCTTCGTCATTTTTTCATAAACGGCTGTTAACGGTTCTCCGATAATCCGTTCTAATTGACTGGAGCTTCGGTTACTCCATTAGTCAAGGCACCATACATGTGGGGGATGACGTCTTATTACCTGACTCTAACATAACAAACATCAGCTATTCATTTGACGTTTTACGTACTAAAACTAAGGTGACGTCGCAGATTTGATGTCAACCTTGGATACACATGTACTTCGAGACGTAGCCGGTCTTCTAGAAAATTGTTATCAAAGCCACCATCAATTGTTTAAATTTACAATGTTTTTGAGCCTCAATTATCAAAAGACATTACTCGGCGGTCTTGTATTTAAATATACCAGAATAGTCGTAGAATTGGTAAAAACACTGTAACCCGTTTCCTATTGTGACGAAACGTCGTTTGACTTGGGATGGGCACGGCCAGTTTTGCACGCATTGTAGGAGACGATTTCCTTGTCGATGCTCCTAGTATCGCTTCGTATGGAATATCTCATCATCGTTTATATATTCATAGTTGCACAAATCCGGAGGTGATATTAGGTGTTCCAAAAGAGAGAAGCTTTATATATAAATATTGCTGTACTGCTACTTTCAAAATACTGTATAAATTTTATCAAATTGATCTATTTATAATAGACTTTGGTTAAGCATTCGATGAGGTAACACATCAAAAGGTTTTTATTTAAATTAGATTATTATGGTATTTCTGGAATTACAATAATTTGAATCTCTCTATTACTTTCAAAAAGTAAAATCGCAAAAATACCGAATTCAAAACGTAAAGTCCCCAATCAACCGGAAAAAAATCAAAAGCTCAAACACATCGAACGCATGGAAAACAACTGTCATATTCCTGAATTGGTACAGGTATTTTCTCATGCATTAAAAGGCGGCTTAAACCTAGTTTTATAGCTAGCTAAACCTATCACTTGTATTACAGTCGCATAAACTTCCATTATATTGACAACAATGTGGGAATAATTAAAACAAAGACATAATTGGTAAAAATGTCAAAATAGGCCGGGTTACGAACTTTAATTACCTGCCATATTTTCACAACAACACTGACCGATTGAGAAAAAAAATTGACAATTATACGAAATTTACACGAAAAAAATGATAAATTCGAGCACAGAAGACGAAGTTTAGGATGTTTGTATGCATTAGTTCAAGAATTGGAAGAACATTATTTTTCACCGGTCACTCGTTTCTTATGACTTTAATATTGTGTTATAATCTTTATCCCTATAAAATCAAACAAATATGTAACAAAGAAACACAAAAGAGCATATAGACAAAGCACATAAGCAAAATGAAAGACAAGAATTAAAATAATTTACCATAGCACAATAACACAATAAGGTACCGAGCCACGTCAAATGGATATATTCCTTAAATTAGACTTAACAGACAAGTAATCTTCAAAAAGACACAGAAAGAATTTATAACACGTTATTAAGATGATAAACAACGTCAGTACCCAGAAGCTATATTTCAAGACCATTGTGTATTGTTTGTGAAGTTGATACATAATATTCATCAACAAGGTCTTGGTAAGTTCCGATGATTTTTTTTTAGAAAAAGAACGAGACTTTCTTTGACATACCCCTGGTTCGTCAACTTTCTGTTCAGACACTGGTGACGTTTGACGAAGTCTGAGTAGCAGCTACAAATTCTGCAATACCGAATAAGTTGTGAAATGTATATGTAATATGCTGGTGAACATGCTATGTTGCTACTAAGTTTGGGGAAATTGACAATTTCAAAATTAAAATCGTCTCGCTTGTCATAGCTTCTGGTACTAAATTCACCGTGTATGTCAAATTCGAGGTATAAGTCTAAAACTCAGGCAGAGGAAGCCGTGTCTGTTGTTTCTTCAATTTCTAGTTCTGTGGGATATATCAATAGAACCCAATCAGAAAAGTTTGGATTGTAAATTTAAAAAACATCATCAATATATCAGAATGCGAAATTAAATAACCTGGCTTCTTTTATCTTCTTTTTTTATAGGTTTCTGAAGGAACTCCGACTCATGAATAATTAAACCGCTCTTAACAGTTGTCGTGGATGGTATGTCGTCACACAACCTCCCAGTCCCTTCAGGTGTGCTTCAATGTACCGTTCAAGGCCAAGTCTTACTTTTGGTCTACATAAATGACCTTTCTGAAAACCTAAATCATTGCAAACTTAAGATTATTTGCAGACCACAGTAGCATGTACTGGTCGATCAGATCCCATAAGTGTCTCGAAAAGACTTCAGATTAAAATTGATGCAGCGGCAACATGGAAACAGGACTGGTTGACGGCTTTTCATTCCGATTACTGCATAGTCCTATCTGTAATGCAGAACAAATAACCTATTAAAATAATTATATACCACAATCATACATTAGAATAAGTGCCATCTGCTAAATATCTTGGTTTTACACTCTAATCAATTCTGAGAAAAACATAACTAATGTAACATATAAAAGTAACAAAACGTAATCTCAAAACCATCAGCTTAGTCTGGGACCAACACACAAGTCAACAAACATAATGTCAAAATGAAATTGTCCAAAGGCGATCTGCTCGGTTTGTCTGCAATATGTTCAAAATAATAGAAGTAGTGTATCGGACCTGCTGAACACTGACTTGGCCAACATTATCAGTCCGTTGATTGCACACTTGACTTGTCTTATGTATAAGATCTCTCATCATCTTGTCGCAATTACACCAAACTCCATCCTTATACCTGTAGATCCGAGAACCAGATAATTTCACCAATTCAATTTAAGACACATTTTATTTACATGTCAAGATATATAGAGGCACTCATTCTTTCCGTTTACAATAGTGCAATAGAGCATATTACCCAATACATTTTTCATCAGTAGAGAGCTTTAGAGAACGACAAACTTCTACTTTTCTCTTTAGTCTCATTTGAATATCAAATCTCTTGTACATTATGTTTAACCACTTCATTCGTTCATTCGCACTATATCAAACAATTTGTACAATATTTGCACTCAATTTCCTTATTTTTACCGTTTATTATTATTGGTAAATGGAAACAAATGTATGAGCAGTATTAAATCAACTTGAGTGATGGTATATTGTATACCTTAAAGAATATTAAGAAACAAATAGTTTTTCATATGAAATGAAAAAGGTAAAACTTCAAGCTTATACTTTTCCTTTTTCTACCGATTGAGAATAGATTGATGTTCATATGTTGACAGTATTTGAAAGATATCTATCCAGTGTATCTGTGTGCTTCAATGTACAGTATGTACCTTTATTGACATTTCGTCAGCACTTCTGTGTTGACATGAATTGTCATTTGTATGGTCATAATTATAATTTAACTGTTAAATAAACTACGAATTTTCGAAATTCAAAAGATTTTCTATTCCAGTAATCGACTACCTTGGCTGTAATTTTCAAAACTATTCGGAACCAAATGGTTCCTCAATGCTCTGCCACTACGTACTTTATTTGACCTCTTTAACTTTTCTGTAGACAAAACAGTGTTTTACGTAGAAAATTTAATAATGGCATCTATGATGATTTTATTTACTTACTGAATACTTTCGCTCGAACCATTGTTGACCTTTTTGAATTGAAGTGTCAACTTTTTCTCAATCTTCATGGATTGTCTGCGACTTCGAGATAGAGAAAAGAACTAAAACACTTTTTGTTTTTGTCTTGCACTCGAATGCATTCTTCCAGAAATGGATGATGACAAGTATCCCAAATTGATTCTTTTAATTGTTGTTACCCTTTTGTTTGTGTCAGGGAACATGAATTGGTCCATTTTAACTAAGTTATTGAGAAAAACACTGTCTTCGTGTGGACAACAACAACGACTTTACCATACCATAATGCAACTGAAAATATTGATTTTGTTTACAATACTAGGTTTTATAATCACCTTGGTCTAGGCAGCTGGACATCATCCCCTTGTTAAAATAACTGTAACATATTACCTATATGCTCAAGTACTTGACAAAATGAACAAAACACTCAATTAATTTCAACTTTGGTGTCCAGTGTCAGAATGAGCCTACATGCTGTTTTTTTTAGAAAAAGAATTCTTTGAGAAGAAGGCATTTGTCCAGAAAATTTACACAATAAATAGAATGTCCAACCTACCTAGCATGTTGTTCTCGCAGATAAGCTACATAAGAGTAGTTTTGTAGAAGATTTTAAACATTCCTAATTCATAATGAAAAAATGTGTAAAATTGGTTTCATGACAATATTTTTACAAACATTGCTAAATTTTGGTATATTTCTTGTAGTGCTTTCCCATGTTTCATTAATTGATTTCTACAAATCTAAGACAACAAAGTGAAATTGAAAAATGTTGGTATATTCCTTGCAGTACTTTCCCTGTTCCATTAATTGATCACTACAAATCTAAGAAAACAAGAATTTGTCCATAGTATATGGATGGGCCACCTGCTCTTTCATTTGTCATGTTCAGTGGACCATGAAATTGGGGTCAAAACAAGAATATAGCTTCAAAATTAGAAAAATCGTATCATAGCTATAGGGAACATGTGTATTAAGTTTCAATTTGATTAGACTTCGACTTCACCTTGTACAATTAACCAAAAACTTTGACCTGAAGTGTAACAGACAAAAAGCATAATGCCCCTAAATGTGGCATAATTTTTTTTAAGAGACCTCCCACTTAAATAGTTTGGGTTTTAAAATACCCAGGAGGTTTCTAAATGATGGAGTATTCATCTAAGCACTTTTAATTGTTACCACAAAGTAAGGCAGTAGTAATAAGCCATTGGAACATTTGAGAAGTGTATGAGTATGTGTAGTTCATAATTTAGGATTTTATGAAAATAAAATTGAGAATGGAAGTGGAAAATGTTTCAAACAGACAACAACCTGACCAAAGAGCGGAAAACAGCCAAAGGCTACCAATGGGTCTTAAATACAGTTTGAAAATCCTGCACACCGAGGCTTGCTCCAGCTGGCCCCTAAACAAAATGTCTATTAGATATGAGAGGTTTTTTTTAAATGCTCTTTCTTTTTTTTATTTCAATTATTGATATACTTTGTTGTCTCCTTTACACAAACACACTGTTCAAAGTCATGTTTGCTTTCTAAAGTACTGATACCAAAGAAAACAATACTTATTCTAACAATAATTATTTATATAATTGTACAATACACTGCATTGACTGCAATAATAATGTTTATAATACACATAAATACAAAATGATAGCAATGAGCTCAAGATCTTTAACAAAAAAAGCTCCTCATCATCACAATATGATTATTTCAAAATAGTTTACTATCATACACAAACCTCAACAAAGCCCAAATGAAAAGTAAGGAAACAAATCACAGTGAATATCAAAGATTATTTATTAAATGTGTTTGATGATAATTTGTTCTCATTGACTTTTTTTCTATATACATCTGGTTTCAGCTTTTTGCTACCTTTACTTTGGTGCATATTTATTGTATTTTTAACTATAAACTTTTCTCACAAATATTAAGTCTTACAAAATATTATGACTTTAAAATTAAAAAAATTAAATATTTACATTGAAAAAGGTTTATAATAAAAAAGATTATTTAAACATATTATTTTCACTTTATATAATCAAGTATTACTTTTGTGCACATGACAATTATATTATATCATAAATTAGGTTTGTTTATTGTTCAATATATATGGTTTAAAATTAATCTAAGTATCCCCTGGAATAGTCTGAGAAATTAACTAAGTATGTGTTCCTACAGTTACATCTACCTACTGTTAATTCAAAATTTGAAGGTAAAACACATACCTTCGTGTCTGGCTTTTCCCCCTATTATTGTACTAGTAAATGTGGATATTTTCATATTTTTTTATTTTACTGATTTCAAATAAATAATCTTGTGTTTAATCATGTACATTGTACATGTACAATAATTAGGTGTGCCTATCACATCAAAATTGGTAAACTGTACAAACTTTTGAAGTATATTTTTCACATTTAACATGATAAAAAATAAGCAAAAGTGATCTCTTAAAGTTGTTTGCTACATTTAAGTGTTGCATTATTAATCCAGGTACAATTTGTAAATTTAAAAACTGCATAAACTTCTGAAAGTACAGTTATCTTTTTTATATATATATATAAAAAAATCTGGGATGGAAATGTATAAGGAAACAATTCTATACATATCAAATGGTGACATAAAATCATTCACAAACAGATAAATAAATATTATTACCGTATGTATTTATTAGACAGCAATGTTGTTACACTTTTCTATACCATAAAACATAAAAAGTTATTTTGCCGCATATTGGGTTGACAATTGGTGATTTAAAACACTTTATTGTCAAGACCACTTTTCAGAGATTTTTCTACATTTTGCATTTTTATCTCAAAATATACAATGAAAGCCAATACCTATAAATATATGACAATACCTTATATGCAATAACGGTCAGTAACTTATTTTTGACATACCGCTATAAAAACACATTTAAAGTGACACAGAACATTTGACATGTAATTTTTTTTAAATGCACATCTATCACAGCTTTGAAATACATCGCATGAATGCAATTTTTAAATATGAATATTGACAAAAAAAATTATGGAAATAACCCAAATTCCCAAAATTGAACCCTATTTTTCTCTGACTCATTTAGATCTAAAACAAATCTCAAAATCATGAAAATAATAAAAGAATGGAAAACTACCTAGTCTCCCAATAAAATGAGATTTATGTGATCTCATGTGAAAATATGAAAGAAATATGACCAAAATCTTGAACTGGATTTTATCTACTGTTTATATGATAAATGAAAACAAGTCTTACAGCTAGATTGTATTGAGTGTGTAGCAAATGGTAATATCTTAGGTTAACTTACTTCCCAGCTGAATTGTGAAGTCATCATTAGGTAAGGTATACAACCCTCCTTTCAAAGAAGTCTATTCCTACAGACAGATAGATAGGTTATCTGTCGGACTAGTCTACTCTTAAATGAGGGCAGTTTACCCAACCTAATACCGACTTCACGGCTCAGCTGGCAACCAAGCTAACAAAATATATTACCTTTGCCTACACACTTTAAGCAATCAGCTGTAACACTCCTATCCAATTTGATTCAGTTAATGCCTTTTCTAAAACGTAATGAATCTTGACTCTGATGAAATTGAAATGCAAGTGAAATACTAATGATTTAATATGCTAGAGATGTTATTTGCAATTTTTACTAAAAATCTTATTAATACATGTAGAATAAATGAGCATGTGTTATTATATAATGGAACCAGTTATATAATCCAGTTACTGTCCTGAGCAGTTTATTTCAATCTATTTCTTGTTATTTGATTAACTTTTATTTGCAATTATGTATAATTTTGACTTACTTCTCTGCTGAGTGCAGAATTTTTAAAATGTATATTAAGTTTTTTGTTAAACTATAATGTTTTTTTACTACCGAAAAATTATTAAGAAAAGTAATAGGTACCTTTTTGGCTGGTGATATCCTAGATGGGATAAACTTCCACCAGCAACATATTTCCTTTTTGGGTCAAAACCTTAAAATATAGTTTTATTTTCAAGTTTTGGAAGGGAAATTCTGAATTGGCAATCATAGTGAATAAAGAGTCTAAAGCACCTTGCCCTGAGCAAGGTTTCATCTAACAACCTCAGAGTTTACAGGCTAAAGACTAATGAAGATCACTGAAGTTGAACTACTTATATCACTTTGCCTTAACGGTCCCTCCTTTTTATGAAGCACAACAAAAGGAAAATACATTAATTGTATATCCATAAAACAGAGTTATATAGATAGCTAATACAGTAATAGAGGTATGTATATAGCCAATAGTTCTGTTTCATTCAAATATATCCCTCACTAGTTAATGGTAAAATATTTGTTATAACATGTATAACTGGTTATTAGACACTAAAATAGCTTGAGACATCCAAGAGTATATAAAATTAAAACTATCAATGAACAAGATATAATAACGAGAAGATGATTTGTGATTATATTGAGAAAGTAATTAGAAAATAAGTAAATTCCTAACTAACCGAAGAAAACATATTTACATGCTAAATATCTTCTTTGTTTTTTTATATTGAACATGTTGTAGAATATAATTTGCAAATGCAGGCATAAAGGAATTATATTAAAACAAGGATTAAACTATATGACACCGACAACTTTGTTGCAGGGCCATAAAAAAAATTATTTATTTATTGCAGTTTACTCCTAGCTTGCATGGCTAAAATGAAAGTTATATATTGTTAAAAAAATATGATATAGAGTTCCAATGAAGAAAAAAAATGCATTTGACATGAAGTTAATAAAATGTATATAATACTGATAACTCCCTCCATAAATCAAAATGTCTACTCCAGAGAACGATGTACCAACACTCAGTTGCCATTTTTTTTGTTACATCAATAACAAAACTTGCATTGTTCAGAAATCACACTGAGATCATATAATAGTTAGAACTACTTTTTACCACCAGAAAATCTAATATATATTGTCTTTATCAATCTTTGAACACAAAGATGTGATGGGTATAAAGTTTACAACTGAACTTTTAAACAATATCATATATTATTTTTACTTTCATTACTTCATCTAGAAGGCTCAGGCATTCATTATAATTGGTTTGTCAAACAATATACAATGTATCTCAACTAAACAGTAGCATGCACATCAATATCCTTCTTTTAGGATTCTCCAATCAATTAGATTTGCATTTACACTTATTGAATTATTTCAGATTTCAAACAGAATAAACAGTTAATAGTCATTCTTGACATTCAGGCTAAATAATCATCTTAGATGTTAATACAAGATTTGCAGGTTTAATGCCCTGTACATAAACCAGTATGGTTGTCGAAATCATTAGTCACTGAATTCATAATTTCTTGCAAAATGTATTTTCTTGTTTCCAAGATGGTTGTTATAAATGTTTATATTTTAAGAATAATCATCACTATATATAACAACACATTGTTTTGAGCAAATTCCAATCTGTATTTCAGTCTTGGTGATAATGTTATCTTTCCAGATAGCTCCTAGTTTCAAGTCTGCCACATCAAAACATCATTCATCTGTACTTGTATGTATAATTATTCACAAAAAATAAAGTAATGTGTTCTGATTCCCATTAAAAAGTGTTTTTTACCAAGGAAATGTGACAACATACTTTTAAAATCTGACAAATACAAATGTGCATTTTTTTGTCAATTTACATCCTTTGAAATATGTCTTTTTCTGAATCATTCTAAATTGTCTAACAAAAGAAGGAAAACTAAAGAAATGTATCTTAACTAAGTTATTTCCAATCTGAAATAAATGTTTCACAAGAATTCAATTCATAGTTAAATATCAAGATTTCTCTTTTTTTTTTGTAAAACCAAACATAATTTAAACTTCAAATAGTGTTAAATTTTTCTTAAAATTTCACAGGTACAGCTTTACATGGAAACAAAAGAACAACATGATGATATATACATTCCTATAATATTAATATTTTAATAATATATGAGTATTTCCTCATGTTATACATGTACATCAAAAGAGATACTTTTTTTCAGTCCTGATTCAACTCAATCAGTTTACCTTTTATAAGGCAGATTTATGAACTATAAATCAATCTGAATTTGCTTACATAAAATTGAGAGTACAGAATTTAGCCTGTTTATAAACTATGAAAATCATTAATTTTAAACAAAATGTGTTTTAACATTATCACACGATTATTGCATTAGATGCACATTTCAACAGTAATAAAATTAACGGTACCAATTTTCTTGCACCAGATGCGCATTTCGACAACACATGTCTCTTCAGTGATGCTCGTGGCCAAAATATTTAAAATCCAAAGCTTATATAAAAGATGAAGAGCTTTAATCCAAAAGGTCCAAAAAGTATAGCCAAATCCGTGAAAGGAATCAGAGCTTTGCATGAGGGAGATACATTCCTTAATTTATAATAATTTCTCCTATTTTGTAACAGCAAATTTTAATAACACAAAAAATCCGTATTTTCATGCCAGTACCGAAGTACTGGCTACTGGGCTGGTGATACCCTCGGGGACTAATAGTCCACCAGCAGAGGCATCGACCAAGTGGTAGTAATAAAATTAACGGTACCAATTTTCTTGCACCAGATGCGCATTTCGACAACACATGTCTCTTCAGTAGTAAGTGTCTCTTTAGTTATACTGAAGGCAATTTTAAAGTCCTATACTTAATACTAATGTTGAAGAGCTAGTAAAACAAACAAAAACTTAAAGAATAGCCAAACATGGACAAGGAATCTAAGATATGAAAAGTTCATCTCTTATATAAATTCCAAACTTCAACTAAACTAGATTTAATAAGAAATAAACTATATTTTTTTTTCTAAACTAGTGTTGTAATTGAAGCCATTAAACGGCATGTCTGCTTTTTCTTCTGTGATGTCCTCTTTATCTATTCTATTGCTTTTTAATATGCTTATTCAAGGTTTTAATTTTCAAATAGGCCACATTTTTTTAAGCTTGGATTATGATTCCTTTTTTCAAACTGAGCATTTGGGAAAAAAAGTTTTCCACTATTGCAACAATATTTGTAGGCAGGTGCCCTTTCCTTGTAATGTGCAATCATTTTTTTTGGAGAAAAAATACTTCTCATTAAAATATTGAGATGAAAAAGCTATATAATTATAAAACTTAACCTTGATTTATTGTGAATACAGTTTGTAAGCTATATAATTATAAAACTTAACCTTGATTTATTGTGAATACAGTTTGTAAGCTATATAATTATAAAACTTAACCTTGATTTATTGTGAATACAGTTTGTACTTTCAAAAAATAATTTGAAGATTTATTTACTATTTTCTGTGGATAAATATCACTAGTTCAGTAAATCCATTTGGAAAGGATCTTTTTTTAACACATTTTTCACTTAAAAAAACTTTAAAAGACAGGCAAAGTTCCAACAATATATTAATAAAAACACTTTTTTTATTAAATTTTTGAGCACTGATGTATGGGAGATAATTTGAAGTGGTAATCAAAGTCAACATTTTTTTACTTGAAATTTTAAAAATTAATCTTGAAGGTACAAAAATTAAGTTTTTGATAGCAATATTCTCTTTATACTGCAAACTTTAACTATGTAACTACAAAAAAGTAAAATATTACTTAAGCAATATACATTCAAATTTGATGGAATTTAGTAAAATAAATAACTTTTAGAATATTATTTGTTACTTATGTTTCCTGTAAAAGCTGTCCAAATAATCCACCCCCCAAAAAGACAGAAAAAGAGCCTGCTGCACCATCCTGTCCAGTTTGTTTGACTATTTTTAGTTCATTCAAACTGGACAGGAAGATGTGGCAAGACTTGTCACCCTCCCCCATAATGAGTTCTTAATGGTGTGGCAGACCTGATATATCAACAGCAATTTTCAAAAATATTGTATCGTCTCTCAGGTATTTCCTTGTTTCTAATTTTGCATGAGAAACAAACATTGGGCATCCTACAGCAGTATTCATGTCTGTTGTTGGTCGCTGGAAACTAGAGCTTGAAGTGTCTGGCCTAAAGCTATCGGATACTGGTGATGAGCCATCTTGCTGATCTAACAATCCCATTTGAATGTTTTGTTGAAAAGGCCAAGGCATAAGCGCATCATGCTCTCCCTTCATAACAACAAAGAAAAGCGATAAATGTGTTCCTTTTCCCATTCCGTCTCCATTTAAATATACTCTTCCACACATCTTATATCCAAATCGTCCGGTATAAAAAGGTTGACTAAATAAAGAATATGTGCGACCACTGACAGCATCGTTTTTTCTGCGAGCAAAATCCATTATTTTCCAAATAAGAATGCCATTATAGCTTGCAGTTTCTAAGATTTGAAATCGTAAATCTAATTCTGCTAAACGAATGTCCTGAATTGCTGCTTGTTTCTCCAAATTTGAAATTTGTTTTTTAAGTGCCTCTGCAAAATCGAAAGTAACAATTAAGATAGAAGCAAGTTTAAGATGTCAAAGAAAATGAAAAGAAAGGAATATTAATTAGATATTGTTATGAGCTGAATAATATTATGATCACAAATGAATGATAGGACTATATGCAACTCAAAACTATCATGTTTTTAATATGAAAAAAAATTTGTCTGAACCGCTATAAAACAATTTTTTAAGCATAACAATCATCAAATTTAAATAAATATTGAAACTCTCCTGAAATGAAACTGTTATCTGAACTAACAGAACATTAAGAATATTCTATAGTGATAATAAACAGGGCATCTATTTTCTATATCATTTCATACATTTGTCTATTGCAGTATAAAACCATTTTTTCTATAGACTTTCTCAAACCTTATATATGTTATTTTTGGTTTGATAGTGTTTAATTCTCTTTTTTCTAGTTGTGCATTTTGTGTTTTTGTGTCATAATATGGTTTTTAGTCCCTTTTACTATAATACCACAATATTTTGGCAAACATTGTAATTGGTACAAGCAACCAGTCTATCAACAACTGGTGAGTTATTTACAAATGTACAAATTTTGTAACACTGCCCAATTCGAAGAATTTGTTTAGATAGCAGAGATATTTATGTCATTCAGTGAACTGGTGTCAGATAAGTTACAGTCAATTTTTCAATGAGTGGTCAATCAGCTACCTAGACCACTGGACAGTTTTGAGAAAACTGAATAATATGTAAAAAAAAAAAATACACAGACCACTGGACCATATGTACAGATAATGATCATCAAACATACTTCAACATTTACCAAATTACTTTATTATATTTTACAATAAATCTGAACATAATCAGGTACCTAGACAATTGGACTTCTCAGGTCACATTTACACATACTTTAACATTTACCAAATAACTTTATTTGAATAAATATCTGCATTCAACTAACTACCTAGACAATTGGACCATTCAGGTCACATTTTCACATACCCGGTACTTCAACATTTACCAAACTAAATGTCTGCATATAACTAACTACCTAGACAATTGGACCACTCAGGTTACATTTACACATACTTCAAGTTTTACCAAACTAAATGTGTGCATATAACTAACTACCTAGGCCATTGGACCATTTAGGTCACATTTACACATACTTCAACATTTACCAAACTAAATGTGTGCATATAACTAACAACCTAGGCCATTGGACCACTCAGGTCACATTTACACATACTTCAACATTTACCAAACTAAATGTCTGCATATAACTAACAACCTAGGCCATGGGACCATTCAGGTCACATTAACACATACTTCAACATTTACCAAACTAAATGTCTGCATATAACTAACAACCTAGGCCATTGGACCACTCAGGTCACATTTACACATACTTCAGCATTTACCAAACTAAATGTCTGCATATAACTAACAACCTAGGCCATTGGACCATTCAGGTCACATTTACATATACTTCAGCATTTACCAAATAAGTATATTTAACAAAATATCGGGACACAATCAGCTACCAAGGGCATTGGACCATTTAGGTCACATTCATAGTCATACATATTTTACAGCTGGTATGCTTATGCTAGTAAGTTAATGGTTTGCTTGCTTGCTTTGTTTGTATTAAAGTTTGCTCAAGCATTGTTATAAAGATTGGCATCTGAAAAACAGAGTTAAACTTGAATACATTATATTCAAATTTGATTGGACATTATCAAATAATAAAATTTACCTATATACAAGTTTAAATCTGCCTTCTTATGTTGTTTGCAGATGTCAATCTTAATGACAATGCTTGAGCAAACTTCTACACAAACAAAGCAAGCAAACCAAACAAACCTTTAACTTGCTAGCATTAGGATAACAGTTGTAACATTTACCAAATAACTAAATTTGAAAAAATAAAGAACACTAGTAACTGTAAATGATTTTATTATCTAATTTTCAAGACAGCATAGATTGAAGTAGCATAAAACATGTTCTTGTATAGGTAGTTCCTAGACATACATTTAGTTGATCTTTTCTTTATTCATTATGAAATATGAGTGGAAGGCAAATAATCTCATAGCAAAGTATATCTGTGTTGGTAGTTATTAGGTCAATACATTGTTTGTACATAACAGTCATCAACAATCAAAATACCACATTTGGGTATAAGTAATCTAAGTCATAAATCATTGAGACTAGTTCACAAATCGTCAAACCAGAATAACATATGGTGTCATATGTCTATAATCAACTTCTCATAGTTTCTTGTAAACAAGCGGTGTGATAAATTATGCCTTGCAGAACAACAGACTAGAATTCTGTTCACATGATTACACTGAGTCTAATATTTCTTCTTTAAATGGTCTTGACACTGTTTTTTGATTGGCTTTTTAGAATCCCATTTTTAAAGTTAATGATAGGTACCAAAAAATACATTTGGATTTTGGTACTGAAATTCCAATTCATATGTGCATCTAGTTCCTTCAGCAAACTGATATTAGTATCCAAATATGAATACCATTGACACATAACTCAAACATTCCAGTACAAGCTTTAATATGTAAGCATCAGTGTCTTTAAGTTCTAATTATATATTGTTATTTCATGTCACATGGTGACAATAAATGCATATGTATTTATCAATCTGCTGTGGAAAGCTATTAACAGATTGTTGTTTATAATTACCTGTGCTACTAGGATCTGTGTTACCCCGTCTTGTGTCTCCTCCACTTGTAAAACCTTGTCTATCAAAGTCTGATAGTTTTCTATTTAATTCTTCCTGATTATCTTTTAATGACCTTAATTCCCGTCCAAGGTTATCAGTCGTATGTTTGCTTGGAACATTTTTTAATAGTTCTTCCATCCCAAACACTTTTTCTACAGTTGAGACAACTCTCATCTAAAATTGATAAATAGTTGCAAAAATGTATAAATTTATACATAATTCTAATTCAAACTAAGCTAAAATGGCACTTCTGGATTTTTTGTATTATGACTAACTCACAAAATAACAAAATAAAACTTTGACATAATGATGTATTTCAATAAATTAAAAGATATAAGAATATATTTCTGAAGAAGTTAAGTCCACGACCTATACATATGCTATAAAAAAAAAATTGATCTTGTCTAACATGGCCAATTAGGAATACCTAAAAAATGAGGGTTTTACCTGATAAAAATTAAATGGTTATAGTATTGATAAAATAGCAAAACAAGCAATAATCATCTATACTATTAAACGAGAAGACCTCATTTTGGGTGTCGCTTCTCTTCTTTCCACAATAAAGTAATCATCATGCCTCTGTGTCCTATAGGTACAGTGCATAGTTGCATTTGTCATCCATTTTTATGATTATTCAGATTGAGTTATTTTGGGAGAAAAACAAGAAAAAACGCATCCGGATATTGATTCCGTCATTGGGCGAAATTTTAAGTCATATTAGACTTCTGTTTTGTGTTTTTCTGTATTCTTTGAACATACATATACTACGAACGAAGTGTATTTTCTATCTGCTATCTTTTTCAAGTTTACTATCCACGGCGGTCACAGGGTAAATTAAAAAGAGAGAGAGTCTGTATAATATAGAAATGACCGCCGTGGATCGATTAGTAACCTGAGAATTGAAAGTAAAAAGCAAATACACTTTATTTATAGTAATGAATGTTCATTGTATACAGTTAAGCGCTAAAAGTATGCATGTGTTATTAATGTTAATACAAATAAAATAAAAAAATTAGCAGGGCTAGGAAAACAATTGTCCTGTCCCAAAGCACCTGACTTTTGATACCTTTTCTGAAATTCTCCATCAATTAAATCTTTTACAAAAATTCATTATAACAAAAAAAAAAGAAGGTGTGGTATGATTGCCAATGAGACAACTCTCCACAAGAGACCAAAATGACACAGAAATTAACAACTATAGGTCACCGTACATCCTTCAACAATAAACAAAGCCCATACCGCAAAGTCAGCTACAAAAGGCCCCGAAATGCAATGTAAAACAATTCAAACGAGAAAACTAACGGCCTTATTTATGTACAAAAAAAATGAACGAAAAAAAATAATATGTAAGGCTGAGACATAAACAAACGACAACCACTGAATCATAGGCTCCTGACTTGAATGTTCTTAATATACTAAATGTATGTGCATATTGAAATTAATAGAAAACAAAAAAATGGGAATTTGGGAAATAAAGGAAGTACCTATGACTTTTGATACTTTTCCTGAAATTCTCCAGTCATTAAATCTTTTGCAAAATTTTTCCTACAACACTTTACATACTTTCAACCACGCTCTGATTGCCCGCGATTTCGCGGGTGTGTTCTAGTATTTTTTTTAATTGAAATAACCTAGTTGCGAATATTTATAAAGGCAACAGTAGTATACCGCTGTTCAAAACTCATAAATCCCTGGACAAAAAACTAAATCGGGGTAACAAACTAAAACGGAGGGAAACACATTAAATATAAGAGGAGAACAACGACACAACACTAAAATGTAACACACACAGATACAGTCCAAGCATCAGACAAAATCCCACGAAAATAACAAATATAACATCAAAATCAAATACATGAATTTGGGATAGACAAGTACCGTGAAATGTCTTATCGCAATGTGAATTTACACTCAAAAATAAGAGAAAACAAACGACGCAACATTAAAATGTAACACACAGAAACGAACAATAATATAACAATAGCCATATTCCTGACTTGGTACAGGACATTTTTAAAGGAAAAAATGGTGGGTTGAACCTGGTTTTGTGGCATGCCAAACCTCGCACTTTAATGGCAATGTTAAATATAACACTGAAATGACAACATAATATTACAGGACTACAATACACATAAATAGGAGAACGTATTAGACAAAGAAACACATGATTAATAGATAACAAAAAGCATCAGGTTTAAAATTCAATACGCCAAAAACCCGCCTCGTCCACACAAGACTCACCAGTGACGCCCAGATATAAAAGATCGAAAGTGAAAAAAAGTACAAAGTTGTACAGCACTGAAGATCAAAAGTTGAAAAAGGTTGTGTCAAATATCCCTATCATTTATATCCAAGTATCTTAGAAGTATAAATTGTTGCTTTATTATTTGATTCTTACCTGAAAATCTACGTAATCCTTTTTCAAACCTTCATAATGTTGTACCAAAGTTCTATAATCATTTCTGGTGGCTATTATTTCTTCTTCCATATGTACTTTCTGGTCTTTCAGAGTCTGTTAACATAACAAAGAAAATAAGATTATGTCTATTTTATAATTTACAATATGACCATATTTCTAAAAGAAGGCAATGTAACAAAACAAAAAAAAGTAGAATACAACATTCAATTAACTCTAATTGTTTCATCACTCAGTTGTGCTTAACAAGTCAACACTGAAAGACATACATGTACAATAATGTTTAGGGTGATTTACCATTAAATTTTTTTTTATAAGTTTTATTTGATCAATTATCATGAAACCCTATGCTTTAATTTGTATTATAAAATTGTGTTTACAGAAGAAATTAAATGAGTAAAAATTGTACAAACAACGTTTTAACACATGATTCAAAGTTAAACCCATATTTGAAATTGAAAAATACATTTTTTTTTCAAACAAACTCAGGTATTATCATCATGGCTTTTCATAAACAAACCAGATATTATAAGTTATCTTCGTTCATATCCGTAGATATGGATATTTTAACACCCTGAAGTACCCCAGTACACCATGAGGCGTAGCCGAAGGGTGTACAGGGTACTGAAGGGTGTTAAAATATCCATATCTACGGATATGAACGGAGATAACGAATTTATCCCCGGTCTTAGTCCGAATCGGGCGAGTTTTATGGAAATTCGGGTACAAAGTGTAACGCGAAAACAACGTTTTTTTATTATCTAAAAAAGTTTTATTGAAATTTGGAAATTTTACATATTTTTTACGGGGTGTAGGGTACTACCTTTGGTAGAACCCTACAGGTAGTCAAATATAAGACGTTTTTAATACGGAGACAGAGAAACTGGATTGAGTCAAATTTGGCGCTCAATGTTGTGAGCGTTACGCCATAGATGGTGTGACGTCAACGTGGGTAATTTGCATAGCTAGGTCAGTAGTCCCATTCCTTGAAAATGTGGCAGTCAAGTGATGCATTTAATGAAATGAGTGTCAATGATCGGCATAATAGGACAAAATCGTTAATGAATTAAATATTTAATTACAAACATCATGGATAATTTACAGAATTCAATATTTCACAAGGAGCAATCATGGAACTTAGGAAAACTTGCGTGAAGTTCCCCGGGATAATGGTTAGCAACGTCCGGGGATATGGGTTAGCAACACCCAGGGGCTATGGGTTTTGTAACGACGTGCGTTAACCAATCAAAATCCTAGATATATACTAAGCCGGGGATAAGAAATTATCTAACCTACAAGGGTATAAGTTGATACATTAAAACTAAGTATTTCTTTTTTTTTTTAAATTGATTTTCTTGATTAAAAGAACATTATATATATCTTCCCATGACACCATTAATTTCTAAAAAGAGATGGACAAAAATCAGAATTTTCATTCACTGTGGTTTTATCCATAGTTGTATACCATGTATACATATCATATAAAAATAACATAACCAATAATTTTACAAAAACAAAAAGTACCACCACCTCTGTATAAATTTCTAACTTGATATGGATGGCCAACATTTTGATCATTTCACAAATGCATTTATAAGCAAAAAACATGTAAATGAATAAGCAATACTTAGATATATAAGTAAGGATAACAATGTATGCAATAAAAAAGATGATCAATGGATGAATAATTTAAATGCTTGAAAAATATTGTCAATATAAAAAATTCCAGCCTTCATACACTGTAACATCATCTGCCTTATTCCCAACAACGATTTTCTACAATTACATTACAGAAAAAATGAACTTCCATTACTGTTATCTCGAACTAGACATTTAACACTTTCCTTACAACACATAGCTTAAATTTTAACAATAGCTTTTCAGTGTTCTCCCAAAACAATCCAAATCATATCCTGAAATAGTGCAAGAATCCAATTTATTAGAATGGTTAACCAAATTATACGATTAACCTTAAAAAAAATCTTTCTGAAAGGATGTCTGATAATTAAAATATAATGAATACAATAAGGGAAACACTGTTGCAAAGTTATTTATCAAACCGACTTTACAAACATCCAGTGTTTGAACTTGGTGCATCTCTACATTTAAGCAGATCTCAGTCTACGTACCAAATTTATAATGAAATCTAAAAGCAAATCATGACTAAGCAAACAAAACAATCTGTAAGTTCAGATAGGATTAATGATTGTTATTCTTTTCAACCTTTTAGCAATTCCCATTTCTGCTCAAATTCCACTGCATATAAGTTGGCTTCCTTCCACCATTTTTCCTTTGTGCCATTTCTATTTTTCTAACATTCCAATGCATATATATAAGTTGGCTTCCTTTCTCCTTTTTCCTTAGTGCAATTTCAATTTCTGCTTAAATTCCATTGTATTTAAGTTGGCTTCCTTTCTCCTTTTTTCTTTCATGTCATTTCTATTCCTGCTAAAATTCCATTGCAAATACTTGTTGACCTCCTTCCTCCTTTGTTCCTTCATGTCATTTCTATTCCTGTTTAAATGCCATTGCATATAAGTTGGCTTCCTTCCTCTTCTTTTCCTTTGTGCCATCTCTGAAACTGAATTATTTCTCAATTTTTCTTTTTATAAATGTTTCTATTTCTATTTTTTTATGCTACTTTGCATCTAACAATTCTCTCTATGTAGTCACTTTTCTGTTGACTTAACTCACAAAAAACAATCTGCCCTTGGCAGCAGTTCACCAAGTGTTTCATCTTATTTAAGTTATTGTAAGGTGGTTGTCCACTAAATATTGGCAAACATCTTCTTTTTAAATTTTCCTGCTTTTTGATGCAAGTTCCTTCAGCCTGCGGCAAATCATCAGTTGGAAATCCTGTAAGAACGGTTGTGAATATCTGTTTCTAATATTGTCAAATATGATGTATTCTAGGTATTCTAAAACCAAAGTACCAATTGTTATGTTCTGCAGATTAAAGGTACAGTCTGACTAAATTTTAAAAGCTGAGCAAAAGTTGCAATTTTGAAGCAGTCTCAATTCTCCATTGATAATTTGCATTCAAATACTGGTATGATATATCCTCCAAGAACTGTTGAATATCTCTTTCTAATATTGTCAAATATGATGTATCCCAGGTATCATAAAACCAGAGTAGCAATTACAGGGTTCTTCTTCAATACGATTGCTGAAGTTTTATTCTGTTGACTACATTTTTTATCATCCATCTGATACACAAATGTATGTTGTTTTCCTTAGATTTAATATCTGATTTTGGTATCTTTTTTTATACAGCTACTAAAGAAATCTACAACATTTGCCTCCTTTTTTCCTCTCACCATTAGTATATATGCATCACTAGTTAGTTTTTTTTTTTTATGAAATTATCATTTCATTAGTACATTAATATAATTATCTCAAGAAATGTGCACTTTTCCTGTAGTATTTTTCTTGTTGAACGAATTTTGCTGAAGTTAAAATTCTAAGAAATTAATAAACATACGACACAATATGTGAAAACAATGATTATAATAAATCTGATGATAAACAAATGAATTTTTTTTTTTCACACATTACGACATAAATTTGTTTGTAATAACATGCACACCATCCATCTTAACACAGTTCAACTTTCCTTGCATTCCCAAATTCATAAAATGCCATAAGCCTTGAAGTTCATACAAAACAAATCATATGGTTCTTTGGAAAAAGTATAATAAAAATGTTTACATGTATTTGTGTTTGTTTATTTCCTGAAGAAGACAAAATGAAAGCTGAAATTTTGAATTTCCTGAAAGTTTGGTGATAAGGGACAACTGCATTCTCTTATCTACCATGTCTTTTATGTTCATACTGGCTTCATCAAATGTCTCTTTAATTAAAACTAGAACACACCCGTGATATCGCGGGTCTGTGACTGAATTAAAGTATATAACTATGCGCAAGCCTTATCTTAGTATTAGTACTGTCATCTGATAAAGTCATGCCGATTATAAGATACACAATTTTCTCTGCTTTCAAATCTTTCTGTTTGAACCCATCGAACTGGAACTTATCAATTATTGGTACATTTGTAATATTAAATATATGGAAAACAAAAGGTCCTGGAATGGAGTATTTTTTAATCAACAGCATTGTCCTATTAAAATACTACAATAGGTAACAATTTGACAATTAAGTAGTGTCAACCCTGTGATTATGACCCGTTTATATAGCATACTAATCCTGAATACACCGTTTGGTGGTGCGCCTGTCAGATGCGGAACGTACAGATAAGGTAATTGGTAACAGGTGATTATACTATTGGTATCGTATCGGATTTGACCCGGAACTTCCTAATTATTGGCGATATTAATTACGTGGAAAACAAAAGGGCCTGGAGTGGTGTAATTTTTAATCTGCACCTTTGTACTATATTAGTTGTATATAAAGTTGAATTCTTTGATTCGTTGTTTTTACGTGATGACGGCTGACAAATAGGACCTCGTAATTTTAGTATTATAGATATATATATTCTAATCAGACAATCAAAAGTTTTTTTTAAAAAAAAAAACCTTTTTTGTTGGAACAATAAAATGTCAGCATCAAAAGGAGAATATTTCATACTTTCTTAGAATGCTACCTTTAGTATACAAAGGTTCTCATTTGGAGCCTATGTCTCTACTGTCTATGTAGAAATCTTCTTTATTTTGTTTACAAATCAACAAATGTCTCACATGATTTTATTAAAAAATGTGAAACATGAATAGAAAATTTAATCTGAATTATACATGCATTGCGTTTTAGCCCTATTGATATATAGTCAAGAAATGCCTAAATTCCTTTCTTACTTCTCTTTAAAGGAAAAGGGAGAAGCTCATCTTTTAAATTTGACTTTCTAAAAATGGTGCAAAAGGGATTTGATAAATATTATTTCAGTAAAGCATTCAAAGTAAACCAGTGAAAATTTACAATCCAGGTGATCAATGATAAACAATTACATCTTTAAATTGTGATTTACTACACCATTACATTAACAAGTACCCACAAGGAAAGATGTATCTGGCTACAGTTTACTTAAAGTTCACTGGTCAATTATTTAAAACCAAGGCTCATTCTCCTTCAAACTGTAGAAGAAAATGTCTTCCCTTTGAAGAAATGATGCAAAACAATGGTGAGACTTAAGTGATATATAATAAATTGTGTACATCGTCATATGCAATGGTGTGATAAGGGACAGAAATCATAGAACATCATACACATTTGGCTACAACATTGCCTTCTATATCCCCCAATATACTTTTTTTTTACAAGAAGCCAAGTTATGTATTATTATATTTCGTTTACTTTATATAAGTTATGTATTTACTTTTGCTTCAGTTTCAGGCATGATCAACTAACTAGACTGCAGCATTTATAAAGGATAATTATAAAAAGCAAGCTACATATGAAATGATGTTATAACATTCTGTTTTATTTCATTATAGATTATACATTTACAGATAAATTCAGTACCCTAAAATTTAAAGATTTGTGATCTATTAAGATATATATGTTTCTGACTTAACACTCAAATTATGTAAGGCAAAACCAAAAACACCTCATTTTACTCAACTTGAACTACAATTATTACCAACATTTAATTTCCATTTGACAATAAAGTAAAAAAAAATTGTTGTATATATCTTGTTCATACTTTAGAATATTTGATCTAAACACTGCCTCATTTTTCTGATATGCTGCCTTGTTTACATCCTACTGATAATGTTCTGGTTATCTGTAAACTAAGACATTATTTGTAGTGTAAAGGAAGATTGGGGCCAATGGATTATTTTTTTTTTAAATGTTGAATATTGATAAGTAATTCTATAATTAGTTTTGAAAATGAAAATTACAAAATGTTTTTAGTTTCATGACCAAAGTTCACTTTTGGATGCAGCAGAAGCCAAGTTTATCATATAAAAGTGCCCATGTCATGCAAGTCTATCCCTATTATGAACCCTCATATCCAACCAGAAATGAAACAGCCTTGAAAACATTAAAACAGGAAAATGAGTTATCCTCAACTTCCCAAACTAACAAGAAATTCAGAAATGCAGATATTCATTATCTCAATAAACATGAGCTTACTGCCTTAATTTGCTGATGTTTACTTGTCAGTCACATGTTTCACTTTCTATAGATTTATCATTAGTTTGTTATTCTGGTTTGGTATGAAGGCAATTAACTTTTTGGAAGGATTTATGTTTATAAGAAAATATATACGGCAGTGCTTCTTTTTCAAATTCTGTAGACTATTACCTGCATCTCTTGCTGTATATTGAAGTTTTGTTGTTCCATATTTTTGGCATAATCTTGATTTAAAGACAGATGATAAACAAGTGCTGATTTTTCATGGTCTTGAATTTCATTTTCTTTTCCCTGAAATTCAACATTTAAGGTGTAAAAAAAAATATACATGTATTATATTAAAAAACCAGATGCTCTGCAGGGCGTGGCTTTATACGACCGCAGAGGTTGAACCCTGAACGGTTGGGGCAAGTATGGACACAACATTCAAGCTGGATTCAGCTCTAAATTTGGATTGTGATTAAATAGTTGACACAGCATAGGTTTCTGACACAGAATGAATGTGTTCTAATGAACTTAAAATTTTTGTTTTCTCTTAGAGCAATTCACTATGCTGTTGAATATTAATCCTCTCAAAAAAATGTTTGAAGAAATTTTCTTTTTTATTTATGAAATTTCAAATGAGAAAAATTGAACCCAATTTTTTTAATCACATCCCCCTTTCCCTTATTCCAAAACTAATCTCAATTAAAAATTCTAATGGAGTTTGCAACAATAACTACTCATTTAAATACATCATAAAATATTAAGAGGTAAAAAAACTGCTTGTTATCACTGAATGGTAAAGATTATTTTAATTTATCAGTTGGTAGTAAAAAGTGAATATACATATAGATTTAAGTTGATTCTGGACAAAGAAAGATAACTCCAATTAAAAACAAATCTTGCTATTGCACAATATTTTGCAATTAGATATTTCTTGCTTACTATTCTGGACAAAGAAAGATAACTCTAATTAAAAAAAAAATTGCTATTTCAAAATATTGTGCAATTGAAAAGACTTGCTATTGCACAATACTTAATATAATAATTTTAGATCCTGATTTGGACCAACTTGAAAACTGGGCCCATAAATAAAAAATCTAAGTACATTTTTGGATTCAGCATATCAAAGAACCCCAAGATTTCAATTTTTGTCAAAATCAAACTAAGTTTAATTTTGGACCCTTTGGACCTTAATGTAGACCAATTTGAAAACGGGACCAAAAGTTAAGAATCTACATACACAGTCATGACAGTTAGATTCGGCATATCAAAGAACCCCAATTATTCAATTTTGATGAAATCAAACAAAGTTTAATTTTGGACCCTTTGGGCCCCTTATTCTGTTGGGACCAAAACTCCCAAAATCAATACCAACCTTCCTTTTATGGTCATAAACCTTGTGTTTAAATTTCATAGATTTCTATTTACTTATACTAACGTTATGGTGCGAAAACCAAGAAAAATGCTTATTTGGGTCCCTTTTTGGCCCCTAATTCCTAAACTGTTGGGACCTAAACTCCCAAAATCAATACCAACCTTCCTTTTGTAGTCATTAAAATTGTGTTTAAATTTCATTGATTTCTATTTACTTAAACTAAAGTTATTGTGCGAAAACCAAGAATAATGCTTATTTGGGCCCTTTTTTGGCCCCTAATTCCTAAACTGTTGAAACCAAAACTCCCAAAATCAATCCCAACCGTTCTTTTGTGGTCATAAACCTTGTGTCAAAATTTCATAGATTTCTATTAACTTAAACTAAAGTTATAGTGCGAAAACCAAGAAAATGCTTATCTGGGCCCTTTTTGGCCCCTAATTCCTAAAATGTTGGGACCAAAACTCCCAAAATCAATACCAACCTTCCTTTTGTGGTCATAAACCTTGTGTTAAAATTTCATAGATTTCCATTCACTTTTACTAAAGTTAGAGTGCGAAAACTAAAAGTATTCGGATGATGACGCAGACGACGACGCCAACGTGATACATTTTGTAGCAATATACGACGAAAAATTTTTCAAATTTTGCGGTCGTATAAAAATGAATGCTGAGAGAGAACTTTGACAATAAATATGATTAACACAGATGTTGTATATATTTTCTTGATATTGACATAAAACAATATTACACAGCTTTTCTAAAAATACTCAATGGTAGGTAAGTACATTTTAAGAAATTCCTTTGATAATTTTACAGTAAAAATGACTGCAGCATGTCAACAATTATTAGGGTCTTAGACAACTACACATATTATTTAAACATGATCGAATTATTCTGTTACCTAATGAAAAGAAAATAGAAATAAAAAAACAAAAATTCAAATTTTTTTTTTTTAACAATATTCCATATTTAAATGAATTATATTTTTTTCAGAATTTTGAGCCTTTGCTTTGCAAAATATTCAATTGAAAACAATATTGATCTATTTTTCTTATATTTTTAAGGTTTTCATGAAAGGAATCAAAAACACTTACCTCAAAGGCACAGCCAGCACTGGAATATGGACACTTCGTAAGCTTCTTTGGACATGCATTCTCATGGACTTTCATCTATAATGATATATTAATTAAAAATCAAAATTCTTTAGCAAGCTCACAACCCTCAAGGAGTTTTGTTTATTGTTATTCAAAAAACAATATTTGATTTCAACATACAATATGGCTCTTATTGTTACTTTCTGGAATTCAAGTTGAAAAAGGGTACATGAATAGTGATAATTGTTAAAGTTTAATGGGAAAATAGATTCCTACCTTGTTTCCTGATCAACAGTAGTCATCTGGTATTTGTTTAATGTATAATTGTACTAAACCTAGTGCTAAAGTCTTTTTTCGATGAAACTTTGGTGTCATAAAATCCTGTCAACTCTATATGAAAATAAATCCATTTTTGAAGATGTTTTTCTAACTCTTTCATTGGAAAAAAAATTAAAAAAAATATTTTACAAGCATTATAAGTGGTCATTTAGAGCAACAGGCTCTAAATCAACCTAAATTTAGACTGTTCTTACCTCCTCTCGTGGTAGCACTCCTACATCACAATGGAATTTACAGGAAATAGGAAATCTTGTGCAATCATTTTGGTGATTCTTTAAAAAAAATAATATGTAAAATCGTGAAAAAAATCTGTTAAAATAGCTATTTCAGAAATAAATTGTATTTATTAATTTGAAATTTAATAATAGAGAAGAAATATATTGAAACCAATTAATTGTAGATTTATTTTTCTTTTAATGTTATAAATCAAACTTTTTTTAAGTAAGTAAAACAATAATTTTCTGAGCCAAATAAGAGATCCAATAGGTAATTCTGCTTTGCAATTAATTGTACCTGAAGGTCTTTTCTCATGACAGGTGTTTGACAATCTGGACATGATACAAGAGAGTACAGACAATGGTTGGTGATATGATCTGTTAAATCTTTAAATGATAAAGTTTCTTGACAACCTTCATTTCTGTTTGGACATTCTCTAGGTTTATGTTCACAGCTTTCTTTATGGTTCTGTAATTAAAAATTGCCTTTGAACATTTAACATTATACAATATATTTTTTGAATAATACATACAGATTTGCTTTATTTATGTTTCTAGTAGGTCATTAAAATTTAATGTTCTTACAGACAGTGACTTTAGGCATTGCATTAGATCGTGTTCATACTTAAGTATGAAGTACAGCCTTGATATAAGAGTATCAGACAACATAATTTCAATATAAGCATGTATAGGCTTGCTTTCAGTGGCTATCCATTCTATAGTACATGTACTGTCTTTGGGAGGGGCACTTTTGTAGAAGGGGTAAACAGCTAAGACATTCAGTATCATGTTCCTTTTAGAAATCAGAAACTTAGTCAGTGTCTTTATTCATAACATATAGTTTATAGATATATGTCTTTTGTGGAATTTCAAGTTGGTGTTGAGTGACAAGATTGAATATCTTAAATGGTGTATGTTTAATTTTATTTACAAATTTTTGGGTTCTATGTGATTTAGAACTTACACACTGTATATACATTGGTCTATTGTTGATGATCATATATTGACCTGTAGATTTCTTCTGTTTTATTGAAACATTATATATTTGTTTTGAAAATTTAATCTTTGAAAATTACTTGATAATTTACAAGATGCATCATTCATTCTTCTGTTGAAATAAATATGCAAATTTTTACATTACTTAAATTGTAAATTGCAACAATATTTTTAAGTCATTATATAAAACACTAGTGAATCTGTATTTAGTATTTAGATATATTTCAATATAGTTTAACTGACTGTAGTATGTGCTAAACAATAAAAGATTACAAAGAAAGGCTATAACACTACTAGATTGAATTAAACAGAAGGAAATATTAAGTTCCCCTTAATTCAAATAAAAATTCTTGAGCCAATTATATCCAAGATTTTTTGTAATTATCTCAAATGTTAGTGGAAAATGGCAAATATTTCTTTTTTTTTCAAATCAGAACTTCAAAATTCCCACTTCTGTGTTATCAAAACTGAAAATGATAGAGAAGAATTATGTTTGTTTATTATAAATTTACAGTAAAACAAATTTTAATCATTAATCTAACATGAAAATTTTAGTTGTAAATTTTACAGGAAAATTCCTGACCAACTGGCTACTGCACTTCTGGAGTATGTTTATTTTAAGAAATATATTATAAGATATCATCATATAAATATCAATTTAATAAAAGCCAGCATTTATCTTTATTTAATACTGAATTCAAAAATAGTTTGAAAAAATAAGTTTATAATGATTATTACTTCCTTTACTTTTTATCTATACAGGAACTATTTCATGTTTAAATATAAAGATGACTTCATAAGTCAGAAAATATCTCAAAAATATTTTTCTTCTCTTAAAAAGGCCTGCCAACAATTATAATGATTACAAATCCATGAATTATTTTATCCATATATGTACACTAAAATTGGTATATTTTATGGTCTTAGATTTATTAGCTGTTTTATGAACCCTTTTTTGGAAGTCTATATGGTGTTAAGGGAGCTACCATTTGATTTTTATGGGGGGGCTAAGATGAAAAATTTTGTCCTGCATTTTTTTTAGTTGTAATCTCTGTCCTGCCTTTTTATTTTTCACTCTATTCGGTCCTGCCTTTTTTTTTATTAGTTTGTCCTGACTTTTTTTTGATAAATTGTCATCCTGCCTTTTTTTTTTGCAAAGTGTCTCATCCTGCCTTTTTTTTTTTACTCAGAACTCCTGTCCTGCCTATTTTTTTCAAATTTCATCCTAGCCCCCCCATAAAAATCAAATGGTAGCTCCCTAAGGAACCTTAAATAGTTCAGATATTTAATAAACTACAATGTATTATGTATTTGAAAAATAAAACAAATCAGTTAATCAACTGATTCAGAATAAAAGGTTGAAATTTTAAAAAAATACATCTTTGATCTTTGAATTCTCTGTTATTTTTTCTCTCTGGATGTTTAAGAGCTTGACATTTTGAATAGACATTTGACTGTCGTGGAAGACTTTTGGTGCCCTGCAGGCAAATGTCAGATGTCTTATGGAATTGTCATGTTGGGTTACTGTCTAATTAATATATACCATTGCCCTGTATGTCTTTTTATTCACAAATATATGAAATTTCCTTTTGTTTTTTTCTTTACATGAAATAGACCTAATACAAACTTTTTAACTGAGCATTACCTGAAGTTTTTGCCACTCTATTATAGTGGCACATCCATTTGTCTTGTATGGACAATATACTTTGGATTTAAGAATTTCTCTTCTGGTGCCATAATCTGGAACAACCTACAAACAATGGTAATATTCTTAATTAATCATTTCACAAACTGTTTATCAATCTGTACATGTATGCTGTATAATACATTTGTAGATGCTGTTTGAAATTATATCATTTAAGAATTTGAACATTTACCAATGAAATTAAAAAAGTAATGCACTGACAAAACTTCTTTGATATGGTACTGAAATATATGCAGTCTCAATCTCCATATATAGTCCAGACAAGTAATGATGTGTACATTACATGGAGAGCTAAATGTAGCTAGTAGTAGTAGAATGGATTTGACATTTCATATATACAAATGTATACCACAGTCATTAAATCTGTACATATTAGTGTCAAAGATGTTTTAGTTTATGCAAGCATAACAAGTTGTTTGCAGCTAACAGTGTCTCAACCCTACAAATGTATAATTATTGTACATGTATATAATAGGATTATTTAAGTACTAATACACATGTATCTGTTATATCAATTAATCCTTTTAGACTTTTTTTATTATATCGAGCTTATCCATGGAAAAAAGAATTCACCTTGTTAAATTAGAACAATAAAAAAAGACATACATTTTTTGTAGTTCACACTGTGACTTTGAGATGAAGAACAGCAATAAAAGTGCAGTTACCGGTACTTACTTTTTGTGGTTTTTTTTTTGGTGTTGTTCATCAACTGATTTTTACAGTAATGTATAAAAGTGTGCATGTGATAGGTACATGTATTCAAACTTACACTGCTCCTTGAAAAAGCAAAACAGTCTTCATCATTCACTGGACAGGTTCCTTCCGAAATGGAATTATTAAATAACTGGTCAATACAGGATTCACAAGTCTTGTGCCCGCAAGGCAACTGTACACAGTCTCTTAACACATTATTACAAATAGGGCAACTATTGTTTCTGAGATCTAATTCAACAAATTCTGGTGTTTCCGCTGGAGTAGATATGATTGATCTGGATGACATGGAACTCATTATGGGGGAGGGTGCTAATTCACAAAATTAAAGCAATAACATACACAGCAAATGCACAACTACATGTATATAATTTCAATATTAATAAATGTTCAAAAGTTATATGTTATAGTACATCAAGTTGAAAATTTGAACAATCTTTTTGTCTCTCCTTGGAGGATGTTTTATTTCTATAAATTTTTCCTTCAATGGTAGTCGCTTGAATACTGAAATAAGTAGTCTTTGAACAGTCAATATGCTGCTTCCATAAATTTTCCCATGGAAAATTAAACTTGCTCTTGTATGTCTGTAAAATTTATTGCATCTTCCTTGCATTCCAAGTGATACTATAAATTTAAAAAAAAAGAAAATTCAGCTATTTATAGAGCTATATATCTGATAAACATGATAAATGACAGCTTATAAAATAAACACAACTATTACAGTTCTAATATACACATATACTGTATTTTTTTTTTTTTTAATTGTGCAATTTAAAACCTGTACCATTTATGTACCTGTTATTCCTGTTATACATGCATACTTTGACCATAACATGTATAATGGTTTACTTTTACAAACTGTGACTTGGAAGGAGAGTTATCTCATGGGCACTCATACCATATCTTCTTATATATAAAAAAGAAGATGTGGTATGATTGTCAATGAAACAACTCTCCACAAGAGACTAAATGACACAGAAAATAACCTAACTAAGAATAAATTTTTGTCTATAATTAAAGTTAAGTTAGTATTTTTATATTAGTGATTGCTACAATTTAGTACACCCAACATGCCCAATAACAATGAATAAGGAGCAGAAACACCTTTTTTCACATCAGAATTTGACCTTTAACTTTGTTGAAATTAGGGATTTACTATTATAGTGCCTCTGAAATTAATGATCAGTGGTAGATCCAAAAAATTTCAGAAGCCTGGGGCCCACTGACTGCCTAAGAGGCGCGTAGGGATGTCGAGTCGGTACATTCATTCCACTGCTGTGAATTGATGGGTGTATTGGAAACACTGAACGGTTAACAGACACCGTGAAAATGTGTCCCCTTGAATGTTCAACAATATTTTTTTCCAGTCTGTTGTGAATTCCATTTGTCAGTATTTCCTTTCTCAGCACAGAAGATTGATAAGAAAAATAATCGCTAGAAACTATGAACGCACTTCCCCGTTGTCAATGAAATTAACAACATCTTCATAAGTAAAATATCCATTAACACATTATCATTGGTCATCTCAACTGAGAGGTAACTGTATTGTATTTTAAGCTTGGCCTTAGTAAAACTTGATTTTGCTGTCGCAAATATCCGTTTTCCTAGCTCTGCTATGTGTACCTAGTTACACTAAATTTGCGACAGTAAAGTTTTAGGAAGGTCAAGCTTACAATATAATACAGTTGTCTCCTAAATTATAGATTATTGTTGATCATCTAAATGAGAGTGATTTTCTCCCTTGAGCAGGTACGGCAAACGTCATGTGAAAAAACAATGGGGTAAAAAAGTCCATTCTAACTCAGCATATCAAAATAAATACCTTTTAACAAATATTTTGGCTTAAAATAACATAAATAAAAAGTCTGCAAAACTGTTGCCTTGTCTTTAGCAACTAAACAATGTGAGGTCATACATGTATGTATGCTCACTATATGTCAAACATATAAATCTTACACGCATTTATACCTTTCGCTCACTTCAAATGGTTTCAATATTGGCAAAAACAACATTTTGAGGCTCAAAACGTGGCTTTCATGTTTAAATGTATTCTGTGAGAAATTACATACCAATAAATATTGGAATTCATATAATGGTGGCTTTCTTAGTTATGGACTGGTAGAACAGGGAATTTTTCCCTTCAACATATTTGTCAACATCCAGTGAAAATTATCGTTATGAACAAATTGCATTAGAATATATTTGATTATTGTATACATGTACATGGAAGGCATTGTATTATTTCAACTTTTATATAATTATTTATGGCAGTGGCTATTTTGCCAGCTCTGGCAAAATAGCCTCTTAGACCTGTACTATTTTCCCAGCTCCGGCAAAATAGTCTCCTTGGCGCTATTTTGCCAGCTCCGGCAAAATAGCGATTTATATAGAGTTTTGCTATTTTGCCAGTCTTAATTAATAAACATACATGCACTGTAATAAGAAATCTCTTTACCAATATGTGTTCTTTAAACATTTATACAAAACATGCATATAAATTAAGAAGTCTCTAAAAACGTGTCTTTTTAAAAACTATAAAGATTGATACTACTAGTAGTTCTTTTTCTTTAATGGAAGTCTAAAATAAAGCATAAATATTCAAATAGATACTAGTACTTTTTTTCTTAAAATAGGAAGACTAGAAAATAAGTCTTTTAAAAAACATATAATACACATGCATAAGCAAAGCATACAAATTAACCCATATAAAAAAATCGACATTCCGATTAAAACTTTTATTAAACAAGAATGTGTCCAAAGTACATGGATGCCCCACTCGCATTATCATTTTCCATGTTCAATGGACCATGAAATTGGGTAAAAAATCTAATTTGGCCTTAAAAGTAAAAAGATCAACCAATAGGGAACATGTGTACTAAGTTTTAAGTTGATTGGACTTCAGCTTCATCAAAAACTACCTTGACCAAAAACTTTAACCTGAAGTGGGACAAACGGACGGACAGACAAACAGACAGACAGACGAACGTACAGACGGACAAACGTACAGACGGAAGGAAGCACAGACCAGAAAACATAATGCCCCTCTACTATCGTAGGTGGGGCATACAAATATCCTATTAGTATTGAAATAAAAAGTAACACCTAACAACATCAAACTGCTTTATCATGTTTATGAGGTTTACAAAACCAAGTCTTGCTTTTTCATTTTGTGAATTTCTTTTAAGTCTGCATGGCACCTGCCACTGCAGACATGAACTGAACACAACACTTTTTTTTCTTTTGCGTCTGCATCACTATTGCAGAAAATGCAGATAGATACATTTCAGTATTCAGCATTCATAGAATAAATTCTGTCAAAAGCTATATTTCTATGCATCATGTGTACAATATTAATTATTTTTATTGATCTTATAATACATTTTATTTTAACACATGGCATGGGTAAAATCCCTTTGTTCTTACTGTGCTATAATCTGGATAATGCACAGCAAAGGTGTGCATTAACTACCTCAGATATACTGCACAGTTCAAATCGGTTCCTGGATTTTGAGGGGGGCGTTAATTCAATAAAATTAAAATAATATCACTGAGTGTAGCGCGACTAAAAACAATATTGACAATTTAATGCTAAAACACGATATCTTGTCTAATCCTAGGGTGAACAACCTAGTCGCCCCTACCCCTGAATCCGCCGTCTGACTTGAAATAACAACAAAGTTGAACTTTGTACAAATATCGTAGTTTCAAAATAGGAAAAAAGAAAGGTTTCTCATTCCTTTTTTTTTTATCAAAGCTGGGACATATTTTATTATATTTTGTGTACAACATAAATCTTAAATCAGTGTTTTAAGTCTGAAAGATAGTTTCAGCATTTTTTTATAATTTCTGCCAAAAAAGAAATGTAACAAAGAATATCCGAATAAACGAAATCTGATTTGGATTAGTTTTAGACTCAATGGAATTTTTAACGACTTTTTGATTATCTATTCCTATAAAGCGACTATTTTTGGATCGAATTTAATGAGGATCAAAAACAGGGGGGGTACCTGGAGAACCATCAAACTTCATTTAGATGGACGTATCTTAAACCAGATGCTCCGCAGGGCGTAGCTTTATACGACCGCAGAGGTTGAACCCTGAACGGTTGGGGCAAGTATGGACACAACATTCAAGCTGGATTCAGCTCTAAATTTGGATTCTGATTAAATAGTTGACACATTATAGGTTTCTGACACAGAATGAATGTGTTCTAATGAACTTAAAATTTTTGTTTTCTCTTAGAGCAATTCACTATGCTGTTGAATATTAATCCTCTCAAAAAAATGTTTGAAGAAATTTTCTTTTTTATTTATGAAATTTCAAATGAGAAAAATTGAACCCAATTTTTTTAATCACATCCCCCTTTCCCTTATTCCAAAACTAATCTCAATTAAAATTTCTAATGGAGTTTGCAACAATAACTACTCATTTAAATACATCATAAAATATTAAGATGTAAAAAAACTGCTTGTTATCACTGAATGGTAAAGATTATTTTAATTTATCAGTTGGTAGTAAAAAGTGAATATACATTGTATATTGTATATAACAAAGATTTAAGTTGATTCTGGACAAAGAAAGATAACTCCAATTAAAAAAAAATCTTGCTATTGCACAATATTTTGCAATTAGATATTTCTTGCTTACTATTCTGGACAAAGAAAGATAACTCTAATTAAAAAAAAATTTGCTATTTCACAATATTGTGCAATTAGATATTTCTTGCCATTGCGCAATACTGTGCAATTGAAAAGACTCGCTATTGCACAATACTTAATATAATAATTTTAGATCCTGATTTGGACCAACTTGAAAACTGGGCCCATAATAAAAAATCTCAGTACATTTTTGGATTCAGCATATCAAAGAACCCCAAGATTTCAATTTTTGTTAAAATCAGACTAAGTTTAATTTTGGACCCTTTGGACTTTAGTGTAGACCAATTTGAAAACAGGACCAAAAATGAAGAATCTACATACACAGTTAGATTTGGTATATCAAAGAACCCCATTTATTCAATTTTTGATGAAATCAAACAAAGTTTAATTTTGGACCCCGATTTGGACCAACTTGAAAACTGGGCCAATAATCAAGAATCTAAGTACATTTTTAGATTCAGCATATCAAAGAACCTAACTGATTCATTTTTTGTCAAAATCAAACTAAGTTTAATTTTGGACCCTTTGGACCTTAATGTAGACCAATTTGAAAACGGGACCAAAAGTTAAGAATCTACATACACAGTCATGACAGTTAGATTCGGCATATCAAAGAACCCCAATTATTCAATTTTGATGAAATCAAACAAAGTTTAATTTTGGACCCTTTGGGCCCCTTATTCTGTTGGGACCAAAACTCCCAAAATCAATACCAACTTCCTTTTATGGTCATAAACCTTGTGTTTAAATTTCATAGATTTCTATTTACTTATACTAACGTTATGGTGCGAAAACCAAGAAAAATGCTTATTTGGGTCCCTTTTTGGCCCCTAATTCCTAAACTGTTGGGACCTAAACTCCCAAAATCAATACCAACCTTCCTTTTGTAGTCATTAACATTCTGTTTAAATTTCATTGATTTCTATTTACTTAAACTAAAGTTATTGTGCGAAAACCAAGAATAATGCTTATTTGGGCCCTTTTTTGGCCCCTAATTCCTAAACTGTTGAAACCAAAACTCCCAAAATCAATACCAACCTTCCTTTTGTGGTCATAAACCTTGTGTTAAAATTTCATAGATTTCCATTCACTTTTACTAAAGTTAGAGTGCGAAAACTAAAAGTATTCAGACGACGACGACGCCAACATGATAGCAATATACGACGAAAAAATTTTCAAATTTTGCGGTCGTATAAAAATTATACAGTAGATAGAAAGAAATTTGGGGGCTGGGGTAGTAAAAGATTGGAAAGAGAAAGGTATTTTTTGTTTATTTAAAACTTTTTTAGGTAATATAACATCTTTCTCAAAGCAATAATTGGAGAAAGAAATTCAAAAGCAATTAATCTAAACTCAATAACCCTTTCAGTTATGATTTTTTTTTTTATCATACACCGATTTGAAAGTACACTATTTGTCAAAGTCTTAATTGCCTCTAATTAAATAAGAATTGGGAATAAATTAAACAGAAACGATAAAAAAAAAATCTACCATCAAATCACAATTTTTGAATATGCCAAAATATAAAAAAGTTATCAATTTAAAACCTACCAAAAATCGTATTTCTCCCTGTCTTTACCCTACAAGAAACTTTTCTAGGATCCGTGGATTGCGGAATATCGTCCACATTTCGAAATTTCTAAAACGTTTACATAAATTTATTGCGTCATGTGTTAAAACAGTTATTGACCAATCAAATCGGTATATGTATTTAATCTGCACAGCACGAGATGACACAAAAACCCGAACTCCTACGTTGTTCGGGTTAAGGTAGGTCACTCAAGCTGTGCAGATTAAATTATATTTACCGACTTGCTTGGTCAATAACTATAACTTATTGTATAGACTATAGATTATTATTAAAGTTTTGTCTGGTTTTCATGAATTTTGTAGTCCTCGTTTCACATATCCTCAGATACACATAGTTGTTGTTTTCAAAGTGCTCAACAACCTGCTGTAGCTTTTCATATCTGTCGAAAATCAAATTTGTTTGATAAAGTCAAATTTGTTTTTTTCCATATTTGAACGTTCAATGTTTAACAGAAATTAACGTATGTACATGTAATTAAATGAGTGCAGTTCTCCGAAGTTGAAGGACAAGGAAGGTAATAAAAGGTTATTGACATCTAGCCACAAATACCATTTGTGCATAAATAGTTTCCTTTAAAAATATTTTTCATATAGTCTTGATTCAAAATCTGAAATAAGACCAGCAAAATAGCAAAACTCTATATAAATCGCTATCTTGCCGGAGCCAGCAAAATAGCATTGAGGCTATGCACCTAAGAGGCTATTTTGTCAGAGCCAGAAAATAGCCACTGCCATTATTTATAGTACTTATTTTATTCGATGTTTTAACAAAAAAAATGCTTTATTTATATATGTTGCAAGACTTATATTTTTCATATTACCACAAAAGTCTGTACCTTTTAAATAAGCTTTTGAAACCCTGCCCCTTCCAGAATTTGCAATTTGCAACCATTGTATGTTGGTTTTACCAATATTTGATATATATTTAGTGATTGTTAACATAATGAGGTCTAAAAATAGATCTTTGCTTAACTTTAGTATGTTTCCTGCTGTATTTGCTTTTGTAAACATGACATACTAATTTAAATGATTTCAATAAACTATAAAGTAATTTATAATAAATTTTTATGCAAGACTGAAAGCTATAAATAACCTAAGCCTATAGAGCATGGTTAAAAGTTAATCTAGAATTTCCAAACAGGATATATATGTGTAGCCATGTCATGCACTTGTGCATATGATTATTGCACATGATCAATTTCCCTTCACCACTATGTTACTCGATAATAATTTACGGGGGGGATTCAAACCATAGGAACCGCCAAACTGCCAAAGGCAAAAACTATTTTTTGAATTGAATTTGACCTCTCTACGCAGTCTATCTTCAAGTGGTAACCAATGATCTATTTTACATTTTTTTCCCTTTAGAGAACACACCTATTCGGCTATTACCTTTTCAGTGTAAAGAACGCGTCATTTCAAAGTACAAATTATGCCACATCATCTTCCACACTCCTGTGACGCTCCTTGCTTCTGGTGGCTTTTGTTAACAAATGGCGTCTACTTTCTATTTTTAGATTTGGGAATTTAGAAACTATTTTAAAACTTGTTTGGAAGGGGCGATATATCGAAAAGAGGGGTATCCCATATATGTTATTGTAGTTTTTCTGTAATTTGTTGCCATAACCATAGTTTTTGTTTTTAAGTAAATATTTCTGAATAATCTTATTTATAATAGCCTATGGCAAGCCAAAGTGGACAAAAAGAGCTATTTTCTTTTTGAAAATCATTTTTTAATATTAAAAAATCATTTTCTAATATTAAAAAAGAAAAACACTATTTATTAATATTAAAAAATGATTTTCTAATATTAAAAAATGATTTCTTAATATTAAAAAATGATTTTCTAATATTAGGAAATGATTTTCTAATATTAAAAAAAAACTTTTCTAATATCATAAAGTATCTTATTTTTTAATATTAGAAAATGTATTTTTAATATCAGAAAAGGTTTTTTTAATATTAGAAAATGATTTTTTAATATTAAAAAATCATTTTTTAATATTAGACCAGATGCTCCGCAGGGCGTAGCTTTATACGACCGCAGAGGTTGAACCCTGAACGGTTGGGGCAAGTATGGACACAACATTCAAGCTGGATTCAGCTCTAAATTTGGATTGTGATTAAATAGTTGACACAGCATAGGTTTCTGACACAGAATGAATGTGTTCTAATGAACTTAAAATTTTTGTTTTCTCTTAGAGCAATTCACTATGCTGTTGAATATTAATCCTCTCAAAACAAGAATGTGTCCTCAGTACACGAATGCCTCACTCGCACTATCATTTTCCATGTTCAGTGGACCATGAAATTGGGGTAAAAACTCTAATTTGGCATTAAAATTAGAAAGATCATATCATAGGGGACATGTGTACTAAGTTTGAAGTCGATTGGACTTAAACTTCATCAAAAACTACCTTGACCAAAAACTTTAACCTGAAGCGGGACAGACGGACGGACGAACGGACGGACGAACGAACGGACAGACGGACGGACGGACGGACGCACAGACCAGAAAACATAATGCCCCTCTACTATCGTAGGTGGGGCATAAAAATGTTTGAAGAAATTTTCTTTTTTATTTATGAAATTTCAAATGAGAAAAATTGAACCCAATTTTTTTAATCACATCCCCCTTTCCCTTATTCCAAAACTAATCTCAATTAAAATTTCTACTGGAGTTTGCAACAATAACTACTCATTTAAATACATCATAAAATATTAAGATGTAAAAAAAACTGCTTGTTATCACTGAATGTTATTTATTATAATTTATCAGTTGGTAGTAAAAAGTGAATATACATTGTATATTGTATATAACAAAGATTTAAGTTGATTCTGGACAAAGAAAGATAACTCCAATTAAAAAAAAATCTTGCTATTGCACAATATTTTGCAATTAGATATTTCTTGCTTACTATTCTGGACAAAGAAAGATAACTCTAATTAAAAAAAAATTTGCTATTTCACAATATTGTGCAATTAGATATTTCTTGCCATTGCGCAATACTGTGCAATTGAAAAGACTTGCTATTGCACAATACTTAATATAATAATTTTAGATCCTGATTTGGACCAACTTGAAAACTGGGCCCATAATAAAAAATCTAAGTACATTTTTGGATTCAGCATATCAAAGAACCCCAAGATTTCAATTTTTGTTGAAATCAGACTAAGTTTAATTTTGGACCCTTTGGACTTTAGTGTAGACCAATTTGAAAACAGGACCAAAAATGAAGAATCTACATACACAGTTAGATTCGGCATATCAAAGAACCCCATTTATTCAATTTTTGATAAAATCAAACAAAGTTTAATTTTGGACCCCGATTTGGACCAACTTGAAAACTGGGCCAATAATCAAGAATCTAAGTACATTTTTAGATTCAGCATATCAAAGAACCTAACTGATTCATTTTTTGTCAAAATCAAACTAAGTTTAATTTTGGACCCTTTGGACCTCAATGTAGATCAATTTGAAAACGGGACCAAAAGTTAAGAATCTACATACACAGTCATGACAGTTAGATTCGGCATATCAAAGAACCCCAATTATTCAATTTTGATGAAATCAAACAAAGTTTAATTTTGGACCCTTTGGGCCCCTTATTCTGTTGGGACCAAAACTCCCAAAATCAATACCAACTTTCCTTTTATGGTCATAAACCTTGTGTTTAAATTTCATAGATTTCTATTTACTTATACTAACGTTATGGTGCGAAAAGCAAGAAAAATGCTTATTTGGGTCCCTTTTTGGCCCCTAATTCCTAAACTGTTGGGACCTAAACTCCCAAAATCAATACCAACCTTCCTTTTGTAGTCAATAACATTGTGTTTAAATTTCATTGATTTCTATTTACTTAAACTAAAGCTATTGTGCGAAAACCAAGAATAATGCTTATTTGGGCCCTTTTTTGGCCCCTAATTCCTAAACTGTTGAAACCTAAACTCCCAAAATCAATCCCAACCGTTCTTTTGTGGTCATAAACCTTGTGTCAAAATTTCATAGATTTCTATTAACTTAAACTAAAGTTATAGTGCGAAAACCAAGAAAATGCTTATTTGGGCCCTTTTTGGCCCCTAATTCCTAAAATGTTGGGACCAAAACTCCCAAAATCAATACCAACCTTCCTTTTGTGGTCATAAACCTTGTGTTAAAATTTCATAGATTTCCATTCACTTTTACTAAAGTTAGAGTGCGAAAACTAAAAGTATTCGGACGCCGGACGACGACGACGACGACGACGACGACGACGACGCCGACGCCAACGTGATAGCAATATACGACGAAAAATTTTTAAAATTTTGCGGTCGTATAAAAATCATTTTTTAATATTAGAAAATGATTTTTTAATATTAAAAAATAGCTCTTTTTGTCCACTTTGGTTTGCCATATATTTAACATGATGCTGCTCTCATTAATCTGAGACTACTATACCACAGTTATAGTAGTCTCAGCATTAATTAAAAGATAGTCTTTCTGAATCTAACATCGATATAGATAGACTAAAAACCTGTAATAATTTAAAACAATTAAAAAATATTAAAAGCTATATTAAACCCAAAATAAACTCATATTACAACAACCTGTTGATGGATAAGTTGAAATCTATTGATGATAAAAGTAAATTAAATTTTTATAAAGGACTTGAGCCAAAGTCTATTGATCAAACCTTACCTCTCTAACCCAAACTTTGAATTTAGAAAATTAATTACAAAACTTAGAATCAGTGACCATTCATTATTAATTGAAGAAGGACGGCATTTTAAAATTCCTCGCGAAGAGAGACTTTGCAAAAAATGCAAAGTACTAGATGATGAGAAACATTTCTTAATAAATTGTTCTCATAATTCAAATATTAGATTAACATATTTTAATTGCATTAACAGAGAAAATAATTCATTTGCTAATCTCACTGACAATGACAAAGTTATATATATAATACTTAACCCAATTCAATTTAATTCTTTATTACTTTAAGCACATTATGCTTATCAGTGCAATAAATACAAATACATTTCTATAACACAACATGACATAATACATCAGAGAAGCAAATAAATATCAAGTATTGACCAATAACAGTTTGGTCCTATGATTAAGTGCATTAAACAAGAATTTACACAAATTACGCAAATCTTTTACATTTTCAGTGCTGAGAAGTTGCACTAATTTGAACGACGATGGACGTCTATAATAATAAGGTTTACAGCTTTTACATTAATGCTAGCAAGACAAATCTTTGTTTGGCTTGCTTGCTTTGTTTGTATCAATGTTTGCTCAAGCATGGTAATTAGATAGGCGGGGCTTCAGCTTGTATACATCATACTTAAAATTTATTTGACGTTATGTTGGAGGTTAAGGACACTAAATTTTAAAACATCACATGATACTTATTCTCACATGTTTCCTTACCTCTAAATATACAATACAGACAGGATTCTACTTCGTCGAAATTATCTTCCTATTACGCCAGTTCATTTTCACAATCGTAGAAACGGAAGACAATTTTTTTTCTTCAGAGATCCAACTTAAAGACTGTCGTCAAGCACTTTTAGTAAAATAGCTATTCAAACACACCTACTCTGATTTTGTGATCCACTGGATAGGTATTTCACTTGACCCCTATAATTTCATCTTTAAGTACTGTGATTTTTTATGTTATGAAGTCAACCTGTAGCTTTGTTATATAAAATGATGGAGTCTGAAGCGAGATGATGTATCAAATACTCTTGTTTTGTACATTTTCAAGACAAAATATTCATCTCAAACACACCCTAACATAAAAAAAGGTGCACTCGATTTTCTCTTGTCGATACAATTGTTTCCCATTTTTTGGAATATTTTCTTGACTTGCATAATCGAAGAACAGACATGGAAATAACTGACTGAACTAATAGATTGTTATGTTATAAAAACAATATTAGGTCAATTAATGTTGAAGGCCAGTTTCTCAGCCTCATACAAGAAAAAAGTTTATATTTTTCTTTCATTGACAAATTATTGTATTTTTACAGGTGAGAAAACATGTGAGAATATTTGTCATGTGATGTTTTAAAATTAAGTGTCCTTCACCTCAGACATAACGTCCAATACAATCTAAGTATTCAAGCTGAAGCCCCGCCTATCTTAATTACCATGCTTGAGCAAACACTGATACAAACAAAGCAAGCAAGCCAAACAAAGATTTGTCTTGCTAGCATTAATGTAAAAGCTGTAATAAACTGTCTCCTCAAGTCTCTATAGCTATCACATTGTAAAACAAAATGGAATTCATCTTCAGTGATATTCAAAGTACAAAGAGTACACTTTCTATCTAACCTATTTACCCCATGATAACGGCCTACTTCAACAAACAAATTATGAGATGACAATGTAAGGCGAGTTAAATACACTCTAAAATTCATATGTTTAGTTAGATAATTCTGTAAACATACATTATTGACAATATATTTATATAAATAACACTTGGATGAAACGTTCAGTTGATCATTCAAAGTCTGTTTTGCTTGATCATATATCCTTGTTTTTACAAATAATAATAAATTTGTACCAATAATCAAATTGTCTTGGTTATACCAGATCTCATTTAAACCTAAGTTAAATAATAACCCATCAACACCAACACAGGTGAATAAACTAGGATCCTTTATAAAAAAGTCAATGGAACTGAGGACAGGGGACCCTTTATATTTACCTGAATTTGTGTATATATATTGAGTTACTTAGTTATTGTCTTTATTTGTTTTTGTTGTTGTTATATGTCACAAACTGTATAGTTTATATGGCAATAAAACTTTGAATTGAATTGAATTGAATTAATACGCGTTACTTTAATTGCTGAAGATATTCAATATATATGTCTCTGATAAAGGCAATCTATTCAGCTCGGCTAAACATGCAGCATTTGATGCTTTACAATGTATTCCTATAATTTCTTTAATAAATTTAAACTGCAAGTGTTCAAAGGGATCTGAATCCCTGTGTTATTTGCCTAGCTATTCCCCATACTGCACTACCGTATAGAGCAATCATAGGCACAATTAACGAGGGAGTCAAATAATTGGTTACTCAGTCCAATTGGGTTTTTTTTTTATTAAAAAAAGGCTTTTCTACCCTTTTCAACAAGCAATGAGCTGCACAGATTTAGATTTCCTGCATGTGTGCTGCAGTTTCAGGCCAAGATAGCAACTTATGATTTAACTTGACATTTAAAGTTAACTGTTTCCAGAATTCATTAATTATAATATTTAAAAAAATTATTATGCGTTTTTCCATTTGAGTTAAATATAATAATGTTTATGGGTTTACTGATAATACAGGTTTAATAAAAGTTATAATTCCGTATTAATTCTCGAGTCCCCCCTTTTATCTTTGCATTTTGAACTTTGACCGTGTCTGTCACGTGACTTTATCGTATTGTGACCTCACTTCCAAATTTTTTAACGTTTGAAAAGGGAAGCTTGTTCAATCCCTCCTCCTCCTCCTCCCCCCTTTATAAATGGCTTTCTCTTTCTCCGGAGCGGCCGGTTCATCATGTTACCAGTTTTGAATTCTATCCTCCGAGTACCGTCCGAGGAAGCGTTATTCAATTATGGCCTATAGCGTCAGTGTGGGGTCGTGCTCCTCGTTCACTCTAATTTTCCTTAGAGGAACTTTGGTTACTTCTGTTACCAGAAGAACACCTACTTGCCAATATTAAAAATGCCGGCGGTTTGTATCGTCTTGCCAGACCTCGTTTACTGTTTTTTTCACGGCCCTGTGGCCGATTTTATTCCACTTAAGATTTCTTGAATTATTTAGTTTTAAGGAGTTGCGGAATGATCGCCTATGAGACAACTCAATTGTACAAACAGCGTTGGTATTAGCATCTACAGGTAACCGTACAACCTTCAACAATGAGCAAAACATTTACCATATGCGGCCGGTTTTATTCCACACATTATTTCTTGAATTATTTTAATCTTTAATTAATGACTTTTGATTTCGGTTTATGTTGACTTCTAGTTTCCAGAATTGACAAAAATCACTAAGAGCATTTAAAGCTGTTTGTAATCCCTTTTCAGAATTTGATAATAAAACTATATCGTCTGCAAATAAAAGGGAATTTATTGTTGTGTCTCCAATTACAATTAGATCTGTATTAGCACCTTGGAGACTTTTAACCAGATTATTTATGTAAAGATTAAATAATAACAGACTGAATACATCTCCCTGTTTAACACCACGGTTGGAGACGAATAATTCACTGAGACCATTTTGGAATTTAATTCTACATGCAGTATCGTCGTACATGGAATGAGTTATCTTAAAAAGTTTACAGGATTATTTTAGGATGTTTGCTGCTAAGTTTCAAAATAAATAACTTTCCATAAAACTAGTATATATTGATAGGGGATTTATTGAGGAATCAAAAAAGCAAAAAAAAAAGCAAAAAAAAAATAAAATTGGTCAATGTGCTTGTTTTCAAGATATTAGTCATTGGAATTTTGGCGGGAAAATGTTCTCTCTTGACTTTTCATAGCTTTATCATTGACCAGTTAAAGTTCTCAAAAACTATTAAAAGATAAATTAGATTTTATAAGACTTTTACAAATGGCTTATAATTATACCTGTCGACGCCCTATTTACAAAGACCAAGTGGCCATTTACCCTGTGACATACATGTAAATTAAAGATTTATAAAAAGAAAAATGGGGGTTCATGGACAAATTTTTTTAAGGCATTCAAATGGATAAAACCCGAGGATTTCGAAAATCTGACAAAAATTCCCAAACATGACAAGCAAACATCCTTAAGTTCCAAAAGGATATAAAATAATAAATTTCTCCAAACTGTATCAAAAGCCTTCCTGAGTTCAGCAAAGGCAGCAAACACCATCTGTTTCTTATTTTTCTTATTTTCTATTATAGAATAGTTATCAAAGGTACCAGGATTATAATTTAATACGCCAGACGCGCGTTTCGTCTACATAAGACTCATCAGTGACACTCATACCAAAATAGTTAAACAGCCAAATAAGTACAAAGTTGAAGAGCATTGAGGACCCAAAATTCCAAAAAGTTGTGCCAAATACGGCTAAGGTAATCTACTCCTGGGATAAGAAAATCCTTAGTTTTTCGAAAAATAGATTTTAAGGTGAAGATGTTGTGAGTCACGGGATTTTTCTTTAAATCCAATTTGGTTTTCGCTAATGATGTTGTGCATTTTTTTTTTTGGTTAAAGCATGATCAAGCATAATTTTGGAACCCACTTTCAAATTTTATAGGCGTAAACATATGTTGGGCTTGTTTTTGTCATTATAGATTGTAATTTCATATTATATTGAGAGAAACATACAAATTACCGATGAAAAGAATAATGCCTCACTAAATATTTTGTTGATCAAATTCGGTATCAACCAGATGCTCCGCAGGGCGCAGCTTTCTACGACCGCAGAGGTTGAACCCTGAACAGATGGGGCAAGTATGGACATAAAATTCAAGCTGGATTCAGCTCTAAATTTGGATTGTGATTAAATAGTTGACACAGCATAGGTTTCTGACACAGAATGAATGTGGTCTAATAAACCTAAAATTTTTGTTTTGCCTTTAAGCAATTCACTATGCTGTTGAATATTAATCCTCTCAAAAATATGTTTGAAGAAATTATCTTTTTATTTATGAAATCTGAAATGAGAAAAATTTACCCCCCCCCCCCCCCAATTTTTTTTCACATCCCCCCTTTCTCTTATTCCAAAACTGATCTCAATTCGAATTTCTAATGGAGTTTGCAACAATAACTACTCATTTAAATACATCATAAAATAACAAAAGGTAAAAAAAAGTGCTTGTTATCACTGAATGGTAAAGATTGTTTTAATTTATCAGTTGGTAGTAAAAGTGAATATACATTGTATATTGTATAAAACAATGATTTAAGTTGATTCAACTACTTTTCTGGACAAAGAAAGATAACTAAAAAAAAAATAGAAAATTTCTTGCTATTGCACAATATTGTGCAATTATATATTTCTTGCTATTGCGTAATACTGTGCAACTGAAAATACTTGCTATTGCACAATACTGTGCAATTGAAGATTTCTTCCTATTGCGCAATACTGTGCAATGGAAAATTTCTTTCTATTGCTGGTCCAATAATAAAAAATCTAAGTACATGTTTAGATTCAGCATATCAAAGAAGCCCAAGAATTCAATTTTTGTTAAAATCAAACTTAATTTCATTTTAGACCCTTTGGATTTTAATGTAGATCAATTTGAAAACGGGACCAAAAATGAAGAATCTGCATACACAGTTAGATTTGGCATATCAAAGAACCCCAATTATTCAATTTTTGATGAAATCAAACAAAGTTTAATTTTGGACCCCGATTTGGACCAACTTGAAAACTTGGCCAATAATAAAAAAAATCTAAGTACATTTTTAGATTCAGCATATCAAAGAACCCCAAGGATTCAATTTTTGTTAAAATCAAACTAAGTTTAATTTTGGACCCTTTGGACCTTAATGTAGACCAATTTAAAAACGGGACCAAAAATTAAGAATCTACATACACAGTTAGATTTGGCATATCAAAGAACCCGAATTATTCAATTTTTGATGAAATCAAACAAAGTTTAATTTTGGACCCTTTGGGCCCCTTATTCCTAAACTGTTGGGACCAAAACTCACAAAATCAATTACCAACCTTCCTTTTATGGTGATAAACCTTGTGTTAAAATTTCATAGATTTCTATTTACTTATACTAAAGTTATGGGTCGAAAACCAAGAAAAATTCTTATTTGGGCCCCTTTTTGGCCCCTAATACCTATACTGTTGGGACCTCAACTTCCAAAATCAATCCCAACCTTCCTTTTGTGGTCATAGACCTTGTGTCAAAATTTCATAGATTTCTATTAACTTAAACTAAAGTTATAGTGCGAAAACCAAGAAAATGCTTATTTGGGCCCTTTTTGGCCCCTAATTCCTAAAATGTTGGGACCAAAACTCCCAAAATCAATCCCAACCTTCCTTTTGTGGTCATAAACCTTGTGTTAAAATTTCATAGATTTCTATTCACTTTTACTAAAGTTAGAGTGCAAAAACTAAAAGTATTCGGACGACGACGACGACGACGACGACGACGACGACGACGACGCCAACGTGATACCAATACGACCAAAAAAATTTCAATTTTTGCGGTCGTATAAAAACACAAAATGCCATGTTTCTATAGATACATGTAAAACAAACTTTGACATTCTTTACCATGCATGTAATTGTAAAAATATACAAAATGTGCGACAATCGAATAATTATTTTTGAATGGTAACCAGATGTGATTATGATCTTTTATGGTACCTGGTGACTGTTCCATTTTTAGAACTGCAATATATGCAAGGTGATGACCATAAACTATTTGACCATCCAATGGTAATATCCATTTTTGAATGTCTGAAAATTAAGGGAATAAATTATAACTTGTATACGTTGTTGACTATATTAGTATAAATAATTTACTGTGAAAGAAATTATAAAATAGAATTTCGAAATAATGGACTAGCGTCAATGATTTTCGAACTTGTCAAAGACACTGCTTATATAAACATATGATTTAAGTTTCAAGTACACATGTCTGAGAGCACTAACTATGTCATTTTCCAAATATATAATGTTTCCCAGGGACACAACTCCTAAAAGAAATATGGTTTAACATTAGATATGGAGTTTTTTTATCGACCATAATTCTTGACTAAATCATCCGACCGGAACAAAATTCTAACTTGATCTGTAACTTGTCTTATAAAACTATGTACCAAATATCAAATCAGTATTTTCAAGGACGTTGATTCGAAGTTGTCAAAGACATTGCTGATATAAACCTATGATACAAATTTCATAAAGTTCTGACAAAATTGATCAAATACGAGTGCTAACGAAGCAATTTTCCATAGAATTCATGTTGCCAAGGGGTATATAAGTCTTTCAGAAAATTTATCGGCAACGATTTTTGAACTCATTCAAGATATTGCTAAATTTAACCTTCGATAAAAATTTCATAAAATTATGGCAAGAATTCTCAGGCACTTGTCTCAGAAAAAAATCCTCTTCTATACCTATTATATATGTTATATTAAGGTATAGATGAAAACATTTTTCTGAGACATGCGCCGATGCAATTTTCAATATAATTAATGCTTCCAAGAGGCATGATAACTCTTTTGAAAATATACGATCGGCTAAGAGATTTTTGAACTTGTCCAAGACATGTCTGAAATAAACCTATGATATAACTTTTATAAAAAATCTGGCAAGAATCGTACATGTGAGAGCGCTAAGAAGACCGAACGGACGGACAGACGCACACATGTAGTGTTTCTTTGTCCCCCCGGCGCAACGCGTTTTATCCGTATTTTAAGGGGCACTAGCTACGAGATAAATAAATTTTAAAAAATGAACTTTTTTTATCAATCAATAAGGAAGGTGAAATAGTGAAATACTATAACTTTTAGCAGCCACTGTTCAATTTTTTCAAAATAACCTAAGCAACATTGATGACGAATCATTCACTTGTGAAAAAAAAACATTTAAATTCCGTTTCATCTCCGCATCTAGTAAGTGTTTTACTACTTATCTATCAGTGTTTCTAACTACCTCTCTTACTACTATCAAAGAACTTGTCATTAACTTTTATAATGAAAATAATGGTTTTACTTATTTTTGGAGTGATAACAAATCTTTAGAGGTTTTAGATAAAATATATGCTTTTGGTGGTCCTTTTAATTCTGTTGACATTTATGACTTTTCTACTCTTTACACTACAAATGACCAAACGCAACTTAAATACACGTCATTGATACATTTCGTTGATACATTCATTACATCCCAGCTCCTTTGTTCTAACAGGGGTGATCTGAGCCGGATCACCCCTACCAGATCACCCCAGTTTGAGTTTCTTTGTTTAACATGCTTTCCTTTGTTCTGTAACATTTTGGCGGGAATGTCAAATCCACTATAAAACTTGTAATTAATTATACGGAAAAGACTCTCTATCAAAATTCACGTAGAAAAAATCCAGTGAATATGCTGGGATTCGAACTCAAGACCTTTAGAATATCAAGCCACGACACATACCACTACACCAGGACGACTGGATACGAATTAACAGTAATTTGACATACTTAAAGGAAGCAAGATCTTTTTATAAGTGGGGCGAGTTGTCAAACCTTTATTCAGTGAGGTTTAAACCTTTTTCGTTAAAAACATGAATAAGTGAGTTTTCAGACTGATTGTTCAATTTGATTTTACACTTTTTCAAAACTGGGGTGAGTCGGTAAACAAGAGTGGGGCGATTCTTTTATAAAGTGGCGATATAGTGTGGGCCGATTGGCAAGTGGGGCGAGTTGACATTATTTGATATCTGCTCATCGTGTTTGAGGGTCACTGAGGGTATACATCATATAGTAATATATAAAGTATATTATAATGGTTGTGTGGCATTATAAACTAGATTTTATGAATTGTAAATGGTTTTCCGTCTAATCTAAAACAGCTGGGATGTAAAATAGTTATCCCATTCGGACTTGGTGTGTCAGTGTTACTGAGATCACCCTCTGGCCTCCGGCCATCGGGGTGATCTTACACTGACACACCGCGTCCTTATGGGATAACTATTAAATAATACCTAATGTTTATTCGATATCTAGTCAACATTGTTTACATTGTCTGAACTCTTGCATATTGTTTACATTGTCTGGGCTTTATAAATATTTCGATTTGAACGTCACTGATGAGTCTTATGTAGACGAAACGCGCGTCTGGCGTACTAAATTATAATCCTGGTACTTTTGATAACTATTTAAACCACTGGGTCGATGCCACTGCTGGTGGACGTTTCGTCCCCGAGGGTATCACCAGCCCAGTAGTCAACATTTCGGTATTGACATGAATATCAATCATGATTGTGGTCATTTTTATAAATTTCCTGTTTACAAAACTTTGATTTTTTTCGAAAAAACTAAGGATTTTCTTATTCCAGGCATAGATTACCTTAGCCGTATTTGGCACAACTTTTTGGAATTTTGAATCCTCAATGCTCTTCAACGTTGTACTTGTTTGGCTTTATAAATATTTCGATTTGAGCGTCACTGATGAGTGAAACGCGCCTCTGGCGTACTAAATTATAATCCTGGTACTTTTGATAACTATTACATATTTTTTACATCGTTGACATTGTTAACATCGCGATGTATACACTTTTGTAAAGATACCGTGTTTATTTCGTTAACATCGCGATATTTACAATGTAAACACGATAGCGTGTCAATATCGTTTAACTTGGTCGTCTGAAATCTTGTACATTGTTAACATCGTTGACATCGTTGACATCGTGATTTATACAATATTGTGTCATCATCGTTTACATTGTCTGAACTCTTACATATTGTTTACATTGTTGACAAGTTAACATCGCTATGTAAACAATGTTGTAAAGATATCGTGTTTACATAGTTTACATTGCAATATTTCAGTACTGTTGTGAACGATGTTAACACAATATTTTTTAACATCGCGATGTATACACAATATCGTAGCGGTTACGTAGCACTACGTAGATTTTTGCCTAGCTGCTATCAATATCTATGTAGAAGCTATAGGCTAGCTACACGTTCAATAGTGAGAAATCTACGTAGCACTACGTAGCCGCTACGATATTGAACGCAACCCAGATTTACAATATAAACACGATGATGAAACGATATTGTTTACATTGCGATGTATACGATGTGAACGATGTAAACAGAAAGGAATAGACTAGATATGCAATATAAACACGATGTTGACACGATATTGTTAATATTTCGATGTATACGATGTGAATTATGTAGACAGAAAGACTTAGTAATAGACTAGATATACAATATAAACACGATATTGACACAATATTGTTAACATTGCGATGTAAACAGAAAGGTTTATGTGAACGATGTAAACATATATAACATAAACACGATATTGTCAACATCCCGATGTATATGATGTGAACGAGGTAAAACTCTATATATACCACATAACCACGATGTTGACACGATATATCAACATGATCATCACTATATGTATACGATGTGTACGTATAAACACAAAGGTACAGAACATTTATATAGAAAGGATACAATGTAAACACAATAATGACACGATAAAGTAGACAATGCGATGTTGTCGATATTGTCAACATTCAATCGGAAGAGTAGCAGATGTGCACCCCTTAAAATCTAAAAATGAAAACGTCACAATATTTGCTGCGAAATTATCAAGATCGCGCCCTCTATCCACAAAGCATGGATTCGGCTCCTGTTGTTTTGTAAACTGCTTTATGACTTTTCGTGCTCTTTCTTTTTGACCACGCTTTTTTTCTGTTTCTTTTTTCTTAGCATAATTAGATTTTATATTGCACCTATGGAATCTTCTGTCATTTTTTTTTTGTAGCACAAATTTATAACAAAAAAATCAAAACTGACTTACCTTTTTATTAATGTGTTAAACATGTAAGCAATACATTTCTGAAATGGAAAAAATGTAGAAACTAATCAGTGATGGCCTTATGTCATAGTTATTTAGAGAATTGAATATTTGACTGTAGATTTTTAATAGCTTTTGTAATACTTATTCACATTTTTTTAATAGGTATGGTTCAAGGCTGACATATTGTAAATACACCTGGTCTTGTTGAAGATTGTATTTTAACTTCTTAGAACTAAAATGGTTTTGGTAGTTTTATAGTCGTGTTGCTGTCTCATTGCTGCTGTTCGCTTTCGCTGACATTCATGACAGTTAAAAGATAAAATATACAGGAATATTTGTTTTCCTTAGACAGGTTGAGCAATTCCTGACGACACATTCACCATTGACGCTACTCCTGCTAAAATCCGTTGATCAGAAAGCATCAACATATTCAACTATAACTACCAAATGCGAATACAAATGAATCATTAACAAAAAAAAAGTTTGTATGAAGAAAAGGAATACCATATTAAACAAACTACTAATGACTTACATAGTGATACGGCCAACAAGTAACAAGTTTATAGCAAGTAACACAACCGTTGGTTTGATAAGGCATTTGCGCTTGACTAGTCAAAGTCATATTTTTTCTCATTTTCTTAGACTAGTTATGAAGTCTTTAAACGGAATCACTAATCTGATAGTGATGTACTGAATAATATTTTAGTTTTGAATTGGTTGAAATCGGCTTAAACAAACTCGCAGTTGCTACGAGTACTCTTATATCGGTTCGTTGTTTCTTTTTTTTTTTTTCTTTTTTTTTTATTGTGTCGTTTTTTCGTCCTCTTTTAAATTATTTGCGTTTGTTATTTGATAATGTGAAGTTCAAATTAAAGGCGGAACAAAAACGCACACTCATGGATAACTCTGAATCCTTCTGTTTATGTCTGTTCCAAATCAAGAGCCTGTTTTTTAGTGGTTGTCATTGCTATTATTTTGTCATAATTATTTTCCGATGTATGTTACTGGCTTAAATCTGGTCTTTAGTGGAATTTTTTAAATGAATTTAACATTTCGTTATCTGGGGGCCGTTTAAATCTTCCTATACGGTATGTTCTTTGGTCATTGTAAAAGGCATGCAGTTGTTAACACATTGTCCTTTGGTCTTTGTTGATATTGTGTCGATCGAAATCCTACCATATCTCAATAAAAGCTTTTTCGTATTAACTAAAAGATTTGGTATGAAGTTTCCGTAATACTAACGAAGGGATTAATCCATCAAATTGGACAAACTCAACAATTATGTAAGCTTTGAATAGTAATTATTGTATCAAGACAATCATTTCAAAATTAAATCCTAGTATCTTTGGTGAGTTTATTCACTATTAATATATATAATTTATTTATATGTCTAACCATGAGACAATTTTTCGACGGATGTCCTTATTCGGATAACATATAATTCATATGCAATTTGTCTCATATCTAGCCCAACAATGATACATTCTGCAAAAAATGGTGTTCTTCCGACAGCAGAATTCGATCACAGACTGCACTGTGCCCAGCCCCCTAAGGCCCTTGACCATTTTATTTACTATCTAATATACAAATAGAGCTTTCGTTAGTCGAGTACCTAATGCATTTCCTCGTTGGCTTTATCTAGGACTGTAACACAGTAAAAACTACGTATAATGGCAAGAGGATGGTGTACATTGTAGATCAGCTGTGTGTTTTGTCTGTTGTGTAGGATGATATTGTAACTTACCGTCACATCAAATTTTACAATATATATATAAAACAACACTGACTCACCCATAGACTAGCGTGTTTAATATGTAGACCATGCACACATCTCTGAAATGGAAAACAATGCAGAAACTAATCAGTGGTGGCCTTATGGCATACCTAAATGTGGGTTTTTTTTCTGTTATTTGGAGCTAATACATTGTAAAAACACCTGACAGACTATTGTTGAAGATTGTATTTTGAATTCAAATGTTTTTGGTAGTTTTAGTATAGTCATGTTGCTGTCTCATTTACTAACTCCTTTCAAACACTAATAGTGAACACATGCATGTTCTCCGGAATGGTAAGCAACATCTGCTTCACTCGTAGCATCAGTATTTACTTGTCCAATGTGTTCCAATGTGTTTCTTGACATGCCCGCCACGCAAGCCTTTTTAAATACCATGTGCGGATACTATAAATGAACCGCTTTTTCATACCATTAACTAGACGTTACAGTGTTTCTGCTCAAAGAAATATCACATTCACTTTCTTTATTGTGGATACCAGCTTATGTGTGTGTTTTTGCTTCTCCGTCTGTCATATTGAATTAATCAGTAAGAATATGTGACCTACAGCTATCTCGACACTTATATAGCATGCAACGTGTAATCCGTGATCAACACTTTTTATCGTTCAGTTTCGGGTGTTTTTTTTTGTTAAAGCGCAGAAAAGAAAACGATACTCGTATTATTTTGCCTTCAATGAATTCGGAATTATTTCAAAATTTGCCTTAAGGTCAGAGACACGGTAGTATTACCGGGCCCATATAGGGATAACGATAGCCTTTTGAGAATTTCTCCAATTGCTAACACTGCTCAAATTCTACATACACAGTTAACTGAAGTGCTAACACTAGTAAAATATTCAGAAATAAAATAAATTTGAATACATATGATGGTCGTTTACGCTTAGTGCTATCTTTATAAACCTAAGGCCACTAGTGGTTTTTGGTCGGTTTAAGCATGCAGTGAATACAACATTTTTTTTGAAATCTCAAACGTTCATTTTCACTTGTATGTAAAATTATTTCATATTGTTCTACACCTGATTCATCCCTCAGTTTGGGAAATTATGTTCAGTTGATACTTTTTGTCCATTCACACTGTGTAGATACATTGACTTAAGTATACGAAAGAGCAATCTGAGTTTTAACCCGAATAATTATGACGTTATATTCCGCTGATCTACGATTACTTATGTTAGAGAACAGAAACTAATTTCGGGACATACACACAAGATAAAAACGTAACCTCCGCAACGGCGGAGCATACAATATGTTTATCATCGTTTTAACAGGTTAAGAATGAAATTTTGTGGACCGAATCATTCATTTATGCTTGATTCACACATTTAATGTGTTAACTAGAAGATCATACGAATACGGATTGAAAGAGGACGAATTATCCACTTGCAAATACATCATTCATTAGCGATGTTTCTCAGCTTATTTTGAAAAAGTTGGATTAAACTGGCTGCTAAAAGCAAATTATTATTTCATTATTTCATTTTCATTAATGTTTTTTTTTATAATATCTCGTAGCTAATGCCCCTTTAAGTGGGAAAACCAGTAACAGTATCAAAGACATAATATTTCATTAGTTCTATTTAATGACAGCGAGTCGATTTACCTATTGAAACTTATAAAATAGGACTATATTTAGCTTGGTCTCATGACAGATAAAAACAATAGTCAAAAGATCATAGTTATACAGAAAGATAATATGTATACGTACCTGTCCCGATATAATAATTGGTCTTTATTAAGATTTTATAGAAGAAGGAAACATTCCTTATATAAGGAAGTAAAAGTTTCGGAAGGGATATAGTGGCACCCTTGTTAAATTTGAACTGTCAATTCTCGATTTATTCTTTCATATGTTTTTCGTTGTTTTTGCGCATATTTCTCGATTTTCTTTTCTCGTTTTGCATTCTGTTTTATTCGTCGTTTCTAGCCTTGACTGACAATGTATTACATGTATTGCGTGTGTGTATAATGGGGGTTTCAATGTTTCTAAATATAAATAACGTTTCACAATCATTATAAATAAATTGGGATTTCGAATATTCTTTTTATAATTTTGTTTACACTGACTTAGGCTGGCAACATTCCATATCTATTGCGTAAGTTGTAATTTCCGAATCAACAAGTTTAGACTTCAGGGATTGTAGCTTATATTTTACCAACTTTAATTAAAAGAATTAAGGAACCCTGAAACTATTAAATTGCTCCAATAGTATATATAAAGGAATACTATCAAAGGTTAAATAAAACATATTGTAAATAGTATGCAAAGTCTTTTTTCCCATATATAACCATAGTTTAAGAGCAGTAGCCATGCTACTTGATCAAACAATCAATAAAGACAAGTTTGCTGTTTGGTTGTGATGTCTTTTAATCAATGTTCTGCTTTTTGAAACTAGGTTTGGTTTTAGAAATTTTAGACTCACCTTTTCCATTTCTTTCAGATACATATATGCTACTTGATCAAACAATCAATAAAGACAAGTTTGCTGTTTGGTTGTGAACCAAACCTAGTTTCAAAAAGCAGAACATTGATTAAAAGACATCACAACCAAACAGCAAACTTGTCTTTATTGATTGTTTTGCTTTTTCCAATCATATTGTGTTGTAAAATGATGCCCTTTATGGGTTCTTGATTAGATTAATAAAATTCTTATCTTATCTTATCTTATCTTATCTTATCTTATGTATATATATATACTTTCAACAAAGGAAATGGTCATCAACCAACAAAAATCATTGTAAGTCTCAGTTGATAAAATACTTAAATATAAGAATAAAAAGCGATGTGGTATGATAACCAATAAGACAACTCTCCAGCATGCAGAAACTAAAAGACATAAAAGTTAACAACTATAGGCCATCGTATACGGCCATCAACGACGAACAAAAACCAGACCGCATATTCAGTTATAAAAGGCACAGAAATGACAAATGAAAAAAACCCAATTCAAACGAGAAAACTAACGGACTGATATACAGCTAAAACGACAACAACTGAAATACAGACTCCAGTCTCCTGACTTGGGACAGACACATAATGTGGCGGGGTAAAACTAAACTAGTTTCCTGGCGTCAAACCTTCCCCCTAAACTGGGATATTGGTTTTTCAGTTCAACATGAGAACAAACTACAAAAGATATATACAAAACAGAAACACATTATTTTACCCAAAAAAAAAAAACAGGACGTCGAGGGGTATTAATAATTCCCAACAATTAAAGTGACACTAAGTACACTGAGATATGAGAGTACTTGAAAGGAAATTACTGACAGCTAGCTCAAACAAATATCAACTAATAAAAGAAATCATGTATCAAATAATTAAATATCAATCAGTAAACATACAAAATCCAATGGATTTACTTTTAAGACGTCATTAACTGTCAGAGGAAAACATAACATTGTGCAATGTCAAGATAAGGTATCGACAGATTGTAGAGCAATGCATGCATAAGCATTTACACTAATTTAGTTCTAATTTTAAGTTACGGTTAACAAATTCAATAGTTATCAGGCGCGGATCCAGCGGGGGGGGGGGGGGTTCCGGGGGTTGGAACCCCCCTTTTTTTTGGACGATCAATACATTTGAATGGGGACATGTAATTGGAACCCCCCCCCCCCCTTTGTCCTGGGTTAGGACACCCCCCCCCTTTTAAAATGGCTGGATCCGCCCCTGGTTATGCATATAAAACAATATTAAAATATCTAATTACAGAGTTATATTGGTACTTTCTTAGAACAAGTTTATTTAAAAGATCGATAAGTTTACCCTGAACGTATCTAAGTTTCCAGGCTCGGTAAACAACATCTCGGTAAAAATTTTGATGTGCTATGCCGTTTGGAATAATTTTTTCTACAGGCAAATACTTTGTATCTTTGGAAGAATTGAGTAAAAGCTTCATTCTCCGACTTATCAATTTACCAGTAATACATATCATGTTAATTAAAATCCAAACGGTACCGTCACCACAGACAATTGTAAATACCGAACGAGATGCGATATATATATATATAAAAAAAAAACGTAAGATGAAGCAAAAGGATTATCACTGTCCAAAAAGGGAAAATAAACAATAGTGAACAAAAAATCGTCTCTTTTGTCGTAAATTTTTGTGAAGTTTCACGTGTAAAACTGAAATATCTGAACCTAGGAAAGGACAGTTATTACCGTTTATATTTGATTTATATTTAAAGTAAGCTCATTTAGGTGAATTTCGGCAACTACATCAAGTTTGAAAGTTCATGACTATTTAACGCCAAAAAAATCAACATATTTTCATATTTGGTAAGCAAATTCAAAATTTATATATATAGTTTGAGAAGTGTTTTTGTTTTACTTACTTTAATCAGAACTTTCCTATATGGACACAGTGAAAATGGGTTTCCCAAGGTGTTTTCTACATTTAAGAATAATTACAATATATGTTCTTACCCTCAAAACGTGTGTGCAACAATCCAAGGGAAAATCAACTTATTTTATTCACAATTCTAGTTATCTTGGAATTTTCATAGGTTATTTATAAAGTTTTGCAACAGGAGGTTTACTACGTTTTCGGGGATTGGTTTTTCCGATATAGCGGATATCATTTAGTAAAAATTTAGTTTCGCATATTTTCAAAATATTGTCTGTTGATATCATTTATTATTGTTGTGTTCTTGTAGAGCACGTTAATTAAAAAATATACAATAGCCCTTGCATACACCTCTCAACCTGTGATGCACTTATTTTTAGAATATAAATTCCCAAGTGTTTATTTATAGCTAGCATATTATATATATGTTTATCAAATATAAAACTGATGGTGATTACTCGAGGGTGATTATTTATATATATATAGATATATAACAGGTAACATTATGGAGATTTCTTCGTATCTTGAATACTTTATAGATACTATATATTTCAATTAATTTGAATATATGAATTGGGGAAACTTTCATCATCAAGAAATTCATTAAAGAGGAAGGGCCAATATTTTCCCCATGTGTATCATGTATTCCCTCACTTGGAAAAAATCAGAAAAAAACCTTATTGTAGATATATTGAGATTAATTCTGATCTGAAATTAGATAGAACCCAAGTTGTTTCCACCATATTTAGTTTTGGTAAAGAAAGTTTTTCTTAAAGTGTAGCAGATCCCTATTGCTCTGAACTTGAATATTATTGCCCACCAGTTCATTTTCACAATGTGTCAATCTTTATACATTTACTGGAATCAGTATCAAACCGCTGGGAATTGTGGTAGCGTCCTCGCATCGAGTAAATATGACTTTGAAATTGGTATTTGAGCTTCTCCGCTAAGCGCGCGGCAATATTATAGTCAATTTTCTATAAATTTTTTTTATCACTTTGCTTTTATACTGTGAAGAAATGGAGCTACATTTTCTATACTATTATGCGATGTCGCTATATCATAAAGATACACTTTATACTATAAAGACATCTTAATTATAATATTTAGAAAAATTTTCATACTATTTTGTCACCTCAGTCACCATACTAGCTGTTATGTCATGTTGGTCAATTTGTATACTTTACTGTTATCTCGATATACCATAGAGCAACGCTGTCATATTACTATGCTATGATTTCTTACAAGATCTTACAACACGGGGTGTCATTTATTTACCGGTAGACTATTTGATTACACTAAAATCCATTGGATAGTACTATCATAGCATAAGACGATTCTAAAAATAGAGGCGAAAGTATATTTCCTATTTTTTATTCCGTGTTTTCACAAATTCCAGAATGGCAACATCACTTTAATTTGTAAAAGAGTGGCGAAAGATATCAGAGGGACACTCAAATCCATAGATCGAATATAAACTGACAACACCATGGCTAAAACAGAAATTATCATCCACCTGTTTAAAGCAAATGGGGTGGGTGGGAGAAATAAATTAATTTTTAAATTTTTAATAATCTCTATAAATTTTCATTATTTCTCAAAAAACAAATAAAAAAATTGAAAAAAGTGTTCATAGGACACAATGCCTAGTTTCCACATAAATTCTAAATGAGCACAATTCTTGAACGGCTACAGTTACAATACATATATTCTAATTTGATTTCCATATTGTGATAATGAAACCAGTTGTGTGACGTATGAAAGGACGGACACACAGACGGTAACACGGACAGACACACGGACGGACACACGGACGAGCGCCTGGTATGTCCTTGTCCCCCGCAACCCGTTACGCTGCGGACAAACTGTTAAAGGGGCACAAGACACGATATATTTTTTGTTCAATCATTAATGAAAGGGAAATAGTGAAATAATCATTCGCTTTTAGCAGCCAGTAAGGTTCAATTTGGTCAAAATAAGATTAGAAACATTGATGATGAATATTCACTTGCAAGTGAATAATTCGACCTCATTGAATCCATATTCATGTTAACTTCAATTTAACCCCTTAGCTAAAGACGAATGACGCATGCAATGTCCGTGTTCAGTTATTTAAAGGAAAAGAATGTCGACATTGAAAGTGACAAAGGTAAATCATTTGATTGACTTGTTTGATCCACAAAAAATCATTCTTACACAGGTAAAACGATGATTAACATATATTTTTTTATCTATAATGTGAAATTAAACAGACCTAGAAAATCCAATGGCACATATTTTATATCTATTTATATTTATGTTTTTATCGCTTATATGGCTATCGGAGGTCGATAGTTAATTAGATAGCGTCTGACTAAAAACACACAAAGCGAAGCTATATTTTATCGACCCATGCCCTGTAAATTGTTTGTTTTAGACTTTTTATAATTTGGATAAATGTTTTATATTGTTATAAATTAAATATGAGAATTAGATTCAAATCGTTGAACATGAATTTGACAGCTAGTTCCCCTTTAACAAGTACATGTCAAAGTATGACCTTCTACACGCTTCAAGCTCGTTCGACTTTAACGTATGCGGGTGTGCACCCATAATTAAACATCCCATGTACACACGCCGAAAGCACGGATTATCGTCCCAGATTTTACCTGTACGCGTCTCAAATACGTTCAAGAGACTTTTTTTCCTTCGTAGCGTGCATTCCATCTACGTTAGACAAACGTCAGACGTATGTAGCGTAGGCTACATGATTTTTTACCACGCCCAGCGTACGTCGGAGCTACTTGTATACGCTGATGTGAAACGCCGGTATTGGATTTATAACAATGTAAAACATCCAAATTTTAAAAAAGTCTAAAAAAAAAGATTTATAGGGAACGGGATAGATAATCTTTATCCCCGGCTTAGTATATTTCTAGGATTTTGATTGGTTAACGCACGTCGTTACAAAACCCATAGACCCTGAGTGTTGCTAACCCATTAGGTTGGTATTGTCAAGAATTTCAATAACGGCCGGGAAACAGACTCCTAACCCATATCCCCGGACGTTGCTATCCATTGTATCGGGGAAATTCACGCGGGTTTTCCTTAGTTCCATGGTTGTTCCTTTATCAACTTCCGAAGCAAGGTTGTCGGCTCTCCGAACTTTCCCGAAGTCCTGCGATTGCCGAGTTTATGAGTTTCGGTCCTTGCTTGGAAGTTGAAATGGAGTATGGTAAATATCGAAGAGGATGAACTTTTCGACTCTTTATAACAACATAATATTGCAGAGGTTGGGTCAAGTTATATCGTGAACTGTTATTGCGATTACACGTTTTTTCGAATGCTTTTAAATTGAGGATGAAACAGTCTTATATAAATACTTGATACTGATTTGAAACAGACAGTGCTAGTTTTTACACATCTTATAATATGCTGATATCTTGATGGTGGACGTTTTACTAACTATGAAAGGAGAAAACTTTAATTTCTGGAATTCAACTGTAAAAACATATAGATATACGCGTTTCTAAAGACGGATTTCTTATTAATGCATTTTGATATTTTTTCATTGTTTGTTAGTATTATCTTTAATAAAACAGTTGTCGCAGTACTGGTGTAGAGGCGGGATCTGGCAAGATGACAGGGGGGGGGGGGGGGGGGTCATGACCCTATAATTCTACATTAGACCATATGATAAAATATTCTACTGTGGTACCACAGGGAAGTTGTGTCATTTATTAACGGCTTTCTCTTGTTTACCAGAGCGGCCGGTTCATCACTGTTACCAGTTTTGAATTTTATCCTCCGAGTACCGAGGAAGCGTTATTCAAATTATGGCCTAGCGTCAGTGTGGGGTCGTGCTCCTCGTTCACTCTAATTTTCCTTAGAGGAACTTTTGTTACTTCTGTTACCAGAAGAGCACCTACTTGTCAATATTAAAAATGCCTGCGGTTTGTATCGTCTTGCAAGTCCTCGTTTATTGTTTTTCACCTGCGGCCGATTTGATTCCACATACTATTTCTTGAATTATTTAGTATTAAGGAGTTGCGGAATGGTCGCCTATGAGACAACTCAACTGTATAAACAACGTTGGTATTGGTATCTAAAGGTAACCGTACAAACTTCAACAATGAGCAAAACCCTTGTATGCGGCTAGTTTTATTCCACACAATATTTCTTGAATTACTTTAATCTTTAATTAAATACCGGATTATACATATGATACATTTCATTGTTCGTTTAATACTAAGATTCTACCACGAGTTGCGAATCTATTGATTTACATATACATTTCAATTATTTCACTTAACTTTAGTCTTTAGCGTCTCTTTTTATTTTTATACTATTGAAATATGTTACAGAATATATGCGATAATGTAAAACTAATAAAACCTGAAACCATACTAAATGTCATAATAATGTTGAAATTTGTTCTTTAAAAGAAATAAAATTGTTTGAATATATTTACGTGTTAACATTATAATTGGTTATCAAAGGTACTAAATTATAATTTAATACGCCAGACGCGCGTTTCGTCTACATTAGACTCATTGGTGACCGTCAGATCAAAATAGTTATAAAGCCAAACAAATACAAAGTTGAAGAGCATTGAGGACCCAGAACTCCAAAAAGTTCTGCCAAATACCATGAATACGGATAAGACAATCTAATACGGCTAAGGTAATCTATTAACTTGAATATTTCAGTATATTATCCATCAAATGTTACGACACACTTGCCTCTGATCCTGTCTCGTCATTGTATTAGGAGATGATTATGGAAACATAGCAGAAGCAAATAAGTTATCAACCAAAAAAAATCAATCAATCAATTTAATAGCATAACACGCATCAATCATGCATAAGCCATCTCTAGCTAAGAGGTTAAATAGAAGTTCACATGAATACTGATTCAATGAGATCGAATTATTCACTTGCAAGTGAATAGTTCATTATCGATGTTTCTGTAACGTGTAACCGGGCGATCGATGGATATGTATCTGAATAAATCAGGATTTCAAGTGTTCAACTTGAATTTGCACCACAACAAGTTGTCCTATTTAAAACAATTAACACACCCTTAAATGAATTCACAATGTCAAATATATAAGCTACACAATGCACATTAATCAAAATGCCGGGTGAAGTACCTCATTCACAATGCACAGACACAATGTTTCATAACAGAATATATATACACAATGTCACTATGCAATCACTATGCAACATGTATCAGACCGATTTATTCACAATGTCCCTAACAGATTATTATGCATCATGCATACGGCCCTTTATTACACCATGTCATGCAACTAACTACAATAACACAATGACACAATTACACTTGCACAATGTTTCAATTCACAATTAAGGAATATATATATAAACACAGCTGAACTCACGCACTAACTATCCCTTTGAGTTCCCACACAATGAATATTATCCAACTGGTAAGGTTTAACACGACCTGCACTTTCGCTAATACACTACCACAATATAACAACTTGCAACACCAGCAAGTAAACACCTTGTATTCTCACTAATACAAATCTATGAAGTATTCACACTTCCACATAGTACAACAGATTACTTTGCTACATGCATCAAGTAAGTATTACACAAAACGTATGAACAGAAAATCACATATATACAACTTCTATTTACAACGTCCACCAATATGTAGTATCACCTTGTTAGTCTGCAACTAACTACAATAACACAATGACACAATTACACTTGCACAATGTTTCAATTCACAATTAAGGAATATATATATAAACACAGCTGAACTCACGCACTAACTATCCCTTTGAGTTCCCACACAATGAATATTATCCAACTGGTAAGGTTTAACACGACCTGCACTTTCACTAATACACTTCCACAATATAACAACTTGCAACACCAGCAAGTAAACACCTTGTATTCTCACTAATACAAATCTATGAAGTATTCACACTTCCACATAGTACAACTTGCAACACCAGCAAGTATACACCTTGTATTCTCATTAATACAATAACCACTTATATATATCAGATTCACTTTATACATTGTATCACAATCACTATTGCAATATCCACATATAAATCCGAACACTATTTATATATCCTCTGGAATCACTTAATTCACTCTACTTACCAATTGGAAAATAATCACTGATGTTATCACTTCAACGGTCCACATATAACTGACAAAGTTTCATATATATATATGGAAGTGTTTAACAACCTTGACTGGCTTTTCAGCCCTCGCACGGTCGGATCGGTGCCGGAAGGCGTTTGTTGAGCTTTATGATATTTTGTGCCGTAGGTCAGAAACAGGTAGCAAAGGACGCCAAATGGAGGCCGCCATCTTGGTTTTGGTGAGTAGATTTTGGTTTGTTTACTATTTTGGATCTTTATTCTTCACAACGGCTGCTTTCAGGGCCAGTTTGGTCAGCTTGGCAGCCCGCTAACCTCGATGATGGAGTACTGGTAGATGAATCGTGGACGTAGTTCTAAAGATGACAGGAAGCGTTATCAGGACCAACGCCGTGAGGCAGTGAAATGAAGGTCGTATCACCCAACGCCTAGGATACAACACTCGGACGTTAATCGGCATAACACTCCCCATGATACAATGGTTTTGGAGTGCATGTTAACGCGGGTACGCCAACTACTACGTCTCTCTGTACGGCATGGATTGGTTTCTGTCATCTTAAGTAGTAAGTCGTTGATCATCTAACTGTAAACCCTCATCGAAGATAGCGGGTAAAGGAGAGCTGGCCCAGCACGTCCGTTCAGCTGTAATGCCTGAGACGTGACTGATGGATCCCATGTGACAAAGTTTCTCTGTCTTGAGCTGGTTTATATACTACCATATGGAATGGTCCATTATACTTGAAGGGGTGAAATCAAGATTATACCAACTTTAGGGGTGTTTTAAGTAATAGATGGTGCGCAAACTATGGAAAAACTTATATACATATAGAAACACAATTTATAGGGAAAGACAACTGGTGTTTCGCATAGAAATAAATGAACTATGACCAATTTCCGTTACACTTCTTAGCTTGTTTTGACAAAATTGAACCATACTGGCTGCTAATAACGAACTATTATTTCACTATTTCACTTATATTAATTATTGAACCAATTTTTTTTATGATTTATCTCGAAGCTATTGCCCCTTTATAGGAGAAAACAGGTGACTTAAACATGCTTGAATATAACGGGTCTACCTGACTTTCTATACATGAAAATAATGTTACCAATTTGAAGTTTTTTTCTCAAAAAAACTGGTGGCAAAGATGCACGTGAATGTTTTGATATGACTAAGTCCATCTCTTACATTTATGTGGAAACTTGTTCAAAGTAAATTCAATAATGCATCTTCAAAATCCAAAATAGTATAAATGTACCAAAATCATTTGTTTTTTGTCACATTTTATTTTTTATTATTAAAACGATTTTAACTTTTTTTCTTAATTTCGTCGAAATACAGAAGCTTAATGAAGTATATAATTTTAGTTAATACGATATTCCAGTGTTTATATTTTCTATCATGATTTCCTTTGTAGAGGATAGCTGCTAACAAGGAAGCTTAAACCAAGATTTCCTAGTGGTGAAGTTGAAATCATTCTTTCGTAAAGTTTACGGATGCGATCACGAGTTTGTTGACCGGTATAGAATATCTGTTTCACATATGACGACGGGGATATGTTCCAATGGTCGTATCTACAATCCCATTCCCTTCCCCACGAAAGAGACCTACCGAATAAGACTTATGATTTGGTTTGTACTACACAAGCAACACGAAGGGTGCCACATCTGAAGCAGGGTCTGTTATCTGATCTGATATCAACCCCCCGACCCCGTCCCAGTTTTTGGTGGCTTTCGCGATGCTCAGTCTGCAGTTTTCTATCCTGTTTTGTGTTCGTGTTCCTGTTGGTCATTTTCCCTTTTAGCCATTGCGTTGTTAGTTCGTTTTCGACTTATGATTTGAATATTTTTTCAGTGTCTGAGCAAAAAGTTGCCATGATGAACCAGGGTTATGTCAGAGAACGTATCGTTTTTTCGTAGAAAAAAGTTTATCGGAAGATACCAGTACCTTCTTAATAAATGTTACGTATCAACTTCATAAATAGTATACGATGTTCTTGAAGTATAGATTCTAGGTACTGACGTTGTTTACCATCTAAATTACGTATTATAGCGTTCATTTAATTTTTTTTTGTAAATTATTACTTTTACTGTTTAGTCTCTTTTTGTGTTATTTCCATTTGACGTAGCTCAGTGCTCCTACATTCTATCATAGTGTTATCTTACTATGGTAATTCTTTGTATGCTTGTCTTTCGTTTTTGCTAATGTGTTTTGTTTATATGTTTATATGTTTTTCTTTGTTGTTATAGTTTTTATAGTGATTACGATTATAGCACAATGTTGACTGCTGTAACCATATTTTTGAAAATTTTACTAATTATTTAAAAAAGAAGATGTGGTATGATTTCCAATGTGACAACTCTCCACAAGATATCAAATAACACAGAACTTAACAACTATAGGTCACCGTATCGAGTTTTCTTGCGGACATAAATTCAACCTTTCTTTAAAGCAGTTTTAAAAAAGTTGATCCGCCCTTCTTTTGTTTTAAAATACATATGTAATCTTTTTTGTATGTGTCTGAAGATATATATTGGACTCATTGTTTGCCAGGTTTACATTTTTATGAAATAAATGGAAGCATAAAAGTGTGTGTTTTGTTCGATATATCAGCTATGTACATACATGTATTCTAGTTTGTGTTCAGTACCCTGTTGCTCATTTTGTTTCATTATTTTAAGATTACTAGCTATTGTTTTCTGTTATAGGAACCGTTTCATAATTGGTATTACAGACAAACATTGATATCTTCAAAAGTACAGAGAATTTAGAAAATACAATTCCAATCGATGACATCAATGTTTCCGATTTTGATGATGCAAGTGAAATAAATACATGGACTATCGTCATGTATATATACATCTTTGAAAAAGATAATTAATGACGGTGATATGATTAAAATATGCCATATTATAAAAATAACAACAGCAGGACAAATTATACCGCTTCTCTGTAATATTTTGTATTTATGATGTTGTTCAGAAGTTGTAATATCAAACTGAAAGCTACATCTAATATTATGTTTTTTTTTTAACAAACAGAAATGTTGCGTTCATCATTTGATCGGCCGTAAGTAGGGAATCCCACTAGCCCTAATTGGGACCCCTTAATAGCAATATCATGTTTAATTACAAATGTCATTTTATCGCAAAACTATTTCGAGCTGGATACATGAAATATCCAAAAAAAAATGACATAATGGAATGAATTGGATCGGTAACAATCCACACTTTCTGTAAAAACAGCAGTGTGATCTACATAAATACTATACGATAATATATTGCAGGTAAGAAATACACATTGACATCGATTCCATTCTAGAAACGAAAATCATGAAAAAGGCATAACATTTCCGTAAAAAAAAATGTTGATGCATTTGTTGCTATTAGTTGCTTAGTTAAATAAAGGTAACAGTAGTATACCGGTGTTTAAAAGTCATAAAATCTATTGCGAAAAAACAAATCCGGGTTATAAACTAAAACCGAGAGAAACACACAGAGGTTCACCCGGATTTTTTTTAACACCAGTACTATTTTTAAACGTCTATATATGTTAAAAAAATAACGGAACACGAGAAAATAATCATTCGATAAAAAGAACAACTATGTGGGCTGAATAAAAATCCACTGTATGTATGGGGTTTTTTTTTCATTCGGGTTGAAACTTTTATAACATTTTAAATTTTACAATTTGAAATAAAACAATTTAATTTCCATCAAATTTCAGGAAGTAGTAAATTATTGACCCAAAATGTTTAATAATGATTGAAACTTGATCATGATTTGAATCAGAAAGAATATCAAACTGAAGTAAAGTGTATATTGACTTCTATGTCATTTATCTAAAAAATAAAATAAAAATGTATTTTTCAATTTCATTATAAAGATAGTACGGGGCGCTGAACGGGACTCTTGTGGTTTTGTACTCGAAATTCAATTTTGTACGGACAAAAGTGAGTTTTGTTCAACAAAAATGAGTTCAGTTTAACAAAATTTGTAGTATACTACAAATTTAAATTTGTCACACAAAATTATCTTTCAGTGGACAAAGTTACTTTTGTCATGACAAAACTAATTTTTGTATCACAGACTTGATTTTTGTTACCTACTAATTTAAAAATTGGGGGACAAAAGTAAATTTTGTATGCAAATTAGTTTAGTTTGGATACTGTGAACTAATTTGCATACAAAATCGACTTTTGTGAGACAAAATCGACTTTAGTGAGACAAAATTGACAAAATTGAATTTTGTCTCACAAAAGTCAATTTTGTCTCACAAAAGTCAATTTTGTCTCACACAATTGACTTTTGTGTTTTAATTTCCATATCAGGTAACAAAAGTCAATTTTTTCATGACAAAAGTCAATTTTGTCGAAAAGGTATGCAAATAAGTTTATATTTGCATACTATTTTGACAAAATTGACTTTTGCCATGAAAAAAATGAATTTTGTCATCACAAAATTGAAGTTCTCATAAAACAAGTCTGTATCTGTAAGACAAAAATGATTTTGTTATGACAGAATTGAATTTTGTAAAAAAACACAAGAGTCTCATTCGGCACCCCGTAGATAGTGGATAATGTTCTTCTCATTGATAAAACTGTTATTTTATAATTTCTTCAGGATGTTGTCAGAATATTGGTACGAATAGTATTCATGACTTTGCTAAAAAAAAATTGGTAAGAACGGTTTTAATCATGGTGTAAAGGGCTAGAAATAACTTTTTCTATATGATGGTTTGAAATTAAATTCCGAAAAAGACCCTCTGCGTGTAGGAAGATCAGTGCGTAAATTCTGTTCATGACTGAACTGGGCAGGTTTTTTATTATGTGCTTGGACCTTCCACGTATGGTTTAGATCGGCACATTTTGTGTCTGTACCAAAGTGGATGTATCTTTACTATGCGTTGTTCATATTTCTTGTCTTTTTGAAGAGACAATGTTGGTGGTTGGTGTGATCTATTGTACTGTCCATATGTTTTTGTAATATCTGTTTTATCATTATATACAATTGTAAATAATTTTAGGAATACATCTTGATGTTGGTACAAAACCATACTTATGTCATAATAAAAAACCAATATGAAGTTGTAAATGAAGAGTGTTTACAGATATGAAACCAGATGCTTGACTATACATGCGTTACAGTAGGTACGATTGATATATTGTTGGGTTGTTTAACGTCCAGTGTTACAAATCTTCATTTTGTATACAATATTCAATCGACATCCGATGATATAATCATATTAGTAGGTATACTATAATGTTTAAATCCTCCTTTTATCTTAGGTTATCATAAAATTACCCAATATCATATTACCAAGCAAGCTCAAATTATATTCTCAATTATTCGGCGCCATAAGATTTATTGGTTTCGTACAAAATATTAATGTCTTAAAGGGGTTCAAAATTATGTACACTGTAGATGTGTAAGAATTTTTAGAGTTATTAATATTTATAAAATGCAAAAATACAATGGGCCTGTAGAAAATAAAAATAACTTGTAGAGGTGAACAATTTGATCTCTATATATATGAACACACCATATACGTGGTTAGTATGCAACACATTTAAAATGATGTCTCTTTAACCAAACTAGCTAAGGACATTTTTACCACATGGTAGATTGTGGTTTGTCATTATGTCGTCTAATCTTTTAATTACCAAACGTGACTTATTCCCGATTGTGACTGTTTTGCTGAATGTGAATTCGTATTACTATAAGACGTGTTTCTGTACTTGTTTATCCCAAATTCATGTATTTAGTTTACATGTTTAATGTTATATTTGTAATTCTCATTTTGTCAAATGTGTTGACGTCTTTTTATTATATTTAGGTGTTACGGATGGAAAAATTAATCACCGCCTTTATTTATTATATTTAATTTTGTACGATTAATTACGTTTGAAGTTGGATTCATAACAAACTGGACATATATATATTACAGTTAATTGCTATTAATAAGAATTGCAATATGCTTTTTGTTTTAATAAATCATCAGTATTTAGTTCTAATATAATCTTAAAGCAATCCTAATTCTATCTCACTTTTGAATTATAGTTTTTCATGTGTGACGTCATGCTGTTTCTAAATTTCATAAATTCAAATGTGGCATAACGTTTGCCTTTTCGCCATCGTATGTGACGTCATTTTTTTTTTAATTGCGTTGACGCCTGGACTGATTCGGGTGTGTCTATGCTGTATTGAACTTGGCATCATGTATTCGGGTTTAGTTTTCTGTAATAAGTTAATACTTCAGTTTCATTATGAATATATCTTTCACATTCATTTGTTAAAATTTACTGTTTGCAATAGCATGAATCGTTCTATATAAAAGTGTTCTTATCCCGGGCATAAAAACAATGCCGTATTTGGCAAAACCTTTTCAACTTTTGATCTTCAGTGCTGTACAACTTTGTACTTTTTTCACTTTCGATCTTTTATATCTGGGCGTTATGTATTCGGGTTTAGTTTTCTGTAATTAGTTTATACTTCAGTTTCATTATGTATATCTCTTTCATTTGTTAAAATTTACTGTTTGCAATAGCATGAATTGTTCTATATAATAAGAATGTTCTTATCCCGGGCATACAAACAATGCCGTATTTGGCAAAACCTTTTCAACTTTTGATCTTCAGTGCTGTACAACTTTGTACTTTTTTCACTTTCGATCTTTTATATCTGGGCGTCACTAGTGAGTCTTGTGTGGACAAGACGCGTTTTTGGCGTATTGAATTTTAAACCTGATGCTTTTTGTTATCTATTAATCATGCTTTTCTTTGTCTAATATGGTCTCCTTTTTATTTGTATTGTAGTCCTGTAATATTATGTTGTCATTTCAATGTTATATTTAACTTTGCCATTAAAGTGCGAAGTTTGGCATGCCATAAAACTAGGTTCAACCCACCACTTTTATTCCCCTTTAAAAGTGTCCTGTACCAAGTCAGGAAGATGGCCATTGTTATAATATTGTTCGTTTCTGTGTGTGTTGCATTTTAACGTTGAGTCGTTTGTGTTTTCTCTTATTTTTTAGATAAGACGTGGCACGGTACTTGTCTATCCCAAATTCATGTATTTGGTTTTGATGTTATATTTGTTATTCTCGTGGTGTTTTGTCTGTTGCTTGGTCCGTTTCTGTGTGTGTTGCGTTTCGGTGTTGTGTCGTTGTTCTCCTCTTATATTTAATGCGTTTCCCTCGGTTTTAGTTTGTTACCCCGATTTTGTTTTTTGTCCATGGATTTATGAGTTTTGAACAGCGGTATACTACTGTTGCCTTAATTTAAAACATATTTGAAAGAATTGTATTACATGTATTATATTACATTATTCTTTTTTCAAACATGTATATTATATTTTTTCTCTTCAAGAGGAAAAAAAACAACACTGTACATTTCAAACTTTGTTTAAAACCGTTCTAAATAATTGCTCCGTCCATCTTATGCTCTTAAAGAAATTAGCCATCCTTATTTCGGATTGTATGCAGATATTGGAATGATTATTTCGCATATTTACATATTTGTTGAATAAAAGAAAGCATTGACGTTTGTGTTGTTTCTTCATAAGCATCAGCTAATAATAATAATAATAATAATTTTCAGGTAAAGGCTTCTTAATGCTATAGTTTTTCAACCTCTGCTTTAAAAATCCTCAATCTGTTAATAAAAAACTATAAAGTTTGAATTCCCATAAAATACCAGGTTCTCGAAAGGTACTATTGTCCCTACAAAGTGTAGGGGAAAAAAAGAAAACAAATCTCTAATTTTACCAAACTGGCCATTAATAAGAAATGTCCAATACCTTATTTATATAAAATATATGTAATCAATATAAAGTTTTTAATCCTATTAAAATGTATTTTAATATTGAACTTGATGAAAATAAACAACGAAATCTCGCGAAATCATAACCATTTGTGCACTTACCAATGGGACGTTACCCACCCCTCCAGTGACCGTCCCTCACTTTTTTTCACAATATTAGCTGATAATGTACCCTTTTGTGCATACCAGACAGCTTTATTTATCAAAAAATGCTTCGTTGGAACAGACAATTATCATCATCTTAAATAAAAGTTACGATCATCGTTGATAAAAATAAAAAAAAAGTTACGATTATCATCGTGATTTTTTGTATCTCGATTGTCATTCTTCTTGTTGCTTTTTTATCATAAACGAAAAATATAATTCAATGGTAATGCTTATTAAGATGTTTCCTGACATATAAAAACAAATCTGAAAATAAGCAGTCAAAGTGGAGAAATCAGCCTTCTTAAATTTCCCTGAATTGTGTCCGCCATATTGGGATGATCATAATTGCAGTTACGCTCATCACGTTGACACCAGTGATGATTTCAACATAAGTGATAGTTTTCTAGAAATTATTTTTGGATCTGAATGTGAAAAAAAAGAATTGCTGTATCATCAGCATATAATAAAACCTTACAATCAGTATCAATGCTAACTTTTAAATCATTCACATATATTACAAATAAAAGCGGTCCCAATATACTACCTTGGGGTACACCGCAAGTTACATTAAACACTTCAGAGTTTGTTTTGTTAATAATAACAATCTGTTGTCTGTTTGTCAAATATGAATAAAACCAATCTACATACCTAACTCCTATCACATCAAGCTTATCACATAATATTTTGTGATCAACCGTATCAAATGCCTTCTGTAGATCGAGAAAAATCATGCCTGTAAAAAGACATTTGTCTGTTTTTGACTTTATATGATCTGTTAAATGTATGAGACAGCTGTCGGTAGAAAATGAATTTCTAAAACCTGATTGAAATTCATACAAAATATTATTTTCTACTGAAAATATCGCTAATTGTACGTATACAGCCTTTTATAATATTTTTGAAACAATACTCAATATACTGACAGGACGATAATTTTCAGCTTTAATCAATCGATTCCCCTTTCTTAAAAAGAGGTTTTACTTTAGCAAGCTTTAATCATCAGGCACAGTTGCTTCTGATATAGACATATTTATTAACAAAGTAATAGGAATCTTAATAATAGGAGCTGCGTCTCTTAAAAAGTTGGCTGGTATACCATCTAAACCTGTGCTTTTAGTAATGTTTAAATTACACAACTCTTTAACTACAAAATCTTCAGAAATATGTTTTAAAATTATATGCTATATGCATTACTGATTTTTGGTTACTCAGTTAACTTCAGTTGTATAAGAAAAAAGTTAAATTACAAAAATACCTAACTCCGAGGAAAATTCAAATCGGGAAGTCCGTAATCAAATGGCAAGGTCAAAAGCTCAAACACATCAAAGGAATAGACAACTACTGACACATTCCTGACTTGGTGCAGGCATTTTCTTATGTAGAATATTGTGGGTTAAACCTGGTTTTAAAGCTAGCTAAACCTCTTATCAGAATCATACCCAACGACATCTCGACATAGTTCGTTGATCAGAGTAATTATTAATTCGCTAGGTCTATGTTTAACTTTTTTTTAACTATGACTATTGAAAAGCAGTACCCTATTGTTGCCTTTATTTAAAAATGAACGTTGAGGAGGATATTCCAGATGTTTAAAAAAAAAATACTGAGTGTAAAAGTAATATGATGACTACTTATTTATTTTGGTTTACCTGAAATTGTTAATTGTTTAATATTGTCTTCTCTATATTTTCAACATTAGTTTTTACTACTGAACATCAATAACATTTGATGAGTATTTGCAAAAAGGTAAATAAAGGCAAAGCGATTAAAAAAATCTTAGTCCAATCGATGTCATCAGCGTTTCCAATTTTGATGATGTGAGTCAAACAAGTACATGGTATGCTGCCTCTTTAATGACGTAAATGATAGTCAAACTATAATCACAAGTTGTTGTTTAAATGTACACACTTGGAATGAACAATATATTTTAAAATACATCTATGGAAATTGATGAAGTCCATGTATTACAAAATCCGGTGAATTTAACTTAGAGATGATACTGTTTATGTATTTGTAAGTTTAAACTGTAATACATTTAAATCATAACGAACGTTTAAGGAGATTTACAGTCGATCGATAATAAAATTCCATTTTTTTCTACAAATAATTTAAAGTCAAAATATTTTCACACATATTTTGTTTATGGGGAAATACTGATCAACTGCGGGAGCCACAATAATATCTTTATAGGCAAACATTGTGGTAAATTCGATCATCTATTTATATTTGCGGGTCCATAAAATATCCGAAGATATGTGACGTCGTGAATCGTAACTTTTTGTTAAAAGTTGTTCATCAGTTCGAATTTAAAACAGACCTAGTTGGACATCTAAAAGTAAATTAATTTTTTAGTAAAAAAAAGAAAACCCGTTAGATGTGTTCTTAAAGCAGCTATCCAAAGTTTGATAAATATTTTTTTTTAAATATTGGTATAAATATTTTAAATCTATTCTTACTTGGAAACTGTTTAAGACATATGAAAACATCCAGGGGGAAATTCGACTGTGCACTCTTTTACAGGAGTAGTCTCATCCTGATTTAAAACGCATGAGATGTAGATTTTGGTACCATATTATTTTAGTTTCTTTCAAAGAGCTTAAGAGAGGTTTTTTTTATCTGTGTATGCAGCTGTTTGGGCAAACTTTGGTCATTTCAATTTGAATATTCATCGGCGGAACCAGGGGTAGAGGGGCGTAGAGGACCTATTCGATCGCCAAAACAAATAACTGTATTATGATTTTTACGATTTATATGATTTTTTTTCTTCATAAAACCATGAAAAATCTATATCATCCATTTAATGGAATTATGCCCCTTTCAAACATCCTTGATCCGCCCTTGTAATATGTGAGGTGTTGATTTTGTGGTGAAACTGTATTGACAAGAAACGGAAGAAACGCGCAGATCTATACACGTAGCTAGTTCCTACAAATCAATGATCAAAGATGTAATCATCAATGGTTTGGATGATACAGACTTCAGCGAAAACGAATTTGCAGACGTTGTCAAATGCTTAACGATTTTAATACACAAGAATCAAAACTGTGACAACGTTTGATTACATTAAATGGGGATCTCATTGCGCCGATAAAATAAAGTATTCCTGCACTACACACATCCCTCCGTTGTGTGCTCCGATTGTTACCGTTTAAACCATCTATTCGATTTTCAAACCAGTATTCTTGATCCAAAATATTTTGTTTGTTTCGTAGTCTTCCCTCCCGATCCGATCGCTGTCTATTTTCGATCGGACTTATTTGTAGCAAAAGTATTTCTGTACCGACTTCTTACACATCTGTGGACCTTCGTCATTACTCATATACATCCATTCCAACTTTCTTTTTTTTCACATCAGTACATGCACAAACTTCAGATGTTTCTTCCTTTTTGTCTTTCACTGACCTGATCTTACTCTTAGGAAACATACCTTCGAGTTCGATCACATTCATAATCTTTCATGAATTTTCCTGACCCTGCCTGTTCTTCGTCAGTCACCTTTCCGTTTTTTTGGTTATTGATGCCATTGACATTTATTACTACTCAATGGACGTATTATTCGTTTGCATTACCCTTTTAACTTTTTGTCTCCTCATTTGCCTATAAGTTGTGTGATACTAGAAGCAACAGACACAACTTATCTATAATACTTACATAATGATATACATGACATCTGGAATATGCATGAAATATTTCAAATGTGACATTCAGAGGGTAAGAATCAAAGTAATTAATAAAACCACTATTAAAAAAACACTAATGGAACAATATCTGAGTTACAGTAAAGATGTTTTTCCTTGAGGCCACTCCATTTTAACCTCAAAACATTGTAAAAGTCTTCTATTAGACAGTTTAAGACTTTTTTATTTGTAATACACCTCACCTCACCTATCCACTTCAGGCTGGTCGGCATTTAAGGCCTCGATACATTTTTTTCAATTTCACACGGTCTTTGGCTGCTGTTCTTGCTGTAGCCTAGCAGTTCCATCCATGTGATGCTCGTTCTGTCTCTACAGTTCGTCTTCAGGTGGTTTTGGGACGTCCAACATTCATTTTCCCCCTGGTTTTCATGTCAGTACAAATGAACTGTTGGTATCCATCCCTAGTTCATGGCCAATCCATCTTCATCGCCGTTTTATTATGTCATCACTTAGTTTTGTTTTGTTTCAGCTCTGATGTTGAGGTTTTCGTTTGATATTGTACTGGGCCATCTTATTTTCAGTATCTGTCTCAGACATCTAATTTGGAAGGTGTTTAATTTTTTTCTTCTTGTTCAGTTGTTTTCCAGGTTTCACATCCATACAGTAGGACGGTTATGACTAAGCTGTTAAATAATCTGACCTTTGTTTTAAATGACAGTACTGATGATCTCCATATTTTTCTTAATCTGCTAAATTGGCCTTAAGTTTTCTTGAACCTGTTGTCCATATCATTGTCACAGCCACCTTTAGTTCGAACTATTCCTTCTAGATAAGTGAATGTATCGACATCCTCTAGGTTTTTCTCGTTTTACTTAACTAGGATGTTATTTGTGGTGTTCATCCGCATTACTTTTGTTTTGGATGTATTTATCTTTAGTCCTATTTTTCTGGCATTTTCTTGAAGTTTACTTGTTTTCAGTTGTATATGTTAGAATTTCAAAGATAGTAGTGCCAGGTCGTTAGCAAAATCAAGGTCGTCTAGTTTGGTGGTAAATTTCCATCTAATTGATTTGCAATAAATGTAACAAATTGATTACCTACCGTGTCCAAGATTAATGCAAATAATCAAAATTGTTCCTTTCCAAACATTTGAATCATTCATACAACAGGTATGTCGCTATGTTGCTGTTTCATTGACCAATGTTACATCTTCTTTTACAAAAATAATTTTCGGCCTGTCTTGGACGTTTAAATATGGGGTGTTTGTTACAAACATACCCGCATACGTTTGTTTTAGTTATAGTCGAATGATCTTAAAGCGTATACAACGTGCCCTAAACGTGTCTCAAACTTATCTGTAGCGTTTTCAACGCGCTTGTTGAGTATGTGTTACATGCGTGTAACGTATAGTTATACGCTTGGCAAACGCTTGAGCTGGATGAAATTTTTTGATGCTGCATACAAATTTCTTGGAGTCATAGCGTTCACCAAGCATATATTTTTGCATTTCGACGTACTTCAAACGTATGCAACGCGCGTTTAACGATTGCTTAGCGTTCCTCTAGCGTGCAACTAACGTATACGGACTTTGTCAATTTTCTCTGTACGTCTGGTGCGCGCCGGTCTACACGCCAATGTGTGACGCCAGCATTAAATGTTTGGTCCGCCCTTCTTTTGTTTTAACATATATAAGTCATCTTCCTTTTTGACGTGTCTGCAAATACATACTGGACTGACTATTTGACGTGATTACATTATTGTAAAGCAAAGGGCAGCACAATCAAATGTGTGTTGTACTCGTTATACCAGAAAAGTACCTACATGTATTCTAGTTATTATTCATGTATACCCTATTGCTCATTCAGTTGCAAATGGTATTAGTTTTCTATCAACCAATGTACACATCGTATGAACATGATCTGGAATAATGATTAAATAAAGAGGTCAGACAATTTTTCTTTGTATTTCCGTATTCACTTTAATTGTTCATTTTCAAAAAGTCAAAAACTCGTTATATAAATTTTTACAGCTTTGAATAATAAGCAACATTATATAACATTAATAAACATCAAATTAAATTTTAACACTTATTTATGTCTAAAAACTACAATTCTGATCAAATTAACAATGTTTTTAAAAAAATGGGCAAGAAAGCAAAACCATAAATTAACTTTAATAAAATATTTTAAGAGTACTACCTTTTTTTTCTGTTCCGGGAACCGTTCTAAAATTTGTATAATTGCCATTTTACGAAATTTTAATAATTTTCTTTCTCAACGGCGTCGAATGATATGAAAGTTATCGCTAGAAACTAAGGACGCACGTGCCCGTTGTCATGAAATTAACAACGTCGTCATAGGTAAAATAGAGATAAACAGATCGGCTCAAGCGAGAAAAGCAATCGAGTTGAGACGATCAACGATAATCTATAATTACAAGTAATCATTACTATTTTTTTGGAAAATAGAGAATTTAGAAAATACAATTCCAGTCGATGACATCAATGTTTCCTATTTTGACGATGCGAGTGAAACAAATACATGTATATATATATACAGTTTTGAATGAGATAATCAATGACGGTAAAATGGCTAAAATTTGCTATATTGTTGTAAAAAAAACAGCAGGACACATTATGCTGTCTCTCTATAATAAAGACAGACAGAGCTTTTTTTGTACATATGATGTTGTTTAGAAATCGTAAGATCAAACTGAAAGCTACATTTAAAATTTTAGTTTTTTCCCTAACAGACATGTTGCTTTCATCATTTGATCGGCAAGATGTAGGGATTCCTAGTAGCCCCAATTGAGCCCCTTTGAAAGCAAGATCCTGTTCAAAATTTCATTTTATCGTAACACTATTGCGATTTCGATACATGAAGTATACAAGAAAATTTGACATAATCAAATGATGTGGATCTGTTACAATCAACATTTTCTGTAAAAACAGCAGTGTTATTTACATAATTAATGTAGGAAAATATCTGGAAACGTAAATCATTCAAAAAGCATAACTTGTACGTAAACAAAAATGTGTGATGCATTTTGATTAGGTAAATAAAGACAACAGTAGTATAACGGTATTTTAAAGTCATAAATATATTGAGAAAAAAAAAACCAAATCCGGATTATTTACTAAAACCGAGGGAAACACAGAAAGATTCACCCGGATTTTTTTTAACACCAGTACTTTTTTTAAAAGTCTATTTATGTTAACGGAACTCGATAAAAGAACAATTATGTGGTTTGAATCAAAACTGATGTTTGTTTGGTAATATTTTTATTCGGGTTCTAACTTTTATAACATTTTGAAATAACAATTTATGATAAGACAATTTCATTTCTATCAAGTGGAGGCGGCACGGTAGTATTTCCTGGCCCAAAGGGATAATGATAGCCTTTTTAGAATTTTCACCACTTTATTACACTACCGTAAATTTTACATACACATGCAGTTAATCAATGCACTTTCATTATAATATTCAGGAAAGAATTTGTAAATATCTTATGACCAATTACTTTAATTGTTATCTTTAAAGTCATATATGAAACCTCAAATGAAAAAAAATATGCATATGTTTTTTTATAACAAAATGGATAGTTTTCATTATTAAACTTATGTACACATACTTATTTCTGAAGAAAATTCTTTAATTTGTCCACATTTAGAAGAAGTTTATTTTTTTAATTGCTTGCTTCCAGGAAGCAATACGCCGACATATTTTCCGTATGCAAAGTGACCTTAAATAAAGGCAACAGTAGTATACCGCTGTTCAAACTCATAAATCCATGGACAAAAAACAAAATCGAGGTAACAAACTAAAACTGAGGGAAACGCATAATTATAAGAGGAGAACAACGACACAACACTACAATGTAACTAACACACACAGAAACGGACAAAATCCCACGAGAATAACAAATATAACATCAAAACTAAATACATGAATTTGGGATAGACAAGTACCGTGACACGTCTTATCGCATTGTCAATTTACACTCAAAAATAAGAGAAAACAAACGACGCAACGTTAAATTGTTACACACACAGAAACGAACTATAATTTAACAATGGCCATCTTCCTGACTTGGTACAGGACATTTTTAAAGGAAAAAATGGTGGGTTGAACCTGGTTTTGTGGCATGCCAAACCTCGCACTGTAATGGCAATGTTAAATATAACATAGAAATGACAACATAATATTACAGGACTACAATACAAATAAATAGGAAAACGTATTAGACAAAGAAACACATGATTAATGAATAACAAAAAGCATCAGGTTTAAAATTTAGTACGCCAAAAACGCGCCTCGTCCACACAAGACCCACCAGTGACGCCCAGATTTAACTTAGCGTGAACCTCCTCCTTAAAATCCGGTGCTCGCAATACGCATGATCTGTCACTAAAATAAACTATTATCTGATTGTACATGTTAAACACGTGCTCAAAATCCATGCTTTTTTGTTGATTTTGACAATAAGGTGACAATCGGTAAACTTCGGAGTCAAAACACAGCATTTAATGAGCTGCCATATTTGTTAAACCATAAAAGACAGAGAGAAAAAAAATGACGGTTACATGATATAAGACTAAGTTTATGATATATACATGCAACGGTTCAAGAATTGGATAAACGTTATCTTTCACCAGTCACTCGTTTCATATGACTTTAAAAAATAAGGCCACTAGTGCTTTTAGGTCTTTAATCATGCAGTGAATACAAAATTTTTTTAAATCTCAAAAATTCATTTTCACCTGTATACAAAATATTTTTCTACACCTGATTAATCCTTCAGTTAGGAAAAGTATGTTCAGTTGGTACTGTATTTTTTGTCCACAGTCAGATACATTGACTTAAGAATGTACACAAAAGAGCAACCTAAGTTCCGGAATGCAAATACTACTGTGCCATCTTGACTACTGACCCCGAATATTTTATAATAATTGGAACTTGATCATGAATAAAATCAGATCCAGTTATTTTATATAAGAAGTTTTAAACTGAATTAAAGTGTATTTTGACTTATATATCATTTTGATTGTCATTGACCAGTTTCGCGAACCTATCTTTAGACCTGTCATAAGACATATCTTAGGACATGTCTTATGATCCTCTTATGACTATCTTATGACATGTCTTATGATCCTCTCATGACTATCAAAGGATGGTCGTATGGTCCTTTTATGATTATCTTAGAACATATATATCAGACCTCGCTTCGAAGCTGTCTTACTATAATCTGAGCAGATATATCATAAAACTTGTCGTAAATTCTTAAAATTTTCATCTTTTAGCATGAATTTATGGTAAATTTAATGGAAATTAAGTATGTCTTTCTCATAAATTAATAAACGTATTGATTGATATAATAAGATAATTTGCAAAATCAATATAAAGAATAAGTGTTATTCATATCAATAATTTCTTAAAAATACACTAATATACACATGAAAAGGAAATCACCAATTCACCAACATTCCAACTGACTCCATTTTCAGAAAACGAAATCTGTAACAAACATAAACTTTTAGCCACCGCTTTACAAGCAGAGCCAAATACAATGAAAGTCCCAACTATGTATTGGCTTCCGAAGCTACACAAAACCCCTTACAAATATAGATTTATTTCGTCTTCAAGCCATTGTTCAACTACTAAATTGTCTATTCTTCTTACCAGCACACTTGGTACAATTAAAAACCTGATAATAAATTGTTCAAATAAGGCCTTCGAAAATAGTGGAATAAATTACTTTTGGAGTGTCAAGAACTCGTTGGAAGTACTTGATAAATTGCATGCTTATATTGGTGATTTTGAATCTGTTCAAAGTTTTGATTTTTCTACCCTGCATACCACATTGCCTCACATTCTCATTGAGAAAAAATTCACACACCTAATTAAATGGGCATTCAAAAAATCAGAATGTGAATATATATGTTCAAACTCTTTTAGGTCATTTTTTAGTAGCAATAAACAAAAAAACTATGTTAATTGGACATGCTTTGATACTATATATGCCCTTGAATTTTTACTAGATAACATTTTTGTTCGCTTTGGGGATTCCGTATATCGTCCGATTATCGGAATTCCAATGGGGACTAACTGTGCACCACTTATTGCGGACCTGTTTTTGTATTGTTATGAGTTACAATTTATGACAAAAATATGCAAAGACCCATCGAAACAACATCTGATAAACAAATTTAATAATGCTTTTAGATATTTGGATGATATTTTGGCTCTCAATAATGACGACTTCAGTATGTATATTAATGAAATTTATCCTGTTGAACTTACTTTAAATAAAGCTAATACTAACAATGACCACTGTCATTTTCTCGATCTTGATATCTATATCACTAATGGAAAGCTGAATACTACAATTTATGATAAAAGGGATGATTTTTCATTTCCTATCGATAATTATCCGTTTTTAGATGGTGACGTTCCCTTGTCACCATCTTACGGTTTTTATATATCTCAACTTGTACGATTCGCTCGTGTATGTTATAATGTTTTAGATTTTAACGAGAGAAATTTATGTATTACTGAATTATTATTACACCAGGGTTTTCGATATCACAAACTAGTCAAAACATTTACTAAATGTTATCATCGGTACAAAGACATCATTCGTAAATATAGCTCAACATGCAGACTTCTAATACGTTCAGGTATTTCACATCCAATTTTTTATGGAAATATTCTTTATAAAGCACAAAGGTGTCAATATTCACCTCAGAAACGTACAAAAGCTTTGAATAGACTTATTAAGAAGGGATATAATTACGATACTGTTGTCAAGTCATTAAAGATTGCATATTTTGGCGTTAATATTGAGTCACTGATAAGGTCTTTGCATCGGAACTAAACACATTTATTCCAAAAACAGTTGTTGGCATGACACGGGTTATGTTCTTCTCATATATGTTATGATGGTATGATACTAAACCCCTAACGGGAAAGATTGTGCCTGATGTTCATATGATGAAAACATAATCTTTTAGTCAGTTTAATTGAAGTCTGGAGCTGGCATGTCAGTTAACTGTTAGTAGTCTGTTGTTATTTATGTATTATTGTCATTTTGTTTATTTTCTTTGGTTACATCTTCTGACATCAGACTCGGACTTCTCTTGATCTGAATTTTAATGTGCGTATTGTTATGCGTTTACTTTTCTACATTGGTTAGAGGTATAGGGGGAGGGTTGAGATCTCACAAACATGTTTAACCCCGCCGCATTTTTGCGCCTGTCCCAAGTCAGGAGCCTCTGGCCTTTGTTAGTCTTGTATTATTTTAATTTTAGTTCTTGTGTACAGTTTGGAAATTAGTATGGCGTTCATTATCACTGCACTAGCATATATTTGTTTAGGGGCCAGCTGAAGGACGCCTCCGGGTGCGGGAATTTCTCGCTACATTGAAAACCTGTTGGTGACCCTCTGCTGTTGTTTTTTATTTGGTCGGGTTGTTGTCTCTTTGACACATTCCCCATTGCCATTCTCAATTTTATGATACATGTACATATAAAACTTTAAATACAAAACTTAAAGGGAATAAAATTATAACATTTGTTCTGTACAAGTGAGTTGAATTCAATGTTTCACTGTATCGGTAACAATAATGTTAGAGGATAAAATCGCACATTCTTGATATTTTCAAATGTTCATTAAATTGAAAACGAAAATAGAGAATGTGTCAATCCGACCAAAGAGCAGAAAATAGTTGAAGGCTACCAATGTGTCTTTAATACAACGAGAAAATCCCGCACCCAAAGGCGTGCTTCAGCTGACCCCTTTGTTGACTTATCATGACAAACCGTCAACCTTCACAGATTTAGTTACGAGCAGGAAACGGAGAAACGATAATAAGATTATTATAAGATAATTCGCAACATTCCGTCATTATGTTTTTGTTCAATAATAATTTTTGTATTCTTGTCTTTCATTTTTGCTAACGTGCTTCGTCTATATGCATTTTGTGTTTCTTTGTTACATATGATGTGGCTCTGTACTTATACATCTCGTCATTGTGTTATTGTTCTATGATAATTTTTGGAATCTTGTCTTTCATTTTTGCTAATGTGCTTGGTCTATGTGCCTCTTTGTGTTTCTTTGATAAGTATGACGTGGGTCTGTACTTATACATCCCGTCAATTGTGTTATTGTGTTATTGTATTTTTGTCCGTCATTTATGCTTATGTGCTTTGTCTACATGCATTTTTGTGCTACTTTGTTACATATGTATTTATAGTGTTTGAGATTATAAAAATTTTGTAACACAATGTTCACTGCTATACCCTTTTTTGACATTTTTACCTATTATGTCTGTTTCGTTCACACGTCGTTGTCAATATAATGTAATTTTTTGCGACTGTCATACAAGTGAAAGGTTTGGATAGCTATAAAACAAGGTTTAATCCAACATTTTCTACATAAATACCTGTACCAAGTCAGAAATATGACACTTGTTATATATTCGTTTAATGTGTTTGAGCTTGTGGTTTTGCCTTTTGATTAGGGATTTTCCTTTTAAATTTACATAGCTTCATCATTTTTGTGATTTTACTTTTCATTCTTTAAAAGAATCTTTGATACATACATTTAGCAACATGAAACCATATTTAAGAACATTATGTTAATATATATCACTCAATTATGTCACTTAAGTGCAATTTTGACAAATGGTTATGTCTTTGCCATTTTATAAAGGATTTTCTGTTTTTAATTTCCCTTGGAATTTGGTATTGATTTTATCCTACTTTGTACAGTCATAAGATAGCAAAATTCCAATTTTTGGACACAAATTTTATGTTGAAATATTTTCACAAATATTTCGTTATGGGGAAATATTGAGCATATGGACATGTACCACACACATATTTATATAAAAAGTGATTTTTATATAGATAAAATTGTGGTAAATTATATCGTTTTTTAATACTTGCGGATCAATAAAATTTTCCAAATAAATGTGACGTCGTTGAAAATAAAAGTTAAAAATTCAGTTTAAAATAAACCTAGACCGCATCTATCTAAAATTGATAATTATTTTTAAAATATACGTTGCGAATTGTAACTACCTGTTAAAAATTGTGCAGCACCTCGACTTAAAAAACAAATAAATACTTAAAATATATACTTTCCTAAACGGAAGTAAATACATACGCAAATCTCTAAGGGAACATAATGACAAACAAAATTGTGACTGTGCACTCTTTGACAGGTATATTTTTGGTATATTTATTTATGCTCTCGTTAAAACCTACGAGATGTAAATATGAGTACCACATTGTTTCGTGTTCTTTCCCACATATAAAGACAGTTTGTTTTACTGTATATACATCTATTTGGGCATTTTTGGGCCAACTAAATAAGAATATTTGGTGGCGGATTCAGGGCGCATATAGGGCCAATCCCCCCATTTGATCGCCAAAAACAAATAATTATATTATGTTTTCCGGATTTGTCTGATTTGTTTAAGCATTAAATCGTCAAAAATTTTATATCTTCTGTGTAATGGAATTATGTCCTCCTCCCCCCTTTTATAAAGCCTGTACCAGGCCCTTCAATATGGTGTCGACGTTGACATGAAGATCTATACACTAAGCTAGATACTACAGATCCAAGATCCAAGATGTAATTATCAATGCAATGGATTATAACGACTTCAGCGAAGACGAATTTGCAGTGTGCTCTGTTCGGACCGTTTTGTACCATCAATACGATTATTAATCCAGTTTACTTAATTCAAAATAAATTTTTGATTCGTTTACCTACCATCCCGATCCGATCGCTGTTTATTATTTTTGGTTTAGACTAATTTGTAGGACACGTATTTCGGTGTTAACTCCTCACTCTCTGTTGACCATCATCCTGTCTAATAAATGCCAATCCAATTCTTTCTCTTTGTTCAAAACAGAATCTGCTCACACTTGAGAAATTTCTCCCTTTTCGTCACTTACTGATCAGATCTTACTCTTCTTAAGCTTACCGTTGACTTCGAGATCACATTCCAAATTATGCAGATCATTCCAGTTTTAAAATCCTTTGCTCCGCGACGCTGTGTCTTAGCCTTCTCATCAAATGCGTTCTTCTTTCTGAATGTCAAAGTTTTTGTCATTGATGCCATTGAAATTTATTATTTTTCAAAGAAAGCATTATTCATCTACATTTCGTTTTGAATTTTAATTGGAGACTCCCAATTTTGCTTTAGAATTGTGTGATAGAAACCCAGGTTGTTAACCCTTCTAACATTAAGATATAAAAATGACATCTTGAATATTCATACAATATTTCAAACTTGACATTCAGAGAGAGAGAATCAAAGTTATCAAAGAAATCTCAACAAGAAAAAAACCAGCAATGAAACAATATTTGAGTTACAGTAAAGATTGTCTTCTGTTAGACCAGTCCTATTGAGTCGCAAAACTTGTATATATAAAGCTACTATTACTATTAGGCCATAGTTATTATATTTTTAGTTTTACGAAATTTTTTGACAAAACCAATGGGTAGGAGGACGAAAAAAAAAAAAAAAAAAAACTGCTGCTGCTGATTTTTTTTTTGTAATACCAACCGTCAATATCAAAAAAAAATTATTTTTATTTCTCCAGGAGATTTTCTACTAGTGTAACAACTATTTTTTTTTCTTGACAAGGTTTGAATTGAAAATCAATGTGCAACAACTTACTAAATCACCAAGAGCATAAATTTAGATTCTTTCATGCAGTTATGAACTAAAATTTATTTTTTTTTGCATGAAAAACACTGGGTCGGAGGAGAAAAAAAAATAAAAATCAACATTTTTAATTTTATTTTTTTTCCTATTTGGCAAAAATTAGGGTAGGAGGGTTCGTAAAACTAAAAATAAAAAAACTACGGCCTTAGACAGTTTAAAACTTTTTTAATTTCAAATTTCATACTTGATTACCGACCATGTCCAAGATTAATGCCACATAATCAAAATTATGCCTTCCCAAACATTTGTTACATTCATACAATAACCCGCCAGTGACAGGTATGTCATTATGTTGTTGTTTCATTGGCCAACTTTACATCTTATTTCAATAATATAAAGAAGAATATCAAAGCAGTTCAAATAATATCATGTTTTATTATGTTATGTGAAATTTCACTCAGCAGCAAACAAAGTACATTCATTATATACAGTATTCTTGCATTCATTTTTTGATTGAAGCTGAACAGTCATTTCGATGTAATCAATGATCAAATAAGCAGATAAATAATTCAACAGAAGCTTATATTGAGTACAGGTGCGAGCGCAACATATTTTAGAATAAGTTACGGATGTATTAATATTTATCTACATATGACTTGTTATGATTTTTTTTTTTATTATATATGAATATCCTGAGAATGGTGGGATTTTGAAAGGTGTATGTAAGTTTCTTGACCGCAAAAGCAAACTTAACAAACTACGATATCAGAGACGACAACGAATATGTCCCACTTGTAGCAATTGCGTCCCCTCTTTGTGGTGAATATGTACTGAGTAACACGGCAGATGAAACTACTGGATTAGGAACTGTTTACCCTTCCGGGATATAGAATTATAGATTATCCCTATTATTTTGTTTGTCGTGTTACTCTATACCATGTTTTCTGTGGAGAGTTTTGTGGGCTATTGTTTGCATTTTCGTCGTTTCTGATAGATCATAGTGTTTTATTTCTTTATTGAACTTCTGGATTTCGATTTTTTTTTCATTTTGGTGTCTGCTCCATCTTTTTTTAAAAAAAATATGTATAATCAAAGAAAGACCTTTGCCTCTTTGAGGTTATTTTTTTCCAACGACTATCAAAATTAATAATAATCATTTACTTGGAGTTTGAATTGTATTGTAAAGTTTTTCTCTCTTTCGTTTTGTTTTTAATTAACATCCTGCTTCAACCATTGCATCCTTTTTTACTTAATTTAAATAGATAAAAAAATATTAAATTTATCAATATCATCAATATAGCATTAATTTAACATGTTAAGAACGAGAAAATTGGTATAGTAAGTGACTTCTTAAGATATTCACTAAGAACTGCATTTTTATTTTAATAAGCTTATGCAAAGTCGTTATTCACATTTACATTTTTACTTTAAGATGTGTCCATACATTGTATTGTAGGGAATTTTTTTTATTGTGTGTGATAGAAAGTTTGACATTTTATGGAAACTATGTAATTGGTAACAATCATCCTATTTTGCTATAACTTGAAAATTATGATTTGCATATTGAATAAGGTAAAACAAACTTATACTATACGAGCAAGTAAGCATTCCATTTTTTGAAATGCATACATACATTGATTTTTTTCCTGTGGAATTTAAAGTATTTAAAACAACTATGTATGTGATACGAATCAAGTTTAAATGGTTGATTGAAAAAAAACAAGTTTTTCACCTTCTCAACAGATATTTAAAAAAATGGACAGTTGTTTTCCATTCGTTTGATGTGTTTAATCTTTTCATTGTACCATTTGATGAAGAATTTTCCGTTTTTAATTTTTCTTGGAAGTTGGGGACTTTTGTTATTTTACTTTTTGTACAGTATTTATTTGTTAAATAAAAATGATCATTATAGATAAACATAACTATGCGAAAACCTTTAAAAGTTTCTCCATGAATGCAAACGATATAACGTCAAAAGCAACATAATCAAACATGGTACAAGGTAAATTAAGGTGTCAGACACCAATTACACCCTCCAATTTAGAACATATGTAAAAGTAGCCCTACTCTGACACACAATAGTGCACAAATTTGAAGAAAAGAAGCTATTGATGAAAGAGAAATATCTTTAGACCATTTTGAGCCAAAATTTACTTGTTTATGAGTTTGCATTAAAAATTAAGGACTAATGCGCTCGATAGTATATTAATTGAAGATTTCCAGAAAACCAGGGGTTATTTTTGGAGTACCTCTGTTCTTAGGTCATTTTTTGTCATAGAAGGCTATAAAGGTATGTTGAAAATTGCCATGAACGATTCAGGATATACCGATTTCCATGAAGTTAAACTTAAGGTGAAATTTTTAGAAAGCTGTGAAAAATGTAACAATTGGTTGAAGAGATAAGGATTTTTAATTGGTAGTCTGACACCTTTAAACTGTTGAATGTCCGTGTACTAAACGAGCTAAAATTAGAATCTCGAATAGCCAGTGTCGATGAGATGTCATTATTTAGTTCAAAATACTTTATATAGATCAATCATGTGTGGAAGCATCCAATACAAGAAGTAAATAGTATGATATATACAATAGAAGTAATCTAGATCGAGCTCAGATCAGTAAAGTTGTCCAGCAGAAATGTTAAATTGTGTGTGCATGTATGCAACAAAACTTGATCATGAAACAAAGAATGTTTCGATATAAAAACATATTCTTTTATAAACAATGAATTAATATTGCATGTTTAATTGAATAGGACTAATATTACTGCAGTTATCTTGCGGACACAAATTCAACCTTTGTTTAAAGCAGTTTTAAAAAGTTGACCCGCCCTTCTTTTGTTTTAAAATATACCAGTAATTATGTTTTATGTGTCTGAAGATATATAATGAACTCATTCTTTACCAGAATTACATTTTTGTAAAATAATGAAAGCATTAAAGTGTGTGTTTTGTTCAATATATCAGCTATGTGCATACATACATCCATTCCATTTTTTATTCATATATACCCTGTTGCTCATTCAGTTTAAATTGTATCACTTTTTCCAACGTACATATCGTACTTCATCGTAGGTATGAACGTGATTTGTAATAGTGATTAGATAAAGAGGTCAGACAATTTTTCTTTCTATTTCCTTATATCTACTATGTTCATTTTCAAAAAGTCATCTTTTCATTTAAAATTCAATATTCTATAAATGTTAACGAATTTGAATAATAAGTACAATTATTTAACATTATTAAACATTCAATTAATTTATAAGTATTTCTATATGTCTCACAACTGCAATTTTAATCAATTTTGACATTGTTTAAAAAATGAATAAGATGTATTTTCCAAAACAAAACTATGATTTAACTAAACGTGAAAGATTTTATTATTCATGCTTATTCGATTTGGTTCTATGCTCCTTTCCAAAGGGAATGTAACCATATAGATGATGTTCTTTCACTAAATAATTCAAAATTTGGTGACTATGTGGAACGCATCTATCCCATCGAACTAGAGCTAAAGAATACTACAGATACAGTTAAGTCGGCCTCATATTTTGACTTACATCTAGAAATTGACAATGAGGGTCGGTTGAAAACAAACTTTACGACAAAAGAGATGACTTCAGCTTTCCAATTGTGAACTTTCCATTTCTAAGTAGCAACATTCCAGCAGCACCTGTATATGGGGTATATATCTCCCAATTGATACGATATTCCAGTGCTTGCATTTCCTATCATGATTTTCTTGATAGAGGATTGCTGCTCACAAGGAAGCTATTAAACCAAGAGTTCCAAATGGTGAAGTTGAAATCATCCCTTCGTAAATTTTTCGGACGCCATCACGAGTTGGTTGACCGTTATGAAATAACCGTTTCACAAATGATATCGGATATGTTCCTTACGTCGTAACTACAATCCCCTTCCTTTTCATGAATGTGACCTACCGAATTAGACTATTTACCGGATTTGTTATCACATAAGCAACACGACGGGTGCCACATGTGGAGCAGGATCTACTACAAACCCTTCCGGAGCACCTGAGATCACCCCTAGTTTTTGGTGGGGTTCGTGTTGTTTATTCTTTAGTTTTCTATGTTGTGTCATGTGTACTATTGTTTGTCTTTTTGTCTTTTTCATTTTTAGCCATGGCGTTGTCAGTTTCTTTTCGATTTGTGAGTTTGACTGTCCCTTTGGTATATTTCGTCCCTCTTTTACAGTCAACCATTGATATTTTTAAAAGTGTTGTGGAGAATTTAGAAAACGTTTTCGATTTTGATTACTATAGTTATCAAATACATGGGAAATTGTCAAACCTCTTTGTATAAGTTAATATGAAAGACGGTTAAAAAAAGCCCTATCACAATTATATAAAAAAACCAGCAGCACAAATTACATTGCTCCTCTCGTCAGACAGAGCTTATTTTGTACTTATTATATTGTTCAGAAAGCGAGATATTAAATTGAAAGTTACATTTGGTATCAGATTCACAAACAGACACATTCAAATATTACCTCATATCATCATAAGTTGTTGACAGTAACTTCTGACAACTTAACTCAAGAGCTATCATTTACTACAATAGTCAAATTTTTTCGTATATTGCTATATTGCTATGTGTTTGGACATTGAGCCTTAATTTCAAACAACGCTCCTATAAGCAGATTTTTGCTTTTAAACTGGAATTGTTCCTTTTGTCTTATATCCATTGGACTATTCTTATAATGTCGTGTCAGACTTTGACTTCCGTTACTTCCATTAGAATATTCTTATCAGGTTTTTCTCAGCAGTTGTTTTACACCGGATGCTCGTTTACTGCCTCTAATTAAATTCTACATCAATCCGATGTGTTTTCATCAGGATGTATCGTCTAGTTGATATGTCCAGTAAAATATTTTCTATAGGTTACTATTTTGTCAAACAACTACTTTTCTAATTTCTAGTCGCTTTTTACTCTGAAAAAGAAATAAACAATATAAAGTATAAAAGTAAACAAATAAATAAATACAACATCTGATACTACTGCGTTTACAACTTTCAAATAGTATTACTGTACCTCAACACCTTTTTATACCAATGTATTTCTTTTATTGATTGTTTCTCAAATTTTCCTTTCATTTCTCTTCAACTATTTGCAAATATTTCTGATATGGAAAAGCCTCAATGATATAAATAAAGGCAACAGTAGTATACCGCTGTTCAAAACTCGTAATTCTATGGACAAAAAACAAAATTGGGGTAACAAACTAAACCTGAGGGAAACGCATTAAATATAAGAGGAGAACAACGACACAACATTAAAATGTAACATGCACAGAAACGGACTAAGCACAAGACAAAATCCGATGAGAATAACAAATATAACATCAAAATCAAATACATGAATTTGGGATACAAACGTACCGTGACACGTCTTATAGTAATGTGAATTCACACTCAAATATAAGAGAAAACAAACGACACAACGGAAACACAACGTTAAAATGTTACACACACAGAAACGAACTATAATATAACAATGGCCATTTTCCTGACTTGGTACAGGACATTTTTAAAGATAAAAATGGTGGGTTGAACCTGGTTTTGTGGCATGCCAAACCTCGCACTTTAATGGCAATGTTAAATATAACATTGAAATGACAACATAATATTACAGGACTACAATACAAATAAATAGGAGAACGTATTAGACAAAGAAACACATGATTTATAGATAACAAAAGGCATCAGGTTTAAAATTCAATACGCCAAAAACGCGCCTCGTACACACAAGACTCACCAGTGACGCCCAGATATAAAAGATCGAAAGTGAAAAAAAGTACAAAGTTGTACAGCACTGAAAATTAAAAATTGAAAAAGGTTGTGTCAAATACGGTTATGTTTTTATGCTTGGGATAATAACACCCTTATTATTTAGAACAATTTATGCTATGCAAACAGTAAATTTTATCAAATGAATATAAAACATATACATAATGAAACTGAAGTATTAACTAATTACAGAAAACAAAACCCGAATACATAATGCAAAGACCAACACAGAAAAATAGACACACCCGACTTAGTCCAGGCATCAACGCAAAAAATCATAAAAATGATGTCACATACGAAGTGGTGGAAAGGCACAAAAATTACGTCACATTTGAATTTCTGAAACATCACAAAAATGACGTCACATTTGAAAAACTATATCTCAAGAGTAAGATAGAATTAGGATTGATTTAAGATTATAATAGAACTAAATACTGATTTTACATTTAAACGCAATGTACATTGCAGCATGCATGACCTTACAAACCAGCACATAAAGTATATGACGCCGATTTTCAGTGATCGCGTTTATTATTTTTAATAATCTACAATAAAAAAAAATGTGAAATAACCTTCATCTGAAAATTGTGTTATAACCTTCATCAGAAAATAAGAAATAAGATTCATTAGAAAAATCTAGGTATGTTATCATTAATGTCCTTGTTGTAAATGTAATAAAGTTCAGACTTTAGCTTGCGGTAAATTCAGATCTGTAGACACCTGTAAACAATTTAGAGTGCATTGTTACATACATAACTTTTTGCCGAGAGAGGTTTTTGCAACGTGGGTTACTGCCGGTTTAAGATTTGTCAAACAGTTCTATCTTAGATTTTATATAAGCTTTCTAAAACATTTATTTGATTGATGCACGGCTGTATTCGATTATATCTTTTTTTTGAGATGCTTTGTGTATATACGTTTTCATACAAAGTTCATGATAGCTTATGTTTATACATTTATACAATGACTATCAATTGATGGTTACATTATAAATAAGCGATCTTTTGATAAGGCATATTTTTGGACATCTGTTTATGATTTCATGCTATGTGCATGAATGTAAAAGGTCCTACAATTTATGTGTTCTTAACAATTTTTTGTACAAAATTATAGTATTTCAAATGTATTGTAACAGTTAAATCAGTTTGTAGAATAATATGTTGGCCACACATTGTGTGCACGTTCATTTCAGTACGGATGTATTTTATCCTTGTGCGGTTTCTACCTGGTAGGATGGTATGTATGATAGGTCAAACAGCAAACTCACTTTGATTTTCTTTAGCCAGCATTTGATTAAAGCCTATAACCGTTACACCCCATGATTAACAAAAAAACAGAGTCACATATTCCTATTTTCTCACTTGTAGGGATATGAAACTGAATTTGTCCCGTAGCAAATATTTTATGCATTTTTAGGACGAGAACAAACTAACAATAAATACAAGAGATGGGTCCTTAATTAAGGTCGTCCGTATTAAACTTCGGGTAAAATATGGACTGACGCTTACAAATGAGGGTATAGTTAATAGTGATAGACATTTTGCATTGCACGTGCAGACCAAATATCTAGAAGACTATCAAAGCAACTATGATTGAATTAAAAGCATAAAAATGATTAAAACAAATAAGTACAGCTACGGAAACATTCGGATTGTATCAACGAGAACCCAAGTCATACAGATGACACTGTGGATATGTTAAGTAAAGGCAACAGTAGTATACCAGTGTTCAAAGTTCATAAATCGATTGAGAGAAAACAAATCCGGGCTACAAACTAGAACCGATGGTACCACATCAACTATGAGAAGAAAACAAACAGCAGGAACACTAAAGTGCAAAAAAAAAAAACCCGCAAACATACATAGAATATATTTGATAACAACTGCCATATTCCTGACTTGGTACAGGACATTTTAAGAAAAGATAGTGGGTCGCATTCGGTTAGCCAAACCATTTTAAGAAATGGAACAAGGAACACAACTGTGATATTTTTCCGCAAGAAAAAAGCAAGAAAAAAAACCATTCTCAGCGTGGAATGTATGGAACATTTATGAGAAAGATGAAACAACAAAATAAGTCGATGACAAGAATTGTTACATCGGTATACCGGTTAATAATCCACAATTTTATAAATAAGATAATGGCTGTACCAAGTCAGGACTATGACAGTTGATTAATGATAAATTAATGAAGTCAGAAAATGTGCTTACATTTAAAGCGGCATCAAGCAAAATTTCACGACTTTGCAATTCTACAAAAGGTATGGAAAATATTCGAAGTTTTGACGTTGAATGGAAATTCGTGCCAAATAGAGCTCCATGGTTCGGGGGCATGTGGGAAAGATTGATAAGCTTAATAAAAACATCACTTTTAATAAGAAAGTATTAGGACGCGTGCATGTCAATGATGAGACTCTGATGATCGTATTAACAGAGATCGAAGCCACACTCAACGACCAACCTGTCACGTATATTTTAACAAATATCAGAGATCCGGAGCCGCTCACACCATCCCATCTTATACAGGGACGAAGAATAACAACACAGTATCTATCGCAAACAATGAAAATCTAAATGTTTGTGAATTAACGCATACAAACATGAACTATCAAGCGATACGACAGAGACAACTGATTGAGAACTGCTGGGCACGATGAAAAGGAGAATACATTACTTCATTGCAAGAATATCATCAAAATGCTGGAGTCGAAATTTGAAGAATAAAAAAGGAGATGTTGTTCAGATACACGACGAATCGAAACGCGTACATTGGAAACTTGGTATTGTGCAGGACACTATTAATGACAATGACGGCTTGGTACGCGTTGCTATGGTGTGTACCAAGTCAGGAATTACAAATCGACCCGTGACGAAACTTTACACAATAGAAGTCAACAGCATGGACTAAAGTGAACGAAGAAACTAACGTGTGAAACTAACAGACTTGTGTTTATTTTTTTGTGTGAAAAGACTGTCAAATTCAATGTAATATTATAATATTTTTCTTATTTGTGAGATACATCTTATTAAGTTCTTTCCGCATGCCACTTTACATCACAGCTAATGAACATCGCATCTGGTGGCACCGAGTATGTCGGTGATTTATATACAGTTTACTTACGCGTCACACGTTAAAACTACTTTAAACGCCGTTTTCCGTTACTTTTAACGTCATCATATCTTTTGTAAACTTTGTTCTATTGTTACGTAATATGTTACTATATTAAGTTGAGATTATACAATCAAACGGAATAGACGCTGCTTACTGCGTGTCCAGACATTTATCTGACCCATCCGTCACAATATTCATTCGTTTGATGTGTTTGAGCTTTGATGTTGCCCTTTGCTTAGAGACTTTCGGTTTGGTTTTTTTTCTCTGAGAATTTTTTTTGGTGTTAATTTACTTTATACAAAGTTGGCAAATGTAAATAGACAAGCAAACGGATCGATTGTTATGGACACGGTAGTGGTCATAGTATACGCAGGACAAACATACAACAAGAACCGTGGGAGCTTTACAATAGTCTTTTAAGTTAAGAACCAAAAAGGACTCGTCTCAGATTGGCAACCAGTTGATCAGAAACCTATAAAAAGACGATCTAACTCTAAATATTCAAAAATGACACTGATTCAATGTTAAGCATCTAACAATGAAGCAGGAAAAGGACTCAATTTTACCACAAACTGCAATACTTTGTCTTTTAAAAGATCTTCGCCAAGTAAATTACTTTGTGTTTGAAGGATCTTTGTTTTTTCAAAAGGACATATACTAAGCTATCATAGAAGTCACCAAACGGCAGATATTAAAAATAAATAGATAGACTACATAATTATAATTTGAAGATAGAGAAAGTCTCTGAAACATGCGTCTGTAAAAAGTCCCCATTATCTTCTACTTTGACAGATTAACTTAATTGAGAAATGTAGTCGAAAACACAGCATAAGGGATTGCATATAACCTTCCCGTCTTAAAGATCCCATAATTGGACAAAAATGTAACCCAATCATACAAAATATATTGCAAACTATAAATCAAAAACAAAAACATCGACTTATCAAACCAGCACAATTTGACAACACTGAAGAGATAATGAAAATTGACAAACTAGCGAAAAGAAAATTGAAATATACCAAATAACAAGAGCATTAAGCAAGTGCTACCACCAAGCCAGAAATGCGAAATCATATGAGGTAGACACATCAGTGCAGAACCCCTGAAGTGAGATATAGAAAAAACATAAATCAGTACTCAGTAGTTAGTAGAATATTTGAGGTTATTCTTCCAAGACTGGGAAAGGGGCTAAGGATCAAGCTTGCAAAAAGGCGACCTGAAAAGCTGGAACACCTGGATTGGTACATTTCTACTTTTGAACCTGCAAAAGGCTTCCTTTGTGTAATTGCCAAGAGAATGTTGACTTCTAGAAAGCCTCTCGAATGTCTTGACAGTGACAGCATGTTTAAAGTAATGATTAAATCATCAACATCATCTACTTATTTCATCATAATGATATGTTCTACACCAACTCCTTCAAAGCACAGTGTGGTGTGTTACCAGGATGCACGATTTCTCCTCTCCTTTCCTTGTTATCATCGACATGTGCATGATGAAAAAAACTTTGAAATCGAAAAAACTAGAATAAGACGGTGAAGGAACACAATTTATTCAAGACGAATAACTGTGCAAAAGAAAACCTCAACACTAAATGAAACGGCTCTTTCTGTAAGATTAAGTTCAATGTAGGAAAGGCAAAGGTACATGGCCTGAATGACAAATCTTCTAAACTATACATTACACGAAAATGAGAAAATATTGTAGAAGTTTCTTGCTACGAATTTCAGACAATACAATGGATATAATGGATTGAATCAGCAAAGCAAACGACTTTCTGCCGACTTGGACCAATATGAAGTCAGCAACTTTTTCAAATTTACAAAATTCAAAATTCACAAATTTCAAACAGTCTTGATATATGGAGTCAAGTCTTGGAGAGTAATAAAAACCATAAATAATAAAGATTTACAATATCAGCTAACATTAAAGGGATACAATAGATCAAGTTAAAGAAAGCAATTGAAAATGGATTGATTGTTTTAAAGAATGACAAGTCATATAATAAAGATAGATCTCCCTTGAAAATCAAAAGGTGAAAGAAAGAGAGAAAGATCAAGAGAAACACTGTGGTCCGCAAAAGAAATCATTAGAAAATCACGGAGTAGGCATTATACAGGCAAAAGCCCATGGCATTGAAGATGAACTCCTGTTTATGTATGTATGGAGTTGACTTAGAAATCAAGTACTGTTTATTGTCAATTAATGCATCTTTACACTCATCTCCAGTTTTTAAAGGTCTCTATTACGAATTAGCCGCAATACACAGATACAGAGACACTAACTTATGCAACTATTATTGTCAACCTTACATATTGTAACGTCATATGATTATTACGCTTTGTATGCATAAACTCTTACGGTTGCATTTCTGTAAATATTGACAATTCAATTTCCCATAGGAACTCCTTTTACGGCTAAAACTGTACCACTTTTACTATGAAGTTTTGAATAAAATCTTATCCTAGAATTGAAAGTTCATATGCACGACAATTTTTTTCAAAGGTCAAAATATAGGGCGGTGTGGCATATTTTCAACGTTTATATGCCCTGAACTTCTCACAGTTTAAATTAATACTAGTTTTCTTAACTACCCCTACCTCGAATAAGAGGTTACCACAGATTTCAATATAAACAAATTGCACATGTATATTTACTGGTAACGCAGAGATCATAACTGGGAACCAGTATGTAAACAAAATTAATTTTCTATGAATATTCTAAATCTCCCCAAAAAAGGCGTGGTTTGAGAAACAGCTGTATTTACAAAGTGTAACCTATAGTCAGTAAAGTAAACAGTTTTAAATAAACACACATCTTTCTATAATTCACAAAAGCAAATAACTACCACTAAACCCAAACAGTCTTGTTATAGTAATTATTAATGTTTAATCTTAATCACATTTACAAATGAAAACTTCAACACGACACATTTTTCATATCTTTTAATTAATCATTATATTATACATAATATTATGCAAATTCCATATATCTATGGACACAAAACCCAACATGTAAAATCTTAGAAGTTCTTTCTTAAAAGAGATAAAAATCTATTTACAAACTTCACTTGTTAACAATCAATTCTATAACAATGGTTAGCTTTATAAAGAAAAAATACTATAGGTTATAAAGGGCCTGTGATTGCCCAACTTATATTTGAGTCAATGTTTTAAAGGAAAGAAAAATTTGTTGCAAAGAGCTTGACATATAATTTTCTATGCAAAGCTTTATGATTTAGATTCAGCAATAAGACCCAAATCAATGTCGTGATTTCAGATATGCATTTTAAATTCAAGCACATCATTATCAAAATTACACTAAAAGTAAAGGACTTAGCAGGGCACAGCATTATGACTGCCATGAATTGAGAATAATTTTTAAACACAAGTTTACCTGAAAAAGTTTATTGTTGGTCACAAGTCATCAAGAAGTCATATGTTTTAAATTGAAAGCAGCATATGATAATGAATCTTAAGGGGAAAGAAAAAGGTAAAATGAAAAGGATATAATCACCTTACTTAAAATTCTGATAGATACTCAACTCTAAATCTGAGGTAGGGTCAGCATAGAATTATCCATGAATAATATAAAGTTTCAGCATATCTACACTTTGGAAGATATAGAGGTTGGCATATAGTTTTACCTGCCTAATGCTACAATTATATATTTTGTCTCAATGATGTTTCCTCACATTATGTTTCATTTGTATCTACACAAAGTACATATATTTAGAAGAAATAACATCAATTGGATTTCAATGAGACACATATTAGATGAGGTACTAAAAAATAATCATTACATCAAAGGAACAACGTTTTTATTGCTGTTCTATATCTTGACATTGGTTGTAAGGTCTTCACTAATGAACTATAAAGCTCAATTAATAGATATTTAACAATGGTGGAAATCTTAATTTTAGGTTGGCATCATTACCACCAACTTTGGATCAAAACAACTTAAGGTCATCCATATCTAATGGTATGTACTCCAACCTTTACAGAGACTATGTAACTTCCAAAAAAACACACTGTTTACATGTACTTCGAAAAGAGCCTCATGTAAAGTTATGCTTGTCAGAGCACATTACCTAGAATTTTATGTCTACTACAAAATTCCTAATTCTTCTAAAACCACCACAATAACATCTTTTTCGGATAAACAGGTTTTTTTTATTGATGAAGATGTTTAAATACAGCATTATTCCTTGTTAGATAAAAAATTATGAGTAGCAATCCTAATCTTGAATATTGGATGGTTAGGAAAAGAAACAAGTCCTAGTCAAGAAATATTTTTATAAAGCTTGGATCCATTTATCTTAGTGATATATGTTATGAGATACATGACAAATGATACAAAGTGACGACAAAAGCTCTTGCATGGCGTATTAGGGGAGCTTAAAAGAACAAATATTTTAACAGCTTATTCTTACACAAATTCAACAACTTCATACATTTTAAGAAAATGTTTTATATAGTTGTCATCCATAATATGCAACTAATCATTAAATTAACTAATATATACATATAGATATAATTAAAATTGATGTGACCTTTAATATCAGATCTAAATGCAATAAATGCGACAGGGCTATAACTTAACATCTTGAGGGAATCACAATAGTTATAAATAACATGTCATTCTAATCAAGTTCTTTCCTCTCAAAGCAGCAACAATAAATTGAAAAAACTACATATGTAGAACTACTAAGTACTTGAGAATTAAGTTCATACAGCATATGTCTTAATCTATAAACTATTCATGGGCAATGTCCTAAAATATCCCATTCATTTGAATGATCATTAGAAACAGGTCATAAACCAAGGTTAAGTTAGTTTTCCTCATGTTTGGTAGGGGTAGAGAATAATTTTACTTTTTTTTTTTAAAGTACTTACATTATTTTTATCACGCAATCAAATCTTTGCACTTTTTAACTTTTAGCACTTTTAAGAGGAAAACCAACAGGGCTAAAAAAATGAACTGTGATATATAGTCATAAACAGTAATTTTAAAGTTCATCATTAGCACAACACAGGAGATAATAGGAAACTTTATTCTTACACTATACAAATGGAGCAAATAATTATTTGTATACCTAATACTTGTACAATGGCTTGTAGAAAAATAAGTTTACATGTCTCTTGAAACATGCCAGGACAAGATGAGTATCTTGTTAGAAAAACCCTTTAAAACTTCAGTAATGTTATAGGTAAAAGGCATATATTGAAGAAATATCTAAGGAAAAGCAGGTTTACAAACAAAGCAGGTAAACAAAGAAAGCACAAAACATTAACAAATATGAAAATGTACTGGAATAAACAACTAATTTAGATTTATGTAACAACAATATATAAATAATACAAAGTAGAGTTCCCTTGCTGAGGTTAAGAGTTGTACAAAACTGACTTTAAAAGCATCTATGGTATAATTGTTTAATTTAAGTAAGAAAAATTTTTAAAATTATAAACCTCAAATCCAAGACTGCTTATTTATTTGTATACAAAATCTACTCCAGGTAATTTTGTTCAACAGCTTAGTCCATTGAAAGAACTCTTTACAAATAATTATTCTCTGTTAAAAACATGTTAATAAAACAAACCAGATTTTTTACAATACAGTTTTTTAAAATAATGAATAAATTTGGTATATATGAGGAAATCTTTATCAAAGTATGAGAGATAAATGTGCAAATTAATGTACAGATATTTGAGTAGTCTTTTCACAAGTGTTCAAAACTCATTACTCTGAATCAATTCATTAGTAAATATATAGTTCTTTTGAAAAATAAAAAGGAGCAATCTTTCCAAAACTGATTTTTAATTTACTAAATGCTTAGATATTTAAATTTATATGCATTAGTTTTGTCAATGAATCTATTCATGAATACAAATTTTGATTTATATGTAATTATGAATTTGAAGAGAAAACATTTTTTGTGAAAAAGCAGGTTTATCATTCAAACCTGATTTTTTTTCTTTTATAAAGTAGAAAAAAATTATCCTTGAACAAAAATCAGTGTACAAAGAGTGACAAACAGTTTTAAAAGTAAAGATAGGAAGTGCAATAAATATCAAGTAGGGATACCATGCTCTACAGAAAGTGATGATATAGCAGGATAGGATACCAGTTTGTACAGGAAGTGCAGTAATGGCATGATGGGAAACCAGGAAAAGAAAGCAGAATGCAGCATCCATGCAATCACTGTCCTCCTAGGTTGCCTCCTAGGTTTAAACTGGGTAACTTTGGTATAATGGATCTCGTCTGTGAGACAGAAAAAAAGAAAACATTTTAAATTGTTTAACTATTTTGTTAATTTATCAATGCACCACTATTCTCTCTCCCTATCAGATAACATCACTGGTTGATGTTTGAATTGTTCTTTTGTCTTATTAAATTTTTAGCTCTAAAGAAACAGTTTTGAATGAAATGCATGCACTTTTTTCAATCCTTAATACTACTAAATACCATGCCAAAAAAGACATATAAGTTGTTAAAGGGCCAAACTATTTGAAACCTTTTATACCACCAATCTACCTTGTGGGCAAATTCCTTCCTAAACAAGAAAAATATCACCTCAAATACAAGATAAACAGATTTCACAAAAATCATTATGTTTATTAGAAAATCATAAGTCAAGTGTTAATTATTGGCCTTAATTTCTGCAACAGTGTAATCATCGAACTAAAAATGCAAGGATACAATAATTACCAACACATCAATAACATCATACCAAATATGGATTTATAAAAGATCTCAAATGTGCATTTTCAAACAGATTGTGTGGCAGTAAGATGCACTTTTTTATATGTTCATCTATAGCATCATGGAAACAGTTATTGCATACATAAAGCACTATTTTGAGTTTTAATGAATATATGATGAAACTTCATACTAGAAATTAGGGTAGTTGTTGATCGCCTAGATGTGACCTAGAGAGATAAAATATGTACCCTTTTAATAGGAAGCAACAAAACTACAAATACTATATTAGTTTCATACACCTTATCGCTAATCTCGGCTGACCCGGCCGCTTGAACTTTTGACGTCATACACAATCACTTTTCCATTGTGGCTTCAGATATTTTGTTTTATGACTTAAAAATTTTACATGAACCTGTGTGATATCCAGTAATGGTGAACAAATAGCGATAAGGTGTATTCATACCTGTCAACAATGTTTTCCTCAACACAAAAGATAACAGAGGATAGGCTGCCTTCATAAATTATCATGACTTAAGGATATAGTTAGTTGAGGTTTTTGGAAATTGATTTCAGATGTTTGGACTCTTTGGTTTTTCATATCAATACAGGGTAAAATAATTTGCCACATAACACACATTTTTCTTTTCATAGAAGTCTTCAGTAGCTCATATAAGGCCATTTTCCAAAATTTAAGCAGATTCTTAATTTTTGTTCTTTCGATTTGAGACCCAAATAATACCAATGCAAAAGTAAGGTAAAAGTCCAAGTCAGCCTTTTCCCGCCATTTTTTAAAACTCAAATATCTCCAAAAGGAGCTCCATGACCTATCAATATTTTTAGCTTATTTTGTTCCTTAACTGGTGCTCTTTCGACATGTAGTATCAATTTTAATTTCTTGATTTTTAAATTTCACCTAAGTACATCCTTAATAATATCTTCAAGTTTATGAGATAGAAGTGATCAGAACAGAGGTATTTTAATGGAATAGCTGACTTTAAAAGTTTAAAGTATATTAAATGTGAATAATTAAAAGTATTGTTACATTTGTCCTACAGACATGTACAGATGATGATTTCCTGGACCAAATATATTTGACCTGTAGCTGACTTGGTCATGAAGCTTACAATGATTCTATGTACTAAATTGCTTAATGTCATTGAGAAACTCACCAAGTCACTACACTAAAAGTTTACTATTGAATCTAATTAAGACTCCACCACTTATAAGGTAAAATGTTTGCTGATATTACCTACAGGTATAGAAAGAAAATTGATAGCATCTGACCTATAAGAGTTGTACAAGGGAATAATGACCAGAGGTGTATTTAGAGGGGAGCCAGCCCCCCTCCTTTTCTGGGAAATATTTAGTTGGTTATATAGGGTATCACTGAAGCATGATTGGAGTGGGCTCCCTCTTAGGCAGTCAGTTAGCCCCCAAGTCCCCAACTTATGAAAATTTCTGGATCCGCCACTGATGACTTTCTGTAAAGACTTTATTTCTTCATTTTGTAAATATCAAAACATTGGTGACAAGAAACAAAACTGTGACCTCTGATTGTTTTACATTACTTTTGATTGAATAAAATCTTAAAACTGTCATGCATGTCATGGATTCAACTTTCTAGAAAAAATGTAGAGTTGACAGGTATGAAAGGTTATAAAAGTATGAGTAAAAGAGTGTTAAGGAATTGTTACCAGTTATGATAATAGCATAAAATAATACTGAAGCATAAGATAGACAAAAAAATAAAGAAAATTGGAAAAAATTGTGAGCAAATATATCTACATAATATCATAATTATTCAAAATGATTTCAGTTTATTTTTATATGGATGTTTCAGGTAAAAAATGGCAATATTGGGGGTACATTATACATTAACAGTAAATAAGTGTTATATCCATACTTTTAATCTTTAATAATCCTGGCCACAAAATAGTCATTATCTTTCTTCAAAGGTAGTAGAAGCAAATAGTTTATCAATTTAGGATCAGTGTTTTTCTAAATGCTAAAATCAGGGAATCAAATTTGAGGCAAGACATTAAATTAATACAACCCTAATTATTTCATTAAAGTATCCTTTTTAAAAACTCAATAAACAACAAAATACACATAAACATTGATAACAAACAACAATCTAAAAATAAATATTGCACTGCTGAACACAATATACTAATTTAAATTGTAAAATTAAATAAAATAAAAGAATAAAAATATCAACCAATTCATTTACAACAAGTGAGATCTAAAAATCTGACTAATTTTAAAAGCTATTATAAATTGCATAAAGTAAATATCTCGTTAAAAAGGCTACTAGTTAGGGTTATGTATGAACATGGTTTAAGCCTACATTCGACAAAAGAATAGCTCAGCATCACTTATATTGCGCAAAAGACCAATCTAATGACCTCCAGCCATCTTGATAGCCACAATAAGTAAAACAAATTTAGCTGGTATATTTCTGACCATTTTAACAGCAGAAGATATAAGAGAATAATCAAACAGCTTATAAAAACCAAACAAACAAAAGAACTGTAACTCAGTAGCATCTAACTGGCATTAACCCATGAAGCCAATATATTGGTATCCTGAAGGGTAATACAAAAATGAAAATACACAGAAAATTAAGACAATAAGAAAGAACTGGCAAGACAGAGTACTAAAACAGTAATAACAGTTAATCCCTAGACATTAAACACATGTAATTATAGTTTAACATTTTTACATTAATATATAGTAATGTCAGTTATACTGGTTATTAGGTAAGACTGAATGAGGATCATTTAGAGATTTACACAATATCATCTGATTCTCTTAGTTGGTCAGGGATAAAAACAAAGTAAAATCAAGTAATCAGACATGAATTCCCTTTGAATTCCCTTTTTTTTTTATATTTAATAAATCAACACTCAGTGGTGGGTTCCTCAAAAGCAAACACTACCTCTTTTGGTGTGGTGAGCTAAAACCCTATTGAAGAAAGAATGTGACACCTGCATGAAATGCCATTAAAGGAAAAGCTGCAATTGTGTACAACAACTGTTAAAAACATCAAAGGAAAATGGACATTTATCCTCACTAAGGACTTTCATTTCTATATTACATTGTGCACTCAAATTATGGGTACTAAATATTACTGATTCGTTTTTGTATTAAGGTTTAAAATTTACTGTTTTAGTAGTTATTTTCTTTGTCAACTTCTATACCTAATCAACATGGAACAATAGCAGTATCGAAAATCTGTACTAATTGCAGAACTTGCAGCATAATATGAAAAATCTCTGAGCTCCATTATCTAAATTATTAATTCCCCTATAAAATTTACATCAATTATAGTACAAAAGATACCAAGAAAAAACTGGGTAATAAGGTTACAAGTTCAATAAACAATCATTACATTCATTGTGAAAATCACAGAGCCAGCCTGTGTCTTTCAATCACTCAATGTTAATTCTAACTGTATTTACAAAATGAACGCATAAATGAATACTCATGCCCTTGATCCCTGCAAAGGCTTGAAAATAAAAATACTATGAAATAAATACAACTGTGTGTGTACTAACTACATGAATAAAATACATGTAAAGCATATTGGAGAAAGTTAAATCATCAACAAGATGCAACATTTATCAACTTTACTGTTTGGTAATTTGAATTTTTGATTGAACAATATTGAGATGTAAAACCTACTTAAAAACGTAATGCTAATGTTAACCTCAATGTTATAGGTGCAAATACAAGCTCCAGAAAAGCAGCCACAAAATTATTTTTGCAACAGAAAAATTAACAGCAGAATGTTTAACTTTTCAATCAAAATAATTATTTACTTTCTATACTATCAAAATATATAAATTTTCTATAAATTTTTTTGTCATCTTTTTGATCTTATTAAATGTATTGGTCAAAATAAAACTTATATCTTTTAAATATAAAAATGAAAAAAAACTTTGTAAATTGACTTGTATTAAATGAAAAAAATAAAGAATTAGGATCATAAATATTACATTAATTGGTTTGTAACAGTTAGATATAACTTTGTTCATTATCTTTTCACACAAGTGAAAGAACAAATTTATTTTGATTTTGAAGTTCAGATAAAATTCCTAGGTAATATCATATTTACAAAACAACAGCAAAAATAAGAATAACAACAATGGTTAATAAATGCAGATTTTGTTACTATAATTGTATTTTGTTCACTCAAATATAAAATGTTTTTTAATTCAAGCTATAAAACAGGACCATTGGAACAGTTCTTAAACTGCTACAATTGTAATCAAAATATTAAAAAAGAAAAAATAGTGATTAAAAATGTAATATAAGTAAAAGAAAAAGAAAAAAGCACTTCTTCATTCGTTTCTCTCCAAAAACATCATCTCATAACAAATTAGAATAACATATTCTCTTAATTTGTTTAATACTTTTGCTATATAAAATGTGCTTTTGCGTAGGTTATATTTTTCTAAACATAATTTTGTTTTAGTCCACCATTTTAATAGATGAAACCCCGTTATTTTATAAAATGGTTGCTCAGACTACTATACTGGCCAAAGATAACTACCAAATCTTTAAGCGTGTTTAAAAAAATATTTTATATATTTCAAAGAAATTTGATATTTCATTTTGTCATTTCCATTAAAATTCTATGTTCATAAAACTATTAACTAACACTGAAAAATATTTTGCTTATATATCACATTGTTGTGCAGTACATGAAAGACTGTGCCAATAATTTACACATCATTCTGTGTTACATACATGTGTACAAAATGAATGCCTCATAAACAGGGAAGTTCACCAGGGATATTGTGATATTCTTAAGAATACATAAAAGTTTTGATAGCCTAACCTTTTTTTTTAAACACCAGTACTTTTTTTAACAATCAGAGCTTTTTATATGATAAATTTGAAGAACATTTATTAAAATGATCAAGGTTATAACCTTAGTCTTCATAATCGTACAGTTTATAAAAACAACCAATCATAAATCAAAGAATGTGCATGTGACCTGATGGAAGAAATAATGAAACTCTCATGGGAATGTTATCACAAAGATTTGGTCCAATTTTCATGAAAGGTGTTTTTTGCAGTTCTTTTTCACATGGTTGAAAATAATGAAGCCATAAGCAAAGTCTGACTTAGCTTAATTCTGATAAGGATTAAAATAAGGATAATGCAAAGCAAACTAAAATTAGCTCCTTTAAGTTAAAATTTGAAGAATTTTAGAGCATTTCCCTGATGAACCCCTTAAAATAAATACTGTACATGTATCACAAGCAGAAAGATATTGACAACAAAAGTGTAAACAAAATCAAATAAGTGTCAGGTGTGCTTGAAGGCGGAAAAGTTGCTGATTGCTGGAAGTAATCTTACTTTTTTCCGTGTTCCACTTAGAAATTCTTTGTACATATCTGAGCGAAGGTATCGACTGTAACTATCACTTTTCATTAATTTAAATATATGGTCCTGAAATAAGAAGCAAAATTAAGTTAATATAATTGATCATTTATACAATAAACTGTTGAGACATGGAGATTTGAGTTTGGTTATAAAGACAAGCTGACGGACAGCAACATTGCTGATAAATTTAAAGTCATTGGACCATCACCTAGGGGGAAGGGCCTTCAAAAAGTGTTGATATCAAGCCATATTTTATTTTAAGGAGTTGTTACATCTATTTCTCTTATTGTTAAAACTTTCTTCAGTAAAAATTCAAAATTTGGCAAAATTATAGTCGTTGTGATCTAAACAGTTTTAGTTCAATGATTGGCTTAGGAATCAAATATAAAAATCCGATATTTTAAAGCTTTTCATAGCATTAGAAAGGAATCAAATTTGACAAAAAGAAGATTTTCTGATGAAAAATATGACTATTTTGTATATAATTGAAGAAATTTATCAAAATTTAAACCAGATAACAAGTATAAGATCGTTGGTTTTCACGTTTGAATGGTTTTAGACTAGTAATTTTGGGGCCCTTTATAGCTTGTTGTTCGGTGTGAGCCAAGGCTCCGTGTTGAAGGCCGTACAGTGACCTATAATGGTTTACTTTTTTAAATTGTTATTTGGATGGAGAGTTGTCTCATTGGCACTCACACCACATCTTCCTTTATCTATAAACTAAAAAAAACATAATCATTTGCTTGATAACATAAGGAAAAAAAGACATGCCGGATACAATACACAGCTTATATCTGAATAGTGAACAAATTCCATCTTTTTTTCTTCAGAAGTCTGTTTTTCAGATTTTACATGACTTTTTTTTTAATCATGGCATTCAAAGGAAAAAACATTCATATATGGATATAAAATTCATAAAATATCTATTCTCAAATTTTTCCATCTATCACCAAAAAAAACATGAAATAATTAATCTTCATTAGCCTGCTTATTTATATCATGATTTTTCCCCCATGAGACAAATGATTTATATGACAACTGCATTACTCGTTAATAAATATTTATACTTGAATTATCTCCCTTAGCACAATACAGAGCATCAACTCAGAATTTGAGTAGGAATCTAAAATGTACTACTAAAAGACTTTTTATAAAGAATATAGCAAAGATAAAATACATTTTATTTTAACATTACAATTCTAACAGTTTACAGCATAAATTTAACATGTGATGTCAGACCTTATATTTTCAAACAGGTGATTAAATTTAAGTTTATCATGGGCTAACAGCAATCCTACCTTACTGGGAGAAAAAAATTGTTCAGATTGGTTCTATCTCAATCCAAAATAGATAAATTAGGACCTGAACCTTGTGATGTGAACATAGGTATTTTTATCTAAATAATTTTCATACATTACCTGAGCTTCTTCAAAACAGTATCTATCCACATGATTTTCTATTCGACCTCGTACTAATTCTGATATGCGACCTTCTACATTAACTGGATTATGAGCACCTGGAGCTAAAAATTCTCTGAAAATATATAAATAGATATCACTGAAAAATGTTGTCCAATGAAAGGAAGCAGTCTGAATGCCAATTCTAGTAGTGGGTTGATAGTGATAAAGCATGTAAATATTTTAAGCAAATTCAATAATACATGTTTACAGAGAAGATACAAAAACAGATTGACAAAAGTATGCTGACTGATGTTTCTCTTTGTTAAAAATTGTATAATCTTGTTTAACATGTTTTATTCTGTATAAGTTCAGTCTTAATAATCATATAATCTTATTTCTCTAATTTTTCGTCAATGTATCCCTTTCTGCACCCATTGTATAAAAAAAATTTAATCAATGTGTTGTTCGTTTGATCTCAGTTCTTCATTGGTTGAAATCCGATTGTGACCTCGACTTTCCTTGTTTTCCTCTGAATTTCCTATTGTGACTTCATATAGAAAGAACACATCTTTTTGCAGATCAATCGCAAAGAAGGAATAACTTTGCCTGCGTATTGTTTGAAAATCACTGGAGAAACAGATTCTACCACCAAATCTCGTGTAATACGATATTTATCCACTCTTGATAGTTAAATTTTAAATTTGAAAATTTAACTGTCTCGAGTGGATAAATATCGTATCACACTCGTGGCAGTGGTAGAATCTATATGTAAATCATGCCTAGCTTTACACATTTATTGGAATTTATATAGGCAAGATCACATTTGGAATATTTTTCCCAACAAGTGTTTCAACAAATGTCTGTCAAAAGTTTGTTTCAAAGGTTGTAACAAAAAAGACTAGTTAACATGTATTTGGACCAATTGAACAGGAGACGTTCTTTTTCTAAATATGGAATAAGAAGAAATGACGTCTTTGAAATCAATAATCCAGTGAAAATTCTGTTCCATTCAACCCATTGTAAAAGACTTTATATTGTTGACTCATTTTTGGTAATAGCCATTTGGCGTTGCTCTGTATTTATACATCACACTTTTGTGTCATTGTGCTATGGTCATTTTTTGTACACTTTTCTTTCATTTTTGCTAATGTGTTTTGTCTCTAGTCTATATGCAGTAAATTACAGTTTCCAATAGTCAGCTCAGTACACAATTCTCATTTTTGAATTGAAGTCTACTTACGAAAATATTTCAGTAACTTTAAAATTTACTTCTCTAATAGGTAGACATTTTAAATCTTGACATGCTAACCAAAATCTACAAATAGAAAAAAAAATATCTATCTGAAAACACTGTTTACCTCAGTATCTCAGGATTTGTTAAAAGCCAGTATTTTCCATTGTTTTAATTTGCAATTTATTTGCATCATTTTCCTGGGAAATACAAATCTTCTTTTATTGATTATAGTAGGCAAGCTGTAATAAATATTGATTGTCACATATCATTTCAATATATGTCTTACTAGCATCCCAATCCTGTATCAGTCCAAGGCTTAGCAATACATTTCCAAACAGTATTTTATTCATCATAACAAATGTATCAATAGATATAAGAAGATGTGGTATGAAACTCTCCATTCAAGTCAAAACCATTATAGGTCAAAGATATTTTTTTACTCAGGTAGATTAATCAATGAGTGATAGATTTCTCTTAGAATCAATTTAAAGGTCTGAGTGAATAAACTATACAGAGAACAATACCTGTTGTATTTGTTAGATGGGACAATAGAACTGCCAAAAGTTTAAATGGACAGGTAACTATCAGGTGAATCTATGGAAAGGTACAATTGGGTTTGCAATAAATAGGTGTGACTACTTACTTTAAATTTTCCCCACTGAATTCTTTATCTAAGAATTTACTAAATTGTTCCTTCCCAGCAGGATCACATAGTAGTTCTTCTATAGAAAAAGCCCATCTTTTTACTCTGCGTTGTGGTATATCACGAGGGTTGCTACAAAATATAACAATACAGATTTCTTATTATTTTTGGGTCCTGAGAAACATTCAAAACATTATTTTTTCATATACACAGCTATCAAAACTAAAAGGTTCAGTGAAAGGATGTATTATGATCACTTGGATATCTCAAATACAAATTGTAAGAGGTTTTGTTAAATGGTGTGCTAAAACAATAAGGTACTGAGTAAAGTTTACCAATCACATAGCTATCAAAATTCTATGTGGGAAATAAATCATTATGACTTGGGCTGATTAAATGCACAAAAAAAACCTACAATGGGCCTTATGGCTTAGCTGTACATCTCTATGTTTTTTCTTGATACTTAACTAACTTAATGAACATTTTCCACTTTCTACATAGTGGGAAAAATCATTCAAAGTCCAACTGGGAGTAAAAGAAGGTATGTCATTGTCAATGTCGATATGGTCATTTTAAGGATCCTTGACCACAACAAGTTGACTTCTGAAGTACTTATTTTTGTAAAATATCATCTCAATCTGATACAAACATCAAACAAGACAAGCTTTTTATTACGCTCTTTACATTTCAAGTTATGGGTAATAACTGGCAGGATTGTTAATGCATCTTCTCTATACATATGCCCTCCCGAATCCCAAAAATAATTTCAAAAACACACACACAGATTGTCAATAATCATTCCTATGCATTTCACAATGCTTTCAGTACTGAAAATTTTAACTTGACTTACACTGTTTTTTCCTGTTCCCAGAAATCTATATAGTCTGAGATCCATGGATTAGAAGGGTCAGGAGGAGTAATAAATGCATCAAATTCAGCATACTGGTCAAAATATGATACATAACTACAAAATAAAACATTTTATTGGTGCTATTTTGGCTTGAGCAAAAACATCTTCATTTTAAAATTGTCCTAAAAATTGCATAGAAATAAGGATATTAAACTTCTTTGATACTGATGCTGCTTTGATAATGACATTATACAATGTAACATTGATATATGACTGAGTAATTCAATATCTCAGAAATCAACACCATAGACAGCAGCCAAGTGTACATAGTTTCAATTGTATATATTTTAGAACGTTTTATCTGTAAATAGTTGCTGTCTCATTCTCCGTCTAGCAGACTTATGTCCTAAGTCAAGAACCTGATGTTTTCTTTTGTTGATGTGGTTCATGAATGTTTCTTGTTTTTCATTTTTTATATAGATTAGACTGTTGGTTTTCCTGTTTGAACGGTTTTACACTAGTCATATTTTGGGGCCCTATATAGCTTGTTGTATATACCTCTCTGTAACCTTGGAAATTTTTATTCTTCGTTTTTCTAATTTTTTCTTTAAAACTTCAATCTGAAATAGATACAATTGAATATGAAAGATTTTGTATAAAAAGACTGTATTAAAATTCAGAACAGATATTTGTATTACTTAAAACTTTTCTTCAGAAAAATTTTAAATAAAGAGAGGCTGGGTAACAAAAAGTAACATTTGCAAAATCTGTAAGTTGATTCATTTCATATATTGTATTCAATTCACAAATTCTAAATATTTTATTACACTCAAGACAGTCAAATCTTAAATATTTCAAATGCTCGGCAATCCTCACATTTTAAATTTGAAAATTTTACTGTCTCAAGTGGATAAATACTGTATCACATGCACTCAATGCAGTGGTAGAATCTTTATTTTTCAACTGACCACTTTGGTAAAATTTGTAATTGACTGTAAAGGCAGAATTGGAACATCCTTTTACTAAGTCATATGTGTGTCTTAATATGCCAATCAAAAGCTAGGAACCTGTTGGTCATGATTGTTTTTCTTAGATGGTTTTATTGTAAATCAATCTGTCTGTTTTCCTTTTGAATTGCTCCTTTTTTTTCGACTGGGATTTTTATAGCTCTCAATACATTATGTGTTTTACTCATTTATAAAAGTTGCATTGTTTCAGGCAGTTGTTGTCAGCCGTATCATTTGGACTTTGGTGGATAGCTGTCTCAATGACAATCATACATACAACATCTCTTTACATCTTTATGGTAATATAATTTTATTTTCTTGTTTAAAACTTTTTTTCTTGTTATCTAAAAGGTTTTACTTTTTATATACATTTATTTTTAAAGAAATTGGAGAAATATGTTAAGAAAGTCACACTTGAGTTAAGCCCTGAAACAATGTGTTTGCCTATCTGTTGTATTTGTGATCAATGGGGGATAACTCTAATTGCCTTAAAGATTTCTACAAGTTCCTACCTCATGCCGTAAACTTTCACATGGATTGTGTAAATCTGCCTCTGATACACTAGGACTTAACCTACCACCAGGGACAGCATAATTTGGCTAAAGTAAAAACAAAGGTATTCATAGTTTATGTGATATTTTTTAAATTGATACAATAGTTATTTCAAAAGATATAAAATGTTAAACAATACTTGCTTCTTATAATATTTGTATCTGAGCATACAAGAATAGTTGTAAAATGATTTTGCCGGGAATTTAAAATAACTGATATTTTAAAATTTGATTTTTCTACAAGATTTTTATTCTACACTGATCTAGTCCAAAATGATTATGACGTCTTCAAAGTCTATTATACTTTACTGCTTTGATGCCTTACAGTGATGTCAATAGCGCTTCTCATTTTTTATATAGATTAGTCCCTTGGTTTTCCTGTTTGAATTGTTTTTGACTAGTCATTTTTGTGCCCTTTATCACTTGTTGTTTGGTGTGAGCCAAGGCTCAATGTTGAAGGCCATACATGGACAGAAAACATCACTCAAAACACATCTTTTATTTATATGGTGGGAATGCTTTGTGGTAAAGATCATAAATATATCATTTGACTACAATTACGTAGATTTTTTTACTTCAGTCTTCACATGATTTACATAATGTTTTATTTAATATTTTTGTTTATTCTTTTAAATTCTAATTACAGTGATGGCCATAATTGACAGTGACAAAATGGTAATAAATGTATCTTTTAACAAATGAAAATAAGCCATAAACAGAATTTTTTAGATTTTTTTTCTTCTCAAATATTGACTTCTGTATGGCTTTGAACAATAAAAACAAAGCATACTGTATAGTTGGCTACAAAAAGCCCACACATGAAAAATATGAACCAATTCAATGGTGAAAACTAATGGCCTAAAAAAACAAAAGCCAATTACTTTTAAAAATCCTACCCTTGTCATTTTTGAGTGCCTGTTCATCCGACATGCCTTCTTTATATCTACTTCTGTTGTATTTACACATCCTGGCTGCAATAGAAATACATGCTATCTTATTAAATGAACACAAAAATTTATATTTATTAATAAAAAAAAATCTATCCAATACTCTCGGGGAAAGATAAACTTTTTTACAATTTATTAAGACATTACAAACAAAGATTAATTCATCATTCAATATTTAAACAAAAATATGTTATTCTATAAAATTCCAGAAATCTGTATTTAGTCATCTGTTAACTGAATAGTGATCCCCCAAGTATAACTATGTTGTAGCATTTGTCACAATAAATAAGTATAAGACAGACTGACACTGTGACTTATATTTCATAGTTCATTAAATCTTACAAATTTAAAAACCTTATTTAAATTACATTATACTGATACATTCAGAACAAAATTTTAACTTTTCAGTTAATGATGATATCTCCTATAAACAGAAGGAGATTTGGAAACCAGTCAACGAGACAGCAACTTAAAACCACTAGATGTGTTGGTTCAGCAAGAATGGCCCTGTTTGGAAAAAAAGCTTTAAGCCATATTTTCGAGTGGAAAGTCCAAAGCCCATAATTTTGGCAGAAATCAGCGGAGCAGAACCAAATGTAGACTTGATCTGTAACTCATCACAGTAGACTCACACACTAAAAATCAGTTCAACATATGAAAGCCTTGCAGAATGTCAGAATGACTGTTTAGGGTAACACTATATGACCCCACCTAAGACCATAAATAAAGCAACAGTCATCCAGTTTGCTAAGGTGTCTATACAATATGGCAAGTTCCAAATTGTCCTGAGTCTGTAAAAGGTTGTGAATCAACAGGAACTTCAATGGATTGATGACATGAATGGAATGACCCCCATGTGTACAAAAATAAACCCCTCAGATTATGTCTTATTTTAGCTTAGGGCTTTGTTTTCTTCTGTGTTCAATTTTGTATTTGAATTTTCATCAAGACTCAACAAATATAATTTGGAATTGATTTTCTATGACTGATAAAATTACCAGTCTGAGGATATAGACTTGTAAATAAAATGGACTTCAAATTCAGGGCAAAAAATGGCACTTACAGATAATAAAACCTGTATAAACTGGCCAGCTTCAAGACTATGGAAAATATTCAGGTTTCTGTTTTGACCAGAAGTTGATGACTTGTGATGTCTAATGTATTTCATGTTAAAAAATTGTCTGATTGTAAATAAAAAACTGATAAATACAAAACGTTAAAATGTAATTTCTTTGTACGATATTTGTTTTGAATGTTCTTATTCTGTGTCTTTAGAAATTTTAAAAAGAAACTGGTTGTTCCCCAATTTTCAAAAAAAATATTAATTTAACCTTTTTTTTTTCATATCCTTGTATGTCAAATATTCCCTGGTAGCACAAGTCTTACTCCTTTATGGTTATACTTAAACTAGACTAAAAACAAGAATGTGTCCCCAGTACACGAATGCCCCACTCGCACTATCATTTTCTATGTTCAGTGGACCGTGAAATTGAGGTAAACCCTCTAATTTGGCATTAAAATTAAAAAGATCATATCATAGGGAACATGTATACTAAGTTTGAAGTCGATTGGACTTCAACTTCATCAAAAACTACCTTGACCAAAAACTTTAACCTGAAGCGGGACAGACGGACGGACGGACGGACGGACGGACGGACGAACGAACGGATGAACGGACGCACAGACCAGAAAACTTAAAGCCCCTCTACTATCGTAGGTGGGGCATAATATAAGCAAATATCATTATCGACTAATAACCTACTTATCTGACATTACAACTCATTTTTATGATAAAAACAGCTTTAAATGACATTTTGTAACTATCACTTATTTATGTTGACTTATGAAAATAAATCGTGGGATGGGTCTTAATTATCAGTTACTTAAAGATCAGCTCTATCAATTCAATTATCACATACATTGTAATAAATATTCAATCCAATGTTTGTAAACAAATTCTCTTATATAAAAATGAATTTACTGTTTACATCGAACAACAAATCATAATATTTACAATTTCTTTTGTTTTTTCAGTGGTTTTATAAGAGATCTTGATTTGTAAAGTGTTGTAAACATATTTTGTAAGATTTATTTGTCCTTAGTTGACACACATTTGGGTCGATAAACTACATTTGAACCTCTTTTATTTCATATTTCATTTAATGAAGTATGTATGCTTTTAAGGCATGCCTGTATAGTACAGGAATGGTGGACTATGAAACTTTTGTCAAGTTGCAAGAAGTATGATCCTTGATTGTTTTTTGTTGGGTTTTTTTTTTACAAATAATCTCGATACTCCAGGAAAGTCTGAAAATATTAATTGCAATTAACCATAAAAATAAAACAAGAAAAGGAAAAATATTTAAAAAGTATCAAACTAAACAATCAAACTCCAGAATGTATTCAAGAAATGAACATATCCCATGGAATGACCATTTGATACCATTGTCTAACTGTTCATGAAGGTACCGTATGGAATTGCATGGGTTTCCACAAAATTTCATACAGAAAAAGCTTACACATTTAGTTGTGAAAATTCAATAAGGGGTATTCAACTTTTTAAAGCTGGTTTAACCTCTCTACAACTTGTGTCTGTATCAAGTGTAAGAAGACTTCTTTTTTTGGCAGGTTATACAAAAAGGTACATCTTTAAACATGGTTGTTAGTCCATACATTTCTCGCAACTGGCTGGGAATTATAAAGTAGGTATGCACATAGAAACTGAAGGTTTTCCAATAGTCTTCATTATTACTCAACCTCTCTATTTATATTTATATCATATGTTTGACTTTTCATTTAAATTTATACCATATCCTTGACTTTTATATAAATTTATCCTGTATGCTTGACTTTTCACATAGATAATCCTGTATCCTTGATTTTGCCTCAAATTTATCCATCCGATTACTTACCACAGGTCTATGAACATCCCAAAATGCCCTTTCTTGACTGTCTAAAACTTTTCTTTCCAATTTATCTCGTTTTTTATCAACTCTGAAAGTAAAAAGTTTTCAAGTCATATTGTGTCAAACAAGAAAATGTATTATGATATGAAAGTTACTTATAAAATTGAGAATGGAAATGGGGAATTTGTCAAAGAGACAACAACCCGATCATAGAAAAAACAACAGCAGAAGGTCACCAACAGGTCTTCAATGTAGCGAGACATTCCCGCACCGGGAGGCGTCCTTCAGTTGGCCCCTAAACAAATATATACTAGTTCAGTGATAATGAACGCCATACTAATTTCCGAATTGTACACAAGAAACTAAAATTAAAAAAATACAAGTTAAACTATTCTTCCAGACATGGAAAAAGTAAAATCACAAAAATACTGAACTCAAGAGGAAAATCTAATCGGAAAGTCCATAATCACATGGCAAAATCAAATGACAAAACACATCAATAACAAATAGACAAGAGCTGTCATATTCCTGACTTGGTACAGGCATTTTCAAATGTAGAAAATGGTGGATTAAACCTGGTTTTATAGTGCTAAACCTCTCACTTTGTTGACAGTCTCATCAAATTCCGTTATATTTACAATGATGCGTGAACTAAACAGACATAATAAATAAAATAGTCAAAATATGGGTACAGTAGTCATCATTGTGTTTAGAACATAGCAAATCCTTCTTAATTAACAACAGCAGAGCATTTAAAAACATGAATCCACATTTTCAAAACACTGCCAATGTGTATCAACAATTATCTGATGTTCTAAAAAATGGTCCCATTGGCATGCCTAAAGTGCCTCTCCTTTCATTAGCTGTAAGCTCTTACAAACACCAAATTCAAAATCAATATTATTGTAGCTGTTCAGCAAGAGATGTTGAAAGAAACTTTTATTATATATATTCGATATTGCTTATAAGTAACAAAGTAAATTTGATTATCTCCCCTTTAGCATGATCTCACCTTATTATATTCTATGTGTGCATTCATATTTTCCAAATAACCTATTATTGTCACTATAGTATTTTTTCATAGTTTTTATACGCCCATCAAAATTTTGACGGGACGTATTATGGTATACAAATGTCTGGTGTCCGTCCGTCCGTGCATCTGTCCGTCTGTCCAGGGTAAACATGTCACACCGTAATTTGAGAACGACTTATCCAAATTTCATGAAACTTCATATATTTGTTTCTTATGATGGTCAAATGATCTGTATACTTTTTGGTGAAAAAAAGATTTAAACTTTTTGAGTTACGGCACTTTATAACTAAAACAGGGGTGTGTTTTTTTTCACATGTCGCACCGTATCTCAAAAACTTTTCTTGATTATTGCTTAAAACTTTACACACTTCTTAGTTATATTAATCTTAATATCTGTATACTTTTTGGTGATGATTCAAAATTTCATTTTTGAGTTTTTGAGTATTTTGTAAAAAAGGGGGAGGTTTTTTTTACATGTCGCGCCGTATCTCAAAAACGATTTATGATTATTGCTTAAAACTTTACACACTTCTTTGTTATATTAATCTAAAGATCTGTATACTTTTTGGTGATGATTCAAAATTTCATTTTTGAGTTATTGAGTATTTTGTAAAAAAGGGGGAGGTTTTTTTTTACATGTCGTGCTGTATCTCAAAAACGATTTATGATTATTGCTTAAAACTTTACACACTTCTTTGTTATATTAATCTAAAGATCTGTATACTTTTTGGTGATGACTCAAAATTTCATTTTTGAGTTATTGAGTATTTTGTAAAAAAGGGGAGGTTTTTTTTTACATGTCGCGCCGTATCTCAAAAACAATTTATGATTATTGCTTGAAACTGTACACACTTCTTTGTTATACTAATTTAAAGATCTGTATACTTTTTTGTTTGATTCAAAATTTTATTTTAGTGATATTTTTAAAAAAAAAAACAGGGTGGGGGGGTTTCACATGTCCCGCCGTGTCTCAAAAACAATAAATGGTTATTGCTTAAAACTTCCTCAGAAACTATTTATGATTATTGCATAAAACTTCCACACAAGACGTCAAGCGTATCATGCGCTCATGGCGCAGCTGTTTAGTATGAAATTCAAAACAGTGTAGCTGTGGCCATTGATTGACCCATCAAAATCATCCATTGACTGGGACAATTTACGTGAACGTTTGTCTGTAACAACCACTGTTCATGACGTACCTACGATAGACATTTAAACTGTGGGGTCAACAAAGGTTTCTTAACGCCTTTAATTATAAAATAATTCGAAAAATTAATCAGGAATAACCTTTGTGTTTTGATTTATATAATTGATATAAATCAAAATATCGTGTTATTTCTGATTAATTTTTCGAATTACTTTATTTAGGTGTTGAGAACGTTTGGTGACCCCATAGTTTAAGTGTCTTTAAAAAGTACATAGTGAGCATTGGTCGTTACATACAAACGTTCACCTAAATTGTCCCAGTCAATGAATGATTTTAATGTGTCAATCAATGGCCACAGCTACACTGTTTTGAATTTCATACTATTATAACTTAAGTTATAAGTTATAAGTTATTCTGTAGCTATTCTCATTTTCAAGTTTATTGAAATGAACAAGTAGTGTATGTTTCATTTTCATGTAATAGCTGTAACATTTAGGTCAAATATGATCGACACAATAGTTTGAACATGTACCTGGAAACTTACATTCATAAGAGTCTTACTGGAAAAATAAATATACCTTGATTGGTTTAGCCACAATAGTTTATTAGTTTATTAGAAATAAGCATTTTGAGTCAAGGACACTTATATTTTCCACATGTCCATAAGACTTTGCTGTGTTTACATTTTGGCCTACATCAAGGATTCCAAGGGATCCTAAAGGTAAGAAGCATTTAGCTTACTGCCTCACATCTCTGTGATTTCTTTGTATTATAGACATTACTACATAAATGTTTGGTTTGTACATAAATACAAGAATTTTATTTTTGTAACTGTGCCTGTTATGTTATTTACAGAGTTGTTCTGAAAAATAGTAACACCTTAGTTTATGTTTATATACAAATATCAGCTGTTCCTGAGATTGTAAACTATTATCTACATTAATAACATATTATCTCTACTATGAATATTCATTCAAGCTACCTATGGAGAGAAAACATATATCATAATTGACAGCCATAGTTATTGTCCCTTTTAGTTTTGAGTTTTATAAGTAGTTTTCTAATTTGTTTACTTCTGGACTTTGACAAGAGTTAGCAAAAATCAGAAATAAGCCAACTATGTAAAGTTCCATTCACATCTACTTAGTGGTATTAAGGAGTAGGAACCGATGGACAAATGGAAAAACATTGACATACAGATGTCTGATTGATTCTTTAAAGCCCCAAAACATTTTGTTTGTGAGGGTTATAATAAAAGTTACATTTTGACATAACAAGTTCTCTAATAAAACTTTAATTTTGATATCACATTAGATTTTCATCAGAGTGCTTTTAACCTAAAAAGAAAATAGTAGTAGGATCTAAATTCCAACAATCAACCATTGTCCAATGTTTCTGAACAAAAATCTAAACATAGTACATGGCGCACTATCATCTTCTATGTTCAGTGGATCGTGAAATTTGGGTCAAAACTTTAAATTGGCATTAAAACTAGAAAGATTATATCATAAGGAACATGTGTATAAAGTTTCAAGTTGATTAGACCTTTCCTTCATCAAAAATTACCTTGACCAAAAACTTTAACCTGAAGCGAGACAGAGGGACAAACAAACAGACATACAAACGGAAAAACATAATGACGTAGGTGGGGCATAAAAATATTTTCAAACCTCATCTCATACAGTGTACTCATAAATTGCTAGTAGTCTGTTGTTATTTATGTATTATTGTCATTTTGTTCATTCTCTTTTGTTTCATATTCTAACATTGGACTCAGACATCTCTTAAAACTGAGTTTCACTGTGTGTATTGTTGTATGTTTGTTTTTTGTCTACATTGGCTATAGGTATAGGGGAGGGTTGAGATCTCAAAAAACATGTTTAACCCCGCCACAATTTTGCGCCTGTCTGGCCTTTGTTACTCTTGTATGATTTTCAATTTTAGTTTCTTGTGTATAATTTGAAGTTTAGTATCAATTATCACTGAACTAGTATACATATTTGTTTAAGGGCCAGCTGGTGCTTGAGTTTCTCCCTGCATTGAAGACCCATTAATGGCCTTCAACTGTTGTCTGCTCTGAGTTCAGGCAGGTTGTTGTCTTTGACATATTCCCCATTTTCATTCTCAATTTTTATCATAAACACTTAACATTGATCAGTGAACCATGACAATGAGGTCAAGGACAGCTGAACAATGTCAAAATGATATGAATTATAAACAAAACTTAACAAAAGTTGACCTGTTAACGAAAACTTAATGCTGAATAATAAACCATGAAAATGAGGTTACGTTCATGTTAACTACATTAAAAAGGTATATACTCTTATATTCAATCCACAGGCAACATACAGTTGACCTATTATTTAGAGTAACTAAGGAAACTAACTAAATTATTCTATACACTTTCTCAATTTTACTAAATAGTGTTCACTTATTTCTTAGAAAATTGCTGAGAAACTATGCTACATGAATAAGGCTGTTAGTTTTTCTCTTTCGGGGCCTTTTATAGCTGACTAAGCGGTATGGGCTTTGCTCATTGTTGAAGGCCATACGTTGACCTATAGTTGTTAGTTTCTGTGTCATTTTGGTCTCTTGTGGAGAGTTGTCTCATTGGCAATTATACCACATCTTCTTTTCTTATATACACTCCTTAAGTACTAAATAAAGCAAATAAAAACCTATTTTACACCAAGTCACCTCAGCATTATTCAATCAGCTATAAATCTGAGATGCAAAAGAGGCAAGACAAAACAATCATTCTGACGAATGATGCTTTAATGTGATATCTAAATAGTGCAAAAATTAATTAATGTTTATTCTGAACTAATGGTTTCTTATAAACCCTAGCATAAACTTAAAACATGGTTATACAATAATTACTGCTGCTGCACTTGGGTACCTCTTAGGAAGACTGTTTTCTTTACCTGAATTCTAAGAAGCTTTTTGCATATATTGTTTTAAAATTCAAGACTTACAAAATCAAAGTCGCATGAATGAATTCAATCAGGTTAGGATGCAGCATTTTATCTTAGAATTGTTTGAATCGACAGAAGGTTTGACAAGTAGCAATGATTATTCAGAAATGTCAGCAGTTTTGTCTAATGGCAATTGGTTTTTTTTACTAATTTTCTTCCAAGACATAATAAATGGATCATTTACCCTAAGTGTTGAGGCAATTCATCTTAACAAAAAAAAATGAAAACTATTTCATGTAGCAGAAACGTTCCATGGTTGTTAAAATCATCAAACACAATTCCTAAAAGGGATTAGAAGCCGTCTGCCTTTTATAATTTATCTTGTATTCTAATTTTTTTTCATGTAAACTGCTATGTTTGACTGAAGATGAAATCTTAACAAAAACTTTAAAATCATGAAATGGGATAATAATGTAACATTTTCAAAAAATTTATTGGCAAATGGGCTCTCAAAGAATAAAATTAAATTATCAAAAACATCATAACAATAAGGAGATGTGCCAATGAGATAACTATCAACAAAAGTTTTTTAATGAAATGGATGTAAATCTTAGATGTAAATGAAAATTATACATGTACATTGTATTTCCATTTGTAAAAAAACTAAAGTACAGGGCTATAAATATCATAAAAATGTCAAAACTTTTACAGAATTGTACAACAACTACCATGACATATTAAGGAAATAGGATTCTAATAACAGTGATTAAATGAAGAGTGGTATTGCACACCAAACTTGTATAGTTATATTATTAATAAAGGAAGTGATATTAATATTGTCCTTTAAATCTTTTATTTGGATTAAAAAAAAAGACATATTGATCAACAGCTCTTGTTTAATCAATTGGTATTTGTGTTTTGGGGGATAAAACAATAGTTTGCTCATCTAAAAACAAGTAAGGAGTACAAAAATTAAAATATTTTCACAGAATTTTATTTATCTGATAAATTTTTAATTTAAATTTGATCATTTTTGTTGAATACTAGGTCCATAATATGTATTTATTTCAAATAGTTTGACTCAATCACTTTTTTTCTCATTTTAGATAAGGAAAGCAAATCTGTCATCTATCTGGCAGCCTAACAGTTTCATCAAATGAGAATCATATAAAAATAAGAAGAATATTGAATTAAGAATCCCATGTAGGGTAGTTAGAAGGGATATGTTTATTGTTCATATAACTATTTTCACTTTTTCCAGGGACAGTCTAAAATTTTCATCAACGTCTGAAAATCCCTGATCCTCTTTTATATCAATCTAGTAGGGTTTTTTTTCCAATTCATATTCTGATCTGTAGTATGCTTTTTATGTTGATAATGGATGTACACAACCAATAAAGTTTTTACAGAAAACAATATAAAAATCTAAAATGAATAAAGAATATCCCCAGGAGCTTAAGGGAGCCTTGAAACAGAATTATATAGTCTAATCAAATTCAACCTAATCAAGCACAGTTCAATATCAGCATAATGAATATAGCAATTACATTTAATTGGCTAAGAACATGACAATATTATCTTTAATCAAAATCTTAAAGAAAAACTCAATGCTGTTAAAACTGCATAATCTATTTAATGATTTTTAGGAGTCAAATGTTCTGAAGAAATGCTGTTCCTTCAAATTAATTAAAGTTATCACAAGTTTTCATCTTTTCTTATCTTTTATGTAGCTCATCACGACTGCATTCTATTGCATAGGAATATAGATAGATAATGGTATAGTGCATCATAGTAGATAACGCATGTCTTATAATCAGTGCAGTAGGAAGGGAAATTTTAGGTCATTCATAATTTTGAAGGAAAATTCATTGATATTTGTACCTATAGTAAATTGTAAGATTTCTATCCTCACATGTTGTTCTTCAATGAACACCTTAGGTTTTTCTCACTGACAAATATCCAAACAGCCCCTTTAATTTATATCAAACAATTCTTCAATTATCAATTTCCCTAAAACTTGGCAAATTTTATAAATGTGACTACTTCATGGCTTGAATGTGATTATACTGGCCTTTTTTTGTGAGACTTCTTGGTGTCTTTGAATTTGTGATTTTACTCTTTCTTGGGGGACTATTTGATAATTTTGATCATGTGATTATACTTGATTCTTTGGGGGACTATTTGATGGTTTTGATTTTGTGATTATAATTAGTGGTTTTCTAGGAAGAGCTACTTGCTGGTTTGGATTCTTGTGATTAAACTGATTTTTTTTTTGTGAGATTTCTTGATGGTTGTGATCATGTGATTGAACTGGATTCTTTATGAGAGCTTTTTGAAAATTTTAATTACATGATTATACTAGATTCTCTTGGGAACTACTTGATGGTTTTGATTATGTGATTATTCTAGATTCTTTGGGAGACTTTTTGATGCTCTTGATTATGTTATTATTTTGGATTCTTTGGGGGAGCTATTTGATTCTTTTGATTATGTGATTATTTTGGATTCTTTGTGAGAGCTATTTGATTATGTGAATATTTTGAATTCTTTGTGAGAGCTATTTGTTTATGTGATTATTTTGGATTCTTTGTGAGATCTATTTGATGGTTTGTTTATGTGATTATTTTGGATTCTTTGTGAGATCTATTTGATGCTGTTGATTATGTGATTATTTTGGATTCTTTGTGAGATCTATTTGATGGTTTGATTATGTGATTATACTAGCTCCTTTTGAGACTACTTGATGTTTTTTATTATGTGACTTTAATGGATTCTTTGGGAAACTATTTGATGATTTTGTGATGGGAGACTACTCATACCATTGCTTTGATTCTGTGATTTAATACTGGCTTTTTTAGGAGACTACTTTAAAGCTTAAATTATGTGTTTATACTTGATTCTGTAAGAGACTACTGGATGGTTTGTTTATCTTCTGGATTCTTTGGGATACTCCTTTAAGGTTTTGAGTATGTGATTTTACTGGATACTCTGGTAGCCTATTCGATGGTTTGATTATGTCATTATAATAGATCTTTGCAAGACTACTTGAAGTACTTGGTGACTTTGATTTTATTATATTTTACTTCTCTTTGGGGATGTATCATTTCTATGAATTTTCAATATTTTAATTTTCCCTTGCATCACTATTACTTTTGCACTCTGCTGGTCTTTACTTTATAAACTTACTTAGCTTGAGCCTCTGCTTGCATAAAAATAAATTCCCATTTCCGTGAGAACATTTTCTGTAACCGTGCCAAGTTTTCTGCCTCATAGTCTGCTAGTTCTAATCTCTGTTTGTTTTGCATCGTTCTCTTGCATAAATAAACAGCTAAGAAAAATCAAAAAATCTATATGATTATATATTAAAATTTTATATACTCAAATTACTACTGAATAAAGTTACATACATAATCATGAGGAATAAATCAAATTTAAATTGTATCATCAAGCTACATATAAAATCAAATTTACAGTGAAAAAAAGTCAGGTCGTGAACTGAATTACGGCTTCCAAAAAAAACATGTAGTAATGATTTCTGTGTATAAAACACAAGCTTCGAGAATAACCTTCAACATGCATTCAGGTTTCTGCGAAAACCTTCAACATTCATGCTTTGATAGTTGAAGTTTTGAAGGTAAACAACAAGTGCACATACTGAAATGTCTTGCTAGCTTTACTGATCATTGATTTTATGCTGAAAGTCTAAAAGATTAAGGATTTATTACTAGTATCACATAAGCACAACATTTTTCAGATCCACGAGAATGAGTTCAAGGTCAGATAAAGCCTAGCATGTCAGACAGACAATTATCAACTAGTCCAGACACCAAATAAAGTTGAAATAACCCTTTTTGTTGGATGTTTAGATCAGACTAGAAGAAATGAAATAACCAATATGATGTTTGTGAACTCCTGTTTAGATAGGGACAAAAAAATTGTGAAGGTCGTAGACTTTTTAATGAAAAATAAAAATCATTTTGACAAATTTCTGTGAAACTGCTGAATCACTATTATATGCAAATGTGTTTAGAATAAAGGCACTGAATACCCCAGTCTTAAAAATGTATACATAATTATAACTAGTTTAACATAATTGGCAATACAATTAGGCTAATACCTGTGGTTCAATCCTACAGCTTTCCTGTCACAAAAATAGGTTATTGGCATTTTACCAGATCTCTAACTTATCATAGTTTTTATAACCTTTGATCTAGTAATTTCAAGATAAGAACAGATCTGCCACTCTGCAAGGGACAAAATAAGTATAGATCTACTTCCCTACAAGGGACAACATAAGTATAGATCTACCTCCCTACAAGGGACAAAATAAGTATAGATCTACCTCCCTAAAAGGGACAAAATAAGAATAGATCTACTTCCCTACAAAGGACAAACTAGGGGCAGGTCGCCTCCCTACAAGGGAAAAAATAAGAGCAGAACTACCTCCCTACAAGGGACATAAAAAGTAGATCTTCCTCTCTACAAGGGACAATGACTTTGATAGCTTAAAAGTAATGTCTAGAACCCCAAATGTAAATGCCTCAACACCTTAAAGGATAGATGGAAGCCTTACATCAAGTCATGATCTGATCTATTCACTGTATTGTAATAATTCTATTATAAGTTTGACAATGTTGCAATACAAATAAAATATGTTGAATAATCCGTGTTCCAAGATTTAAATCAAAGTAAATATCAAAAACAAATCTCTTTGTTTGATTAAAAGAAATTTCCAGAAATCAAAGGCAGAACAGTATAATAACCTTTGTCTAACTTGATCATCAACATTAAATGAATGCTACCCAGATGGGTTAGTTGATACATCATAGAAATTCCAACTTTCATACGAACAGATTATCCCTAAGGATAAGTGTAAGGTTTTAACACAGTTCTAATGTTTAAGAACAATATTAGCATTAATTATCAAAGACTACAAGTCTATGATGAACCATAAACACATACCATTTTATTATGAATATCTTTAATCAAAGCAATGTTAACCATTTTTTATGTCTATCTCCTTTGAGGATGTAGTTATGATAGTTAAATTTCATCAACTTTAAATAATTGTCATAAAATACATGCTTATGAAAACTAGAGGCTCTCAAGAGCCTGTGTCGCTCACCTGGTTTTACTGATGCTTTGGAAATCATGTAAAATCAGGTTAAAACATAATTAATAGTATTACATTATAGATATTAGATATTATTAGAAACTATAATGATATCTAAGATAATAACAAACAAGTGTGCATACCCTGAAATGTCTCGCCTTCTTTACTAATCATTGATATTATGTTGATGGTCCTAAATATAAAGCTTTATTACAATTGTCACATAAACTTAACATTAATCAAGAAAACTAAACATTGAACCATGAAAATGAGGTCAAGGTCAGATGAACCATGCCAGGCAGACATGTACAGCTAACAATTCTTCCGTACAACAAATATAGTTGACCTATTGCTTATAGTTTAAATAAAACAGACCAAAACACAAAAACTTAACACTGAACAATGAACTGTGAAAATGAGGTCAAAGTCATATTAAACCTGCCCGACTGACATATAGATCATAGAATATTTCTATACACCAAATATAGTTGACCTATTGCATATTGTAATAGAAAAAAAGACCAAAACTCAAAAACTTAACCTTGACCACTGAACCATGAAAATGAGGTCAAGGTGAGATGACACCTGACACCTAGGAATGTACACCTTACAATCATGCCATACACCAAATATAGTAGACCTATTGCTTATAGCATCTGAGATATGGACTTGACCACCAAAACTTATCCTTGTTCACTGATCCATGAAATGAGCTCGAGGTCAAGTGAAAACTGTCTGACCGGCATGAGAATCTTGCAAGGTACGCACATACCAAATATAGTTATCCTATTTCTTATACCGGGTAATAAGAGAGAATTTAACATTACAAACAAGAATGTGTCCCAAGTACACGGATGCCCCACTCGCACTATCATTTTCTATGTTCAGTGGACCGTGAAATTGGGGTCAAAACTTTAATTTGGAATTAAAATTAGAAAGATCATATCATAGGGAACTAAGTTTTAAGTTGATTAGACTTCAACTTCTTCAAAAACTACCTTGACCAAAAACTTAAACCTGAAGCGAATGGACGCACAGATGGACGAACGGATGCACAGACGGACGAACGGAGGCACAGACCAGAAAACATAATGCCCCTCTACTATCGTAGGTTGGGCATAAAAATCTTAACTTTTTTTCAAGTAGTCACTAAACCATGAAAATGAGGTCAAGGACATTGGACATGTGACTGACGGAAATTTCATAACATGAGGCATCTATATACAAAGTATGAAGCATCCAGGTCTTCCACCTTCTAAAATATAAAGCTTTAAAGAAGTGAGCAAAGGCCACTACCACCGCCGCAACCGCCGCCAAATCACTATCCTTAGGTCGAGCTTTCTGTAAAAGTTGCAGGCTCAACAAAAACTGCAAAATTTCCATAAAACTCAGAGGCAGCAACACAGCTGTCACGGAATAGAAGTTCCTTCATAATATAAGTTCCAAAAGGAAAATATATTCTGGAATATTATTTCCACAGGAATAAATATTACAGTATATGTTCCTAACGGAATAAATGGTATAGGATATTTGTTCTAACAGGAATAGATATTATGGCAATGTTTATAATAAAGTTTCCATTGGAACTTCTGTTAGGTGGAACAAATATACGTTGACACAGCAAGGGGTTGCCGGATTTGTCTGAAAAATTCAGGGCAGATAAATCTAAATCTGATGAACATTTTTACCCTGTCTGATTTGCTCTAAATCCTTTGGTTTCAGAGATATAAACCAAAAACTGCATTTTACCCCTATGTTCTATTTTTAGCCATGTCAGCCATTTTGGTTGGCAGGCAGGATCATCAGACACATTTTTAAACTAGATACCCTAGTGATGATTGTGGCCAAGTTTGGTTAAATTTGGTCCAGTATGTTTCAGAGGAGAAGATTTTTGTAAAAGTAAACTGACGACGACGACTGACGATAGACGATGGACGCCAAGTGATGAGAAAATCTCACTTGACCTTGAGCTAATAATTAGACCCTAATAGAAATAAAGATTTATTACCATAATCTGTATTCTCTGGTTCTCCACATCTTGATGGCCAAAAACATGGGGTCTGAAAATAGATATTATAATTGATATAATTAAAGTTTTCTATAACAACAGAGTGGACAGAAAAGTCTCACCTTCATGTTATGATGATAGTATAAAACAAATGTTGAATTCAAAAGAGGGGCGCCAAAGATACCAAAGGGGTATTCAAACTCATAAATCCAAAACAAAGCCATGGCTTAAAATAAAAAAGACAAACAGACAAACAATAGTACACAAAACGCAACATCTAACTAACCATTTGTCGGTCCCTTTCACTGACCTTATCACAAATTTTAACATATAAAGTTTATAAAAAGATTCAAAGTCAATAGACCATGACAAAAGTTAAACAACATAGGCGGATCCAGGGGGGGGCCCCCCTTTCGTGGGAAAAATTTGGTTGATTATATAGGGAATCATTGAAGCATGACTGGAGCGGGCCTCCTCTTAGGTCAGTCAGCGGGCCCCCCCTTAGGAAAAGTTCTGGATCCGCCACTGAACAAGGAATATCCAAGAAATAGTTGGGTTGCTAATACAACTGCATGCCAAATATTATTGATTCATTACAAGTAATTTCCCTTAAAATGATGTACTTTTGAAAAGACAACTTTCAAGTTCGTTGCATTTCCATCACAAAAATTTTGGTTTTCATGCCATCATTTGTGCATTCAGGGGCATCGAACGTCTCTTCCTTCCCATATTAAGCGAGTGGTTAAAAAATAAGATGCTATATTGCAAGAATTAGCAAATTAAATTTTTATAATTGATAATAAGCACTGCTGTCATTAGGGAATCTTGATTAAGGACCTTAAGTACAAACAATTTTTCAAGTTTATCCTGTATAATGAAAATCACAAAGACTCTTGATGAACTTTAATAATGAAGGGATACAGGCAGTTTCTGCAGGGATCTCCACATCATTGTTATGTATTTAAAAAATAAAGGTTAAATTTTTCAGTGAATAAGTTGCTCCAAGAAAGCCACTGTACAGTCCTTGGTTTTAATCCCTCTACTAGCTTTTTCAACATCTTACAGTGTGAAGGATAGCAATAACAAGTCAGTCTGTTAGAATTATTATTTCAATGCATTTTTTTGTCCATGTGTTACCATACAGTACACCAATTACCCCTTCTCAATGTTGTATTAAGATTGTACTTGTTGTGAATACATATATACAGTAAGCAAACAGCTGTTGCAGCTGCTAATTCTAAACATATTAGGTTAAATATCATATATAATAAAACCATAAGGTTATATATAATTTTGACACACATAAATAAATAATGTGCAATAATTGGTACATTTTTACTGTAAGTCTATAAAATATAATACAATCATACAAAGAATATATAATTTTTGCTGCTAATTATAAGTTAATTTCATACTAGATAAACTAGCAGACATTTCAAACATAATAACAACATATAATATAAGTAGTAACAACATGTTGGTGCACATTTCTGATCACGTCAGTTTCTGCTTGATAATTTAAGTCATATCTGCAAATTTGTGTTTCATCTATCCACATTTTTTTTACTATTTACTTTCCCTGTATCATACAATTAAGTTGCATTTTCCATTACATTTTTATAATAAATGACAAATACAGTTCACAGCATTTATAAACATCACAGATGAGGTATGATTGACAATGAGAAAACTAACCACCAGAAACCATTGTTAGGACTTGGGTGTACCCCTTTTTCTAGATAAACAAGCATTCTGTGAGTATTGCAGGTCAATACAGTCCCCTAACGGTTCCAAAAATCATTGTAATAGAATGGATAGACAGACAGAGTGCAAACCTAAAGTTCCGTTCAACCTCTTCAGTAATATCCAAAGAAATGTGAAAAATAAGTTAAAAAAGATTCAACTTTTTTAGATACAATTAAATTGTCATTTTACTTTTACTTTCATTATCATGTTATGATATTATTTTATCATTAGTATTTGAGCCTTTGAGAATGAAAATTTTAGTTGAAAACTGAAGGTAGGCAAAAGACTATTTCAAATTTATTACTATGAAAAAGTGTTGTCATGATTATGGAAAAGGCCATTTATTTTAAGTTTTGTTTAAACCCTATATCTGTGAAATTTATTGTACTATATCTATGACACATTTTACACCAAATCAACCAAGAATAAACATTGTAACATTAATTTAACAGATTCTGACCACAGTAAATATTTGACTACATTAATGTTCATATCACATTATGTTCATTTGCCATGATAACTTCCAAGTGCTCTTGTACTCAGCAAACAAAGAAATTGGCCATTGCAAATCAACAGCTATAAATTCTTAAAACAAAAGTTGAGTATGGCAATTGATTTAAAATAACAGCTTCTGTCCATAAGCTTATGATCTGCTTAAATATGTCAAAATTTCTTGTTTGTTATGGTTACTTAAGAGCTCTCATAAAATGCAGTCCATTAATTATGTTCTCTAATGGGGGTCTTAAAAAAGTTATCCTTAATTATTTTTTTCCTTTTATGATTGATATTTTACGTTAATTATTCATAAATAAAATGAAAATGCATGCCACATAGGATTTATGCTCAATATCTTTTTTTCTTTAGCCATTATATTTCAAATGAATTATTCAATGGCACTAAACTTTCAACACTAATACATGAGATCATCCCGTGCAGCCAAAACAAGAATGTGTCCATAGTACACAGATGCCCCACAAACACTATCATTTTCTATTTTAGAGGACCTTGAAATTAGAGCAAAATTCTAATTTGTAATTAAAATTAAAAAGATCATTTCATAGGGAACATGTGTACTAAGTTTTAAGTTCATTGGGACTTCAACTTAATCTTAAACTACCTTGACCAAAAACTTTAACCTGAAGCGGAACAGACGGACAGACCAACAAACAGACGAATGACCTCGCAAACAAACAGATGCATAGACAAAAGAACAGACGAACGACCTGGCATACAAACAGACGCACAGACGAACAACCTGGCAAACAAATTGACGTACAGATGGAAAAAAATAATGCCCCTAAGTGGGGCATAAAACAATCTTGTAGAAAAATGTATGCATATATATAGGGCTGTTGAAGGCTGCACAGTCCAATTTGGTTGCTTAAATCAACATCATTTGTCGCGTGGGGGGGGGGGGGGGGAGGTAGTCTTCTCTTTGGCAATCAAGCCATATCTCATTATTTCTATATTAATGTAACCTGTGAAGAATTACTAAAACTCGTTTAATATCAATAGTCTAATATTTTATTTTATATTTATCTGATCACAAACATATCATCAACATGTCAAATTTAACAAAATGTCAAAGTCAATGGATTGATGGGGTTGAACAATATTCATGGGAATCAAATGTACCAGTGCAACAAGATGGACAGTTGGGATCTCAAAAACCTAGTTTTACCCAGACACATGGTCATGTAGTTGTCTTATCTTTTTTTTGTTTTTGCTACTAATCTAAATCTTTGTTGTCAATTAGAAAATAATATGACGATGTCATATATAAAGTCAATGGATTACAACTGATGGATTCAGTCTTAATTAGATACACTGAAGCTGACGTAAATGCAAATGCATATGCTAAATAATTCAGCTGTAAAGTGCACTCATTATGATCAAAACAAGAACTATATGCTTTTAAAATATCCTCATTCTTTTTCAAGACATCAAAAGCAATTTATTGACATCCAGATCAGTGAGACATGCATTCAAATGAAAAAGCAATACAATAGAACACATCTCTTCACAACGATTCAATAGTAATTACATCACAGAGAATGTCCTGATTCGTAATAATCTGTAATTTACAACTACACAACCACAATCGATGACAACAATCTGATAACTTGTTGCCTATTGAGACAGCAAGTACACAGATACATATTGGAAAGAAAGGTATTGACTCCTAACTTCTCCAATGGATGGAAGAAAAATACCAATAAGTAAAATCCAATCTTTTCCTAACTTTTCAATATTACTATCATGGTTACAGTAGCCCCATGGGAGGGAGGCAAGGTCAATTGGATATGATTCCTTATTGAGTCTTGGTACATAGGATTATCTAGAGGTTATACTATTTTGAGTTTCCTTAGTATATAAGTTGAAGTATCTCTTTAAATCAGATGAGTTTTAGACCATTTGAATGAATGATTGGATTGGCATTTGAGGTTTTAGTGAGAGACCATTAAAGGAACAGTTTGAAAAAGTTTAATATTATTCGACCAAGCTTTTTGCAGAGAAAAAATGTACAAGAAATAAGCATTTCAATGAGTCTGGGCCCATCTTGGACAGCAGACAAAAAAAAAGACTGCCTTTATATAGTTTTGAAAGGACCACTCTACTGGTTGGCCCAGCAGTTTCAATATAAAATGATTCAAACCCTGCCAAAACAGTATTATCTCAATAACAAAGGAATCCAGTAGAATTGTACTTTGTTAACCTTGAGTAAGGACATCAATGTTTTATATTTCTAATCTGATAAATGGTTCATGATCAAAAGGGAAATGAAGCATATATTTGTTTAAATATTACTTCTCATTTTTGTCTTTTTATTCTGTATTAAATGGGAACAGGGACAGCAATAAAGATTCTTTTCACTTCAGTCAATGGGAAATATGATTTTCATTTGTACAAACAAACAGAAATTTGTACATATATGTGTGTTTGATTAACCAAGTGTAGAATGTTTTGTCCAAACAAAATTGATTATTTCCTCTGAGAGATGAATCCTAATATGCAATGACAAACACATGATTGGTTTCGTTATAACTCGCTTGAAAATATTGATGAAACTAGAGACGGAATAGTAAAGATTCATTTCTGATGACCTGTAGCATTTGATGGGAGATGTATGGTAGATATTTGACATTTCATTTGTGAAATGTGACAATAGATTTTGGTTAATATAAGTTGTAAGTTGTTTCTCATGGTTTCAAGTAATTATGTCCACTGTTTCATTTTCTGATGTTTTAATTCCTTGATTTGGCAAGACATCAAACAATATAATTCTGAGCACATATATTTTTTTCTCCATATTTCACAATAAATTGTACATAGAATCATATATGCATCTACATTGTATGTACATCAACTCTCCAAATTGATTGGTTTGTTTAGCAATTAAAGGTTTGTTTTACCTATCACCCTGCTTGAGACATTATAAATTAGATTTTTCTTTACATTTCAACCAAAATGGATTACATCATATGTATATCATACTTCTTTTTCATTTATTTTTTTGTACATAAATCAGACTTTAGTTTTCATGGTTACAGTGTTTCGAGGCCTTTTATAGCTTACGATGTGGTAGGAATTTTTCACTTTGTAGAAGGTCTAACAGTAAACTATAGTACACAAAACACAAAGAAAACAAAAGACTATGCACACAAGAACCCAAACAAAAATCAGATGTGGAAAAGCCAAAATTGGGAAACTGAGATCAATCGATCCTAATTGTCAATTTATAAATGTAAGTCAAGATATCTAACCACAATAGTTGCAATTCGAAGTCACTTGGACAACCTAACACAATTGCCAGTTTTTCTATTTCAACCCCTCTGAAACTTAGAACAGATTAGAGAAAACCATTCCTTAGCTGTTGCTGCTGCTGCAATCTACACAGATTTATAAATAAAAGATCAGTTCTATAGATTATGCAGGGAAACCATGTTGATCTTGAACAACATTGTGTCTTAATATTGGGCTTATTATATAGCAGAATCATAGGTGTATACCACCAAATCATGGTACGTCACATCCGGTTGTATATGAAAATAGATCGGAAAAAAATATTCCCTTGAATTTGACAGTTGTAGGTAATTTAATACAATGTAATCCTACATTTTATTGCAGTAAAAGATTTTCTGTGTCATAAACATATGTCTTGGGTATTTCAAAGCACCATTATTTTTTTATTTGGGATTTCTATAGAATATTTTGTAATCTTGAGGTTACATGGTGACTAAACCTTGTACACAGATAAAATAAAGGGAAAATTTGATTGGTTAACTTCCAGTGATGGTTATTTTCTTATATGCAGTGAAATGTTATGTGAATTTTTTTCTATAGTACTGGACAGGATAAAAATTTACTCATGGCAAGTATTCTTTATTTGAAACAAAGATAAATTCTACTCATTTTTTTGAAAAGTGAAAATTTAACAAAGACATATAGGGGAAAATCAATGGTGGTATTAAACCTTAAAGATCTTTCACCATATTCAATCATTAACAAGATAAATGATGTTCCAAAATAAATTCATATACTTCCAATTAGTTCATTTATCAAATACTAATAGGTCAATGTGACAACAATCAATTATAAGTTTGCTTTATAGTGGTTCTAGAAATAAGAAAATTGTAATGAAGAAATTTTAGTCATTGACTAGTCTAATCTAAATTACAGATTTGTTGATCTGTCATGAAAAGTCACTGTGAAATAGGACTCATTCTGGAAGCTTAACCTCACTGCTGGAGCATGAAATGATTTCATCATTAATATATAGAACTGTATATAATTTTGGTCACACTAGGTTGAAAGTTAACTTAAGGGATTGCAAACAAAGGAGGCATGTACACACACAGGAGGGTAGAATTATTAGAATCAGTAACACACGTACAGCGCTGTCAGCCTTATTCATTGTAAGAAGTATTTCCTGAATTTTGGGTTAGCCATTCAAAAGGCTTCCAACAAAGATCTAAATTTTGAATTGATTTCAACCTTCTATTATTATTACTGTGAATTGACTGTTAGTGTTGCTCTCCACCAATTGCAACTCATTCAAAATTTTGACCAAATTGCAATTTGTTTTATTAAACCAAATTGTTCAACTGGTCAGAATATTGAACAAATTGTTCAGTCAAAATGTGAAAGTGCAAGGTGATAAAATAAAATATACTTACAATCCTATAAGACTTTAACTCCACTTTAATGACGTTGTGACAAAATTAGTTTATCAGTTTGTATAGTTATATTATATTCATTTCCATGCTGAAGAGGAACTGTTTATTTTGAATTGCTATAAAATTGTCCAAACTAAGCTTTCATATAGTTTTTCTTTATAAAAGTATTCTATATTTATAAGAATCAGATATCATTTTAAATAAAACATCATATATTCAGTAAAATATGTGTGAAATAACAATATGCTATTGATAAGTTTTCAGGGGAGATAACCTAAAATATTCTTCTTTTGAATAAAGACTTTTTGAAAGAAAAGTTATTATCTCCCCCATGGAAACTTCCTACAAACATATATTGCAATTTTACACATATTTTACTGAATATGAAATGTTTTAATTCACATAATGCTATTGATTCTTATAAATATAGAATACTTTTAGAAAGAAAAACTATATGAAAGCTTAGTTTGGACAATTTAATAGCAATTCTAAATAAACAGTTCCCCTTCAGCATGGAAATGAATATAATATAACTATACAAACTGATAAACTAATTTTGTCACAACATCATTAAAGTGGAGTTAAAGTCTTATAGGATTGTAAGTATGTTTTATTTTATCACCTTGCACTTTCATGACTTGGCTGTGGTTTTGTACATCAGTTGGTTCAAATTTCTGACCAGTTGAACAATTTGATTTTATAAAACAAATTGCAATTTGGTCAAAATTTTGAATGAGTTGCAATTGGTGGAGAGCAACACTAACAGTCAACTCGCTGTAAGTGCATAAAAAAACTCTTAATGTTATATTTACATCAAGATTTCAGATTGTTTGGGTGTGCTCAAAATAAACCTCAATGAAATTTTAACAAATCATAAAAATCTTACATTTGCACTATTAAAGTTTGCCCTTAGATATAAGCCAAAGTGATTAAATTGATATATAACAGTTTTAAGGAATAGGCTTGCCAAGATTGATTTCATTGGTTCAGCTTTTTTAAAAAACACATGTCAAGAAAAAATGGTTAATAAAATGGAAAAAGGTAAAAATATGGTGGATAAGGCCATTTTACAAGGCAAGCAGTAACAGAAAAATTGAGCCACATTTACATGATACAAGGCAAAATAAAAATCTAGTGGAAAAGCCTAGTTTACAAAGCACACAGTAACATACAACTCTGATGGATAAGGCTAATTAAAACAAGGCAAGCAGTAACATAAACTGTAGTGGATAACTATCATAAGGCTAGATTACGGCAAATAGTAACAATCAAAGAGCTGATAGCTCTGAAGTGGAAGAAGGTGAATAAAAGGTAACTTGAATTACCATAAAAGCAGCCCCACTTACCCAGGCTGCTTTGTTCCATTATCGTTAAAATGTATTTTTTTTCTTCAAACAAGAAAAGGTCATAAGTACATGGATTTCCCATCCGTACAATCATTTTCTATGTTCAGTTGACTATAAAAATTAGGTAAAATCTTTAATTTGGCAGTAATTAAGAAGATCATATCAAGAGGAACACATGTGTACTAAGTTTCAAGTTGATTGGATTTCAACTTCATCAAAAACTACCTCGACCATAAACTTTATAACCAGAAGCAGGACGGACGGACAGACTAGAAAACATATTGCCCATAAATGGAGCATAAAAATAGTAAGACTTGTTACATACCTGCCAACTTTTGAAAGTTCCCATATGGGTTTTTACTGCACAACAATTTTAAACGTTACATTTTTTAGCGACGTATTTTGCAAGATCTGGATTGTCTAGAAAAAGTGTCATATTTGTATGATGAACTTACATGCCTTTTCCTTAAGTCTGTTTGCATGATTCTAGTTATATATTAAATCGGTAGAAAAATTATACATGAAGCTAGCAGACCAGGGTTTATTTTCCAGATTAAGAATATTAGATGCTTGTTGAAATTTCCAATTTTGAATTATGCACAAAGATGGAAGGTTGGGAACAACACTCCAAATGAGGGTAACCTAACTGGAAGATCATCACAACCCACTGTAAAAAATAAACACAAAATAGAATTTTTCAATAAAATGCTGAAAATAGGCTTTAAAGTATTAAAATGCATTGCAAAAAACAAATATTTCATTAAATAAATTTAAGTAGAATATTCCTATGATATTCCTTTTCATATTGGATACAAATTTTATTGAGTCTACTGCAGACACTTTGTAGTCAAAGTGTTTCAACTGAGGTACTACACAGGCGTCAAAAGGTGTCATTATGGAGTAAAGGGGGTGGCGTCAAAAAGCGTCATTATGGAGGAAAGGGTTAAGTACTGAATGGTCAAAACATCATGTTTTTTTATCGACATAAATTTTGTCATAAATGTAACCAAATGATGTAGAAATTGTGTTTTTTCTTCAAATTTCCATCAAATTGTAATGTTTATAGTTCCATTATTGCCTCTCTATTTGAATAAAATAAAATAATAAGAAGAATCTGTTTCTTGTTTTGTTTTGTTTTGTTTTTGACAAATGATTGTTCACTGCTAGCAAATGAATCATTATATTGATATATCTTATCTGTATATATTTTTGTTCATGTCTTCATCTCCTTATCATTTGTAAATGTATAGACAAATAAGAAAGAAATAAGCTCCACATGTATATTTGCAACATCGTAAATTAATTTAAGAATCATTCTGTTGTAAACAAAATTATGATATAAACTTCAATTTAATCCTTGAAAGGAGGTCTAGATTGCTAAAATAATTTATAAATTTTAATTTTTTTATTTGTCCAAAATCATTTAAATTCATTTAATCAACATCCTTTTATGATTATTTGATTAAAATATTAATCATTTATAGTCTTTTTACAATTTACATTTTTAAAAGCAAAATAACTGAAAACAGGATAAAACAAAGGGAAGTAACAAAAAAGTATTTCAATATTCCCAATACACATCGTTTTGATAACACAACGGCAGTTAGCCGGAGGTAAACATCGTTGATTACCAGTGTGTTTGACACCCAAGCTGTCAAGTGAAGCCATATAATTATACATCTTCTTTGATGTTCAGGTAAAATTTAACACAGGTGTCAATTACACCCGTACAGTAGTAAGAAATGATCAAATATGGCGTCTGAAAAATTTCATACACGGGAGTTTTTTCTCCTTAAACGGGAGGTTCACATGTATGTTACGAAGGGCATATAATTCACATGACAAAGGAAAACCATGAATAAAGACAACACTTTATATATCCTTTTTATTTATATAAAAACAAAATCTTCTTGTCTGCAGGATTGCAAATTCGTAACTTCAAGGGCGAACTTGTAAACAGGGCGAGTTGTCCCGATACCAAATTCACGCATGCGTAATACAAATATCTACAGTTAAAACATCCTGTTACAAGTAAACAAATAACGTTCATGTGGATGAGATGAAATCTAATAATTTACATAAATAAAAGGGTCATATTTACGATAGTGATTGTTTTACAATCATAATTTACAAATTAAATGATTCAGATGCCTAATCATGTGTAAAAATCGGTGTCAGGAATCTAAGTTGTTTTGAAATTGTAATACACGAAATGAATGCGGCATACGGAGACTCAATGCCAATGGTCAGCCCCTTAAGTCTTCAGAAGACTTGACGTCTTCTTCCACTAAAAACAATTCTAGAACAATAACTGGCTGATTCTAACGTATAAAACGCTCTGAGATAAAACTATATAAATGTGGCAAATCTGAAATGAATTTTCAGAGTTTTCTGTCATAAACTGTTTTTTCTCTCTCTCCTTATTCAATTTCAAAGAGTAGTTATTCTGTGTATTGCATTGATTCTGGTATAACTGTAACAGAAACACAGTTGGAATCAAATGGAAATAATTTACCACTTTACAAAACCTTTGTGTAGTCACTGACAACAGCAAGTCTTCCCCAACATGCAATAAATCTTGTATTTTTACAAAGTGAAACAGAGGGTTTACTTCATCTATGAACTTAATGCGGTATGTCAATGCTTACAATGCAATTATACCAGAAAGTTACATTCTTTTAAAAACAGACAGCAATACATTCATTCAAAATAAAAGTAGAGCTAAATGCCATTGTCAACTGATATGTAAATCAATTTTCCTTTGAAACTAATATCATTACTTAAGCGTCTAATAGAATTTTTCCTTTCTCCAATTTTTCTTGCAAAAATTCCTTTCAAATCTTATAAAATATATAATACATAAACTAGCAAGCTGGGCTAGGATAAGATCCAAGCTTACAGAATCTGACAAGGAAAATGAAATTTGGGAATATGATAGTAATTACAGTGTCAGATCTGCAGGAAAATAAATGGGCTACATATTATCAGATTTCTATAAATTCAATAAACAATCTTCCCATATTAGATGTAGTATACATACTCTCCCACTGATTTGTAAATAGGAATAATCCAAAGAATCTTACTCATGATTGAGATTAACAGTAATATAACTCTTAACTCCCTTCTGGAGAGTAAACAGATGATGCAATATACATTATTAATATGATATACATCCATGGGAAATAGAACATGCAATGGAAACATATAATCCTATTATTGCATTTTATAAAGTAATCCCTCTGGTATTTTAATGGATATAGCCAAATACCTTTACATAACATTAAAGAGAAAGTAAACCATCAAGATTAACAGGGATTTCTTTAACTGTAAATAAAAGAACATCTTCTTCTTATCTCTACAAATATAATTAAAAGACCTCACACACATGAAAAGCATTAAATTAAACGAATTAGTATCCCATAGATTGCACTTCTGTTAATATAGACAATGCAATTTCTCATAGGAACTCCTTTTACAGCTAAAACTGCCACTTTTACTATAAAAATCGTAAAAAATTATATTCTTAAATGGAAAGTTCATATCATGGTATGCACTACTACTTTTCAAAGGTGAAGCATTGGACTGTGCTGCATATTTTGAACATGTTATGCCTCAAACTTCTAAGAATTTAATCTTATACTAAAATTCTGTACTACCCCTGACCCTTCACTTTTGGTCTCCTACAGAATTAGATTTGGTTGCTATCCAGGGGCGGATGCAGGAATTTTCGAAAGGGGGGGTGCTAACCCAGGGAACCCAGGGCAAAGGGGGGGGTGCAAAACATATGTCCCGATACAAATGCATTGATCGGCAAAAATAAAAGGGGGTGCGCACCCCCGGAACCCCCCCCTGGATCCGCCACTGCTATCCATGTGTATTAATGTACAGATAAAGTTCACATAGAAATGAAATATAGAGAACATATCTGGAAACCTGGTGTGTAAGTAAAAAAAAAATAAAAAATATATATATGAATATCAAATATCTCCCCAAAAGAGGTGTGGTTTGTGAAACAGCACTGACTGGCTAGTAATTACAGTAGTAACTACTTAAACCACTCAGCTACTGAGGCCCCTTGCATGATTATAGGAATGCCCTTGTCTGCTGCCTTATTATTAAACATATGTTTACTTCACCTATGTTTGATAATTAACATACTAAACTGAAATATTTTGTTAAGGTGACAGGTCTTTTAACTAGACAAAGTCATGCATTTAGGTGGGGGCCCTTTTAGTGGAAAACAAATTGGTTGATTACATAGGGAATCAATGAAGCATGACTGGAGCAAGCCCCCTGTTAGGCAGTCAGTGGGCCCCCTCTTATGAAAAATAATGGATCCTTCACTAGCATATATAGGTAGCAAAATCATACTTTTACATTTGTAATTGTCATTATATAGACTGAAAACTTCAATATGATACATAGGAATGTTAGGACATATATCATGGAAGAGTTGAGAAACAAGGATTATAACTTTATATCTGTTTGGACCTGATTCAAGAAGAAATGTCAGATGTCCTTGGCAAATCAGTTGCTACATTTTATTTGACATATATATCTGATATTTAAATCAATATTCAATCATCAATCATCATGGACTGCTATTATTTCCATTAAATACTAATAATTATAAATAATCATCAAAAACATCCCTCAAGCTAAAGATTGCAATAATTCATATGGATATCAAAACAATTCCACAGGCTAAATATACAATTTATATATCAGTACTTAATCAGCATCTGTCTCTCTGGTGTACAAATTCAGTAGACATTAGAACCACTATTTATAACAATAAAATGTGATATGATGTGATATGTTTATAACAAAGATTCCATTAGAACTTCTTTTAGGCGGAACAAATATATGTTGACACAAATAACGTGTATGTAAGCAACTGTAGGTCACTGTACAATCTTCAACAATGAGCAAATGAAAAATTGTCATCCTGATTTATAACAAAACAATTAATGAAAAACAAAATATATGACAGACATAAATCAAGGACAAAAGTTCCTCTAAATTACATGTTCCTGGCTTCAGACAGGCACATAAAAAATGTGGCAGGGTTAATATAAAAATAGGGAAATGCCAATGACACAACCATCAATCAAAGTTCAAATAAAGTGGATGTAAACAATTATAGGCAACCATATGAACTTCAACAATGGGAAAAACCCATACTTTATGGTTGGCTATAAAAAGCACCAACATGAAAAATATGAAAACATTCAATTGAGAAAACGAACGACCTAATTTATAACAAAAACAATTGACAAAAAACAAATATGACAGACATGAACCAATGACAACCACTGAACTACAGGCTTCTGACTTTGGACAGGCACATACAGAATGTTTGTGAATGGTAAAAAACTATTGACTTCCTGCTTCAAGCTATTATACCTGTTTGTGTACATGTATGTGTAACAGCCACTATGTTCCGTCAGTTACTTTGTTCCGGCAGAACTTTTCAACTATTTATTTCTTTCCGATGGAACATTCCAACTAGTTGTTTTATTCTGAGTGCAGTCGAAAAGTTCCAGAAAAAGGTAGCTAGTTGAAAAGTCCTGGAACAATGTAGCTAGTTGAATAGTTCTGGCGGAACAGAACAACTAGTTACATCATTCTGAATATACCATATTTCGTCCTTTTTGTAGAAAGAAGGGGAATAATGAGTATCAGTATATATAAGAGCAAATCATTAATTTACAAGAATACCCAACACACTGAAAGGGGTTTCTTTGAGGACAAATATGAAAAATGTGGCATGGAACTTTATATTTGGGGAAATAATGAAAATGTATTTAAATTTTGATGTACATGATGTACTGAGGGGGAAGAACAAACTCCCCCAGCAAAATTTAAGTTGTATTTCATAGCTCATATAAAACAGAATAAGTTGCATTATCATACAAATTTAGTATTCATAGTACCCTCATGTGGGTCTTTGCATCAATTCTCCAATGGAACTTTGGGACTGGTTGATAAGTTCCATTGGAACTTTTGGGCTAGTTTGTTAGTTCCGGTTTTGACTTATTTGCCGAAGAGAAACTTTGTGACTAATTGATAAGTTCCTTTTGACTTTTGTAATCAGTATTTTGGTTTCCCTTTGAAAAGTTCAAATAAAATATGTTGAGCTTTTACTTTGCATTTATTCTCCAAATGGAACTTTCTGCCTGGTGAATAAGTTCCATTGGAACTTTTGGGCTAGTTTGTTAGTTCCGGTTTTGACTAATTTTGCAAAAAGGAACTTTCTAACTAGTTGAAATGTTCCGTTGGAACTTTTCAACTAGTCACTTTGTTCCGGTGGAACTTTTAAACCAGAGGAAGTTCTTTCCGCCCGGAACTTTCCAATGTCGGAACAAAAGAGCATTTACATATGTATATCTATTTCAACATAAAGTTAGATACTCAAGTCTGTTACAGACAACATCCAGACATTTATAAATAAAAATATATTTTAGTCTGGTTTTAATTATATTTGTTAATTTTCTAATGTTCCTTGTAATAAATATATGTATAACATGTATAATTTATATTTACAGAAAGGGCATTCTATTTTTTCCATTATTATTAATTATCATTCAGCACAATGGCAATTACTATGATTAATAACGCCCCCATGATGACAATAGCATTAACAAAATTGTCGCCAAATGCCTAATTTGATATTTATTTCAACATCTGAAATAACATATCATAAACTTTCAATTTAAAAGTGTTCATGTATGCCATTTCAATTTCTCAATGCACATAATCCATTGTTTTTTTCTAAATATCTGAAGGATGAATTTGAACATTAAAAATATCAAATGTCATACAATGAAAAAAAAATACATTCATCAGGATGCTTTTAAAATAACATTGATTATGATAATTAAAATCAAAAGAATTTTGAGGTCAACAAAAAAAATTCTGCAATTTGAGTTATGACGGGACCTTTATTAAGCTTGCTGTTAGGTGTGAGCCAATGTTCTGTGTTGCAGACCGTACTTTCACATATAATGGTTTACTTTTACAAATAGTGACTTGGATGGAGAGTTGTCTCATTGGCACTCATACCACATCTTCTTATATCTTTGTACTAACGGTATCATCATTTTGAAATCAATAGTCTCAATACTCCTGAACTTCAAAAACTTCAAAATAAAAAGAGAGGCTTGTCTTTGATAAACCAAATATTGTATAAAAATCTTGAAAAGCAAACTTTACTGCAAGACATGATGGACAAAAAAATGGACTATAATGGTATAGTATGATAAATCAATCTTCAACGGGTACAAAAAATATCAACCATATTGTCTGTAGCTAGTCTAGTCTCTAGAATGAGAACAAATATGGGAGTACATGCACATAATTTTATACATCTTATTACCTGAAATCTGTAGTAAGTGTTGTCATTCTTTACCGTTAGAACATGATCATCTATTGGGAAGAAATATCCATGAGCAGCCATTAATGAAGCCAAATGTAGGGCCTCAACTGAAAAGAAAAAAAAACAATACTCAAGTCATGTCAGACATATACACATGAAATACCACTACCATGGTAAATATATATGCCATGAACAAGTCATAACAAATATATATTACATGCAGTTAGAATGGTTTTAACACAGGCCCACCAGCCTAAGCCTGAAAAATTGCTTTCAGCCATGTGTAGGCCAATAAAAACTTACGATTTCATTAAATTTAGAGTCTGTGGTTGCAAGTTTTAAACCATGCAGTTTAAAATACAGTTGTTTTTTCATTTGAATTGTTTTACATTATGTCATGTTGAAGCCTTTTATAGCTGACTGACTATACGGTATGGGTTTTGATCATTGTTGGAGGCTGCACAGTGACCTATAATTATTTTAATCCATATCATTAGGACATTAATGGATAGTTGTCTCATTGGCAAACATACCACATCTACTTATTTCATTTATTCTACAACAAAAAAACTTGTATCAGTAAAGTTATGCTCATAGTTTGTTCATTTTTTATGGTTGCATGATTGTCTCATGGAATTTAACTCCACATCTCCCTTTATTCTTTGAAAAAATCCACCTGAAACCCTGAGATAAAAATAAGTATCTGACAGTTAACAGATTAAAAACTGAAAATGTAACAAAGCATATGTGTAAGATGCACCCTTGAGTAACATTTCTCATTTATCTATGATAGCATTTACAATGCTAGTTTCATCAATTTTATATTTACATATATTTGCTTTGTTACCAAGTAAAATGCATTACACCAAAAAAAAATCAATTCAATCTCTTTTTTTTTGAACAAAGAATGTATGAGCTGACAGAAATGATTTTAACTGACGCACACAGACTCCTCACTTAGGGACAATCAAACTCTTACCATTACATTATTTAAAATCATGTTGAAAGATTTTCATATTTACTTTCTATTTTAAAAAAATTGAACAGAAAATTAATTTCATTTACACTGAATCTTATTGAGTTTTTGTTACTGCATACTCTATAGGGAATCAAACATATTCATATAACACAAATACGCAATAAGATTTATATAAAAACATCAACCAGGTTTATCATATTGGTTTCTTCAACTTAGAACTTTCGGACTACAGCATGACAGTGTTATTACATCTTAGGGGGTACAAAATCTCTCTCTAATCAATAAAATTAAATAGGCTGTGAAAGGTCTATCGACTTATTCTGTATGATGTTTGAAAGGTCTATCGACTTATTCTGTATGATGTTTGAAAGGTCTATCCACTTATTCTGTATGATGTTTGAAAGGTCTATCGACTTATTCTGTATGATGTTTGAAAGGTCTATCCACTTATTCTGTATGATGTTTGAAAGGTCTATCGACTTATTCTGTATGATGTTTGAAAGGTCTATCGACTTATTCTGTATGATGTTTGAAAGGTCTATCGACTTATTCTGTATGATGTTTGAAAGGTCTATCGACTTATTCTGTATGATGTTTGAAAGGTCTATCCACTTATTCTGTATGATGTTTGAAAGGTCTATCCACTTATTCTGTATGATGTTTGAAAGGTCTATCCACTTATTCTGTATGATGTTTGATAGGTCTATCCACTTATTCTGTATGATGTTTGAAAGGTCTATCCACTTATTCTGTATGATGTTTGAAACCAGAAATAATTGATTGATTGTTGGTGTTTAAAGCCACCTCCCTATTGGCTATATTATTGTGGTCAGTTTTCATTGGTGGAGGAAGTCAGAGTGTCTAAAGAGAACCACTGACTTTCTACAGGAAAATTGTGAATCCAACTCAAGGATAAAAGTTGAACTTGCCTGCCACATAACCAGTTCAAACTGACAACCACAGTTTTGACAGCCTAGTGTTTCAGTAGATGAACTACTTCCAACACTCAAACACCAAAGCCCCACAATTTAAAGAAGCAACAAAACATAGTTATAGGCATTGAAAAAAGGGCACCATTAAATTATTTATCTTTCATTATAGAAATTGGCCTCATCACACCAAAGACCTTACAAATCTCGTCTTCATAAACTCAACTATACATCTTTAAGTGTGTGTATGCAAATTTCGTGAAAAGTCTGTATTACAGAAAAAAAACTCAATCTGTTAATCTGACACCATTATACATGTTGTAAACTAATTTACCACAAAAACAGTTCTCTATTGAAGACATTGCAAGCAAAAAGCCAAAAAAATACAATACATGTATTTAGGAAATTCCAGACTTTGTAAATGCATCTAGGACATAGTCAGACAACCAGGAAGAAGCATAATAAGACTGTAAGTCATCAATTTACCCCAACATACCAAAATCAGGCTAATATCTGCAGAATTATTCCAGACAACTGTTTGATTTCAGATAGAGATATATGACAAAAAGATTGACATAGGAAGCACCAAATGCCATTGCCATAAAAATAAAAGTGTAAATTGAGATAGACCAACACTTCCATCAGGACCTCATTGAACTATTAGATAATCATCTTCTTTAGTAATCAGTGACATAGTAGTCTAAGTAGTAACTCGTGTATCACTGGCCTGTCAGCACTGAGGTTGTGAGTGGCCTGTCAGCACTGAGGTTGTGAGTTTGAAATCTTGCACATTGCAGGTGCGCTTGACTCCAATCTTAGTTGAGTTGGATTGACAGTTTTCTGGTAGACAGTCAGGCTTCCTTCGCTAATAAAAACAAATAGAGCTGAAAGTGGTGAGAAACAACAACAATCAATAAATGTTTAAGTACTTTTGTCTAAAATGTAGGAATTTTTTTACATCAATATTTTGAGGGTAGAAAAAAACTGTCCCTTTGGTTTTTTTCCCCCCCAAGACCTATATGTGATAAATATTGACCACATTATTATCTTGATCATTTTCATCCAGATTCTACTCCTTAATTAGTCCAAAACTGCTACATCCTGTCCAACGGATCTTAAATATGTCCATACGCCCAAGTGAATTAATCCTATTGTCCTCCACCATTGGTCTATTTATATTCTGTCATTACAGTGTGTTATCAAGTGTTTCAAATAGGTTTGACAAGAGAATTATCAATGCAAAAAGTCAATAAAGTCTGTTAGACACCTCCATAGATATGACGTTTCACAATTCTGCTCATGATGGACAGAGTTGTGATTATCCTATCATAATGGAGTCCTAGACATTTGTCTAAGGAAACAATATTGATACAGAAGCAAAATTACTATTGATCCAAATATTCAATACAAAAGGTCAGCAATAAGATTGACAGCTATGTCAATGAAAAGCAAATTTAAGAAAGAATACATCTGAATTTTTTTTAAATATAACAAATAACAGCTGTGTATAATGATTGCTTGATATTCCTGTTTTTCTTATTTTAAAAATAAAAGTCTGAAACTTCAATACCAAAAGGATTGAAATAATAAAAAAAGATTTTGTTTAATTTCATACGTTTTCATACAATCCTCCAAATTAGCACAGGACCGACAGGACATGTTCTATTAAAATATATTTGGTCGGGAAATTGGTCCTGTTTATATTTACATTCCTAAGATAAAACCTTGTTTTATTAAAACAGATTAAAGTTGTCCAGACATTTCATCCCATACTCATATCTTTTTACAGTTTGGCCAAAAACCTAATTCTGACATAGTGCAAAAAAAAAAGTAAAATCACAAAAATACTGAACTTAGAGGAAAATCAATTCGGAAAGTCCATAATCACATGGCAAAATCAAATAACAAAACGCATCAAAATTGAATGGACAAGAACTGTTATATTCCTGACTTGATACAGACATTATCAAATGTAGAAAATGGTGGATTAAACCTGGTTTTATAGCGCTAACCCTCTCACTTTGATGACAGTCTCATCAAATTCCGTTATATTTACATTGATGCGTTAACTAAACAGACACATTAAATAAAATAGTCAAAATATGGGTACATCAGTCATCATCGTATAACAATTTTAAAAGGAACAATTTAACAGAACACAAAAACATCTATCTACAAACACATTCATTGATTTGTGTGTCTGACGTCAGAAAATTTTATACGTCACATAGATTTGTCGTTCAATGTGCATACAATCAATTTTAAAATATACATAGGCAATGTTAGCATATAGGAGAGGGGGTAGGAGGGGTCCTGATCCCAAAATCCCGGGCTTAAAAACATGAGATTCCGAAATCCCGGACTTAAAAACACGAAATCCAGAAGTCCCGAAAGTCGAAAAAAAAAATCCCGGATCCCGAAAGGGTCAATCCAGAAATCCCGAGCTTAAAAACACCCGATCCCGGAGTCCCGATAAAGGTCCTATCCCCCCTCATATAGGGTTAAAAAATCAAAAGTATGTTAGAATAAAAACCAATCCAATGACACAAAAACCTGAAGACATTGAGAGGTCTATGTGTATCATATTTAAAGATAAAAACATCAAAAGAAGATTTGTTTTCTTCATCAATGCTCATTAACTCTACTATAACCCTTTATAACAAAACAGGAAGGCACCTGATGCTTAGCTTTCTCCTGATATATCAATATACAACAATGTATATTACTAGTCAATTATAAATATCGGTTAAAAGGGAATTCTATGACTGATATCCTGGATTTGCTGAAGAAACAATTGGGCTTTATATCAACATGCTCAAATTGATCAGCAATGATATACATGAATAATTGTGTAATGTTACAGATAAGATAAGATAACTTTATTAGCACTAACACATTGACAATAAATGGTTATGGCAACAAATTAAAGACAAACTACAATAATTTAATTTTGGATGTCACGCGTCTTATGATTGGCTGACGTTATTTTGTTATCAGCCCATAGACATAATTTAGTAATGTGACCGTGACGTCATCAACGTTTTTTCATGGTTTTCTACAGTTTAAAATGGAATTTAGAATTAAATAATAAATAAGTAAGTAAGTAAGTAAGTAATTTATAAGAAATTATAAGAAATGACTGTAATATTTTATCTGTCTATTTGAAATAACATAAAAAATGTGGTGCACACTGTTAAATAACCCGCTACGCACGTTATTCAGTGTGCACCACATTTTTTATGTTATCTCTTCATAGAAAGAAAAAAATATTATGACTTTTGATTTGTTTATGTTAACTTCTAGTTTCCAGCATTTACAAAAATCACTAAGAACATTTAAAGCTGTTTGTAATCCCTTTTCAGAATTTGATAATAAAAGTAAATCATCTGCAAATAAAAGGGAATTTATTGTTGTATCTCCAATTACAATGGGATCTGTATTAGCATCTTGGAGACTTTTAACCAAGTTATTTATGTAACGATTAAATAATAACGGACTGAGAACATCTCCCTGTTTAACGCCACGGTTGGAGACAAACTCTTCACTGAGACCATTTTGGAATTTAATTCCACATGTAGTATCATCATACATAGAATGAATCATATTAAAAAGTTTACAGGGTAATTTAAGTTCCAAAAGGATATAAAATAATCCATTTCTCCAAACTGTATCAAAGGCCTTCTTGAGATCAACAAAGGCAGCAAACACCTTCTGTTTCTTATTTTTCTTTTGTTTTATTATAGATTTTAAGGTGAAGATGTGATCTGAAGTACGGGATTTTTCTTTAAATACAATTTGGTTTTCACTAATAATGTTGTGTTCATTCATGAATTTTGTAATTCTCATATATATAATTTTATTGAATAATTTTCCCAGATTAGAGGTTATAGAAATACCTCTGTATTTTGAAGGGTCCAGCTTATTGCCCTTTTTGTGTATTACAGAAATGAAACTTTCATTCCATACCTTAGGAAATGTTCCTTCTTTGAAGATTAGGTTAAGTAATTTAGTTAAAGGGTCAACTAGTACAGGTATACCATATTTAATCATTTCATTTGAAATCAAGTCCTTTGCACTGGATTTACCATTTTTTAAGGTTTTAGAGGCTTTAACTATTTCATCTAATGTTATTGGTTGGTTATAGGACATATTATCATTGATTTTTAGTGCATTAATTAGCTCATCTAATTTTTTAAATTTAGTTTTATATGAATTTGGTTAAATATACTTACCATGAAATTACATTTATAATATATAGAATATGTTTGCTTTCACAACATGTTCTCATCGCAATTAACTAGGTGATTAAAAATTACATCCATGAGATGTACTCACCTACGTCATAGTTCACCTGTGTAACATACACTAGCTTTAGTTTTAATTTTTGCGTTCAAGAGAACGCATGTTTCTCGTCGGCAAGGATTTTTAACAGTTTACTGTTGAAAATCCTTATGTTTTATAAAAGACATTATTTGTTTTCGGAATATCGATATACGATTAATTTAATGTGAATCAGAATACAGCGCTTCTGCCAAGTTTCTGATATGCACGTTTTCGTCATTTTTACAGCTTACGAGTCTGGAAATACGACGACATAGAAAATGACCTTTGTTTAGCCGCCATTTTCAAATATTAAATCGGGTCCGAGGAAAGGCAGAATTTAGCTGTCAAAATCGGACATGTTACGTGAGTGCTACGTTTTTAAAAAGATATATATTTTAACGGATGTTTATTTCTTTTTTCACGCTCAGCTGACCGGATTTTTCACTGCATTAGAGCAATGCTACGAAACGGGTCGAGTTTAAAGTTTGGATAAAGTCGATTGTTTACAATTTGCAGTCTGTACACGAGACTGTGTAAACACATCACTATATTAAAATCAGAATAGGTATTATGACCAGATCTGATTGTTTTTCATGTGGAAAACGTCCGTATGGGAGCGTATACCACTATTGTCACTAGAACCTCAATTGGTTCGATTGTTTACAATTTGCAGTCTGTTACGTGTACACCTGGTACACGAGACTGTGTAAACACATAACTATTAAATCAGAATAGGTATTTTGACCAGATCTGATTATTTTAATGTGGATAACGTCCGTATGGGAGCGTATACCACTATTGTGACTAGAACCTCAATTGGTTCAATAAATTTCAATCAGAAAAGGGAATCTGCCCATTTCTGATTGTTTTATTTGGAAAACGTTCCATACAGGGAGCGTAGACCAACAGTGATACTGTTTTAACAGTTGATAAATACATCACAATCAGAATAGGGATTTTGCCCACAACTGATGATGTTTATTTGGTTAACCTTCCATTCAGGGAACATAAACCATATTTATTGAAAATAAAACGTGCTCAATGGATCACTATAGACTTAAAATAGAATAGGGATTTTGCCCAAGTCTATTTGATTAATGTTGACATGTTTCATACAGGAAACATAGGAACTAGAACAACATGCATGATTTAGAATCTGTAAGTTGCATTCATTCTAATAAAATACAGATTTGATATCTTACATAAAATTAAATCATAACTATTTATTTATTGCACATTGATATTTATGGAGCATAGAATTGCACGTGGATGATTGTTGCAAATAAAATAAATTAGAATCAGACTAGTGAATTTAAGTCCAGGTCTATCTGACTTTTCTAGACATCCTTCCACCCAGGGAACATTATGTCTACTTTTATTATATTTTAAAACAACACAAGCATAGCTAATATTTGGTTGCACATTGTTTTTTGTGATGAACCAACAGTTTAGTCAATTAACATATTTGCTCATATTGATAATATATTGAACAAGTGTCTGGAAATAGTCAAGACAGATATTAAAGACACTGAAAATGATACATTGTTATCTAGTACAATACAAATGTGATTGTAGTTTAAGCATACCAATACATACTTCTTTTAAATATGTCCAGTTTAAATCAGGACAGTAATTCTTAGAAGCCTGAAATATTTTTCCAGAACAGCAAATTGCTGTAAATATTTAATTATTTTTTTTTTTTTTTTTACTGATAATTAATTCTCCAATGCTCTAACAGACATGGAGACAGTAAGAATGGAGCACTGTTCTAAATACAGTTGATAGCTTGTGACAACTCTTTTTACTTATATTAAATTTCATGGTCAGTTTACTTATGACAAGAAGAACATGAATATTATAAGTATGAACTGCTATAACCAATTGTTTGTTTTTGTCGGCAGTAAGGAAACAAAGGCTTTTATATGTTTTTATGTAAACATTAGATTGTCTATTGAATAAAGAATTTAGGGGATGCCATGATGCATTTCACAAAGACTCATTCAAGGTAATGGCTTATATAATGATTACATAATTCAGAGTGTACATTGCCAATGCATTTATTAAATATAATATGTACTAATTCTGTTTTGTTTTGAGTACAAAAAAAAAAAAAAAAAAAAAAAAAGGTGATAACGTAAGACTTAAGAGACTATCTTACCCTCACTATATGGGAATCACTGTCAAATTATACATATATCTTCCAATCATGAAAGCAAAAGGAGTTTGGATGCTCTTTTAAAGATAGAAAATTATGCCTTAATTTACATCTTAAGTTTTCTAAGCAATGCCAACAGATGGGCAAGTTTCTGCTATAAGGATTCATTCATTGGGTCCGTTTTATTCTTAATGTGAGATTGGTAGAACCAAACAGTTTATGCAATGGCTACACATTGTTTTTCCTAGAGTTAAATATTGATTCAGAATTCTGAAGTATAGAGGACTCAAATATGCTTATTTATAGAAACAAGATTATCATTAATTTAGATCTTGTAAAAAAATTAGTAAGATATTGGTAAATAAATAAATAAGATTTAAAGCATTGTGGATGCAGGATTTATTTAAAATGCTAGACATGGTCTAGGAAATTGAAGTAGTTCTCAAGATTTGAAACTATCTATTATACAGCTCTTTATATAAACCTTTTATTTAGTCAGTCTTTACGAGATGCAGAAAAAAAGAAGAGGTTTTTTTTGGAGTAACACATGATGTACCAATATAAACATAATATATATACATTTCAATTGGTTCTCAAATTTTAGCACCAGTGTAGAAGCAGTTAATCTTACAGCAAAATGTAGGAAAAGCAATTTATTTAAAAGACTGATTAATAGTTAGCAAATAGCTTTCAATAGTCTAAGAATAGTACATGGAAGTAAAATATAGTATGATAATTCCATGATTATATCAAATCAAATGCGAGACATTTTCTTAATATTATACCTAAATATTAAAATGTCACTGTTTATTTTTATTTTTGCTCATTATAAGCATAAAGTTACAAAAATCTAGTCTGGTCAAAGTCAAGTTGTATATTATCTATATGCAGGAAGGTTTTCCGAATGCATGTGATTTTAACCTCGGAATTGATGGTAATTATTCACTTTTCAATTTCCATATTACCAGCCAGAATAATATAAATATATAGCATACAGTTAGTATCTTATGCAAGAATATGCTACACATAATTGAAATGTGTTTATTTTAAAAATTACTTTGAATTTTGATTCAATATTGTTTTGAAAGATGTGATTATTTAAATCACATTAATTTTGTTTTTGCCAAATCTGGGGACAAATGCAAAATTCTTCTGAGTGACTAAGTTAACCAAATGAATGGGTTGAAGTCACAAAATACTACCAAAAGCTGTTTGGTTGATATATATTGAATCATATCAGAATGTATAGGATTCAGATGAGGTGAACCAAGACAGAAATAAAATGAGCATTTTTGATAGTGAAACCATTTCTGAAATAACTAAGAACACTTAAGGATACTGCAAGTTGGTACAAGTGTTTTCCATATTGCCAAACAAGTGTTTTTCTTTAAATACAACTATAGAACTATATTTGACAAGTTGCATTTTAGTATTTCTGATAGCGAAATAATTTCTGAAATTAATATAAACAATTGTCAAGAGCAACATACAAGAGTTGTTCATTATGTCAAATTTTTGTTTCTTTAAATTTGGAACTGTACATGGCAAGATATTCTAGAAAGTTAACCGTTGTGAATGTTAATTAGAAATATCAAAACATTTTATTTTAGACAGATTTTTCATAGCTGGAGAAAATCATCTGTTAGCATTCTTTTTGGACTTATAAGGACAACAATCATGGCTTTAATTCAGCTCAACATCCAAATGTTCTGTGGAAGCAGTATATCAATGGAAACATGTATACTGAAACTTTTCCACTGATTTGTCCTTTTCTGTATTTTTACACTTGAGTAGTCCAATACAAAACAAAAATATTGTTCATGGTTGAAATGGTAGACATTGTATTCAAAGGTTCTACCACTCATAGAAATTTTATCAGATTTTTTAAATTTAGTCAGTTTAGAGAATTGTCATTATACAATAGTACAATACTTCTCTTGATGAAAATATTTTATTCTAAATCTATAAAATATTAAAAGTAGTATATCTAGCAGAGAAGCAAATTCTCAGGGACTATAACTTTAAAAAAGTTTAAAGATTAATCCAGATTTAGCATAATCATGAAACAACTTTGGTTTGAGTCTTTAATAAACTTTGATTGTATTAAGGACACCTATTTACAAAGTATATTTTAATTGATTATAATTCTTTAATTAAGTAGAAAAGAATTTATTTCGAAAGATGTGATATTTATCAGGTTATCAAAAGACGACAGCAATCATATATTATCTGTTATTATATTAATATAGAGAAAACAATGGAAAGTCAAAGAAAGGTAATAATGTTTCCAAATAAACTTAGTTTCAAAGTGGAAAGTAATGAAATTAAGGTTGGATTAGTTCTTGTCGATTTGTACAAGCAACAAGAACAACCTATTCAGAAATAAATGCTTATTTACTGTTGCATAAATATTACAACACATTTAGCTCATAATGAAGGAGCTTTAATATAATTATTTCTATACTGACCTGCAGATTATTTATTCATCAGATATAGAAAGATGGGGTATATATATACATGTGAGTGCCATTGAGACAACTCTACATCAAGTCTATTAATTTTGCATACTTGTATTTATACAATCTGCAAAGTTTGCCATTGATACATATAGTTATGCAGCATAGCTTCATTGTATAATAAATTCAGTAATTTCGGTTTTTACTAATATCCGTATTTACAAAATTTAATGGAGTTACTTTTTAAAAAAAATTCACATAATTTTTTATATGTTGAAATTGTATGTGTGTGAGAGAATTTATCCTCCACCAAATGAAATACTGCTTGTTAATCAGTAAATATTCTATATATTATAAATGTAATTTCATGGTAAGTATATTTAACCAAATTCATATAAAATGGTAATTTTTGAAATCTCAAGAAGAGATTTTATATGAATTTATAGGGTTAAATATACTTACCACAATCCACCACCACCCCTGGAATAAATTCAGTTTTTTGTTCACTTAATTGAAATTATTCAATTAAACGACAAATTAAAACTAAAGCTAGTGTATGTTACACAGGTGAACTATGACGTAGGTGAGTACATCTCATGGATGTAATTTTTAATCACCTAGTTAATTGCGATGAGAACATGTTGTGAAAGCAAACATATTCTATATATTATAAATGTAATTTCATGGTAAGTATATTTAACCCTATAAATTCATATAAAATCTCTTCTTGAGATTTCAAAAATTACCATTTTATGAAATTTACTGTCCTTTGGTTGAGCTTCACAAGAATTTAATTTTTTTAAGAAGTTATAGTTATCAAAGGTACCAGGATTATAATTTAGTACGCCAGACGTGCGTTTCGTCTACATAAGACTCATCAGTGACGCTCATATCAAAATATTTATAAAGCCAAACAATTACAAAGTTGAAGAGCATATAGAATGTTTGCTCATCCAGTTTTTCTGTAATATTATTTTCTGATACTCCTTTCAATTTATTAAGTAAGTCCCAGAAGGATTTTGGGTCACTTTTGATATTATTGGACAGATCTGAACATATTTTATTCTTGTATATTTTTTCTTTTTGTTTACATTTTCGCCTCAATTTTGAACGATAGGAGTAATATTCTTTTCTGTAAGCTCCATTAAATGGAAATTTATTTATAAGAAAGGCATAGTGCTTAACGATTTTATTTAAGCCATTGCATGAACCTGAAAACCAGGGTTTTCTTTTTGGTTTATTTGTTTGCGCCCTTTAATAAATTTGGCCGAAGCCAAAGCTGTTTCTTGAAGAATTGTGTTTAGGTCGTTAACAGCCTCATTACAATTTAGGCATTTTCTAGACCCCTTTCTACTGAGAAATTTTCTAAGTTTGGTACTAGAATTTTTATCCTGTATTAGAAAAAAGTAAAAACACAAAAATACTGAACTCCGAGGAAAATTCAAAAAGGAAAATCTAAAATCAAGTGTAGAGTAACGATTTATAGCTTCTGAATCCCATAAACATTTACCTGGGAGTGGTTTTAAATATGCTTGTTGGGTTTTAGTTTACAAGATATCATTTCATTTTATTCTTGTTTTATCAATAGGATTTCATTTACACAATTCTAATCATGCAACAAGTTATGAATCTAATAAATTTCACCAATTAACACATGTATGTATAAAACACATGTTATAACAATATATTGCCTGATGAAAGCAATTATTCTAATCAACTCTGATTGATTGCAATGATTTATTTCATTATGCAGTAGGAAAAGCTATTTTCAGATTTTATGTTCAGTTTTAGTAATCTTACTTTTAAAACACCTCTGAAGCACAATCAATCTTCAACATTACTGACTACATGAAACAGAGAATAAAAGTCTGTTTTTGTGTAATATATACAGAAACGTAATGGTACTGAAATTCTTCATGAAAATTGACAATTTCATGTGGAAAAAATCTGTTGGATGTAAATACCTTATAGGCCATGGTGGAAAGACTTCATGATGAAATACACCTATTCGACTAGAATTATTATTCTGTAATATCATTCTCATATAAAACTATGAATGTATTGCCCAAAAAGAAATTTCTTAGGTATATAATACTGGTTGGTCTTTCTCAATACATTACTTTTTACTTAAACCACAAAACATATTTATTATAATAAGCGGTTTCAAATGAAATAAATGACCTTATAAAATAATATAACTAGCAGTTGTTAGGATTCTATGTTGAGCTTAAATTAATATATCATGAATTAGGAAGACGATCTTTTGAGCCAAGAATTTGTATGAATGTAATATTAATAGTATACTAATGATCTTACTTCTGTTAAAGATATCATTGTCAATTAAAGTTAGATAATATCTTCTTTAATTCGCTCACTTTCATTTCCACATTTTTACCAGTTGTTTATGACTGTACTTTCAAGGTGACTTCAAGAGAAAACAGTAATTTCTTTTTAAAGAATGCAAGCGCTTCTCTATTTTTTTTTATATCTCATTGTTTCTTCTATCATATGCCTAGTCAGTAAAAAAAAAGGTTGAGCAAGAAAAGTTTACTGACTGGACAGGAAAACATGAATAGAGATGATAGATAAAGAGAGAATAGATCTGGGTCAAAGGTCTACAGAAGGATTGAGCAGAAGGACTTAACCTGGAGTGGGAACTAGGGGTCAAAGAATAACAATTCTTAGAACTTTTTGAGAAACACTACCATTTATATAGGCTACCATCAACAATTAATGTTTTTTCCTTAAAAAAAAGGCTAAGTTTAAAATGTGATTTGAAAATTATTAGCAATGTTTTAATCCAATGTAGGACACATACAAAAATGCACATTATGATAAGATGGCTAAAGACATTATTTATGAATATTCTCTATAAAAGCCATTCAGATATACCATTATGTATCTTTTTCATTACTCAATCTGTGATTTCAGGTTCAAAGTGTAAAGTTTTTTTTTATTTTTTTTTTCTCCATATGTTTCTCGAAACCTACCTTGATCTTCAACATCTACATTTTTCATCATCCAGGCCACCAAATCAACACCTGCAAAATAATATTAACAATTTACTTTATCTGGTTTTGTAAAATTTATCAACAAATGTAATAGCAGAACAGTGCTGAAGGAAGATATCTGGCTGCACTAGTGATAATTATTTTATAATGTCAATCTAGAGGTTTATTAGCTTCTTCCTTATTTCAAACCTGTGATGCCTATTAAACCTTGAATTCTAAAAAACAAATGTAAACAACTTTTATTATGAAATGAAAACGATGTTTACTCCTTTCTTATGTACTTTAGTTTTCCATTGATTTAACTATAATCCGTCTGATATTATAAAAGTTAATGTCCTTGTTCTAAGTCCTCCTATTTACATGCAACTGTTACATGAGGTCATCCAACTAGAGGACTTGTTGACCTTCAATAGGCATATTGACATGTTACCAATGTCATTACTCCTTTGGTAAAGTCACCAATTCATAATCGATGTAGAAAAACAAGAAAAAGGATCTACTGGCGGAAGTAATACAAATATTACTTTTAAGTTAGGTCGTACTAACTTTAGATTTGAAGTTTTTCTTTTACATATCCTCAATATCCATTCTTCTGAATAAATTGGGGTGGTATAAAAGGTATTGTCAATTGTTTTAGTTTTTTAATAAAACAATTTTAAACAACAGCATTGATATTTAGAGCAAAAAATATAGGGAAAAAACTAATAGATAGACAAACTCACACATCACTATTTTAGACCTGCTTTATATAATTAATGCATTAAAGCTTGAAAGAAATTCATGTACATGTAGATCTGATCAAATTTAAAAAGTGACTAAGATCTTTTTTGCCTGTGTCACAGCTGGAGCATGTATTGACTGCCATTGGCTGCTGTCTGGTTTGTTTTTCGTTAGTTACATTAAGCATAAATTAAGCCATAGGTTTTCTCTTTTAAATTGTTACACATTTTCTCATACCAGCTAGGGCCTTGTTTATATATCATATCATATGGTATGGGCTTGGCTCATTATTGAAAGCTGTATAGTTATTTACTTCCTACTTCTATAGTCTCTGATAAAAGATAAACACCATGTTTTTGTAAGACTGTTTCAGCAATAGTTAACATCAGTGTTCCTATGAAACAATTGTCGTTCATGAAGAACACAAATTACACTGCTCTTCTTTGACCAGGATATCTATATTCCAGTTAACGTTACCTGTGAAAACACTAGGGACTTTTGACATGAAGCTTTTGACAGTTCGAACAGGAACACCAGTTTGTTCATCCTGCATCTTCTCCACAATAGTCTCCATCTAAAAAATACACAATTCTATTTACTTATCTATAAATTTGTAACTTCAATGCCAGATTAAAATAACTGAAATATGCATTATTGACACTAAGTCATTTCAACTGATCATGACATTCTGATTTATCTTGCATATTTTGTTCAATTGATTAATTATTTTGTGTTTACTGTGTTTATTACTTTTACACTCTACTTCTGGAAGCAATACAGAATATATACATATATATATACATGTTTAACAATTGCGAGTACAGTCTGTATTTCATATATGGCTGGTTTAAAAAAAAAATATGAGTGCTTGTTGTACAATGAGCTCTTTTTCAACAATATTCTGACAAGTATTTAGACACTTTACGTATATTGTTTTTATACTGAAATCGATAAAAAATAAAAAAAATAAAAAAATAAAATATGTAACAAATATTGTTTAAAAAAAAGTGTTTGGAATTTCCCTTTTGAGGTACCATTTTTGGGTATTTCCCTATGACCGTAGTCCAGGCAATAGGACATTGACATTTTAAGGAATTAGAAAGGAAAAATGAACTTAATTAATAACATTTAATAAACATGGTATATAAATTTGAAGACATAACAAGTTTAAATTCATAAAAGTTTTACCATTGTTACTACACGTTGTCATGGTTGTGACGTGACGTTGTTGATGAAATATAGTAGTTCTGGTAAGAAGGCGGGGCTTATAGGTTAGTTGAGGTTATAAAGCTAATGTTTATACGTATAGCTTTATCTGTATAGTAAAATAGCTGATTGCAGTATAAAGTATAACTTTGAGCTCTTTTTCAACAATATTCTGACAAGTATAGTATAACTTCAGATGCAATAGATAAGTTTTTAACCATCAAAAGTAAACTCCAGCAAATCTTGCATTCAATTTTATAACCCAATAAAAGAGCCAAGCACATACTAGAGATCAAAGACATTAAATGTATCAAAACACTAAAAAAAAATGCTGGTTAAATTCAACATCTCACTTTCAGTAACTTTTTTGTTTGTGCAGTTTATTCCTTACAGGTGTGCAAATCAAAACCTGCAAAATCATTAATTCTCCTAGGTGTAAAAATACCAATACAAGCATTAAGGCATGTTTAATAAACATTATAACATGTCAGTTATCTTGCCTCAATAAAAATGGTGCTTTTAAGTTCTGTGATCTATAATAATCATTACAGACAGATAGGCCATGCAATTAATTTCTTAATTTAACATCATTTTACCACAATACTTCAAGACTTTAATTCATCTTTTTTTTATCAAGGGATCATTATATTAGACAATTTGTCAATTACTATCCCTAACTTTTATTTATGGGTTATATTTATTGTTATACTTGGTCATGTTCTGAGAACATTCAAAGCCTTAGACAAAATTTGATCATGATTTACTTTTAAAGTAAATTTTTTATCAAATGTGTGATAACATCTAAAATATATCTTTTGTTGACCTTAAAGAAAATGAGTATATCACAGTATTAAGAAGTATGTAAAAGAATACAAAATCCTAAATATACAGAAGACTACCAAAATCTGCCATTAACACCAGTAGCTTTAAACACCCACCAGTGATTAGATTTTCACATGGTCAGATTTTTTCAAAACAATTCATCTAGAACCAGATGCTCTGCAGGGCGCAGCTATATACGACCGCAGAGGTTGAACCCTGAACAGTTGGGGCAAGTATGGACACAACATTTAAGCTGGATTCAGCTCTAAATTTGGATTGTGATTAAATAGTTGACACAGCATAGGTTTCTGACACAGAATGAATGTGGTCTAATGAATTAAAATATTTTTTTTGCCTTTGAGCAATTCACTATGCTGTTGAATATTAATCCTCTCAAAAAAATGTTTGAAGAAATTTTCTTTTTATTTATGAAATCTGAAATGAGAAAAATTTACCCCCCCCCCCCCCCCCCCATTTTTTTTCACATCCCCCTTTCCCTTTTTCCAAAACTGATCTCAATTCAAATTCCTAATGGGATTTGCAACAATAACTACTCATTTAAATACATCATAAAATATTAAAATGTAAAATAAAGTGCTTGTTATCACTGAATGGTAAAGATTGTTTTAATTTATCAGTTGGTAGTAAAAGTGAATATACATTGTATATTGTATAAAACAATGATTTAAGTTGATTCAACTACTATTCTGGACAAAGAAAGATAACTCCAATTGAAAATTTCTTGCTATTGCACAATATTGTGCAATTAGATATTTCTTGCTATTGCGCAATACTGTGCAATTGAAAATATTTGCTATTGCACAATACTGTGCAATTGAAGATTTCTTGCTATTGCGCAATACTGTGCAATTGAAAATTGCTTACTATTGCACAATACTGTGCAATTGAAGATTTCTTGCTATTGCTGAATACTGTGCAATTGAAAATTTCTTGCTATTGTACAATACTTAATATAATAATTTTGGATCCTGATTTAAACCAACTTGAAAACTGGGCCCATAATCAAAAATCTAAGTATATGTTTAGATTCAGCATATCAAAAAAGCCCAAGAATTCATTTTTTGTTAAAATCAAAGTTAGTTTATATTTGGACCCTTTGGACTTTAATGTAGACCAATTTGAAAACGGGACCAAAAATTAAGAATCTACATACACAGTTAGATTTAGCATATCAAAGAACCCCAATTATTCAAATTTTGATGAAATCAAACAAAGTTTAATTTTGGATCCCGATTTGGACCAACTTGAAAACTGGGCCAATAATCAAAAATCTAAGTACATTTTTAGATTCAGCATATCAAAGAACCCCAAGGATTCAATTTTTGTTAAAATCAAACTAAGTTTAATTTTGGACCCTATGGACCTTAATGTAGACCAATTTGAAAACAGGACCAAAAATTAAGAATCTACATACACAGTTAGATTCGGCATATCAAAGAACCCCAATTATTCAATTTTTGATGAAATCAAACAAAGTTCAATTTTGGACCCTTTGGGCCCCTTATTCCTAAACTGTTTGGACCAAACCTCCCAAAATCAAACCCAACCTTCCTTTTTTATGGTCATAAACCTTGTGTTTAAATTTCATAGATTTCTATTTACTAATACTAAAGTTATGATGCGAAAACCAAGAATAATGCTTATTTGGGCCCCTTTTTGGCCCCTAATTCCTAAACTGTTGGGACCAAAACTCCCAAAATCGATCCCAACCTTCCTTTTGTGTTCATAAACCTTGTGTTTAAATTTCATTGATTTCTATTCACTTATACTAAAGTTATTGTACGAAAACCAAGAATAATGCTTATTTGGGCCCTTTTTTGGCCCCTAATTCCTAAAGTGTTGGAACCAAAACTCCTAAAATCAATCCCAACCTTCCTTTTGTGGTCATAAACCTTGTGTCAAAATTTCATAGATTTCAATTTACTTAAAACTAAAGTTATAGTGCGAAAACCAAGAAAATGCTTATTTGGGCCCTTTTTGGCCCCTAATTCCTAAAATGTTGGGACCAAAACTCCCAAAATCAATTATTCGGACGACGAGGACGCAAGACGACGACGAAGATGACGCAGACGACGACAACGCAGACGATGATGCCAACGTGAAGCTCCAGGTTTTCCCACAACAAAAAGAATGATGAAAACATGCATCACTAATCAGACTAGAAAAAGCACTTGTATCTTTAATGTTAATATTACACAGTCCAAAAACAAGGAACTGAAATCAAACAATACTAAGTTATACAGTGTTAAAGTGTGCGGACAGTTAATGAAAGCAAGTCTGAAGAACTGGATCAGATGATATATAAATCATACAAATTGAGTGAGTATTCATGCATGCTATAGATCACAGTGCCTTCATATATAAATATTGTGAACCATTTTTTCATATTTTTTTCAGTAAGTTATCTTAAACTTGTACCTACTTATCCCAAAATCAATAGGTTTCTTCTTCTGTCCTATATATATATTTTTTATTTGTATAAGTTTACTAGGGGTGTTCAAATTAATATCCAAGAACATTTGTTTACAGTAATATATGGACAAATGGAGAGATTAACATGTAGCTGTCATTTAATGCCCAGAATTTTTTGTAAAGCATATATCGATATAGTTCTGCTTCAAATAAATATGGTTAGCATTTCCATATTATTTTTTAAGTAAAGATGCTATAATTTCACTCTATGCGCACAGTATAGAAAGTAAGTGAACCGAAAATGAACATACTTTCCTTCACTTGGTTAATAAACAATACGTAAAAAAACAACAAGAAAATCTATAAATTTTCCAATAACATGAATAATGGTTCTATTCTTAAACAGTTGCATTTCTCATAATTTCCAGATTTTTTAATATAAATGTTCAAGGTGTTTTATTGGGGACAAATGTTGATGTATTTTTCGTATGTTGAGGATCAAATCAATGATTTCACTAGAGATGATTTCATTTTCTAATATGTCAATTTCAACAGATGTAAATATCATTCACAATATATGTATAAAAGTATTTACTTTGGAATTCTCTTAGAAAAATCAATACACTAGGATTGCTACACAAAACAGCTGATGCAGAAGACAAATATATACATATGCAACTGGCCCATTGATTTGAAAAGTCGATGGAGGTTATGTTTATTTCATTATAACAGTGTTCTTAATATTCTCTTTATTTCGAAATAAAAAGGAAGATTTCAACAAGAAATCAACAAAGTCATCATGTAATATATATCTAGAATGTCATGAATGTCTGTTTATAAGTAAGGTCAAAAGTAGAATATGAAACATTACTACATTAAGTAACTAAGTACACATCACAATCTTAATCAAAAAGATTCAGTTCTCTAATGATCTGGGTTACTGCAAAAAAAGATGTATCTAATCTGCATTACTTTTTCATGCAATTTGACAGTTACGCTGAAATTTATCAAAAGCTCTTTGAAAAATTGATATCAAAACTTATGTAATATTTATCCCTGGCAAATTACATTAAATGACATGGAACAATCAACATTTAACAATATATCTAGTATCTGGCAATTGAAAAGATTTTCAAATACTTAGCAAACATTTAGCAGATTGTACAAGATTTATTCTAATGCATTTGATATGTAACAATCTTTTTCATTCGCTAAAAAAAATCATCAAATCCAGTTGACAAGTCGTAACTAAGGAGGGACTCACCATTTTAATTCACTGGATCAACAAATGTCAATTACTACAATATTGTCAAAAATAAAACAACGTCTACCTAATAATCACCATTTTGATGTGATTTTATCCAAATTTGAATCTTAGAAGGAACGAAATTACCTTCCGTTTGTAAGTTTTCATTTGTATGATGTCATGTTTAGCAATGACTTCTATGCGCCAAAATCATTCATGAAGTTTCGTGGAATTTTATTTTATTTCAAATTTATACGTTTTTCCAAAGTCTAAAGTATTATTTCTTCTTGTAATGCACAGTGCACTAGAATTGTTATAACAGTACTGTAGTTGAAGAGGTGCCACCGTCCATTTTGATTTGATAGTTGCAAATGTATATTTACTGGCGACGCATAGCGGAAACAGTAAAATGGAAATCGATGGTGGCAACTCAGGAACCTCTGGCCTAGTTTGTAACCCTTGTACGTTTTTTTTTTAAATTTCTGTTCATTGAAATGTTTTGGAAATAGTGTGTCATCCATTTCTCTGAACTACAAGTACACATTTTTGTTTAGGGGCCAGCTGAAGTCCGCCTCTAGGTGTGGATTTTCCTTGATGTGTTGAAGACCTATTGGTGGCTTTGGGCTGTTTTCTGCTCTTTGGTCATGTTGTTAGTTTCCATTTTGAATTTTATTAAGACATGTATTACGTAAGTTGTGAGAATTTGATAGCACATGACCAGCTGTTCAACTGACAAGAGCGATGTTTTGAGTTACAAGAATTGAGATAATGTTATTTACTTTTATCTTCAGTGCAAACTAAATATCACATTTTTTGTTTGATTTTGCTAGCATCAATAAGTTACATTATGACAAAATCTGCACTAATATAAGTTTGATAACAAACATATCAGTTTATAATTGATCATTACCATGGCAACCAAACAAAAAACCTGACAAACAGATATAGGAATCATGTGATCCGGTTATTTTTATTTGCAAAAAGATAGTTAAAAAAACATTACAATCATACAAATGTAGGTGTTGAAAAGTTACCTAAACCAAATCTCAATAACCCTTCAATTTCTTTTGGTGGCCAGATGATAGTATTCCATTCTTTCCATTAATAAAGTACAATTTACATACAAAAAATACTGAATTTAAACCCAAGTCTAATATGCAATTTAACATAAAATACTAACTTTAATTGTTTTACAAAATGTGTTTTATCAAATTTGAATGTATTTACATGCAAACCAAGTTTTAATCTAAGTTTGGTAGTAAATGTAGTAGCAGGATTATCAGCCATCAGAGTAGCACCACAAATTTAATATTAGCTTATTAAGAAATAATTCATGGAGGCTTGAATATATTGTGATTTTACCATGGGTTGGCTCTTTGACAAATATTTTACCCTGAGCGATAGCCAGGGGTAAAATATCGGCATAAAAGGACAACCTGTGGTAAAAATCACGATACATTCAAGCCCCCATGAATTATTTCGATTCTAATAGGACAAATACAGCAATACTTTTGGATCGAAGTGCTCTAGGTGGAGGCAAATATTTGCCGTTTCCATAAATAAACGCACTATTAAATTGATGTAAAAGAACATAGCAAACTGAATTAGTTACATGCTTAAACTATTTACAATAAGTTTTGTTTGAGTTTCCTTGTTGTGATGATTTTCTGTTTCACATTGACAAGTGTGTATTTTCCAATAAAATGCTTATATTCTTACGTCATAGTTCTATGATTTCAGGTACCTAATTCATAAAAAAGCATATATGCTGTGGGAGTACGATCGGAATAGCCCAGGCAATATATTCAAATTTTACCATGGGTGTTTGAAGGACGTCATGTTCACTGGGGTAAAGCTGATGACCGTAACTGCATTCACGGTCATCCCAAGATGCCGGATGAAAAATTAGGTCAGTTTCTGTATTGTTTGTTAAAGTGTTTCTATATCATTTTCTTTACAAATCATACATTGAAACGATGTAAATTTATAAAAGAATCACTCGGAAATCACTAATTACTTCCGAGAAATGTGCATGAAACGGGAAATTCGATTTGAAAAAATCGTTAAGATGACCGTAAATCATAATCAAAATATTTTCAAGATGACCGTAACATAAAACAAGGATGACCGTGATTGGTAAAAAGATGACCGTAACTTGTAAAGGATGACCGTAATTTGTAAAGACTGACTGTAATTTATATAGGACGACCGTAACTTTTATAGGATGACCATCAATTCTAAGAAATATCCGTATTGTATTCAAAGCTTTTTTGTTGAGTTTGTCGATCTCAATAAGGGCTCGGTTAGCGGATATGAATATGTTTCATAAATTTCTTTTTAACCGGATTTTTGTGACAAAACTGTCGGTTATTGATTTGGGGATGTACGGCGGGCGGGCGGGCGGCAATCAAATGTTGTCCGTGCATTAACTCATGAACCGTTCAACCAAAGCTTTTAAAATTTTAATATGTTGTTACTGACAACTAAATGAAGGTCAAGATCAATAATGGCGATTTTGACTTTTACCGTTCAGGAGTTATGGTTCTTGAAAGATTGAAAAATGGAGTTTCCAGTCGTGTCCGTGCATTTACGCATGAAATGTTCTACCTAAGCTTCCCAAATTTTAATATGGTGTTACTGATGAGAAAATGGAGGTCAAGTTCAATAATGGCGATTTTGACTTTTACCGTTCAGGAGTTATGGTTCTTGAAAGATTGAAAAAATGGTGTTTCCAGTCGTGTCCGTGCATTTTCTCATGAACCATTCAACCAAAGCTTTTGAAATTTTTATATGTTGTTACTGATGGCAAATTAGAGGTCAAATTGCGTTTCCATTCACGTTGTATCATTTACTCATGAACCATTCAATCTAAGCTTTTCAAATTTTAAGATGTTGATACTGATGACAAAATGGAGGTCAAATTTGATATTGACGATTTTCACTTTCACCATTCATCAGTAATGGTTCTTGTGATATTGCCAGGACACAAATAAATATTGATAAATCCGGTTTTCTGTCGTTGTGACAGCCTCTTGTTTTGAACTATAGCATGAACTGGCGTAATGGGGAGATAATTTTGAAGAAGTAGAATCCTGACTGTATGAATAACATTTCTGTATATATACAAATTGACAACGTTCCGCCTTGTGATACGCTTTTCGTACAATACTATTTTAAGGATCTACTTTGCTGGAGCTCACCTTCACTAGTTTATTCGAATGATATTTTCAAAATATTTCTGTTATTTTATTTGCACGACAAAATGAAAGACGATATAATATCAATGGGTGTACATGCAATTTTTTGGCATTTTTAAAAATGTGTATTTATTATATGTCATTAAAAGGAATCCCAGAAACAAACACAAATCTTTTGTCGAGCAGTTGAAGGCTGTGCACCCCATTTTTATGCTTGTAAGGTGTCATTTTATCGCGCTTTTGTGGCATGTTTTCCCTTTCTGTTCATTTGCATGTCTTGTGGCAATCATTTGATACAAAAAGATAGTTATATAATTACGGATATTTCTTAGAATTGAGGGTCATCCTTTAAAAGTTACGGTCATCATTTACAAATTACGGTCATCTTAAAAGCAGTTACGGTCAGCCTTGTTATGAATCGCTGATTCTGTTACGGGTCATCTCGATTGTGATTTACGGTCATCTTGGCGATTTTTTCAAATCGAATTTCCCGTTTCATGCACATTTCTCGGAACTAATTAATGATTTCCGAGTGATTCTTTTATAAATTTACATCGTTTCAATGTATGATTTGTAAAGAAAATGATATAGAAACACTTTAACAGACAATACAGAAACTGACCTAATTTTTCATCCGACATCTTGGGATGACCGTGAATGCAGTTACGGTCATCAGCTTTACCCCAGTGATGTTAGAATGCCAAATAATGTATACCCCTGCTCTCTTTTTTGGGTAGAATAAAATACATATGAGCAATGTTGAAGTAGATAACAGAAATTAGATAAGCACATGGTAAAGCTAACTAATGTTAAACTTGGTATCATATGATGTAAAGAAGCTATGAGAAAATGCTACAGAAATGTCCTATACATGTATTTGCAATAACAAATAACAAATGTAATGTAAAGAACATAAATGTGTCTGGCAACAGGAAGTACATAAGCAATGGATCAGAAAATGATTCATTTGGTAAAGAATACAAATAGATAGCTTAATTGGAACTTAAGCTGATTTGTTCTGGCTGAGATAAAATGCAACAAAAAGTTTTTTTTACATATAATTATATGCATCAATAAGAAGACAATAATATATGTTATTGTAGTAGACAGAAAAAATAAGTGATAGATCTGAAAATGTGTCACAAAGTATTAGATAACCAATATCAGGCTTGGTACAAAATATCAACTTAAAGACTGATTCCAAACAGATTAATCTTTTTGATTAATGATTTGTATATACTAGGTCTATTTACTACATGCGATATTTAACTGTTTTATATCTTTTAATCATGGTACATGTACACTGAACTATTATGTCTATACAATTGTGTTTATATGTTGTATGATTGCTTTTTTCTTTTATTATTACCATTTTGTTTTTACTTGTATTGCATACATGTATATGAGGGCCTCAGGGAAGATTAGTGATTGTAACTAACTGTGTTTACCCTCTTTAAATAAAGAATTTATTATTATTATTATTATTATTATTTGACAAAATTTTCATTCAGAATGATGTAACATATCAATGTAACTTCATCACATATCTCATCATTCAGTAACAGGTTTAACCATAGGAATGTTTGATGTCAAAAAGATGCCATATCAAATTAAAACTAAACTACAGATAACAACAAGATATAAACCATTGTAAACTATACAAAATACTGGTCCACAATGATTTGATGTGACTGATATAAATATATCTACTTTTCACCAAGATATGAATTTTAATTGTCAAAATCAAAGATCCAATAAATAATGTGAAAATGTGATTTTAGCAAAGACCCATGATATGAAATGTGAAAAAGACTACACCATGATATGAAATGTGAAAAAGACTACACCATGATATATGAAATGTGAAAAAGACTATACCATGATATGAAATGTGAAAAAGACTACACCAAGATATGAAATGTGAAAATATGATTTGACCAAATATACATGATATATGAACCTTACAACTGATATTGCTTCAAAAGTAGATGTGTAAATGTAACTTTACCAAAAAATACACCAAGATATGCAGAACTATTCAAAATTTTAATCCAAGATAGAAAAACTGTAAATTCTGAAATTTTTGCATGTTATTATTGCAATTGTTGAACAATGGTCAAATTTGCAAGATAATTTATTATTGTGATTTCAAAAAATGATGTACATGTAGATAATAATGTAAAAATTTCAAAAAGACTTTTATACAATGTATACCAAACAAACACATTTGAAAATTCTGGAAATTTACAAAATCTAAAATATTCTTAAGTTCAAATGCTTGAGGTATGTATGATATGTAGTGGATATGGTACACACACGTATCAACTTCTTGAAGAGTTTAGAGTCATCAATATTTCAGAATAATAGATTCACATCGATAAAGGTTTCTTTTAAATTATCTCCAGGTAATCATTCAAAAGAGGTTAACACTAAGTCATTTTTAGGGCCTTTATACATGTAGCTAGCTGTTCAGTGTGAGCAAAGGCTCTGTGTTCAAGGCCATACTTCTCCCTATAATGTTTTTTTATAAATTGTGACTTGGACATGTTGGGTCAAGGTTTTCTCGTTGGCACTCATACCACATCTTCTTATATCTATTCATCCTTCAGCAGTTGTCTTCTCAATGGTCGGCTTGTCGTCTCTTCGACATATTCCCGATTTCCATTCTTAATTTTATTATTATTTTATAACAATTGTTTGGTTCCATATATCATTGTATATAGAATATCCCTATGACCTTTTGCTCATATCTTAATTATATGGTATTTTCTAAGCTTTTAAGCTTTATTCTTGGTTATATCAGAGATGAAGTGAACAGGTAATAAATTAATGCAATTTCTTCTTCTCTAGAGCAGATACATGTAAAATATAATTCTTGGCCATGCTGAAATTCCAAAATCAGCGACAGCATTCTGACTATGCAGGTAATTAAAATCAATGTTGAATTTTCAATAAAACTGGAATAAAAGTACAAGTTAATTCATCCATAAAGAGTAAATGCATTGATACATGTACATATGTAACATTAAAGGTTATGCATTGATTTCTAGTTTGAATTCTTTATGACAAATAAAAGGTGTCTAAAGCAGATTTACATCTCTTTTGATTAAAGTGAGCTATAAATACAACGGTTAATGGACTTTAAATATTGATCATTCTTCATTACAGATAACCAGACATTAGTGATTACAATGTCCCATCATTAGTAAACAACTTGTTCTCATGTTCTCTTTTAATTAATAAGACAACAGTTCTATAATTGATTAATAACCCAATGTACTTCAGTCATATCAATCAAATCATTTCTTTTTCTTTTTCTTTTCTTTAATGTTAATGATACTTCATCCTTTCTGGTACAACCTTTTTGCTAAATTATACAATAAATCATTAAAATACTGCACAGCTCAACAGACCATATCAACCACTCTACTCTAAAAAGAAACCCAGAGAAACAAACAAATCCTTAAAAAAAATCCAACAAACTAACAATCCAGATATCATTTGATTTGATTTTTTGATTTTTTTTTGTGTGTTTAAAGCCACTTTTAAGCACTGCTTTAGAGCTATTTCGTGGCAGCCAGTTTTTATTGGTGGAGTAATCGCTAGTGCCAAGAGAAAAACAGTGACCTTAGATAGGAAAACTGACACTCCTAGTCAAATGTCAAATAAGATTGGAGTTGAGTGCACCTGCACGATTGGGGTTCAAACTCACAACCTCAGTGTTGACTGGTTAGTGATTACAGTAATAACTACTTACTCACTTAGACTAGATAGCAAGACTTGGTACTGGCACAAACTCTCTGGGGTTAAACTAGTTTTAATTGTGTACCCACCTGTCTACATTCTATGTCATAAAAAAAAAAAAAAAAAAATAAATGGGGAATGTGTCATGGGACACAGATGATGTCCTCACTTTGAATATCATATCAAGTTATAAATGAACATAGCTAAAGAACAGGAAAAGTGACGCTACCCAAATTTGTACTTGATCTAAGTTTTGTGGTTATACAATGTAAGTCTTGTGCATAAAATAATTAAAAACAACACGTTTAATAATTTCTTGCGTCCGAAGCACTTTTCTGGATTTACCTTCATCAGTAACACTCAAAGCCAAACATTTGAAATACGGAGATGTGTAAGTACCGAAACCGTTGAAGAGCTATATGTCAAAAATGCCTAAAATAAATAGCCAAATTCATCTAAAGCCAACTTTGCCTTAGGGAGTTGAAACCTTAGTTTCTTAATAATTTCAAAATTTATAAACAGATAATTTTAGTAAAATTTGTTAAATCATGTCAGTACCGAAGTACTAACTACTGAGCTGATGATACACACGGAGACTGACAGTCCCACCAGCAGAGGTATTGACCCAGTGATGTAATAAATTGAAAACAACAGGTATAATAATTTCTTGCGTCATAAGTTTCATAAAATTTGGTTGAGGCTAACTTAAGTAAGAGAGCGATAACAAAATATGGAGCAATTTTCTCCATTTCTAAAGGGCATAACTCTAGAACAATAAAAGTGACATCCACAAATTTTAACCTTAATCTGCATTTTGTGGTAATAAGCATTGTGTATATAAGTGTCATAAAATTTGGTAGAGGCTAACTTATAAAGTTAAAGAACAGAAACGCAAAATTCAGCAATTTTTCAATTTGTAGAGGGACATAACTCTTAAATGGTTATAAATACAAAACCAAAATTAAAACTTGATCTGTATTTTGTGGTAAAAAGCATTGTGTATAAGTTTCATAGAATTTGGTTGAGGCAAACTAAAAATTCAGCCATTTTTCCATTTGTTGTGGGACATTTATACTGTAGAACAGTTAAAAGAGACACGATCAAAATTCAGACTTGATCTGTGTTTTGTGGTAATTAGCATTGTATTTTAAAAGTTTCATACTATTTGGTTTAGGCAAAATAAAGGTAGAGAAACCAACTTTAGGATATAATATGGATGCAACTATCAATGTATCAGTTCTTAATAATTTTGGGAACTCAGGACTGAAGTCAGGATAGAGTGGACGGACAGATTTTGAGAATTTGGGTATTTGGTTTTCAAATGTTGGTTCTTTTGTATATTTTAAATGTCACAATTTGTAAAAATTGTAAAGTTTTTGAAGGCCTATAATGCCTATTTCAAGATTCCATTTTACATGTTTAACATGTTTTACTGTGGTTTTAATTTTTAAAAATTCTGTATTTAGATAATTTATCACAGATACTCCAGACTCTCACAGGTAATACTTGTCTCTATTAACTTTTTATATGAATATGTCTGACCTGAAGTACAGTGCCTATGTCTGATCCTGACAACACATCTGACAACATGTGATGAATAAAGGACATGTTTGTGTCACAGACTAGTCCAAATAATTATGACGTCTTAAATGACTATTTTAGGTTTTTACAGTGACGCTTTCATAGAGGAGTGAAATCAAAACAATTAAAAATAAAAAATAAAACAGCATTTCAAGACGTCATTTTTCGACTTGTGACATATTTCAGTATTTGCGGTTCTTCTTCTTTAGTTTCAGAAAACCATCAACATACTGATGTTTACTTTCCGGCGCATGCCTGGTAAAATTTTTCAAATTTATGTATTTATAAATAAATATAGTTGAACATAGATGTTACAGGTATATCAAAAAGTGTAGTTATTCTTTTCAATTACAATTGTTCGACATTTAAATGATTTAAATAATAATAGTATAACTAACCAGGTACCTTTTCTTCTTCATTGAATAACAAACGAATTACAAATTATCATGATATAAAACATAGGTACTGATGCTGGAAAACGACGGAAAACACCGGATGTAACAATTCTAAGCTACGAATACAATACGGAATTGAGTGTAAAATCCGCTTTGTGTCGGAGGGGGAAAAAATGGTAGTGGCTATTTTACCGGCTCCGGCAAAATAGCGATTTATATGGAGTTTTGCTATTTTGCCGGTCTTATTTCATACTTTCAATCAGATTATATGAAATGCATTTTTATTGAAACTATTTATGCACAAATGATAATAGATGTCAATAACCTTTTAGTCTCATCCTTTCCATTCAGATCTGGTTTATTCGCCTTTTGTGAACTGCACTCGTTAACTTGATATATGATGTATTAGTATATGTTTATTTTTGTTGAACATTAACGGTCGTGAATGGAAGACGACAATTTGATATCAAACAAACTTGAATTACACGCTAAGTTCGATTTATATGAAGCGCTACAGCAGATTTCAGACCGGCCGACTAAACGATAACTGACCCCCTCATAACTGTGTAAATATGGAAACGTGAAACGAGGACTACTAATTCATGAAAAACTTTAATAATAATCTAGCTGGTCTGCATGGCAATAAGTATTTAGATTAATAAAGAAAATAGTGTACAGACGATGCATATCTAGCCTATTGTCAGCATATATTCTATGAATGTTGAGTATAATGTACATGTATGTCGGCATTTATTTTTTTTGCAAAATTGACGCAGACGCGAAAGAAACAAATGCTATGTACAGTTCATGTCTGCGATGGCAGAATCTTCTTGTCCCTGACTTAAAAAATGCACTAAAAGCAAGGCACTGGTTTTGTAACGCTTGTAAAGCAGTTTGAGTTTGGTTTTTTTGTTATTTTTTATCAAAAGTTGTAATAAGAATGACGATTTTTTTTATATATGATGTCGCATGCCTTGCATTTTAGAGAAAAAGAATACTAATATCGGTTTAAATATTTAAAAGTTGTCAATTTTAATATGCACGATTTGTATAAATATGTTAAGGAAGACATATTTCAAGTATACATGGTATAGAGATATATTATTTAAGATCTTAAAAGTGTAGCTGCTATATAAATTATGAATAGAAAAAATATCGTATATGCTATATAAATTATGAATAGAAAAAACGATATTTTTCTATTCATAATTTATATATAATCCTATTTTAATTTTGATTAAGACCGGCAAAATAGCAAAACTCTAAATAAATAGCTATTTTACCGGCTCCGGCAATATAGCCTCCTTGAAGTTGAGTAGATTCATCATCGAAAGATACCACAGAGGCGGATTTAGGGCATGTAGGAGGGGTAGGGGGCCCGGTCCCCCTTTTGAGCAAACATTTTGGTTGATTATATAGGGAATCACTGAAGCGTGACGGGAGCGGGCCCCCTCTGAGGCAGCCAGTGGGCCCCCACTTATGAAAATTTCTAGATCCGCCACTGGACCAGACAGCTCTAAAAATTTTGGTGACATTTAAAAAAAGGCATGCCTTTAAAAAAAATATCATCGCAAGCAGAACTAGATATGCAATATCAATTTTCTACAGCAAAATATCCACGAAACCGGTGAACAAATGGGGTTAACATTGTGTCCCATTAATGATGCATATCATCGGGTGAGATGATTATTATAGATTGATGTTAAACATCCATGGGCAAGTATTACATGTATCAGTATTCCGAGAACATGTCAATGCGCTATGAATATGAACCAATCATGCGTTGTTGTACTTCTAACCAACAAGCTAAAATGGATTTGTACTTAAATTCACAAGGTTAAACAGTTAAAGGTCGCATGAAGACATGATTGTCACCCTAACCGTACACATTTTTTCTGACACCGAGCCAACCCGTCCTTGCTCTAAGTCTTACTATGTTTAAATGCAACGTGTTTTACAGAGAAAAATCAAATGGCAATTCCATGTCTTTGGTTTGACCTGATTTGGCTTGAACATGTTGAACCCATGACCTTCTGCACTCGATATTAGCACTTACACGAGACCGTTACGGTGGTTATATGGTAAGAAATAAGCTAAACAATGAAAATAGATTTATTTCCAGCACAAAAATGTGAACCCCTTGCGATTATGTGACAGTAAAGGTATAGAAAACGGCTTTAGACAACATATAGAAGAGCCAAAGTATAGAGGCATAAACACAGCTAGATCTTCCTTTTGGAAAACAGAAACATTCATATATAAAAGTTCATAAATGCTCGGTTTTTTTCTAATGACAATTTCTGTATTCCCTGCTCTCTTGGTCACCTTATTATTTTTTTATCAAGCAAACGAAATATTATGTACCAACAACATATCAACCTGATTTTGAAGAAAGAAAATTAATATTTCAAAAAATTCAAAAAAAGATAAATGCATTATTTTTTCGATTTTCAGATATGGTTCAACAGGCCAAAGTTGAATGTTACATATATGACATACACAAATAAGAAGATGTGGTATGATTGTCAATGAGACAACTCTCTTCTAGCAGGGACTTTCTATACTAAGTATAGTATAGAAAGTCCCTGTTTCTAGTGACCAAAATGACGTACAAGTTTTTTTAACACCTAGCATGGTTATAGGTCACCGTACTGTGGCTTAGCCCACTTAGTGTACCTAGTGATATTTATAAGAAACTACACAAACAAACGTGACGTAACCTAAATCCATTTATATTCTGTTTTTCATTTAACTATATATCAATATATAAATTGATCCCCTTTCCGCTTTATGAAGAAGTCAGTGTAAATGCAATGTGATAACCCATGTAAATGTATAAAAATATTTGCTGGAAACAAGGAACTATATGCATGTATGTCGTATATACATGCATATATAGGCTGGAAGGGGAAGTTAAGACTATGAAATTGGAAAACACTGAAATTACAAAATTAAAATAAAATACAGCATCAATATTAATTTAAATTTTCTATACGGAAAAAAAGAAAGTTCAGTTCCATATCACCAACTTTATGCACGAGTTAACTTACAATATTAATTACTTTCTAAATAAGAACTTCAGCATTAATCATCATGATCATGTACTGTACATTCTATTTTCGTTTGTTCCAATTTTGTGGACTGATGAAAAATTGAGTGTATTTTCCTGAACACTTTGTTTCGTGGTTTTGACACAGACAGTAAACATGGTAAACATGACTAAAGAAACTTGATCTTGTTGGACATTTACATTCTTGTTTTACCCTAACCCATGAAATCAACGAATCTTTGTACCCAACAAATGATAATCAATCCAATTGTAAATATGGTAATAGAAATCGCTAAGCATCTACACAAATTATCTATGAGGTGAATAGAATAGAGAATGAAGGAACATGTCAAAGAGACAACAACCCGTCCAAAGACCTAACAACAGCACAAGGCTACTAATGTGTGTTCAACGCAGCGAGAAAACTCTCACACTCGGAGACGGACTTCAGCTGGCACCTAAACAATAATGTATACCATAGTTCAGCAAAATGAACACCACACTAAAACCAAAAACACAATAATGATTGTCTATAGCCAATTGAATTAAGAGTAGATGTACTTAACATTCAGAGGAGCAAGGCGAGGGAGAATATGTATGGACTTTGAAATTGAAAGTTTATATGAATGTGCTGAAATTTATACCTCACCATGCGCACGTACGATCCAATTTTATATTAAATGTAAAACATAAAAAGATGTGAATTGATTGTAAACGAGATAACTATCTCCAAAAAGATGTAAGGAACAATAGGTCATCGTATAACTCTAAGCAATGAACAAAAAGCCCTATCAAGCATATAGACATGAAACAGTCTGCAATAATTAAAACGAGAAAAACAACAGCCTATGTTATGTTAAAACTATGATATAACTTTATTTGTTCCAAGAAAATGGTTGAGAACGGTAGGACCACAAGAGATCTACTAAGCCTTGAATAATAAATCCAATGTCATATTGGGTGTCAAAAAATACATCAACATTTTGAGAAGTATGACTAGAACCTGTCAATCAACTTTGTGGTCGATTCGCGGTTGGTTGTTTAGTGTTTGCTTTACGTTCATTGGCAAATATTTCAGGCTTCTTCCAAGACGAAAACAAAGTTAAAAAAAAACATGCAAAGGGTAGGTACTGCAACATGTTATCGACTGAGTGAAGGAAGGGAAAGCTGAGCTGCCACTGGGAAATAAGGACATTTTGAATATGGAAAGCAATTAAGACTTACAACAGGTCACCTATGGTTCTTAACGTGTAGAGAACGTGGCAAGGGTATTACTGTCGGTAGGAAGAAGAGCAATGGATAACAATATTTCTAAACATATATACCACAGTCAACTCTTGTGTGGTGACGGAATTTAAGATGATAATCGTTTAAATGGTACTAGAGAATAGTAGGTATCGAGTTAACTATCAATATCAGTGTCCTGGGAAATTCTTGAGTAAGCAATGTATATATCAAATAGCAATACATCCATTACAGTGCGTACCTACAATGCCTAAGCAAGTAAAAAGGCAAAATCATCAGGTACATAATATTAACACTCTTATGGAGTAAAATCGTGCATTCTGTCTTACACTCGCATAGATATGAACCTACGTATATGCGTATGCCATGAATGTGCAAATTGATTTTAATATGCCTTTAAATGCACAATATTGATACATAGTTTGACCTAGTTGAATATATCAATAGTTATTATCGATATAATGATGTGCGATCGGACTCGCCGGACAGTGTAAGACAGTAAATCACACAAACTGTCAAAATTTTGTCAAAAGGTCTTAACTTTGGTCTTTCGATGCTTGCAATCAACGAATTATATATATTAAATTGTGTCTGTCCAATGGTTCCATCTTGCAATGAGTGTGCGAGTACTTTTAAAGGCTAAGCCTGGGATTATAACCTATAACAATCAAAGAAATTCGACAGCAGTTGAACCATTTGATGTTTAAAATTACAGATGATGTTTCTAATACTCCTTTAAATTACGTTATATAGATATAAGAAGATGTGGTATGAGAGCCAAAAAGACAACTCTCCATCCATGTCACAATTTATAAAAGTAAACCATTATAGGTCAAAGTAAGGTCGCATACGGTCTTCAGCAATAATAATGCCATGATATGAAATAAGAAAATTCGAATATTTGTATAATTTACTGTGCCAAATCTGATTAAAGAGCACAAGACAGTACCTTTCTATACATTTAATTCAGCATAGTGCTCAACGTAACGTCAAGCGAGGCACGTACGGTGTCTGGTTTGGAAATCACAGTTTTTTTCTTCAAAATTAGCATTTAATCGCTATATAACATCTCCCTCTTACCTTTTTGTATACCAAATGATTTGGATTGTCTTCTGGGTTGATTTGGCCATTTCCGAACATAACATGTAATGCATTAGGCAAAGATTCAGTTCTTTGCTTATATCTTGGCGTTAGAGCCATATCCTTATGCAGAACTAAACTACACATCAATAATCATTATGCCAATACAGCAATATATCTCCAAGATCTCGCAACTCTTTTAAGATTCTTTTTAAATCACATTTCATAGAAACATATGTCACAAAAACTATATAATACTGAAGGGGTAAACTAAACAATATTCCACTCAACTCTCCAAAAATTATTTGTGGATATTTTTCGTTGTAACTTCATTTTACATCCTTTAAAGTTAATTTTTCTCATCTTGTTAGAGTGTTTAGATTTTGCATTTTTATTATGTAAATCCTCGGAACAAGTTCTCGTCTGCTTATTTCCATCACATCCTTGCAATTCAATAACTTCCGGTGATCAGTGAGATTAATTAGACCTCATTAAAGCTTCAGAAAATGATAATCAGCTGTTGTTTATATGTACATGGGTTTTCCCGCAGCATACTATAAAATAAATGGTACATTAATCCGTCCAGAAAAAACAACATAAAGTACTTATACCGACCATTTTCAAAGAACACTCCGCACACTGTTCTGGTCGCTAATTATGTCTTTTAGAGCCATTCTTCTTAAAGTAAAGGAATCTCGCTACCACTGACTGAACAGAGGATCGATCAATCTTTAGCAGATTTGATATCGTCTGCTTCTAAGTCTACTTACGCATATCTAATAATATCCTCTGATGTATAATATTTGTTTGTATTTTTTTTGCTAAGCGTGTTTAGTATTAGTATTGGTCGCTAATGACTGATCGGTTTGGTGTATTTGCAGTTATAGAATTCATCTAATATTTATTCCAATATGTGTTATGTAAATATCGCCATTTTGAATTGGAATAAATTAATGATTTTTGAATCATCTGGTAACATTGTGTGAATATTCAGTATTGAAAAGATCATTTTGAAGTTAAGCACGGAAGTTCATTGAGAACGCACGTGTGTATGAGTGTGCTGTAAACTGTTGATTTGTGTTATCATATTATAACTATCACAAGAATAATAATCAAATAATATTTATGGTAGATTGCATTAATTTTATATAGAACATATAAAAATTAACTGTAAAAACGGAGAAAATGTAGTTGTAAAAGTAGAATTAAAACTAAGATTCTGCATCAAAAGGCCAGAATCAAGACAACTGAAACTTTTTAGGTTTGACAACAGTTTTTGGGATCACTAAAAGAAATCTGATAGTTTGACCTTTCTTCAGTAATCATTTCCATCTGTGTTACGGCTATACTGATCTATACTGGGCTGCTTTCAAATATATCCACAATCGGTTCGTCCTAGAAATCTTTTAGTTTCATTTTTGCAAGCTAAAGTTATCTATCATAGTTCTTTTTTGACCACAAATAAGGATTTGTATTGCTAAAACATTCGTCCTTTCTATTTAAAAGAAGTTTTGCATGTATATAGAGCCTTGCGTGTGCGTGTCGGTCTTTTAGTGGGTTTTTTCTTCCAAAGTTCAAATTATCTGTTTTTCATCGTCATGGGTATTACCAGCTGGTATTCACCGCAGGAATAGCAAGCATTTATCCTTTTGGGTCCAAAATATAGTAATTAACATGTTGGTTCAACACTATAAAAGTCTGATCAGTAATCAAAGGGGAATAACTACATCGGCGTTGAGGGAAAGTCTTGCATTATTGTTGATTGGCACTATAAGAGTGGAAGCTACTAGTATACTGCAATCGTGGCCTCGTCCGTCCGTTCATTTTCACAACACATATTTTCGTCACGATTTTTCTTTTGAATAGATTTTGAATAAACAGAGGCATTGGTACAGACAGCAACTCAACGACATTATGTCATTCATAACCCTTTCGTCTAATTGTCAATAAATAACCTTATAACGTAAAATGTTGTGATAGTGGTACATAAATCGTTCATGCTTTATTCTCCTTTGACTACAGAATGGGTAAAAAAAAATCAGGTCTCAGATAAAACGTCACATTCATAAGTTGAAAAACTGTGTGAATAATCGACCAAAGTCTGTTTCCAGGGACAAAGAGGCTGTGAAATGTCTATCATCTCTTCATGATAAATATGTTGTTGTTACTGCGGACAAAGCTTCAAATAATCGTATTACACGATTGTCTTGTAAAAGAATTAGGGATAAATGAGCACCGTGACCCAGGTAACCCCAAATACAAAAACATATCATTTGACAAGGATGAGTTTTTGACGAATCATAAGTCCGTCATGGCTTCAGTGAACATTACATTGAATAACAAATCGGAGGACCGTTTCATTGTTTGTATTGGATACCAAGGCTTCACAAGATTCCGTACAAAGTAAACATTGTTACATTGCCGTCTCATCTGCATGTTCAACTAAAAAAATGTCCATTAGATTGACACACATTCTGTCCGCAGTGAAAGAAGGTCTTCATAAGTACTGTGAAACTGTTTACTCGCGTAGTTGTATTAACTATTTGTGAATTCAAACAAAAATTAGGCCGTTATAATTGTTTTACATTGTTATTTCAGGGCCTTTTATAGCTGACTTTGCAGTATGGACATTGCTCATTGTTGAAGGCCGTTCGGTGACCTATAGTTTTTGATTTCTGTGTCATTTTGGTCTCTTGTGGAGAGTTGTCTCATTGGCAATCATACCACATCTTCTTTTTTATATCTTAACTGAGTACTTCTGGATAATTAAATACTCTGAAATTAGTTTGATCAAAACCTTTAATTTTTCAACCCCGTATACCACTATTCCCCATATAAAATTGAAAAATCGTCCAAAAGAAATAATCCACAACACAAAAATGGTAGCATACGCAATAGGTATATTACTTTAAGATACCATACGGCATATTTTGTTAATAGTGTACAAAAAGGTAAGACATGCTACACAGAGGAACAAGTGATTAGTATGCGTTTCTTATTGACAATATATCTGTTGAATTTGGGGGTAGACTTTTTCAACAAATTGTCGGCATTCCTATGGGAACCAACCGTGCACCTCTCCTTATCGACCTCTCCTTGTTTTCATATGAAAAGTTCCTTCAGACACTTGTCAAAAACAATAAGATCAAAGAAGCCAGGTTGTTAAATTTCACATTCAGATATCTTGATGATGTTCTTTTAATTAACAATCCGAACTGAGTAGGTTTCATTAATATATTCCCCGAAACAGGAATTAAAGAAAAAACAGATACGACTCCTTCCGCTTTATTTTTAGACTTGTACCACGAATTTGACTTACACAGTCACCTCAGTACAAGAATCTATGACAAACGAGACGATTTTAATTTTGAAATTATCAATTTCCCCAACCTTAGGGACGACATCAAAAGATCGATGTAGGATAAAAAAAAACTTAAATCAAATAGTTTTGGGGTGGGGGTCAACATTGCTGCAAGTTTTGTTAATCTAAAATCGATTTTACATATATCCCTATTGGTCAATCAATTTTCCCCAAATTAAGTGAAGAGGGGGTGTGGGGGTCAGTGAAAAAAAATATGTGAACTGAGTTTTTTATCCTTCATTGAACTTTTGATGTCGTCCCTTAGTAGCAATATACCAACTTCACCTGCATAAGGGCTATACATGTCACAGCTTATTCGGTATTCAAGAGCTTGCAGCTCCTACTCAGTTTTTGTAAAACGCCACTAATGTCTGAGCAGAAAGTTGATGAACCAGGGGTTTGTCAAAGAACGTCTCGTCCTTTTCATAAATAAGTTTGTCGGAAGGCATCAAGACCTTAATTGTTGATAATACTCCGTATCAACTTCACATATAATACACGATGGTCTTGAAGTATAGATTCGGGGTACTGACGTTGCATTCGTCGTCTTAAAAATAACGTGTTATATTATTCTTTTATTTGTCTTTATGAATATTACTTTTACTGTCAAGTCTGTTTTTATGATATCCATTAGACGTGACTCGGTACTTATTTATCCCTCATTATGTTATTGTTCTAATATATTTTTTTTTGTATTCGTGTCTTTCATTTTTTGCTAATGGCCTTTGTCTATATGCCTTTTTGTGTTTCTTGCTGCATACGACGTGGTTCTGTACTTAGAAATCCTGTCATTGTGTTATTGTTCTATGACAAATTTTGTATTCGTGTCTTTCATTTTTAATAATTAGTTTGTATCTATATGCCTTTTTGCGCTTCTTTGTTATCAATATTTTTTTGTTTTTATAGTGATTATATCAATAACACGCTGTTGACTGCTGTACCCCTATTTTTGACATTTTTACCTATTATGTCTCTTTGTTTTGTTCACACATCGTTGTCAATATAATGGAATTTGATGCGCCTGTCTTACAAGTGAGAGGTTTAGCCCGCTATAAAACGGCAAATAGTAGGTATAGATGTTAATAAGGACTCTTACAACTCGATGTAATACTTAAATATCTAATTATGTCATACAACTTAGACCCCAAAGGTGAAATAAAAACAAATCATCCTTTAACTTCTCCCGTCCTGCAGTTAATCCCTCGCTAGAATGGGATGTCTGATTGGCTGTCCAGGATGTATGAATGTGCAGTCACGTCCTGTAGGAATGAGGTCATTTTGAATCCTGTGATCCGTGCAGAGTGCATGCACGTTTAAAACCCGTGCACCTCTGACGGGTCCATAGGTTTACCATTGAAAGGCATATCGAAAACATATTATATTTGCTATTGGCAGTACAAATTGCTCTATATGCCGGTCGTTGTTGTTTTGTTTTCGTCTTCAATGTGTCTTTTTCTCTGGATAAATGCAAGCAACAGTCAATCAATGTAAACAGTCTGAAATAGTCCATGTGATATCTTTTGTGCCATTAGTTGGGAGTATCCTTGAAGTGGTAATCTTCAAAATCGTTCAGATTCTGGTTAAGAATAGATCTATAGCGAAATTGATTCTGGAGATCAGCTGAAGCCAAACTTTATTTTGTTCAAGCGCTTACTTAGAAATAGCTTCATAACCATCAACCTCTGCAAGTTCCACTCAATTTCATTTATTGTTTTAAGAGGGGTTTTGTATTGTACTGTGATTTTTCTCCTGTGTCACAATAAGAAATATGAACAAATAACCTTCAACCCTCTTTTTGATGAAAAAAAATAAATAAAAGTTACATATACTGATCCCTTTGGATAACTTATTTCCTTCAATGTTTTGGTGGGGTCTTTTTTTTTGTTGGTTTTTTTCTTTCGTTTGGTCATTGTGTTGTTTGTATGGTGCTTGGCGTACCCGGTATCGTGTTTGATTGCTCCCTCGGTATCTTTTCATCTTTTGCAACAGTAAGTTTTACTGTCAAAGTGACATTAATTTGGTTTTGTGAATGCCCCTTTACAATTGATGAATTTTTAGTTTCCATTCTCTAACTTGAATTTGCCTCAACCAAGTCACAATTTGTAAAAGTAAACCATTATAAGTCAAAAACGGCCTTCAACATGGAGCCTTGAGTGAATCACACCGAACAGCAAGCTATAAAGAGCCCAATAATGACTAGTGGAAAATCACTCAAACAGGAAAATCAACGGTTTTACTTTAATCTATATAAAAAAACGAAAGCCACGAAACAACAGGTTCTTGACTTAGGACAGATGCAACCAAATGCAGCGGGTTTTAACGTTTTAACAGGCGCCAACCTTCACCCTAACCTGAAATATCAGTGTAACACCACAAAATAGAAAGAAAGTTTAGTGATCATTCTCAAGTGCCTTAGTGGTGGAACATTTTTTTTGTAAACACTCCTGTTAACTATTCTTATGTTATATACATATATAACAGAGACATTGAATCTCACGACTGCCATTACTGCTCTGTCGAATATACAGTAGTCCCCTCTTTGGACAAGTTTTTAAAGTTGAACTCTTAACAACTATCACCAATCGTGTTTTTTCTTGATCTGCATTATGTAATACCAAAGTTCAGTAGCCGATATTACAGTTGTAGAACGACATGATCTCCTTAGAAGGCAAGTTTTAAAATAAGTTAAAGCTCGTGTTCAGAACAATTTCTTAATTTTCAAGTGTGAATATCAAACTTTTGAAATCGGAAATAAAACTACTAAAAACCATGAACTTCGGAACAACTCTAAAATTCGAACAGACCAAATCTGCCGATATGGCAAATCAAATAAGTTTTTGTAGGACTCATCATATGAACCATCAAAATGCAAGTCACTGTTACAGAAATGGACGTTTCAAAAACCAAAGAACTTTTTATAGATACTTATCAACTTTACAATACTTGCGTCCTTGCGTTTCATTCGAGGCTGGAGGAATCTGTGAACGTGGAAAAAGTCGAACCAAATTATGTATATCTTATTTTGGACATTAGGTTTGTTTCTTATATTATCAACAGTTTCTGTTCAATCTTTTCAGACACTTTAATTCTTAATACGACTGTTTTATAATTCATTTTATTTTATCATTTCGTTTCTATTTACATTTCATATCCAGGACATGCTTTGGTGTGCAATTTTATTCTCAGTTTTGTGACATGTTTTAATCTGTTAGCTATTTAGTAACATTTTACCTTTTTATGTTTTTGAATATTATAATCAGATTAGTAAATTGACTTTATTCTTCAAGTTCTAAAAATAGTTTAATCTTGTCTGTGAACAATATTACTCAAATTAATTGTTATTTGTTGTGTTTATTCGTGTCATTTCAATGGTTTATAGATACTTGTTTATAATTTTGATAAGCATGATTTGGAATCGGGATTTTACACTGAACAAAGTCCATCTTTAATATAGGTATTAGTATTCCATGATGAATTATTGGTTTATTCATTGCTAGTTGCAGAGTCTCAAGAGTTAGTTTTCACCAAAGTTTCAGTGTCAAAGTTCTCATTGCTATTCAGAGCAATCGTTCGTTGTGTGATCTGGTGCAGCCATTCAGTCAGGCTCTTGTTACACAACCCTACAAGTTACCCAATTTCCGCGGTGACATTACCATTAGAACTTCTTGACTATAGGCATCATTAAGTATTCTTTTGTTACAAGTACTTACAACAATGTAACAAGCTTTGTCAAGATGAAATATTTGTTCATATATGATTTGCTTTTATTATTTGAAAAAAATGATAAAAATTGCATGTATGTCATAGTAGCTGTTTGTACGTGAGTGCGCTGTATTACCCAACACCGCCGTCTTCGGCATTCTATGTTTTCTTTCGGAGTTACCTCACCCATATAACTTCGGAACAAAAAAAAAACTTATTTGGGGCATTTTTCAGACAACCTCTTACATTTATTTGCACTGTATTTTTGGCAAATAGAGAAATCAAAATTTAGTTTCTCACTGAAGAATTTAATTGTATTATACCAGGTTGAGTTGTATCGACCGCTCCTGTTTGCATTTCAGATACACTACTGGTGTTGTGATATCTATTGCAAATTTGCAAGTATATCGTGCAGATCTTCTTTGCACTTGTTCCAGTCTGTATATATTTTCTGAAGTGTGTGGATTCTAAACTGTGCAGCAATATTATAATTTTGGTCTTATTGTAGCTTTTACAAGCTCTTTCCTCCTGGTTCTAAGTTAATGTTCATGTTTCGTCCTATAGATGAAGAGGGTTGTTTTGCTTTTGCTTTTGCTTTTGCTGTTGACTGTTGTATTTGTTTGTTCCATTTGAGATCTGAAGAAATTGTTATGCCTAGACATTTTGATGATTGGACTTGATTAGAGTATGACCATGCATGTTGTAATAGAAATGTATTTGTCAGTTTTCTTTGTTGAGACTCTTTGTTGTATGTTATCGTGTGGAATGACATGAGCCAGTATTTCTCATATTTGATTTAGCTGCGTTGATGTCTTCTTGAAGCTGTACACAATTGTTTCGGCATGTAACAGGCCTTTAAATAATGCAGCGCGCGTTGTTTTCAAAGAGTCTTTTTTTGGCTGTATTTTTTTACGTATAGTCGGGTATGTCTTTTATATAAATAGTTTGTTTTAATCTTTTTACATTTTAGTAAGCGTTTGTGTAGCACTTTATCAAATTCTTTTGCAAAACCCATGATTTTGACTAGACCAGTTTGTATGTCTTTATCATTGTTTTGAGCTATAGTTAGTGTACAAGACTGAGATATTAATAGTTTTGGTCTCCATCATTACTTAAGTTACATTAATTTGCAAAATGCGCTTCTGGTGCAGTAAGATTGCAGTTTTGATAATGTGCATGAGAAGTAATATCCGATCTGACGATTTAATATTACAACTTACAAATATACATGGCATGCATGACACATAATTTTGTCTGAATCTTCTTCATTGTTCTCTGTATGCAATTAATCTTCTAATTACAGTAGTAAGTAAATATACTTTTTGTCACTGTACAGTTTACTAACTATCCTTCGTCGTGACTTACTGTTTATGGTTATCCATTCTATCAAATTGCAACAGACAGCGAGAGTCAAAAGTGACATAAGAGATGACCGTTTTGTTTGCATAAGATATTAGAATAAAAAACGTTTTTTATTGAATTGAGAAAATATATGTTCTTGATAAAAATCGCCGTTTCTTTCAAGCAATCAGCTGCGATTAACTATCGTAGTGTCGCGAAAAAGCCGTTTGTCTACTATCATACGCAGTCTTGTGTTTGTTTTACACCTGTAGACAGGTAAATTCAAAGGAATGCGGTTTATCTACCTTAGCATATAGATCAATATTTACATGTGAAGAGACCGGAGGAATTTCAGTTATTTAAATAATATATCAACAAATAGAAGAACAAATTTTATGATAAAAACATGAAACGAAAACCAAAACGGGAGCGCCAAAAACTTTTACCTTGTATACTACAAAATACTTTGTAATTAGTTGTTAATTAGTTTGTTCAGCGGACTATGACCACGGGTCAAATTCTTATAATTGTTACGTAGAAAGGGGTTGATATGAACTTACGAGGATTGTAAACAAGACAGTTCACGGGACCGTGAAGAACTCGTTTCACCGTACAACTTTGAATGACATATGATCATATCTCGCTAAGGAGTACAGAGATAGATATAGGTGTTTTTGTTCATGGAAATATGATGTAGATTTATCTGTTGAAATTCATTTTTTATTTTGAATTGCTCATTTCGTTGGATTTTATTTTTTAAAATGTGGAGATTTAATATTTTATACGTTTTAGTTTTAATTCTTTTATTTGGAATAGTGCAGTGTCAGGAGTGTAGTGGACAACCAAGTGTTGCTGTTATAGTTGTGGCTAGTGTTTTTAGTACACTAGCTGTTGTTTTACTGATATTTGGAATTATTTTCTTCGTATTATGGAAAAGGAGAAGAGGTAAGAATTATTAATCAGTAAATGCAATTAACTGTGGTGTCACGAGATGTTAAAAGATACTTATGAAAAACCCACCTAAACACTCCAGTTTGAAAAAAAATATATAATCTGAGCATACCCTCAAAACCATGTATGGTATATTTTAAACAGTAAAAAAATACATAGATTTTTGCAACACACTGATAAATACTTGACACCTGATGAACAAGTCTGCAAAATGATCTCAATTTTCCGTTATTACAAGGCCGTAACTGGGCATCTTATTTTAGTGAGGCAAAACAATCGAGCCGAGCGAAGCGAGGCGAAATTTTTTTTGGAGGGTATGAAATGAATGGTGCAAAATCCTGCATTCTAGGCATTTTTAGAGAGTTTGATAATGATTTGAATTTGGACACTTTTTATATAAATTTTTCATATTTTAAGACTTTTACTTACACCAAAATTTTTAACAACTTTATTTAATTTATGTGTAAGATAATTATCCAAATATCACTGATTTGAATCTGCTGCCAGAACATAGAACAAACATCGATTCAGTCAGAGTTTGCCAAATTTTTCTATGGCCGGTTCAGTCAAATCGTTTCAGAATCATAATTTGATCTGCTGATATCCTTATCGCGATGAATGGAGCATGGCAAGACCGCACAATCTCTCGCCACTCGTGCATGCTCTTTTCCAAGTTTTCAGTCGTTTCAGGGCAGTCTGTGTTTCTAAAGGTAGCACGTTATCATCACCATCATCAACACAATGATCAATGTCTTCTTCCAATTCCTTCTCCGTCAGAAATTTGGGAGCAGCATCGGTAGTAACAGTCATGTTTGTTTGCAAAAGGGAATTAAGCTTTCCTGTAAGCACCACCATACAGTCGAAGTTACAAAATATTAAACTCGCTTTTACGCTGACAAAGAGTAGACAAACTAGGGATATATCTAGAGTAAGTATATATGATATGGGTACAGGAGAATTGGAATGGAGTTTTTGACGTTTACATGTAGGTCAGTAATTTCAAATTATTTCTGGAAATAGTTGGTGGTATTTTAGTTCCAGAATCTATAAATTTAAGGTTAGGGGTTGAGGTATTCGATTCCGAAACCCCGAATGTAACGAAACGAAATTCCGTAGTCCCGAATAAGTAAAGACAAAATCCTGTGTAAAAGGTTCTACCATTCCTCAATAATATCAAACTGGAATATGGGATATTCTTTCAATTTTTAAGGTTAAAGAAACATAGATAAAAACTATCCATCCTTGTTTCATATTATTTATATTTTATTTATCTGTAAAGAGAAAGATTAAAGTTCATGAAATGAATACGCAGACAGGACTACCCCCTTGTGATGCCCAGTACTTGATTTGTCAAAAGTTGGTGAAACGGAGAAATGAATACGCAGACAGGACTGCCCCCTTCCGAAGACCAGTACTTGCTTTGTCAGTCTACTTATCGTTTTTGGATTGTTCTAATGAAGTTATATGCAATACTCAGACTCTGTTCACAAAAAAACTAGTTTACTAGAATTATTCCTTCTTTACCTTCAGTGTCACTTTTCCTTTTTCTGAAAGAGCCTGTTTTTAACTAGAGATCCATGATGATTATCGCTACTAGGTTAATGTATTTGAAAAACATCAGTGGTTGAGATGCTGAGTTATATCCAGGAAGAATAGTTTAAAAGGAGTGATGACGTCACAAGCTATAGAACAGAAAAGCAAACGATTATTATATTTATATATATGTTTAAAAAAAATAATCAGTGTCGAAATTTTAGTGAGGCAATTGCCTCACTTGCCTCAAGGGTAGTTACGGCCTTGTATTAAATATATATATGATTAGCGATAATATCCATAACTTCTATTCTACACACAGGTTGGTATTTTTCATAAGCGACGCGCTTTAAGTCTATCATTCTTGAATAAATATTTTTTGTTGTTATTTCAAAATAATAAAAAAAAAAACAAAAAAACTTTTGATATATATATATAAATATATACAATAGGAAAAGATCGAGGTCCGGTATCGAAGTAAACGATTCAAAAAATATGAAGACAATTATTTTTATCTTATTCTCAATTTTTTAAACGATTGTACTAAATTAATGCATTGTGGAAAACAATCAGTTTGTGTCCCCTTTGAAGTTTGATTACACTTTATATATGTCACTTTTCTAGTTGTATGCGATGACAATGAGTTTTGCCAGTTTCATAACAGCAACCAGTAAATATTTCAAGACCATTCCAACGTACATTATTTATTTTAATTGAAATGACCTATCATGTACCGACAATGCTACTAAATGTACATATGTACATGTATACATGTATGCATGTCTGTGTATTATCTAATATTGCAATAAATAAGGAGGATTATGGCATCAACGAGGCCTTCACTGTCGTGTTAAACACATCAAATGCTGTTTGGTGACTTCTGATGGATGGGTCCTGTTTGACTGTCATATTGTTTCACGAATTAGGCCGGACAATTTATATCAATGCGTCTTAAAACATCTTACAAAAAAATGCAAAACAAAATGACCTTAATCCACAAATCGTGTAGCTACTATAATTACCATTCGTTGTGTCCGTTGCTTCCCATGTCGACGAAAAAATATACAATCTTAAAAACTATGGATATTGAATTTCTCAAAATGAATGACTGTAAATGAGACAATTGTAACTTAAAAAGGAGATAACATGAATCAGATGTATATGAGCATCTCTTGCACCGAGTTGACCAAAGTGGCAAGAAATAGATGTGATCTGTGTATTGTTTAAAAAGGGTCTTTTCAATCTATTCATTAATGTGGAAATCAAATAATGAAAGCTAAAATTTAAACTCATTTAAATTCTAAATAAGTAAATATCCTGCACATTTCATTAAACATTTAAGTGGCTTATCCTTCCACAACACTTATAATCTCCATTCAATAATCATGCGATTTCATTCATTATAAAAAAAGCTATGTCAATATTATAGTATAATTTGATTTGTATGGGAATTCTCTATCATACATGTCTATTCATTGTTTAATTTAAATAATACAACACTGATTTATATATTATATAACCAGGGACCTTAAGTTCGACTGATAAACCTTGTAATTTCATTACATTTCCCACATAATGTATCAATATTGTTTTTGGCTTGACATGCATTGTTTGTTCAAGTAAGAGCTAGAACTCCCCTAGGGTGCGGAAGATCTAACATTATTGTTCGGCATATACTATAGTGTTACCATAAGGGAAAATACTCGTGACTGATATTCATCGATGAACATTCCTTCCCAGTTTCTTTCGATTGAATCAAGCCATAATATATCCTTTAAATATCTTCACCTTTGTTCTTTTTTATGTATGCCCTGAAAAAATAAGGTACGAGAGAACGGAGTTTGTTTATTCATAATACTTAAAAAGATCGAATTACAAAGTATAAATAATATCCTTACACACCCAACAAAAGACTCATCAGTGATGCTCCAGTCAAAAAGTGAAGAGCCAAAAATAAAGAACAAATTAAGTTGAAGAGCATTGAGGTTCTAATAGTATCAAAATTTTATTTTACGTTATTATAAAACACGACTTTTTATACATGAAATCTTCTCTTTTTTTTTGCAAAGATCATGTGTTTTATTTGTAGGATGTACTGATGAATTTTCCTTTAAAAAAAACAACGTTAAATGCGAAAATAAATACAAAAAAAAAATAGCCATAATTCTCATTGGGTCGATTTATATATTCTTGCCGACAATATAATGTTTTGTGTGAACAATTTTACATCCATTTCTAGCAAGAATGATTTACAAATATCTGTATGTTCTTTTAAAATATCAGTTAAGTGTTCCCTAAGACTTTCCACAAATTTTGATGAAAGTGTGATAAGGGCTAAAATGTTCAAAATGTTAGTCTTTATGAGTTATTGCCCTTCGATGACAATTTTTACCTTTTTTTGTGTGTTGCCTATTATTTTTACTTTTTTGAGCGTATTGCCTAATATCGTGAAGTTTCCATCGAACTTTAGCGTGACTATCGCACTTTAGAGTACCATCGCACTTTAAAGTCCTACATATACAATATGAGGGGCAAGATGTTCAAATATTAATTTGTTTTCGTAGAATTGAGAAAGTAATTGGCCAGTTTGTCGGGGAATGCGGATAGAGAAGAAAGTCTTGACAATGACTTTAGTGTACTTTGCTCTCTTTACTAAAAGACCATTAAACATGTCTTTGTATATTAGGTGTATTGAAATTTCCTTATCTATACATTTAGCTTTGTGGGTTTCCCTGAAATTTATATAAGTATGTGAATCTGCAACAGATTAGTCCCTATATATTGTCATTCTTGGAATTTACCTAATGATTTCGATAAGTATAACACAAAACACAAGAATTTGAGTGTCAGTCCTGGACCAACACCTGTTCATTGTAAGTAATATGGGACGACAACGCTCTTAGCTGCTTTACTGTCTCTGGTGTTATCACCGACGCATAATCTGATTGAGTAGACCCCGGTCTCTTTGATCCAAGCATGAGGTCTCCACAAATGTCATGACATACCACTTTTCATAAGATTTGTATTTCAATAATGTACACCCTTAAGCCAATGTATACAAGCTTTTAGCTTCATAATAATTCGAATAACATCTTCATCTTGGATTTCAAGCTACAGAGCAATGTTTGATCGGTAACCAACATTGAATAACTTGAGGAATTTACTTATTTTGAAAAGTTAAGAACTATGTTTGTGACATGCAATCCTGTGTGTCAGTTACTACTGCAAAACTGTTAAGATAAGCCATATGCGTATCATCACATGTATAAGATGCAAATTATCCATCTCATGTTCATCAGAGGCGTATCCATGATTTTTGAAAGGGCATAATTCACGATGATATAATATAAACCGCCCAGCGGAGCAAGACAAACACATTTCTGACAGTTTTATACTTAAAATTTAAATACATCGTGTAAAGCACGAGATTTAACAACAAATACGATCTAAAGGGGCACGCCGTCTACTGGCGATGCCCGCTGAAAGGAGATGCGAGACGGAATATCACGAGAACAGCTCGATAACAGATGTTGAATACAAAAAGCCTGAATAAGCTAAAAACTTTTACCTAATGCTCCATTTAAAAAGAAGGTTTATACCCCAGGGGCGGATCCAGCCATTTTAAAAAGGGGGGTGGGTGGGTTCCCAACCAAAGACAAAAAAGGGGGGGTGCTTCCAGCTATATGACATATATCAAGTCTCAACAATCCATTGCTAGTCGATTTCAATAAATTTTTTACTATCCATACGAGCCCCAAGTGACTTTTTCACTTGGTGCTCATATGGATAGTAAAAAAAATATTGTAATCGACTAGCAATATTGGATTGTTGAGACTTGATATATGTTTATACATTGTAGAAAATTGTAAATAAATTAAAAAAAAACACCAAACATTTTTTTTTAGTGAGGTCCAAAAAAGGGGTGCCCCAAATACCTGTGACTTGGACACGTATGTTGTTTTGAAATTCAGATAGTCATAGTTGCAGTCTTGATTGAAATAAGTAATTGAAATATACACCCGGAAAAGCCGTACGCTATAAATCATCGAATTTTAACTTCAAACGCGCTTTTTAGGGAAGAACCAGCAGTAGGAACTTTCAAAACCCTTCAAGCAGGAATAGGTGGCCGGGTGGTTTTATAAAGTAGTCCAACTTTTGTATAAGTAGCTTGTCAACACTGAGGTTGCGAGTTCCGGCGATTCGACACGTGCGCTCAACTCCAGTCTTAATTGACAAGGATTGTAAGTTTTCTTGCCGAACTAACATGAAGTGACCGTCAGGAAATAGCCAAAAGGGTGGAAAGTAGCGTTGATAACCAATTAATTGAATAATTAGTCAATCAAAACCCAAAATCTCATATTTGTTAGTCGAGGATCAAGGATTTAAATTTTTCTGCTGACTTACTGTAGAGATCTTTAGAAGCATTCTGCTCAGAGAGGGCCATAAATAGAACAGCCAATCGCAAATCCTTCTGAGATCAACTTTGCTGAAGCAGTTCAATTTTGAATCTTTGTTCAATTTCATCTATTAATTCTGATCAACATATGATATCTGATACGCAGGCTCTTAATGTCTCTGAAAAGATGTACACTGGTAAAGTAAACTTTAGAGACAAATTCCTGTGATCTGAGACCGTACGTTTTATTTTGATTCGGTTACATCAGGGACATATATTTCAATGATTGTATTTAACCTCAGAGAGTATTATGTCTCTATTACCTATATTAAACAATGTAAACATATTAATAAGCTAATTTTTTACGGAAAAGTGTTGTGATAGTCGGCTGTATGCATATCGGATCATTTATCCGAATTGGTTTTAATATTAGTATTGAGACTTCCGGATGGTTTCTGCAAGCCAATTTTGTAAACATTTCTCACTCAGATGCAAAAATCAAATATTTGATTTTAACATGCAGTTTTTGGTAAAGCTGTGAAAATGTTCGCAAAAATGAAAAAGTGGGAAAATATGAATGGTTTTCCCTGTTTTCCATATACCATATCAGGAGAGCTTTATGCAATGTTCTGAGACGAATGGAAACAAGTGGAATATGAAACAGCTATCCCATGTGCAGTGATATGTAATGACCCATTGTCTGTTATGTATCATATTACACTAAAATATCAAATAACTATGACTGCTTTTCTGATATCAGTGGCGTATCGAGAAATTTTCATAAAAAAGGGGGCACTGACTACTAAAGAGGGGATCACTCCATTCATGCACATATCACGTTATTCCTTAATCAATTGCATTACACAATAAAACTTATCATTCATGATGACATTAGGTCCCACAATAAAGTGCACAGGTGAATTAAATAAAAACTTAATAAAAATCGTGTTTTCATGATCCTAGCTAAAAATGTAATTACCCGGTATAGAATGCTTCTTCTTGTAACTTCATAAAGTCATAGGGTTGTAAGAGTGTTGACCATGCGCACATTTTTAGAATGAAGCGCTTCAAGGCTTCATACAAAATGTACTTTGGTCAACGCTTTAAACCCCAACAAAGTTACAAAATGAAGCATTCAATTTTTAAATGAATAATATATATACAGGTTCATGTATGTATGCTTAACTCCAAAGAAATGATGAAAGAGCATAAAGTGTTAGACAATTTCCAGTATGGCAGATTTATTCATTTGAGAGGAAGGAAGAATACAAATTAACAGTGGCGGAGCCAGAAATTTTCATAAGTGGAGGCCAACTGACTGCCGAAGAGGTTTAGTCACGTTTCTCCAACATTTGATAATTAGACTAAAACAACATAAGGGATTAGGTGGTCCTCATAAGGCATCGTGATAATTACCTGTAATTCAACTATATCAGGTCTTAACTAAAATATTGTAAAAAGGGATATTGTTAAAAAATATTTATATCAAAACATTAACAAACCATATATTTTTGGTCGAGTATAACCAGAAACGGTTACGTAATTATTTTCATCCGCCGTATTTGATTTACAAAATTAAAAAGGTTATTCAACAACAAAAATCCTTAAATAAACAAGGGAAATTCTAATCAAACTGAAAATTTCATAAAAAATTATGAAGAAATAATCTAGAAATTATTTTTTTTAAAAGATTTTTTTTTATTAAAAGTAACATGAAAAATCGAAATGTTCACTGACTGTACCTCATTTTAGTAATGTATTCTATTACTTGATATATTTTTGTATTTGTGTTACATGTAGATGTTAAATCTAAACCGATGCAAAAAAGCCAAGTTTTATTTATGTAAAAAGTCACCAAAAGCGATTGTCTTCTAGTGCGAAGAACCATATATCTACCTAGTCGTTCTGTCTGTATATCAGTAGAGCCGAACCCAGTTTTCGTGGTATGCTGTCTTAGCAGATGAAATAGTCAGTCGTATATCTGTCCACTTTTTCCACGAAAACGGAGCTGATACAAATTGGGTACATCACTTCGCGTCGTGATCTATATAGTGTTTAACTGTGGGAACTGGCATGGTGAATATTGTGCACTACTAGTATTTTCGATTTGTTACTTGAGCTTTGGACAATTAATGCAAGTTGACTAAGAATTTTGAATAAACTGTATCGGTGATAATAAGCTGCGTTTTGTACTTTTATATAAGATTAATGACTCAAGATATATAAATTCTTAATAGCTCTCAAAATATAAAATGTTAATTTTTATTCAGGATCGCAACATTGTAATCTATAATACCGGTACATTATTATGAAAAATAGAGAAAAAAATTATGAAAAAAGCAAAAAATTGCTTCCGGCCGTACGGTAACGGATACTGGATGTGTAGTGATTGATAATTTAGTCTTAGATTATTTGTTGCTTGTTTATGTATGTTTTTGTACAGTTCTTTTATTGTTCTGTTGCACCAATGTCTCAAGATAAGGGGGAGTGTTGGAGCCTGTAATTCGGTGGTTGTCGTTGCTGTGTAATATATTCCTTTTTCGTTTATTATATTGTACATAAATTAGGCCGTTAGTTTTCTCGTTTGAATTGTTAAACATTTGTTTTCTCGGGTCCTTTTAAAGCTGACTATGCGGTATTACTTTGTTCATTGTTAAAGGTCGTACGGTGATCTATATTTGTTAATGTCTGTGTCATTGGTCTCTTGTGAATAGTTGTCTCATTGGCAATCATACCATATCTTCTTTTTTTATGTATAATTGTTAACTTCTGTTTCATTTTGTCTCTTGTAGAGAGTTGTCTCATTGTCTATCATACCATGCACATCTTTTTTTATATAAAATAAAAAAATACATCACTGTGTTAGACTATATGGACTTTTACAATTTTGGGAGACTATTAAAGAATATATATATCTTTAAAAAATATATACCTTTTAAACAATATTTTGGTCAAGAACAGGTGAATTACAGGTAGATATCAAGATCGAGTCCTTAAGAGGACCCCATAATCCCTAATGTTGTTTTAGTCTAATTATCAAATGTTGGAGAAACGTGACCACACCGCCGAAGAGAGGGCTCGCTCCGGTCATGCTTCAGTGATTCCCTATATAATCAACCAAAGTTTTCCCAGAAAAGGGGGGCCCCGGTCCCTCTAAATCTGCCTCTGATTAAGGCACATGTTTTTCTTGAAAATAAGTATTGTACTTCCTATAATTGTTATTAATCAACATAGCCTTTTCTTTTTTGATTTTCCATAATGGCAGAGGGATACAACTCGCATTGGACTGGTGAAATAGTGTATGATACAAGCTGATGGTAGATTATTTGAATTACATTATGACTTTTACAAAAAGATTTCTTTCTGTAGTTGGGAAAGAGTTGGACTTTCAGATTGTAAAGGAATTTACCTTAAAAATTTAGGACAAGCATAATAAATGAAGGATATTCAGTTACAGCTAATGGTATTATGGTGTAAATAAAAGTATGATTGGGTAATGGTTTAATTGATAACCTATGTATTGGTCCTTAACCAATAAGTAGGAAAATTATAGGAAAATTATACTTTTAGATACAGAAAATGATAAATGCATGCAAATATGGTACATGTATACTACATTGGTACATACATGTATCATTATAGACATATCTTCTTTATGAACTTTGTGACATTGTCCCATTATAACATCTGCCTTAAAGTATGTTAGATAAAAGATATCAGTTCTAGAAATAAAGAATCGTGTAGTATATCGGAGTATGTTGCATGTGTATATATACCAAACTATTTGGTCTTATATCCATTATTGACATGATTGTTGCTTGTATCAGCTTTTTGTACATGCAACCAATAATAAGGATGCAATAATTTGCAGCTCTTTTTTTATTTTTTTTAAACCTTTTATACCTTCTAGCCCTCCCCTGCTCCCAAATTAAGTTGCGCATATACCATTTAAAGTTGAAAAAAATTGATAGTATTCTAAAATTCTTCTACATGTACTTCTAAAACACAAATTTAGTTTACAAAAGTTCAAGCTAGAATACAGTGTTTATTTTTTTGGCTGAAGCATTTTTTTTTGCTTGTAAAATTATTCTATACTATCACTTTTGTAATGATTTTATCATGCAGCAGTCTACATAGAGAGCTCAACTATTAAGCATACAAAACATTTAACACTATGTAGGCAATTTATTTCTCAAATTAAAACATATTGTCTCAAACTTCCGCTTTTAAATCTGAAATTGTCAACACTTTAATTAAATTACAAGCTAGTATTGTGGAAGTATGATTCTGCCTGCAGGCCTTAAATTAATCTTGTTGTTTCTCTTCTGAATTTTAATATGGTTATATTATTTCTAGGACAAACAACTATACTTGTCATCACATCTTTTTTTTTGGCTTAATAAAATAATAGATAAATTTTACATTATTACTGTTGCTCAATCATTGCATCTGGTATTTTTGGGATAAACATCAATTTTCTGATTGCATTTGAAACAATGACTTATTTAACTGCTTTAAATTGAACACACAAAGTAATCCACATTTTCATTTTTGGGTTTTTGCTGTCTCTTTGCCAAGCAATGAGTGATTGCATCGAAGTAAGAATAAGACCAAAGAATGGTCAGCTACTATGGATTCCCAATAATGTGCATTTTTTTTTGTATCAACAATATTTTCATGCAAATAACAGATACTCTGAATGTATAATATATATCAATTAGTTTTATTACTGAAGCAGAAATGAGCAAGATATCATACTGACTATAGAAATGTTCATTGCACACATTTATTACTGTTCCTTAATTCATAGGATTATTTTATAAATTAATTCTAATTTAAAATGTATAACAATGTTATTATAGATCTATTAAGTCCTCAGTCTACACCAATAAAAAAGAACAGATTAGTAGAAGAGAGAGATAGTGCATCGCCTGATGGAGGACATACCAATCCAGGTTTCAACGACAGTGACATTCCTGCGGATATAAGTTTAGCAGAAGAAGGTAAATACAAACTCACACTACTTAGAAAACTCCTGTTTTGTAGGAAGGGTAATGTCACATTTGTTACAGTATTGAAAGTCAGCTGAGATGAAATACTTGAAAATGTAAGAAAAAGATACGCATAAGATGAAATGGATTGTTATATCTCTTTAAATGTTACATACAATGTAAGCGTAGAATAACGTTCGCGTAGAACGAAATCGAGAACGTGTCAATGAGACAACCTGACCAAAGTCCAGAAAACAGCCCAAGGGGACTAATGTTTCTTTAACACAGTGAGAAAATCCCAAACCCAGAGGCAGGATTCAGCTGGCCCCTAATAAAATATGTGTACTTTTTTAGAAAAAAATAATAGAAATTGGTAATACATTTTGTAATAAGGTATAGTTTTTTTTGTTAGGAGGCTTGAATTGTCATGGCATAAAAATTGCTAATAAAAATATATTACTGTCAACTATTTAAATGAAGGAACAAAAAATAAAAAAAATTGTTAGCGTAGGGTTGTCACAATCTGGGCATTTAAAAATGACTAAATAGTGTTAATTATGTAATACTATAAGTTAGAACAGCCTGTCAAATCTGTTGATGCAGACATTTTTTGTAATCATATACCATTAGCACTCAATATTCACCCTTCATATATGAAAAAAAATGAAGGAACCAAGGATCAAAATTAGAATCTATAAAAATTTGCAAATTATCCCAATTATTGTGATTTATGTTTATGGTATTCAAATAACAAGCAATCAATACCACAGGAACGTATGTTAATCTAACTAACTTGTGAAATATTCAGTAAAATATAGCCCTCAGCTGTACATTATTTCACTTTTATACCTAAAGATGCATAAAAATAACATATTTGTTCATATAATAAACAGCTGAATTATTTTAAGGTATTTTAGCAAAGAAAGCTTTCTGTTTTAGTACATTGTTTGTAATATGCAATAGATGTGCAAATAAATTTATTATTCCCCATGCAACAAAGTTTCAAAGGTAAATGTTTGTCCAGTTTGTCAGTCTGTCATCATTTTGTTTTGCAAAGCTTACAGTGGCGGATCCAGAACTTTTCCTAAGGGGGGGCCCGCTGACTGACCTAAGGGGGGGCCCGCTCCAGTCATGCTTCAATGATTCCCTATATAATCAACCAAATTTTCCCCACGAAAGTGGGGGCCCGGGGCCCCCCAGGCCCCCCTGGATCTGCCTATGGCTTATGCCTTAATTTTGTTGTTGAATATCCTCAATTTGCACTAATCAAAACCACTGATGAATTTGATAATCCTTAATCGGGTAAAACTTTTGAGAAGGAACCTTATATAAAAATACCACATTTAAAAAAAATAATTATTTAATGAATAATTGAATAATTCTAAAAATATGAGTAAATATATATTAAGGTAAGTTCTATTTTTGTGACATAATGTCAAAATAAGTTGAATAAATGACACAAAAATTGTGTTAATATTGTACAAAAAAGCACTATAGCAGTTTGATATGAATGGAATGATTTGTATGTTACTTTCCCTAATTTATTTATTTTGAAAACAATTTGAAGGAGTGAGTTATAATGTTACAAAGTACGAGAACATAAGTCCAAAATTGACATGTTATATGTATTCTATTTAGGTGACTCTTAGCTTGAAAATAGGTATAAACACATATAGAATTTCCATTAAAAGATATTGTGGAGATGTCAAATTTTAACTACCATTTTTTGAAAAGAGTTGAACTGAAATGAACCTTATCATTGAAAATATGTATTTTTTAATATGATTTATTTCTGTCAACATGCTAATATATATTATCATATGAAGGTTAGGTGTGTCTAAATATTTAGATATATCCATGAAAATAGAACTAAATTTTGATATTAAGAAATGTATTAACATTGTGGATTCAGCATTATTGTATACCTTTTGTATATCTTTTATGTAAATGTTATTTTTATATTTTTAAGTGCTTACGTCATTGGAGATAATAGGGACTTCTCAAAAAGATAATATACATAAGTTAATAGTCTATATAAATATAATGTTACAAGAGCATTATAAATCCCCTTTCAGCTAAAATATAAGTGTCTGATTGCAAATTTTAAAATGTCCTTTAGCAATAGTGCATTTTCACAAACATGTGTTAACCAAGGTGGTTATATGAGACTCATATAACCTCCTTGGTGCAACATTCTCCAAATTCAATTATTTTGTATGCTTTTATGGTGTGAAGATAAAACTATTTTACATAACGTGAAGGACTTTCAACATGGTAATAGAATCATTTATTGTGAATTCATTTTTATTTGTTGGATACCAATTTTTTGCGGATTTCATTGAAACAGAGTAACCAAATTTGAATGTTCAACAAATTACAAATTTTCTAAAGGCATGTATGCAAACTTTGCCAAAATCACAAAACTAAATATCCATGAATATGCAAGTTTTCCTCAATCCACGAAAATTGGTACCAACGAAAATAACTGAATCCACATTAAACAGTTTAATTAAAATTCACTTTGGTTCTTTTCCTTCAAGCTACATGCATACTATTATGCCCTGCCATGGAAAATAAAACTAACTAATTAAGAACTTACATTTCCCATTTATTCTCTGATGTAAGAATCCAGTGCAGGACAATGAAAAACACTTGATTTTTGTTAGTGCCAAAACATAACCAATTCTAGCAACAGAAAATTAATCTGTAGTTTACTTTTTACAACATATGATAGAAGAATGATAAATTACCATGTCAAAATAGCACAACATTAAAATGTCATATTTATTAAAATGCATACTTTGCTCAATAAGACTGGTTCTCATATTTTTCAAAATTTTAAGTTTCTGTAGTACATGTATCAGTTCATATATGAACAGCTGTAAATCTTTAATATTATCAAAACATCTCCATCTTTTTCAATACTTTCTTGATCTGATAAGGGTATCTGTTACATATTGCATTTTGTTTTCCTTGCATTTGGTTTGTATCAACAACCTATATTTCCATGTTTTAACAAATATTAACAGATCATTTGGTCTCTGGTGGAGAGTTGTCTCCTTAGCAATCAGTCTACTTCTTATTTTTGTATAAACATAATATTGAAAGTAAACTTGAATAAAATATTTTTCAAGGAGTATGCTGATTTTTATTCATCTTTAAAAGTTTTTACTGAATTGACAGTAGAAAATACAGTGGAAGGGATTATACCACCTCTATACCATCCCAGCGAAATGGGCTATATGATCGGCTCTAAAATGTCATGCACCCTTTAAGCCCACCAATTTTAGGTAACTGTTATACAGTGTAGTATTAATTGGCTTAAGTTATATGTAACTTAGAATATGTGAATAAAGAAATTTCACAACTGTTATATTCTTGTGTAGTGCTGCAAATGATATTTCTTAAACAATGGAGTCACTATATATATCATTCATTTAAAACTGGAGTGACAATATTTTCTTAGATATATATGCTTTATGTCAACAATGGTAACATGGTTAAGAATAACACCTTGATATAGTACTTCAATATATACAGAGGCTTGTTATAGAAATTCATAAAAATCTGTCAAAAAAATCTTGAATTTTTTTATTTAATAAGTAAAAAGCTCTGTTGATTTACACCAGAAACCCCCACACAAAGTTAATACCTATTCTAAAGATCTTCAGGGGCATAAGACAAAATTGGAGAAAGTGACATATCTTGTTTACATTAGTAAATGGACTATTTTTGTAGGTCCAACTGACAATTGACAAACAAGAGATAGTTCATAAAGTTAGAAAAACATTTCACCTGGTGGAATTTAAAACGTTTTCATTATTTTAACCGAGTTTGAGATTGTTAACATGTTTCACTTGTCATTTTAAATTGTAAGATTTAAGTTGTAACACAGAAACACATGAATTTAAATATTGGTATTAAATAGGATGGGCTTATCATAATGGGAACAAAGGTATTTTTAACAAAATTTCTATGAAAATGTTTAAGTCTCTTTTCTAATATAAAATCTTTGTCTAAAAATGTATATGCATTTAATGTATTAAAAACTGTTTTAATATTTACTTAGAAGTCTTTTTTAAATCATGTAATACTATAGTTCACTAGGGTCTTTCAAGTGATTGCTCTTCAGATATGCAATGAGAATTCAGATTGAATCTTTTTTAACCTTACATGACCAATAAATGCAAATTTCCAGTAAGTTTGTATGCAGATTTGTAAAAACCACAAATGCAAGTAGCCCCAAAGAACAAAAATTTCCTCAATCCTGGAGAATGTGAGCTCTAGAAAATGAATTAATCTGCTGTTAAATTCAGTAATGATATGCATATCTTATTTTACTTGGAATAATATAGATATTTAGAAACTGTGATAAAACCAATTTTTTTTTAAAGGAGTGTGTTTTCATGACAGTGGTATACATGGTTATAAGAGGTATAGTTTCCTGGCTCTAACTAGAAACTACCAGCAAATGAAATATTGTACAGTTCACTTCTCATTAACATTTGTAAGACAAGTATAACACCTGTCTTGACCACTCCTACATAAGGACAAAGGTTTACATGATCATATAAATGTCAGTCAAAACTGACCATATCTAGATGGTTTAATACCATTTATCATAAATAAATGTCCTGCTCGACTTTAATATTTGTCCCAAGAACCTGTCAGCAACAGATTTTAATGTAGTATCGGTCAATAAAGTTTATGACAAAAAGACTCTTTTTATCACATTTACAATGGTTTTATCTTCTCAATGACCATAGCTTTGGTCTCTTTTTTGTGGTCTGATTCTATCATGTTTGACCTAATTTTAAAATGATAATCAAAGTATAGATTTAACACAATTTTAAAAGAGCTTGCTGATTTGAAAGATAACAGCAAAATATTATTTGCAATAAAACTCTACAGATATCAAAGGAAATATTATTGAAGATTTTCCTAATTTAGTGCAATATAGATATTTTGTCACATATGTTGTGGTTTCAAGTGACACTGGACAACAACAAACATTCTTATAAAAGCTTTTTAATCAGATGCAAATTATTGTACAAAACCATAGAACAAGCTATAAAAAGCACTCATTTTGAAAATTTAAGTTGATGGTGCATTGAAGTATGACATTGTTTAAATTCCTCTTTTTCATTTTTTGACACTATTTTAATTTGAGAATTTTATGAACAACTACCTAAGGATACTTAAAGAATCTTCAGTAATAAGAACAAACAATATCATTTTTAATTAAATTATAATAGTTTGCTTCCTGATGTTTTAATGTTGACGACATCAAGCTTATTTTATTTGAAAAATGACTATTGGAATATAACATTAAAATGTAGATGGGAACATCCTCTTTTTACCTCTCAGTTTAACAAAAAGTCTCAATGACACCCTCTGAAGCATGACTTTTATCATTGAGTCAGTTAATAAGATTCTAAATAGACTTTAGATATTCTCCAATAAATCATAATGAGCATATGATGAAAAAAAAGAGTAAACATAGACTTTTTTTATTTCATCACATTCTATCTTAAGTGATAATAAAGTGTTATTTATTTGATAAATTGAATTTAAGTTGGTCAGGTTGAAACATAAATTTAAAAAGTTGTTAGAAATGTTATGAAACTTCAATTATTTGGTTTGAAATATATGCTTTAAAGAATTTATATCTACTTTTTAAAATGTAAAAATGTACATGTGCTTGGTTTAAAGAGCATCATTCTATAGTGATATAATAAGGTTAATTTGGAGGAAAATGTTTGAAGATTTGTTAGTACATGTACTTTAATTTGTATACATCATTTGAGACTGAAATGTTTTAAAAGGAATAGCTGTTGTTAACTTTTCATTTCTCTCTGTTTACTGCTGTTAGTAAAACAACCAATTTATCTACCAGACAGGTTCAAGTATGTTTGTTTTGTAAGGTGAAAACACTGATGAACAAGTTTACCCATGTTTTTGTATCTGTGAGTTTTAAAGCTTCTGAGTGGTTTTGACAGATTGTTACAGGGGTTTTCATAATTGGAAAGTTAAAACAGTTTAAAATATTTATCATGAGTTTTAACAACCAAATGAGCAGTGAAGTTCATAATATTTATCAATAAGTTTAGCAGCAGGTGAAAAATTTGTAATCTGTAATGAAGTCTATATAGCTTAGCTGGTGTTGTCTGTCCTTCTTAATCTTTTCATTGTATCTTTTGCTCTTTTGCTCTATTTTTGATTTTCTTATTTTAAAATATCAGCCAATTGTCAGATATGTTAAGTTTTCTGTGAATAACTAACCAGTTAGTTATCAGTCAAATTAACTTCAAGTTTATATAATATCTATATTTTTCAATTGAAAACAGTTTTAACAGGCAAAGTTCAGATTATTTTAAGATGATCAAATTGAAGCAATTGATGTCCTGCAGGAGCAGATCCAGCCATTTCTAACAGGGAGTTCCCAACCTAGGATAAAGGGGGGGGGGGCTCCAACTATATGTCCCTATTTAAATTCATTGTTGATCAACCCCCCTTTTTGATTCCCCATTAAACTTCCTGGAGCATCTCTTACTAACTCGTCTACATGTTGGATTCTATTATGAATGTTAAACCAAACATTTCCATTTACATGCTAGTATTTGCTGTATTCCACCAAACACATACACATTTTAACACAGAGATCATCATCAGATTTAAGTCAGGGTATTGTGTTTGGATAGGATATTTGTCTTTTGTATGATTTTAATGCTGTTTTTCATCCTGACAGTTATTTGGAGGAATCTAAAATATGACAAAATACAGTATAAAGGTCAAGGCCCAAGGGCATAGGCTTAAAAGCATTTTATCAGTTATTTTAATGTAATTTTATAAATATTTCGCATGAATTGTGATATTGCCTATATAAAATTTTTTTTTGTTATAACACAAAAATGTTATAAAGGCATATAAAATTGAGTAAGGAAATGAGGAATGTGTCAAAGCAACAACAACCCAACCATAGAGCAGACAACAGCCGAAGGCCACAATGGGTCTTCAATGTAGCGAGAAACTCCCGCACCCGTAGGCGTCCTTCAGCTGGCCTCTTAAAAAATATGAATACTAGTCAACATTTTTGGTAAACTCTATAAAAAAGGTTGAATGAATACTTTTTTGCTCTGAATCTTAAATGTGAATACAAATATATTGTACAACAATAGTCTAGCTAAACTGAATTTTCCCTTAAGTAAGAATGTACAGTATTGTGATAATAAGTGGAGTTTGTTCAGTATATCTTACAATGTTTGTTTAAACAGAGTGGTCTAATCTGTATCTTGTTAGTGTATGGTCTTACTGCTATCTGATAACAGTTACAAATTAGGGATGTCATTCAAACATGATTGTGACAATATATCCTAAACTCATTTTATTGGGTATTTTGCTTAAATTTGACAGAATCTCTACGACTTCTTTTGTTTTAGTCCAAAAAAATGACCAAACTGCACATTTAGATTTTGATGAAACAATTTGATATTGGTGTGCTTCACGTTTAATGTCATTACAAAAAAAGTTTAAAAATACTTTTACATATTAGAAAGTATATAAATAAATCAGACAGTGCAGAATGGGACAAAAGAACCGCAGCGGTGGTTGGATCTGGATGGGTTTTATCTTTTCCAAATGGCTTTGAACCATTGTTTTTGGGCCATGCAGTTCCTTGTCTATTTTTTGCATCGTTTGAAATTGCTAAGCCCACACCTGAAAACAAATTATGCCAGTTCTATATTACTTAATCTGAATTATTGTTGGGGACAGTCATGACTTCGTTCAGATGTACAGTCTATAAATTGGAAAATGGAAAATTGTGCATCATCTGTCAAGGAAAGAACCAGCATGTTAAGGATTGTTTTTAGTAACATGCATGTTCACAATGAATGGTTAAGATGTGTGGCTGTCTTATAGATCCTAATTATAAATAAAAAAGTTGAAAGCAAAAACATTTCTAAATGTCTAAAAGACATGCTTGATATCTTTAGAAATTTTGCATGTCATCTTTCATCAGAAATATTAAGATTGTGTTTTGACATTGTAAAATGAATCATAAGATTTTAATTGCAGACATTCAGGTCTAATTTTGAATATGCAATAAGTTATTCAATACCTGACTATTTTATCACATGCATTTATTCAAAGGGTGTTAATATCATCCATTCAATATAAAAAGAAGAAAATCCTTAATCCTCTAATTACAGTACAAAATTAAAGGGGGTCTCATCTTTGATTCAATATGTTCTCAATTACATAAAAGTAGTAAAACATTTACTAGAGTGATTGATATCAATACCATAACTTTCTTTCTGATTTAAACCTCCTACTGAACAAAGCTTTTAGAAAAAAGTGAAAAATTGTGTATACTGGTGACTGGAATTTTATAACAAATGTAATGAATTAAAAATATGTTCATGTCCTTTAAAGATCCTTCATTTCTTTTCAATACTGGGTAACATGCATATTATAGTATTATAGTAACCCACTCAAAGAGTATACTGCAATCACTTTGCTTGTCCCTTGGTCCTGTTGTTCTTTTTTAAAGACTGATTTGGTATGTTAGTCTGGAAGAGAGGTTAACATTACCAAAGTGACATTAAAACTCATTAGTCAAAAATTAACTGACAACTCCATGGCTAAAAATGAAAAAGATAAACAAACAACAGTACACAAAACACAACACAGAAAACTAAAGACTCACAAGCAACACAAACCCCACCAAAACTTGGAAGTGATCTTGAGTGCTCCTGAAGGGTAGGCAGATCCTGCTACAAATGTGGCACCCATTTTGTTGGTTGTTGGTCATGCAAACTTAATAATATTCAGTTTCACTGTGTAAGAGATTTCTCATCTGCTGGGAAGTCTTTTCCTTTAAGCAGATTAGTAACTAAGAAATTTTATCAAACCTATTAAGCCTTTGATTTTTCTTGTCTAGTAGCAAATGGTGTATACTTAGCGTAACAGTGCAAGCAACTTCTCAATTTACTGAATATTTGTAATAATAGTGTTTTGGGGAATAATATTTTGCAAAATTTAACCCAATTGGTAATCTCTTGGCAGCAGCTGAGTTTTCTTGTGGGTCAACCAAATAATTTGCTGCTTCCCTTCTTAACATGTGGTATTTAGAAGTACGAATGGGACTTGTGTGTTTTAAGAATAATATTATACATGTAGTAGGGTGACTGATGTCACTCAGATTGTAACTCTGTGAGCTAGAATATTAAAAAAAACAAGACCCAGCACATAGCTGTAGAACAATGCTGGGTATATCTATATAACATATTATTTTTCTGAATATACCTGTAACACTTTCCACGGAATTTCTTAGTGGTTATTATTCAAGCAAACAGTTTTGTGGTAAAGCTTATAAAGATATTATTTTAAGGTTTGATATGTTTACTAAAGAATATTTTTGCCTACCCTAAATTCCTATCTCTCAAGTTCATGTTTACATATTAGTGTACAATCAATTGTGGTTGTGGTTTGTGGTTAGAAATGTTTAACTATTTTGATATGCATTACATAATATGGTGGAATTTCTTAATTGTTTTAATTAATTTTTTTTAAATGTATTAAGGGACGTACCTATTATCTTTACCAAATATCTTTCCTTTAATTTTGTCATACAACTTTTATTTCTTTTATTTGCTTGAACTCCTTTAAAATTCATAAGATTAAAAAATTGTTGGCAGTTTTTTTTGCATTGCTAAACCTTGTCATTTCTGAAGGTAACATAAAATAAGTCTTGTCAACATAAAATATCAAAACTATAGTACTTTATGTATTATCAATATAAATAATTTATGATTTTTTTTCCATTTCACAAGCAAAGACATTTTACACTGGTTTAAAATTATGTCATAACATTTTTTACAGTAAAATATCAATAGTAAGTTTGACATATGAGATATGACTAGGTTGTAAACCTATACCAGCTGTTGAGGATAATGACATTTTGTTGGGTCACATTGTCTTTAACATTGCATTTACAAATATTTTAAACATTGATTTCATGTGCTAAACCAACAAAGGTGCATAGGCAGTCCATCCCTAGGTGGTAGATAGATGGGGCTTTTTTAGGGCATTATCAGGTTATGGAAGAAAGTTTAAACTTGGACCATATAGGGTTGTGCTTATTCTGCAAGCTTCAAGAATTCCTTGCCTTGGCTTTTACATGTTAAACATCTCCTCAGAAGATGTCTTGATAAAACGTATAAGAATTGTTAGTTAGTTTAAAGCAACACTTAAAGCAAGCTTTGCAAATTTTACCAAACATTCACTGTTTAAGGTTGTAATGAAAGTCTATGACATCTTGTTTGCTGTTGCAGAAACAAAGTACATTTTAAAGGCCAACAACCTTTTAAGTAGTATTTAGTGCAGTTAGGTGAGACATACTTCTGTGTCCACATCTTATTCAAACAACAAACAACCAAGGAATTGTTATAAACATGTAACATATTTTATCCTTGTGAAGAATTAGAAATATTCTGAATCTGATTTAGCACTGCATATATTTAACATCTATTTTAATATTTAATGAAGTTGACAACATACATAAGATTTTGCTGTCAGGAAGATTGAGTCGACATACATACCTAAATAATCATGCATGATTATTGCTGTCCTGACCTTGTATATTGATATACAAGTTTTTACTTCATGGAACTTCTGATATATTGCATGTATTTGTTCATTACAAGTACTATATGCTGCTTTTGAATTTCATCACCATATTATAAATTTAAAAAATAAATGAAAACTTACTGAATTTTAAATAATAATTTTGTGGTTTAAAAAGAACCAAATAATGTTCTAAAGGTTGTCAATAAATGCATGAAGTTAATATATAGGCAATTCAGGCTAGGCAATATGTATAATTCTGAAAATATAGGATAAATTCTTTTGCAGTGTGGTGAAAGTATATTTGCCCTGTGTTGAAGCCTAACTGTGACTTTAAGATTTAGAACAGCAGTAAAAGCACTGTTCCTTTGCTTTTTATACGACCGCAAAAAAATAATATTTTTGGATCGTATAATGGTATGGTGTTGTCGTCTGTGTCGTCGTCATTGTCCAAAATTTTTCAGAAGGTTCAATACCACTAAAGAAAGCCTGGGATTAATTTTGGGGATGATTGCCCCAACCGTTTAGGAATAAGGGCCCAAAAGGGGCCCAAAACAAGCATTTTTCTAGTTTCAGGATAATAATTTGTATATAGATATTTCTATTGCTCTGAAATTGTACCACAAATGTTAAATACCACAAGTAGAAGGTTGGGTTATGGGGCAAAAAATTTAGGAATTAAGGGCCAAAAAGGGGCCCAAAACCAGTATTTTTCTAGTTTCCAGACAATAACTAGTGTGTAAGGGTATGGATCTCTCTGAAATTGTACCACAATGTTCCATATAACAAAGGGAAGAATGGGATTGAGTTTCAGGTAAATTGCCCCAGACATGTAGGAATTAGGGGCCAAAAAAGGGCCAAAAAGAAGCATTTTTCTAGTTTCAGACAATAACTTGTGTTTAAGTGTATGGATCTCGCTGAAATTGTACTACAAGGTTCCATACTACAAAGGAAAGGCTGGCACTGAGTTTTGGGGTTATTGCTCCAAAGGGGGGTTTCAATAAGTTGGGGGGTGGGGGTTGTGGGGGTTGTGTTTTTTACAATTTTTTATGGGGATGCATATATTTTTTTCTCTTCAAATTTCAAATTTTTGAAAAGTTTTAAAGATGAAATCTTCAATTTCACACTAACAGTAACGAGCAATAGATTTGCAAAGTTTTTTACCACATTTATTTTGTGTCAGAAACCTTTATTATGTCAAAAATTTGACCACAATCCAAAATCAGACAGTATCAATCTTGAATGTTGTGTCCATACTTGCCCAACTGTTCAGGGTTCAACCTCTGCGGTCGTATAAAGCTGCGCCCTGTGGAGCATCTGGTTGTATTGTTTGCTGTGCATGTAATTATTTTGTGTCGGGGATATCATTTATTTTTTCTATTATATAGAGAAATAATTAACATTTACTTTTATCCCTCCATAATGCTAAGATATCAGAAATACTATGTAGGAGTAGATTTGTGTTATTAAAACCAATAAACCTTTGGAAATTGATCTGCCCACTAAATATGTTTCACATGTTGAATAAAATTGCGGAAAATTGAAGTACATATAACTACATGATTATGGTTTTTTTCTTCACGTTTGAAGTATTGAATTATTGATGCACATTGGATGATTCAATAACTCAGATTTAATACATTTATACTACATTGTAGTATCCAAATCATACATATAAAGATTAGGTACATATATAATATAGTTGCAAGAAAACACCACCCACATGATTTTATTAGTGAAGGTTGATCCTAAAGGAGAAACCAAATGCAGGAAATGAATAAGTATAAAAGTTGTGGCCATGCCCTTGTTGGAACTTAATTTATTGCATGTTTAGGCTTTTTAAGGCCTAAAAAAACAACAAACAATTTGTTATGTCTGTTTTAAGGTATTGCATCAACCACTTAATGTCAGTATCAATAAAAACCTGTTAATGGCAGGAAAGGAAAGACAAAAGCTGTTTATTATACTATATCTCTTATTACTGATTGTTAAAGTCATAAGACACAACTATAAACATGTTTATCATTACTATTTTGTAGGTGTTGGTGGCTACATACAATGTCAGGAATACACATCACCTGCCAAGAAGAAGGTAATGAATATTCATGTGACCTTGTTTGATAAATGATAACAAACATGGCAAGCTAGCTTGTTCTCCAGTTTGATTACAGAACAATTCACTGGTCAATTATTAATATATTAATAATTTTAAATTTATGCAAAAAAGGAGTTATGGTCTTTTATAGATTGGAAAATAGCACTTTAGTTGTTTCCCTGCGATAGTTTATGAACCCTTCAACCAATGCTCTTTCAAATTTTGATATTGTGTTAGTGATAACAAAATGGAGGTGAAATTTAATTTTGATGATTTTGACTTATACTGTTTGAGAGTAATGGTCCTTGATAAATTTTTAAATTGCACTGTAATATGTTGTTTCAGTTTGATCAACCAATGCTTTGCAAACTTTGATATATTGGTATAATAAGTCAATTTCAAATTGATGATTTTCTTTTTGCAGTTCAAACAAAAGTTATGGGTCCTTGGTACATTTTAAAATAGGCACAAAATGTTGCAGGTCAAACAAACCTGACAGTGCCTTAAAAAAACAGAAACTTATTTTGCTGTATTAAATTGACTGCTCTTTTCTTGTTATTTTAGTTCAACCTCTATTGAGAGTTGACTCATTGGTATTTAATCATACCACGTACATCTTCTTTTTAAATATTGTATTAAAGTGGTGATATTCCTTTGATTCTTAAAAGGCACTCCCATAACTAGTAACTTTTAGTATTAATGTATATTCCAGAATTTCCAGTATGTTTTCAGAACCTTTGGATTTTATGCCCTCATATTTTAACTGGAAAGATTTCTGTGTCTTTCCTCAGAAAAACATTGGCTTTGCCATATATGATACAATGAAGAAGCGTAGTATGAATTTGTTATCACTGATCACATATATTTTTGGTGGCAACATTTGTAATTAAAGTAAGCATTTCTTGGAGACAAATTTCATGTGTGAAGTCCTGCCTAAATTTACTGGTAAACACTAATGTAACATTGTAACACTGTTAAATACTAAATGTTACATTGTAACACTGTTAAACACTAAATGTTACATTGTAACACTGTTAAACTCTAATGTTACATTGTAACACTGATAAACACTAAATGTTACATTGTAACACTGATAAACACTAAATGTTACATTGTAACACTGTTAAACACTAAATGTTACATTGTAACACTGTTAAACACTAAGTGTTATATTGTAACACTGTTAAAACACTAAATGTTACATTGTAACACTGTTAAACACTAAATGTTACATTGTAATGCTGTTAAACACTAAATGTTAACATTGTAACACTGTTAAACACTATTATTACATTGTAACAATATCTGGTCTGGTCTGTCTTCTAAATGTCATTCTATGAGTAAAAAGTAGATCATACCCTTGACTTAATTTGAATTATTTTGTATAGGAAGTGTCCTTGTCACATATCATGACTATATCTATTGTTTGTGAAGTGTAAACTTCTGCAGTCTGTGATAGCCAAATGTTCCATATCAATGAGCCCTATGAAGTTGTATACTCATATTACTTTAAAGGTGTTATTTTGACACAGTTCTTTTGTTCTTATGTTATTAAAGATACTGTAAGAATTTAAGTTCATAGATACTTGATGAGATAAATGATATTGAGATTATAAAGAACTCTATATCTCTTGTTATTATTTTGTAAGAGGATTATAGTGAATATAAATGTCAACATTTTATATAAATATATGGCTAATATATAAGTTATCAGCCTTATTCCTGGTTAGGTTCATGTTTTTTCTTAAGAGTGCATGCTTATATACATATTCGTTATATTTGATTTAAAAAACAAGCTAAAAATAAAATTCTAACAGCTCTTTTCCTCAAAATTGTCTATTTATTTTGTTTAAAACTTTTGGAGTGAATGTTACTGAAATGTAATAAAAAAAAGAAACTGAATTTAAATGTGAATACATGTTTAGTTGATGATGATACACTACACAGAAAACGTTGGATTGGAAAACCTGTACCCAATAAAAAACAGTGACTTCACCATTAATCAGGTGCTGAGGGATCTTATTTGTACTTGTATATGTTTTCTTTTTGAAAAAAAACCCAGTTTTGCTTGGTATGTAAATTTGAGACACAGACCTGTGTTTTTAATTCTTTATCTGTTTAAAGCCTCAGATTGGAGTGTAGAGTATGTGTCTAGTCTCTTATATGTTGAGTAGATCTTTTTAAAGATTAGCCTAGCCTTTTAAATGGTTCACCCAGTATTATTTTTGCTTTTGAATTGGTAGTGTTAAGTTTTATTTACGAACAGCATTAAAAAGAGGCATTGAAAACTTATATAGTTTTGATTAATTAAAAACTAGGTCACAGCATTCTTGGGTGTATAGGTTAGGCATGTATGGCATGTAAACAAATCTTTTAAAGGTCAATATTTGACTATTAAAACATTTCTTCAGCTTGTATAAGGTTGCTCATCTTCCAGTGAATGTGATGTCAACATGCAATCTTGTATAGATTCTGACAGTAAAACGATACAGTGTTCTCGCCTAGTGGTATCGCTTGACGCCATTCATAATAACTACTGTGGATTTAAACTATTCTTTAAAACACTAATCATCCATTTAAAGTAACAAGAAATGGTAATTTAATTAGGTAACCAGTAAGCTTAATGGTAACATTCAATATTTTTTCAATAACTGCTTTAATAATTTGTGCTAAAACATCAATTATAAGATTAGAAATACATTTAAGGTATAAACTTGGTTTTCTGTTTGTTTGTTAGTTGCTGCCTCATTAATAATCAACCCAAAATTCTTTTATTCAGATTATAAAAAAGGACGATCTTTACAGCAACTTTTAAATAAATGGTTTTAAAGTTTAATACAGCACTAAAGCAAGTCCTTTAAACTGTTTTATATACTTTTGAGTATATCTAAAGTTTGAAAGTTAACATATTGAATTTGTAGAAGTCTTTACACAAACAAAAATAACAACATAAGGTAATCAAAATGGTGTATGGACCATTTCTAAAGATTACTGTAGCTTGATACATGTACTACTAGTGTGAGTTATCGCAATTGTTGTCCATTATACAAAAACTAATATGAGCCACTTGGCCAAAGGGAATGAACCTGGATGTTAATAATGACTTTGGTTTTAAGTTTCAAAACAGTATTTGGTGATTTTACAAACCAAGTTTAACCAACCTAAATGGCCATGTTTGATAATAAGAATAAAGGACATTTTTAAACATTGTAGTATCATGTTTGCAACCATGAAATATTAAAATAGGGGAATATGTCCTATGTTAGTCTTGTTTAAGATTTATGTTTGGTTGAATCTTGTTAGTTCAAACAATATGGCCACAAGTACTGTATATGCTAAATTTCAACCAGTATATATTTGTTTAGGGGCCAGCTGAAGGACGCCTCCGGGTGCTGGAATTTCTCGCTACATTGAAGACCTGTTGGTGACCTTCTGCTGTTGTTTTTTTCAATGGTCGAGTTGTTGTCTCTTTGGCACATTCCCCATTTCCATTCTCAATTTTATTCTACTCAAAATTATATATCGAAACGGCTGATTTATAGAAATTGATTTGTTGATTTGAATTATCTACTCAGGAACTCTGCTTTACATTTAGTTTCTTTCCATACAACATTTTTTTTATTGATATTCATTTCTAGTAGTGATTTATTTTTTTTTATTTTAGGATACAGATGCTCATTAACAGTGATGACAATTTTCTTTCATCTTATGATTTACCTCAAATTTGCATTAAGGGATGATAATTTTCCTCATAAAGTACACCATAAACTAAAATGATCCTGAAATATGATTGATTTTTAATCATCATTGGCTATTAGGTTATAGTTTTACAGACAAATTGACTTACTTTTAATGGTTCGAGGAAAAATTCCAGAAATTCCCTCATCAAAGTCCATCAAAGTCTAACCTAATAAAAATTGGGGCAATTTTTTATTTCATATATTAAAAACATTTTAAATAAAAATAATTTTATGGCAATTTCTTTTTCTTGTTCTGAAAATGAAAAAAATATAAAGTAACTTGTAATATATTCAGAAAGTCAAGGTCAGAGTGCGTTTATCCCATTAGCATGTTAAGTATTATAAACTCGGTCAAGTGAAACTTTTAATATGATTTGAATACATTTTCGGTATTTGTTATTTTCTTTGGTGATGTAATGTATAATTTATAAGGTGTCAAGAATTTGCAATTAATGTCTAGATTTGTGTGGTCACATAGTGAAAATTTGTCATAATCTGTAATGCTTTGTGCTATAAACATATCATCAAAGGTTAAATATTTGTTTACCAAGTCACAAAATCTTGTAAAAGATTCTGTTTTTTTTGGTATTTTGATTGAGAAGAAAGAAAAGGTGTTTTGATTGAGAAGAACAAGTTAACTAAGCGATCTATTGTACATTGATCAAGTTTAATTATTTAAGTACAAGTAATCTTGTTTTGATAAGTTACGATACATACTGAGAATCATATGTATTTCCCCATAATGATTTCGACTTTTTACCACCAGAAAAACTTGGACATCCCCCCATTTCAATGAAATAAGTGGTGGGGCATGACACCAGACTTTTTTGTGTTGAACCTAGAATGTAAAATGATGAAAAAAATAAGGGGTATCTGATATCATGAAGAAACATTTGATAAAATTTAAGTGTTATTGTCTCTAAATTTGATTTCATTGGAATTAATTTTTCATGGATTCAATTGCATGTATATGAAAGTAATATTCTTTGAAAGTTACAATTTAAACTGTGTGGATTATATCTTTCCATGGAAAATAGTAAATAAAAACTGCAGCCAAAAGCATGTCAATAGACCACTTTCAAGTTCAATGCATTTTCCCAAAAACTTTGGTTTTAGTGAACATCATTTGTGCCTCTAGGGGCATCGTAACTTCTGTTCCCAAGTTGAGCAAGTGTTTGGAAAACTATGATGCAATATTGCACGTATTTTTTTTCCAGCAAATTGAATTCTCATAATTGACAATCAGCATTTTTCCTGGTTTGGCCAGATTTTAGGTTTATAGAATCATTGTAAGGGGTATATGTCAGTCTAACATCTGATCTCAACCTTATTTTCTTTGTTGAACTTATATAATTACTGCAAGGTGTACATATTTGTATAACAGGAGTCACCTTTTAATTGATTTATATATGCAATTTAAATGACTGAAATGTGATGAAAGTGTCACATATTGGACATAATTGAAATATTCAAGTTTGTAATTGTATATATAATCTTTTTTTCCAGTCTCCAAAGCCATCTATTGGTGAGGGACCATCACATAAGCCCTGGTCATCACTACCAACATCAGACATTCCACCAGGAATACAGAGAAATGGGTCCGTTGGATCATTTGATGATACTTTCTTTGGAGTGGTAAGTTAATAACAAACAATGAACAATAATGTCAACTGTCGACTGTATCTTGGACTATATTTCTGTCAGCTGTTGTAGATTCTGATAGCATATTGCCTGTAAAGGCTTCAGACGTACACCATTGTTAGAAACATACGCTAGAAAATTTGTGACTAAAAACAACCAGACTACATGTGCAAAAAAGGAGTACATGAGTATCAGTATATAGCAAGGAAAAACTAAATTCTCCATAAATGTGCCTTTTCCTTGACAAAAATCTCTTACTTGACTTTAATCTTATCTTTTATATGAGTTTTGTTTTGAAAAATTTTCCTTGAAATAACATGCACTTAACATTTTTCATTCACAAATCTTACAAGAAAGACACCTGGTAACATTGTATTTGTCAGATAACTTGGCTTTTACAACTCTTGAGAATTTATCATTACTATATTAAGGCTATTTTGTGAAATCATGTCCCACGAGTGACAGAAAGACAAATAACTGTAACAGGTTGGGATGTAAAACACAAATATTTGTCTCATAACAGGAGTGGCAGATAATAAAAGATTATTTTTTTCTGTTGGAATTTTTCTGAAATAGCTTTTTTGTTAGGTTATGTACTCTGAATTTGAATTCTGTAATGTCTACTGTTCTTTGATATATTATCATTAGTTAATGTTATAGTTGTATAAGTCACCTATTTCATGAGTTTTAAAAGTGCTTTTCCTGATTTTTATTTTCCATCAATCAAGATTGAATGGAGAGGGATTGAGATGTCAAAAAGCTAATACAACCTTTCTACATGTTCATGTGCTTGCCTTAAGTCAAGGAATTTTGTCAGTGGTTTGTTATATCCAAAATGGTTTTTTGTCATTTAGAGAATTTTATGTTTATTGACATCCTCAGATGTTTGAGTTAAATTTATTTTTTGGAACTAGCTCATTTAGAGTTTGACACATTAAATAGACATCTGTTTATTTGTATATACCATTTGTTGTACTCTACAATTAAGTTGCTGTCTCATTGGTGTACACCTCATCTCTCATGTTATTCATACCTTATAAAATCCTCAGTATGGAACTTTTCCATAAAATCTTCTGGCAACCCACAATCATTTAATGTACTGAAGCAAATATGTGTATTGATAATTTATGGATTTATTTGAAATCTGATGATTGATTAGGTCACGGTTTGATATTTTTTTCATCCTTTCTGATGGTTGCAATAATCGTATTACATAGGCTTAACCTCTGGAATGTATTAGATCCACCACTCTAATCAATAAGGTTGATTGTTTTGTACCTAGCACCATCTAATAAGATCTTTGCACATTATCTGTTTTTATGTTAAAAGGAATTCCTCATATTGGTCAAACTAGGCAAAGAATTCAATATTATTTGGGGAATTCTTGCAATTCTTGCAATGCTGCTTTTGACTACTCCAGTAAATTCCTGATTTCAAAGCAAAGAGGAGATTGGTTTGTGGAAACTTATATGCCTTGTACAATTGACTGGTTGTGGAAAGTAACTTGCCTCTGATAACCAGGTATACATCCTGGTGTTTTTGGCTGTGGAGAATTTGACACCCTTCTGTAGTGATATACTGGCTGGAGTCATCTAGGTAGATTTCAGGAATTAAGGAACAACTATTTAAATCAAAGGAGGCAAATAGTCATTCCTTATGGTTATTTGTTAAAATGTTACATCCTGATCCCAACACAGAAGACAAAATAATTTGATGCAAGGGTGGTAGAAAAAACATTTTAGAATGGAAAAAAAATTCATAAGCCTTATAAAGTTAAATGATCATTCATTTCCTTACAATTAATCTTTCAACAAGTCAAAAATCATTTTCAAATACAAAATTACATATAATTGGGTTTATATATATATCCAGAAGATTGATGTTATTTTATACAATTCTGAATAAAAATTGATTTTTGTCAAATTTCATAAACTTTTGAATGTCATAAAAACTGATCAATTGATTATAATTGATTGTGAAAATAGCATATATGAAGAGCCTGTAAAAGGAGTGGTTCTAATTCCATCTTTGTTGTCTCGTTCATGTATAATCTATGAATGGCAAGTAAATTAACTTTCCGATAACATCTTCAAATTTCCCCTTGCAGGCAGACATAAATGGTAGATTTTACATGCATGATCAACAATTGTAATATTGAACTCATGTAACCCATCAATTTGTTTTTACAAATTTTCTACCTAAACACTTAATGTGCTGAGATTTCTACAAACCAGTATTGTCATTAAATTATTTGATAGTTTAAAGGATTGGTAATAAACAGTCTTCATTCAATGAACTTTTGGACAATGTTGAACCTGTTATTACTTCTAATTGGGGGTTAGTGATTAAGTATGTCTGATCGATTTGGTATATTATGTTTTAATGGTCCGTCAAAAAATTTAATTTTAGTCCTGTCACATTAATAGTTCGATAATAATAATTGGTATCAGTATTTATAGTACGTAATTCAAATTATTAAGCATAAAAATTTCCAAGGTCAAATTAATTTTTTAATGCATTTACATTGAATAAGTTGGATTGTATAATTTAGGAGTAATTGTATAACTTTTCACCACGACATGAACATGTTTCTATGGATAGTACATATAATATGATTGTCTCAAGAAAATGTGCCACACCAGAGAAGGATTTATTTAAATATAAAGAGATGTGGTACGATTGCCAACGATAAAACTATTCACCAGAGTCCAAACGATGTGGATTTAAGCAACTAAAGGTCACCAGTTCAACCTTCAACAATGTGTCAAACCCATACCCTGTAGTCACCCATAAATCCCTTGGCATGACAAAATGTAATACAACTCAATGTATATGTAACCTTTTTGTTTTTCAAAATCGTTTTTGAAACAAAATCCCATGTCTTTTGGGTTTCTCTCAATCATAAATTGGTATCTCTTGTCTCCTTTTATACATTCTAGTGTATATTAAAACATTACAATTCCATGAAAGGATGTGACATCTGTCATATGAGGAAAAAGCAAGTTTCAAGTTGAGTTAAATTTATTTTTTAAACGTGTTTCAAAACTACAGTATAAGATCATACATTGTTGAAATAATAGTTTTTTAACATTTGATGCATAAACTTGAAATAATGTAACAGAAAAGTGTTGAAAACGGCATAAAGTCAAGCTTTTTAAACATATCTTTACATGTAGGAGGCAGAAAAACTAAGTGAAAGCCTTAAGTATATGTATATATTTAATTCATACCTTATCCTACATACATAGTTATGGTGTTGTAGGATTACTGGGATTTACTTTCAATAATATGGCCTATATTTGTATAGGGTTCAACAACATTTATATATGGTTACAAAGATTACACATGCCCCCAAAAAATACGATTATAGGTCATTTTTGTTGCACATTTCTAACACTTCCTGAATATTGTCGCTATGTACTGTTAATTTTGTCAAGTGTTGTTTTGGAATGCAGCATTGTAGTGCTGTTTTCTTCACTTTTGTTGAAAATACAAAAAATTGTAAAGAAGTTCTGAAAAGCATTGTCTTCTTAAAGATATTCTTAAGGGATTAGTCATAATATTGTTTACTAAATCTGTAGTACTAAGATTTACTGGTTCAGCTTAGGGCGTCAGAATCTGATTTAGTAGTATACACACCACTTGTCTGTAATGAAATATGACGAAATAAAGGATTATGACAAAGCCTCTAGTCATTGTTTTATTCTCCAATCATTTTTAAAACATCCTTAAAAAGGCACTTAATTACTAAAATAGAAAACCTCAGTATTTAACAAGTCTTGCAATTAGATAAATAAATGAGGGAGTTTAAAATCTTTGCTGGAAGCACATACCATACAGAACTTAAACCTCTTTAGTAATTAGATATTAGCCAGTGTACTGGTACTATCCATTTTCACAACAGATGTATAGCCCAAAGCAGAAAAGCATTGGTCAGAATTTAACAAGTTCAAATGTTTTAAATCTCTGCTTGAAATTTAAAACTTATCCTGACAAAGGTTTGATCTGAGGGTTTGATAGTTAAAATGAAAATAAAATATGTAGTATCTGAAAAAGGATTAAGCCTATTTGCCTATCTTCTTAAGTGTATATATAAATAAATTGCAATTTGTGTCATTGAAGATCCTGTGTAATTTGGTAAGAAAATGCAGCCTTGATATTTTAATACGTTAAAACAGCAAACTGCTTTAAGTTAAAAGACTTGAATACCTAGTATTTATGATAATTAGCACACTTGAAGCATTAATTAGTTAATGTATATGTTATTCTATATAACTTCTTTGAGTATGGAGCCTTTTGTCAACTCAGCATTATGTAAAACTTGATCAAAGCCAAAACTCATTGGTCATGGTCATTTATTTTTAGTTTGGACCTTTATTGCTCAACTTAATACATCAACTGACAAAAGATTATTCCACTTTGATTTGTTGCTGCTTAATTCTGATTTTTTTTCATCTTAACCAAGACAGTTGAATCTATAGACAAAACGCAATGTCTCCAACCCAATTTTGTTGGGAGTATCATTAAAAACAAAACTATTGAACACAACAATAATCTGAACCAGCCACTCATCAACAAATTAATTATGTGTAAAAGAGCTCACAAACAACTCTGAACAGTCTTTTAAGAATTGCTGCATCATCTGGTTATTTTTTGCATCAAAAATGTATATTTTATAGGTATTTCGTAATGGAAACAACCTAACAAAAAACTAATTTGGAATCAGATGACCTTTAGGTGTTAAATACAAACATTGCTTATGAACACAACAAAAGAAAAAAAATCATCGGGTTTCAAACTAAAGTACATAATAAATCTTCAAAAAACCAGTAGATTATTTTTCTACATTAGTGTCATGGTAAAACATGATGTTAGGGATAGAATTAATGAACATTCCCTAATTGGGCGTTAGTTACGGCCTTTTCAAATTTGGATTACTTAGGTCTCTCAGATTTTCAGTTGATTTTACTTTTATTTTTGTACATATTGTAGTAATTAAACATCATGCTGGATTCAAGTATTTTAAACCTAACCTTATTTATGACACTTAGAAAACACATATGGTGGAATTAGTAATTCAAAAGGTATTACAAAATCAGGGGGGAAAATTACAGAAATTTTATACAAACAGTCAATCTTAAATAAATCACACTTATGCATGAAATAAATGAGAAAAAACATGCTTTACATTTCTGAAACTTTATTCTTTTTATGTTAAATGATTTTTTTCAAGATATGAAAAGTTTCTTCTAGGTGGTTTGGAAATAAAGAAAAACAAGATTAAGAATACAATGACAGTCCAAATCTCTAATTTTCACATGTAATTTGCTTTCAATCATAACTAACTAACGTTAGCATTTTCATTTTAATTTCTATGATAAATCATGAACTCATCTCCAAACATAACTCGCCCAAAGTAAGCATGCACAGATCTGTTTCAGTATAGGAAAATATGTGTAAATGTAAGGCAGACAAAACAACTTTCTATGTAGAGAGGATAAACAGACATAAAAGGTCTTATTTCAGGTAGATCTTACATTGATTATGTAAATATTTTTTCTTAAAGGAAGGGTGGATATATGAATCAGTTTAAATTGATGCCTTTTGTATCCGGATGAGCATTTTTTAATAATGTTAGTAATAATTGAAAAAAGTGCTAAAAAAGATGGAAAATGCAATTCAAATGATGTAATTCCTTTAAAGCTGGTTACATAAGTGTAAATATTCAATTGTAATTTTCTCATTCTTAGTATTGTAAACAAAGGACTTTAAAAAGAATAAATAAACTTTTAGTTAATTTTAATATACGTTTTTCATATGTTAGCTTGACTCATTATGTAATTTTCAAATGAAAATTAAATAGATCAGGATGAATTAGGTTTCTAAGTCAATATTTATCATTGAGCTTGTTTACACCTTCATCCTACAGTATGTGTCATTTAATATATTACACCTTCATCCTACAGTATATGTCAGTATATATATATATGATGCAAACTTTCATACAAACAAACATAATTCAGGTTTAATTTATGAGGTTATTATAGAAATTTATATATTTTTATAGACTTAAAAGGTAAATAAATACATGACCATTTATATAAAACAGCTATTGCATACTAAGAGACATTTTTTGACAAAAATGTATATGGGGTCAACCATAGTATTTTCTTTGAGCTCAGATCCTTTTGAATGGTATTTGTGTTAATTAACATACTATTAAGGTTCTATTTTCAGAGTAGAACCTATTAGTACTGACTGTAACATTGAGAAAGCCTTAGTATAATATTTTAGATACCTATATCTACATATTGGAATTAAACATTAACAAATATCAGTTTTGGTTATCTCCCTTTTAAAAACACTGTAGTCAAAATGATCATAGTTAAAATGTTTTCTTTGATAACATTGTAATTATTCAATTTTAATTCCAATTATCCCTACCATCATTTAGGGGGTATTACTGATCTTTAAGAGACGATACATAGAAATTATTTTTTTATTTTTTTCTCAGTTTATATGATATGTATCCTCAACCGTTGCCTGTGTTATATTTATGAATGGTTCAACAATTTTTTTAAAAAATAGAAAGTAGTTACAAACAAGCTTGAATTAAACACAGTTTTATTTGGCCTTTTTTACTTTTTTTGATTGGAGCGTCACTGATGAGTCTTTTGTAGACGAAACCCGCATCTGGCGTATATACTAAATTTAGTCCTGGTATCTATGAGTTTATTTTAAGGGTGATAATTGAATTTGAAAATCAAAAAAACCAAAACCCTCTTGTCCATTTCTTGATAGCAGTATTTTCCATGCCTCATGTTTACCTTTGAGAGATCTAGCAACATAGTGTATTCAGGAAAATATTGGTAATTCTAGATTTGTTTATACTTGAATGAACTTATAGATATTTTGCCAAGAGATCTGACTTTAATGCAAAGCATAGCAGTAAATTTAAATTAAATCTTAGCATTACAAGGAACAGCATGACTTTATTGCAGCGATTCCCAGTGCATTTTGACTTGATAAACCATCTTTTCAATGAAATATGACAATATGAATAATGTCCCTTTTATTGAAATATCAAATTAAATACCCACTCCAAACAGTAGGCCAATTTTTAAAGAGGATTATTCACACACAGGAATTCCAACTACCTACTAAAAAGACAAGAAATTATTGATAACATATCATTTATAAATGGAGACCTCTTCAATTTTATCAGTCTTGAAAGGTCCTTCACAATTTAAATAGGGTAAACACTAATAATAAAGTAGGAAAGCCTTCAAAATTAATGAACGATTTGATTTCATACATATTTGATAAATGTAGAACCTAGGTGACAACTGTCAATATTTCCCTCTGTATGTCACAATTGAATATACTCTGTATGTTAAATGGATACTTGGTGTTTTAGGTTTAGGAATAAATACTGACTTTTGATAGTTTGATAGTAATATGAGATTTATACTCATAGATTCATAAAAGGCAAACTATACAGATTTGGTGGTTTAGAATTTAAAGGAAAACGTTTTCTTATACAGTCAAAATATTTTATTCACAGAAAAATTGCAAGTTCAAGGATAAGAGACAGATGGTACGTGTTTCAGAAATTTGCTTGCCTTGGCTTCTCAAGAATGGCTTCTAAAAATTTGACTGCAAACCCATTAATGAAAAATCTATCCTGCTTGTTTGTAGAATAGAAAATGCTGTTGAAAGTTATATTAATAAATATGTAAGAATCCGAGTAGTTTGGTATAGTTTAACTGGTGAGGGTATAAATTAAGAAATTTAAGCCAACAAAATGTTTTTTTTTTATAAATTTTGATTGACTGATCATACTTTCAGGAACCACAGATGATCAAGGCAATGCAGAAAATATGTTTTCATCAAAAGTAAATATTAGAATAATAGTTCTAGATGTTATTGTTTCTATTTTCAGGATCCAGAGGTTAGCAGTGTATGGCTACAGAGTCAGGATTTCATTGGTCTTGGATTTAATATAGCTGGCAGTATGAGGGATGGTATATTTGTCAGTCAGGTTCACAATAGGGGACCAGCTGTAGAATCAGGACAATTTAAAGTTGGTATGTCACTTGATGTTACATGAGAAAATCTTAACAGATATGTAACATACAAATTAGATACAAAGTTTTTTTTATTTTCCAATGCTATCTACAAAGTGCAACAAAAAAACAGAAGGAGAAACAAAGAAAGCAAAAGAAATAAAATTTAGTGAAACACATGAAAAGAAGCACAAAGTTCCACTATTATTTTTGTATCTATTTTCTTTATGTAAATGTACATCTGCGTAACTTTTTTTGTTTCTGTCAAATGTTTGTATGTTGAGGTAACAGAATGAAAGATATTGTTCTTTATATAAGTTTAATTACCATCAATACTGTAACAAAAAACAATTCTACATGATTCATTGATTGATGGATAATAAACATGCAGCAGTAAATTAAAGACATTTTTAAAACTAAAACATGTTTAAATGAAATGAAAACTTACCCTGTTTTGTGCAAGAACAAGTGTCTACACGCTGAACTCGATTTTGTGTTTGCTAGTTCACTAGATAACAATCTGTTGAAGACATTGTTACATTTTTACATAGACACATTATTCTAATTCCTAGCTAACCAATCTATGCTCTCAATTTTTTATGCTGCATGCTTAGCTAAGAAGCAGCAACTACCAATCTAAAAGTCTTTGGTTGGACCTGGTTTGGGATTAAACCCATGACCTCCCACAGTTGAGGTGAGCAAGCTTCCACAAGTCCACATAGACGGTACAACATACATTGACAGTCGTATAAACAGCAAAACAAAACAAGCAAAGAAAATAGTATGCAAATATAGAAATAAATTCAGCATAAATATGTATCCAGTTATTCGAGCAATATTGAATTCAATTTAAGTCATGTCCTATATGTAACAGTTTACATTGTATAAAATTTCTTATTTTAAATTTTATTTTTCAGGTGATCGGATTTTGAGTGTAACCATTTCCTTTGAGAACATGGTGTACGAAGATGCTCTTACCATTCTTAGTTATGCTTCACCTTATCCTGTTAGAGTCACATTACAAAAAGAGAAACTTGTACGTAAAGACCGTCGTGTCAGCGAGTCTCCTTCTACTCTTAGTCATCCTCTGTACAGAAGTCAGTCAATGGATACATTAAAGAAAATAAGGAAAGACTCTACATTGATGCCACAAAGAAGCTTCAGTGAAATGAGGCCAGAAAAAAAGAAGGAAAATCATCAGAGGTCGTCAGCTGCTCCATCATTCTCTGGTAAAGGGGAGGCTTTCCCGACAATTCAAGAAAATGGAAGTAAGAATGATTTAAAGTTAGCAAATGGTGAGGAGGTCTTCAAAGAAACAGTAGTGACAGTAGAGAGAGAACCAACTAATATCCCATCAGTCACTGTAGATATGGTGGACGGAAACGAAAAACATGACACATCAAATGCAACAGCTTTTGCTGCCAATTTGTTTGATAAATTGAATGAGCAAGATAAGCTAGATATGTTGAGACTAAGTTATGAAGATCCAAATGATGACTCAAACAATAGTAAAGTTGTTGTTTCATCTGCTGAAACTTCTTTCACTGAAACTCCTAAATCAGTGGGTTCTTTAGACTTGGATACAGTTGTTGTAGAATCAAAATCTGCTCCAACCAAACCAGAAAGGAGGAAAAAGAACAGGTCTAGTGGCAGCAGTGTATCGTCAAGTGACATTTCTATCAGTCCAAGAGTTAGTTCATTACAGTCACCAGATATTGAAGTACAGGAAGTGTTCACAGAAGCAGAGGTACAATTATCAGAATCACAACCAAAGTCATCTGTATTTATAGATGAGGTATCTGAGGAAATAATCACACCTGCTGTTAAGGATAGAAATACTTCAGTCTTGAGTGACAAAATTGAATTCAGTGATGTGGATATTACTATAAAAAGTGATACCTCAAGATCCTCACCTGATATTGGCAGTCTAACACTTGTGGATTATAGCTTATCAGACATGGAAAGTACTCTGAGACCGTCAACTCCTGATAATAGACCTATTGTTGATGAGGAACTTATTACTCCAGAGCATTCAAAGAAAGATTCTTCTGGTCAGATATTATCAAATCTGATAGCATTTAAAGGTTCTCCAACTGAAAATGGGGAAAATTCAAGTATAGGATCAGATGTATGTAATGATACAGTTATTAAAGCATCCAATAGCAGTTCATCACTTTCTAGCTCTGGCGATGAAAAAAATGAATCAAAATTACAAAATACCTCAGAAGTTGACTTTAATGTGACATCATCTAACCCAAGTTTGTTTTCTACACCATACCCAAGCAGGAATACGAAAGAATCAATCAGTGGTATGTCCTACGATATATCTATGAATGAATTGAATGATATAGAAACTCAAATGAGCCAAAAATCAAAACAAGGAAAGGATTCACAAAAAAGGGGGATAGCTTTTGAAGTGAGGGATGATTATACCACTGGATCAGTGAGAACAGTAACTGTTGATTCAAAATCATCATCTGTTTTGAGGACAATGTCTTGTTTTGATAAAATTGGAAATTTAGAACAATATGAAAATACATTACAAATGACAAGAACAGGTTCTTTCACAGGAAATGTGACGAAAGATTCTACTGACAATTCATTAGATTGGTCAGGGAAAAGGTTAGTTAGGTCAGGGTCATTTTCTGATATTCCGCAGGATGATTCAGTTAAAGATTGGCGAGACCATAATGTTATTGATGATAGCGATACCATTAATTCCAGTATAAATGAAGATATCATTTCATCAAATGATAGTATCAATGAAGATGAAAATGAACAAAAAGGAATGAAAAAATCAAATTTCTTCCGAGCAAGAGAAAATTTAGCAAACTTGTCGGACAATTCTGAATCACTGCAGTCATTACATTCTTTGACAGAATCATCAAGTCGTAGTTCAACGCCACCACCTCCATATACTGCCAATGGGAAGGACAATGGTCTCGGTTTGTCTCCAGATTCCATCAAACTCCCCAATAATTTAGCAGATGTAATTTTCAATACTGACAGTGATAATAACATTATTCCAGCCGTAAAAATTGAAAATAAAGAAAACATTCGTGTGTCAGTTTCCACGTCCGGACATGATGATGATGACACAGACTGTTAAATTTTACTAATTACCTCATGAACTGTTCATTTATTGTTAAAAAGTTTGGGCATGCATGTTAAAACCTAATCACAATTGTAAATTTTATTTTTGGAAAATCTTATGGTGCTGTTTTCAAAATATGCATATTGTTGTATTGAAATACAAACAATTATAAATCTGTTCAACTTTTCCTGCTGGAAGTTTTAAAACGTTATAAATACCCACCTATATATTTCACCTACTTATAGTTATCTTAATAATGATGAATATGAAAATCTGCTTGCATCATACAAAAAGTTCCATAATTGATTCTGTGTCTATTGTATGTCTGTTTTAGTAAATATGTTACTATGTATGTGAAATTTATAATTGTGTTGCTCATGAATTTCTACCTCATTTCAACACCCATTTATAATTGAATTGGTGATTATTTTTTTCTGCAAACAAATGAAAGGATGACTTAGAATAAATTACAATTAAAATGAAAGAATGATTGTTTTTAAGACCAGAACAAAGTGTTGTTTAATATTCTATGAACAGGTGTGTCATGTAAATTAAAGAAATGTTTGTTTCTTTTACATTTGCATAACAAACGGTTTGAAGTTGAACAACACTTTTGTAATGACTTTAACATACTAAAGCTGGAAAAATTAACATTTTTACTCAGCTAATGTATTAGAAGATGTTTGCAGAAAACATCATCCAGTATGAATTGGGTCAGGATAATATGCCAAGTGATTATGTCAGTAAACATTTTGAAATTGTTCATACTCAAATTTTATCATATACATATTGTATATTCAACTATCCAATGTATAATTTATTTAAGGTATTAATGGAACTATTTCTCCAAGAAACAGGGTTCTTTTTAAAATCTATGCAAAAGTTTAAAAATCATAATGTATAAGCTTTTAGGTGACACCACAGATTTTTACTTTTATTAATAAGTTACATTATTTTTTTTTTTAAAGTTATATACCAGTAAATGAAACAAAGTTAGATTACTTTTTCATTGCATTTTGTTTTTAGTTATTGCTTAAATGTGATAAGCATTGTTTTTCGGTATGCTTTGCAGGTTTCAGTTATATACAATGTCATAATACAAATAGACTTGACACAGTTTGACATAATTTTTATGTTATAATAAAAAGAAACTACTAAAACATTTTTTCAATAATGCAAAAAGAAAATTACTTATCTGAAGCTATTTATTATTTAGACAAATTTTTCATGAGTAGAAGGATGACTGGATTATCTCCCTTTAACTGCAAATGAGATTTTATAAAAATGAAAATTTGAAATTTGACATCATATGCATGTTTAATCAATGTAAAAAATATTCATATATATGGTGCTTAATTTGTTATATATAAATTCACAGGGTAGTTTGTCCTGCTGGGGGAAGACATTTATTCTCTGTTCTATATTTAATTAAAAACTATCATGTTTGACACTTGACCCCCTGTATGCTACAGCTAGTATACTAAAAAATATTTTTTGTTATGCCAAAATGTTTCAGCAGTGCTATTTTATATTGTCTTGTTTAAGTATTTATATTATGTTTATGTTTTTTGTAATTATGAATTGTAGATAGCTGTTTAAATTGTAGATTAATTATTAATTTGTATATTAGTGTATATCTTATAATCTTATAATATTAAGTGCAATACTATAGTCAATATATATACATATTTTGCATTTTAACATCAGGTTGTTTTAGTTTATCATACATATATACACATTTAATGAAATGGATAACATAATTTGAAACATGTAATCAATATTGTGCAACAAATGTTGAATGTTTAGAATACACAGTTTTTAATGAAATGAAAAACAAATATGGAGGTATTTTTTTTTAAATCTGTTCGTCACATTCCATGATATTTAGTACTTATATTTTTATGCTTAGACCATTTTTTTTTTAATTTCCAAACTTTTTTCTAAAGTTTCATTTAAAAAGAGTTATTAAAATTCTGTTTTTAAACCTCATTTAATTCCAGTTTTAATTTTTGCTATTTTTTTAAGATATTTATTTTACATATCTGATTTAGAACATTTAGACCAAACATTGAATTTTTAGTATTCCGTGACTATATAATAGCAATATCAGGGTTATTTTAAGTTGAAAAATTTCTACTTTTAAAGCAAATATTTTTATTGGTCTGTATGGCTGTATTTGTGAAAGAATGATCAACTCATTGTTTTGTTGTTTTGAGTTAATTCTATAAGAACTGATGTTTTGTAACAGGGTTACTTGCAGATTTTATTTGTAATATTTTTACCCTTTTCAATGAATATTTAATTATTTTTTTTTGCTATTCCAGAAAAAAAGAATGTTTAATTTTATTGGACTATAACAAGTTGTCCACTTTGTATAATAAATGTCAGAATAAGATGTTATACAATTTAGATTCTCATTATTTTTCGCCAGTAAAATTATAAAAAGGGATATAGGGGAAAGATACAGACAAACATTTTAGAACTATCAGTGTAGTCAAATTATAGTTTTAACAATGATATTTCTGATAAGAGTTGAACAAATAATTAACAGGGTTTTGTAACTTATCAGTTTAAAAAAAATTAATTTGCATAGCTACTGGCCTAATATGTTCTAGCCAATATGTTAGGGGCTTTAAACTGTTACTTATGATTTAGATACAAGTAGTGTAACAGTTTATAGTTAGAGCGGATCATTTCATATTTCATGGATTCTATTTTTAGTTAATATCAAGTAATTTGATAGTTTCAGATATTTTTTAGTTTACCGCCAACAAAGTTTGCATGATTGTATATGGTGTATGATTGTGTTCCTAGCTATTGAAAAGAACTATTTCAGATGTCATGCACAAACCCAATTAAACTATTTTGTCCAGTGACACAGTTATTTTTTTTTTCTAATACTTTCTTGCAGACGTAAGGAATTTTTTTAAAGGTAATGAGAATCTAAACAAAAAGATTTTTTAATAAACAACGAAAAAAAAGTAATTTTATTAAGTGTATAGCAATGACAATGTAGATAAATATGTTATATTTACAATATTTGTGTATCATGACAAATAAAACATACTCAGGTTTATTGTCTTCTGTCATATTGCCATTGTATCCTAAACATTTTACAAAAAACATATATTATTACATTTGTATATAGAAAGGACGACAAAATCACCAAAAATATTAGGAAAAAAACAGATCACACCAACCATCCCATTCCATTTGTCAGAAAAAAAAATATAGTCTATGCCTTGATGACACAAAATGAAGAAGGGTTGCACAAGTTATTAATATGTATTATGTCATACATCAAGTTATTAATATGTCTTATGTCATACATCTAGTGGTCAATATGTCTTATGTCATACATCTAGTGGTCAATATGTCTTATGTCATACATCTAATGGTCAATATGTCTTATGTCATACACATAGTGGTCAATATGTCTTATGTCATACATTTAGAGGTCAATATGTCTTATGTCATACATCTAGTGGTCAATATGTCTTATGTCATACATCTAGTGGTCAATATGTCTTATGTCATACATCAAGTGGTCAATATGTCTTATGTCATACATCAAGTGGTCAATATGTCTTATGTCATACATCTAGTGGTCAATATGTCTTATGTCATACATCTAGTGGTCAATATGTCTTATGTCATACATCAAGTGGTCAATATGTCTTATGTCATACATCAAGTGGTCAATATGTCTTATGTCATACATCTAGTGGTCAATATGTCTTATGTCATACACATAGTGGTCAATATGTCTTATGTCGTACATCTAGAGGTCAATATGTCTTATGTCATACATCTAGTGGTCAATATGTCTTATGTCATACACATAGTGGTCAATATGTCTTATGTCGTACATCTAGAGGTCAATATGTCTTATGTCATACATCTAGAGGTCAATATGTCTTATGTCATACATCTAGAGGTCAATATGTATTATGTCATACATCAAGTGGTCAATATGTCTTATGTCATACATCTAGTGGTCAATATGTCTTATGTCATACACATAGTGGTCAATATGTCTTATGTCGTACATCTAGAGGTCAATATGTCTTATGTCATACATCTAGTGGTCAATATGTCTTATGTCATACATATAGTGGTCAATATGTCACATGTCATACGTCTAGAGATCAATATGTCTTATGTCATTCATCAGAAGATCAATATGTCTTATGTCATACATCTAGTGGTCAAAATGTCTTATGTCATACATCTAGTGGTCAATATGTCTTATGTCATACTTCTAGAGATCAATATGTCTTATGTCATTCATCTAGAGATCAATATGTCTTATGTCATACATCAAGTGGTCAATATGTCTTATGTCATACACATAGTGGTCAATATGTCTTATGTCGTACATCTAGAGGTCAATATGCCTTATGTCATACATCTAGTGGTCAATATGTCTTATGTCATACATATAGTGGTCAATATATCTTACGTCATACGTCTAGAGATCAATATGTCTTATGTCATTCATCAGAAGATCAATATGTCTTATGTCATACATCTAGTGGTCAATATGCCTTATGTCATACATCTAGTGGTCAATATGTCTTATGTCATACATCTAGTGGTCAATATGTCTTATGTCATACATCTAAAGATCAATATGTCTTATTCAAAACATCTAGTGGTCAATATGTCTTATGACATACATATAGTGGTCAATATGTCTTATGTCATACATCTAGAGGTCAATATGTCTTATGTCATACATCTAGTGGTCAATATGTCTAATATCATACATATAGTGGTCAATATGTCTTATGTCATACATGAAGAGATCAATTTGTCTTATGTCATTCATCTAGTGGTCAATATGTCTTATGTCATTCATCAGAAGATCAATATGTCTTATGTCATACATCTAGTAGTCAATATGTCTTATGGCTTACATCAAGAGATCAATATGTCTTATGTCATTCATCTAGAGGTCAATATGTCTTATGTCATACATCTAGTGGTCAATATGTCTTATGTCATACATATAGTTGTCAATATGTCTTATGTCATACATCTAGTAGTCAATATATCTTATGTCATACATCTAGAGATCAATATGACATACATCTATTGGTCAATATGACATACATATAGAGATCATTATATCATATATATTATGGTCAATATGTCTTATGTCATTCACCTAGAGGTCAATATGTCTTGAGTCATACATCAAGAGATCAATATGTGATACATCAAGAGATCAATATGTGATACATCAAGAGGTCAATATATCTTATATGTCATACATTCAGAGGTCAATATATCTTATATGTCATACATATAGGTCAATATATCTTATGTCATACATCTAGTGGTCAATATATTATACATCTAGTGGTAAATGTGTCTTGAGTCATACATCTAGAGATCAATATATCATACATTGTGGTCAATATGTCTTATGTCATACATAAAGAGGTCAATATGTCTTATGTCATACATCTAGTGGCCATATATGATACATCTAGTGGTTAATATGTCTTGAGTCATACATCTTGAGATCAATATATCATACATTATGGTAATATGTCTTATGTCATACATCAAGAGGTCAATATGTCTTATGTCATACATCTAGTGGTCAATATGTCTTATGTCATTCATCTAGAGGTCAATATGTATTATGTTATACATCAAGAGATCAATATGTCTTATGTCATACATCTAGTGGTCAATATGTCTTATGTCATTCATCTAGAGGTCAATATGTATTATGTTATACATCAAGAGATCAATATGTCTTATGTCATTCATCTAGAGGTCAATATGTATTATGTTATACATCAAGGGATCAATATGTCTTATGCCATTCATCTAGAGGTCAATATGTCTTATGTCATACATCTAGTGGTCAATATGTCTTGAGTCATACGTCTAGAGATTAATATATCATACATCTTGTGGTCAATATGTTCTATGTCATACATCTAGATGTCAATATGTCATATTTCATACATCTGATGGTCAATATGTCTTCAGTTATACATATAGAGATCAATATGGCATACATTTAGAGATCAATATATCATACATCAAGAGGTCAATATGTCTTTTGTCATACATCAAGAGGTCAATATGTCTTTTGTCATACATCTAGTGGTCAATATATCTTATATGTCATACATATAGGTCAATATGTCTTATGTCATACACCTAGAGATCAATATTTCTTAGGTCATACATTCAAAGGTCAATATGTCTTATGTCATACATCTAGTGGTCAATATGTCTTATGTCATACATCTAGTGGTCAATATGTCATACATCTAGAGATCAATATGACATACATATATTGGTCAATATGTCATGCATCTAGTGGTCAATGTGTCTTATGTCATACATCTAGAGATCAATATATCAAACATCTTGTGGTCAATATGTCTTATGTCATTCATCAAGAGATCAATATGTCTTATGTAATTTATCTAGAGGTCAATATGTCATATGTCGTACATTCAGAGGTCAATATGTCTTATGTCATACATCTAGAGATCAATATTTCTTATGTCGCACATTCAGAGGTCAATATGTCTTATGTCATACATCTAGTGGTCAATATGTCAGAGGCGGATTTAGGGGTGGGGGCCGGGCCCCCCCCCTTTTTGGGAAAAAAATTGGTTGCTTATATAGGGAATCATTGAAGTGTGACTGGAGCGGGCCCCCTCTTAGGTCAGTCAGTGGGCCCCCACTTATGAAAATTTCTGGATCCGCCACTGTATGTCATTCATCTAGAGATCAATATGACATACATATATTGGTCAATATGTCATGCATCTAGTGGTCAATATGTCTTGAGTCATACATCTAGAGATCAATATATCATACATCTTGTGGTCAATATGTCTTATGTCATTCATCAAGAGATCAATATGTATTATGTCATACAATCAGAGGTCAATATGTCTTATGTCATACATCTTGTGGTCAATATGTCCTTTTTGATGCATCAACTGATCAATATATCATACATCTAGTGGTTAATATGTCTTATGTCATACATCTAGAGATTAATATGTCTTATTTCATACATCTAGAGCTCAATATGTCCTTTGTCATGCATCTAGTGGTCAATATGTCTTATGTCATACATCTAATAGGTCAATATGTCTAATGTCATACATCTAATAGGTCAATATGTCTTATGTCATACATCTAGAGCTCAATATATCATCTTTTTTCCAACAGTTTATGAGACTAATTATCCTCTCAGTCATAGATGCATGATTTTGAGTCTTGGATACATGATTTTTCTTTACTATTTATAATTGACTGTGAATTAGCTGTCAATAACTGTGAATACTCTCAAATCTGTACTTGGTGTTTTTTTTGTTGTTGGGATGTACAAGTACCTCGACACATCCATTCTGTTTTTTTGTTATATGTATTTCTATTTATATCCATTTGATGAGTTAATAGATATAAAAAGATGTGGTATAAGTGTCAATGAGACAGCTATCCATCCAAGTCACAATTTCTTAAAGTTTACCAATATAGGTCAAAGTACGGTCTTCAACATGGAGCCTTGGCTCACATCAAACTTAATATTTTTAACAGATTTTTATTGTTTGTTCTTATGTTGTACTGTTACACCACAGTCCAAGGTTAGGGAAGGGTTGAGCACCTGGTAGATGTTTACCCCAGACACATTCTATATCGGCATGTCCCAAGTCAGGATCCTGTAATTGAGTGGTTGTTGTTTTTTGCTATTGATCATATATGTTAAAATTGAGAATGGAAATTGGGAATGTGTCAAAGAGACAACAACCTAACCATAGAACAGACAGAATATATTCTTTGTTTATTGTTTTACACAGTTCTTGCATTTTCTGTTGCACCACTGTCCCAGAATTAGGGGAGGGTTGGGCGCCCACTTACATGTTTAACCCAACCACATTCTGTATGTGCCTGTTAGTTTATTGTTTGAATTGTTTTACATTTATCACTTTGGGGCCTTTCACAGCTGACTGTGTGGTATTGGCTTTGCTTATTGTTGAAGGCCATATAATGACCTAAAGTTGTTAACTACTGTGTCATTTGGTCTCTTGTGATGAGTTTTCTCATTGGCAATCATACCACATCTTTTTTTATATACATGTATACTCTGAGGAATATAAAAACCTTGAAGTTCTCCTGATAAAAAAAAAAGAAGATGTGGTATGATTGCCAATGAGACAACTCTCAACAAGATGGGTATAAAAATACTAGTATTTCACATTTTTCATGTCAGAGTCTTTTATAGCCTACTATACAGTTTGGATTTTCTTATTGTTTAATGCCATACTGAGGCCTACAGTTTCTTTTATCTACTGAATTACTCTGGTGGAAAGTTCTCTCATTAACAACCATACCACATCTCCTTATTATGAAATGACTAAAAACAGATAACAACAGGGTTTTCTTCCAGTGAACCAATTTTTTTTTAATTCAATAACAATTAACCCTTCAATTTCAACAGTCTGTAGAAAGTTTTCTGATGCCGTGTTACATTACACTATCTCCTGCTGAGATGAATTAATTGGTTAAACTGACTAGAAAGATGAAGAGAATCTAGTATGGGTCAATAGATGTTATAGGAGGTTTTAAGAATAGTTGGCACTGATTTTTAGATAATCTATATGTGACCCACAAAAATCAATCAATAGTCTAGAATACAGCTTACACAAACTATTATTTCATTGCTGCATTGCTACAATGGAAATAGGAAGTTATATCCCAGAATCAAGGATATCAATGAGCCAAAATTACAATAAACAATAGATATTTTTCTATGACCTTTACCTCCACTTGGTAATTTAATTGCATTGATGGCTTTAACATTCTACATTACAAAAATTGTAAAAAATTGATTTGTTAAAAATTAGACCATGAGTGACTGCAAGGTTCTGCTAACATACTACATGTGTACTCTAATTCTTACATGCTTTGCATATCTACAAAAAAATTGAGGATTGGTTTGTTAAATTTTTTTCTTCCTTGGTTCAAACTTTTATATACCATGTCGCTGGAACTACTTTTGTAACATATGTGAATACTTTTATCATTTTCACTGTCATCTATTCCTACTCGATACAAAATGCATGCATGGTATCAATGTAGTCCAGAATTTTTTTTATTAAAAATAAGAGTGAATGTCTCACCAGCTTATTTTCAATTATTATTAAACAATAATGCTAAGGTGAAGGTCAAATGAACCCTATTGAATATCAATCAGATTCTAAGAATAACCCCTTCTATTTCCTGATTTCAAATTTTACTGTTGAAGAAAATATCAAACACTGTTTTCAAATCAGTATTTAATGATAATAACAACAGTATATATATTTACTAAACAACAACAAACCAGGTGCTCCGCAGGGCGCAGCTTTATACGACCGCAGAGGTCGAACCCTGAACAGTTGGGGCAAGTATGGACAAAATATTCAAGCATGATACAGCTCTGAATTTGGATTGTGATCAAATTTTTGACATTACATGGTTTTTTTTACACAAAACAAATGCCAAGATTTTACAAATCAATCAAAGATTTCTTCTTCAAACTTTTTAAATCTAAAATTAAATAGTTGACACAGCATAGGTTTCTGACACAGAATGAATGTGGTCTAATGAACTTAAAAGGTTTTTTTTGCCTTTGAGCAAATCACTATGCTGTTGAATATTAATCCTCTCAAAAAAATGTTTGAAGAAATTTTCTTTTTATTTATGAAATCTGAAATGAGAAAAATTTAAACCCCCCCCCCCTTTTTTTTCACATCCCCGTTTCCCTTTTTCAAAACTGATATCAATTCAAATTTCTAATGGAGTTTGCAACAATAACTACTCATTTAAATACATCATAAAATATTAAGATGTAAAAAAACTGCTTGTTATCACTGAATGGTAAAGATTATTTAAATTTATCAGTTGGTAGTAAAAAGTGTATATACATTGTATATTGTATATAACAAAGATTTAAGTTGATTCTGGACAAAGAAAGATAACTCCAATTAAAAAAAATTCTTGCTATTGCACAATATTGTGCAATAGGATATTTCTTGCTTACTATTCTGGACAAAGAAAGATAACTCTAATTAAAAAAAAATTTGCTATTTCACAATATTGTGCAATTAGATATTTCTTGCCATTGCACAATACTGTGCAATTGAAAAGACTTGCTATTGCACAATACTTAATATAATAATTTTAGATCCTGATTTGGACCAACTTGAAAACTGGGCCCATAATCAAAAATCTAAGTACATGTTTAGATTCAGCATATCAAAGAGGCCCAAGAATTCAATTTTTGTTAAAATCAAACTTAGTTTAATTTTGGACCCTTTGGACTTTAATGTAGAATTTGAAATTTGAAAACAGGACCAAAAATGAAGAATCTACATACACAGTTAGATTTGGCATATCAAAGAACCCCAAGGATTCAATTTTTGATGAAATCAAACAAAGTTTAATTTTGGACCCTTTGGACCTTAATGTAGACCAATTTGAAAACTGGACCAAAAAACTTCAATAATCAAGAATCTAAGTACATTTTTAGATTCAACATATCAAAGAACCCAACCGATTCATTTTTTGTCAAAATCAAACTGTTTAATTTGGACCCTTTGGACCTTAATGTAGACCAATTTGAAAACGGGACCAAAAGTTGAGAATCTACATATACAGTTAGATTCGGCATATCAAAGAACCCCAATTATTCAATTTTGATGAAATCAAACAAAGTTTAATTTTGGACCCTTTGGGCCCCTTTTTCCTAAACTGTTGGGACCAAAACTCCAAAAATCAATACCAACCTTCCTTTTATGGTCATAAGCCTTGTGTTTAAATTTCATAGATTTGTATTTACTTATACTAACATTATAGTGCGAAAACCAAGAAAAATGCTTATTTGGGTCCCTTTTTGGCCCCTAATTCCTAAACTGTTGGGTCCGAAACTCCCAAAATCAATACCAACCTTCCTTTTGTGGTCATAAACATTGTGTTTAAATTTCATAGATTTCTATTTACTTAACCTAAGGTTATTGTGCAAAAACCAAGAAAAATGCTTATTTGGGCCCTTTATTGGCCCCTTATTCCTAAACTATTGAAACCAAAACTCCCAAAATCAATCCCAATCTTTCTTTTGTGGTCATAAACCTTGTGTCAAAATTTCATAGATTTCTGTTAACTTAAACTAAAGTTATGGTGCGAAAACCAAGAAAATGCTTATTTGGGCCCTTTTTGGCCCCTTATTCCTAAAATGTTGGGACCAAAACTCCCAAAATCAATACCAACCTTCCTTTTATGGTCATAAACCTTGTGTTAAAATTTCATAGATTTCTATTCACTTTTACTAAAGTTAGAGTGCGAAAACTAAAAGTATTCGGACGCCGGACGACGACGACGACGACGACGACGACGACGACGACGCCAACGTGATAGCAATATACGACGAAAATTTTTTCAAAATTTGCGGTCGTATAAAAATTAAAAATAAAATAATATTAATTTGTTTTTGTTTTAAAAACTATAAAAGATTTATAATTGTACAAAAGATGTTTATCATAGTCTATAGATCAGTCTAAATCCTTGATTTTTACCCTACATACTTGAAAACATATGAAACTGACTAATTAAATGTGTAACATATCTAATATAACTGTCCTCATAATTGCTGAATAGTGAATATCTACCTTATACATCTTATAAAGCTTAGCACTATGAATTATTTGATAAATCATCTCTTCAAGGCCAAAATATTTTACAAGTAAAAACAAATGTAATACAAAAATAAGAATTTGGCCAAAAAACAGTTTTTTTCTTTTTAAACCCATACGTCTTAAAATCATACTGGTAATTGAAATTTAGGCCAAAATTAAACCATATGTAAAACATGTAGTATGGCTAAAATCAATGTCTAATGCATCATAATAGCTCATTAATTCATAGGTGGATCCAGGGGGAGGGGGGGCTTTTGTGGGGAAAAAATGGTGATTATATAGGGAATCACTGAAGCAGGACTGGAGCCTCCCCCCCCCCCCTTTAAGTCAGTCAGCAGGCCCACCTTATGAAAAGTTCTGGATCTGCCACTGGTTATATATCTAAAGGTTAAAAGTATTTGAAAAATAAACTAAAACTTACAATTTAATAATATTTAGTGATGCTTGAAATGAATATTGAAAATGCTATTGTTTAAACAAAATGTTTAACATTGTTGGTCATCTTTTTTAGGAGAATTTAAGGTGGTACCTAACACTTTCACTAAAATCAATTTGGCTCGTTTAATTTTCATAAAATTTTGACAAAGTATTTACTTTGACCCTTTGACAAAAATATAAAAATTTCAAAAAAATTGAACCAACCATTTTATCAGAAAAATTACACTGGTTATATAGCAGTTTGACAAACACTAATTTTGATCAGTGAGAAGCTTAATATTCTCTTAACAACGCAATGTAATTAAAACGTTCAGCTGATTTTACAGAGTTATCTCCCTGTAGTGTTAGGTACCACCTTAATTTAACCTTTTAAAAAAGTGAAAAATTTAGGTAAAATTCACCTACATTTTAGGAAAGGATATATTGTTTTCTATAGACACAACCTTGAAGCTAAAGTTATAAGATTTCATATCTATTACAATCTTTGAATTCATTACAATCTGTGAATTAATCTCAAGAAATACTGTGTAATTTGTTAATTTGGGCAGGTGAAAATTTAATAATTCAGAAGGAAGAAAATGTAGGATTTTTTTTTTCATAATAGCAAATATGAAAATATGTTTGTTTGTAATTACATCTATATCTTGCAAAGGGATTTATTCCATACAGATTTATACTTTACGATTATTTAAAAAAAATATCTATGGATTATTGTAAAAGTTAACAAGCCAATTGGAAGTAAAAGTTACTTTTTCTCAAATAATTTGCTTTATTATAACATGAAAAGTTTAACATTTGACCATGTAGTCTGGATTCCAGATCACCAAAGACTAATAGCTGAACAAATATGATTATCAATAGTTCTATAAAATCATAGAAAACAATATAAGTGTATAATTTATATATAAAACAAAATTATCACAGACATTAAAACAATTATATCACAGACATTAACATAATACTCTTCAATGTACTACAATGTTTTCACAATTATTTCAATATGAAATATTATGCCATTAGAGTTGTCATTTTTTTTATCAGTTAAGTTTGTATTTAAATATTGGTGTCAGATGGTTTTGTACACAAAATACATTCTTACATAAAATAACATACCACAAAACAGTCAGAAGATTTAATTTTTGAAAAATAAGTTTATCTACATTTCATAGCATTTTTAAATGAGCCGTAATACCAACTGAAACAAGTGTCAGAATTTATATATTATGCATGTAGTTTCTGCTTTATATATCTGATTGTATATACTTGACCAAAACAATACACCTGAGCACTTTATAGAAAAAGGGTAACAGATCTTTAAAAGTAATTAATAACAAAAATCATAGAGAGAGTACAAAAGACCACATCTACCACCTATAACTAACGCCTCTGAAAATAATCAACATACAAACATCTATAAAACAATAACTAAGGTTACACATATATCCTTTCTAAAGGTATTTAAAAAGAAACGCTCATTCATCTCCTGTACATTATGAACACAAAGTGAGAAAGATAAATGCCATTTTCTAGTGAACTAATTTTTGTTGTGACACAAAAAGATATGTCTCCCTGATTCTTCTGAGGCAAGTCTATCATGATTCATTCCATTCCAATGCAAACTGCATGAGATTTGCTATTGGGAATCAGTTAGGTTTTTCTCAAACCATTGTGAATAAAATAAGAAGTGCAGAACTAAAATGAAGTCATTTTCTAGTTTAATTCAATTGCTTATAATTTGTCAAATGTGAGACATTTTGTATGAAAACTTTTGTGATTGATTGATTGTTAGTATTTTAATGCCACTTTTAAGGGCCACTTTTGGGCTATTTCGTTGCAGTTAGTTTTTTTACTGGTGAAGGAAGCCAGAGTGCAGTGAGAAAATCATGACCTTCCATAGGAAAAGTGACAATCCTAGTCAAATCAGATTTGAGTCAAGTGCACTTGCACGAGCGGAATTCAAACTCACAACCTCACTGTAGACTGACTAGTGATTGCAGTAGTAAAACAACTTCAACCACTTGGCCCCTGAAGATCTTCACAAATGAACAGGAGACAAACCATTTTTCTGCTCACATACAATGTGGGGACATATAACAAAATGGTTTAGAAAATATACATCTCTTCTAAAGACAACATTAGAATTTAGCTATGAATGATAAACTCTGATGACTTCTGTAATGTCTTTTCTACAGATAGGACAGGCATCTTTTCTGTTTAGTAACATCTTTGTACACTCATAACAAGCTACTAAATGATGACATGGACATATTACACTGTTCCTTGATTTATCCATACATATAGCACATTCTTCTGTAAACATAAATTAGTAACATTAAGTTGATCCTTATCGTATGGTTAACTTAGCTATTCTCATGTTGAAGACTTACTCTAACTGGTATTTACAGCCAATAGACACATTCCAATATACAATAGTTCCAAGCTTTACTTATATTCTGCAGAACTTTTAAACATTTGAATTAAACAGTTAGTTGGAACTTTTTTATGAACCACATTAAAATAACAAAAATTATAAGTATACAGACGACCAAATAGTAAGGTTATTCTGTTGTAAAATCTGATTCTGAATTCCCAAGAAGAAGGGATAATCAAAGTGCTTGTAAGTACTGAAAGGTAAAGATTGCATTAATTCATACAAGTGGGAAGTAAAATTAAATATTGCTTGTCAATAAAGCTGATTTGAATTACAATATTCTGGATAAAGGGAGATAACTCCAATTTTAAAAAGATGACTTTAACAAGGACATCATTTATATTTTTAAAACAGATATCAGATTCCTACATCTTGCAAAAGTTATGTATTTTTCTTGACAGGTGCAACATAATTTTGTCACTTGAATATCAGAGCATATATTGCATTGATAAATTTCTGGAAAATGTTCATGATTAGGATGTACATTAATGTTATAATCAATGCACTTTATTTTGTGTATCGTAAAGGTAGTGATAAGCATTGTAAGATGTAGATATCAAGTCAGTAATATAGGGTTTTGTTTACATTTTATGCAATCTTTACCCAAAAACATGTCTAAACATTTTTTTTTTGTTATATACAAAATTATGAAAATAGATTTTTGACTGTAAAATACTTATTGGTAATAATTAATTTACCTTTTTTAGTTTCTTTGACAGTGACAACACTGCCCCCATGACCTCCTGGCTCTAGGGTCAAACTTGGAATGGTTTTCTCATATAGACACCCCATACCAGATGAGTTCAATATTCTTTCTAAACAAGCTGAAATAGGAATAATTCTTCACTCATTTTCATTGCTTTTATTTAACTATTTTCCACTCAAACTGTTTGATGCTACTGTATAGCATATTGTTTTAAGGCTGTATATTTTTACAGTATTTAACGAACTCAAGTTACATTGTATACAAACTTTAATTTTCTATATTTATCTTATCTATTTATAACTCTGTATTGCTACTTTCACTTTTCATTGTTTCTCTCACCATGACGACGTCAAATTTAATGCACCACTTTGTGTACTTCAGGGGCTCAATTTCTGTATAAAAATTGTCCTGATGAAGCCTGCCTTGCAGGCGAAACATGTAGACATAGATAATAAAACTGCAGATCTTTTGAAGTGTTGTTGTCAATTTTAATTATTATTTAAGGATTGCATTCATTTGCATGATTTGACAACCCGGCATACCAAGGTATCCACTTCAGGGACTCTACCAAAACGATTTCACAGGCGTTGGTTCACCTCGCGGAATTTAATTTATTATTTAATCGTGAACCCCTGCATCCGAAAGGAACCGCCAAGCTAACAGCGCCGATCTACAGGCCACCAGCATATACATGGACCAAGGAATATCCCATACTTACAACGAAAAAACAACTGAATTAAGATGACCAAGATGTCCGATACCACCTATACATCTATAAATGATAGCAGATATAAATGATTGCAGAAGAAACGTACCACGGGCGCCGATCTTAAATGAACTAGGAATTCACAACTATGCCATTATACAGACCAACTACTGCAGACGATCCAAAAATTATATAGTCACCAAATAATTAACAAAGGAACAGTTTTTGACAATTTTATTATCCACAGCGGCGATCATAATCTTCCTATTGTTGCCGACGCGCCGGGAAGTAGTAATCTCCAACTATGGCCAGGTTGGAAGAGAAGCCTTGCGAAGTGGTAGGAACCATGGGAAGTTCGTCCTATTAGATGCCAAGCCTTTAGAACAATTTTATGTATCATATAATAGTAAAACGAACTCAAGTTACATTGTATACAAACTTTAATTTTCTATATTTATCTTATCTATTTATAACTCTGTATTGCTACTTTCACTTTTCATTGTTTCTCTCACCATGACGACGTCAAATTTAATGCACCACTTTGTGTACTTCAGGGGCTCAATTTCTGTATAAAAATTGTCCTGATGAAGCCTGCCTTGCAGGCGAAACATGTAGACATAGATAATAAAACTGCAGATCTTTTGAAGTGTTGTTGTCAATTTTAATTATTATTTAAGGATTGCATTCATTTGCATGATTTGACAACCCGGCATACCAAGGTATCCACTTCAGGGACTCTACCAAAACGATTTCACAGGCGTTGGTTCACCTCGCGGAATTTAATTTATTATTTAATCGTGAACCCCTGCATCCGAAAGGAACCGCCAAGCTAACAGCGCCGATCTACAGGCCACCAGCATATACATGGACCAAGGAATATCCCATACTTACAACGAAAAAACAACTGAATTAAGATGACCAAGATGTCCGATACCACCTATACATCTATAAATGATAGCAGATATAAATGATTGCAGAAGAAACGTACCACGGGCGCCGATCTTAAATGAACTAGGAATTCACAACTATGCCATTATACAGACCAACTACTGCAGACGATCCAAAAATTATATAGTCACCAAATAATTAACAAAGGAACAGTTTTTGACAATTTTATTATCCACAGCGGCGATCATAATCTTCCTATTGTTGCCGACGCGCCGGGAAGTAGTAATCTCCAACTATGGCCAGGTTGGAAGAGAAGCCTTGCGAAGTGGTAGGAACCATGGGAAGTTCGTCCTATTAGATGCCAAGCCTTTAGAACAATTTTATGTATCATATAATAGTAAAACGAACTCAAGTTACATTGTATACAAACTTTAATTTTCTATATTTATCTTATCTATTTATAACTCTGTATTGCTACTTTCACTTTTCATTGTTTCTCTCACCATGACGACGTCAAATTTAATGCACCACTTTGTGTACTTCAGGGGCTCAATTTCTGTATAAAAATTGTCCTGATGAAGCCTGCCTTGCAGGCGAAACATGTAGACATAGATAATAAAACTGCAGATCTTTTGAAGTGTTGTTGTCAATTTTAATTATTATTTAAGGATTGCATTCATTTGCATGATTTGACAACCCGGCATACCAAGGTATCCACTTCAGGGACTCTACCAAAACGATTTCACAGGCGTTGGTTCACCTCGCGGAATTTAATTTATTATTTAATCGTGAACCCCTGCATCCGAAAGGAACCGCCAAGCTAACAGCGCCGATCTACAGGCCACCAGCATATACATGGACCAAGGAATATCCCATACTTACAACGAAAAAACAACTGAATTAAGATGACCAAGATGTCCGATACCACCTATACATCTATAAATGATAGCAGATATAAATGATTGCAGAAGAAACGTACCACGGGCGCCGATCTTAAATGAACTAGGAATTCACAACTATGCCATTATACAGACCAACTACTGCAGACGATCCAAAAATTATATAGTCACCAAATAATTAACAAAGGAACAGTTTTTGACAATTTTATTATCCACAGCGGCGATCATAATCTTCCTATTGTTGCCGACGCGCCGGGAAGTAGTAATCTCCAACTATGGCCAGGTTGGAAGAGAAGCCTTGCGAAGTGGTAGGAACCATGGGAAGTTCGTCCTATTAGATGCCAAGCCTTTAGAACAATTTTATGTATCATATAATAGTAAAACGAACTCAAGTTACATTGTATACAAACTTTAATTTTCTATATTTATCTTATCTATTTATAACTCTGTATTGCTACTTTCACTTTTCATTGTTTCTCTCACCATGACGACGTCAAATTTAATGCACCACTTTGTGTACTTCAGGGGCTCAATTTCTGTATAAAAATTGTCCTGATGAAGCCTGCCTTGCAGGCGAAACATGTAGACATAGATAATAAAACTGCAGATCTTTTGAAGTGTTGTTGTCAATTTTAATTATTATTTAAGGATTGCATTCATTTGCATGATTTGACAACCCGGCATACCAAGGTATCCACTTCAGGGACTCTACCAAAACGATTTCACAGGCGTTGGTTCACCTCGCGGAATTTAATTTTACAGTATTGGTTTTAAAAATAATGCCCATATTTTAAGGTGTGTATACATTTTTGTAAGTTCCAAATTTTGAAACATATCTAATGTTTTTATTAGTTATTGATCTGTAGATCAAAATAAAGACATTTATACAAATAAAAGCAAACTCAGAAATATTTCATGTCGGTAATATACGCCTCACTTTTGCTGGTGGTAAAATATTTGGAATAAAGGGCCAACCAATGGTAAAATCATAATAAATTCAACCTATATGAACTGTTTCTATTATAATCAGTCAAAGATGGTTATTCTTTTGTATGGTACTTTTCTAGGTCAAGAAAAATATTTGCTGTTCCTGTCTTGAAAAAAAATATTAAAATTTAATTATTTGGTATGTTTCTGTAGATAAAAAGAAAGAATCGAGTTACATCAAGTAATCCCATTTCAAAATGACATTTTCCATCACTTCCATCAGTTATTTGCATACACAGACTACAAATAAATATTTTAGACTTTTGTATAATATTGAATCCATTTGTATGATTACTAAACAAATTCAATAATTCTAATTTTTCATCTTTAAAAATTGACTTTCAAAAAATTAGTATCATGGTTTATGTTTCCATGTTTAAATGACAAGTTTGTAAACATCTTTTTTGTACTATTGCAATTTCACAATCTTTTGTATTTATTCTACAATAAGAACCTGTTTTCAATGACCTCATTTACACAGCTTTACTTTATTTCAAATCTGAGGGTTATTGATATTGGGACAACTATACCTAAAATCTGTGTACCTTTAGCATTATAGACCTATTAATAGTACATTAAAAAAGAAATTTACAACTGTTTAAGAATGTACATTAAAATTGGCAGAATTCCTATGGTGATTTGGTCTATATGCTTAAATAAGCAAAAACAAACCTCCCTTGAAGTTGATCGGCCATGCAGTACAGGTAACAAGTTTTCAAATTACTTCGTCATTTTTGTTTTTAAACTATCAAGTTCACCTTATTTAAAAAGAGATGATATACCTTTCTTTCTTTCTTCTCTCTGCTGATCTGATAAAATCAAAGGTTGTGCACCAGATCTAAAGAATAGTACTTTCCCCATCTTTTCCAACATTTCTCTTACTATAAAAAAAAATATAAATTGGTGAAACAGCAAAAAAAATATTTGAAAAATACCTTTACATTTTTGTGAATTTTATGCCTGAATCACTAGTACAAAAAATTTACTGCAATTTATCAATTTCTATTTGATATGCATGGCTTTAATATATAATCTATCCCCTCTATCCATGACCATAGATTTTCATGAAAAAAATGAATCCAAATGAATAATCTAGGAGACAAATCTAGTACAGAAAATTATCCATAAAAAGGAATTTCGTTATGAGGACTGAGTTGGAGCGCACTTAACATCATGACTAGAAAATCAACAAATAAAGTGTTACTTTACTACCTTTGGTTACATTTCTTTGAGAGGTATGTTGACAAGGAGTAAGTTCTACTTCTGGTATAGTAAATACTGGATACAGGAACCTTAATCCAATACATCTCTGTAAACATACAAAAACATCACTTTAGAAGAAGGATATAAAGAGCAGATACAACATTACTTAGCAGCATATGCATCATACAATCCTTACATTTTTTAGGACAATTTTATTTTATTAACTTGTGAGGATCCATAATTTTGAAAAAGGGATATGGGTCCTCAGAAAGACAATGTTAGGAGTGGAATTTGTATAAATTTTTGTAGCTCCATTTAGGCCCCCAGTCCCACCTTAAATCAGCCTCAGCCTCTGCTTCTAGATTCTATTTTTATTGAATGTTAGAAATCTATATAAGATTGTAGAAAGAATTGTCAAGTTGCTTGTATTCAATGTCCTAGAAATCTATATAAGATTGTAGAAAGAATTGTCAAGTTGCTTGCATTGAATGTCCTAGAAATCCAGCCGGCTTACAAATTTTTCATCTTCAGTCATATTTATTATCATTTTCATATTTTCCCCCAAATCACATGATCTTCTCAAATCATAATTTTCAATGATCCCTTCATGGATATCTGTCTTCTCACTACATTCAACTATTTATAAAATATGATGACAGAGGTGACATGTTTTTGAACAGTCAACTATTTTTATCTAAAGCAGTTCACTCCATTGCTAGACATTTAGGAAATAGGATAAGACAATGTACAAAATTCTACAACTATAACAGAAAAGTATTGTCTGAATTTTTCAACAATCATTTTAATTAATTTAACCCTTTCAAGGCGAACAATGCGTTGAGGCATCCCCGTAGCCAGGCCGAACAATGTGTTGAGGCATCCCCGTAGCCAGGCCGAACAATGCTTTCAGGCATAGACAATCACGTGATAATCATATTTTTTTTGTCTTTTAACTCATTTCCCCCCGTAAAGCTACGTTTAACCAATACATATAGAGGTTTTCAGGAAGCTCGTATATCACAGTTGAAGAATACCAATTCTGACTGAATTTGATACCTTATATATACTTCAATACAATGAAAGATCGGTAGCGTCAACAAACAAAATAAGCCGCCGCCATTTTGTACAAGACATGTGATGCGAACATGTGATCTTTTTCGTCGAAAAAAGGTTATTTGGATTGAAAGTTGAATTTAATTTCATGAATATTTTGATTAACATTATGATACAAATTACGAAAAACGATTTTAAAAATTGCACGGAGAATAAAATCAAGTAATAATCCGACTTCCGTCGGCGCGGTAATTGAATTTTTCCCACGAGTGCAAAAGGTCGCACTCCTTTTATGGAAGTTCTAAACAAAACAATCCAATCACATTCCTCTCTCACTTGCCGATGTCAAGGACGCAAAATTATAGTAAATATTAGTAAAATGTCGTTTCATGGTCTGTATCGTGTCTGTAACATTCTGAGACAAAAATGTCCGATAGTTCTGAGAACGAGTTTGAGGGATTTTCGGTGGGAGAAGTAGATCTTCTTGGTCAACGGTATGAAATGCATTGACCTCAAAATGACATCGGTGATGATTTCATGATCACTCCTGAAGTGATGTTGAAAGAGAAGGGGTCAGCGAACTTTCAGACGAAAAAAATTACAGCTGGCAGATGTAAATATGTCCCCCAACAATGACTGATGGCACCAAGAATTTTATATTTTGAAATTTGAAAGAGGTCTCCCCCATTCATCCCAGAAGTAACTGGTCCACAAAACATATGAGACCCAAAGAAGGATATTTTTTCCAGATGTTTCTATCTCACAACCAAATAATTGATAGTTATAATTAGATAAGATAAGACATTTTTATTCCAAAGATAGGATATTTTGATTACAGAGATAAGATATTTTTATTCTAATTAAAGGGCCCATGAAGAGCTAAGTAATATTGCAATGATTTGATAATTAACATGAAACCGGTAATGTTTTTATAAATCATATATAAATGTGAATATAATCATCTCAAATCTAAGATGTTAAACCGCAGCCAGATCAGAGCCACACACATATATTAAAGTAAAAAATATTTTTATATTAACAGGCAATTATTCTCATATTCAATATATATGTACATTGACGGAAAATAAAATATAATTGTATGAGCTTTAGAATTTAGGACAAAAATGTTATATTTTCTGACAATGTACATAGATTGTTTTTATCCTGAAATTTATTAATCCCAACACTTGAAGGTTTTATCGTGTTTAAAGTTATTAAAAATATAAGTCATGGTCTCTTAATTTTTCAAAGAAATGGACGTAATTATGCAGATAATAAGGTATCTTCACTTCACTGATACGCACCAGCGAGGTGAGCAAAGATGGGAGGCTAATAATGATGTATCTTACAAACTCAGAAATAAAAGACCCCCTTAACAGACAAAAATGAGGGACCAACATGTCCCCAAACGATAGGTGACCATTCATGATACCTTACAAAGTGAGGGATGCATTCAAGCAATTCATGCCTCCTAAAACAAAGAAATGGGCCATCAAACTTTGGGTTTTGGTAGCGTCAGACACAGTGTATGTCATATTGTGAAATCTACCACGTCAAGACAGATCAAACACATGTAGGTTAACTCTGTTTGCCAGTAGACTTTGGGAATCAAGATAAGGTGTCACATATGCTGGGCTAGGGTAAATATTAAAGGTACACAGGAAAAAAGGTTTCAAAATATGGTTGTGTTGAATGTAGAAAACCCCTTTGCCTACCCCATTGCTTCAATGTCTCCCACTCAGTCAAAAATTAAACTTTAACAGTTATTTTGTTACAATTTTTAAGTTGAAAGGATATTATATACATAATTTGTTGAAAAGGTTTTCACAGATAAGTTGTTGAAAGGATATTCATAATTTATATTTGTTGTTACAGTTGACATTTTCATTTAATAATTTTTGTCATTTTTTTTTAATAAGGAACATTAAATTATCTTCATCATTGAACAATACAAAACCAAAGACAGTGAAAATTCTAGCATCCCATGGAGTCAGGACACTTATAATAAATAATTTTAAAAATAAATCATAGACTTTTTCAAAGTAATTTTATTTTTAAAAGTTCATGATTGTCTTTCAACATTTAATTATGTCTCACTTAATTTATCAACACATTATTAAAGTGAGTGTTAAATGTACATGGATTAGTGTGTCAGGTCATCTTACATTTAATTAATATTTCCATGCAGTCAGTGGTTTGATACACAAAAAAAAACAGAAAAAAATATTGGCACATTAAAAAAAAAGCACATATTAATCTCAAAAGTTTTGATTTTACCAGATTAAAATATCATTAGATATCTCCATTAAAATATCAAAAATTCCACAAAAGATCCCAATAGTCAATTTATATCTATATTCATACAAAAATTCAAAGAAAACATCGGACTAAGAAAGACAACTCCAACTTATCCAGGGACACAACTTCCTATCTGGTGATTGCATTGTACAGGTAAAAAATGGCCGCCGCGGAATTTGACAAACCATTTTCATTCGTATTTATTCTGACTAATAAGCTAGAATTTTGACTCTGGAGTTATTTTTTTCTATAAAACTTCGATAAAGGAACACTCGAAATTGTTAATTACCGTTTGTATTGTTAATTTAGAAGATGGGAGGCAAAAATGTAAACCGGTCACAAAAAAAAATAGATTTTGCAAATCAAACGTCATTTTCTTTCCACAAAAGGTTAAACAAAATCAAAAGTAGGTATTGTCATGTAAATTTATTTATATTGCAACACTCCTTTGATACTTAAGTGTAACAATATCGAGTTTGAAACCGATTTGATGAGAAACAACAAAGATACACACGTTTTTTCTAAAACGTCATTTTTTCCCCATTCACACGTCAAATTAATTCAGGCCAGGCAAACTGCGCGCGGAAATTTGATCAGGTCACACAACGTCGCGGAAAAAAACAATTCAGTAAGGAAAGTGTTAATTGAGATGCCAGGTTGGAATCAAAAGCTGATGTGATTTTTAGACATTTTTTGATTTTTTCATAGCCTTTGGAAGAAAAATGCAATATCTTTAATTCATTTTTTTTAAGAAACTGTCAAATTGGAAAATCCATCACATCAAATTTATCCTGGATCATAATTATTCATCAATAATCAAAAGAAATAAAATAAATCCAATATGTCTTTTTTTCTCAAAAGTATATTTTTATACAGTAAAATCAAAACAAAGATTAGAAGGTCAACAAATACTTTGTTCAATATACTTCAATACCTCTTTGCCTTGAACTTTACAGAAAACATCATCAACTTTAAGTCTTAGTGAATTTGTACATATTATTGCCTCTGGTTTGCAGGAGTAAGTTATTCCTGAAAAAATAAATGATATATGTCAAATAGATATAGTTCATTAATCATTTAATTCTCAATTCCATTTTACGGAGGAAATATTGAAAAAAAGTTGAAGACATCACAGTCACATGACCAAATTATATCTATGAGCTTATCGACAAAAACATTCAGCCAATCAGAAGGTATGTTGCATCCAAAATTTAATCATAATACTATGAACTAAAAGACTTATCTTATAAATCTGTTTCTTTTGTGTCTTCTATTTTAGACATATACTAAAATAAGATGCTATTTCTGTTTAACATCTGATGTCTAATTCTAATTGTATTATTTGTTTGGTGTTGATGTGTCTAAGGATGTATGTGTTGATTTATTCACAACTTGTCAAATTGTATAATATCTCTTAGATTTAAATTCTTTATGAAACATGCTTTGATTTAACATTGATATTTACTGTACATCTCCTTTAATCATTTTATAAAAAATAGAAAGAAAATAACCATTAATAGTAACATACTTTCCATTAATTCATTTTTAATGCTTAAATCTTCAATGACACATTCAAATATATAATCTGCATCATTTACTGTTTCTTCTAGTCTACTCATACACAACACTGGTCCCTTAAAAAAAGATCACAAAGCATAAATTGTTGCAAATTCATTCATTCATCACTGTTATTAGATCTTTGAGTGTTGTTTTTATCAATACATGTATTAATATTGATTTTGTTCACAATTATTTAAAACCAATCATACGATACAGTTATAAGAACTTTGAATATAATTCTAATCAGTTTAAATATTGATTTTGTTAAGATTCATTATTTGGTTATAAGGTTCTGTCAATTCAAAGGAGTAGGTCCGGTAAGGACCAATTTTGGCCTCAAATTTCAGGTTCATCTGACGAAAGATTTTGACCACTTTTTAAACACTTAAGTGTCTATTTTACTTGAATTAAATAGTTTATGTGAAAGATTTTAACAGATTTAGTCATTAAAAACGATCCGATTCAAGCTCAAATATGAAAAATCTACCTAATACGCCGAAAAATGTCACTTTTCAGATGGTTTTTGGTAAAAATGAAAGTGGCCGCATCCGTGTTCATCCTCAACCTTTATATATGTTATGTATTATCATAAAATACAACTTACATTTCAATATTAAGGATGAACACGAATGCGGCCACTTTCGTTTTACACGAAAACCGTCTAAAATTTAACTAAAATGCTAGAATTATGAGGATTTCAGTAATTTAGCATGACTTAATGGTGCTAGTACCGGATATATGTGCATTGTATTGTCAAAAACAGCCCATATTTATGTAGCAGAAGCATTCTACTGTCCAATAAATAACTAAAGGTTTACATTTTAACAATTTTGTAAAACTGCTATATTTTGGGGCCAAAAAGGGGTCTTACTGAACCTACTCCTTTGTTGAATCATGAAGTAAATAAATCTCATCAAGCTATTTGTGCTATGATAAATTAAAGAAGTAGTGCTTAATCTCTTTATCAATTCAGATTCATTAAATATATTAATCTCTTATAGATCTGTAGATAAAATCAATTGGATTGTTTGTAGATTATGAACTAAGTTCTTATCAAAGCAACACAAAATGAAATCAAAAGAAGCACCATCAAATGAAGATCCAAATCCCATTATTTCTACATCCTATTTCAATTCAATTTCTTACAATATAATTATTGGTTAGAAGAAGTCCCTCATTCCGTAGTTCTTTTTTGTCATTCTCCATTCTACCATAGACACTGTTCAGGGATCCAATGTTCACATCATGTATCTTTACTCTGTGTCCATAGTAAGCCATTTCACCTGGAATCATATAATATTTAGATCACATTTTATTCTGCAAAATTCAATTCATTGACCAATTTTTCTGGAAGCAAAATTATATTTAAAAAACTCTGATTGTAGAAACCACATGGCTCAACTAAATAAGATTTAATAAATGTATTGGGATTACTCTTTCAAGGATTTGGTAGCATTTGTTTTTGCTATCTCGGTTCAAGTGTAATCTAAATAATATAGTTTGAATCTATTGAAGAGTATACGTTTGAAAATAAGAACTCCAAAGATTTTTGTATGACCACGAAAAATTACCTATCCTTATTTTCATAAAGGATCAGACAAAAGTTGTTGCAATTTATCATTTAAATTTTCATGTGATTTTGTAAATTTTCCATGGACTGTGTCAAATTTTTTTTTGTAGACTTATTAGCTCTCTATAGCATAACATTGTAGCTACATTTTCTTCATTTCCTCAGTCCATATTGTAAAGTTGAATATGTTAATGACTCATTTCAAAGCTGACATTTTCATATATATATATTGTTAAATTTTAAGGTCACATTGGAGATTTGATTTTTCTAAAATTTGGCAAACCCTGAAGGGTCATGTGTCTGCAATGTCAAAAAAAATAATCTTATTTTTAATCAATGAAATTACATGTATCTGGAAATTCGGTTCTTTAAAAGCATTTAATAACTCTACAGTTTTTATCATATACAACCGCAAAAAAAAATTGGGATTGTATAATGGTATGATGTTGTCTGCACCATCTGCGTCGTCTATAGACATATTGGTTTCCGGACAATAACTTTAGTTTACGTTAATAGATCTCTTTGAAATTTTATAAGAAGGTTCATTAACCACAAAAGGAAGGTTGGGTCGATTTTGGGGATGATGGTCCCAACCAAATGGAATTAAGGGCCCAAAACCAGCATTTTTCTATTTTTTGCATAAAAAGTTGATGTCACAATAGAAAATGTTTGACACCACAAAAGAAAAGTAATTGTTGCATGAATATTTTGTCAATAGTTTAAGTCTCCAGATTCTTAATTTCCATAAGGGATATGTATTAAATATAGTCATTATCATATACATGTACCATTTAAGCTCCAGACCATTTTTAAACAATACACCTATTTGGAAATCTGCGCCAGTTGAACTATTGATGTCAATGCAAACAACAAGTCCATCGGAGCGTAAGTTAATTCCTATTTTATTTTCTAATCAATATTTTAAGGGAATTTTTGAGATGTCCAGTAATGGCAGACAAATAGCGATAAGTTCTTATTCTTTAAGTTTCTAGCGATCCTTCAATTATTGAAGATTATTCGCTGTATAACCATTGATAACAGACCTGTGAATTTATTACACGCACTGTCATAAAGCATAAAATAAATTACAAAGATTGAGATGTAAGTATACCAGACTTTTAATAAATCTTCATTTTCATAATAATACATTATGCTGACAGTTTATTTTGTTATCCCAGTAAAGAGCAAGTTATGGTGTTAAAATATTATTGAAAATTAATAATAATATACCTGCAATCTTTATGCCAAGTAATCCGGCACCTATTATTGCGATTTTCATTATTTTTGTATTGATATGTGACCTACAGAGTGCCAGAATTGTTTACTACATATTTGTGTATTGTTTGTTTACTTCTGTGTCCACCATTTTTAATTTATTACCTCCCTTGATAGGGAGAACTACTTGAGAAGTATTTTTCTTTTATTAACATTTTTTCCAAATTGAAATCAGTATAATTAATTGAATATTTACTTAAATCATAATTTTTCAAATTATTTATATATTATAAAACTATTGAATTAAGTTTGGATTATGCATATTTACGAGCTCTCTTTACTCTGAAATAAAGTCTCCATTTGTTTTGAAAAGGGGAGGTAATGCAGTTTTAACACTAACAGGTGCTGTGTGAATGTAATCCATCTAACAGAACCAGCGCAGAACTAGTTATATTTTAACATGAATAGAAAGGAAAGAGCTAGACAAAGATGGCAAATTTTAAAAGAGGTTAAATTATTTTCGAAAATTATGAGAAGCTTTTAAATAATATAAAATACATGTATGATATTTAATATAAAATACATGTATGATATTTAATATAAAATACATGTATGATATTTAATATAAAATACATGTATGTTAAACTGACAAGAAAGAAACTTCAATGATTTTTATAAGAAAGAAATTGTAAATCACAACCTCACTAAATAAACATGATTCAAATCAATTCTTCTTTACTACACATTATTTATAATTATCGCTATTTTGTGCATTTTTCCTTTGATCTTTTTTTGTGATAATTTTTCATATCATGCTACTAGCCTGAGATGGAAAATTATCGCTAGAAACTAAGGAGGCACGTGGCGTTGCTAATGAAATTGACACGAAATTGACAACATCGTCATAGGTAAAACAGTAAAATAGCAATATCATAAAAAGACTATCATTGGTCATGTCAACTCCATTACCTTTCTTGCTTTCGCCGTACCGGCTCAAGTGAGAAAATCAATCTCGTTGAGATGATCAACAATAATCTATATTTATTTCATTTTTAATCATCACAGGAATCATATATACTAAGTTGAGTACAAATATTACAAAATAGTTTTTAAGGATGATCAGAACAAATGACGGACAAATATGGCCGTATTTTCACCTCAAAAACTACTCTGTGTATAGTCCAAATAATTATAACGTCTTTCAAGGCTATTTTGATTTTTTTCTGGGACGTCTTCCTCCGACAGGAAGTGGTCACAGAAAAGAAAAAAATAGCCTTGCAAGACGTAATAATTTGGACTACTCTAGATCAGTGTACAGACTTACCTGTCATGCCTGTGCAGTTTGGAAAGTTTTAAGGCCTGGCATCCACGAGATGTATAAATGTTAATGGATTTTGCATATCAGAAAGATAAAACGATGGACATTTTTTTCTCGTTCCTGCAGAAGATGTAAAAAAAACAAATAGAAATTTCTAAAGGTACAAAGAAGAATGCACAGTGAATATTTGTTTTGTGTATGATAATGGTATTATGATGACAGTAACATATGTGCAATTTAAGACAAGACTATATAAATAAATAAAAAATTGAAATCAGAAAAAAACTACACAACATTATGGTAAGACTTTTCAGCTTGCCAAAAAAAATATGCAGTTTTCCAATTCCAATATACAATTTCTTCGATTGCAGGCTTTAAGTGGGAGACAATCATCTGATACATGTAAACATTCAGCATCTGTCAGAAGGTTCAGTGGCTATGGATTGTTAAATACAACGGTACAAGAAGTGGAGGGTTTTAAAGGTGCTGTGTGGTATAGATATACATGTCCTTATCAACAAGATTTACAAATGAATATAAGGTTTGTGCAAATTGTTTAACAGTTTCTCAGTTTCTTTAACTCAGTATGTCAGATTTTTGCTGATGATTTAAGTTTTGATTTATGCCCCTTTTCTGTGGAAGATAGCACTAAGCAGTAGGAAGAAAAGTTTGTATAATATAGCTAAAGAAGAAAGGTCTAGATCTGTGTAAGATAGTCTAAAGAAGAAAGGTCTTTGCATTGAATTCGATGACGAGTTTTATTCAAGAGAACTGTGAAAAGGAGATGTACAAAATATATGTATAAGACAGTGAATTGAAGAAATTTCAAATTAAGATAGTATAAAGAGAAAGTTTGTGTATAGGATACAAAAATAAGTAGATGTGCTTTGCCAATGACACAACTACAAAATGTATCCACCTTAGACCTAATGGTGTAGATGTAAAAAAAAACTATATGAACTAAAAATGTACTGACATAAGTCACCTTCAACAATGATAAAAATCTATACTGTGTAGTACAAAATGTAAGCTATAAGCTTGTATAAGTTGTTAATTTTATGATATATTATACATGTATATTGTACTAGACTTGTACTAGACTTAAAACTTAGCTCTCATGTTTAGAACATAGGTTTTACAATATTGAACTAATTTGAGGCTAGATTTATTTCAGATATCATGGTGTGATTTTCAGAAATTTATTTTACATTTTTTTCTGTTTGTAGACATCTTCCTGGAACAATAAATGCAGACACATTGTTAGGTTTTAACAACACTGGAAATGTTTGTAAGTAGTCAGATTGAGTGAGATAATGTGAATATTGTTATACCATGGCAAGATTTCTTAGTTAAGTAATTGATTTTAGATACAAAGCTTTCAATTGAATTGTACTAGGCTTTAAAAATTTCAGAACTTACAAATCAATATTGACATTAATTTTAGTGTTAAAAAATAGATACATGAAAAGGAGAATTCTGTAAAAGTTTTTTTTTTTAATCAAATGCCCCTTTCCTTGCCAATTGGCCGTTTCAGAATCTAAAGGACTGTGGGTATTTTCATTGTTCATACCCCAAAATGAAAATAACGTCACAATATTGGTTGAATTTCCATTGTTTTGTATGTTTTCAACCACTCACGACGTTTCAGTGTACATTTTTGAAAATATTACCCAGAATGCATTAGATTCTAAAACGGTGAATTCCACCAAACCAGTTTAAATCAAAGTTACATGATTGATCCTTTTGGTAAAAAAAAGTTTCTTTGTGAATTATAATTTATTTCAACAACCAAAGTGGCCACCATTGGTTGTTTAACTTTTACCATTCTAGAGTTATGCATCTTTTCTTATGGAAAAATTGGTGAATTTTTTGTTTCTGTTCTATGACTAAGTTTGCCTCAAATATTATGTAACTTCAAGATCAAGAACAAATTTGTGTAGGGACTTGAGGGGGTATATCATCTGTGTCCAATTTTAATTTTATAACTCTTTTGATTATAAAAAAAACCAGAATTTTATAATATACAATGGACTATATTTAAATCATATTATACTTTTTAGGTGTATGGCCATCAGAAGAAATAATGGCTTATTATTGTTTGAAAAATATAGAGCAGTTCAAGTAAGTTTTAATTCTGAAAAGGATAAAAAAAAAAATCAGCATATGTATTACAATATAATAAAGGAAGTATATGTGTTGGACCTGTACAGTTAATTCATACAAAAAGTTAGCTTTAATATAGATAAACAATTTTCTGTTCCAATTATACAAAGTGTACTAAAATAAGTTGAGACATACTGAAACAAATCTAACATAAGACCAATTAGAATTTCATTACAAAATAAGTCAATAGATATTAAATGCTCCAGAAACTTTAAACCTAAATTGTTATCTTTTTTAACTCTTGCTCTTTTTATGCCTCACCTATGGTAATAGAGGGGCATTATCTTTTCTGGTCTGTGCATCTGTTCGTCCATCTGATCGTTATTCCATATGTTTGTCATTTGTCTATCTGTCCCACTTCCAGTTCAAGTTTTGGTCAAGGTAGTTTTTGATGAAGTTGAAGTCCAGTCAACTTGAAACCAACTACAAATATTCCTTATGAATTTTAATGCCAAATTAGAGTTTATACCTATATTTCAGTCAATTTCACTGTCCGCTGAACATAGAAAATGATAGAGTGAGTGAGGCATCCATGTACTAATGACACATTCTTGTTTATTCCATAAATAAATGTCTTGTTTATTCCATAAATAGATATCATATAAAATTGAGAAAGGAAATGGGAAATGTGTCAAAATCGACAACAACCCAACCATAGAGCAGACAACAGCCAAACTTGTTTATTTCATAAATAGATATCTTGTTAATTCCATAAATAAATGATCCTGAATGAATGTTATATTGTTTGCAAGTACTGGTAGATTTTAATAACTGTTTTACTTGTAGGAACTGTAATGTATGTGAGCTAGGAGGAGGAATGACCTGTCTTGCTGGTATTGCTGTAAGTAGGGATTTTTGATAATTCACCCACTAATAATTATAATTGTAAAATGTAAAGACTGCATCTGGAACTTGGAGGTTTTGTAAATTACTAAAAAATATTTTATTTCTTATGCATATAGCGATAAAGTACTGACTTACCGGTATATCAAGTTAAAGTTCAGAAAAATGCTAAATTGTATGTTTAGCATTTTTGTAACCATGTTTTGAACACTTTATTAATAATGTATCTTTTAAAATTATATTCATGATATAAGCTTGGATTTAACCATGAAGGCTATCTATAATTCAACAGTTTTAATCAGGGACTAAACTTAACGCTCGCCCAGTCGCCCAAGGCGACCAGATTTTCGGCTGGGCGAATATATTTAGTCACCACGATCGCCCAGATGGCGACTGTAAAAAAATTGAAGTAAATCCCATTTGTACCCTTTCCCCCGCGATATTAACGAAGACTGTTCCGAAAAGGAAACCTGTTTTGTCTTTTCAAAGCGATTTAGTAACATAGAGTATTTCCGAAAACCAGTAGGTTCTTTCTAATAAGTTAATAACCTAAACCCAGTCGAACAGCTATGTTTTCAATCCGAAGTCACGATATGTCATATACCTCCTTCAATCAGCATGTTTTTTTTAACTCTGCAAAATTTTCTACGATTATTTCATTATTGAATAGTGTTTTCTTCTAAACTGTTCAATAAGCATCGCGAAAGGGATGTTTTCTAATTGTCCTGGCAGTCATTATAAGCCTGTGTTAGACGGTAACTTGTCCCTAAATCGTTATTTACAAAAAATACTTAATGTAAAAACGAAACGCAAAGTCTCGTAAATAAATATCCCAATATTCAATAAAAACTTATTGCAAAATATATTTTGATCAACACTATTAGAGGATGGCTTGGATTGAGATAGTATTTATTAAAAAAAACCCAGGCATATGAAGAATCAGAGAAATTTGTATTTGAACATAAACAAGACTGTACTTCCTGTTTTACTTCTTGTATTTATGATCCTCCTTACATGGGGGCACTTATTAAATGCTTTTAATTTTAACAGTTATGGAGAAAAAAAGTAACGGTTCTTAGCTTCTGCAATATATGCACTGTATTGTTGCATCAAAATAATATGATCCTCTCCCATCTCACCAGTTTTATTAATAAAACTCCTTACTTAGGAGCACTAGCACCCTTCTGCCCTGAGATTCAAGCTGGAACACTGTAAGTAAGTATATAAAAAGTTATTTTCAGTTTTATTTTCATTTAGTCTTTTTGTATAAAGATTGGTTGGGCTCCTAAAATTTCAACTGGGCCCCTGAAAAAAATATCTTAGGGGCCCAGCTGGCCCCTAGACAAAAACAGTTAAGTTTAGTCCCTGTTAATACCTTTGAAACTTGGATTCTTTTTTTACTATTGTACTTGTTAACTTCTTCAAAAAAAGCTTACATGATTTGAAATATGAAATGAAATAAAACTAAAAAAATGTGGGAGGACAAATTAATGGGTTTTTTTCATTGCTGAAAACTTATCTTATATTTTATTTTATTTTTTTGTAGATGTGTATGCTATCAGAGGCAAACAATATTTTAGTTACCGATGGAAATGAAGATTCTGTTTTAAGTAAGATTTGTCAATGATACATTAGAGTACAGTTAAGATTTATCAATGATATATTAGAGTACAGTTAAGATTTATCAATGATATATTAGAGTACAGTTAAGATTTATCAATGATATATTAGAGTACAGTTAAGATTTATCAATGATATATTAGAGTACAGTTAAGATTTATCAATGATACACATGTATTAGAGTACAGTTAAGATTTATCAATGATATATTAGAGTACAGTAAAGATTTATCAATGATATATTAGAGTACAGTAAAGATTTATCAATGATATATTAGAGTACAGTTAAGATTTATCAATGATATATTAGAGTACAGTTAAGATTTATCAATGATATATTAGAGTACAGTTAAGATTTATCAATGATATATTAGAGTACAGTTAAGATTTTCAATGTTATATTAGAGTACAGTTAAATATTTGTTTAAAAATTCTGTTAAAGTTTATGTTTTTGATTACTACCTTTTGAGTAAATTTCATTAAAGGTCTTATCATCTGCTATAGCCCTCTACAAAAATTATTTGCAGATTTATAAATTTTACCCTAAAATTAACATTTGAAATTTGTAATCTCCCTTTATTGGATGTAAACTGCTTCCCAGGAATGAAGAGTAAATGATTGTTAATTTTTAAACCCTGATGTTTTAAACATCATTATTGGTTTATACAAATAGCTATTGCTCGAGATAAAATAATTTAATATATATGCCCAACCTATTGTTAAATGAAAGCAAATCTACAGCTGCAATGAATTATGTCTTAAGCTTCCATATCTTGCAAACATACATTATTGTATATTTTAGATCTAACATGCATTCTTTTCTTTTGCAGATTTAAGTAAAATTATTGAAAACAAAGAAAATAAAGTTAGTTTTAAAGTTGAAGACTGTGATACAAGGTAAATTGATATTTTTTGTATGAGAAGAAACTACCTTTGCAAGACAGAGTTTACATTGGACCTTTTTTTTATTGAGATTTGTTACTACAAAAGCTGAAACCAAGTTTGTTAAGAAATCTTTGGAAATATCACTTTATTTTTTGAAAAGGTGCTAGTGGTCAGAGATTATCAAGAGAAGATCATCTCAATTCTCCAATGGCAGGATCTAGGCATAGTTTTTTCAAAACAAGCAAAATCTCATAGTATTATTGGTTACTCTTGCAAGATGGCCTCTTTAACATTTGTCTTCAAATCCACCATATTTTCATTGCCTTTTAATTAATAGTTTTTTATGGCCCTTTTTTTAAGTTGTCGGTGCCATATAGTTTTATCGTTGTCTGAAATTCCGAAATTCCGTCATTCCGCAACAAACCATTATACAGAGTTTTTTTTCTAAACGCCTTCAGATATTGGGCTGATTTTTGGTATGTGAGTTAACCATGATGAGTTACAGATCAATATAAAAAAAAAAAGATGTGGTATGATTGCCAATGAGACAACTATCCACAAAAGACCAAAATGACACAGACATTAACAACTATAGGTCACCGTACGGTCTTCAACAATGAGCAAAGCCCATACCGCATAGTCAGCTTTTAAAGGCCCTGATAAGACAATGTAAAACAATTCAAACAGGAAAACTAACGGCCTTATTTATGTAAAAAATTGAACGAAAAACAAATATGTAACACATAAACAAACGACAACCACTGAATTACAGGCTCCTGACATGGGACAGGCACATACATAAATAATGTGGCGGGGTTAAAAATGTTAGCAGGATCCCAACCCTCCCCTAACCTGGGACAGTGGTATAACAGTACAACATAAGAACGAACTATAAAAATCAGTTGAAAAGGCTTAACTCATCAGATGGACAAAAAATACAGTTTAAGTTTTTGTCCGCCTCGCTTATTTTTTCTGAAATTACAGGCTTTGGACTTTGATAAATTGTTGAAAGACTTTTTTTCTAAACGCTTTCAGATATAGGGCTGATTTTTGGTATGTGAGTTACAGATCAAGTTTAAGTTTCGTACCGCTCCGCTAATTTTTGCTGAAATTACAGGGTTTGGACTTTGATAAATTATTGAAAATCACAGTTATACAGATTTTGTGTCCACATGTGTTATTGAAATTGCAGATTTTTCAACTTTTTGGGACGGGGCCATTCGTGTTGCTTTGACACATCTAGTTTTTATTAATTATTCTTGGCAGTTACAAACTTGTTTGCCTCCAGATATGATTTCGATATTTATTTTTTAAATAATCTGAACCTCCAGATATTTTTTTGTTTTGTTTGATTGCTATCTCCTTGGTGATTTGTTCATACTAATATTATAATCATAATAGGTTAGAAGTAATATTTAAAAGAAACATATGCTTGTTGGAAAATGCGTTTGTTCACATCTGACTTGCTACTGAGATTCCTCTTGATCCTTTGTTGAGTAAAAGTTTAAGTATACATTTATCTATTATTATTATATATTTTTATTTCACATTTCTATCCGTCTTATTGATTGATCATGGATGCAACAAGTGAGACAATCACATTGAATGGCAATTTTTGTGGTCTACTAGCCACAAAAACTTGTACTTGAATGAACAAAATCATTGATTTGTCAACCACACAATTGTAACAGCTTCTTCAGGACAAGGTACAAGGTCTTTGAAGTTTGGGTTATGGTATCAAAATATTGTTACACTATGTAATGAATTTATCTAACTGACTATCTCAACATGTGATATATACGCTAGTGGCCTATCAAAGTGAGTTAGTATTAAAAACCTACTTCCATTGGTCTATACAAAAACAAATGCCAACGATAACAATTTGTTAGTTTTAAATGCGTTTTATAAATTTATTTCAATTTTCCATCATCCTTTTTTTGTCTGTTGAAACCTTTAAGATTTTACCTCAACTTGGCATTGTTAAGTTTATAACACCACTACTAAATCTGTATTGAAATAAGCCCCGCCTAGTAACCTAATATGGAATATACACTGTCTCAGATTCCACATGGTTGCTTTTAACCAATCATATTCCTAGAATTGATAGGAGATAAGATAATGGCTTTTAACTAACCTTCTCCTTTGCCTTTAGATGTCTTCTCTGATTTCTCCAAATGTCTTAAGGTCCACATGTCATTGTACTAAGCCTTCAAATAATGTATCCTTTATAAGAAATCTCACCACCAGTGGAGACTGAATATCTGTACCAAGTTTTTATATTTTCATTACAGAGTACTTAGATGGGGAGATGGAGAGTTGGAACAAGATCTGACAAATAAATATGACTTTGTGTTGTGTGCTGACTGGTAAGCTAATTAATTACATGGCACCAAGTTAAATTTTAGGCCATTCGCTTATATTAATTGTGACAATATTGTCTGTCCATTGAAATCTTGTCTGAAACTACTCTGATAATCAGACTGAATCAAATTCCTGAATGACATTCTGTTCCAGTTTAGCATCATTGCAGTGTAAATACCCTCGTCAGCATACACTCAAAAACCCATTATGGGTTATACCGACTGCATCTGAGGATTGTATCCTAGGTATTTGATAATGGACCTTTATTTCAATGTCTCACGACTTTGGTCCTGATAACGCTTACTGTCCTTACTTCTATGTCCGAGACTCATCGACCATCTCATGTGGAGATAAAACATCAAAATAGTCAACAAACCAAACCAAAACAATTCACAAAACCAAGATGGCGTCCTACCAAAATTGTGTCTTCTACCTGCTCCTAACTGACTGCACAAAATATTTAAACGCTCACCTAGGGCCTTCCAATTGAGCCGACTGTGCGAGGGCTGTATAGCCAGTCAAGGTCGTTAAAACTTCCATTTGTTGTGATTGTTTTCCTTAGAAATATTATTTAAAACTGCTTAATTTCTTATTTTCCAGTAAGTTTTTAATTAGTTTCATTTATTTCAGTCTGTTTTTTGAAGAAGGAAGAGAGGATCTAATTAAAAAAGTTTTTAACCTCTTGAAAGATGAGGTATGTACAGAGATAAAGGGAGAAAAACAAATATATAATGGGTACATGTGTACATGCACATACTAGTACAGTTGTTTACATTTACAGTCTAACATTATGGAGATGATATTTGTTTTCCTATCTAGAGCTTCCATTTACACAACTTCTTGTAACTTACTTCTATAGTTCTGATGTATATAGTGTGCAATTACTACAGATTATCACATCTAAGATCATATTCTGATGATATTTTGCTATACAAAATTCTTAGATTATAGAACTATAAACAACAGTTACATATGATGACCATGATCTATATCAAAAGACTATAGTGGAACACTATTATATTTCTCACACTGCTAAATTTATCATATACCGGTATTGTAGGGAGTTAGAAGAATATGATTACTCTATTATCACTGAGATTGTCTGACTAGGGAATATGAAAATAATGCTTGAGTCATCAGAAATTAATTAACTTATTTTCTCAAGATTGTCACTGAATTAAAAAATATACATGTATATATTAAAAATAACTATTTTGCTAAAGATTAAGAATGGATACAACAAAATAAACTACATCTAGAGTTCAACATTTTCTTTATAGTCATATCCACTGTTCAACTAATCATGTTTCAATTGTAAGATATTAGAAAATAGTGATTTTATTCTCTTTCATGTATGCAGAAACAAATAGACTCTTTCTTCTTAGTTTATTACAAAGCAAGCTAAAGATATCTTAGGTTTGATATTTTTGTATTTGTAATTAACAGGGTACAGCATTAATGTTTGCTCCAAAAAGAGGCACCACTTTTGATGATTTTGTCTCTTTAGCCAAATCAGTATTTAATGTAGAGGTGATGGAGAATTATGATGATACTATCTGGGATTTACACTGCAAGGTAATTTGTTTTTTAAAATTGGTCTTTGACTTTGATGAAGAATGATCAAAATAAAACTCCTTAATCTAGTGTTCACTGCCACTATCCAAATACCAGTATAGGTAGACAATATAATTTAAAGTGTTTTTTTTTTTTTATATTTATTTTACCTGATTAAAAGAAAAAAGATACAATCCCTCATTAACTTTATAGATATGATACAGTTTTTTGTTATAATTTTTCTTAAAACTTTCAGGGTGATATAATTTTATAATAAAAGCATTCTGAGAATTCATTTTTTTTTCAAAATGAAAATACAAATGGTTGTCATTTTCTGTATCTTATTAATTTTAGTCATGATTAATTATTTTGTGGATGACAGTTCTTTGGTAATCCCTGTGGAACTTTTTGACAACTGTAGACTGAGGGATTTATGCACGACATTTGACTATTATTGATAATTTTAAGATTAAATGTAGATGTCTTCTTTATTTACCCATTTGACTTTAATGATCTTTTACTATGATGATGTTCATTCTGTTGCTTTCTAGTATCACTAGAACATACCTGTGATATCGCGGGTTCTGTGACTGAATTAAAGTATAAAACTATGTGTAAGCCTTATTTAAGCCTGGATTTTTAGTATTGGTATTGTCATCTGATAAAGTCATGCTGATTATAAGATGAACAGTTTTCTCTGCTTTCAAAATCTTTCTGTTTGAACCCGTCGACTTGGGACTAATTGGAAAACAAAAGAGCCTGGAATGGAGAAATTTTGAATCAACAGCATTGTCCCTTATTAGTTATAAATAAAATTGAATTCTTTGATTCACCGTTTTTACGTCATGCTGGCTAACTAATTGGAAACTGTACCTATACACCTTATTTTAAGTTTAGATTGTAGTATTCGAATTTTCATCTTATAAAGTCATACTAATTAAAGTACTACAATAGGAAGCAATGTGACAATGATTGAGTTTAGTAGTGTCAACCCTGTGATTATGACCTGTGTATATAGCAAATCCTAAAAACATTTTTTGGTGGTGCGCCTGCCAGATGTGGAACGTAGATAAAGTAATAGGTAACAGGTGAATATACTACCGGTATTGGTATCTGTATCAGATTCGACCTGGAACTTGTTAATTATTGCCAATATTAATAATGTGGAAAACAAATGGGTCTGGAGTGGTGTAATTATTAATCAACACCATTGTCCTATATTAGCTATGTATAAAGTTGAATTCTTTGATTTTTCGTTTTTATCCCATGATGGCTAACAAATTTGACCTCTTTATTTTAGTATTATAGATAAAACATTTACTAAATTTTAAAAATTTAGTTCTTATTTGTCTTAACATATTCATAACAAATTCTCTTTATTTTATTTACAGTTAAAGACAGATGCTAATGGACTTTATGATGAGAATATACATTATCCATTGTATATGAAATTGACAAAGAAACTTACATGAACTACTCAATGTTTACCTTGTGATATTTATATTTACATGATATTTTTACCAATTTACATTCCTTACAGTGTTCAATGTCTAAATATTTTTTCCACAATAAATAATCATTTACTTTAGTTTGTGTCTCTTGCCTACCATGATTTACAATTTATTTAATGATAAAAGATATGCACATCGATGATCTGACACAGAGAGAACATCCTGCAATCGGAGGCATGCTTCTGCTGGCTCCTAAACAAAAAAAATCATAGTGCGTAAACGATACCTAACAAGTAAGGTCGACAGGTCGGCAGTTGTCACTTATAAGTGCGTAAATGATACCTTACAAGTAAGCTCGACAGGTCGGCAGTCGTCACTTATTAGTGCGTAAAGGATACCTAACAAGTAAGGTCGACAGGTCGGCAGTCATCGCTTATTAGTGTGTAAAGGATACCTAACAAGTAAGGTCGACAGGTCGGCAGTCGTCACTTATTAGTGCGTAAAGGATACCTAACAAGTAAGGTCGACAGGTCGGCAGTCATCGCTTATTAGTGTGTAAAGGATACCTAACAAGTAAGGTCGACAGGTCGGCAGTCGTCACTTATTAGTGCGTAAAGGATACCTAACAAGTAAGGTCGACAGGTCGGCAGTCATCGCTTATTAGTGTGTAAAGGATACCTAACAAGTAAGGTTGACAGGTCGGCAGTCGTCACTTATTAGTGGGTAAATGATACCTAACAATTAAGGTTGACAGGTCTGCAGTTGGCACTTATTAGTAAATGTTTACTAAAATACTAAGGTTGGTAGGTCGGCAGTCAACACTTTTTTATATATGTATGCTTAAACGTAAAGTCGGCGGGTCGGCACTTATTCGGCTATGTATCATGCTTGAAAGTAAGGTCTGCACTTATTAATCTATGTTTGCTAACAAGTAAGGTCGGCAGGTCGACAGTCGGCATTATTATTTTCCAACTTTTAATACAGCCTTTGTAGCTTTAATCTGCAGCATGGAAAAAAACAAAAAAACATAAATTAATTTGAATTAAAATACTCTTATTTGGATTAAATTAATATAAATGCCGACTTCATTTGTAGACAATACATATTTTCTAAATTTGCCAACCTGCCAATCTGCGGTATTACTACGTCATAAAAACATTTTCCAAATTTTTAATAAGTGCCTACCTGCCGACCATCAGATATAAATATTGTATATTAAAATTTAATAAGTGCCGACCTGCCAACCAATATATATAACACTAAGTTCTACGCAGTCATAAAAAAGATCCAACATGTCCTACTTTAATAAACTATTCAATCATAAGTCATTCCAATTTATTCAGTGATAACGATTTACTCATTAAATATTCCCTCCGCTTGAACTATGTACCCTTATACACTACTTGAACCAAAAAATGTGTACTATTTAAGTTTAAAAGGACGTCACACTAAACTTCAAAACATATAATTGAACTTAAATTTAAAGTCGTACAAGAATAGCAAAGGCCACAGGCTCCTGAATTGGGACAGGTGAAAAAAATTTAGAATTTTAAGGATGTACTTAGGTGAGGTTAGGTAAAAATTAAGAAATTAAGAAATTAAAATTGATACTATAAGCTGGTAGAGCATCAATTAAGGATAAAAATAAGCTAAACATAATGATAGGTCATGGACCTCATTTTCGAGATATTTGAGATTTAAAATATGGTGAGGCGGGAAAAGGCTGACTCGAACTTTTACCTTATATTTGCATTGGTATTATTTGGGTCTCAAAACAAAAGAAAGAAAATCAAGAATCTTCTCAAATTTTGGTAAATGACCTTTCATGAGCTATTAAATCTTATATGAAAAAATAAATGGGTGTTATGGGGCAAAATATTTTACATTGCATTGTATGGAAAAACACCAAGGAGTCCAAACATTTGACACAAGTTCCAAAACCCTAGGGTTAAGGTAGCTCCCTCAAGTTTCTGTGGTTTTGTTTTTTTATCAAATTTATCAGACATATACCTCATTTACATGGGTCATTGATGATAAGTTTACAAAATACTTTAAAGTAAAACCTTTATTTTTTAGACATCCAAAATAAGTTCAATAAGTTAAGAAGATGTGACATTTCAGTGTGTGTGCACTCTTATATAGATAAATATGGCTATAAACATGCATATCATTTTGTTACTTGAATTAATGAGTAAATTTCATTTGTAATTTGCTCGAGATGGATAAGATCTGAGAGTGTTCACCAAAGTGCACCATTTTTTTTTACCTCTTTAAGGAAGAGATAAGGCCTTGCAATTTTATCTATAAAGCCAATGATAGGAGGGTTTTGATTGCATTTAATGCAGTCAAATTTAAAGAGTTACCAATGTTGATCTCAGGTACTCATATATTTTGCCTGTGGTTGGTCCTAAATATGAATAGAAAAAGACAGGATTGTGAATAAAACACATAAACATATCCATGGTCATCTTTGACGCAGCATTGAATCAAGTCATAATGTCTTTCAAATATTTATACATAACCAAATATCCAAATATCAAATGGAACAGTCATTGCAAACCTGACAAATACAATGAATAGCTATTCTGTAAAAGGGTACAGCTAAACGACAAGAACCTGTAAACTTATATCAATGTAAAATAACTTTTTGTTACTTCGTGTGATAACACTTGAAAGCATAGCAGTACTGTCCTGCTTTGATTAGAAGAGTATAGATCTTTTTATCAACTCAAATCATTTTCAAAATTTATTCAACAATTTTTATTTATAGTACATATGATTTAAACAAACATATTTATAAAATATATCAATATAATCAGAAGATAGAGTACATTGCAAACTCAGACTTTGCTCTGAATGACTTGACACTAGCCTTTCACATACATGTACATGACATGTAAAAAACTGCATTTATTGCATTAAAGTACAATACCATGTCAATATTACATCTAACTGAACAACCAGTCAAACTTTAAAAGTGGATGACATACACATACAATTTAATACATGTACATCAATTGACAAGGTTTTAAACCTAAATTCAATTTAGAGTCTCTGTTTAAATGCAGCTTAAGAATCCTCATATTATATAACATGGTACAGCTTTGCTCTCCATCATCTTTAATGTAGTCTGAACACTTCTTTAATTAATAGCATCCTTAAAGATCCCTTTTGATGTGGATGTGGATAAGTTGTTGGGCTGCTGGTTCATTGACATACACACCACATCACCATTTATTTATGTGTAATGACTAATATTAACCTCTGTATTTTTACTCCACTATATAAGCCTTATGTAGTATGTGAAGAAATAAATTATATTATATCCTTGCATCTGCATTTCAAATTTGGAAAAATACCTTTTCTAAATGTCAAATAAATCTAATAATACAAATTTCCTGTTATCAGACTGCACTACCAACATGAAAAACTTCCTAGTCAAGTAAATGAAATAATGCACAGTACCTCACAGACACAACCTTTTTTTTCATAGTGTGCAAAAGCAAAAACAGGAGATATTTTAAATTTTGTATCCGATTAGAAGGGAAGTGACGTCATATTTTGTTGAAGTAATATAAAGTCTACAGTAAGAAACTTTACTCTTTGATCTCAACTTAAATGTAAAATAAATGCATCAATATAGAAATTTAGTATGAACATGTACAATTAGTTATGGTTAGAACTCTAAGGGACCAATACTAATAGTTTGAGTAACCAAAGAAATTGAATATCAGAAAAATTATGTTTGTACCAGAACTTAAGTGCCAGTCTGCCTAAGAATCAGGCAGTGGTGAAAACATGACCAAAAAATCCCAGCCTATTTGACATTGATTTCAGTTCATAATATGTAGTTATGCACAAAAATAACATTCATTTCCATTTTCTGTTCTGGTAATAGAAGATACAATTTGGTTGAAATGCACTAGAAATTAACGAATAAGGGGAGATAACTCTGTAATTTGCTATCATTCTAACCAATTTTCTAACCAAGTTATTTGATATTACCAGACACACACAAACGAAAGACTAATACTTTTTAACTCAGGATGATGGTTAGTATTAAATAGCATGATAAGCTCGGTGGGTTTTTTCTGATCATGTTTTAATTTTTACCTAAATTGCCTGATTCTTACAAAGACTGGCACTTAATTGTAAATTTGTAACTTACTGTTTGTCATATATCTATGATGAGGGCGATGGATTGGTGTTTAACATCCATTGCAATTATTACATCCATATAAGGATGAAAACATTAAATTGTGATATGAACCACTTTGTCAACCACAGATATAGATATTGTGAGCTAGGTTTTAAACATGCTAGTTCACGAGGTAACAGTTTACAGGCAGACACATCACCCTATACCTGCACACATTAATTTAACTCTAAACCAACCAGTTTTTTCTCTTACTCCTAAAGTTTTTTAATAGGTAGGTTTATAGGTTTATAGTGTTATTTTGTATGTTTTAACTGAAACAACTGTGTTTTTTTTTTAATAAATATGTATTATTTGTCTTGTAATATTCCACAAGGTAAGTCATTGTTGGATCCATCTCGTAAATCAAGTGAGCTCTGGATCTGGACCTTAGACCATCTCATATTATTTTTACCTTGACCAACCAACAAAACACCTCAAATCAATATTAAATCAAACTCACCAATTGAGAAAAACAAGAAAACATTTACATATTTTATTAAATTTAACAAACAATTTATCTGACAAAACATGAAATGATGATATTAACATCACAAATATGCTAATGAGCAAGAACACATTTATGCCTATAAGCACATTTAAATGAAAAGAATAAGCACTTCATTGTTTAAAGCTTGCATGATGCATATTTTTTTTATAAATTCTTTGTTGAACTCACTTAAAACTTTTAACAGAAATGTGTTTATCTTTATACAGTGATAACCCTAATTAACACATGTACACTTTTAGTTATTACAAGTACAGTAAATAACACATAAGGGCATTCACACCAGACTCATACCTGCCAACTTTTCAAACTGCCCAAGGGGGTATTATGCACACGATGGCTCTCAAAATTCTACAAAACCCTTTAAAGAGGCCTTCAAATCTATTTTACGGTTCTTTATTTGCTTCTTCATACTTAAACAATACTACAGTGAAAGTTATTTAATTTGTGGGTATTAATTTTCATGGTTTGAGCAAAATTTATATGTTCGTGGGTTCTTTAATTCGTGGATTTAAAAAAAAAAATACAGTTGAAATTGAAGCCATTAGAAACGAAGATTACAAATTGTCTTCTTTGAAAGATATTTCAAAGTAAACATTCAAATTGTTGCACAAGTGTTAATCGTTGTGTTGACAATAATTAACTCGAGATCGAGTGATCTGCAGATTAAAAACCATCAAAGGTGTTAATGAGGTCATAAACATGTAAATATTGAAGAACAGTTACATAAATTAATGCTATAAATGGACTTTGAATTTTGACTTTTACTTTCTAATCAAGAATTTTTTTGAGTTCACAGTGCATTTAGTAGATTTGCCGATATTCAGTTTTCTCTAGATATTATCAGTAGTCAAACCTACAGGGAGATCCTTCTATCTATTGATTTGGACAACATTTATTATATTTTGTCGGACACTTAAATTCGTGGATAAAGTCATCCATGAAAACCACGAAAATTGGTATCCCACAAATAAAAGTACTTTCCCAGTATATCATGGTAAAATTTATTGTTTTGTTTTAAATTGTAGACAAAAATTGCTCTTTCAAAATGTCAATTTGGGAGCCTCCGATGGGGAAATCCCTACCAATAGTGACAGTTTGCACTTTGCAGGAACTATTACTCTTTTCTGATTGCCTTGAATCTACACTTTTAATTTCATTGAACATACAAAAAATCGGTACTTTTACATCAGTTTGAGAAATCTGTGATGAATGATAGACCAGAAGTTCCACTTTATTCAAAGTGGTTTAAAATTTGTTTGTGACATATAAAAATAACCTTTTTGGGTGTACCTCTGTTTATAAGTGAAGGCAAGATACTTGTTTTTCCTATGAGAAATCTTTCTGTAGCACCATCCGAAAAACATATAACTAATGAGTACTGTTCATAAGATATGCTTTAAAAGCTCTGTCATAGCACTATATATTATAAAAAGTTTATACCTGAGAAATGTGTGTTATTTTAGAATATATACACAAAATACAAGTAGATACAGGGACCTAAAATAACAACAAATTCTATTACCGGTAATGTCCTCTTTGACCTTGGAAATCAAACAATGACTGTGGAAATTCATAGTTAGATCTTATATGGTCAATAATAGATTTCAATTTGAAGCAATTCAGTTTTCAAGTGTCAACGTTTCCTTTAAAAAAATATATATATACCTACATATGTACTACTTATTGACTTCCTATTTTAAGATCCTTTATATAACTGATAACACTTACACAAATTCCTTGACACCTATGTCTGATTTGTGAATTGCACAGAACTTGATATAGTTAATTAATGTTTTTTATCAAGTTTTTAAATACATTAAAAGGTGAAAAAAAATCATGGTACATGTGTACTTAAAATTAAAACGAGTACTTCTGAAAGGTTAATGCAAAATACTATGTGAAGCACAATTCTGTGTCCACTTTTATTATTATTTTCACTTGGTTAACACTCCCTTGTTGATATGTTATGTTCATATCTCCAGCATTCAAGATCTTATCAAAGAGGGATATAGATAATATAAAAATTATATAAAACTTTAAGGCCCCCAAAAATAATACATGTGTTTCTTCTAACAGGCTGAAAAAAAATAGGGTAGGTAGGTAGGCAATATCCTTTTATTTAACAAACATTTTTTAGCTGGTTACTACTAGGGAAACAGTCAGACTTAATCAGTGCTTGTTCCAAAATGGCATAAAAATTGTTAGGGTAGGGACTTAACATAAGGGTAGGTAGGGTTAGGTGAAACACATGTATTATTTTTTTTGGCCTGATCATATATTGTCATACATAAAATACTTTTATCTGACAAAGTAGGTTTTATTTAACTTACAAAATATGCACTATGTGATTGCTAGCAGAGACAGAAATTGATATAATATCATAAAAAAATATGGTTAAAGCAATTTTTTCCTAGAACAGTACATGGCATCTAATATATTCTTAACATTTATAAAGTACACTGCATCTAATATATTCTTAACAATCATATAACTAGGAACCACAAACTTAAGCAACACCAGGGAATGATCAATCTTTAAAATTATAATTCAAATGATATGTAACAAATAATTTAAGTCTCAATAACTAAGTGTCACAGTTAACAGATCTTTGATCATGAGAATGTAATGGAACTATCTCTGGCTTCATACCTCCTACAAAATACAAAAATAAGATTTAGTAAGGATAAGAAAATACAATCAGCAATGAGTTCAGCTCCAGCTCTCCACCTCCCCCCTCCCCCAACAAAAATTGTTCTATGTCCTGCTTTCCTATACATCCATCCTAAATTTTCATGCTAAATTATTTTACCTACTCCCCATCCCCTTTTTCTGCCAGGAGACAGAAAACAAGTATATCTATATATTCATTCAGTGTTTCAAGTTAATATTAGCCACCAATCCTTTTTTATGTGTTAGTTGGTAACAGCCTTTGTCACACTGTTTTTAAACAACTATGACAAACTGTTGGTTTCTTTTTTTCTTGTCTTTAAAATATACAGATTCTGTTCTGCAGTGAGAACAATGCATTATTTCTCAAAACAAGATTCATAAATGACTTTGGTTCTAAGATATTTCTAAAATACACATTTAGCAATAAATATAATGCTTTAGAATTTGTATGTTTGTATGTAAATATATAACAAAATGGTTTTCCAAGAAACAGATAATAAATCAATGTTAAAAGTGCTGACCATTGAAGAAAAAACATGATACTAAAAACATGGCTACCTTCAGAGTCTGATTGAGTCTATTTTTTCATTGTCAACATATTTTAAAAATTTGAAAATCACTATTCAACAGCATTGCCTGCAAATTTTTCCAGTTAATGTTTATTTACTTCATATAAAAAGCTAGTTATACACTATGTGTTGAACCTTAAAAAAACAAGTCATCCCCTGTATTGATGTGTTAAATATGTACCTTCAAGAGTTATGTCTCTTAGTTACATAAAAAGTTTTTTTTTTCAGTTTCTGGATGAATCTTTTGAAGCTTGAACACAACCTTTTGGATCATAAAAAAACTGACCAAGTTTGCTTATGATGGTTTTGACATTTACTATTAAGAGTTATGCCCTTAACTACCTTAAAATTGAATTTTATGTGGTTTCTTGATAATTACTATACAGCTTCACCAAACCTTTTACAATTATAACACAATATCATAGACCATAACAGACAATTGAGGTTTGACCTTGACATTGCTATTTCACAGTTATGCCCCTTAGTTATCTGTGTTTTCTTTTGTTTTTAGATGATAATTAAATACAGCTTCACCATACCAAACAAGGACATTATGTTATGAGCCAAAAAATACAGTTCAAGTCCAATTTGGATGATTTTGACTTTTAATGTTCAAGAGTAATGTCCCTAATTACCTTATAAGCAGGGCTTCCAAAATTTGTTTGAGCCAGTCGGACATTTTATATCTGATCCCGATTTTAATCCCTACGACTAAAGTCACAAAAGGCAATTATGGTAATCAGATGGCCATCCCAATGATTGACATTAGATTAAAAAAAAAAGTTACATTAAAGTCACATTTTCCAAAACCAGATGTTGACTAAATCAATTAGATACAAACCGCTGAAATGTACGAAATAATTGTGAATAGACTGATTAATTTATACAATGTCTGGTACTGAAAATAGTTTACCTGTCACCTGAACAGGTAGTTTTCAGCTGTCCAACAACTAATTAGCCTTGATTAAATTTAGAAAGTATTGAAGTAGGTGTTGTTTTGATAGTAATTAATCATCATGTCACTTTTATGACCAGAAATGTGTGGCTGTTAAAGGCATAAGGTTGGGTCAAAAAGATCGTGAATTATGTAAAAATGACCAAAAAGCCTTGAGAACTAAAAAGTAGATGACCATTTCATACTTTGCCCGCCGGACTTTTAACGGACATTATACAATTGTCCCGAATATATGACCGTTTTGGAAGCCTTGCTTATAAGTTGGGTTTTCCTCTGTCCAGATGAAAATAAAAATACTGATTGACCAAATCTTTTGAAACTTACCGGTAATCACAGTGTCATAGACCATTAAATACAGGTCAAGTTTGTATTAACCAGTTTTGACCTTTACCAATCAAAAGTTATGACCTTTTGTTGCCTATAAAATTGGTAATTCTTTGGTTTGAAGATGATAATAAGGTACCAGTTGACCAAATTGTTTGACATTTGACACAATGTCCTGGATCATAAAATCAGGTCAGTTTAAATATTTATTGTCAAGGTGATAGTGTAAGTTCCATATGACAAAAAAATTTCAGATTTTCACGTAATATTATTTAAAAGTTAAGTATAGGTCATGTCCAATCTAAATTTTATAAATTAATATTGATGTACCTTTGTATCCCTTGATTGCTTTTTCACGTTGATCAGCATCATAATACCATACAGTTATTGCATATCTGTAAAATAAAAATAACATGGCTTTTCTAACAATACATAATATAAAGCTTTATTACAACTGTCACATAAACTTAACATTAACCAAGAAAACAAAACATGAAAATGAGGTCAAGGTCAGATGAACCATGCCAGGCAGCCAGCCATGTACAGCTAACAATTCTTCCATACAACAAATATAGTTTACCTATTGCTTATAGTTTAAGAAAAACAGACCAAAACACAAAATTTTAACACTGAGCAATGAACCGTGAAAATGAGGTCAAGGTTGAATAAAACCTGCACGACTAACATATAAATCATAAAATATTTCCATACACCAAATATAGTTGACCTATTGCATAAACTATTTATTAGAAAAAAAGACCAAAACTCAAAAACTTAACTTTACAACTGAACCATGAAAGTAAGGTCAAAGTCAGATGACACCTGCAAGCTAGACATGTACACCTTACAATCATTCCATACACCCAATATAATAGACCTATTGCATAAAGTATAAGAAAAATAGACCAAAACACAAAAACTTAACTATAACCACTGAAACATGAAAATGAGGTCAAGGTCAGAAGACACCTGCCAGTTGGACATGTATACCTTACAGTGCTTCCATACACTGAATATACTAGACCTATGGCTTATAGTATTTGAGATACGGACCTGACCACCAAAACTTAACCTTGTTCACTGATCATGTGAAAACAGTCTGACCAACATGAGGACCTTGCAAAGTATGCACATACCAAATATAGTTATCTTCTTACTTATAATAAGAGAGAATTAAAAATTAAAAAAAATCTTAACTTCTTTTTCAAATCGTCACTGAACCATGAAAATGAGGTCAAGGACATTGGACATGTGACTGACGGAAACTTTGTAACATGTGGCATATATATACAAAGTATGAAGCATCCAGGTCTTCCATCTTCTAAAATATGAAGCTTTCAAGGAGTGAGCTAACTCCACCTTAGCAGCCGCCCTAGCCGCAGCCACCAGATCACTATCCCTATGTTGAGCTTTCTGTGACAGGCTCGACAAAAATAACAATACAAATTAACATATAAAGAATAAAACACATTATTTCAGGGATGTAGCTCCTACTTGGACTGGATTGATAAAGTCAATTTTGTATACCTATTTGTTGATCCTTTTTTGCTATATACAACTTATCCTGAACTATTATAGTTCTGAAATTTAGAATAATTATACAAAGAGTCAAAATTTAGAATAATTAAACAAAGAGTCAAAATTTAAAATAATTATACAAAGATTCAAAATCTAGAATAATCATACAAAGAGTCAAAATCTGGAATAATTATACAAAGAATCAAAATTTAAAATAATTATACAAAGAGTCAAAATTTAAAATAATTATACAAAGAGTCAAAATCTAGAATAATCATACAAAGAGTCAAAATTTGGAATAATTATACAAAGAGTCAAAATTTAGAATAATTATACTAAGAGTCGAAAGGAGAAGGTCCGGTAAGGACTCATTTTGGCCTCAGTTTCATCTGACGAAAAATTTTGACTACTTTTTAAACACTTAAGTGTCTATTTTACTTGATTCAATTAGTTTATGTGAAAGATTTTAACTGATTTAGTCATTAAAAACGATCTGATTCCAGCTCAAATATGAAAAATCTACCAAATATGCTGAAAAATGTCACTTTACAGATGGTTTTTGTCAAAAATGAAAGTGGCCGCATCCGTGTTCATCCACAACCTTTATATATGTTATGTATTATCATAAAATACAACTTACATTTCAATATTAAGGATGAACACGAATGCGGCCACTTCCGTTTTACACGGAAACTGTCTAAAATTTAACTAAAATGCTAGAATTTCGAAGATTTCAGTAATTTAGCATGACTTATTGGCGCTACAACCCGATATATGTGCATTGCATAGTCAAAAACAGCCCATATTTATGTGGCAGACGCATTCAACTGTCCAATAAATAACTAAAAGTTTACATTTTAACAATTTTGTAAAACTGTTATATTTTGGGGCCAAAAAGGGGTCTTACCGGACCTACTCCTTTAAAATAATTATACAAAGAGATAAAATCTAGAATAATTATACAAAGAGTCAAAATTTAGAATAATTATACAAAGAGTCAGAATTTAGAATAATTATACAAAGAGTTAAAATCTAGAATAATCATACAAAGAGTCAAAATTTGGAATAATTATACTGAGTCAAAATTTAGAATAATTGTACAAAGAGTCAAAATCTAGAATAATCAATTCATACAAAGAGTCAAAATTTGGAATAATTAAATAATTATACAAAGAGTGAGTCATATTATTCTAATGACACAAAATTAAGTAAGAGTGTGGAAACGAAAATAGGCAATTTCCTAAGTTCTAAAGGGGCATCATGCTAGAATGGTGACTCAATGCCCAAATGGGAATATGTCTGCAAGTCTTGGTTCTTAGCAATGTGTTTGAGTTTCATGAAATTTACATGAGGCAAAAGTTATGAAATAGTACAGAAGAAAATAGAATTAAAGGACAGAAAAATGGACAGACATTTTCGTGGATTAAGAAAAACTAGCATGTTCATGGATATTTTATTGTACATGACTTCTGCATACAAGTCTATAGGAAATATGTCATTTGTTGAACATTTAATTTCGTGGTTCACCTTTATCCTCAAAATAAAATAAAAAATGGTCTCCAACAAATAAAGATAAATCCACAGTACACAACTGTCCTGAAGAAGAGTCGGTGCAACTTTGGTTTAATTTTGTCAAGTTGTTTTCTACAAGGATTACTATAAATCTTTGTTTCCAAGAAGTTACAGAATAACATAAAATGTGAAGTGAATAATGATATAAGTGATGTTACAGATAAGTGATCCTTATATGTGACTAGCATTTATCTATGTACTTCATTTGGTCACATGGAAACTAAAATTAGCTAGAAAGGACAAGGACAAAATGCTGTACCATTATATAATTTAAAATTTCTATAACAAAAATGAATAATTTATGAGGAATACATAACTAAGAGTCAATCTGCCATGGTCTTCAATATTTATCATTAAAAAAAAATTATGTAAAGAATTACAATAGTTCTTTACAGTGACTTCTGGCATATAAATAAAGAGATACGTGACCCATTGCAACTGATAACTTATCAACTAAGTGCACTATGGAATGCACTTTTGCCACGTGACCAATAAGTATGCCTTAAACAAACACAATTCACCTATTTTTAAATGGATAAGATTTTTTTCAAGTTTTTTTAAAACTTCATCGACATTGAACTCAAGTACAGCATATCAACATTACATAATTGAAATAGTACATCATTCCAAAGTACTTAAAATACAAGTCCCATTTGTCTTAAAATCAGTATAAATAGTATTAAATGTCATACTGCTAGGCATTATTTAGAAGGAAATGTGTGATTCGACCTCTGAGAAAATTATTAGACTTAATGCAACATGTTAGAAATGTAACATACTTTTTTGTAGTGATACATAATATGTTTAATTGTTAACTAACTTTTTAGAGGAAATAAAATTGTAAATACTATAGAAACAGAAACTGAAATTAAAAAAAGACAGCAATATTTTGGTGTTACTTAAGATTTAAATTTAAGTAAAATAACTTAATTTGCATTCAAATTTCAGTGAAAATAGGAAAACTTGATATTTTGTTTTAAAGAAATAAAAATTAAAAATTAAATTAACATATATATAAAATACTGAAATAGTTATTCAATGCTCAAAATGTCAGCCTCAGTGAAAGAGTGATATAAGTAGTACAACTATACTATTTCACTAGACTCTCAATACTGAGGTTGTGAGTTTAAACTCAGCATGTGGCAGGTGTGATAGACTCAAATATTCATTAATTAGGATTGTTCAATTGTCTGCAGCAGGTTGGTGGCTCTAAAGATTGCATATTTTGGCGTTAATATTGATTCACTTATAGGATCTTTGCATCGGAACTAAACACATTTATTATTAATAAACCAGTTGTTGGCATGACACGGGTTATGTTCTTCTTATATATGTTATGATGGTATGATACTAAACCCCTCACGGGGAGCATTGTGCCTGATTTTCATATGATGAAGACATAATTTTTCAATCAGTTTAATTGAGGTTCGGAGCTGGCATGTCAGTTAACTGCTAGTAGTCTGATGTTATTTATGTATTATTGTCATTTTTTTTATTTTCTTTGGTTACATCTTCTGACATCAGACTTGGACTTGTCTTGAACTGATTTTTAATGTGCGTATTGTTATGCGTTTACTTTTCTGCAATGACTAGAGGTATAGGGGAGGGTTGAGATCTCACAAACATGTTTAACCCCGCCGCATTTTTGTGCCTGTCCCAAGTCAGGAGCCTCTGGCCTTTGTTAGTCTTGTATCATTTTAACTTTTAGTTTCTTGTGTACAATTTGGAGTTTAGCATGGTGTTCATTATCACTGAACCAGTATATATTTGTTTAGGGGCCAGCTAAAGGACGCCTCCGGGTGCGAGAATTTCTCGTTGCATTGAAGACCTGTTGGTGACCTTCTGCTGTTGTCTGCTCTATGGTTGGGTTGTTGTCTCTTTGGCACATTCCCCATTTCCATTCTCAATTTAATCTCTCTGGCTACCACAATCAATAAAAACTCAGTGCCATGAAAAAGTGGTGAAATTGCTGTTAAACACCAATCAAGCAATCAGTTCAGTCACAGCAAAAATAGTTATACATACCTTGTTTTAAAAGCTTTCATTACTTCATGAGGGTTCCGTCGATCTGACCAGAAAAATAAAAGTCTATCAAACACTGGTTCAATACTAGCAACCCTGTCTTGACCCTCAGGGTAAATTCTTAGCAAGCCACCATATTTCTAAAATGTATATAAACAGATATTTTAGATGAACTTGGTCTGATTTTTCGTACTAAATTTTCAATCATTCTATCATTTACAATTTTGAATCTGCTTGTATAAATGGCCTTACCAGTTATCAAGATCTTTGAATTTTTACAACTGAGAGTCTAAATGATACTTGTTAGGAAAGTCTATTGTCAGACTCATGTATGTAATATCTGTTAAAGTTTAGGATACAGGCATGTACAATACATCTACAGTATGATAGTTTTTCTTGGAACATTTAATTGATTTATTGTTCTAGTTTATCTTCTGCATGTTTTAAGTACATACCTGGAAATTCAAAGGTAATTTATTTTGTTCTATCTGTGTTAATACCTGCATATCTTAGCAGAGTTAAAACACCTGATAACAGGACATGGGTTTATTCTTGTACAAGTAATACATGTAGTGTCAACATAGCTTTTATATGTTTTTGTTATCTTATTTTTATATGCAGTGTAAAAAAATATGTCAATTCAGATAAAATACCATAGATGGGGATTATTCATGTATATCAGGCATCTGTCAGGACTGTTAATCTCAGTTGCTGTGTTATTTTTCTAATAACAATACAGACAACAAACATCATCAGCTCACAAAATGCCATAACAGGAAAATCAATAATTTCTTGTTGACATATTTCAAAGATAAAGTGTGACTTTAATCTGAGATTTAGTTGATTTTTTATTTATCTAACCTTGCTGCATATAGCCTTTTTGTGCTGATGCAGCGTAAAGCAGTCACCAATAAATCAATTTATTTAACCCATTTATTTACCAGAGCAAATCATCTTACATAGATATAGGAAGATGTGGTATGAGTGCCAATGAGACATCTATCCATCCAAATAACAATTTATAAAAGTAAACCATTATAGGTCAATGTACGGCCTTCAACACAGAACCTTGGCTCACACCGAACAACAAGCTATAAAGGGCCCCAAAAATTATTATTGTGAAACCATTCAAACGGGAAACCAACAGTCTAATCTATATAAAAAAAAACGAGGAAATGAGAAACATGTATGTTAAAATAGCATTTAACATGTTTGACCACACACCTTTATGAGTTTTGATATGAGAGTTTCACACTTTCTAAAGTAAGCATATTTCATACCTCTTTTAAGTTCTAGAATTAGCAGCAACATTGTGTTGCTCAAAAAGAATTAAAGTCAATGTCATTCCAAATTCTCCTTTCATCAAATAACAGTCAGGTTCATTAGCTATTTGTGTCCTATCAAATAACAGTCAGTTTCATTAGCTATTTGTGTCCTATCAAATAACAGTCAGTTTCATTAGCTATATGTGTCCTATCAAATAACAGTCAGGTTCATTAGCTATTTGTGTCCTATCAAATAACAGTCAGGTTCATCAGCTATTTGTGTCCTATCAAATAACAGTCAGGTTCATCAGCTATTTGTGTCCTATCAAATAACAGTCGGGTTCATCAGCTATTTGTGTCCTATCAAATAACAGTCGGGTTCATCAGCTATTTGAGTCCTATCAAATAACAGTTCATTAGCTATTTGTGTCCTATCAAATAACAGTCAGGTTCATTAGTTACTTGTGTCCTATCAAATAACAGTCAGGTTCATTAGCTATTTGTGTCCTATCAAATAACAGTCGGGTTCATCAGCTATTTGTGTCCTATCAAATAACAGTCAGGTTGATCAGCTATTTGTGTCCTATCAAATGTCAGTCAGGTTCATTAGCTATTTGTGTTCTATCAAATAACAGTCAGTTTTATTAGCTATTTGTGTCCTATCAAATAACAGTCAGGTTCATTAGCTATTTGTGTCCTATCAAATGTCAGTCAGGCTTCTACAGTTCACAAGGTATCATATTAGACCAAAAAAAGTTTACCCTTGTTTTCTATTTCTAGCAGTCTAGTTATGACAGCAATATTGGCTGTTGAATTGGAAAATATTTCACAAACGAAAAAATGGAGAAACTAAAATGATTATAAATTTCAAGTTCTAAATCAGTTCAGAAATTTTCAGAGGTGTTAATTCCTGAAATAATAGTTAATGGATAAAAATAAATGGGGAATGTGTCCATAGGAACACAGATGATGTCCCCGCTAGCATATAACATTATCCAGGTACATAGCTCAAGAACTGTAAAAGTGAAGCTGCTGTTTGAATTCAAACTGACTTCAGTTTGGTAATAAGTATTATATATACATTTCATGAAATTTAGTTGAAACAAACTTTAGTTAAGAGAACAGAAATGAAAAAAATCATGAAATTTTCCATTTAAAATGGGGCATAACCCTAGAATGGTAATACAAGTGCTTGGAAGCACTGAATGGTAAATATTGCTTTAATTTTAATTTATCAGTTGGTAGTAAAATTGAATATTGCATTATATAAAGCATTGATTTTAGTTGATTCAACTACCATTCTGGACAAAGAAAGATAACTCCAATTTTCAAAGAAGATTTTAAAAAGCATTGATTGTAATTGATTCAATTAAAATCATGGACAAAGGAAGATAACTCCAATTAAAAAAAAATAATACTTGATTGATATTTTTGATTTTTTTAACAATTTTTCCATTTGAAAAGGGCATAACTCTAGAACAGTAAAAGTGACGGCCCCAAAATTCAAACTTGATCTGTACATTGCATTAATAAGCATTGTGTATAAGTTTCATAAAATTTGGTTGAGACAAACTCAAGTTAAAGAACGGAAACAAATTTTTTTTCAATTTTTCCATTTGCAAAGCCATACCTCTAAAATGGTAAAAGTACCACCACCAATTCAAACCTGATCTGTATTTAGTGGTAATAAGCATTGTGTATAAGCTTCATATTAATTGGTTGAGGCAACTAAAGTTAGAGAACGGAAACCAACTTTGGGACATACGTACATACAAAATGTACAGACAGACAAGGGTAAAACTTAATGACCCCTCTGCTACGGCAGGGGCTTAAAAAAAATATTCAAGGGCAACAATTCTAATAAACAGTTAAGGGAGAGCTTCCCTAAAGTGTTTTATTTGTATATTATTTTTTCTGTTCACAATGTTCTGCTCTATTGAAGTTTTCAAGATAAGACAACCTGCTATAACTGCTTTCAGTCACACATTGTATTTAGCATTTTGAAGATCTTGCATTGCTAAATCACTTCAAAAGATTACAGATTAATGATGATAGATGCAAAGTGATGACAGTTGGACTTTCAGAAAAATGTATCTCTCCTTCTATACATGCTATATATGAATGTGTATTTATTCTTAAAGCTAAAAAGGTATCTATTTTGCCAAGAACAGAACAAATGTTATAAAATTAAATGCCATACTTTAAGTGATTGAATTTATATAACTTACCTTAGCTTCCCAGTTTTTATTGAGGTAATATATACATGTTATACATCTTCCATCATCATTTGGATTATCAACGTGACGTAAATACTGTGTACCATTTCCAGGATAACAAGCAACCATTGCCTTAAACATGTTAAAAGATGATTAATGATTAAGTTATTTATGCTAAAAAAATTAAAATCTATTTTAAAATAACATTTAATTTCATCTTGGATATTTTGATTTGATTTTTGGTGTTTTAACGTCACTTTTAAGCACTGCATTTTGCTTATCACAGGGTGGTCAGTTTTTATTGGTGGATGAAGTTTGAGTGCCCATAAAAAAAGCACCCATCTTGGATATTTTCCCATTTCATCTTTCAATGTGTATACCATTGAAAGTCTTTTGTAATTTACACCCAACTTGTTTAGACTCTAGCTAGTTGTTTTGTATTTTGTACGAGATTTGTCTATTGTTGACCTCTACATCTCTTTTATGTTGCCTGGTTGCTGTGTCATTGATGTATAAACCACACCACTTTTTATTCACAATTTTTTAATCATATATTTCATAAACATCATGGTTCCTAAGAAATCTAAATGGCCTAAAAAAGTATCAATTCTGTAAAAAAAAAAGTGCCTGAAAATTGGTAATCATCATTTTATAAATTACATTATGTAATAAGGTTATCAGTAGAAACATGTCACTGACAACAAAATTATGATGACATATATATATATGCCAATCAATCATACCATTATACATTAAATACCAGCTTAATATCAGCGAGGGTGGCTAATAATTAATGTTCAAAGTTTAAAGATTTAGGCATTACTACAACATGTACAAGGACCATACAAATGTAACACTATCAATGATCCATGAAAATAAGGTCAAGGTCAGATAAGCCCTGACAGATTACACCTTAACAGTTGGCTGCTACACTTTATAGCAGGAGACAACAATCAGCCACCCATGAGAATACAGCTTTACCTTAATTTCAAACAAGAATGTGTCCATAGAACACGAATGACCCACTCACACTATCATTTTCTATATTCAGTTGACCATTCAAAACTATAATTTGGCATTAATATTAGAAAGATCATCTGATATATATAGTAAACATGTTTACCAAGTTTCAACTTGATTGGACTTCAAATTCATCAAAAACTACTTTGAACAAAAACTTTAACCTGAAGTGGTACAGACGAACAAACCAACAGAAGAACAAATGGGTGCATAGACTGAAAAACATAAAGCCCCTTTGAGAGGCATAAAATCTTTTAACACAAAAACTAGTAAATATATAAACAACAAAAAAATATTCAATAAATAAAATTAAGAATTGTAATGGGGAATGTGTCAAAGAGACAACAGCCCAACCAAAGAGCAGACAACATCCGAAGGCCACCAATGGGTCTTTAATGCAGCGAGAAACTCCCGCACCTGGAGGAATGCATTGATAAGATAATAGTAGGTATGAATGCAACAGCAAACCAACAACACTATGAAACTTTGGTTCAACACCAGAAAACACTAAATACTATTTTGTCTGCTGGTAAGAACAAAAGGGCATACATGTTCTGAGAAACAAATTACTTCTGAAAACATGTTTATAACATGATTGTGTCTTTAATTTTGATACATTTTTGTATACATAAATATTGCCATTGGGATGCAGTTTTGTTTAAGATAAAACTTTCAACATGTACCAAATTGTATCAACCACTGCCATATCACACCAATAGCTCTAGTAAATTAATGAACTCTTATGACATTCCCACACAATCAATTAATATGCATTAATTGCATTCATAAATTGCATGTATAGTTTTTATCGTAATTGTTTTTTCAATTCCTCATGCAAATTATGTCAACTGCTGCACTGCAATTGTACTAATTATGTCTTATAGTGGTGACATATGTCAAATGACACATGAAAGTCATTTCACACAATGGCAGATTAAAAGAATATGTAACATACATAACATATACATATACAAAATAACATGTATGTTTTTTTGTTGTTGAAACTAACTAACTAACTTTTTTTGTTTAATTTCATAGATAATATAGAATAATAGAGGGAAACTAAGTGAGACATATTAATTCTTTTTAACATCCTCTCTGACATTGACTTTATTGGCATCATCTAATGCAGGTATATTCAGTTTTAAACAATTATTTAAACAATATATTTAGAAGTAAAAAGTCAATGGCATAAATGCAAATCTAAACCCTTTCATGTGCTCTGCAAGCATATAACAAGCTGGGTATTGATATACTTCTTAACATAAATTTATTATTGATCTTTTTGTCACATTTTTTTTGCCACAGACACAAATTTTAAAGCAAGCAACAATCAATCACAAAAAGGAGAATACATGTACATCATTGTTACATGTTCTTCATAAAATGTTGGCAGTAATGGTTCAACTGGTTGAATAGTTTGATGCAGATGCAATCAACAATTTTAATTCTTAAATAATTATTTAAAATATCCTTTACTAAAAGTTGGAGTAATTGGTCCTATATATTTTTTACAGTCAACATGGTCAACCTTCCCTCCCTCTTCTAATAAAACATGATGGGGAGGAAAACAAAATTTAAAATTGAGAATGGAAATGGGAAATGTGTCAAACATTCAACATGTTTTATCTGTCAAACATAAATCTAGATCATGACTTTTGCTTAATTCCAAGTGTCTGTGTGTTCTTTTATTCATGCTCAAATACAAGTACAGTTGTGTTGGAGGTAGAAAAAAAGTCAGAAATAGTTGAGAAATATTACACAGTAAAAATATCATCCTGAAAATGCATCAAATATTTGCCACGGGACATAAAACAAGCAACAATCAATCACAAAAATTGGGGATACATCACTGTGACGTGTTCTTCATTTAAAAATGCATATATATGTATAAGTCAATGAAAGTGAATTGCGAAACAGTCATCAATATTTTAGTAAATGATTTTAATCTTACTTCAAAATCCAGAAGAAAATAACATATCAAACTAGTCAAAGCCATGCAAAAATATTTGTTAAGATAATCTAAACATATAAATAATGATTTTATAATAATAAGTAACCACAGTTTTACCAAACACAGAACTGGCCATCTGAAACACTAAACCAAACTTACAAAAAAATTATACAAATTCATTTCTTTTTTATCACTGGTCAAAATACAATGTAGAAATATTAACTTTCAATTTACTTTACTGAAAGTTTAAAAAGAAATTTTTTATCAACAGAATATCATTTTTATGTGGGGTTAAAACGTTTGTACATGTAACATGACTTATAATGCTTATGATAACACTAACAGTAATTTTTTTATTTATTTTAAAGGTTTCAAAATTCTGCATTAACTGGCATTAACAATTCACAACTATCAAACAGTTTTATGAATTAAATTTTTGTTCTTATTCATGTTATTACAATTGTAAGTGAACTGTGTTTTAACATTTTGGCAATATAAACTGAGGCCTGAACTAATTATAAGTATTACATTTTTAACATGACTAATGGGCCTGCATTTCTATCTTTTTTTCCAATATTATTTATACACATGTACATGTACATGATGTACATGGATGCAATTTCTTACATGTATATGTCTCTCATGTACTTTGGTTAATATTATTCCTGCAGAATTGTGAATTACATGAAATATTTATAATCAACATTGATCAACGGTTAATGACATTAAATAGAAGTGGCATGACTGCAGCCAATGAATGAGACATCTCTTCACAAAAGACCAAATGACATAGAATTAAACAACTATAGGTAACAATGAGCAAAACCAGCACTGCATAGTCAGCTATAAATGGCTGTGAATATTCAAAAGGTTTTTGCGCAATTGCTTAATGTTTTATCCAATTCAATTGCAGATTAAAATGTTTTTAAACCATGCAAACTGATCATCTGAATAAGCATTTAAGGATGTACACCTCTGAGGAGCCAAAAATTTCTAGAATTAAACTTTTTTTCTTAACCTGATTTTTGGATTTATAAGACTGTAACAAAATAATTGGTGAAGAAAAAATCATATGGTGGTGCACTTCTTTTTTTGCTAAAGCCCTTTGAAAATGACCAATTTTGATGATTTTCCCATTTTTCATCGATTTTTACCTATTTTTGGGCTATTATCATGAAAAAAATCACAGTTCCACAATTAAACTTTTTCTCATACTTTATAAAAAGATGAAGTGGACCAATCTGAATAAATTTTAATTACAAAAACTATAGGTAGGTGTTAATATAAGAAAGTTTTATCATATTTTGACGCTTTTTTGTGTAAAATTTACCATGCTGTCAATTTAGCATTTTTCTGATTTTTCTCAGTTTTAAGAACAAAATGCATATTTTTTCAACTTTTTTGTTATAAATGAATGAAAAAAACATATCTAAGAAATTTGAAAAGACCAAAATGATATGGGATGTACATGATTCTTGTAAAATAATTTTTTGTATCCCTCACCCATTTTCTCAAAATTTTGGCTAAAAATACTAACTTGATTGGTCGTAAAATTTGAAAACTGGATTACGAGAAAACCATTCATTGTAAATACACAATTTTTTCACAGATTTATGTTTGCTTATAATATTTTTAAAATTCATTGATATTTTTCCCTTCTTTTACATGTTTTGGAAATAATTCAAGAACGAGATTTCAACGAGACTGAATGAGACTGAAAAGTCAGAAGAATACATCCTTAAGCTATATCATATTATACAAGTATATATCAGTATTACTTATATATTCTATAATTCTATATTATATGTTTTTCCCCCTTTATTTTCCATCATTTATTGATAAAAAATTACTGTGGTGTACTTGAGTTTTTTTGCATGTACAGTAGATAAGATGTACATTGGTTTAGATAACAAATGCTCTTATCAAAATATTTTACCTTTTGATTAATAAGATACATTGTACATGTACAAAAAAACTAAAATTTAAAATCCTTCCTCAAACTGGACATTTTAAGGTCCATTTATTTAGCCTTTAATATTTTTTAAAGAAATCTAAACTGAGATGTTTTTAAATATAATCGTCAATGATTACAGTTATAGGCCTCATTCAGAGTTAGCATGTACAAATATTACTTGTAATTACAACCTTTGTAAGTGTTTGGTGTTTTGAACACATGTACATGTATAGTCATGATAGTACAAAGTCAGTTGCATGTACATGACTTTACATGAACATTTGCATCATGTACATTTTGTAAATCTTTTTGAACTGAATATTAAAAAGGAATGTAAATTTTTCACAAATGTACAAAGTATGTTATGTCATGTACATGTTGTACAATGTATCAGTATCAATTCTTGTAAAATTATGTAAAATGGTAACATATACATGTATACCATGTTACATGCATACTTGTGAGCAACTTTGTATCTTTTAAATCTATTGATTCTTCAAATTTTTATTGGGTTATTGAAGTCATGTTTGTAGCTTTTACATTCTTGTAACTTGCATGTCATGTCCATCACAGGATATTTGACTCTGAGAAGAACCAAAGTAAACAAACAAATGAAAACAACAAAATAGTATCTACCTTTGTCCTCCCATTTACACTAACATTAGTCAATTTGCCAGCACACTTTAAAATAACAGCATCCATGGAGGATACAAGAAATCCAATGTCTTCACACCCCTCCTCGCTACCATCAACCCAAGTTAAAACATCTCCTCTAACATGTTTCAAATTTGAATTTCCACGTTCAGAGTTCATTAGTTGTCCTTCTGTGAATAATCCTTTTTGATGCATATCTTGGACTTGTTCATGAATTTCAAGTCCTTTACCATTTCCAAGAAAATTGTCAATAACACACACACCATAACGATTTAAGCAATTGCATGCATAGTCTGCAAGCATCTTAGTCCTGGTTTCAAGCACTGAAAAGTATGTTTTGCTTGTGTCAAACTCTTCTTCCGTTGTTGGCGGCATTTTGTCAGAACTGTTTCTTTTCTTAGAAGAGTGTCTAGCAATATTTTGTCGAACAGATTCTGATGTAAAAGGTTTTAACTCTGAAATATTTGAATGTAAAAAGAATTCCTTTGAGGAATGTTTGCCAATTTTTGGAACAGTAACTTGTTTATCTTCTTCCAAATTCAATTGTTCTAATCTGGAAACATTTCCAGCAGAATTCGAGGATCTTAATTCACTCATGGTTTTGTCAGTGTCAACAACTTTTAAACTTACATCTTCACTGTCACGTAACCCATCCACACGTGGGGAACCCTCCGGTATTGATATTTCGTTACTATTTATAGACGATTTTGTTTTTTGACCCAATTCTTGCTTTTCGTTTGATGGTTGCTCTGGCTTTTTGCACTTCTTCTTATGATACTTCCAGTCATATTTCTGATGCTCCCTGCTACAATACCATGTTCTTTTACAACCTGCACAGATCATTAAATTATTTACTTGGCCGCAAAGTTGGCAAACGTTGCGTATGTTCCCCTTGTCACGTACACATGCAGCCATTATTTCCTATGTTTACATTCGTTTGATCCAGTCCTCCATGACACAGATAGTGTTCAAGTTGTCACGGATACTAATGAATATTTGGCTGTTTGTGTTATTATACTTTAAAGATACATGAAGGTCTACACGACGAAGCTGTCTTGAATATCACGACGAAGTTGATGTTTTCGGTACTCAGACTGCTCTTTATTTGATCCGGCAATTTACCAAAAACCGAGATGTAAGTCTGGCGACGCAAATGTTCTCACCGGAAAGCTCAAGCTTCAGCATGACGATGTGTCGGTGCGATACGAATGCCTCGCCTGAAGCATAAAAACAATAATGAAAATAAAAATTTCTTTTGTTAATATTCGTATGAAATGATGGAATGACACAGACAAGATGACTTCTTGCATTGCAGAAGAAGATGTTTTATATTTCCATTAAATGGGGCTCACAAGAAACATATATTAGACATCAATAAGACAATAACAAAAGGAATCATAAAATAAGAATATGTATAGGTAGGTGACGGATAATTTTTTTGGCCCTCCCCCTTTTTTCCTAAATCCGTTATCTTTTTGGTTTCCCATTAATTTTAATTATTTCCGCTTCTTATTGTATAAAGTCTGTATACTATAAGCGTAAATGTACAAGAAATATATTTAATTTGTATTTGCTATTTACTATCAATTCCAAGTTTACTATCCACAGCGCGGTCACTGATCTCTGAGACCATATACATATAGGCACTTGCTACGGTTACATGGAAATGTAACAATAATAAAATAATTATTGTTACATTGAAGACTAATTGCCGGAATGCAGGGCTTGGTGTAATAGATGTGCCCTGATGTGCCTAGGTTAATTCCCCTTAATTTGAACAGATTAATTATTTAGTATTTAAATGTTTCTTTTAGGTTTGATTTGATTTAAATATAGTAAGATAAAAGTAAGGATTGTTAATTTAACTGTTTTAGCATTTAACTTTTGATGTTTTTATAATGTTTTAAGAATATTCATTTATTTAACTTTTCGTCAGTACCTTTTATGTTAAAGTTCTCCTGATTAATGACAAGTTTAGGATATCATTTGATAATCAGTCGGTGTCGGCCTTGCACAGGCCTCCAAATACTCGCCGGAACTAAAATTAGTACCACTCGAGTCTAGAGTTGGCCACCACTTCGGTGCAGTTCTCCAGAGTTAGTCACCCCCTTTTGGTACACTTTTACTACTTTAAAACACAACGCGAAGCAAATTTACTTTACTTTTAAGACTAACTCTGGGAACACTCTATTTTTCATTTTACATTTGAAATTACTGTATTTTTGAACTCCATTTAAGAAAGTTTTCTGACTCCTGTTTTATCCGACTTTGTTTAATGAAATTATTGTACATTTTTTAATAAAATATAGTTTCGTTTGATTCATTGTCTGTTGTTCAGCCATAATCTGATATCAGGTATCCCGAAGGTCGTATAGGGACAAAGTACTGGCCACTACACGACCCGGGAGGTGTCGTCACCGACCCCCTCCGTTACACTTGGTAAGGAACCGATTAATTACGTATGTAACAATAGTAATTGAGTCTACGGTTTCATTGCGTTATTTTTACATAAATGCACTTCAATGTACACTGGGACTAGTAATATGTATCAAAATAAAACTTGAATAATTTTATTTGGATTTATCAACAACAATGCAACTCTACAATGCATTTTGATTTTATTTACAATGACAGTTTTTTTGGGGCATGTTTTAGTCCGACACATTTTGGTGAAACCACTATAATTAAGCAGCCTTTACAAACGAGTGATGCAGCAATGTCCACGTCAGTATTGCATTCTGCACTATCTAAAGACTATTGTGGGTTGTTATATGATTTTATGTTCACCTCTCTCCGATTTCAATATCCAACTTAGCATAGCTGAAAAACCTAATAAATCTTAAAAACTTAAAAGTCAATTTGAATGCAATTAATGTTAACAGTTGCCCACATTCATTCGTTCGTCGTTGTTCTTAATTAGCGAAAAAATAAGCAAAAAAACTAGGGAAGGTTTAGTTTAAGTTTAATAAATCTACCGTACGTTGAAGTGCAGTAATGTAACAATTACTCAATGTAACCGCAGACACAAATAGTATTGTTACATTAGTAATTAATCGGATCTGTACCCTCCCTGTATTCCGGCAATTAGTTTCAAATGTAACAATAATTATTTTATTATTGTTACATTTCCATGTAACCGTAGCAGTGCCTTATAGATATGTGTTAGCATGAGAAGTCTCAGCTGATCGGCTACATAATATGTCATGATATGTGATTCAATTGGTACAGTAGTAAGTAAACAAATACAGGTTATTTCTAGTATGATTATGTTCATGTTATACAGCTAAACGCGAAAATAATTTCAATTAAAAGGGAAAAATAACGACGGATTTGAAAAAAGGGGGAGAGCTAAAAAAATTGTCCTGTCCCTAAGTACCTATGAGATAAACCAGGAGTAAACCAAATTGGTTTTAAAGACAACTGCTTTGAATTAAAATTACCGATGTTGTCGACGACTTCAGAGGATGAGTGAAGTGTTTGTTACATATAATTCAACGAACAATCAACTGAAGAAAAATTGAAATGTCAATATACACCTGAGGTAGATGAATAATTCATACTAAAACGTAGGCCTATATCTAAATTATAAATTTTTTATAATACACATCTTACGATGCATGAACACGGTAATATGTTTCAGCATTTCGTGTGTATTTCAGTCTATACGGATAATACCACCTAATTAACCACCGAGGTGACCTCCGAAAACTGCCGACGGTCATATAACCCGATATAAGCATAGATATAAATAGGTAGTAATTCGTGCAATTAGATTTTTTTTAGGTCTGTTTGATTTCATATTTTAGGTAAACAAAATAGGTTGATCATCGTTTTTACCTAACAATGAGCTTACATGGATCGAATAAGTCAAACAAAAAGTTTATCATCCGGCTCAGAACTATTTTTAATAGTGACAAAAGTATTTTAAAGATTATTTGATTTTCGGGGATCAAGTTGTTTTGTCCTATTTCTAATATTTTCGAACGCCATGATATTATTGCGGCACGTGATTTTCATTCGGTTTCACTTTCAATGTTGACATTATTTTTCTTTTAATAGCTGAACACGCCTAGTTCATGGGTAACCGGCCTCTCTGGGGTTAAATTGAAGGCCACATGAATATGAATTGAATGATGTCGAATTTTTCACTTACAAGTGAATAATTTTTCGACCTTTTTTTCTTAGCATATTCTGACAAGATTGAACAAAACTCCCTGCTAAAAGCGAATTATTATTTCACTATATTTCATTTTCATAGATGCTAAAAAAAAAACAAAAAAAAAACCCATATTTTTATTATTTTTATATCTCGAAGTCAATGCCCCTTTGGATTCAAGGAACTCAAATTTTGATGTAAACATGTCTATTATGTCTCTCTGCAACAGGCTAAAATATCAATAGAAATAAAGTGACTGGCTACTGATATCGGTACATTGTCGTCGAAATCCTAGATATCATAAAATAAAAAGGAAAAGGGGCACGGTTTTGTTTACAGAGCCGATGAACACATAATTGATCATTTGAATAAAGGTATCAATTTAAAAGTAATAAAATAATGTTTAGATGGTTCTTATATCAATATCAACATTGATTTTGTTTTTAAGAAGGAAAGAAAAGATAACTAGATATACAATATATTGCAACATGTGTACAAATATGAGAATTACGGATCCTATATCTTCTGGTGTTGTTTTGGTCATGCGTTTCTCCGACTGCTTATGGCGTCTTTACACTAAATCTGTTTGAGATGATACTTAAGTCTGGGAAAACAAAATTTATTTATTAGTCATAATTACTTTTAACTAGCCTTGGTTTACTGCAGGTACTGTTATTTAGGTGCTTTGTGTCCGTAGGAATGTTTTGAGTGTTAGCCGTTTTTGTTCCTTCAGCGTATACCTAAGTTTTGAGGTAAGCAAATTGCAAACTTATTTTCATAGTTTGTTCTTATGTTGTGATGTGACACTACTGTTGCTTGTAAGAGGAGGTTTGAGCGCCCAGAAATATGTTTCGCCTCGCCATATTCTTTGTGATTCTGTACTAAGCTAGGAGACTAGTTTAGTTGTTGTGGTTTGTTTATGTCTGTCATATACATGTTTTTCGTGAATTGATTTGTTGTAAATTAGGCCGTTGGTTTTTATTTCAATTGAATACTTTCATGTTTTTCATATTGGGGCCTTCTTAAGCCAACTATTCGGTGTCTTCCCGATTGTCCAACATTTTTGTAGTACAGGTAAAAAAGTAATGAAATTTTGTGGCACAATCCAGAATATGTTATTGGGACGGGCGCGCATTGCATTTGCACCAATTTCTTAAAAATCCAATCTTTCATTTGCGCCAAACTTCAAACACTTCATTTTCGCCATTTCACAGGTAATACAGGTAACATATAACGGAATGCATTTAAGGAATGACTGTAATATTTTTTCTGTTTATGAAGAAATAACATAAAAAATTTGGTCCACATTGAATAACGCGCGTAGCGGGTTATTTAACAGTGTGCACCACATTTTTTATGTTATTTCGAATAGACAGAAAAAATATTACAGTCATTTCTTATAATTTAATTCTTTATTCCGTTTTAAACCGTAGAAAACCATGAAAAAACGTTGATGACGTCACAGTCACATGACTAAATTATGTCTATGGGCTCATAACAAAATAACGTCAGCCAATCCGGCAGAAGACGCGTTACATCCAAAATTAAATTATTCATTGTTGTATCGTGAATAAGATCTGTTTTTACAGTATTTCTCCTGTACTCATTTTTAATACAAAACTGAGGTTTAAAAAAAAGTGTTCACATGTTTTAGGTGTATAGATTGATATTAATTGTCAGTTCAGAGACAAACAGAGGAAATCTGTATTTGTTTTATGATCACACGCTTATCATATTATATGCATCATATAAAAAATCATGCCATAAAACTTGCAAAGCCAGAATAACAACTGAAATTAATAGAATTATAATTTTACTATACTGTATAATGCTGAGAACTGTCTCGCAATATTTACTCCTTTTAAGATATGTTCAAAGTAACAGCTAGAACGAAATATCTTGTTTGGTTTAATGATGACTAACGGATTTCTGATAATTATGTTTTACTAGTATTATGCAAACAAAAACTGTCTTTATCATTAAGAGTCCGCTTTTTGTGGAAAAAATCAATGTTTTTAATTATTTACCTGTATTATTGCCGCAAATGAAATATGGTCTGTGGCGCAAATGTAAGATTATATTTGGTGCAAATGAAATGCCAATGGACGCAAATGCAAAGCAAAGCACCGAGTGGGATACCTGGGAAGGTTAAATGTGGGACAATCGGGAATTGTTTTGATGTGGATTACTTTGGGGTTTTTTAACCCATAGGGTGACTGGGGTATAGAAATGTGGTCACTTGGTCTTCTCCCGACCGGCAGTAAAACGCTTGCCGAAGTGGGGCGTCCGTTTGGCTGTGCGGGATGTATCAAGTTCGCAGTCACGTCCGTTCAGAAGGGGGACGTTCAATCCGATGCCTCGTGTAAAGAAAGTGCCACGCTCTTTGCATGTTAAGAACCCTTGCAACAACTCTTTGAGGGGTCCGTTGGTGGCCTGTTGCAAGGCAAAATTTATGTCCCTATCTAATATACCCTCATTTTCCAGTGGCAGTCCAAATTTCCCCGACCATCATCCCAGATGGCCTCTATTGTATCAACCTACTTATTGTGTTTATTGTGAACTTGTTCTCGTCCTAAATATGCATGAAATATTTGCCACTGGACGTTAAGCAACCAACAATCAATCATCAATCTTTGGGTTTTTTTTTTAGTGTGAAACAGGTATAGTTACAGGTAAATAATCAGTGTAAAAAAATAATATATGAAATCGCATGAATACATTATAATATTTACATATTTTATTTTGCACGGAAATGGTACAAATGCAGTTTTGTCAAACATAGTATATGCATGATTCTAACTAAAAGAAATAACACATATCAAGCACTTCTCAATTCTTCATTAATGTGTACTAAAATGTTGCATTTAAGAAAACAAAGTAAACATGCATGAAACAAGAAAACCCACATATAAACAGCTGGATTAATATGTCACTAAGAGCAGATACTATAGAGCACACACAATGTAGAAGGTACAACAATAGCATACAGAAACATTACGACAAAAGAGATGATTTTAGATTACTGATTGTGAACTTTCCATTTTTATGTAGCAACGTACCAGCATCGCCTGCATACGGATAATATCTCTCCCTATTGATACGATATTCCCGGGCCTATATTTCCTATCATGATTTCCTTGATAAAGGAAGTTATGAAACCAAGAGTTCGAAATGATGACATTGAAACCATCCCTTTGTGAATTTTACGGACGCCATCACGAGTTTGTTGACCGTTATAGAATATACGTTTCACAGATGATATCGGATATGTTCCTTATGTCGTAATTATAATCCCGTTCCCTTTTCACGAATTTTACCTACCGAATTAGACTATTCATCGGGTTTATTTTCATGAGCAACACGACGGGTGCCACATGTGGAGCAGGATCTGCTTACCCTTGTGGAGCATATGAGACCACCCCAAGTTTTTAGTGGGTTTCGTATTGCTTAGTCTTTAGTTTTCTATGTTGTGTCTTCTGTACTATTATTTGACTGTTTGTCTTTTTCTTTTTTAACCATGGCATTGTCTATAAGTTTGACAGTCCCTCTGGTATCTTTCGCCTCTTCTTATATATAGAATTATTTTCATTCCAGCGTGGACAAGACCATTTCTTGGCTTGTTCAGGTTATCAATTGACTAGGTTTAATAAGGTGAATGTTTGTCTGTACTGCCCACTTGTCATATAGTGTGAGTTATAGACATTTAAACTGTGGGGTCGCTGAAGGTTCTAAATGCCTAAATAAAATAATATGAATAACTAGCAGAGGACTAAACCTTGTGTGTTGATTCAAATGCCGAATACTTAAACTTTCTTTTATTCTATTTAAATCTCCATTGGAAGGCATCTGACAGATTGAGTGAGCGTAAAATCACTGTTATCTATAGCCAATCACAAATAGGTTAAAGGGAAATGATTCAGTATTATTACCAATATAAGTATTGTGGTTGTCCACGCTGTTATGAAAATGATTCTAATATAAGCACAACAATAAAGAACACACAATACATAAGTGCAGCAATTATGAATAGATCACCCAGAATACATAACATAAACATCATAACAGATCATAGAATTGCAACACATGTAGTCCAAGCAGAGACATATATATATAATTATGCCCCACCAACGATAGTATGTGTCACTGCACACTGAGGAGAAACCTACACAATTTTGCCGCACCTTTTTTGGGGGGGCTAAAATGAATATTATTCAATTGAAAATAACAGGAAATTGAAACAGGCACTAATTGACTTTAACAAACTCTCCGAAAGTGGCTGTGTACTTGACAACATCCAGCACATACAAACGGATGACCCACCATGTATGGCAAGTGATTATTCAGTAGTACTGCATGTCTGAAGAAGACGAGGCAGGCCATAGGGGTGTCCGAGTTATCACGTAATATTTTTTTCCCAATAGGGTGGCCGTGATAATCATTAATTACTTTTCTCAACAAAATAATAAAAAATGCAGTCCTAGATTATAAAATAATAATGACATATTTGGTCTGGTAATGAAATAATCATTATAAAAACAGCCAAGTAATCACATAATCATAATCCCCACGAGGAGGCTCTAAGACCAACGTGACCATAGTTATTCTCAATGAGTGGTTGTTCTATATCATATCGAAAGTGATGAGCAAAAAAACAACAAAAAAATAAAATAAAAACAAGGATTTTTGTACTATACAAAAATATGTTATTTTGCCGAATTGCCGGTGCCGGCTAAATAGCTACTGCTAAAAAAAATAGTCCCACACACATTAGCCAATATCCTCTTTTATTTGAATGTTATTCTTTTCAATAATAATAATTAAAAAAAAATCAAAGACGGTTGGCAACGAGGCTGAGACTGTATAGGCTATAATCATTAAAAATATTAGTTAGTTTGTCGAAGTTTTCTACGGCTCTTCCATAAGCTTTTTTCGATTCTCGAAGGGAGCTTCATACCAGTAAACAGAAAGCGATAATTCGAGGTGCCATAGTAGATACGGTACCCATTGGAATACCGGTAATATAGTTTTAAGTGATATAATTTTGCAAACGTGACAAGTTATGCATGTAAGAGCGCCCATGGGTGGTATATTTTCACCATTATGCACATATCTTCATCAAATTAATGGCATTTTTTTTGGTACTAAACAACGAAAAACAGACACGATGAAAAGCAAAACAAAAACAAAAAACAAAACAAAAACAAAACAAAAACAACAAAAAAAGAGCCAGGCTACTTGTTCAAAAATAAAAACGAACAATGATGTTTCAACAGTTTATCTGCTATGATCGGAAACAACCCTCCGAACTAGGCGATTTGGGTACCCCGACGTTTTACAAAATGAAACCCGAGTTTTGCGGATTTATCGTGATTTTTTTCATATTTTTCCCAATTTTGTCTTCCATCGATACAATGAATTAAATCATACTAGACATCTACTTCGTTTTGTGAATATGTATTCGATGCAATCTCTATCATCGGTTTAAACATTACATCCGCGTATGTCGATTCTTTGAAAGTTACGGACATCTCTATTGGTATGATGAAAAAAGTTACGGACAAGTTGTTTTGAAGTTACGGACAGCCTAAGTGTTTTTTAAAATCGTGCTGTGATCGTTTATTTTGTAGAATTTAATCACCTTTCCAGTTTAGGGGTTTCCCTAAACGATTAATACAACTTTAAATTCAGTTGTTTAATTGATGCATTCGTGGTATTGTTATTCTATAGGAGAAAAGTATCTAACCGACGCAAGGCGGCTCCATCTTGGGCTGTGGGTAACTTAAGTTACCCACAGCCGTTTAAGCACAGTGAACGGGTGCGGGAGTTTCTCGCTACATTGAAGACCCATTGGTGACCTTCGGCTGTTGTCTGCTCTATGTTCGGGTTGTTGTCGCTTTGACACATTCCCCATTTCCATTCTCAATCTTATACATGTATACAGAAGTTCACAGTGTTAGTTCACAGTTAGAAAACTTTGCTTTTGATGTATCAAGTTTTGGTAAGTGCGTTTGTATAGCTGTATGAAAGGAGTAGGTTCAGTAAGACCCCTTTTTGGCCCCAAAATATAGCAGTTTTACAAAATTGTTAAAATGTATCCTTTTAGTTCTTTATTGGACATTATAATATTTCTGCTAAATAAAAATGGGCTGTGTTTGACAATACTATGCACATATATCGAGTACTAGCATCATTAAGTCATGCTAAATTACTGAAAATCTTCAAAATTTTAGCATTTCAGTTATATTTTAGACGGTTTCCGTCTTAAATGGAAGTGGCCGCATTCGTGTTCATTCTTAATATTGAAATGCAAGTTGTATTTGATGATAAAACATAACATATATAAAGGTTGAGGATGAACACGGATGCGGCCAATTTCATTTTTGACAAAAACCATCTGAAAAGTGACGATGTTTGGCATATATGATAGATTTTTCATATTTAAGCTAGAATCGGGGCGTTTTTAACGAGTAAATCAGTTAAAATCTTTTACATATTCTTATTAAATCAACTAAAATAGACACTTAAGTGTTTAAAAAGTGTCTAAAATCTTTCGTTAGATGAACTTAAGATTTGAGGCCAAAATCGACCCTTACCGGACCTACTCCTTTGTGTCTTGATATTGTTTCAGTTTCGTTACAAACGTATCCCATGCAAGTTTTAAATTTTTCACCCAAACAAAATTGGAAATAGGAATCTCTTCATCTTTTGTTCAAAGTATAATGACAGTAATGGGCCTTTTTCAAAAAATGTGGATTTTCTTGTACAATCAATATTTCTAAAAAAGTGTAAATATTTTTATCCAATTTTTAGATACACCATTTAGTGTTTGGTGTTTGTAACAAGTTCCAGCAAATTCAATATGAAATTTAGCTACAGAAATTGCTTCCAGGGGGTTTCAAAGGGTCCAAAAACCCCAAAATTGCTTGTACGAAATTGAAAAACTAGTCTTTTTTAAATGCTGGTTTTAATACCCAGCGGAAATTATTATTTTTCTTTTGTTATTATAAATATATAGGTATCACTGCAGGTATGTATACACAAATACAGGGAATTATTAGATTTTATTAGCATTTTTTTTACTTTTCATTTCGTACTTAAAAAAATGTCAACTACATAACACAAATGAAATAATGTTGCCAATAAACAACTGATTATATCCGGCAACACTCCTTTTGCGCCAATTACTGTTTTTCAGGGGTATCATTTGCGCCAATTTTTTTTTCTTCAAATGTATCAATTGCGCCAGTTTTCGGAACTCATTTGCGCCAATTTACCTGAACACATATTGATCGTACATATTAAAGATTAATATATATTTAGTATCATTTTTGTCTGAGGGGAAGTCTTGCACATACACATGAGACAGACCCACAAAAGTTAGAGCGTCAAATACTACGAACAGCATGCAAAAGAAAAGCTACAGAAAAAATATCAGAAAGCCTGACCAGCTAAGATCATATGTTCGGAGCTACATGCATTTCATTATGAAGAGGAACATCTACAGAAAAATGACTTGAAGTGCATAAGACAGTCTATGTACAGAGAGAGAAGATAACTGTTCCCTGCCCAACCAAAAAGTTCAGTAGAATTTCAAAAAAATTAAGTGAGGTATAGTGATCACAAATAAAGAAGAAGAGTTTGTTTTAGTAAATGATATTGACAGTGGAATTGTTATTCTCGGTTGTGAAGCTAACTTGAAATTTCTTTGTATGCGGGGCAGACGATGTTTTTGCATACAATACATGGATTCAGGAATGGACATTTAATTGATATTCCACTTTTAGATTGCCTTTGCCGTCTAAATCAGGAAACTGTAATAGAAAACAATTTCTGTGTTTAAGGAATTGGCGCAATCGTATATTTTATTTTTGGCGCAATTGATACCATGTAATTTTAAAACAGGTGGCGCAAACGTAGCATTAGAGAAAAAAAGTTGTGGCGCAAAAGGACGCATTTTTGGCGCAAACGGATCTCTCCCTTATATCCCTTGTAACTAAGGAAGTGTTCTCTACTTACTCTTCATCCTCTGATGACGTGCTTAAAGTTACAGGATGACATCATTGATTCATTTCATTATAGATTAGTTTTGGTGAGTACAAATTACTCCGTAATTTTATTCTATGTCAACTTTGTAACGGCAAAAACATTGATAAATTTTGGCATAAATATTTTTTTTTACATAAATCATTCAAAGTCTATAATACTGACTCTAATTCAATAAAAACCATTTATCTGGTAGTATAATGGTCAAGAAAAACATCCAAAAACCACAAATAGGTCAACTACATAACGGTCAACTACATAACGTAGTGAATCGTTATGTAGTTGACAAAAAGCGTTATGTAGTTGACAATTCTGAATTAAATTCACTTTAAAATATGTTTCTAAAAAGTGTTATTTTAACCATGTTAACTGTTTTGAAAAAAGTGTGATGATTTTTATTGAAATATATATCGAGCAAAATGAAAATATTATTAAAAAAAAATTAGGGACCGAAACTAAATCCGTTATGTAGTTGACATATGTCCCATACTTGTTTCTATGTTATTTTTTAAAATATTTTTGTAGTAGCATTTAAGATTGCATATTTTTATTTTAGGTTGTATTGTTGTTAAACTATTCAATTTCATATATTAAAGTTGAAAATTGAATATTTTTTTGTATTGTTATTTCACAACTGAAATATCCACATTTTTTGAAAATGACCCTAATACGAGAAGGTGTGCAGTTAAATACTTAGAAGTGAACAGTTTTTCAGCCCGAGTTTTCAACAACAAACCATTGAACTATATTTTTCGCCTTTGGCACTACTAATTTGAAGTAGTATCTTTCAGAACATCAAATCCATTAATACCTAAAACTATTTAAACACTATTTGTTGAATAATAATATTTATTATTTATTATTATAACAAGAATTATTTAGTAGACATAAATGAATTATAAGCAACAAAAATATATAGAAGATTTAAGTTTAATAAATCTAGCGTACATTGCTGTTTTTCATGTAACAATAACGCAATGTAACCGTAGCCTCAATAATTATTGTTACATTCGTAATTAATCGGTTCCTTACCGAACTTTGCATTCCGGCAATAGACCACTTTCGAGTTCATCCGTCACCGGAAAAAACTCGTCAATTATACGCGCCTTTATCACCGTCATTTGTGCGTTTAGGGGCGTCGTCACTTCCTTCCAATGTTGAGCGAGTGGTTGGAAAACTATAATTCTATATTGTACGAATTATTCGGCAAAATGAAGTCTCAAAATTGACAATCAACACTGCTGTCATTAGGAAATTGTCAGTAAGTACCTACAGAGCAACAATTATTTCTAGTTTATCCTGCACAAAGACGATCACTAAGACGCTTGATGAACGTAAATAGTGCAGGGATACAGGCGAGCCCCTCTATCTGGTAAATGACGTCATAAAGGCGTGCATAATTGACGAGTTTTTGCCGGTGACGGATGAACTCGAAAGTGGTCTAATAACCGTAGCCAGTGCCATTGTTAATATCCATATTTAGTTAAAATTTAAATGTTTTAAATTAAAAAGAGATATAATTTACAATTCAGTTGAAACAAGGATTTGTATAGTAAGACATAAGAATTAGCATAAAAAAGTTATAAGGTTCACGTATTGACTTTTTTTTTTAAAAGCAACTTGTTTCATTTCTATGTAACCATAGCCAGTGCCATAAATATATGAAGTATTGAACGAATATATAGCCTGGTATGCCGGCTCGAGATCTAGCTGCGCTTCGTAAGGGACAGGTTGGGAACAAATACCTAGTGATCGATTTACTGACAAGATTAGCTAGGACCCCAGAACGAATATAAAGATTGGATTTATCTCCCTTGTTTACCAATCTTCTAAAAGCAGAAACGATCAAAACAAAGTCATGAACTTCACTCCTCCTGATAAGTTTGCAGAAGAATGGAAAAAGCGTATTTCAGACATTTCAAATTCAGAAGTAAAAACGGTAAAAGTTTTTAACATCGAATAAACAAATAATTTGCATTCTGACGTGTTTATAAAAAGTGTACATACAAGTCTGTCAGACACCTCAAATTATAGACTAATATAGACTGACAAAGATGTTTGATGGTCAAAACAAAGTGCATACTATATTATTTGCAGGGTTTATCAAAGCAGTAAATATTGAGTGATTTTTTTAAGAACTTTCGAGTTAGATCTTTAACTGACTCTGCTCTGTTAGACTTGTTGTGGTGTGTTAAATTTGCCATGCAAGTTCTGAAGACATATTCCATAAAGAGTCATGATCTTATATAACATCTAACGTGACGGTACCCAAATTGCACCTATTTTGACAGTTTTTTCACCTACGTTGTTTTATGATCAGGAAAAAAATGTCCATACTGGGTTTATTTTGTAGCCCTATCCTTCTTTATTGTATAGGTACACCGATTTGATTTTTAATCCATATTGAGTCATAAAAAAATGGGTTTGAATCAACCTCCAAACTATCGGCCAGTGTTCTAGGATTTTTTTGGCACCTTGACTTACCACGGGTAAGATCAATAAAAAAATTACTTACCCACATCTAAAAGTTAAATCCCCCAACCAATGTGGTGCGGCGAGCTAATTTAAAGCTCGCCGCCCTTATGGCCGGGGGTCTGGGGGCCGCTCAAGGCCCCCTGAAGCTCTGGGGTAAATGATGCAAAATCCTGCATTCTAGCCATTTCCTGGCACCTTTTTCATGCTTCAGAAAGTACCCTTTTTTGTGATGTCAAATGATGTTTTGTATGAAGCAATGATGACTAAAGTGTATTGAAAAGTATTTGAAATATATGGCTTAATTGTAACTATATACCTATACCACCAGAAAAGTACATTGAACTATAACAGTACTTCACTGACTTTCATACCAATAATCCACTGTAAAAAAAATAAGGGACTTACATGCAACTCTTTTTAAAAATCAGACATGCTCTTTATAAAATACTGAATATTTTTCAGGCTGATTCACTGAACATTAATGATTAAGGATAAGTCATTTGTTGCACATAGATTTTAAATTTAAAAACTTTTATGACATGCTTTAAATTATATGTTGTGAAGTTTGTCTGAACAAAGCTGGATTCGGATATGATTGAATTTTGTACAAAATTTAAAAAAAACGATTTCTTACTAAATTTGACAAATATGTTATAGTTATTACTATGTCATTTATTAAGAGCTATAATAAATGCAACTGTAAGTTTATTTTCCTCCGATGACAAGAAAAAAAATCGTTTATGTCCCGATTTAAGCACCAGTTATCAATCCGGATTTTCCGATTTTACCGACACCGTGACCGACTTTTAGAATGATAGAAGAATGTGGTCTCTTTTGCGCTTGATTACACCTAGTAAACGAGTGCTTGAATAAAAGCGCCGATAGACATCGACAAAATCTTCGATCTTTTATCAAAGTTTTTTCTCGTGATTTAATAAAAATAAAAAGCAGATATGGGAAAATTGAAGAGGACCGGGAAATTTCAAGAGTTTTTCGGCTTCCCCGAACTTGAAAATTGACTTACCACCGGGTGACAAAGGCTAAAAAATGACTTACCCGTTGTCCTAATCCACTTACCCCGGGTAACGGGTAATAGGAATCCTAGAACACTGTTAATTATTATCCATGATTCTGTAATGAGGAGTACCCAAATTGCATCCATGCTTAAATTCACATCGTCAAAAGTCTAATAACCGAGCTTTTGTTTAATTTCATCAAATATTTTGAACAATTGGATATTAGTCCATGCTTACTCTTCATATTTTACGAAATGGATACTTTAATATATTGTATTTGCTAATTTTAAAAAGATGACGTTTTGATGACGTCGCATGGTGACGTTTTCGTACATTTTGCTTTTTTAGTAAACAGTCCATCTGTTGATAAAGACTGTGAACGTTTTTGTGTATATCTAAATATGTTTACCTATGTTGAAAGACGTGCATAGTATCAAATCATAAAAATACAAATTGTTTAGTCTCTAGGAAATCTTGTAAGATTTCCGTTGCTATTTCTTTCTAAATAGGTGCAATTTGGGTACCCTTACGTTATACACCAATCTACATTTACGAATGAGTTACACAGGTTGACCCAAACTGAGACCCAAGTTCGAATAGTGTAATGACATCATTGAACAATCTGGTTGTTCTGTGACATAACATCATAAGCACTGTGACAAAGTAAATATTCAGAAAAGTGCACAAATACAAAAGTCATCTATTTGATAGAATCAATAGATACAAGAAGATGTGGATCCAAGTCAAAGTTTATAAAAGTAAACGATTGTTATTTGGAAATCTACACTGGTTGACCCAGAGAATCTGCTCTCAAGTTTCCATTGTGGCGACATATATTATCTATAATGACAACAAAATTTTACAGGAACCTTTGTGATGTCCAGTGATGTCAGACAAATAGAGAAAGGTTTATGAAATCATTCCCCTCAATAGTTGGTATTATTGACTCTTGACTATCATTAAAATTGTTGTCAAAAGTGTAAAACATTTCCAAATAGAAATTAGAAGTTTTAAACTTATCAATGCCTTTCACAGTTTTTGAAGCCATGTTGAACAGGGGTAGATTTTCATAATTGAGGTAAAAATGGTTATAAATATTGAAGGGAAACATCACAGAATTGTTACTTGGAAATATGCATGGGATTTTCCTGTACTTTCATACTACTTGTATTTCCAGCTCTATCCTCCAAATCTGCACCCTATACATGCTATACAATTATGAATATGGCTGCAATAAACATGATTCTCGAAGTCTGACATTGTTCTGACTTTATGGTCTGATCATACATTTTGTACCTGATTATGTCGACAATCCAGTTTATTCACTTTATTCATATTTGATATTTTGATATCCCAAGTCAGACATAAACATTTAATCAATGATATGAAGCAGGTGTACTGTTACATTTGTACCTGTGAAAAGGGCTAAGTCAGTAATAATTTATTTTTTGAATAGTTTTTGGTAATAGACCATTTTCAAATTAGCAACTTTTGATTCTGGATTATATAATTTTTGACAGATTACCTACTATGTGGTTAGACATTCTAGTACTTGGTCAAGTAAGAGCAACCAAAAAAAGTAATAATCAGCAATTTTGGGAGGGAAGGTTTACTGTTTTCCAATAGTCTAAATTGAAAACTTCGTTCAAACCTATGATTGCGTTTGATAAAAACCACAATTTTTATACTTGTGCATGTAAAACAAATTTTGTTGTAAAAGGGTCTAAATACAGCACAAACAACATTTTTCAAAAGACTAAAAAAGTGAAAAAGTATATTTTAACAAAATGCATTTAACCGACAGATTGAACAACTGATGTTTACCCTGCTGACTGCCATTGGCGATTGCCAAATAAATTGATCACAAGATGTTACAAAATGGATCTTAATATTAATTTACTACTATTTACAGAAACCAATAAACTTGTGGCAAAGATGTTATACCACAGACATGAGGTGTCAAATTTTTTTTGTACACCAGATCTGGATTTCGACAATAAACGTCTGTTCAGTGATGTTAGGGATCGAAACGGTATTTGGAAGGCTATAAGATTTACCTCAATTTAGAATAGACTCTTGAATTTAAAGAGTCAAAATAGGATGAACAGATCATATAAACTGGAGGGAAAATATGATACAAACCCAAACGAATATATATAAACAAGTCTAAATTGAAAACTACGTTCAAACCTATGATTGCGTTGGATAAAAAAAACACAATTTTTATACATGTGCATGTAAATCAAATTTTGTTGTAGAAGGGTCTAAATACATCACAAACAACATTTTCCAAAAGACCAAGAAAGTGAAAAAGTATATGTTAACAAAACGCATTTGACTAACAGGTTGAACAACTGATGTTCTTAAACCCTGCTGACTGCCATTGGCGATTGCCAAATAAATTGATCACAAGTTGTAACAAGATGGATCTTAATATTATATTAATGTAATACTAAACAGAAACCAATAAACTGGTGTCAAAGATGTTATCCCACAAACATGAGGTGTCAAATTTTTTTCTTTTACACCAGACCTGGATTTCGACAATAAATGTCTGTTCAGTGATGTTAGGGATAGAAACGGTATTTGGAAGGCCATAAAATTTACCTCAATTTAGGATAGACTCTTGAATTTAAAGAGTCAAAATAGGATGAACTGATCATATAAACCGGAGGGAAAATATGATACAAGCCCAAACAAATAAGTCTAAATTAAAAACTATGTTCAAACCTATGATTGCGGTGGATAAAACATTTTTCACCAGTTATAATGCCCTGTCATTTATTCACATGTCTGACTGCTTTAAATGTCTGTGTATGCTAAATGGGCTGTCCTATGGCTGCGGGAGTTTCTCCCTACATTAAAGACCCATTGGTGGCCATTGGCTGTTGTCTGCTCTATGGTCCGGTTGTTGTCGCTTTGACACATTCCCCATTTTCCTTTCTCAATTTTATCTCCTTCTATTTGTTTAATTTAACATCAATGCTTTTGTATTCTACACTAATAAAATATCTTATCTTATCTTGTACTTTTATTATTTTAAATTTATTCTATAAAAAAAAAATACATCAGTAAAACTCTTATTCTTTAATATAAATTGTTTTAAAATAAACTGTGAAGGTCTTTCTAGAAAATCAACTAAGGTTAGTCTTCTATGTCATGTTTGTCTTCAATGGCAAAGTTTTCTCATTCAACTGCAAAAAAACTCTTCAGAGCTCTCTTTTAGTTTGAGAGTCTGCTCCTTTTTTGAATTTTAGTCACAGAACCATATCAAACATATTGGTAGAAAAGAGTTATTGCTCTGTGAAGGGCAATGTGTTGAACTATTTGAAACACAATACAGGTTTGAAATTATTTGAAATATTAAGATATTTTATTAGTATAGAATATATAACAAAAGCATTGATGTTAAATCAAACAAATAGAAATCACAAACATTTTACAAAGACGTTCACAGCTTTTGGTTTTGCATTTAAGTCATTATTAGTATATTACATAAAACAGAGATAAAAAAAAAAGGCTGCCGTCATGTACCTCCATCATATTTATTCTTATACTGTACATGTTCAAAAAATAGTGCCCTATCATTAATATACATATCAAACCATACATGTAAAATAGTGCCCAATCATTAATATAAATATCAAACCATACATGTAAAATAAACAATTGATGCACAACTGTTATGATTGTTTCGTTTTCTATCACAATACAGTGAATACTTCATATTATATTAAAGACATTTTAAATTTTTTAAATTTACAATTTACTGTTTTCTGTATGTATAGAGATTTTTTTATTGGCAATAAATTTCTTATATATAAACATTTCATCCATGAACATAGTTTCCAGTCCAAATAAACAAAACAAGGGAGGTAAATAGAAATACATTTTTATAACAAATGTATTTGGGGCTGAAAAAATAACACATCATATCTTTGGGTGAGTTGACAAACCTTATTTAACAGTTAATTAGGTGCCCAAGCTAGATATTTGAGAACCAATGAATTAAAAAGGTATCTGTCATTTTTTTTCTGTCTTCTTTCTCACACCTGAAAATATCTGCTGCATTGCTTGGAATCTGAAAGTTAGATGTACTTTATTGCTCTGTGAAGGGTATGATATGGTTATATTTATAAACTATATGGGTGGAATCAGAAAAAATGAAGCAAAAGTGTGACATGGGGGGTCCAATTTCAAACTTAATATTTTGTATTTCTTTTTGTCTTGCCCTATTACCAATACTTTAAGAGTTTTGTATTCCGTTTTTATCTTTTATTCTCCTTCTTTTTATCCGCAGGATATCTGATAACTCGTTTTGAACAGTTTTATGTATTTCTGTGCTGACATGGATTATCATTGGCATGGTCATATTTAAAAATTAACTGTTTACAAAATTTAGAATTTTTGAAATACTAAGGCTTTTCTACCTCAGGCATTGATTACCTTAGCTGGATTTGGCAACACTTTTAGGAATTTTGGTACTCAATGCTCTTTAACTTCGTACTTTTTTGGATTCAAGCGTCACTGATGAGTCTTTTGTAGACGAAACACACGTCTGGCATATATACAAAATTGAGTCCTGGTATCTATGATGAGTTAATTTACTACCACTGGGTCGATGCCACTGCTGGTGGAGATTAATTTCCCTGAGGGTATCACCAGCCCAGTAGTCAGCACTTTTTATGTGCTGACATGAATTATCATTGATATGGTTATATTTATGAATTATATGTTTACAAAATTTAGAATTTTTGAAATACTAAGGCTTTTCTACCTCAGACATAGATTACCTTAGCTGGATTTGGCAAAACTTTTAGGTATTTTTGTCCTCAATGCTCTTCAACTTTATTCTTAATTTGGCTTTTTTTTTTCTTTTTTTTTCTTTTTTTTTAAAAACTTTTTTGGATTCGAGACACACTGATGAGTCTTTTGTAGACGAAGCGCGCGTCTGGTGTATATACAAAATTTAGTCCTGGTATCTATGATGAATTTATTTATAGTTAGATAATATGTATAAGCTTTCATGTATAATTGTGCCAGATGTATTTGTTTGTGCATTAAAGTCTTTTTAAGCTTTCAAGGATACTTTGGAAGGACAAAGAAAGTTTTGGGTGTACATGTACTATACAGTCTCTTTTTTTTTTTTTTTTTTTGGGGGGGGGGATGTTTTGTAATATTTTAATCCTTAGAACCATGTTATTTTAAGAACATGTGATTCAAAATACATCCGCTATACATATTTTTGAATAAAGTTCCCGCAGAGAAACTGTTTACCATTCTAGAGTTTTAAATGGGTGTATATACTATAGTGCATAATTGTTACAAACATTTTTACTTTTTAGATTGATGATGGAAAAGATTTTAGCCCCTTTAGACTCCCTTACTTTTTTCTATTTTTTAGATGAATCTTTTTGATTTTTGTTTTAATTGATAAATTGTAATCCGATCTTGTTGTATTGATCATTGTTGATTGTTTTCATGAATATTTTACCATTTCCTAGACAAAAAATGAAGTGTAGTTTCACCAAGTATGATTCATGTCAATCAAATCTTTGAAACATAAACCATGGTTATGAAGTTAAATGATTAGATCAATAATATTGTGTAATACTGTTATAGTTTGTCATCCTGATTTACCAAATGGAGAGACATGTAAAAATTGTAGTTATGTGTGATTGCTTGATGGAACATGTAATCTCTGGATGTATTGATTAAATTATTTGAAATTTCAAGTTTGCACCAAGGTAATTTATAATTATGGATATTATGCTTTATCTAATTGCTTTGGGGAAAATGCCTAGATTAATGACATAAAGAATTTTCTTACAGGATGACTGAAAAGATGTGTAGTCAAGCAAGAGTTATGGATGTTAGAAAACTGACAAAAGAAATTAGTCTATTTTTTATAATAATGTTTATCAGAAATTAACTCACAAATTGAGGACAAAAATATAAAGCCTTTTCAGAGTCTGATCAGAAAAAAAAAGAAGAAATATTTGATGGTCTCCCATGAACTCATATAACTTTACCCTTATGATTGATTGCTTGGTGTTTAACACCTCTTTCAGCACTATTGTGCTATTTCATTGTGGTCAGATTTTTTGGTGGAGGAAACTTTTCCTTTGACTGACTAACCCAGACAGACTGTTGGTAGGAAAACTGACAATCCTTGTCAATTGATATTTAGAGTAGAGCAGTAGTTAAACTACTTAGACCACTACACCACTGAGACCTATTTCCCTAATGATACCAGAAATGAATTTTCTATAGTTTAATTGTCTAGCCTGCAACTTTTGTTGCAGAAAGCTCAACATAGGGATAGTGATGCAGAGTGACTGCAGTGTTAGTGAACCTTAAAAGTTTAATATTTCAGAAGGTACATGTAGGTGACCTAGATCTTTCATACTTTGCATATAGATGCCTTATGTTATGAAGTTTCCGTCTGTCATATCATATGTCCATTGTCCTTGACCTCATTTTCATGGTTCAGTGGCTACTTGAAAATAAAAGTAAAGATTTTTAGATGGGTAATAGGATAACTATATTTGGTATGTGCGTACCTTGCAAGATCGTCATGCCCGTCAAACAGTTTTCACTTGACCTCAACCTAATTTCATGAATGATCAGTTAACAAGGTTAAGTTTTCATTGTTAAGTCCATATCACAGATACTATAGGCAATAGGTCTACTATATTTGTTGTATGGAATGACTGTAAGGTGTACATGTCCATCTGACAGGTGTCATCTGACCTTGACCTCATTTTCATGGTTCAGTGATTAAAGTTAAGTTTTTGTGTTTTGGTTTGTTCTAATACTGTATGCAATGGGTCAACTACATTTGGTGTTAAACACATTTTATGATGTACATGTCAATCTAGCATGTTTTATTTAACCTTGACCTCATTTTGACAGTTCATTGCTCAATGTTAAATTATAGGTTTTTGGTCTGTTTATCTAATATTAATAGCAATTGGTCAACTAAATTTGGTGTATGGAATGACTGTAAGGTGTACATGTCTGCCTGGCTGTGTTCATCTGACCTTGGACTCATTTTCATGGTTCATTGATCAATGTTTAATTTTCCTGGTTCAGTTTGTTTCTTTGTTGTGCAATGGTTCAACTATATTTAAAGCATATTTGGTGTATGGAATGATTGTAAGGTGTACATGTATTTCCAGTTTGGTTTATCTGACCTTGACCTCATTTTCGTGGATCAAGTTAAATTGATGTGATGATTGTTGGAAAATATTATATTTACTGTTAGGACTGTCAACATAATATCAATGGTTAAGAAAGAAGACGAGACATTACAACATGTGCGCTCTTGTTACAAAATTAGCAGCAAAAGATGCTCTTCAAAATCCTGTCATTGCTTTGTTGGTTGTTACTTGTATCAAACTAGTTAAAAATAAAAATGGTGCATCTCTTTGAGTTATCAGTGACATGAAACCTCTTGAATTATTACAAATTTTAAATGGCACGATTTTTTTTCTAATTTCAGAGTATAATGATAGCCATTGGTGTAGCTATTATTACATTCCTGGTAGTTTTATTCTTTGGAGTATGGAAACTGAGGACAAAAGGTTGGTTTATATTACAGAATATCTGTTAACAGCTTAATTTATTTAGAAGTTGGAATTGCATTACTGAAGAAGATAAATTAATAACATGACTATTTAAAGATGCTACAATCCATTGATGAGGTTAAGTAATGTCTTATTTTTATCTGCAGTTTTGCCAAGCCGGACTGGGATGCCGAGAAAACCTAGATTTAGAAAAAGAGATAAGATGCTGTTTTATGGAAGGAGAATGTTGAGAAAGGTATAGAATAAATATACTTTGATTAAATTGCCCTCACAGAGGGTGCTGCATAATTTAAGCCTTTCAAGCGGCTCACCCATCATGCATGGCTTATTTATGTAAAGCTTTTACTCTCTGACTTTGACTACATGTCAACTAAACAAATCCTGTAACAGATTATTTTTGTTTTTTGTAATTTATAGACAATTACCGGTAATCTTTTTTCTAAATTTATTATCCCAAATCTTATTTGCTAATGTCTTTTAAAAAAAATGTGTTTTGTGAAAAGGATTATTATATTAATGCATTACATTTGATCAGCTTTCTGTTTGGTTAGGCTGAATTTTTAAACTGATTTTTTTGAAGAATAGAATTCATCCTTTAAAAAAATAAAATATTTAATTTTAAGCTTCATATATATAAAAGTTTTTTGTTGTATAGGGAACTCCTTTCCCTTTCTTGTCTTAGTTATTTTATCTTTTTAAGTTGCTTTTTCCTGTGAGATCATATAACCTAGATAACATATAATATAAACAAATGTTTTAGTTGTATAAAGAGGTTTACTGATGAAAAAAACCAACATTTATTTATCTGTAATTTATATGGAATAAGAAGATGTCTTATAATTGCCAATGAGACAACACTCTACCTGAGACCAGATAGCCTTCAACAATGAGAAAAACATTTTGTGTTTTCCATAGCAAAACTTATTACAAATATTTGAAGTGGGAATGGAGGTGTATGGACTAAGAAAAGCTTTGCTAATAGCATTCCTTGCTTATCTCTCATCATTGATGTTATATTGTTTGTTTATAACAGGGCAGCTTAGTAGCAACAGAAGTGGCCGGTTTGGCAAGTTTAATTCTGTGTTTTTCTGTATAGATTGCCACTGTCACATTATTCATTTTCTTAGATTTAATACACTGGATTGTTTCTACTCACTGACTACTTATTATCTTTCTGTGTGCTACTCATACTCTTTGTATAGTTTAGTTATTTCTAGTATTGAAAATAATAACCTGGATTTTATAGGTTGGATGAAAAAAGAATTTTGCATGTAAATCTGTTTATAGATAAATATACATGTATAAACTTTATCTAGTAATATATAGTCTGAAAAACATAATCCAATGTCATAACAGTTGACAGGAGAAAGTTTATGGATAAGATAAAAACAAAGTTTTCAATAATTGAAATACTTTTGCAAATAATTTAAGATCTTTATGATGTAGCTACAATGAATAAAAAAAATGTCAGAAATACCGGTGCAACAGACAAATAAACAACTTTCAGGAACTAAAGATAAACAAAATGAGGTCATCATTTGCCTCTAAACAATGAGTAGATAATGGCAGGTAACAATTTAATTGTGCTCATCAGATCTCAGAAAAAGTTCTTTACATATTAACATTGCTTTATATTTTACAAGATTTAAAGTGGATAACAAAACTAACTTACCTTTTATGTATCACAGTTTTGAATTGAATTTCAATGGTATGAACATCCCAACTCCTTTTACTTACCCTTCAAAAGATAACATTGACTTTTTTGGTCATAAATGGAAAAAAAATCCGATCAAACAGATTCCACATGCACCTTGTGAGTTGTGATTAACATGAGTGAGTTATCCTCCTTGTTTTACCAGTAAATTTAAATAAAAAAGAGTAAACAACAGGAAAGTGTGAAAAGAAAGCTTACACCAGTTTTTTGCTTTGCTAACTTTAAAAAAACCTTATACCAATGGTTAATATCAACAATATCTTAGACAAATTCTAAAATGGTGGATGTCCTTTGGAAATATAAAATATGTGCAATACGGGGGACATTAGAACTCTGTTCTTCTATTTTTTGCCTTAATTTTCACTGCAATTAGAAACAAAAAAATGTAAATAGAAGGGCAGTTTACCTTGTACAAGGAAGGAAAGATATGCCATCTGTTTTAGTTATATAAATATTAATTAAAATGTTTTGTAGTAACTTTTCAAAGTAAAAATTAGAAATCTTTTTTAATATGCATCTATCGAGACTATCGAAGGAACAACCAATTTCTTTTTGAAACAGTTGCAGTGCAATCTTATGTTTCCAAATCATTAGATAGAATGTATCTAACGGGGTCAATTCATATTAAATCATTTAAAAGAATTACAATAAAATTGAGGGTACCAGAGTTAACTTTTGAGTATTATGTTAATCGGTTAATCAGATAATCTTATTTATGCAAGACTTTTAAATTACATGCATAAGTATTATAAGTAGTTGATATACTAGGAAGGTTAAGTTTGTGATTCTGCTTAGCTTAAAAATTTAAGCTTGGTATGGTTCATCTATTGCTTAATTTTTAAAACATTTTGGTATTTAATATGAATTACTAGTTTGATGTTCATCTTTTTAGATTTTTATACCCCATTTATGGGCATTATGTTTTCTGGACTGTGCATCCGTTCGTCTGTCACACTTCAGGTTAAAGTTTTGAGTCAAGGTAGTTTTTAATGAAGTTGAAGTCCAATCAACTTAAAACTTAAAACTTAGTAAACATGTTCCCTATGATATGATCTTTCTAATTTTAATGCATAATTATATTTTTTACCCATTTTTACGGTCCATTGAACATGGAAAATGATAGCGCGAGTGGGGCATCCGTGTACTTTGGACACATTCTTGTTGTTAGGTATGTTAAGTTCACCTGAACTAACGATGTTGTCATCCATCAACTTTTACAAAAGTCTTCTCCTCAGTACTTACTAGGTCACATTCAACCAAACTTTGCCTCAATCATCATACTGTAGGGGTATTTAGTTTTAAAAATGTGTCTGATGACCCCTACTCTCATTCCCCCCCTTTTGCCAACCAAGATGGCCAAAATGTTTAAAGAATGAGCATAGAGGTTAAATGAAAATCTATTATTTTGAAAACCACTATGAATACAGCAAATCTAAAAGGGTCAAAATATGTAGATATAAAAAGATGTGGTACTAGCGCCAGTGAGATAACTCTATATCCAAGAAACAGTTTGTAAAAGTAAACCATTATAGATCAAAGTATTGCTATCAACCAGAGCCTTGGCTCACACTGAAGAGCAAGCTATTAAGGGCCTCAAGTGACTAATGCAAAACCATTCAAACAGGGAAATCAGGTTTAATCTATACAAAATTACAAGAAACACTTATGAACCACATCAACAAATGACAACCCCTGAACTACAGCTTTCTGACTTAGGACAGGTGCAAACAAATGCAGCAGCTTTAAACGCTTTAACCTTCACCCTAACCTGAAACAGTATTGAAACATCACAACATAGAAAAAAAAACCACTATAACATATCAATTGAAATGGCTTAACTCAATCAAAAGAAATATTAACAAAAAATAATTTAATTTTGGATGTAAGGCGTCTTCTGATTGGCTGACGTTATTTTGTTATGAGCCCATAGACATAATTTAGTCATGTGACCGTGATGTCATCAACGTTTTTTCATGGTTTTCTACGGTTTAAAATGGATTTTAGAATTAAATTATAAGAAATGACTGTAATATTTTTTCTGTCTATTCGAAATAACATAAAAAATGTGGTGCACACTGTTAAATAATCCGCTACTCGCGTTATTCAGTGTGCACCAAATTTTTTATGTTATTTCTTCATATACAGAAAAAATATAACAGTCATTCCTTAAATAAACATACACTGGACGAATAAATTTGATCTATGACACAATGTAAATACAAAATTAATATAAAAAAGGGGTGAGATGTAAAACAATATCAGAAGAATGTTTAGAATGTTGAGTTTTACCGATTGTTCATAACAACTAAATTGTCTGAATACTTCTAAAGCCCCAGTCCCACTAGAGCACCACGCTCACCGTGATCTAAAATAAATTCAGATAGTGGTGAGGTCGCAGTATGAGCAGCATGAAAATGTAAATTTCCATTGCTTTCACGATGCTACTACGTCCTCAGACCGCTTCTACAATGATCCCTCTACGATTATACAACATTTTCACCGCGCTTATTCTGCGACCTCAATATGCTTATCAAGATCTTTCTATGCTCATCACGTTCTCACTACGACCATTCCACGATTTATCCGATTGCAACACTATCTTACCACCTTTCTACTGCGCTTATAGCACGTTCTTACCACGATTATACTACGTTCATACTGCGATCTTACTACATTCTCAGCAAAAACGTCAACATCGTGTTCCATATCAATACAGTTCCATTCCTTCTGTTTCTGATTAATACGTAGATTTCTCTGAAACAAAACAGTCATGCCTCCAAAATCTACTAGAACACGTGGGCGTGGTGGTAAGGGTTGATGTAGAGGCAAAGGGAGTTCTGATAGTAACGAATCCTGATCCAGCAGAGATGACGGACCGATCAATGCAACCTAAATTACAACCTATTGCTGGTTCATCCAGCTCAAATGACAATATTTTAGTGAACGATAGCAGAGATGACACACATGTGTCAATATTAGTAGATATAGGAAGATGTGGTATGAGTCAATGAGACAACTCTCCATCCAAGTAACAATTTATAAAAGTAAACCATTCTAGGTTCAACACGGAACATTAGCTCACATCGAACAGCAAACTATAAAGGGTCCTAAACTTACTAGTGTAATACCATTCAAACGGGAAACCCAACGGTCTAATCTATATAAAAACGAGAAGCATGGTTGGGAAAATGGACAAGAAGTCCTTATTACAAACAGACAAACAAAACCTTGAGTGATTTCATATATTTTATGTGAAAATGACAATAAGAATGAAACGTAGTAGTATGAACGTAGTGAAGTCGTAAGAGGAGCGTGATGAGGACGGCAAGGGCGTGCTAGAATTGTACTGTGGTCTTGAACAGCGTGGTGTAAACGTGGTATGGTCGTAGTGGAAGCGTAGTTGGGTCGCGTTGAGAATGTGATGGTCATAGTGAGGTCGTAATAATGTCTCTGTGAGATCGTAGCGCAGTCTCTCCGAATAGAATCACGCTTTCGCTACGCTATTGCTACAATGGCACAGCGACCATTGCGATCTTTCCACGACCTTAGTGCGCTCTCACTACGCTTCTACTCCGACCTGTTTTTATCACGACCGCACCACGATTGTTTTGAACATGTTCAAAGTTGGCCACGCTCATCACGATTTTGAAGACCTCAACACGACCATGCTACGACCTTACTGCGATCTACACGATCGTACTACGATCATCAAAATTTGCATTTTTTTGGCAGATCGTAGTGCGATCGTGGCCTAGTGGGACTGGGGTATAATAGGAGTAATGGCCTTAAATGACAAATTTTACTATTGTTTTCTCCATTTTTGTCTATTACCTTGAAAAGTATCAGCTTTAAACAGCAAAAATGATCATTAAGACAAGATCTATTAATAAATTAACAAAGTGTCATTGTTTTCAATAGAGGGATAGAAACTTTAAACAGCAAAAGTGATTAGCAAAACAAAGTCCAATTCTCCAGTCGGCAGTCGAATGGTTATTAAAGTTGTTGCTTTTTAATTTTTGCATTTCATAATTCATAAAACCAAGTTTTTCTGGTTAAAAAATAAAATCTGATTTCTTTTACAGGTTAAAAGTTTTACCAAAAACACAGTTGGTTCTTTGCCACAAGGAAGAGGAAAGATAAAGAATAAACAACTTGTTTTAAAACTGGCAAGAAAGTAGGTTTAAATCTAATTATATATAAATGGCTTATATTTTGACAATTGTATTTCATTTCAGGTATATAAATAGGTTCTACCATTGCATAACACTTGACTATATCTTGAAAACTATAATATATAGATAGACACTTTAAATAGCTAAAGTGATAGGCAAGACAAGATCTACAAATAAATCAACATGGATGAAATTGTCAGGCGACTCAATATATGGTTCTTCATCAAATTATGAAAACAAACCTCATGCAAATTATGGCAAAAAAAAAACCAATAAAACTTCAGACATTTCTACATCTTATGGTATCTATTATCTTATCAAAGATATTCATTAAGTTACTTGATTTTACTGGTTAGTCGAAATGATAGGACATTTTTTTAGTGGAACTCACTTTTGTCCTATGACTTTATTTGTCACATATTATAATAGATGTTTTAAGTACAAGCTAAGTTTACATAATTCATTATAACTATGTAAATATAATTTTGTTTGTAGGCTATTACAAATGAGAAGACATTCAGCTTTACCCCAACTGAGACATAAAGAACCACCACAGTCTTTCTTAGAAACAGATTCATCTGAGATTGAGGAATCTGACCACAGACTACCTCCAGAAGTTTTATATATGCTCAGAAGCACAAGGTAAATACCTTTAATTCAAAGAGTAAAATGCCAATACTAAAAAAAATCATTATAATACTATTTTATTTTATAGCTTACATATTTCATTTAGTGTGGAGATTTATTTAAACACATACAGTTATTATCACCAGCACATGAAACATGATGTTGAGATGTTAAAATATACAACTAAACTATACTCAACAGCAATAAGTCATCCTAACCATCATTGAAATGTACAAAAAGTATATATTTTTTTGTCATTTTGTCCAAACTGACAACGTCAAAGGCGTATGAACGAAAAAATATTGATTTACTGATAGCAATACAGAAACATATCTGCCATTTAGGAGATAACTGTATTGAATTTTAAGCTCCGACGGTATCAATTTGGGATTTGATGGTCGCAAATTAAGTTTACTGGCGACCCGTTAGCGGAGACAGTAAACGGGTATTTGCGATCATCAAATCCCCAATTGATGCCGTCGGAGCTTAAAATACAATATTGTTATCTCCATTCTAATGAAACTGACAGAAAACAACGTTAAAACATGTATTTAAAATTTGTCATATACTGTGCTTGCGTGTACGTCCCATAGCATCAATTGTCAATTGATGCCATGTAAATAAGTGATGTTATCCAATCAAAATGAACGTTAGAAACGTTGTTGCATTAGAATTCTGAATACAACTCAATCGCAAAACTAATAGAAGAAGGAAAATTGAACCAAGGGAATGGAAAATATTGTGATACATTAAAACCAAGTTGATAGTTTTCTCTACAGGTTATTAGTTTTTTGTCATAAAAAAGGTTTCAATGACTAAATTAAAGATTATACAATACATGTAAAACTAAAGCAAAACAGATCTAATTGACTAATCAAAAGATATATTTTTTTAGGATGACAATGACTATTTTCTCTCTGAATATTTAACTTTAGCCCTTCATAGGTTAAATAATCAGATACAGGCCCTAATATCACTATGCAGGTTTGTTACATAGTTTTCTAAGGAGTTCTTTTTGTCCACAGTAAAAATAGTTGTTTGAATACATTTTTTTGAAATTTATTATACATTTTATTGCATTAGAAGCTACACATTTCTTCAAGCTTAAGGTAGCACAATACAAAGATTTTTTCACTCCCAATCAAACAACTTTAAACTGATGTAATTCATTTCATCCTTCTTTATATTTTATAAATAAGGTACCAAAAGAAAGAAGAAAGATTAATCTTTCAAATTGTGATAAATTTATTATGACATGATTATTACATAATTAATTATTATGTAATTAGTTGCTATATTGTGATGTCCACACTTGAATGAATTTAGCGTCTTTGTTCTTCATAGCATCCCAAAATATTTTGTAGATTCTTGTACAACACAGCTTGACCTCCAAAACTGTGTCTCAGATTTCCAAAAACATCAATAGAACCATACCTGCCAACTGTCACTATTTGTGGGGGATTTCCCCCATGGAGGCTCCCAAATTGAAATTTTTAAAGAGCAATTATGTCCACAATTTTAACAAAACAATTAATTTTACAATGAATTGAGGCTAATAAAAGTATGAAGAAGCCAAAAAACAACATTGCACTGAATTTGAAGGCCCCCTTGAAGGTTTTTTAGAAATATGGCAGCCATCTTGCACGCAAAACCCCCATGGGCATTTTGAAAACTTGGCAGGTATGTTCTAAGAACAAATTTTATACCCAATTGAATTTAGTGGTCTCTTATGAATTGATGTTGCAAACTTCATTGAAGATTTATGAGAGAATGAAATACAATAGGAAAAATCTGAGACACAGTTTTGAAGGTCAAACTGTTCAAACTGTGTTGTGCAAGAATCTATAAAATATTTTGGGATGCTATGAATACAAAGAAGTTAAATTCATTCAAGTATGGACATCACAATATGGCAACTAATTACATAACAATTAATTATGTAATACATTTAATTATGTTATAATGAAATTATCACAATTTGAAAGATTAATCCTTCTTCTTTCTTTTGGTACCTCATTTATAAAATTTAAAGAAAGATGAGTGGAGTAACATCAGTTTAAAGATGTCTGATTGGGGATGAAAAATCTTTGTGTTGTGCTACCTTAAAGGAACAGAACTTGCTTAAATTCATTTCCAAACCTTTTTTTAGCTAGCTAAGCATTATTGGTTTTGCTTATTGTTGAAGGCTATATGGTGAAATATAGTTGCTAACATTCTCTTTATTTAGTATCTGGTTGGCATTTGTCTCATTGACAATCACACCACATCTTCTTATATTTACATAAACACTTATTTTAATGTAGCATTTTGTTCTTTTTCATCTAAGTATGATTGACAAAATGAAAATAGCAGACCTCCTTTTATAACTGATACTGAAATTATGTTATGGTTATTCATATCTTGTTGTATATTACTATATTTGTAGAGTGTTTGGACATTTTGAAAAGCCGTTATTCCTGGAGTTGGTGAAACACATGGAAACAAAGAACATATCAGCTGGGTCTTATTTATTTAGGATTGGGGACCAAGATGATAGTATTTATGTTGTACAGAGTGGAAAGCTCAAAGTTACAATCAAAGAACAGGTAAAAATATAAATGATAAAAAATATGATTTCTCTGTGCACCATAAACCTCGTAAAGTATTTCTTTCTGAAATGTCAACATTTGCTAGTAGTATGCTCTCTGGTGGATATGTGTCTCATAAGGAATGTCTCTTTATTAATATTTGACCAAAGTTTTAAATTAGCAATATATTGTTTTCATTCTCAGTTTAATATTTTAATACGTTGAAAAATTGGGCCAAAAAGGTGATTATCTCACCCTATCCTTTTCATGAAAATTGGTCATATATATACTCCCAGTAATGCAGTTATATTGTAGTTATTTGAGGAAAAAGAACAATTATAATTTTATGCCCCATTTATGGGCATTAAGTTTTCTGGTCTGTGCATACATCTGTTTGTTCGTCCGTTCGTCAGTTCGTCCGTCTGTCCCACTCCAGGTTAAAGTTTTTGGTTGAGGTAGTTTTTGATGAACAACTTGAAACTTAGTACACATTTCTCTATGATATGAACTTCCTTATGTTAATGCCAAATTAGAGATTTTACCCCATTTTCACAGTCCACTGAACATAGAAAGTGATAGTGCGTATGGGTTATCACATTCTTGTTTTATATTATGTTCTAACAATTATAGAAACGGTTGGAAGAGAAATTGAAATCAGGTAGAATTTAAAAGTCTTTATTAAGAATTTAAACGATTTGGTAGATGACTAAATGAATGGTAGATGTTATGAATTTGATTTAATTGTTCAATGATTTATTTGACAGGACAGTACAGAATGTCTGGTGAAATATGTAACAACAGGAGAAAGTCTTCATAGTCTACTTAGTATACTGGATGTCTTAACGGTAAGTAGCTTGTAAACTGGTCATTTAAATGGTTCTAGTGGTAATAGAAAACAAAAATCTTTTTGTTATTTTTTTTGTTTGTATCAGAATTTATTAATTTATAAATAAAAAAGAAAATGTGGTATGATTGCCTATGAGACAACTCTCCAGAAGAGACCAAATGGCACAGAAATTATCTACTATAGGTCACTGTAGGACCTTCAACAATGAACATAGCCCACACCGCATAGATAGCTATACAAGGCGCCGAAATGACAAATGTAAAACAATTCAAACGAGAAAACTAACGGCCCAATTTATGTACAAAAAAAGTCTATTGAAGGTTCAGTTTATTTCTAAGTAAGAGATAATGATTTTATAATTATTTGCAGTGGGAACTTTTCATGATTTAGTCTTTTAGTGCTGACATGACATTTAGCAAACATAAATTAATCAATCATTTGTAACAAATAATGTTAGTTTTATTTGATAAAAAAAACCAGAAGGTTTTTCACTAATTATCATTTGGTTCTTCCATCAATGACCAATCTTATTCATAGGATAATAAAATTATTATTTTCTCTTCCAGATGAAATTCATGAAAAATATATAATTATCCAATGTAGTATATTTTGTCTTTTGAAATTCATGACTTTTTTTTAATATTTTATATAGGGACATGTACGGCCATATAAAACAGTCAGTGCCAAAGCTGCAGTAGACACAGTTGTCCTCAGGTAATCAGTCAGTGAAAGTGTAAAAAAGAAATTTTAGATCATGAAATTTCATACGAGTTGAACATTTTTTGATGTAGCATGATAAATATCTAGTTATTTTGTCATTTTTTAAAGTAAAATAAATTGATAAAAAAAATTACTTCAAAATATACACAATTTTAGTAATATATTTTAAAGATACACCATTTTACTTATATTTCAGCAAAAAATTCTATTGAAGAATTAAAAAAAATTAACCCTCCCATAGCTTAGGTCAGAAATATCTGTGCCAGGTCTTTAAATCTGACAAAAGATGAAATAAAAATCTTCTTTGTATTTTAAGCATATTTGCTTTGTTTCTGAATACTTTTGAGGTATTGAGAGCTGGTTCTATCCTATCACTGAATCTGGCAATTGTGTGTAGAACATTACTTTATATGACAGTAACAATTAACTTGCTTTTAAAATGTATTTGTTTAATTTTCTTTTGTTGACATGCTTCAGTGATATCATCTTGAGCACAGCATAAACCTTTCTTTGCATTTCTTATGATAATTTAGTCATTTGATGATTATTAACTACTGAAGAACTGCTTTTCAATAGATAAATGAAACTTGATATTCAAAAACGGCTACTAAAGAGTTGATGTAGTTTTTCATTCATTGCAACGTCATAGAAATATCTCATACATATAATTCTTGATAGATTTTTACAAACTATTATCAAATATTTATCTAAAAGTTTCCCTTTTCAGACTACCAGCATTAGCATTTCAGTCCTTGTTTGAAAGATTCCCAGAATCTCTAGTCAGGGTAGTTCAGGTAAATTCAGAACTATATAATCTATAGTCAAGGTAGTTTATAATTGTATAATCTATAGCCAATGTAGTTCAGTTCTGTTCGGTGTTACAGAATCTATATTCAAGGAAGTTCAGTTAAGTTCAGAGTTATATAATCTATATTCAAGAAAGTTCAGTTAAGTTCAGAGTTATATAATCTATATTCAAGGAAATTCAGTTAAGTTCAGAGTTATATAATCTATATTCAAGGAAGTTCAGTTAAGTTCAGAGTTATATAATCTATATTCAAGGAAGTTCAGTTAAGTTCAGAGTTATATAATCTATATTCAAGGAAGTTCAGTTAAGTTCAGAGTTATATAATCTATATTCAAGGAAGTTCAGTTAAGTTCAGAGTTATACAATCTAAGGAACAGTATTTTAAATGTTGTTTTTTATCCTAAGAAAGTGACAGAGAAGCCTTCAACATAGAACAAAAGTTATAGATTTAAAACTGTGTTGCAATGCATGGAACTATCATTTTTTTTAGGTTTAAAGCTGACATGTTTGGTATTGAATATGTTTTATTGTTACATATTATTTTAGTTTGTTCTTATAGTATTTTAAATGAATGTATTTTTCAGTAAGAAATTTCTATGATATCTTTTGTTAATTAATTATACCCCCGCTTTGAAAAAAAGGGGGGTATACTGTTTTACCTCTGTCTGTCCTTCCGTCAGTCCGTCCGTCCCATGAATATTTTTCGTCACATTTTTCTCAGGAACTACACTACCAGGATTTCTGAAATTTGGTTTCAGGCTTGATATAAGTCAGCTATACTGTGTGATGCGTTTTCAGATTTATCACTCGACAACTTCCTGTTTATCGAACACTTGTATCATTTTTACACCTGATAGCCAAGTTGAAAAATTTTCGTCACATTTTTCTCAGGAACTGCACTACCAGGATTTCTGATATTTGGTTTCAGACTTGATATAAGTCAGCTATACCGTTTGATGCGTTTTCAGATTCATCACTCGACAACTTCCTGTTTACCGAACACTTATATTATTTTACACATGATAACCAAGTTGAAAATTTTTGTCACATTTTTCTCAGGAACTACAATACAAGGATTTCTGAAATTTGGTTTCAGGGTTTATATAAGTCTGCAATACTGTGTGATGCGTTTTCAGATTCATCACTCGACAACTTCCTGTTTACCGAACACTTGTATGATTTTACATATGATAGCCAAGTTGAAAATTTTTGTCACATTTTTCTCAGGAATTACTATACAAGGATTTCTGAAATTTGGTTTCAGGATTTATACAAGTCAGCTATACCGTGTAAAGATTTTCAGATTCATCACTCAACAACTTCCTGTTTACCGAACACTTGCATATTTTTACACTATTTAAATTATCCACTTGCGGCGGGGGTATCATCAGTGAGCAGTAGCTCACAGTTTCACCTGTTAATTTAATTTTAAGATATTTATTTTTTCAGATTATCATGATTAGATTACAGAGGGTAACATTTACAGCATTACATAATTACCTTGGTCTCAGTTCAGAATTACTTAAATCAGTAAGTTATCAGTAAATACCTGACTACTTAGATCTTAGTCCAGCATTTCAAGTCAGTTATCTATAATTACAATAAATTTAGAATAGAATTTATTTGATCAAAGAAAGGGTTAAAATAAAAAAATATATATATTTCAGTTCTGCAGAATTACTGAAAGAGAATTTTTCAGTAGCTGCTGTAGATATATGGAAAAGGGACATATGGTATGATAGCCAATGAGACAGCTATCAAACAAAGTTCAAATGAAGTGGTTGTAAGCAATTATAGGCAACATTACAGCCTTCAACAATGAGAAAAATCTATACTATAAAGTACATTTGACAATTTCCTACTTCTCACTTTGAAAAAATCATTCCATAAGATTAAGCTAATACATCTTCTTACACAACATTGACTATTATTTAGTTTGACATATATTTCATCACATCTCTCCTGTTTTTTGTCATTGTAGCAATCAGATACACCAAGGCTACTCTCAATATCCAGCATTAGTAACCCTAACAACTGGCCAACTAGTCCTCGTAAACACAGAGGAAGTTTAGACATGGAGAAGTCAGAGGGTATGAATACTTTACCTTTCAATAAAATATATAGATAATGCATATATGATTAATTTGGTTACTTGATAATGTGATTTTTGATTTTTGAAAATTTCTGATTTCTCAATTTTAACACCTATTATACGGCACTTTTTGATTATAGATCGTCTCAAGGGTGTTGAATGATAAACTTTTGACAAAAAAATAATATCATAAGGGTCATTAGAGATACAGTGTGTCTATATGCCTAACCATTAACACTTTATAAGTCAGGTGGTTTTGCTTTTCAGGCTATCATGATTTCAACTTTGTTTTCTTAAAAATGATGAAATAGGTAATGATCTTCAATCACTTAGTAAAGAGATTTATGAAAATGTACAATTCTCAGTTAATATTTGATTTTAGCTTCTAGAGCTCCTAAGTTTTTTATTGACAACTCAGCTGACAAACCAAGGTCAGATTTTGATATTGCTTGTGAGAGAGCAGGCGTAGAGAACGTAGGATCCTCTGAAATCGTAGATGATGGACAACCTACTCCAAAGCTTAAGATACCATCTGATACTGTTACTAAGAGTCATCATTCAGATACCAGTCAGGAAATAACTGATGATGTTATTTTACAGTTGGCAAAAAAAGATTTGGTTAACATTATCAAAATTCAGGTAAAATTAAGTTTAAAATTGAATTAAGAAAGAAAAAAAACATAGTTTCAAAGTTGTGTTAAAGACAGAGCGGTTTGTGATAAATTGTTGATATTCAATTCTAACATCTGTATTCTTTAAGAAGCCTTGATTGCAGAGTTGTCTCAGTAGTTTATCACTAGCCTGTCAATACTGAGGTTGTGAATTCAAGCCACACATTCACCATGTACACCAATCCTAATTGATAAAGTTAGGCAATTTCTTACAAAGGTCTATTATTCATTCTAGCCAATCTGGCTTCCTCCACTAATTAAGAACTGCCTGCCATGATCTGGCCAAAAGTGTTCAAAGTGGCTATTAACACCAACAATCAATCAGTCATTTATATACTTTATTTTTAACTTGGGTATTAAAAAAGTTTTGATATACTCAAGGGCATTCCAGCATGCTTGAACCAAAAGTTGCAACTATGAATTAAAACACAAAAAAATCAGGGGACAAAAAAAAATAAACCTCTATTGGGTACTATAAAGGTATTGAGTTCAAAAGTTTTATGTTTGCAGCCTTCATTGGACTTAGCTATAGATATTTACTGAATGTGCATCTTCTGCATTGAACTTATTTCTTATAAGGACAAAGTGCTTGTCTGGGTTGAATTTATTACTTAAAAGGACAAAGTGTCTTTCTTTGATGACCAACAGAATGGGTTTTGGTATGGCCTTATTATGAATTTGTCATGTGCAAAAATTGTCAATGTTAATTTTTGTGTTGAATAAGATAAAAAAAAAATGATTTTTTTTTTTATCATAGGACCAATCATTATTAGATGACAAGTTGAAAGTAAGAAGAATAAAGGGAGGACACTCAATAATAAGGCAGGGGGATCAGGTAAGATATTCACTGCTGAACAGTCATTGCGTTTGTACAGCAAGTCTGTTTATTAAAAGTAACGTAAAAATTATGCACAGATTTGATAAAGTTTACCATTTCTATTTATTTTGCTGCATCCAGGCAAAACAAGATTTTTCAATTTGCGATTCAAAACTATAACTATAGCAAAGTAAGATTATTCTAGGATTCATGAAAATTCCAACTTAGTAAAGGAAATGTAGATATAGTTGAAGGATGTGCATGGAATGAATAGTTCGGATAATTCTAAGAAATTGACTTAAGCTGTAATTTTTCATTTGTGTTTTACTTCCTTGTATTAATTGAAACCAACATGTGTGTATTGGATATCAATAGTATTAAAATGAAATGAGTTATCTGCTATAAAAATGATCAAAAAATATCTGAAGAGTCTCACTGCATAACTAAGATTACTTAGTTTATTATTGTAATCTGCCTGTTTAGAAGTACCTTACCTTGAAATTATGTCTCAGAAACAAAAATCATATGGTATTGAAGTACATACAAGACTGATTTATCCTTAGAAACAAGATATTTAATACATTTTTCATTACAGGATGCTAGTTTGATATTTGTTGTAACAGGATCTTTGAACGTTGTACAGCAGATGATTGGTGATGAAAAGAAAGAGGTATGATGCTAAATATAGCCATGATGACATGATTTTATTTTATTTACCTGCTTTATTTTAGGTAGACAGAACAGAATATTTTGAGTCTACTCAGTTTAAATTTACATGATTTTTATGACGTAAGATTTTCTAAGATGGTGAATTTTCTTACACATTACTACTCATTTATTTCTCTTATTTTAAAATGAGGTAAGAAAATGTTAACAAAGTTTAAATAACATGCTCTAAAAGTCCTATCTCACTTCAAGTTTGTGTGTAAGTTCAGTTTATGTTTTCTGTACTATAATTAACAACATTTCAAACACATTATACTTGGTTACAAAAAAGAATCATATTTTCAATGTTAAGGACACATCCTGGTAAGCAAGAAAGCTAAGATTGTTTTCATATATTTATCATTAATCTATGTCATTGAAACCAGAAGAATAGTCATCCATATAAATATTTTGAAATATTCTTACAGTGAGTTGACTATGGGTGTTACCGTTTACCTGTAGCTAAAGTTCAACCAGATTTAAACATTGACAATACCGGCGTTTTACGTTTCCGCAATAAATGGTACAATTTGTACATGTAACAAGGAACATGTCAAAAACAAATTGTTTTGAGTTATTTCCCATTAAAAGCCAATTTTCAGATATTAAAAAGTTTTTTTCCAACAATATACAAGAAATCTAAGCAGTCATAGTATTTGGCTATGAAAACATTGGGAGAGATCCGTTTGCGCCAAAAATGCGTCCTTTTGCGCCACAATTGTTTTTCTCCAATGCTACATTTGCGCCACCTGTTTTAAAATTATATGGTATCATTTGCGCCAAAAATAAAACATACGATTTCGCCAATTAGAAGAAAAATGACTTCCCTCCACTTTTATTTGGACTTGGAACCGTCAGTTTACACTACAAATGTTTCCTTTTCTAAAACATACTTTCTTCCTACTGCTGCTGCATGTGTACTTCCCCATTTAATGTATGTTGTGGCTTGTAACTTCACTTTATTGTCCAAAAAGACAAACATTGAAGAATGAACTGCATAAAACAGTTCATAATAATTCCTGTTGAATGCTTCTTCTCCACTACAGGTACTTCTTGCGGTAGATATAGTTTCAGCACTGTGTCATCAATAAATTTGGCTAAAACATAATTAGCAAAAGCTTCTATATTCTTCTCTTTTGGCATATCTTGTATTAAATATTCAACAAAGCAATAAGTTTTCTTTTCTCTCTGAACATGGACTGTAGATTAATGCAGCTTAAGTCATTTCTCTCCAGATGCTCATCTTCATGATGAAATATCTCCAAACATAATTATAATACCTTTTAAGCCAAAAATAAGAAAGAATATTTATCATTAATATTTGTGATCATAGATATATGTACAGGTAAATTGACGCAAATGAGTCCGAATATTGGTGCAATTGATACATTTGAAAAACAAAATTTGGCACAAATGATACCCATGATAAACAGTAATTGGCGCAAAAGGACTGCTGCCAAAACATTAAAGAGGTAATGTAGTGAATTAATGAATTATATGACATGCAATTAAATTCCCTTATAAAAACATATAGTCTTGATCAGCTTTCCTTCTTTTAAAATTTCAAATGACAGTAAAAAAATCTCTTTTTCCGTCTAAATGTTGTGTTTTTTGGCATTTGAATGATTTATTATTTCAGGGAAAACATCCATTTTCATAACAAAAAGACTAATAACAATGTTTATTTCTTTACCTGTTTTAGGATTCTCTAATAAAAAAAAACATGAGAAAAGGATTTTTTTTTATCAAATTCACAGTGTTTTGTTAATGTAAGAACATGAAATAAGTTTGTGTCTAGTTATCAAATATAAGTGGTCATATTCTAGCATTATTCATACCATATAAACTAGTTTAGACTGAATGCATATTATGTTATTCAACAAAGATAAAAATTAAAGCCTTGATGCCATATAAAAAAAATTATAAGTTTAAAAAAACAAACTATCTAAGTTATACTACAACAGTAACAATTAAACATGTGAAGTGATAGGATAAGAAATACTTCAGGAAAAAAGCATGCTGAAAGTTTTGGTTAGGTGAATAAAAAACTGTACAGGTAGCATCAATGTAGATTTAAATTTACCAAACCAACTGGTCAATTTAAATGTCCCTATTGTATTGTCAATGTTTCAATCTGTATGCACAATAGCTACAGGTAAATGGTAACACCCATAGTCAACTCACTGTAAACAGATCAACAAAAAATACTTTCCCAAGACTTCAAGATTATTTTTTTATAAAGGTTGAATATTTAATGTTCCTTCAAATGTAGGATTAGTATGACAAAACTTCTTAATTGTGTATTTACTTTGTTATAAGGCCTTTTCAATATTATTCCTAAAAAGTTCAAGTAGGATAAAAAAAAAACTTAGATTGTACTTTTTGGTTTGAAAACTCATAGGGTTAAAAAAACCCAGGTCTAATCATACTTTCTCCTTTGTCTTGATATTGACCCAATGATCTTTTGAACAGATCACTAAGAAACCTTAATATCATTCCCCTCCCCAGTACTAGCACTAAAGCATGAATTTATTTTTTGTTTTATCAAATGGACTTTTAAAATGGTTGCTCAATAGGCTCTTACATTTGCTTGAATTCAGTTTGTTTTGCCTCTTATTTTTTATGATTATCTGATATCTTTTCAGAATAGAAAAGTGAGTTGAAACATACTTTATCTGTATATATGTTAAACTCTTTCTTGGTAAACGTCACAATCCTGATTTCAAAAAAATATCTCAAGCCTAAACAACCCTATAGCAATCCTAGATAGTAGAGTCTTTCCCCTTATATCTGCACAAGTGTCTATTGTCTTTTAGATATTTGTGAGTTTCTGTTAGAAAATTAGTTATTTTCTGTTCGGAGATACTTTCATTTTTAACCGGATTTTTGTGACAAAAATGTCGGTTATTGATTTGGGGATGTACGGCGGGCGGGCGGTCGGGCAGTCGGGCGGGCGGGCGGGCGGGGGGGCGGGCGTCAATCAAATGTTGTCCGTGCATTAACTCATGAACCGTTCAACCAAAGCTTTTAAAATTTTAATATGTTATTACTGACAACTATTCGAAGGTCAAGTTCAATAATGGCGATTTTGACTTTTACCGTTCAGGAGTTATGGTTCTTGAAAGATTGAAAAATGGAGTTGTCCGTGCATTTACGCATGAACTGTTCTACCAAAGCTTCCCAAAGTTTAATATGTTGTTACTTATGAAAGAATGGAGGTCAAGTTCAATAATGACGAATTTGACTTTTACCGTTCAGGAGTTATGGTTCTTGAAAGATTGAAAAATGGAGTTTCCAGTCGTGTCCGTGCATTTATGCATGAACTGTTCTACCAAAGCTTCCAAAATTTTAATATGCTGTTACTGATGACAAAATGGAGGTCAAGTTCAATAATGACGATTTTGACTTTTACCGTTCAGGAGTTATGGTTCTTGAAAGATTGAAAAATGGTGTTTCCCGTCGTGTCCGTGCATTTTCTCATGAACCATTCAACCAAAGCTTTTGAAATTTTAATATGTTGTTACGGATGACAAAATAGAGGTCAAGTTCAATAATGACGATTTTGACTTTTACCGTTCAGGAGTTATGGTTCTTGAAAGATCGTAAAATGGCGTTTCCATTCAGGTTGTTGCATTTACTCATGAACCATTCAATCTAAGCTTTTCAAATTTTAATATGTTGATACTGATGACAAAATGGAGGTCAAATTTGATATTGACGATTTCACTTTCACCATTCATCAGTAATGGTTCTTGTGATATTGCCAGGACACAAATAAATGTTAATAAATCCGGTTTGCTGTCGTTGTGACAGCCTCTTGTCTTTAACTGACTGAGCATGGAACTTTTTGTTACAGTTTGATAAAAAATAATTACTTTTCAGGAAATTGTTTGCAACTTCTTGTTATTTTTAATGTCTTTAAAAGCTTTATTACATCTCAGATTAAAAATCCAGTGGGACATTCAGGACTTTCAAAGGTTGAAATTCGAAAAATGAATAAATTATTCCTATAATTCAATAAGCAAATTCAAAAACAAATTTATATCCATATTTATCTTTGTCCATTAATTGTAATCTTTTTGATAATGCAAGATTAGTTTTATAAACAATATTTGTAAGATTTTGATGATGTTTTAAGAATTTAGAAATCAGGATAATTATGTAACACAGCATGTATTTTGCCCTAACATCCAGATGGAAGAATGTTAAAAGGTTTTATTATGCCCCACCTACAATAGTAGAGGGGCATTATATTTTCTGGTCTGTGCGTCCGTCCTTTCGTTCGTTTGTCTGTTCTTCCGTCCGTCTGTCCTTTGTCTGTTTGTCCCCCTTCAGGTTAAAGTTTTTGGTCAAGGTAGTTTTTGATGAAGTTGAAGTCCAATCAACTTGAAACCCAGTACACATGCGCCCTATGATATGATATTTCTAATTTTAATGCCAAATTAGTGTTTTGACCCCAATTTCACGGTTCACTGAACATAGAAAATGATAGTGCATATTTCAGGTTAAAGTTTTTGGTCAAGGTAGTTTTTGATGAAGTTGAAGTTTAATCAACTTGAAACTTAGTATACCGTACATGTTCCCTGTGATATGATCTTTCTAATTTAAATGCCAAATTAGAGTTTTTATCCCAATTTCGCAGTCCACTAAACACAGAAAATGATAGTGTGAGTGGGGCATCCGTGAACTATGGACACATTCTTGTTTTACTAATGATATACTTCATTGCACTGTTCTTCTTTGCACAATATTCTTCTTTTGGTTCTCTGTGTAAAAATAATATCTGAAGAAATATGATTATGTAGAAAAGGAGGTGTTCTAAGCATCCTTTTTGGTCTTTAAAAAAATAATTATTGCTAAATTATGTGATCTTTGCAAAAAAATATCAGTTAGTTTGTGTAATTTTAAAACGAAAAGGTCTACTAAATATGGTATATACTTACCATTTACGAAATAAAAGATATCTTACAAAATCTACAACCAGATATATATTTATATATATATATATGAGGTGTTGTTCCTATAAAGAAACTTTGTGGTAAATAAGTTAGTTTTAAACTTGAAAATGTATTTTCTTCTCTGTGTATCCAAAAACATTTAGAAGTTTAGAAGACCAAAATCTATGTGTTTTCAGAAGAGGGAAGAAGTGCTTTTTCTATGTGTCATAATTGCATTAATTTTGACATGATGGACCCTTAACAACTTGTTTGAAGATTTGTACATCATAATCTGAAAACAGTCGAAAGATAAGGCATTTAAGACTTTTGTTGCTTGAGAGGCAATTGAATTGTAGCCAGCTATAGCATTGATATTCATTTGCATTTCCCTTGAAAGAAAAAAATAGAGGATGTGGTATGTTTGCCAATGAGACAACTTTCCACTAGAGTCCACATGGCATAGAAGTTAACAACTATAGGTCACAGTACAGTCTTCAACAATGAACAAAACCCATGTGTAATGCATGTGCACAGAAAACTTTGTTTAATTTCAATTTGACGTTTAGTTTCAATTTGACTTTATTGAGTTATCAAAGAAAATATGTATTTATGTAACATCTATTGTATATGTTTCAGACACTGCTGTTTGTTGCTTTACCTGGAGAGATTGTTGGTTCCCTTGCTGTGCTGACTGGAGAACCCTCCTTCTTTACCATGCGTGCCAAAGTAGATACTATTGTAGTTACTATTTCTAAAGTAGAATTTTATAGGTAAGAAAAGTCCTTCTTTCAAAATTTGTCTTCTGGTACCCTTAACAAAGAACAAAAAAGTCAGTATATCATATAAAAGACTAGAAAAGTCATTGGTTTTAGAAGAATCAATAAATCTGATAACTTTCAGCTATTCATTCTTGAGAAAATACAGGTATACTTTAATGACTAGTACCTCTCCATTATTTACCTCCATTATGATTTTTTAATAGTTTTAAGCGTGTAGGTACCATAGATAATGAATATTAACAGCCATCAACAAAACAATAAGACAGATGGGTCAATATAACAAATGCACCTCAAAGTGTGGAGTTAAAAAATAGTGTGTTAAAAAAAATCTTTGTGCAGTGATATATTCAATTTTAACAAGTTACTGTCAGAGCTTAACCACTTGTTCTCATTATGACAGCAGAGGACCATAGAAAAAAGATGTAAAAACTATGGAGTTATTACATGTATGCAAAGAACAAAATTTACAGAGAATTTATAGTGTGAAATTAATTTTTTTCTCACTTGAGGCGGCAGTACAAAAGGCTTTTTAGGTTTGTTAAACTAAAGAAAAATGAAGCTCACTTCGTACCCAGAAAAAATAAAAGCCCATTAGGGAAAATGTCTCAACTTCAATGCTAACCATCATGGTTTATGGTACGGGTAGTGCATCTGAGGAAATGCTGGCTAGCACTTTGATCCATTTTTGTGTGGAAAAAGTCTTGACTACACACAAAAAAAAATAAAAAAAATTGAATGTTCATACGATTAACATCATTTTACTACTGTTGCTATTTTTCTGTACAAGAATAGATTTTATAGACTAAAGTTTAAAAGAAATAATCCACCATTTTCTACATAAGAAAATGCCTGTACCAAGTCCGGAATTTGACAGTTGTTATCCATTCGTTTGATGTGTTTGATTTGGGACTTTCCTTTTTAGCTCACCTGTCCCGAAGGGACAAGTGAGCTTATGCCATCACTTGGCGTCCGTCGTCGTCCGTCGTCTGTCGTCGTAAACTATTTCAAGAATCTTCTCCTCTGAAACTACTGGGCCAAATACTTTCAAACTTTAACTGAATGTTCCTTAGGGTATCTTATTTATAAATTGTATCCGAAGTTTTGATCTATCAACAAACATGGTCGCCATTGCTAAAAATAGAACATAGGGGTCAAATGCAGTTTTTGGCTTATAACTCAAAAACCAAAGCATTTAGAGCAAATCTGACAGGTGTAATATTGTTTATCAGGTCAAGATCTATCTGCCCTGAAATTTTCAGATGAATCAGACAACCTGTTGTTGGGTTGCTGCCCCTGAATTGGTAATTTTAAGGAAATTTTGCTGTTTTTGGTTATTATCTTGAATATTATTATAGATAGAGATAAACTGTAAACAGGAATAATGTTCAGCAAAGTAAGATTTACAAATTAGTCAACATGACGGAAATGGTCAGTTGACCCCTTTAGGAGTTATTGCCCTTTATAGTCAATTTTTAATCATTTTTTGTAAATCTTAGTAATCTTTTACTAAAATCTTCTCCTCTGAAACTACTGGGCCAAATACTTCCAAACTTTAACTGAATGTTCCTTAGGGTATCTAGTTTGTAAATTGTATCAGAAGTTGTGATCTATCAACAAACATGGTCGCCATTGCTAAAAATAGAACATAGGGGTCAAATGCAGTTTTTGGCTTATAACTCAAAAACCAAAGCATTTAGAACAAATCTGACATGGGATAATATTGTTTATCAGGTCAAGATCTATCTGCCCTGAAATTTTCAGATGAATCAGACAACCTGTTGTTGGGTTGCTGCCCCTGAATTGGTAATTTTAAGGAAATTTTGCTGTTTTTGGTTATTATCTTGAATATAATTATAGATAGAAATAAACTGTAAACAACAATAATGTTCAGCAAAGTAAGATCTTCAATTAAGTCAATTTGACCAAAATTGTCAATTGACCCCTTAAGGAGTTATTGCCCTTTAAAGACTTTTTTCACAATTTGTTCATCATGTTGACTTACTTTAAAAAATCTTCTCCTTTGAAACTGCTGTATCAATTTCAGCCAAACTTAGGCTAAATGAGTTTCAGAGTATCTAGTATAAATTTTATATTTTATTTCCTTGTATGTCGAGAAACATAGCTCCTATGGCTAAAATAGAACATAGGAGAAAATGATTATTTTTTTGGCTTTTGAAGAAAATAGGACGATCCAAAAAACATTTAAATAAATTGAAAAGCCAAAATAATCATTGATGAGAGATTTAACCAAAAGAATTAAGGTGAGCGATTCAGGCTCTTGAGAGCCTCTTGTTGAATTTCCTAGGAGTTCAGCATTTTTGTGATTTTACTTTTTATGATATGATTAATTACCTTATGATACCAAATCCATACACACAAAAAACGTGCTTTGGTTGCTGTTATAGTTATTTAAAAGGAGGCTCGCGGTATAAGATTTTCAGAAAAAAATTAAACATTTATTTTTCATTACAAATTTTATTAATTACCTTTAGTAGTTGTTACTTTATCATATGGTACAAAAATCATTCCAAAAAATCAATTTGTGTCGGCCCCAGGTGACTTTTAAAATGTAGATAGCATTGAAAAAGCTCCAAATTATCTCCCTATGGTGCAAAAATGCCATTTTTTGGCATTAAAATTGAAATATCTTTTTTAACTCATTGGTGACCTATATTTTTTATTGTTGTTTTTGAATAAGCTGTACATAAACTAAATAATTGTAAAATTTAAGCGATTTCTGTAATTAAGTTCTTTTTTTATTTCGATATTACCTCTATTTCTCCTATTATATATAGTTCAACAGAAAAAAAGGACATTTACAAAAATGTATGCTTCATTTGAATGCAGATTGTGATCGTAAATGAACGGTGACCCCAGTTTTTTATTTCATTTTTCTAATAGGTATAAGATAAAGTTCATTTATAGAAAAATATAGCGAAATCCTATATTAAATAAAAAAAATGATTTAGACCCGCGAGCCCCCTTAACAATGCTAAAACTTTCTTCAATTCATTGCACTCATACCACATCTTCTTATTTCTGTATACATTGTTAAATAAAGGCCTGTCTCATTTGTTAGACTTGTTTTTTGTATATTATTAGTATTATGAAAGAACAGCCTTCTGTAGTATTGAATGTAGCCCATACCACTGCTGTTAGACTTGGTTTTTGTCGAGCCTGCAACTTTTGTTGCAGAAAGCTCGACATAGGGATAGTGATCTGGCGGCGGCGGCGGCTACGGCGGCGGTGTTAGCTAACTTCTTAAAAGCTTTATATTTTAGAAGGTGGAAGAACTGGATGCTTCATACTTTGTATATAGATGCCTCATGTTACGAAGTTTCCGTCAGTCACATGTCCAATGTCCTTGACCTCATTTTCATGGTTCAGTGACCACTTGAAAAAAAAGTTCAAATTTTTTGTAATGTTGAATTCTCTCTTATTATAAGTAATAGGATAACTATATTTGATATGTGCGTACCTTGCAAGGTCCTCATGTCTGTCAGACAGTTTTCACTTGACCTCGACCTCATTTCATGGATCAGTGAACAAGGTTAAGTTTTGGTGGTCAAGTCCATATCTCAGATACTATAAGCAATAGGGCTAATATATTCGGTGTATGGAAGGACTGTAAGGTGTACATGTCCAACTGGCAGGTGTCATCTGACCTTGACCTCATTTTCATGGTTCAGTGGTTATAGTTAGATTTTTGTGTTTTGGTCTGTTATTCTCATACTATATGCAATAGGTCTACTATATTTGTTGTATGGAATGATTGTAAGGTGTACATGTCTAGCGGGCAGATGTCATGTGACCTTGACCTCATTTTCATGGTTCAGTGGTCAAAGTTAAGTTTTTGAGTTTTTGTCTTTTTATCTAATACTATATGCCATAGGTCAACTATATTTGGTGTATGGAAATATTTTATGATCTTTATGTCAGTCGCGCAGGTTTTATTTGACCGTGACCTCATTTTCACGGTTCATTGCACAGTGTTAAGTTTTTGTGTTTTGGTCTATTTTTCTTAAACAATAAGTAATAGGTCAACTATATATGTTGTATAGAAGCATTGTTAGCTGTACATGTCTGCCTGGCATGGTTCATCTGACCTTGACCTCATTTTCAAGGTTCATTGGTCTTTGTTTAGTTATCTTGGTTAATGTTAAGTTTATGGTACAGTTGTTATAAAGCTTAACTTTATACTTAGGACTATCAACATAATATCAATGATTAGTATAGAAGGCGAGACATTTCAGCGTGTGCACTCTTGTTGTATATTTTTTAGTATTATGAGGGAGCAACCTTCTGTAGTACTGAATGTAGCCCATACCACGGCTGTAAGAATTGCACCATTTGTCAGACAGATTGACTTTGCTTTAGACTGGATGATGATTGAAGCTGGAAAAGCATTATTCAGGTAGGTGAATTTATTTTAAATAGAAAATAATAATTATTGCTAATTTCATTTAATTGTTGTACTTGAATGTTGAATCCATAAGGAGATTTTATATTTTAAAAAAAGCTTGTCAGAATAGGTAACAGAAGAAACTTAGCAAAATGCAAGGATCAACATATATTAACAAAGGAATACTAGCAGTTACTGACATCCAAGCTTCAAACCTTAATTAAACTGATGGAATTATTATGTCTTCACTCTTCATCATATGAAAATCAAGCACAATCTCTCCCAATGGGGGTTTAGTATCATACCATCTTAAAATATATGAGTAGAACATAACCCGTATAATGCAAACAACTGGTTTTAGAATAAATGGTTTATTTCTGATGCAAAGACCCTATGAGTGAATTAATATTAATTCCAAAAAATGCAATAACCTTTGTTTTCTTGTTTGAATTGTTTTACATTTGTCCTTTTGGGGCTTTTTATAGCTGACAATGTGGTACAGAATTTGCTCATTGTTGAAGGCCATACAGTGACCTATAATTAGTTTACAGTGTCATTTGGTCTCTTGTGGAGAGTGTCTCATTGGCTATCACACCACATCTTCTTCTTTTTTTGACAACAGTATTGTAACTATATCTCTTCTGAATAAGTCTGTTGAAAGGTTTTGTTAGCTTTTTAGGTGAATGGCAACATTTTTGTACTTCGAATAGAATATTACCATAAAAAATTGGATTTTAAATACCTAAACATATAAGATGACTGCATGTTGATTTATATCTACAACTGATTTCCTTGTACCAATAATGAAATATAGTAAATGTGTTGATAAGGTTGCGATATTGAAAACCCTGGTGTAATAATTTGTTTTTAATATTTTTCAGTAAACTATAAATGAAGTATTATTAAGTCATAAATTACTAATAAATTTATTGAGCAATCAGATAGCCTGAAAAAGAGGTGTAATTATCATCGTCACTATAAACATTATTATTTTCACGTGACTTAATGGTAACTTGGTCTCCCTTTTGTAATTCTAATACCATGTTAATTGTTGCTTGAACATGTTGATTCCCTAATCCCCATCCTCCTGACATCTTCACATCATTGTACCAAAGGTGAACCACAAGTTTCTGGCCTTTGTGACTCATTACTGTGGTAGAGAATTGATAAACACCAGCCATTGGTGCAGTGAATATACCAGAACTGGGATTGTAGCCATTTTGTATATTGGTCACAACTTTGTCAAATTTAATGGTATCTTTTACTCCAAGTGATTGCAACTTTGTCAGAATAGCTGAAAAGGCAGGGGTTGTCTTTTTATTAAGACAGCAACATCCATTGTCTGAAAATATCAAAAGTCCATTGTTTATATATTTTTTGCTACATTTAAATTAGGTATTGATAATATTTGAATGTCTCATTAACATGTGAATGGTTAATTTTGCCATTAAATTGCTGTCCTATTGATACATACCCTATTGTTTTTTTTTCATTCTAACTTAATGGGTACCAGTGTCATGAAATTTAAAGTGAGATGACATATAATTTTCTGCTGAAAATTGCCATACCTAAAATTGATTAGTCTTAAAACAATTATTTTCAGGAATAAACAAAATTTATTTACAGAAAACAGTACCTGAATCATGCATATTAAATAAATGATTGAAATAAAGTATTACAACAGAGGCTAAAGATAGTAAAGGGAGGTTCAAAATCATAAGTCGAAAAACAAACAGTGCCATTACAAGTCAAGAAAAATAAAAGACAAACAATAGAATACAGCAACCAGAACATTATGATGTTATTAAGGTGGTACCCAACACTTTCACTAAAATTAATTTGGCTCGTTTAATTTTCATAAAATTTTGTCAAAGTAAAACAAAAATTTCAAAATTTCAAAAAATTTGAACCAACCATTTTGTCAGAAAAATTACACTGGTTATATAGTTTGACAAACACCAATTTTGATCATTTAGAAGCTTAAAGGGAAATTCCGCGATTTTTTACTTATCATCTAATTATGTTCATCTTAACATAAAAAACACATTTGCAAAGTTTTAAATTTATATTCCTTCTAATAACGGAGAAAATCAAGTATTTGTAACTTTTTTGGTTGAATTCTCGAGTGGGTCGTGACGTATTAGCCCGATTTATTGAATTCTGGGAAAAAATAAAATCTGTTTAACTCTTATAGCTTATCGACAATATACGTAATTAAAAGCGCACAGCTGACGAATGGTCGAAGTTATAAACCACAATATAAGAATGAACGAAAGTGAATATGCATATATATACCGTTTTGTATTGATTGAATTAAACTCCTATAAAATTATCTCTAGTAAATGTTTTTGAATAAATTTAATTAATTATTGTTGAGATTTTTTTCATAAAATATTTATTGAACATTTTTACTGATATTGAACTGAAAATATTTCAGTTCTATTTACCGTTATTGTTTTGATAATCATTTCAATGCAACTAATGTGTGAGCAGAGTGTGTATATTATTTTGTAAAGGTCACTGTATATTTCTCGGCTTGAGGTCAATTCGTTTACCTTGTAGCTATTTAGCCGCAGGTGTGAGTTCAAGCGTACACAGGTATAAATGTTGTTATTTGGAAAGGATAAATAGAAAGGATTAGAGTATATGCTGTCATGATGTTAATACACTAAGATTAAATACACGATGAGAATAAAGATACAATAATTAAATTGTGTAAATTAATTGAAAATAAAATTCAGATTCGTAATTCCGAAAGTGTATAAAAATAAAAGGAAACAATTTTTTATTACTTTCTTAGCGGCAATTGGCGTAAAGATTCAAATATGAAGCAAAAAATAGTAGTTTTAATCTTTAATAAAAACTAAATGCAATATTACCCAATTTGATATACCATTGTACATCTGTTTGATATCATTGACTTTACCGGAATTTCTTAACTTGTATTCAAATCTGGCTGTGTTTAAATGCTAATAAAACTATTGCAATTTTAAAGTTTTTAATTGACAAAAAAATACAACATACAACATGCATAATTTTTTTTTAGTTTCTTTTTAACATTTTATTCTTACATAATTAAATTCATTTGACAATCATTTACACGAACTTTTTGTGAAAAGAATACTAATTATCTAAGCTAAGGCATTATATCTTTTGAGGATTTTTGAGGATTTTTTTTAAAATTCTATGATAATAGTTGTGCAATGTTGAACATGATAGCCGTCATTAATCCAAATAAGTAATACAGTAGTTGTAATAAAAGTTATACTTTAGTCATGCATTACAGATATTGACGAATTTATAATAGTTCGTTCATACCTCGTTGTTCATGAAACAATCATTATTAGTATACATGTAAGTTTCCTGACGTATAAGAGCCATTGAGGATGAGCTCCAGAGAAATCAGACTAGTTGCGTTTCGTTCGTTTGTTTGTTGGGAAAGGAGAGGAAATGCAACCGCTTGTACAGATAAACGACAGAATTACCATACAAGCATTTATAGTCAACACAATCAGAAAGAGTTCCCATCGTTAGACGGGGAATATGAAGGCTTCCAAGAATGAACAAGTGACATGTCTAACTCTGAACAGTTAGAGAACAGACTATCGACATCGAACGCTTGTTCTTGATATTTGAAACTGTATGCATATATATACGTATACGTTTATGATATAGTGATGAGTTCTGACAAAAACTAAATTCCTTCATGGTTATATCTTGCCATACGTTTATATTGGTTTGTAAGGTGATTACTCAAAATCGTTATTTGAAAATCCTGTTTGTGAGATGTAGATTCATTTCAATACAGAAATTTCGTCTATATATTTCACAAGTGTATAACACGGAGAAGCTCTGAAGGTTCATTACTCCCATTTTGTTTGGGTGTGAACCATCGATGTTTACAGCAATATCAAGGAATAAGGTAATGATGGTAGAAAGAACTATGGGCGTCATGTGGCAAATATTACATGCATATCGGACAATGAGTTGTCAATCTGTATGAAAAGTTTTCCAATACAACCATATTATTGAGAAGGAATGTTTACATGCTATACTCTCGTACTAGTATTACAGGGTTCTTGTGGCGTTCACCTTAGACACACATCGTTTTAACGATGTTTAACAAAAGACAGAACCAATTTAATGTCATATATTTCCCTATTTTTTAAATATAACTAAAATTCTTTTATCTGACAAGAATATCCCTATTTAGCGAACAAGTAATTTATTCTTTTTTCGGTTATTGAATACCAAGAAAGAAAATAAATCCCGAAATTAATTTGAAACTTTGATACTCAAAAGTTTCCCAGCAAAATATTCACATCCCCTGGGGATAATTAGTGTTCGTCCAGTGGCATATATAACAATTGTGATGACGAATTCCTTCCTTTGTTTGAGAACAATCTTATTGAAATATAAATCTGTGATTTTCCTAGGTCCACAGCTTCAATGAACCAAAGCAAAAGTTATACATCGACCTGTATTTAAATCAAATTGGTTCTCTTCTTCTTTTGGTATACAACTGTAGTCTATCGACATTCGATGATTACATACTGTTGGCATACGTTGGCTAGTCTATTTACAACACTTTTACCCCTATTTATTCAAAATATATGTTTTTTTTCTTATGTTCAATGTATACACGTATATATTTTAAATTGCGCTATAGTTCCGTAACTTTATATCCAGTCGTATAAACGAATCGTCGGCAAGTGCGTACATTTTTTTAAATCAATATTTCTGGTCTGTTCCAATCTGTCCTTCACTATTGACAATGACTATATATTACATCAAGTTTCCCAAATTCACCCTTGGAAAAAATATTTAAATAGATTTTAATTTCATCAAATCTTATTTTTTGGGTATTATTTATATATTATGAATTATATTCTTTACACCAGAAATGTTATTTATAAACAAGCGTTTGAGTTTAGTAATGACAAGTAAGACAGAGTTGTATATTATACATCTGATAGTTCAAAATGGAAAGTTATAAGTTATAAGTTATCAGCCGTGTACACTGATCAATACCTGCAGAAGTGAAACGATGCATGAACTTGCAAGCCCGACAGGAAATCGCTTGAATACCTGGACGTGTCACCTCACACCCCTCACAATACCTTTGGAAGTAATACCTTTAGCCATGCTGGTGATCAGATAAGGGAAGATCAAAATATATTTGAAAAAAGTTTATTACTTTAAAGAATTATGAACAAATTAGATTTTCGAAAACAATTTTCACGGAACACTTATTTATGATTTCAACTTTGACTTTTCACCTAATTCCAATATCAACAGTTTAAAAACAACAGACCATGGTAATTTAAAAAAAGTAAGAATATTTTCCGTATCAAGTTAGTTAGTCGTATTAAACAACCGTACGATTGACAAGATATCGACACGCAATTACGACTACATCGGTTACTGTAGTTTTGTTTCTTTGTGGTTTATAGACATATCGTTTTTATTCATCGGGAAAGAAGACAAGATGGCGGATCTCGGAGAATTGATACTCTAAATTTAAAATCGATGGTGATCGCTTATCTAGCGGAATAAAACTTTAATATCTATGAATTTGAACATTTTTATACAGAATGAACATAATATCAATTTTTGATTTTTTTGCGAAGTTTCCCTTTAATATTCCTTTTACAACACAACATAATTAAAACGTTTAGCTGACTTTATAGAGTTATCTCCCTGTAGTGTTAGGAACCACCTTAACTCTTTTAAACTTAACTTTAAAAAATAAGGTTTAATTCATACCTGAGCCTTTCAGTTTCAACACCATTCCAATGAGGTCTCCTAGAAGGGAACTCCCTGAAAACAAAGAACAATTTAATTGATTGATATATATTTAAAATTTGATGATTAAAAGATTTGCATGCAAAAGTATGATTTTGTTATAAATGAGTATAATTATAATGATCCTTCTTTTAATAAATACTCTATTCCAATGTCTCAGGATTTCTTTTAACTAATAGTAATCCACTTAATAAAGTGATACATAATGATTTTTGGAAGTTGATATCCTGTCAGAATATATGAAACAAAATTGATAGTCCTTCAGTTTGATCAAAATCATTTTACCTGTTACAGTAATAATAACAATACTTTATTCAGAAGCAATACAGCTTATAGAATATACATTTTTACAATTCTTTTTAAATGCATCAGTGTAATATAAACTACAATAATTATACACAATACATGTATGGCAGAAAATGATAATAAATTCATATGATAAATAAGTAATACAACTACATATTACTATTTTTTTCAATATTAAACAAAAAATTACCTAAATTATTAAGTTCTTTCACGTTGTGAGCTGATAACAATTGTATAAGTTTAAAAGTGGATGGATATTGTCAATGATGTTTCTTACATCACTATATCTATTACATTCTAGAATAACATGGTATTCATCTTCTACAATATGTTATTGCACATAGAACATATACACAACAATTTTAATTATGATATATTATTATGTTTCACACTTACCAAGATTTGAGTTGCATGTCCCTTTCACCATCTCTCCGAACAAGATCAGTGCAAGGACAGGAATGCAGCATATCATCTTCATGGTGTCCTTTACTTTTTCGAAATTTTGTGATGAATTCAAGCAATTGGTAACATGTCAGTATGTACTGTCAAAGCATATTTATACATAGAAATTTCAGTACTACATTAACTAAGGTAGATAGAGTAATTAAATGTAATTTGATATATTTAATGTCTTTTGTCATGCAACACTACAGAAATTCTAGAACAGTGTTCAAATAACTTTTTCCAGGAATAATCCTATCTGCTGTTAACCCTTTCATGCCGAATGTATCCTTTTGGCACACCTGCACGCATGCCGAATGTATCCTTTTCGCACACCGGTGTAGATGCCGAATGCATCTTTAAGGATACATAGATTTCTATTTTTAGACGGTCACAGTGCAAACAGTTACTCTAGGAAGAACATTAAATTAGAATATACTACTATTAGTCAAATACCAACTAAAGAAATATGCAAAATCTCCCTTCAATCATAATTTTATCATTTAACTTTTGAAAACATTTTTTTACAAACAAAGGGTTCTACTGTAATATTGATTAGTTTGAGGCACAGACATTTCAAGATCTGTCTATTCACCAGAAAACATTACAAGTTACTAATTTAGAGCAAAGAACCTTATAATTTAGTTTGTAGTAAAGTTGGTCAGGATGCAAACTGTTTCTGTGCTTCAACTTAAAAACTAATTAACCAATCTTTTTTTTTATATTACTTCAAGTAATATGTAGCTTGTAATAACAGAGATGATTTTCATGTTTGAATGGTTTAACACTTGTCATCTTGGGTCCCTTTATAGCTTGCTGTTGGGTGTGAGCCAAGGCTCTGTGTTGAAGGCCGTACTTTGATCTATAATGGTTACTTTTACAAATTGTGACTTGGATGAAGAGTTGTCTCATTGGCCTTCATATCGCATCTTCTTATATCTATATATGAGGTTAATTTGAAGAAAAATTAGGTATAGGAATTATGGTCCTTGATTGATAGATAAATGGGACTTTTTGTCATTTCTGTATGATAACTATAGAACAATTAAACCAATTCTCAAATTTTAATTTGATTTTGCTGATGACAATATTGAAGTTGATCTTGGTTTTAACCAATTAATTGATTGATTGATTATTGTTGCTGTGAAATTAACTTTCAGCACACTTCGCTATATCATGGCCGTCAGTATTTATAAGTGGAGGAATTTAAATTTTTGGTTCACTTTTATCTTTTTATGTTCATTCTAAATTGGTTAAATCTTAATAAATCTATCAAGCTGAAATATATTCATGTTTATTGTAATTTTCAGACAAGGGGACCAGTCAGACAGTGTATATATCATACTAACAGGACGTCTGAGATCTGTTAGAACACATCATAATGGTAAAAAATCACTGGTGGCTGAGTATGGACGAGGAGAGCTGGTTGGCATTGTGGAAGTTCTGACAGACACTGCTAGAACAACCACTATAATGGCTGTTAGGTAAGAGGGTAGGGAACTGTAAACGAATGCCCAAAATATTGATTTGAAAAACTTTATAATTAGGTAGCAGTTAGGGTTGGTGATTTTGTTATGATTGGTAAAAAAACTTTATAATTAAGTAGAAGTTAGGATTGGTGTTTTCGTAATGATTGGTAAAAAAGAAATAAACCTTGAGGTGAAGTTGAAAGTTGATAGACACTACTTAATACCACACTGATGGCCATCAGCTTGTTATATACTTTTGAGTCAGACATTGCTATAGACTACTTGGATTGATTATCAAAAGTACTGATAAACTATGAACTACATAACTGTATAAGATATCAATTATCATAAACTCAAAAAAGCTGTTGCTACTCATTGTTAAATGTATGAGTTAACTTAATCTTGTGTCCAAAAGATATATTTTCAGTGTTTGTGTTAATGGCACCTTCAAATAGGACAAACATATTTTCTTCCTATTTATGATCTTTGAATACAAGTTTGATACAAGTCAGTACTTTCTTTTAGACATTATTCAAGTTTTAGAATAAAACACTGTGAGAAATATAAATCCCAATAGAGACGGTTTAATCTTTATTTCAATAGTTCAAGGTTATGCTTATTGAGACATACTATTTATTATAAAGTTCTTTATATGATACATGTACTAATTTCATTTTTACAGAGACACAGAATGTGCCCATTTGCCAGGCGATTTACTAAATCTAATTAAACGGAAGTACCCACAGATTGTAACAAGACTGATACATTTACTAGGACAGAGAATTCTTGGTCATATTGAAACAAGAGATGAAGTACACATGAGTAAGTTATGTACCTGGTGTATATGATAAATGAATGGCATATTACTCATTTACTAGTTTTCAATCCTAAATTGATTGCCAAAAGCAGTGACAGCACAGGAATACATTACCAGATATTTTTGGCATTTTTGCTCATTTTCTTGAAAACCTGAATTGAAAAAAAAATAAAAAATCTTTTGATATGAACATTGAGAGTGTCCTGATTGATAAAAGTCAACCAATGAATTGGAGATTAAACAAATTTTGCTATCTTAAGGGGGTACCCAACTCTTTTTGACTGAAATAGGTTTTGGCTTGTTAAATTTTCAAAAAAATGTGACCAAATATTTACCTTCACCTAGTGACAAAAATGTTAAAATTTTCAAGAATTTTTTACCGCAAAGTTTACTGGAATAATTTCATTGGATTGTTAGCAGTTTGACAAGCAATAATTTTGATCATTGAGAAGCTTGATTTCTATTAACTAATATTATGTGATTAAAACTTTAAGCTCACATTTCAAAGAATTAACTCCTTTAGATGTTCTGTACCCCTTAAAAGTGAATTGAATTGATTGTATACGAACTGACAATTGTTTTTCAGATCTTGACCATGTCTCAGGTATAGACAAGAAAGTATCAGTGGGTAATTTGTCTACAATAGCAGTATTAGGTTCCAACCAAGATGTGCCTTTAACTAGCTTTACCTTGGAATTACAGCATAGTCTACAAGCTATAGGTTAGTTCGGGCAAAGTATATGTAATCTGACATATTTTGGATCTTGATAAATTTTTGTAAGCATTTAGAACTCATGTTGCATCTAAATATAGATAAGTTATATGCACATACAGAATGTGGCAGGGTTAAACTACGTTGAAGGGGTTGACTCTCCCATAACCTGAGACAGTGGTGTAACAGTACACCATAAGAACAAAATATAAAGATCAGTTGAAAAGGGCTTACCTCATCAGCTGGATTCAAAGCAGAAATACATCTAACATAAACACAGAGTGGTACTTATACATACCCACAACAAAAAGACAGCTAGTTCAAAGCCAATAACAACTAAAGAAATACATCATTCAAGACTAAATGTATGTATGTAATAATAAGTATATTTATAATTAATTTGCAGGTCTTACAACCAGATTAACCAGTGATATCGTCAAACAAAACTTAGGAACTGGTGCTTTTGACAGGTAAATTTTGGGAATTATTTCTGATAAATAATTATAGCATTAGTTGAATAGCCAAAAGTATCATATGATGATCATAGTTTATGGCACTACATTTCATTGTAAATAGAGAACTCATAACAACAATTGTTTTCAATATACTTTTCCCGTATTGGTAGATGGTTTTATATAATGATACTCAGTCTGATTGCTAAGACCATTTAAATTACATGTTGATAAAATTATATCATTCATTTTGATATAATAGAAATATTGTTTATTTTCCAGTATAAATGAGTTCCGTCTGTTTAACTGGCTTGGTCAACAAGAAGACATGAACATCATTACGTTATATCAGTGTGACTATTCCATGACAAGGTGGACCAAACATTGTATCAGACAAGCTGACTGTATATTAATTGTAGGACTAGCCAAAAATGACCCTTCAGTAGGGGAGGTAATTATTGATAAGAAATATGCCAATTATAAAACAATTATCATTATATTATAACCAACTGCTATATTAGGATTATCTTGTCAGTTGGTCCATTCACCAATCAAATACTTCAGTCATACCTTTCTCAAACTCTGTATCCTTCGGGTCATTGTTCTCTTTTCTTAAGTTATTTTGCCAAATTAATAAGTACAAGAATCATGCAAATAAAAGAAATCAAGGATTATAAGCTCATCATCAGTAAACCAAAAGAAAAAAGAAGAGATATGATACTAATTTAAGAAGAGATATGATACTAATTTAAGAAGAGATATGATACTAATTTAAGAGTGAAAAATAGTGCACACAGAAAAGATGCAGTAATTGTAACCCTTAAAAATCTGGTCATGCACTAAATCACCCATGTAGATTTTCCAAAGTTTTCAGGTCTGTCATTTGGAAAGCATCATGAGGTATATTGATAATTACTGTTTTCAGGTAGAAAAACAGATGGAGAACATAGCAGTTAGAGCTCAGAAAGAGCTGGTTCTGTTACATGAAGAGGATGCAGAATCACCTAAAGGGACCATAGAATGGTTAAATGCTAGGGGATGGTGCTCCTCACATCATCATATCAGATGTCCTAAAAGGGTTCTAAAAAAACAAGCTGAAGTCAGAGTGGTAGGAATATTATCTTGCTTAGTTATAAAATTTGTCACTTATGTTACTAAATTATAGGATGTGCAAATAGGTCGGAAAGAACATACAAGAAAGTATTACATATTTTAAACAAAATAGTTCTTACACATAGCTGTATGTTTGTCAAAAGGGGATATATTTGGGTAGTTTTTGTATCAAATGAAAGCTTGGGGACTTGGGATCACTGTAGAACCCTTGTTGAAAGATTTATTCAAATAATAAAGAAGTTAATGAAATTATGATAGGAGGGCACATTTGGCCTGTTGTTCAGATTTGAAGTTCCTGTTTTTGTACTGTCAAACTTTCGGGAACCAGTACGCTCTAATATGCAATTAAAGGTATGTTGATTTTTTCAGCACAAGTCACGATAAGGTACAGTTTTGACAGGAAATAACTGCCACTTTTTTTAGCTCGAGATAAAGTAGCCATTAATGCTTGAAATTGCAGAATTTAACATAGAAATTAATGGGGCTATGAATTAGTGGTTTTATACCTTGAGCTCAATCAGACCAGCATTGAAATGTGGGTTATAAAGACACTCATTATATTCTTCTTGTTCCTGGTCGTTATTGAGTCAAATTTTACCTAAAGTCAGAAGGGGATGTGATGTGGTATATTGTAATAGAAGATTCTGTCAGATTTAATTGTTGATTACACATTATTTATTGGTACATCATACAGACATATACATGTACTGTTTATTAAGAATTTCATCCAGTCACAAAGTTGATGAAGAATAAAAATTGATCAACACAATAAAGACTTTATAGACAAAAATGAACTATGAATATATATATATATATATATACAAAGACACACCCGTGATATCGCGGGTCCGTGACTGCATTAAAGTATATAACTATGCCTAAGCCTTATTTTAGTAATTGGTATTGTCATCTGATAAAGTCATGTCGATTATAAGATACACAGTTTTCTCTGCTTTCAAATCTTTCTGTTTGAACCCGTCGACCTGGAACTTATCAATTATTGGAAATATTAATTATTTAGAAAACAAAAGGTCCAGGCTATCCAGGAATGGGGTATTTTTTAATCAACAGCATTGTCCTATATTAGTTATCTTAGAAAGTCTTGCTGATTGCTGAATAAAGCTACAATAGTGAACAATTTGACAATGATTGAATTTAGTAGTGTCAGCCCTTTGATTATGACCCGTGTATATAGCAAAATCCTAAATACACCGTTTGGTAGTGCGCCTGTCAAATGCGGAACGTACAGATAAGGTAATAGCTAACAGGTGAATATACTATATGTATCGGTATTGGATTAGACCTGGAACTTGTTGATTATTGGCAATATTAATTATGTGGAAAACAAAAGGGTCTGGAGTGGTGTAATTTTTAATATACACCATTGTCCTATATTAGTTATATATAGAGTTGAATTCTTTGATTTGTCGTTTTTACCCGATGACGGCTGACAAATTGGACCTCGTAATTTTAGTATTATAGATGAATCAGATAAAGTCAGATAAAGTTACACACTATGTATTTTCAGGTTGAAAGTTATGAGAGGGTTTATCAAACAAAGCCTGATAGATTGTCAGATTTTTCACGTCTTGCCAGATTTTTGACTGGGACATCTGTTGGCTTGGTATTAGGTGGTGGAGGTGCAAGGTAATTTACTAGAATCTAATTTGAGATTGATCTTGGATATCTTCCAAAAGTGCGAGACTCTGTCTTTATTAATTTTATAATCAGTTACATATGTTGAGGAAAAGATCATTCTATCTGAACCAATCATTCTGTTCTATATCAAACCAACTCCAATTTAGAAGTATTTCATCACAATGTAGTTTGGACTTCATCAATCATGTACTAACAAATTCATTTGGCTTACTCTAGGAAGAACTTGTCTTATAACCTGACTGTTAGATTCATAATATATAAACAACCAACATGGCTCTAACACATTGCTTATCCAACAAACAGCTTAATTAAGAGCAAGTGGTAAAAAAAAAAAAACATGTGAATGAACATCATGAAATTTAAAAAAAAAATCATGTTTAATGTCTGCAGACCTACAGTCAAATTATATAATAAACAAAATTTAACAGTTGAGGCTTTTTCTTTCAGAGGCCTTTCACATATAGGAATTGTCAAGGCCTTACTGGAGGCTGAAGTCCCAATAGATATGGTAGGGGGGACCAGTATGGGCTCCTTTGTAGGTGCTGTATGGTGTGAAGATAGAAATATAACCAGATTTACACAGAGATGTAGAGAATGGTCCATGGTTTGTATAATATTAAGTCTAACTATGGGAAATAATCCTGTGTTTTTGGCATGAAAAGAATGCAAAGGACTTCATCAGGATTTTATTTTTATTTTTATTCAAAACCAAGTTTGTTGTAGTTTGGCTTGAAAATCAGTGCTTTTGTATATTCATTATAACTCAAATTTATTTCACCTCCATTTTACCTATATAAAATGATAATATAGGTACGATTGTGATTTTCAGATCAAAATAAGTATACCCGTAACATCATTTTATTCATTCATTATTATCAGTATTAGAAAGTGAAACTGATTGATTGATTGGTTGATTGGTGTTATAGCACTATTGGTTACTTTGTGGTGGTCAGTTTTTATTGTTAGGAGTAGCCGAAGTTCCAAGAGAGAACCCCTGACCTTCAGCAGGAAAACTTACAATCCAAGTCAATTAAGATTGGAGTCAAGCATACCTGCCATGTGCATTATTAAAACTCACAACCTCATTGTCAACAGGCTAATGATTCATTTATTGCACTACCTAGTCCACTCTGTCACAGATGCCTTTTTAGAAGTATTTGTAGCAATAAAAATCAAATTTTCTTTACCTATTACAAATATAAGGTTTTTGCAACCATGAATATTGAATTGTAAACCATTGTTATTTTGCAGGACATGACTTCAATATGGCAGAAAGTATTAGATCTGACTTATCCTATTACCTCAATGTTTACAGGTATATAATCATATAGAAAAGTGTTAAAATTATATATAGATTTAAGACGATGTGGTATGAGTACCAATGAGAGCACTCTCAATCCAAGTCACAATTTATAAAAGTAAACCATTATAGGTCAAAGTATGGTCTTTAACACGGAGCCTTGGCGCACACCAAACAGCAAGCTATAAAAGGCCCATAAATTACTAGTGTTAAACCATTCAAACGGGAAAACGAACGGTCTAATCTATATAAAAACAGAAAAACGAGAAACATTTATGAACCAAATTAACAAATGAAAACCACTGAACATCAGGTTCCTGACTTAGGACAGATGCAAACAATTGCAGAAGGTTTAAACGTTTTTAATAGGTGCCACTCTTCTCCCAACCTACTTTTAAGTTTGCCTGTTTTATTAATAAGATGAGGACAAGTAAAACTTTTAATTTAAGAAACAAAAGAAACAGTACAAATGGTGTGATTTGGGATCAAAATGGTTTTAAATAAGAAATGTACTCCTTGTTTCTCAAATTCACACTGCAAAATGTTCAATGTATATATTCAATAATATATTGGTTTATTTTTTTCTCTCTGAATTTTTTTTGTTACTTGAAATGACAAAAATGATAGAATGGCATACAGATATAAGATCATTTGACTCACACATGCTGAAAATTAACAGCATAATAATTGCCAAAATATATAGTCACCCAGGAGATGGTTTTTTAGCTCACCTGGCCCGAAGAACAAGTGAGCTTTTCTCATCACTTTGCGTGCGTCCAGCGTCGTTACCTTTTACAAAAATCTTCGCCTCTGAAACTACTTGGCCAAATTAAACCAAACTTGGCCACAATCATCATTGGAGTATCTAGTTTAAAAGATGTGTCCAGCCAACTAACCAAGATGGCCACCATGGCTAAAAATAGAACATAGGGGCAAAATGTAGATTTTGGCTTATATCTCTGAAACCAAAGCATTTAGAGCAAATCTAACATGTGTAAAATTGTTATTAGGTCAGGATCTATTTGATGTGAAATTTTCAGATGAATCAAAGCACCTGTTGTTGGGTTGCTGCCCTTAAATTGGTAATTTTCAGGAAATTTTGTCGTTTTTGGTTATTATCTTGAATATTATTATAGATAGAGATAAATTGTAAACAGCAATAGTATTCAGCAAAGTAAGATCTACAAATAAGGCAAATGACATAAATGGTCAGTTGACCCCTTCAGGAGTTATTGCCCTTTATAGTCAATTTTTAACAATTTTTCTTAAATTTTTATAATCTTACAAAAATCTTCTCCTCTGAAACTACTAAGACAAAATGTAACCAAACTTGTCCACAGTCATCATAAGAGTATCTAGTTTAAAAAATGTGTCAGATGACCCTGTCTGCGAACCAAGATGGCCGACATGGCTAAAATAGTACACAGGGTTAAATACAGTTTTTGTCGAGCCTGCAACTTTTGTTGCAGAAAGCTCGAAATAGGGATAGTGATCTGGCGGCGGCTACGGCGGCGGCGGCAGCGGTGTTAGCTAACTTCTTAAAAGCTTTATATTTTAGAAGGTGGAAGACCTGGATGCTTCATACTTTGTATATAGATGCCTCATGTTACGAAGTTTCCGTCAGTCACATGTCCAATGTCCTTGACCTCATTTTCATGGATCAGTGACCACTTGAAAAAAAAGTTCAAATTTTTTGTAATGTTGAATTCTCTCTTATTATAAGTAATAGGATAACTATATTTTATATGTGCGTACCTTGCAAGGTCCTCATGTCTGTCAGACAGTTTTCACCCGACCTCGACCTCATTTCATGGATCAGTGAACAAGGTTAAGTTTTGGTGGTCAAGTCCATATCTCAGATACTATAAGCAATAGGGCTAGTATATTCGGTGTATGGAAGGACTGTAAGGTGTACATGTCCAACTGGCAGGTGTCATCTGACCTTGACCTCATTTTCATGGTTCAGTGGTTATAGTTAAATTTTTGTGTTTTGGTCTGTTTTTCTCATACTATATGCAATAGGTCTACTATATTTGTTGTATGGAATGATTGTAAGATGTACATGTCTAGCGGGCAGATGTCATGTGACCTTGACCTCATTTTCATGGTTCAGTGGTCAATGTTAAGTTTTTGAGTTTTGGTCTTTTTATCTAATACTATATGCTATAGGTCAACTATATTTGGTGTATGGAAATATTTTATGATCTTTATGTCAGTCGCGCAGGTTTTATTTGACCGTGACCTCATTTTCACGGTTCATTGCACTGTGTTAAGTTTTTGTGTTTTGGTCTATTTTTCTTAAACTATAAGTAATAGGTCAACTATATATGTTGTATAGAAGCATTGCTAGCTGTACATGTCTGCCTGGCATGGTTCATCTGACCTTGACCTCATTTTCAAGGTTCATTGGTCTTTGTTTAGTTATCTTGGTTAATGTTAAGTTTATGTGACAGTTGTTATAAAGCTTAACTTTATACTTAGGACTATCAACATAATATCAATGATTAGTATAGAAGGCGAGACATTTCAGCGTGTGCACTTTTGTTGGTTTATATCTCTGTAACTGAAGCATTTAGAGCAAATCTGACCGGTGGCAAAAAAATTATCAGATTTAGATATATCTATCCTGAAATTTTCAGACAAATCCGACAACTAGTTGTGGGGTTGCTGCCCCTGAGTTAGTAATTTTATGGAAATTTTGCAGTTTTTTGCTATTATCTTAGAAATTATTATAGTATCTAATGATATCTTATACTAAAAATTATGATTTTAATCTTTATTACATGATTTCCAAAGCATCAGTACATTTACAGGTGAGTGACACAGGCTCTTTAGAGCCTCTCGTTTTGTTATCTTCTTGTTGATAGCAGCCTAAGCGTTCATGAAATGAACCCCTTTGGTTTTTAGTTTTATTTCGGTAACTTTTTAGTTGAAAGGTTTCACATAAGATATTGTATGCTGCATTTATGGAATATCACTTACAGATAAAGACAATGTATTGCTGATAAGTTATCAATTAGCTCTGAATAATATAAAGAACTAATAATGAAATAGTTTTTGTTAATGTGTATGTGTTTTACTTTACCTTAGGTCAATCCTTTAATGTGACATTAGAGAAAACCTTCAAAGACCGACAAATAGAAGATTTATGGATTCCATACTTCTGTATTACTACTGATATTACAAGTTCTTCAATGAGAATACATACTCATGGTAAGATTAACCCTTGGTTTTCATATGAACCATTATTTATCTTCATTACAATTAGCCTATAGATATAAAAATGTCACAGAAACTAAAGTCATAATAGTAATGAAAATAAAAGAGTAATTTATTAAATTTAAGTTTTGAATGTTTAAATGTTAGATTTTCATTTTGAAGGTCATATGAGCTTTTTGAACCACTTAAACATCGGTCTTCAGTGGTGTCATCTGTAGCATGTTGTCTGAACGTCATTGTTACTATACTATTTAACTTTTTTTAAAAATCTTCTCTGAAGAAACTACTGGGCCAAATGTTTTAAACTTAAGCTTTATGTTCCTAGGTATCTAGTTTAAAAAATTGTATTTCTGGATTTGATCCATCAATAAAACATGGCCACTGTTTCTATAAATAGAACAAAGTTGTAAGATGCCATTTTAGGCTTATATCAAAGTAATGAGACCAAATCTGATTGGTGTAAAATGAACAATAGGTCAAGTTCTTTCCCTGTGACCCATTTTAAAATTATTACCCTTGACATGTCAATATTTGATATTTGAAATAAAGTTTTAGGGCTTATTTTCCATGCACTCATGGCATAGTCATTTTGCCAAATTGCAACTCAAAGTTCTTGGACATTCTTCTTCTCACTTTACACATGCAAATTTCATTAGCAATTTGTCCCTGTCAGTGTTTCACTGTTTGTGTATATGCTATTTTGATGATATAAAAAAGAAGATGTGGTATGATTACCAATGAGACAACTCTCCACAAGAGACCAAATGACACAGATATTAACAACTATAGGTCACCATACAATTTTTAACAATGAACAAAGCCTATACTGCATAATTGGTTATAAAAGGACCCCGAAATGACAATGTAAAACAATTCAAACGAGACAACTAACAGCCTAATTTGTGTCCAAAAGTTGAACGAAAAACAAATATGTAACACATAAGCAAACGACAACCACTGAATTACAGGCTCCAGATTTGGTACAGGTACATACATTCAGAATTTGGCAGTGTTAAACATGTTAGGGGGTTTCCACCCCTCCCCCTAACCTGAGACAGTGGTGTAACATTACGACATAAGAACGAACTATGAAAATCAGTTGAAAAGGCTTTACTCATTAGATGGATAAAAATACAAATAATACAAATACAATTGGACGTGGCCGGATAATTGTACATCCCAACAACAAAAAGACACTAAGTACAGATCTGTGAGTACTCACAGTTACTGACAGCTAGTTCAAAGCCCCTAACAACTGATAAAAAAATCATGCATCTAAGACTAAATTATCAATCCGTACACATCCAACATCCAATGGATTTAGAGTAAAGATGTCATAAGCAGTCAGAGAAAAACATGACCTTGTGCAATGCCAAGATGCCTTTATCAAATTCAGACCGGTTTTGAATGTGATGGGCAGAGATTAACAAGTATTAATTTTGCTGTAATATTTCAGGGAGTTTGTGGAGATATGTGAGAGCTAGTATGTCACTGTCTGGATATTTGCCACCATTGTGTGATCCTATAGATGCTCATTACTTACTTGATGGAGGATATGTCAATAACTTGCCTGGTTTGTTGTATCTTTATTTAATATATGAATTATAAAAAGATCTTTAATTGTGTGTTATTGCAAGCACATTCAATAGTTTCTTTCTTAAAAACTTTTTTCTACATTTACAAGATTTTTTTGCATTTTACAGCAAATGAATATTGTCTAAACAAAACAATATCTGTAATTTATTGGACATTAAAGGACATTTTGGATAACTTTCTTTGAGAACACTTCCAACAAAATAAAAGAATCATTTATAAGCATTTTCAAAGAAGATAGCTTTTGTCTCTTTATTGTGAATAATTTAATCATCAATTTTGTTTTTTTATCAAACAGCTGATGTTATGAAACAGTTAGGAGCCAACTCTATATTTGCTGTAGATGTTGGTAGTCGAGATTCCACAGAGTCTTATAACTATGGAGATAAAATCTCTGGTTTCTGGTTACTGGCTAACAAATGGAGTCCTTGGTCAGAAACAGTTAAGGTATATAACTTGACTTCCTTAATTATCAACAATTAACGAATATTAATCCACTATGATACTAGTATTCTTAAATATTTTAAGATCCTTTTCATAATTTTCAAAAAAACTATCATAGGTCAAGTAAAAGACAATTTAGGACTGAAAGTCATAGGACAAAAAGTGACAGAGCAAAATGTAACATCAGTTTTGAGATTATTTTGTCCTGTGACTTTCATCTAACAACTCTAACATCATTGTGGTATTAAAGATATACTTTTTTTCTTGTAAAGGTACCTGATATGGCAGAAATCCAGTCCCGCTTAGCCTATGTATCATGTGTACGTCAGTTGGACCATGTTAAAAACAGTGACTATTGTGAATACATAAGACCACCAATAGATAAATATGGAACACTGCAGTTTGGAAGCTTTGATGAAATAGCTGTAAGAAATTAGTCACAAAATTGAGTCACAAAATCACATAATCACAAACAAATGTATAAGGTTCTGAAAACAACACAAAAAATCCAGCTGATATAAATATTTCTACTGTATTTTAATGTACCAACTCTGTTGCTTAAAATAAATCTTTGGATTTATCGTGTTGGGCTTCTAGAAAAAAAAGACAAAAAAGTATAAGAAGGGTTTCTATAAAAAAAATGATATAACATACAACAGAAATAGCTAATGAATGCAATCTTTATGTTCATTGATTGTTGATAGTTTACAGTTCAGTGGCAAATACTTCATGCATGTCCAGGACAAGAACAAATTAACAGTCTATATACAGAGGACAAAATAAGAGTAAAAGTTTAGAATTGTGTGACAGAAAAATATCACTCAACAACCCAATAATTCTAGGAGTTGAGATATTTATTTCCCCCTTTTTTTTGCTATTTTGGTGGCATAAAGTTTTTTTTATCTGTTCTCTGCAAAATAATGTAAATAGTGTGAAAATTACTAATGAGAACATTTATAAAATGTAAACAAAAACAAGACATTTCATGTTCTTTTAGGATATTGGAATGGTGATTATCATAAAACAAAAATGGATTTAAAAAAAAAAATCAGATATTTTTATTAAAAAAAATTAGGCATTTTAATTTTCCAAATGTTTCATTATTTTTGTGAAATGAGATCACTAATTAATCCTTATAAGAATATTTATTCTCTCATGAATCTGATAAAAAAAAATATTAGACCATAGGAATTGAACAAATATTTTTTTATTGACTGATTGTTTTAAATGTGTATTATCTTTATTATTTGAATCACCTTTTTTAAATAAAAAAGAAATAACAAAATTGTTGTTTTAATAAATATAATAAACAATAGTTGAATTTTACTTAAATGAAACTATTATCAGTAATTTAAATGTTTATTTAGTTAATCATAAGTTAACTTTTTACCTGACCAGGTGGTCAGTAGGTGTCAAAATTGAAAGTCTTCAAGGAATACACCAAATTTACCTGTAAACTTAATCCCTATACAAAAAGGTGTTAAGAAAGGATGCCACTTTCATGGACTTTGTATATTGCAATTTCCCAGATTAAGAAAATGGTCCTTAGACATTATATATTGTCATTACACAAGGCAATAAAACTATTGTTTTATAAAATCCTGTCTTTTGTTCTTTTTGAAATTGTTGACGTCGTATATTGTAAATATTTGGATGTCTCAGCTGATGTGGAGGATGTGAAGATATATAAAGACTTTTGCACATTACCAGATATATTCAAATGCATTTTGAAGATAGTCAAGTCAACAAGTTATATTCCTAAACAGATCAAAGAGAAAATTAAGGTAGGTTTTATCATTTTATTTAAAGAAGGCTACAATCAATTAATATTAAGTTTTTATGCCATATTTTTTTTCTGTATAGAATAATTTAAAAAAAAAAAAGGTAAATTTAATTTTTCTACAAATTGACTTTAAGCAAAACTTTTGTCAATTTGTCATATAATGTAGGTCTCAATGATCAAAGCATTGTACTGTCTAAGGAATTTCAGTTGGGTATTTTATTTTATTGTCAAATTTTCTATTTTTTTAAAGACTTTTCTATATCTCAATTTTAAATATTAATTTATCGTAGCTATACAGTTATATATTACTCATATTAGATGAAATATTTGTGTGGTAAACTGACAAAAAGTTGCAGGACAAAATGTTTAAAATTAATTGGACAAAAAGTCACATTCAAATATCAAAGAGAGATTTTTTTGAATTTTTTTATATTATTTTTATTTGATCAATATATTTGACAGTTTAGGAAATTATTAAATGATTATCGTTAAAAATTAGATAACACAAATGATATATTTCTAGGCAATAAGAAGCCAATTTGACAGCTTGTTTTCTTTACAATTGTTGGATAATAATTAAAAAAAATAAAATTTCACAAGTTATTTTATATATCATAGTCAAAAGAAAAATGAAAAAAATATTTTGAAAGTAATTGATTTGTTTATCAAAGAAAATATTATCTCTTAAAGTTATGACCTTTTGTCCTGTGACCTTTTTGTCCTACAAAACAGAATTCTTCTCTTAAAGAGGCAATAACATTTTGAAGGTGCTTCATTAGGTTTATTTCTAGTTATCTTGCTTAATATCATTTTGACAATTTTACTGTACAGACCAACAGTAACTCTAATTCTAAGATTTGACAGTTTCTTTCCTAGATATTAAGAAAGTTCTTTTACTTAAGCAATGACTAAAATGCCCTGAACATTTTTTTTTAATTTGAAGTACAACTTTGGGGGTGTTACTTAACTTCCCTTGAGATACATTTTAGGACAAAATTTAAAGAAAATTTATTTTTGCCGTTATTTATTTCTCTGTTGATATTGTGATTTTTGTTGCTTCAGAATTTAATGGCAAGGGTTAGAATTTGCATATATTATCGTTTATGCTTAAAATATTGTTTATAATTCATCATTAAATTTTTGCTAGATATCTTTAAAGTATTATCAAACTGTGAACCATGGAAATGAAATAATGTGCCAAGAATTTGATTTTCCAACCCTTCAGCTGGTTTATGAAAAAGAGTCACTTTGGTTAAGAGAAATGAAAATATATAGGGGACCTTTGAGTTTAGAAAAAAGTTTTGACCAATAACTGATAAAATTTATTTGCTTGTTAGGAACTATTAATTTACTTGTTGAATGCAGCAGTTTGTACTATATTGGATTTGCGACTTCTATAAGCCAAATAATTATGATTGTTAACAATGAAAGTTTTAGTACAAATAAATTATGATCTGTAAGTTATTTTCATGTAAATGAATTATGAAGTAAACAAGGATTGTATAGTAAGAAAGTAAAGAAGAATAGTCTTTTTATAGTAGTATATAGAATATTAAAGCAAATTTGATTACGTCTTGTAACATTCTATCCAAACAAAATAAACACTACTGTATGTGTATGGTTCCCAGATATCACCAAATTAAGATTTTCCCATATGCTTTTATATAAATGTGTTTTTGTATGTTGGTTAAACTTAAAATTTGGATAATCTTTTGATATTTTAGATAAATAAACTATTCTTTGTACAAATAAAAACATAAAAAAGAGACAAAAAATTTGTATACAGAAAGCTTTCAGAATGAAATTATGGGAAATTGGGAAATTTATTTCTATTTTATCATTAATTAAGATGGCCTATCTATTGATCTATGTGTCTGTTGATCGGTTTACTTGTTTCTCCATTCTTCTGTCCACACCATCAAAGATTCTCAATTGCCTAATGGCATAGTACAATTCTCATTTTATTTCTTGAATCATATAAAATTAATCTGGTAGAAACAGAATAAATCATCTTGTAGCCAAAACTCATCAACTTTATTTCTATGAATTTTCCTACAAATGCAATTGTGCATTTCCTGTTTTCTTTATTTGTTCATTACGCTGCTGTATAAAAACTGTAGATGTTGATAAGTCTACATAAGGGGGTAGACATATATATCCACAACTCCTCACTTTATCCATATCTTCTTGTATCGGTAGATCTTCTTTGCATCCACAGTATCCTATAACACTGGTTGAACATAATTAAATTCAATAGAATATATTTTACAAAGTACTATCTTGCACCTGCTGTTTTATTTATGAACATAGTTATTCCTAGGAATTCATATACAAAATAATTGAGGACCATACCACATTTTCTTGTTTATATTGTCCCACAATGACGAAATAACAAACTGTTATTCCACCTCCCTGTTCATCATTGTTCATTATAGTATTTCAATTATCAAAAATGGAAAATGTAGATTGACAAAAATATATATTCTGAAGTCCATGATACAAAAAGCTTCTACATCATTCTAAAAAGGTCAAAAATATTACTACAAATATTTGATTTGAATGTAAAATACACTGATCAGAATTTAAATAATACCAATACAATGTATATCTCTTTAGTTTGAAACAAAATTATAGTTTCTTTGACTGCAAAGCAATTGTTTAGAAATATTAATTAAAAATGTATGTCCCAAAGTTAGTTTCCATTTTCTACCTTTAGTTTGCCTCAACCAAATGTTATGAAACTTATACACAATACTTATTACCAGAAAACCAAGATCAAGTTTGAATTTTGGTATTGGACTCTATAAGTGTTCTAGAGTTATGCCCCTTTTTAAAAGTGAAAAATTGCTGAACTTTACTTTTCCTCATCCAAATGCTATGAAAATTATACACCATGCTTATAACCCCAAAACACAGATCAAATTTGATTTTGATAGTGTCACTTTATCTGATTAAGTTTTATGCCCCTTTATAAATGGAAAAATTGCTGAATTTTTCATACTTTTCTCTAACCTAAGTTTACCTTAAGCAAATGTTATGAAACTTATGCACAATACTTATTACTACAAAACACAGACAAAGTACAAATTTGGGTGGTGTCACTTATACTGTTCTTCAGTTATGTCCCTTTCTAACTTTATATGATATGCAAGTTGTGATGTCATCTGTGTCCCATGGACACATTCCCCATTTGTTTGATTTATTTCAACTTTGCCAAATAAGGGGAATTAACTCAGATAATATAACCTCTGCAAAGCAATTTGTTATGAACATTAAAATAAGATAAGTATCTATTTTGCTTTATGGTAGAAAAAGTTGGTTTTTTTTAATTTTATTTTAGATGGAACACTATCAGAGTTATTTTATCATATTTTATCATTTATATTTCTTTCTATCTCACAAAATTTGTTTTTTCATGCTTACTTCTTCAATCTGGCAATTTTACAAAGCCCTTAGCTTGAAAAAAACTATACATTTTTTTTGATATTTTTAAATAATGCATGATATAAAACTACACTTTGGCAAATTTAAAAAAAAAAACTGTTGATTTTAATTTATACCCATCAACCTCAACAATTGTATCATGCAACTGCCCCTCACCCATTATTGTGTTGCAGGGGACATAGAAATACTGGGCGTCTGTCTGTCCCATCTTGTTAGTGCTCTCACATGTCTAATTTTAACCAGATTGTTACAAAACTTATACCAAGGGTTTATATCAGCAATGACTTAAACAAGAAAAAAAATCAGTGCTGATCAATTAGTTTTATAAGCACTGTGCCCATTCCAGACATTAAGTATAAAGAAAATTGCATGTTAGGGCTCTCATTTCTACAATATTAGTCAGAATTTTTATGAAACTCATATCATAGGTTTATATCAGCTATGTGTCTGATGAGTTAGAAAATTAGTGCAGATCAAATATTTTTGAAAAGAGTTATGTCCCATTGAAGTATTAATTTTAAGGAAAATTGCTTTGTGAGCCCTCTAATGTGTACAATTATTGGCAGATTTTTATAGAGTTTATATCATCAATGTTTTTGACGAGGTTGAAAATCAGTGCAGATTTATTTGTTATAAAAAAAGTTGTGCACTTTGGAAATATTGATTGTATGGAAAATTGTCTTGTTTGCTCTCTCATGTGTACAATTCTTGTCAGATTTAATGAAATTTATATTATAGATTTATATCAGCAATGTCTTTAACACCTTCAATAATCAGTGTTAATGAAATATTTTATGCTGCTTGTAAAAAATTAATTATAATATAAATCGCATTGCATTTGCTCTGAAACCTTCATTTCCAAAAGATATTGATAAATTGTTTTAAAAAGATGTTTTATTTTGGAATTGTGGAATTAGTGTTGTCTCCATTTGCCATTGCTTATTAGACTGGGTAGAAATTGTGAATAAGGGGAATTCAGATTTTTAAAAAAAAATATATTGAAAAACTTTTTAAACATAAGGTAATTTATAGACCAGGATTTCAGTTGACTGGATTTTTACAGATCAGTTTCTGTAGCTAAATAAATTACCCAAAATAAAAGTTCAGGCGTCTGTGTCACTGTGTGTCCATTAGTGTGTCTTTCCATCTGGTTTTCAAGGGTTCTAACAAATCTTGATAGGTTTTTATGAACTCTTTCAAAGAATTTAAATCAATTGCATGGACATTTAAAAAAATCAGTGATGAACAATGAATTTTAAAAGGAGTTATGCTTCTTGGAAATGTCCATGATATTGAAAATTTAATAAGTGCCTTCAAGCTCATATTTCTCGTGTGAGTTTACTGAAGCGATATCAACGGTTTTTATTGGCAATGTTTGAAACAAGTAAAAGAATCAGTACTGATCAATTAATTTACAGCTGTAATGTTGCTTTTAATGTGATTTGTTTTAAATTGCATTTGTAGGGGTTTTCAAGTTTGCATATCTTGAAAGATATATTTAAGATATTTATGTTAAAGGTCTATATTAGTTATTTTAATTGACTTTGCAAAACAGCGCTGATCATCTATTTTGTTAGGAATTATCTCAATATATTTTGTACATGGCATTTGGTATGCAGTTGTTTAAGCTTTGGCACATGTTATTTCTATGGAGATCATTTAGCACCCCACCGCATAGTTATGGTCTATTGTCTTTAAAACCATTTCATAGTTTACATGTTACAAGTTTGTTATTAGGTCAGTTAAATGGGAACTACTTATGATAGTCAATATGTTTTAACCCAAATTTCATTGTCAACTGAATATAGAAATTTTTTTGTGCCAGTGGTGCATCTGTGTACTATAAACACATTCTTGTCTTAAAAGAGTAATGCCCCTTGGAAATAATAAATGTATGGAAAATGGCCTCATAAGCGAGGTACAATTATTTCCATATGTGTTGTATAAAATGTTTTCTATAGAATGATATCAGCAATATCTCTGACCAATTCTATAATGGTGGCAGATCAATTTTTTATGGAGAGTAATGCTCTTTGCAAATAAAAAAGTATGGAAAATGGCCTCATTGGTGCTTTCACTGCAACAATTCTTGCCAGACTTTTATAAAACTATACTACAGGTAAATATCAGCAATATCTTTAACAAGTTTTACAATGGAGGCTGATCAACTTTTTTTTAAAAGAGTTATGCCCCTTTGAAATATTGAATTTATGGAAAGTGGCCTTGTTAGCACTCTCATGGGTACAATTCTTGCCAGATTTTTATAAGACATATAAATAGGTTAATATCAGCAATATCTCAAACAAAATCTTTAAGGATGGCCTAATGACATTTTTAAAAGAACTATGCGCTTGGAAATATTAAATTGTTTGAAACTGGCCTCAATAGCAGTACCACAGATAATATTCCTTCCAGATATTGTAAAAACTTATACTATAGGTCAATATCAGAAGTATCTCTGACAAGTTCTAAAATGGTGGATGATCAACTTTTATTAAAAAAGAGTTATGCTCCTTGGAAATATAAAATATTAGGAACCTGGAGCAACTCTGTTCTTTCAGTATGCCCCATTTATGGGCATTATGTTTTCTGGTCTGTGCCTGGTTTGTTTGTCTTTTCGATCGTTCGTTCTTCTGTATTTCATTTCGTCCATTTCGTCCATCACGCTTCAGGTTAAAGTTTTTGGTCACGGTAGTGTTAGATGGAAGTTGAAGTCCTATCAACTTGAAACTTAGTACACATGTTCTTTTTAATATGATCCTTTTAATTTTAATGCAAATTTAGAGTTTTGACCCCAATTTCACGGTCCACTGAACATAAAAAATGATAGTGCGATTGGGGTACCCTTCTACTATGGACTCATTCTTGTTGTACTTAATTTTAAATGAAAATTGATATACAATTTATTTGTGAATTTGGTGTTATTTTGTCTAAAATTGTCAATTGGCTGGTCTTTTCATATTGGCTACAAACATACTTTCAAAGGGTTCTGATATATTTCATATGTAAATTAACTTTATAGAACATGATATCATGAATTCAATTTTAATGTAAAAAAAAGGGTGTCTTAATTTTTTAAGTTTGCTCCCATTTTCAAATTGTGTAAGTTTCCTTTTTCAAAAGTGTGGTTTTAAGATACATACATTAGAACTTTGATAATGTGTATTTAATGTTTTCGTTGTGCCTCACACATCATTTTTTTTGCACAGCTATGATATTGAAATATTAGATTTGTGATAATGAATTTTACTGTGTTAGCCAATTTGACTTCCTGTTTTTATTGATTCTAGTAAGTTTTGTCCCCCATGAACACGTTGTGGGGGATATAGAAATACCAAGAATCTGGCTGTTTTTCATCCCATCTGGTCCTCATAACAAGAACAGTTCTTGTCAAGTTTTTATGAAACTTATATATAGGTTTATGTCAGCAATGTCTTAGACAATTTTGAAAATCAGTGCTGATCAATTAATTTTTTAAAGAGTTATGCCCCTAGGAAACATTAATTATATGGAAATAGCATTTTTAGCACTCTCCTACCAGATTTTTATGAAACTTGAATGATAGGTTATAGAAACAATGTCTTTGACAAGTTTAAAAATCAGTGCAAATTAATGATTAATAAAATAGTTATGCTCCTTGGAAATATTTGTTAAATGGAAAATTGCCTTATGAGCAGTCCTATGTGAACAATTCTTGTCATGATTTTATGAAATTTATATTATAGCTTCACATCATCAATGTCTTTGACAAGTTCAAAAAAGAATTAGAAATTGTCTATGTTTGCATTTGTGCAATTATTGCCAAAATTTTATGAAACCAGCGTTGGCAGTGTCATTTACAATGTATTAGTTTGTTATAAGTCTAGTTTATGGTGAAATACTAGTGGTAAAGGTCAAAAATATTTGGTATGAGGTTGTTTTAGCTTTGGCACATCTCATTTCCATTGAGATTATTTATTCCTGTCCCCTCAGTCATGGTCTATTGACTTTGAAACTTTTGTCTAAATAAATAAGAAGATGTTATATAAGCATAATTATTATAGTGGATTTCCATGTGATTTTTTTACTCAACACCTCTGTCATTTTATATTGACTTTAACACATTCCCTATTTCCATTCTCAATCTTATTTGAAACTTTTGCCGAGTTTACATTTATTAGTTTGTGATTAGGTCAGTTCAAGGGGAAACATTAGTGTTAGGCCAAAGTTGGTATTCAGTTGTATAAGCATAAGTACATCTCATTTCTTGGAGAATATATGACCCTGTTCCCTCAGTCATAGTCTATTGACCTTGAAACTTTTGCTTAGTTTGCATGCACTAGGATGTTATTAGATCAGTAAGATATCAATTTTGGGGTCGTCCATAATTGTAAACCATTTTCCAAAGTGAACAAAACATGCACTTTTTCCGACCCCCCCACCCACCCTCCCTCAAAAAGTGTACAACCATTTTTAGATTTCAAGACAAGAATCACTCATTCTTAATAAAAAGAAGATCCTGTCTTATATAATTTTGTTTAATATAGAAATTTGCATTGAAAACAAACTGAAACATATCTGACATATATTCCGGAAATATTAAAAAAAAAGCGAACTATAAAAATGTTGATTTTTCAACCCCCAAGTGTACGTTTTGTACACTTGGGAAAATGGTTGACAATTATTGATGACCCTTTATCAGTCAGTGATATTTGCTTTTCAAATTTTTTGGCCTTTGCAAGTCTTGTTTCCATATAGATTATATAGCCCCACCCTCTCATGATTGTTCCTTGACTTTGAAACTTTTACATAGTTAGTGTTTAGGTTTGTGTAAAGGGAATTACTTATGATAAGTCAGTGGTATTTGGTATGCAGTTGTATTATGTTTGAGCGCTTAGCCTGTCAACCAAGTTGGTCGACATTGCCTTAAAATAGAACATATTGGTAAAATGCAAATTTGTCTATTATTTTGAAAACCATTATAGTCTGAAATTTGTTAATACATATTTTTTTACAAACCACACCATTTTGGAGAGATATGTAATATTCATAGATATTTTGCTGTGTTGACCAACTGGTTTCAAGATTTGATTGGTCTATTGACTTTGAAACTTTTGCCTAAATAAATAAGAAGATGCTATATTTCATCTCGTAGAGTCATAACTTGGGAATATCACTAGTTAATATATACATGCATAGCAGACAAATTGAAATCTGTGGAAGATCCAAAGTGAAGGGAGGGGTAGTACAGAATTTGAGTACAAGTTTAAACTCTTAATAGTGAAGGGCATATAAATGTTGAAAACTTGTCGCACAGCCCTATATATTGACCTTTGAAACAAAATATAGTGCATATGAGCTTTCAATTCTATTTCACTTTTTAACAAAACATCAATCATAGTAAAAGTGGAACAGTTTTAATTGTAAAGGGAGATCCTATTGGAAATTGCATTGTCTATATTTACAAAATTGTAACCTATATAAAGAGAAAATCTGACTGTGACAGAAATGTTCAGAAGGTTGAGCTCTACCAATTGTCCATACTCGACAAAACTGTCAAATGACTTCTTATAGTAGAAATTCCCGTTAAATGACATGTTTTTCTTCTTCATTTTTGTCTTTTATCTGAAAACTATAATACATGTAGATAGAGAGAAACTTTAAATTGCAAAAATGATCAGCAAGACAAGATTACAAATAGTTCTGCATATTTAATACCCTCAGTTGACTCCTGAAAAAAGTTTTTACCTTTTGATTACTTTTTTAAAACCTGTAAAACTCATGTTCAGAGATTTGACTCAAATTCTCATATTTGATTTATATCAATGAAAAACATTTATCCAAATTATAAAATGTCTAAAGTAAACAATTTACAGTTCATGGGCTCAATTATATGTAGCTTCATTTCGTGTGTATATTAACATAACTAGATATCAAAATCGTGGGATTGGATTTTTTTTTAGATCTGTTTAATTTATTTTATGGATAAAAAATATATATTTTTGTTTTTATCTGTATAAGAATGATATTTTGTGCATCAAATTAGTCGTTCAAATGTTTCACTTTCAATGTTGACTTTTTTTCCTTTAAATAACTTTACGCCCACTATCCATATGTTATCCATCTCTAGCTAAGGGGTTAAATTGAAGTTCACATGATTAGGGATTCAATGAGGTCAAATTATTCTCTTGCAAATGAATAATTCATCATCAATGTTTCTTTGCTTATTTTGACAAAATTGAACCATAATTATTTTTTCACTATTTCACTTTCATGAATGATTACTAGTGTAAAACCATTCAAACGGGAAAACCAAAAAAAAATAATTTATACCTTAAAAAAATATAAAAGATAATGATAAATTATCACCAAGACTAGTGCTAACTGTTAAAATTGTCACTGGATTCTTTATAGGAACTATTGCCCTTATTTGAGTATTTTTTAAAAAAATTGTGTGATTGTAATATGATATACCTAGACAAAAAAAAGAGTTGATACTTTTGATGATTATTTTTTATTCAAATTATTGATCTTCAATGACAATACTGAAGATTTGTCTAGTTTTGGCTACAAAGTTGAAAAGAATAATTAATAACTAGAAGCTGTAGACTAAGATATGAACTAACAATAATATTTTTTCTTTCTCATGGTTTGATTCTTGAAGAACCATAGTTTGCATAGAACTTTATGTGAATTAGCACTTTGCCAATTGGGGTCGTTTTTATACGACCGCAAAAAAAATGTTTGCGTCGTATGATGGTATGATGTCGTACCCAAGACACATTTGGTGTCCAGACAATAACTTTAGTTTACGTGAATGGATCTCTTTGAAATTTGATAAGAAGGTTCAATACCTCAAAAGGAAGGTTGGGATTGATTTTGGGGATGATGGTCCAAACCGTTTAGGAATAAGGGGCCCAAAACAAGCATTTTTCTACTTTCAGGATATTAACTCGTGTATTAGTATTTCAATTGCTCTGAAATTGTACCACAATGTTTAATACCAGAAGTAGAAAGTTAGGATTTATTTTGGGGGTTATGGTGACAACTGTTTAGGAATTAAGGGCCAAAAAGGGGCCAAAAACAAGCATTTTTGTAGTTTATGTGCAATAACTTATGTGTTAGTGTATGGATCTCTCTGACATTGTACTACAAAGTTCCATATCACAAAAAGAAGGCTGGGATTGAGTTTGAGGGTTATTGTCCCATTTATGTAGGAATTGGGGGCCATAAAAGGGCCAAAAACAAGCATTTTTCTAGTTTCCAGACAATAACTTGTTGCAGTTTACAGTCAATGACTTGTGTCTAAGTGTATAAATTTCTCTGAAATTATACCACTAGCTTCCATACTACAAAGGGGTGGTTTTGAGGGGTCATAGCTTAAATCTTTTAGCAATTAGGGGCAAAAAAGGTGGAAAAACAAGTTTTTGGCTAAAGGACAAATTAGACCATTTAAAAGCAGTGTAAGGGAGGTATTCCAATTTAAATTTAAAGAATACTGTTATTTATATATGTTTGATTAACTCCTTTACCCCTTACTGTTTGAAAATTATATATTAAGAAATGATGATTGTCTTGATGATTAGCTGTTATGTTTTTTAGCTCACCTGGCCCGAAGGGCCAAGTGAGCTTTTCTCATCACTTGGCGTCGTCCGTCGTCCGTCGTCCGTCGTCGTTAACTTTTACAAAAATCTTCTCCTCTGAAACTACTGGGCCAAATTTAACCAAACTTGGCCACAATCATCATTGGGGTATCTAGTTTAAAAAATGTGTTCGGTTACCCGGCCAACCAACCAAGATGGGCGCCATGGCTAAAAATAGAACATAGGGGTAAAATGCAGTTTTTGGCTTATAACTCTGAAACCGAAGCATTTAGAGCAAATCTGACATGGGGTTAAATTGTTTATTAAGTCAAGATCTATCTGCCCTGAAATTTTCAGACGAATCAGACAACCGGTTGTTGGGTTGCTGCCCCTGAATTGGCAATTTTAAGGAAATTTTGCCGTTATATGGTTATTATCTTGAATATTATTATAGATAGAGATAAACTGTAAACAGCAATAATGTTCAGCAAAGTAAGATCTACAAATAAGTTAACATGACCGAAATGGTCAGTTGACCCATATAGGAGTTATTGCCCTTTATAGTCAATTTTTAACCATTTTTCGTAAATCTTAGTAATCTTTTACAAAAATCTTCTCCTCTGAAACTACTAGGCCAAATTTATCCAAACTTGGCCACAATTATCTTTGGGGTATCTAGTTTAAAAAATGTGTCCGGTGACCCGGCCAACCAACCAAGATGGCCGCCACGGCTAAAAATAGAACATAGGGGTAAAATGCAGTTTTTGGCTTATAACTTAAAAACCAAAGCATTTAGAGCAAATCTGACAATTGGTAAAATTGTTTATCAGGTCAAGATCTATTTACCCTGAAATTTTCAGATGAATCTGACAACCTGTTGTTGGGTTGCTGCCCCTGAATTGGTAATTTTAAGGAAATTTTACTGTTTTTGGTTATTATCTTGAAAATTATTATAGATAGAAATAAACTGTAAACAGCAATAATGTTCAGCAAAGTAAGATTTACAAATAAGTCAACATGACCGAAATGGTCAGTTGACCAATATAGGAGTTATTGCCCTTTATAGTCAATTTTTAACCATTTTTCGTAAATCTTAGTAATCTTTTACAAAAATCTTCTCCTCTGAAACTACTGGGCCAAATTAATCCAAACTTATCCACAATCATCTTTTGGGTATCTAGTTTAAAAAATGTGTCCGATGACCTGGCCATCCAACCAAGATGGCCGCCATGGCTAAAAATAGAACATAGTGGTAAAATGCAGTTTTTGGCTTATAACTCAAAAACCAAAGCCTTTAGAGCAAATCTGACACGGGGGTCAAATTGTTTATCAGGTCAAGATCTATCTGCCCTGAAATTTTCAGATAAATCGGACAACCCGTTGTTGGGTTCCTGCCCCTGAATTGGTAATTTTAAGGAAATTTTACTGTTTTTGGTTATTATCTTGAAAATTATTATAGATAGAAATAAAATGTAAACAGCAATAATGTTCAGCAAAGTAAGATTTACAAATAAGTCAACATGACCGAAATGGTCAGTTGACCCATATAGGAGTTATTGCCCTTTATAGTCAATTTTTAACCATTTTTCGTAAATCTTAGTAATCTTTTACAAAAATCTTCTCCTCTGAAACTGATGGGCCAAATTAATCCAAACTTATCCACAATCATCTTTGGGGTATCTAGTTTAAAAAATGTGTCCGATGACCCGGCCATCCAACCAAGATGGCCGCCATGGCTAAAAATAGAACATAGGGGTAAAATGCAGTTTTTGGCTTATAACTCAAAAACCAAAGTGTTTAGAGCAAATCTGACGGGAGTTAAATTGTTTATCAGGTCAAGATCTATCTGCCCCGAAATTTTCAAATGAATCGGACAACCCGTTGTTGGGTTGCTGCCCCTGAATTGGTAATTTTAAGGAAATTTTGCTGTTTTTGGTTATTGTCTTGAATATTATTATAGATAGAGATAAACTGTAAACAGCAATAATGTTCAGCAAAGTAAGATTTACAAATAAGTCAACATGACCGAAATGGTCAATTGACCCCCTAAGGAGTTATTGTCCTTTATAGTCAATTTTCAACAATTTTTATAAAATTTGTAAATTTTTACTAAAATTTTCCACTGAAACTACTGGGCCAAGTTCATTATAGATAGAGATAATTGTAAGCTGCAAGGATGTTCATTAAAGTAAGATGTACAAACACATCACCATCACCAAAATACAATTTTGTCATGAATCCATCTGCTTCCTTTGTTTAATAGTCACATAGACCAAGGTGAGCGACACAGGCTCTTTAGAGCCTCTAGTTTTTAGAAGTTACTATACATTAATATTAATTTTAACCATGACTGTATGTCATTTTATATTTTAATATTTTATGATGTATTTTATTGAGTAGTTATTGTTAAAAACTACATTAGAAATTTCAATTGAGATTTTTTTTAGAGTAAAGGAAAAGTGGAGGTGAAAAAAATGGGGAGGGGGGTGGGGGGAGGGGGTAAATATTTGTTGGGGGTACAATTTTTCTCATTCCAGATTTCAGAAATGAAAATAAAAATTTCTTCAAATATTCTTTTTAGGAGATTAATATTCAACAGCAGTGTACTGCTTAAAAGCAAATATTTTTTTTAAGTTCATCATTCAATCTGTGTCAGAAACCTATGATGTGACAAATATTTAATCATATATTTAATTATAAATGTCCGGCGTCAGTCTGTCAGCCTGTCTGTCTTTCCAGTGTCCACATATCGCACTATCGCACCATAACTTGTGAACCACTTATCCAAATTTCATGAAACTTATGATAGTCAAACCATCTGTATACTTTTTGTTAAAAATAAGATTTAAACTTTTTGAGTTGCAGGACTTTATAGCTCAACAGGGGGGGGGAAGAGGGGGGTCACATGTCGCGCTGTATCTCAAAAACAGTTTGTGATTATTGCTTAAAATTTTACACACTTCTTAGTTATATCAATCTAATGATCTGAATACTTTTTGGTGATGATTCAAATTTTATTTAAGATGTAATGAGTTTTTTTGTAAATAAAAGGGTTGCGTGGTTTCACATGTTGCGCCATATCTCAAATACGATTTATGATTATTGCTAAAAATTGTACACACTTCTTAGCAATATTAATCTAAAGATCTGTATATTTTTTGGTGATGATTCAAAATTTTATTTTAGAGTCATTGAGTTTTTTGTAAAAAAAAAAGGGTTTACATGTCGCACCTCATCTAAAAAAACATTGCTTAAAACTTTAAACCTTTTTTAAGTTATATTAATCTTAAGATCTGTAAACTTTTTGGTGATGATTCAAAATTTAATATAGAGTTATTCAGTTTTTTTGTTTTCATATGTCGTGCCGTATCTAAGAAACTATTTATGATAATTGCAAAAACTTTCACACACAAGACATATCATGCGCTCGTGGCACAGATGTTTATTTTTCATTGTGAATATAAAACAGAGTTTAGTGAAATGGAGGGTTAATACCCTAAGAATATCTGTTTATGTTCATAAATCTCAGTTGAAGTAAATCTTATAAATCATGCAGACAAGTATATTTGATATGGTCGCTTTTCTGTGAATTGTTTTACGCTTTTTGCCTCAATTGATACGGGTGAACTTTACTATTTTGTCAGTTGATCACTTGAAATATCTCACACAAATTAATGATTAATAGAATGTTAGCTGAATATTCTGAATTCTTATTTATTACAGAATGAATCTGCATTTGATAAATTTGCAAGTTTCTACTCATCTTGAAAAGAAAGTTGAACATAAGAAACTTGAACTAGAACTGTTGAACTAAAATATATTTACACTATTCAAACTCATTATCATTACTATTATCCATTTTCTGATCCTGGTTGCCTGTGAGAGGTCACAGCAGAGCCTTAAACTCAATTTCTTTATCTCTACTAAAGACCCATTTCGTGTTTGGAGACTCCTCCTTTTACCAAACTAATCATTTGATTTTTTTCCCCTTGGGTTTCATGTCTGATTGTTGCTGATTCCAACTTTCTGGTGCAAAGCCTTTTAAGCATATTTTAGTTTGTTTCTTATAACAAACTTTCATACGGTAACAGATCATTTTCATCTCCACATTGTTCTATCTGAAAATAGCAAAGTGTCATTGTTTCTTCTCCACATTGTTCTTTCTGAAAATAGCAAAGTGTCATTGTTTCTTCTCCACATTGTTCTTACTGAAAATAGCTAAGTGTCATTGTTTCTTCTCCACATTGTTCTTACTGAAAATAGCTAAGTGTCATTGTTTCTTCTCCACATTGTTCTTACTGAAAATAGCTAAGTGTCATTGTTTCTTTTCCACTTTGTTCTTACTGAAAATAGCAAACTGTCATTGTTTCTTTTCCACTTTGTTCTTTCTAAAAATAGCTAAGTGTCATTGTTTCTTCTCCGCATTGTTCTTTCTGAAAATAGCAAAGTGTCATTGTTTCTTCTCCACATTGTTCTTACTGAAAATAGCTAAGTGTCATTGTTTCTTCTCCACATTGTTCTTACTGAAAATAGCTAAGTGTCATTGTTTCTTCTCCACATTGTTCTTACTGAAAATAGCTAATTGTCATTGTTTCTTCTCCACATTGTTCTTACTGAAAATAGCAAACTGTCATTGTTTCTTTTCCACTTTGTTCTTTCTAAAAATAGCTAAGTGTCATTGTTTCTTCTCCGCATTGTTCTTTCTGAAAATAGCAAAGTGTCATTGTTTCTTCTCCACATTGTTCTTACTGAAAATAGCTAAGTGTCATTGTTTCTTCTCCACATTGTTCTTACTGAAAATAGCAAACTGTCATTGTTTCTTCTCCACATTGTTCTTACTGAAAATAGCTAAGTGTCATTGTTTCTTCTCCACATTGTTCTTACTGAAAATAGCTAAGTGTCATTGTTTCTTCTACACATTGTTCTTACTGAAAATAGCTAAGTGTCATTGTTTCTTTTCCACTTTGTTCTTTCTGAAAATAGCAAAGTGTCATTGTTTCTTCTCCACATTGTTCTTACTGAAAATAGCAAACTGTCATTGTTTCTTTTCCACATTGTTCTTACTGAAAATAGCTAATTGTCATTGTTTCTTCTCCGCATTGTTCTTTCTGAAAATAGCTAAGTGTCATTGTTTCTTTTCCACTTTGTTCTTTCTGAAAATAGCAAACTGTCATTGTTTCTTCTCCACATTGTTCTTACTGAAAATAGCTAAGTGTCATTGTTTCTTTTCCACATTGTTCTTTCTGAAAATAGCAAACTGTCATTGTTTCTTCTCCACATTGTTCTTACTGAAAATAGCAAACTGTCATTGTTTCTTCTCCACATTGTTCTTACTGAAAATAGCAAACTGTCATTGTTTCTTTTCCACTTTGTTCTTTCTAAAAATAGCTAAGTGTCATTGTTTCTTCTCCACATTGTTCTTTCTGAAAATAGCAAAGTGTCATTGTTTCTTCTCCACATTGTTCTTACTGAAAATAGCTAAGTGTCATTGTTTCTTTTCCACTTTGTTCTTTCTGAAAATAGCAAACTGTCATTGTTTCTTCTCCACATTGTTCTTTCTGAAAATAGCAAAGTGTCATTGTTTCTTCTCCACATTGTTCTTTCTGAAAATAGCAAAGTGTCATTGTTTCTTCTCCACATTGTTCTTACTGAAAATAGCAAAGTGTCATTGTTTCTTCTCCACATTGTTCTTACTGAAAATAGCTAAGTGTCATTGTTTCTTTTCCACTTTGTTCTTTCTAAAAATAGCTAATTGTCATTGTTTCTTCTCCACATTGTTCTTACTGAAAATAACAAACTGTCATTGTTTCTTTTCCACTTTGTTCTTTCTGAAAAAAGCAAAGTGTCATGGTTTCTTCTCCACATTGTTCTTTCTGAAAATAGCAAACTGTCATTGTTTCTTCTCCACATTGTTCTTACTGAAAATAGCTAATTGTCATTGTTTCTTCTCCACATTGTTCTTACTGAAAATAGCAAAGTGTCATTGTTTCTTCTCCACATTGTTCTTACTGAAAATAACAAACTGTCATTGTTTCTTTTCCACTTTGTTCTTTCTGAAAAAAGCAAAGTGTCATGGTTTCTTCTCCACATTGTTCTTTCTGAAAATAGCAAACTGTCATTGTTTCTTCTCCACATTGTTCTTACTGAAAATAGCTAATTGTCATTGTTTCTTCTCCACATTGTTCTTACTGAAAATAGCTAATTGTCATTGTTTCTTCTCCACATTGTTCTTACTGAAAATAACAAACTGTCATTGTTTCTTTTCCACTTTGTTCTTCCTGAAAAAAACAAAGTGTCATTGTTTCTTCTCCACATTGTTCTTACTGAAAATAGCAAAGTGTCATTGTTTCTTCTCCACATTTTTCTTCCTGAAATTCTTATAGAAAACAATAGAATTTTTTCTGACTGTCCTTCTTTTAGGATATTGGACAATGAACACATTACATATGATAAGGAGACTTGATTGCATACATTCAGTTCAAATTTGGCTTATTGTCTTCCACGTAATACCAGGAGTCTGTCTGTCCATGTCTGTCTGTTTGTCCATCCAGTCTTGTTAACTTGTTAACAAGTACAATTTTTGTCAGATTTTTATAAAATTCACACTAAGGTTAATATCAGCAAAATCTCACACAAGTTTTATATTGGGGGTCAATCATCTTATTTTAAAAGAGTTATAACCCTTGGAAATATTAAATTAATGCAAAAAGGCCTCCTTTTGGCGATCTAACTTTGTCTCTACTAAATGCTATGAAACTTATAAACAATGCTAATTTAAGTAGCATCACTTTTACAGTATTTGAGTTATGTCCCTTTAAAATGTTACATGCAAGCTTGGGCATCATCAAGTCCCATGAACACATTTAAGAGTTATGCCCCTTGAAAATGTGCAACACTTGGGACATTGGAACTCTGTTCTTTAATAATGTATGATGAAATACCGCTACATTGTATAATGAGTAGGTACAAATTACATAAATTTGGTTTCCTACTTATTTTGGTTGCTAGGCAAAATTATCTTTGATGATCTTTTTAAAGTCATAAGAAACCTCAAATTAAAAAAAATAATGCATATGTTTTTTTATAACTCAATGGATAGTTTTCATTATAAAACTTATGTACATATACTTTTTTTCTGAAGAAAATTCTTTAATTTATTCATATTTAGAAGAAGTTTACTTTATTTTCATTGCTTCCTTCCAGGAAGCAATTCCCCCGACATATTTTCCGTATGCAAAGTGACCTCAGTGTGACCCATCTTGTAAAAATCTAGTGATCGCAATATGCATGGATGTCCTTAAAATAAACTATTATCTGAATTTACATGTTAAACACATGCTCAATTTCCATGCTTTTTTGTTGATTTTTTGTCGATTGTTGACAAGCAGGTCACAATCGTTAAACTTCGGCTTCAAAACACGATCTTTAATTACCTGCCATATTTTCACAACAAAACTGACCGATTGAAAAAGAAATTGGACGATTATACGAAATTTACAAGAAAAAAATTATAAATTCGTGCACAGAAGACTAAGTTTATGATGTTTGTATGCATTGGTTCAAGAATTGGAAGAACATTATTTTTCACTGGTCACTCGTTTCTTATGACTTTAAGCATTTTTAAGTATTTAAGGGAAAACTAAAAAATATTATACACTACAAGTACTTCACTTATATTACATGAGTAGTGATTTGAACACCTAAAGGATGTTGTTTAATAAACTAACCATACCCTTTGATTTTCAATTTCAAGTGGCCTGAGCAATTTTCCTTTATTTGTTTTCCACTAGTTATGGACTTAGGTGGAATTGATGGAGTTTTGTCTGTTGTTTACTTTTTTTGTTGTCATTGGCATTATAAATTTTTTGTCCTCTAGAACACTGGTCCTGCCACTGTTTGCATTATATCAATTACGCTTAGCAAAAGGTTTCTCACCATGTGTAGTTTTTCATTCAGGGTGGATCCAGCAATTTTTATTTAAAAAAAAAGGGGGGGGCATGTTCCAGCAAAAGAGAAAAGGGGAGTTCAAGTGTATCTCTTAATATTTTATTGGGAATTGATTCTCTATTACGTTTGGCTTCATCAAATCAAAATGGCTGCTTTTCATACGTTTCCTATAGGGGTGCTTCTGAGTTGGTGGTGGCATCAACAGTTTGTGATAAGGTCAGTTAATGGGGATAAATTATGTCAATGATATTTGATATGCAGCTATATAAGCATTGGCACATCTCATTTCTATGGAGATTATTTGGCCCTACCCATCAGTCTGGTTTCATGGTCTTTTGATTACTGGTATAAGATTGTGATAAGGTCGGTTTATGGGGAACCATATGGTACCTAAGTTGTTTATCAAAATTATTTGGTAGATCAATTAGCATTGGCACTTCTCATTTTCATTTAGGTTATAAGGACCTGCCCCTTGAGTCATGGTCTATTCACTGAAACTTTCTAAGCTTACATTAATTACTTTGTGATTAGGTTAGTTAAGTGGAACCAGTAGTGGTAGATCAATGATATTTGGTATGTAGATGTATTAGTATTGGCACGTCTCAATCCATGGAAATTATCTGGCTCTTCCCCCTCAGTCAAGGTCTATAGAGTTTTAGCATTTTTTACATGTAAAGACAGATGAATCACTAATGTTAAGTCAATGATATTTGGTTTGCAGTTGTATAAGACTTTGCAAGTCTGACTTTCATGGTTATCATACATCACCCTATCATCATGGCTAATTGACATTAAAACTTTTGCTTAGTTTACAAGTTTGTATAAGTTTGTGTATGATCATTAAGACATTGTGCACATTTGATTTCATGGCGTTTTTTTGCCCGTCAAAGCAAAGGAGGCATTAAGTTAGCCTCAACCAAATGTTATTAATCTTTTTATACAATGTTTATTACCACAAAACACAGATCCAGTTTGAATTTTGGTGTTGTTACTTTTACCTTTGCAGAGTAATGCTCCTTTTCCAATTGAAAAATGGCTAAATTTTTTGTTTCTGTTCTAACTTTTTTTGCCACAACCAAATGTTATGAATCTCATACACTATGGATATTTCCACTTTACTCAGATCAAATACTGTAACCTTTCTTGAGTTAAGTCCCGATATTATATTATATTATATGCAAGCAGGTGCATTATCTGTCTCATGGACACATTCCCAATTTATTTAATTACTAATATCGGATTTATATTGTTCTCATTTGTGAATAGTAAGCACCCACTTTACAGTCGTATCCCAACACATACTCAATGACCCTTCTATCAATTTCTTTCCAAGGGTAAAAATCCATGGACTATACAAGCTTTTCTATGCCAGACTATGGTAATGTATTTTTGGTTACCCATAATAGCAAAACCTTGACTTTATCATGAATGTAACAAATAAGGGGCGTTTTGGAATGGATTTATAAGATCAGGACACAGTTGAAATTGCCACATGTAGAAATGCATACTTGAGTAACTGTCCAATGGTGCTTTGATAATAGTATTTACAATAAGATGGCAATCTTGACTAAGAAATTTAATGATTTTTTTTGTGCATATATTATTTGTACTTATTTTTCTTTTTTTGAATTATTAATAGTGTATTTAGATTCATTTCATTTATTGTCCATTTCTACCAAACTTGGACAGAAGATTGTTTATGATCATAAGATAGAATCCAAAAGAAAATTTTGTTAAACAAGTATCCTGTTTATCCATATTTTACTTTTAAATGGACTTAGTTTTTCTGCCAGTTAACATTACATTCACTCTGTGGTAAAAATTTTAATAACTTTCTTAAACTATTCTGGATTTGTACCAAACTTGGACAGAAGCTTGTTTATGATTAAAAGCTAGTATCTAGAAGTAAATTTTGTAAACATTTATTTCCTGTTTTTCCGTATATTACTTATAATTGGATTTTTTTTTTCTACCAGTTAACATTAATTTATTTGATAATCATAGCCCATCCTGATTATTTTTTTTGGACAGAAGCTTCTAACCATAAAATGATATTATCTAGAAGACATTTTTTGTAAATTTTTCCCATTTTTGTTGAATTGGGACTAACATCAAAAGTAGGCAAGACACTGGGTTCCCAGGAACCCTTACAATTTTTTTAATGCTTTAATTATTTATAGATTAGAGCAAAAACTGTAAAGTGAACAGGTTTTTTCCATAAGCACTAATTTCTGGTGCTTGATTTAAAGAAATTATAGTGAATTTATGTGTTATTTCATGCTGCAATGTTCCTACTTTTTCTTGGAAGGATGTCATTTTATTAATAAAAATTTAAAAACTTGATACACAATACTATAATTTTCATTCTTTATTATTATAGAATTTGTAAAAGATGGCTCATCACCAAGGTGTCCTTCCACACTGCAATACCCACGAGTCCATGCTCACATGCTTAGAGACAGTTATCAGTGATGTTCACCTAGATCTTACCAGCATTGATTCAGAGGTCAACAAATGTCTACCCACCAAACATCAGGTGCCAGGCAACACTGTTACACCACCTTTCTTCACCGAGCCTGCTAGTAAGATACCAATTTGGACAGGAATCCTACCAGTAGTTGCTGAACTCACCAAGTCTCATTCATCTGCTATTAACACGTCAGACTGTATTTCCTGTGTTCCAAACCTACCCAACATTCTCCTGTCCTTAGAGAAGGAAGTTGACCGTCATGTACAGTATGTTACCTACATCTATGAGAAGATATATGCCATGCCATCCACAAACAACACAGGTTCTATAGCTACCTCACAGTCTCATCTGATGCGCTCATCTTCTATGAGTCGTTGTAAGATTCGCACCAATCCAAGTCTACCAATTCTGCAGCGATCACCAAAGGTTCTGAACTTGTCTCAGTCACACTTATATGACATCACATCAGTAAGCCAGCAGATGAACACCTCCACTTGTAGTACAGAGTCTTTACAAGATGCACCAGACAATCAACCCAGTCCACCATGCTTATGTTGCAAAAATTGTGCCAATGCCTTGAGATGGTTCAGTGAATCCATATGCAGTAAAGTCCAGTCCTTGAAAGATCAGTGTCACAACCTCCAGTCAATACTTATGGCAGAACTAAAAGAAAGAGAAAAAGAACTTATGATACAACTAGCCCAGAAACGTAAAGCTAAACAGACAGTTACCAACAATTTCAGTCGTCTAGAGGGTCTAGGTCAACAAGGTATTTCCATATGCTCCAGCATTCAGATATTTGCACCAGCCAACTGGAACCAGTCTACCAGTAGTACTTACAATGAACCAAGCACCAGGTATGCAGCAGACGGTCAGTCATGTGATGAAGAGTCTACCAATCCAACAATACCATCCTTGTCAACAACAGAAGGGTCATACAGTATAACTATTAGCCAAGTACCTGAGCAATCTCCTCCACCAGCACCTCAGGTCAGCCTCTGTTCTGAACCAAACATGTACCAAGACAACATTTATGATGAACCTATAGTCCATGTAAAGCAAGAAATAACTGATCAGCAACCAGCCAATACAACAGCAGATATGCTTTACAGAACTGTACCACAGAGTCCTATGCCAGAGCTATTAGAGTATCAACGTAGACGTAGTAGTTCCATTAACCAATATGGCTGCACCTTCAGCAAAGACAACTTCCGCAAAAGATCTCACACAATTAGCCATCCTGCATCAGCCAAACAGTTCAGAGACTCAGACCATTATTCCACCATAGATGAGATGGCAGAGGTTTACCAGACTGAAGATGAGCCACAACTTCCATTACTTCATGTCAATTCTTCAATTGGTGTTACTTTTCCTAACAACAAACCAAGAAAGATGAAGAAGTCCAAGAGTTCCATACTGGTCCGTGCGAATAAGCTAAAGCACTTCATCACCAAAAAGTTCAGTAGAAAGAGTTGGGGTGGTCAAGAAGTTAAGAAATCACCTACTTCAGCTGATGTTGTTCCGCCAGAAGTCCACTTTTTCGAGTACGACTTCTCAGATGACGATTCCTACACTTGTCCGATCAACACAACAGCTGACACACTTGGTAACTTGTCTACTGTTACAGGTACTGCAGACACACAAACCTCACTCAAGATAAACAGTTCCATTAGAGCAGTGCATATAGCTAAGACAGATGCAGAGGTGACCTTCACATCTTCTACAAGTCTTGACTACAATTCCCTACATGATCATATAGCTACCATTGAAAGAGAACTCAACACATCAGCTTCTTCAGACTTTGTAATGTCAGACCAATCAGCCTGTAACTTTTCCAGAAACCATTCTTTCATCAGCCAACCTAAGACAGGACGTATGCAGATGGTTATTCCAGCAAAGATTTCTTCTAGCCGTTTTGAGACTCTTCTTATTTCACGTCCAGACAGCCTTTCAACCATTTCTGATATTGAACAGATTGAGCCAACACCAGCTCCAGCTTCCAGTAGCATTCAGCCATGTACAAGCACTGTATCAAAAGATGTAAACCCTGACAATGCAACACGTAAGCGTCTATTGTTTAACTCTAAAGGGTATGCCAGCCCTACCAGTGAAAGTATCTACAGTTTCCATGATGATAGCAGTTTTGATGTTAGCCAGAGTTATGCAACCTTCCGTAAGCTTCAGAAGATATCTAGCACACCATATCATCAACCTGTCAAAACCATCGTTCAGAGTACACCATATGTCGTATCTACAGCAGCCACTAGTATTCCACAGCAACTTCTAAATCATCTGTGCCAAGGTCATTCATCTGTTGAAGGTCGCCAGAACATGTTAAAGCTTTGCCACATTAAGCCATACCTCATACATGGAAAAGTGACACTACCGTATCTCTTGCAGCTGATCAACAACAACAGATATAGTTACAGTGACTTACCAGGGTACAATCCAGCTACCAAGCAGATCTCCCAGGTGATGATTTCTTGTGTTTGGTCACAGACTAACAGGTCCCACATCTTCGCACGTAACCTTATTTGGCGCCTGTTCACCCTAGCCGAGCTGTTTGGCGGTAAGACAGATAACCTGAGCGGAGACATCATTGCTGCTGTTCAACGTGCCACTATTGAACAGTACAATATTACAGACCATACCTGGCAGTGGAAGTGTGTTCCATTCATCCACAGGAGCATTAACTACTTGTTCCAGCATAAACTCCGTCATCCAGTATTTCTGTGTTTACTTCAGCAGAGTGTATGTTAGTTTCATGTGACATTGTCTCTCTATTAGAAGATTGCAAGATGAACATTCTTATCAAACATGATATATTTCAATAGACAATTATAAATAGTTGGCAAACAACATATGTTAAGTTATATCATGTGGGAAAATAATTGTTATATGATATCAAGTGATTTTTTTAATGTGTTTAACAAGACATTTTTATGAAAACACTCTCATTTTATAAGAAAAAAATGAAGAAAAAAGTTAATTCACTTGGTTTTTGTGAAAATATTACAATTTGTTATTGTTAATGTGATCTTTTTTTTTGACAAATATTATAAAGTTTAATTTAGTCTAGAAATATTTAAAGAAAAGGATTGGATAGGATTTACATAATTTAACAGAAACAGGTATTTTCCCTTGTAAACTGATTGACCTGTTTGAAAGTTTGAAAGTAAGCACAAAGTTTTCCAAAAATCAGATATGATAAATGTAATACTTGAAAAGCCTAATCTAAATCTTAAAAAAAAAATCAAGATTTATGATTTTTGAAAAAATTAAGATGTTATCTTAGTAGTTTGTTTGTATATATGAGTAAATGGAAGAATTTAAGGCTGGGTTGCTGCAATAAAGCTGTAAAAAATCTTTTTTGTATATGTATTTGTAATAATAATAATTGAATAGGGCATTGTAAATAAAGTATGTGAAATAAAATTAATATATAAAGAGTGTATATAATGTACATAAAAATATTATTTATTTCAGAAGACAAATTAATTTAAAGAGCATTATTATCTATGTGTAAAATGTAAATATGTAAAAAATGTATAAACTGTTCTTAAAATAAATTATTTATTTATAAAAAATATTTTTGTTGTCCTATAGTCTAGAAATGTTTTATATGACACCTACAAAGGACACTTACAAAGTTAAACAACAACAAAATACTCATGTGGATCACTTGAACAAGTAAAAAAAGGTCACACGATAAATGTACATGTCATAAAAATATTGAGGATTAATGACATTTCTTAACTTCTCATTTTGTCATATTAGCCCTTTCATTCAGTCAATTCTTGCAAATATAAAAAAGAAAAGATGTGGTATGATTGTCAATGAGATAAGTCTTCACAAGAGACCAAATGACACAGATAAAATGCAAATAAAATTGAGAAAGGAAATGGTGAATATGTCAAAGCGACAACCACCCGACCATAGAGCAAACAACAGCCGAAGGCAACCAATGGGTCTTCAATGTAGCGAGAATTCCCGCACCCGTAGGTGTCCTTCAGCTGGCCTCTAAAATATGCATAATAGTACAGTGATAATGGACGTCATACTAAACTCCGAATTATACACAAGAAACTAAAATTTAAAATCATACAAGACTAACAAAGGCCACATTTGATCGTAAGTCTACATTTGATCGTAATTTGATCGAAAGTCTACATTTGATCGTAATTAGATGAATTTGACATATATTATCAATGATATGTTTAAGCAAAATTTGGTAGACACTACTATCAGTTCATCTCATTTCATGTAATTTTAAGTCCTGTAAAATGGGTCCAGTGTTAAATTTAGATTTCATATGAATTAAAGGAGATGTAGGTTATATTTCATGTTGCTTAGTCTTTAGATTTCTATGTTGTGTGCTGATGTTTGCCTGTTTGTCTTTTTCTATTTTAGTCAAGGCGTTGTCAGTTTATTTTTATCTTGACTTTGAATGTCACTCTGGTATCTTTCACCCCTTCAATAAGAGGGTGAGTCAACAACACAAAAATCAAAAGATATCAAGTTGTCAATTAACAGTTTGCAACAATACTTTTCCATACAATATGTCAATAGATATAAGAAGATGTGGTATGAGCGCCAATGAGACAACTCTCCATAATTTTTTTTAAAATTAAACCATCATAGGAAAAAGTATGTCAAGTAGGTCAAGCTTATCACGGTAATGAGTATAAAACAAGTGTGAACAAACAAGACTATCATAAATCTTCCATCAACAATATATAAATAAGAAGATGTGGTATGATTGCCAATGAGACAACTCTCCACAAGAGACCAAATGACACAGAAACTAAGCTCTCCAAGTATAAAAAAAACCAACATAGTACTGGTACATGTATATATTTAGAAAACATAGTACTGGTATGCATTGAGAAAACATAGTACTGGAAAACATTGAGAAAACAAAGCACTGGTATACAATGAGAAAACATAGCACTGGTATACAATGAGAAAACATAGTACTGGTATACAATGAGAAAATATAGCACTGGTATACAATGAGAAAACATAGCACTGGTATTCAATGAGAAAACATAGCACTGGTATACAATGAGAAAACATAGTACTGGTATACAATGAGAAAACATAGCACTGGTATACAATGAGAAAACATAGCACTGGTATTCAATGAGAAAACATAGTACTGGTATACAATGAGAAAACGTAGTACTGGTATACAATGAGAAAACATAGTACTGGTATACAATGAGAAAACAAAGCACTGGTATACAATGAGAAAACATAGCACTGGTATACAATGAGAAAACAAAGCACTGGTATACAATGAGAAAACATAGCACTGGTATACAATGAGAAAACATAGCACTGGTATACAATGAGAAAACATAGTACTGGTATACAATGAGAAACATAGTACTGGTATACAATGAGAAAACATAGCACTTGTATACATTGAGAAAACATAGTACTGGTATACATTGAGAAAACGTAGTACTGGTATACAATGAGAAAACATAGTACTGGCATACATTGAGAAAACATAGTACTGGTATACATTGAGAAAACATAGGACTGGCATACAATGAGAAAACATAGCACTGGTATTCAATGAGAAAACAAAGCACTGGAATACAATGAGAAAATATAGTTCTGGTATACAATGAGAAAATATATTACTGGTATACAATGAGAAAATATAGCACTGGTATACATTGAGAAAACATAGCACTGGTATACAAGGAGAAAATATAGCCCTGGTATACATTGAGAAAACATAGCACTGGTATACAATGAGAAAATATAGCACTGGTATACATTGAGAAAACATAGTACTGGTAAACAAATGACCCAGAGGTTTCTAAGACTGAAAGTTCTTGCTGTTTCTAGATTTTGTTTTGTTTTAAAAAAATGTTAATAAAGTTAAGAAAGGCTATCACAGATATGCCATTGACTACCAGTTCTCCAAACATTGAAAAGTAGTTTACATGTACAAAAAGAAAAATGATTGCCAATTATACAGTATCCTAACAACACAAACATAATGAAAAACATCTAGAGGTAAACATGTGTCTATACAGTATTAGTACACCAATTAAGGAAGCTATTCAGTCCCAAGTGCAAAAAATAATATGCTTACACTTAAATGAGGCAGCAATCCTGTTACACAAAAAGCCAAAAAAACATCATTTAAACAGAAAATAAACAATCATTGAAGAGGTTCTTGACTTGTTGTCAGGCACATGAACATGTGGCAGGGTTACAGTAGTTTGTGAGAACATGACCCTCTTTTTCTATAAACAAATAAAAGATACATACAAATTAGTACAGGAAAGTCCTTTTAATACTATAAGTACTGGGTAACAGTATATTAGATAACAATTCAACATGGGCACAATCAAAAACAAAATAATACTACATCAAAGAGTTCACAGAATTCTATTTTAAGTTCTATACCTGCTTGTATGAAATCATTCTAAGAACAAGAAAATGTGGTTTCATTTATAATAAAATTGTAATTGAGATAGCTATTCACCAAAGACACATGATATAGAAGCTAGGAACTATAGGTCACTGTATTACCTTCAATAATAAGCAAAACTCAATTTGCATCAAAATCTATGATAGACCACCAAAAACTATTCAAAACAGAAAACTAACAGCCTGATATAGATCTATGTACAAAACAATAAAGAAAAAGAAAAATGTCTTAACTCATACAAGATATTCATGTAGATGTTCATTGTAGCTTGAAGTAAAGAGATCTTTATGTCTGGATTAATCTGAAATGTTTGGGCTTACCTGTCCAAAAGGCCTTGTGAGGTATTGCCTACATTTGGCATACATCTTTGTAAAATCTTAACTGAAACAACTAGACTTAAAGGGATAATTCGCGAATTTTCACTTTTCATCTTATTTTGTTCATAATACCATAAAAAAACATATTCACCGAGTTTTATTTTGATATGAAATCTAATAAAGGAGAAAATTGGGAATTATTAATTTTATTTCTTGAAACTTCCTGACTTATGTGACGTAGTTTAAGTCTTTGATGCATGCCGGGAGTGAAAATATCTCATTTAAGTCTTGTTCGTTAACCATTTAATAACGCCATTTAAAGCGCATCGACGACTTTTGGTGTAGCTATTAACCAACGAAAAATAAGTGATAGCCATGCAACTTTTAAAATTAGATCGTGTGGATATTTTAAATCGAATTTTAATAATAAAATTAATTCATACAAGAGAACATTTTTATGATTTTTTCTACAAATACTTTAAACAAACATATGAAATTGACATGATCAAGAGTGTAATAAAAATACACGTTTGTATTTTGACCTTTTTGCTTCATTCTCACATTTTCACTTGCTTGAACGGTGGAAATAAAATGTGTATTGTTTTGTGACACCTAAAGAATGTTGAGTGCGTCGGTTAACTCAAGGTAATTAAAGGATTAGCATTATGTAATTCTAATCCTTTGATCCTCATTCAGTGAAATCTAGGCGTCACGGTTTACTGGCTTGAAGGTGTGAACAACATTTCGTATGAATTGAAAACGGGAGTCATTAAAAGTTTTAGTCACAGAAATCAAGGACTTATATAGACGTCCCTGCAGAAATGTAAAAAAAAGTTAATTAATTAACGGGAATAATAAGGTCGCACAATAACTGGATAGCTGTTGTATATTTTTATATTTTGCATAAGCATGATAAGATCACTTTTAAATGAATTATGATTTTTGATTAATTCAGTAACGATAAAATACTTTATTATTTTAATTGAAGTATAAATTCATAATAAAAATGGCCTTCTAATTACGAGTGTATGAACCAAAAATTGTACTATTTTAGATTAGGATCGGCAGCCTTAAATATTTCAAACAGATCATTAACAATTGCAATTATATAATTTAGTCCATCCAAAGTTATCTTTAATTACCTATTTAGGAATTAATGTTTTCATCAAAATATTTCAAATCTCACAAAGCACGAATACTTCAGATATTTGATAATTTTTTTAAAAAATTGACAGAAAATTTAAGAATCTTTTTGGAATGGAATCGAAATTTACGAACATATATGCTTTTCAAGTGTGAAAAACAAAAACATTTTGTTTTACATAATCGGGAATGTCCTTAACAAAATAGTCTTCGTCTCACACCGTAACTATATCGGGCCCAATTATATATAAAACTTTAGCTATTTGACCAACAATGTATAAAAAAAAAAAAAACAGAACGAATTTAATGTCATCTTTCCCTATTGTTTAATGTTATTATAAGTCTGTTTCAACTGGCAAGAATACCTATAAAGCGGACAAGCAGTTTGTTCTTTAAATTGCTGTCATTGAATATCAAGAAAGAAAATAAATCCCGAAATTGATTTGAAACTTTGATACTCTATAGTTTTCCTGGAAAATATTCACATCCCTTAGGGATTATTAGTGTACGTCCAGTTGCGTACATATAACATGCATGTCGGAACAATTGTGATGATGACGAATTTCTTCTTTTATTCGAGAACAATCTAATTGATATATAAATGTCCATAACTTCGATGAGCCAAAGAAAGTTATATATCGACCTGTATTTAAATCTCTTCTTCTTCTTCTTTTGGTATACAATAGTCTTTCGACATTTGATGATTACATACTGTTGGCATACGTGGACTAGTCCACTAACAAAACTTTTACCACAATTTACACAAAATGTATGTTTCTTTCTTATGTACAATGTATACATGTATATATTTGAATTTGCGCTATAGTTCCGTAACTTTTTATCCTGGCGTATATACGATGGTCGACAAGTGCGTACATTTTTTTAAATAAAAATTTCTGGTATGGTCCGATCTGTCCTTCACCATTGACAAAAAATATGTATATAGATTTTTATTTCATCAAATCTGTTGTTTATTTTTAGGTATTATCTATATTTTTATAAATAATTTTCTTTACATCAGAAATTTTATTCATAAACAAGCGTATGAGCAAGGATTTGTATAGTTAGACTAACTATACAAATCCTTGGTATGAGTTTAGTAATGACTAGTATATAATATCACTTTCGGACACGCAAGATAGAGATGCATATTATACACCTAATAGTTCAAAATGGAAAGTTATAAGTTATCGGCCGTGTACACTGACCAATACCCTAAGAAGTGAAACGATGCATGAATTTGCAAGCTCGACAGGAAATACCTTTGGGAGTAATACCTTTAGCCATGCAGGTGATCAGTGGAGCGAAGATCCTAATTTATTTGAATAAAGTTTATTACATAAAAGAATTATGAACTAATTAGATTTCCGAAAACAATTCAAGTTTCACGGAACACTTATTTATGATTTGAAACTTTTACTTTTTAACTAATTCCAATACTATCATTATTGTTAAAAATAACAGATCATGGTTATTAAAAAAAAAAAGATAAGAAAATTTTCTGTATCAACTTAGTTATAGTTAACTAGTCGGATAAAACAACCGTACGATTGACAAGATATCAACACGCAATTACGACTACATCGGGTTACTGTAGTTTTGGTCCTTAGACATATCTTGGGAGCAATTGGCCGTTTCAGAATCTAAAGCATCATGGGTTATTTCATTGTTCGTACCCCAAAGTGAAAATAACGTTACGTCATTGGTTGAATTTCCATTGTTTATAACGTTTTAAACCAATCAAAACGCGAAGTTTCCCTTTAACATGAATGTTCCATAGGGAATTTTGTTTGAAAATTGTAAAGTGATATCTAAAAAAGTAGCCACTGGTGCTAAAATAGAACATTGGGGAGATTGCATTTTCATGCTTATATGTATATAAAAAATATGCAGATTTTGGTAACCATATCTTGGAAACTGTAAATATAAGGAGAATCTTTAAAATGTAAAAATGATAACAACAGTAAGATCTATAAATAAGTCAAAATTACAGGTAAATGTAATCCTCAGTGGATGAAAGGAGTTATTGCCCTTAAAAGAATTTTTTTCCCATAATTTATTTTTACAGAGGATCTGAAAACTGCAAAACTTCCAGCAAAATAAGATCTGCCGAACTACAAAATTTCAAAATGGTCCATTGACTCTTTATAGGAGCAACTACTCTTGAATGATGTTGCCATTTGAATATATATTATGTTATAGCAATTACACAAGGGATATTTTTTTCAGGGGCAGACACCTCATTAACATAGTATGTCTTTGATAGTCTTTTGTACAAAATTTGTAAATTATGACACTCCAGAAACTTTTTTCACTCATTTTTTGTTTGAACTATAAAACATACAGGGAATTGTAAATAGCAAAATAAACTAAAGACAGGGCCTTTTATAGCCAACTGAACTATACAGTATGGTTTTTTTTTGTTGTCATTATTGAAGGCAGTACAGTTGCCTATGATTGCTTACATCCCCTTTATTTGAACCTTGGTGGATACTTGTCTCATTGCCAATCATAATAGGCCTCTGTTATTCTTATGTTTAGTGTTTGTCAATTATGACACTGCAGTGTCAGAAATGAATAAGGAGCACTCTAGTGACAAGTCTAAGTCAAAATGTTTTGTAGTTATTTCATATAGTTGTTTTCTGAAGTGATATATAATTTTGATTGATTTTGCTTTTTCTATAGGATGTTGGTTACCAGCATGGTAAAGCATTATTAAATGGATGGATAAAAGGAGGATTAGTGGATGAATTATTCAGACCTAAACCTGGTCATACAAAAGCATTCAAAGATCAACCACAAATGAAGAGGGTACAGGTTAGTATACAATATTTGTAAAAAAGGCTTTAAATGAGCATGTACACTATATTGGGGATACAAGAAAGGCTTTAATGAGCATGTACACTATATTGGGGAAACAAGAAAGGCTTTAATGAGCATGTACACTATATTGGGGATACAAGAAAGGCTTTAATGAGCATGTACACTATATTGGGGATACAAGAAAGGTTTTAATGAGCATGTACACTATATTGGGGATACAAGAAAGGCTTTAATGAGCATGTACACTATATTGGGGAAACAAGAAAGGCTTTAATGAGCATGTACGCTATATTGGGGATACAAGAAAGGCTTTAATGAGCGTGTACGCTATATTGGGGATACAAGAAAGGCTTTAATGAGCATGTACGCTATATTGGGGATACAAGAAAGGCTTTAATGAGCATGTACACTATATTGGGGATACAAGAAAGGCTTTAATGAGCATGTACACTATATTGGGGATACAAGAAAGGCTTTAATGAGCATGTACACTATATTGGGGATACAAGAAAGGCTTTAATGAGCATGTACACTATATTGGGGATACAAGAAAGGCTTTAATGAGCATGTACACTATATTGGGGATACAAGAAAGGCTTTAATGAGCATGTACACTATATTGGGGATACAAGAAAGGCTTTAATGAGCATGTACGCTATATTGGGGATACAAGAAAGGCTTTAATGAGCATGTACACTATATTGGGGATACAAGAAAGGCTTTAATGAGCATGTACACTATATTGGGGATACAAGAAAGGCTTTAATGAGCATGTACACTATATTGGGGATACAAGAAAGGCTTTAATGAGCATGTACACTATATTGGGGATACAAGAAAGGCTTTAATGAGCATGTACACTATATTGGGGAAACAAGAAAGGCTTTAATGAGCATGTACGCTATATTGGGGATACAAGAAAGGCTTTAATGAGCATGTACGCTATATTGGGGATACAAGAAAGGCTTTAATGAGCATGTACGCTATATTGGGGAAACAAGAAAGGTTTTAATGAGCATGTACGCTATATTGGGGATACAAGAAAGGCTTTAATGAACATGTATGCTATATTGGGGAAACAAGAAAGGCTTTAATGAGCATGAACGCTATATTGGGGGAACAAGAAAGGCTTTAATGAGCATGTACCCTATATTGGGGAAACAAGAAAGGCTTTAATGAGCATGTACGCTATATTGGGGATACAAGAAAGGCTTTAATGAGCATGTACGCTATTTTGGGGATACAAGAAAGGCTTTAATGAGCATGTACGCTATATTTGGGATACAAGAAAGGCTTTAATGAGCATGTACGCTATATTGGGGAAACAAGAAAGGCTTTAATGAGCATGTACGCTATATTGGGGATACAAGAAAGGCTTTAATGATCATGTACGCTATATTTGGGATACAAGAAACAGTAATTAGCTCTGAATACGGCCAGTAAGAAAAGAGCAGTATCCAATAGATAGGACCAATGAGAAAAGAGCCTTCCACACTAAAAGTAATTGTCGCATGATTATTATTTATTAATATTATTATCCAGAGATAAATCTAGGGTCTTTAGAGCAAGTTCAGCTAAATACCCAAAAAGTGTAAATACATCTATATGTTATGTAAATTGTACATATAATATAGCATAGTTTCTAAATAGGGAAATGTCTTGATTATCAGAGATTACACATTGAAAAGATGTAATATTTTATATGACCAGATCTAAGGCAGTAATTACTTCAGTTACCAGATTATACAGTTTAATGATTTCTGTTAATTTCAGACAATGGCACAGCCTTCTCTTGCTAAGTTTACAGACCTTGCTGAGCTAGTATCTAAAATAGAAGAACCTAGTCCTTCATCTAATGTCTCACAGAGTAGCTTTGATACTGATGATGGTAAGTTTGTTCTACGGTGATAAGTCTAAGGAAAAAATGTTCAAGATTTCCATGTTGTAAGGAATGGAACTTTATATAAAAATATTCTAAATCTCTCTGCAAGTCTTGTGAATGTCAATCAAATGTTTGCCACTTGACATTAAGCAAGCAATATTCAATCAAGAAATCAATCTCTATAAATCAACCCATATCACTAATGTAACCATGTTATAACTTATTTGTAATTTATATCGCTTCAGAAATAAATGAAGCAATGTTTGACGATGGAAATGAGGAAGATGATGATGATGATGAATATGAAGATGATGACGATGATGATGATGACATTGATATTGAGGATGTAATTAATGCTGATATTATAGAGGAAAAGGAAGATGATCTGAGTGGAGACGATAACAAAGGATTAAGTGTTGGAATTAGTAAGGTAAGTTCATATTAAAGGCATCCGATACAGTTTCTCGATAAAATGTCAATTTTATAATTTTGTAATATGTTGTAGGCCTTGTCGAGTTATAAAATAAAACACAAAATAAAACATAGGTCACCGTGCTTGTTTTCTAGAAAATTGAGGTTGAAAATTGGGGATTTGTGCAATTTTGTAAAAAAATTAGGCACTGTTATAAATTTTTTTGGAGCAGATATTTTTCGTTGTAAATTATTAAGATCGGGTTCAATCTGAAGCTGTGATTAGTGAAAAAAAGGAAAAAATTAAATCACTACATGAATAACTATACAAGTATTCAAGCATTGCTTGCCATTGCGGACCAGATGCTCAAAGTGGTATTTTTTAAACCTAAAAAAAATGGAAATAAACTGTTTCTGAAAATGTCATTTTTATCATTTTTATACGACCGCAAAATTTGAAAAATTTTTCGTCGTATATTGCTATCACGTTGGCGTCGGCGTCGTCGTCGTCGGCGTCGTCGTCGGCGTCGTCGTCGTCGTCGTCGTCCAGCGTCCGAATACTTTTAGTTTTCGCACTCTAACTTTAGTAAAAGTGAATGGAAATCTATGAAATTTTAACACAAGGTTTATGACCACAAAAGGAAGGTTGGTATTGATTTTGGGAGTTTTGGTCCCAACATTTTAGGAATTAGGGGCCAAAAAGGGCCCAAATAAGCATTTTCTTGGTTTTCGCACTATAACTTAAGTTTAAGTGTATAGAAATCTATGAAATTTTGACACAAGGTTTATGACCACAAAAGAAAGGTTGGGATTGATTTTGGGAGTTTTGGTTCTAACAGTTTAGGAATAAAGGGCCAAAAAAGGGCCCAAATAAGCATTATTCTTGGTTTTCGCACAATAACTTTAGTACAAGTAAATAGAAATCAATGAAATTTTAACACAAGGTTTATGACCACAAAAGGAAGGTTGGGATTGATTTTTGGAGTTGAGGTCACAATAGTTTATGAATTAGGGGCCAAAAAGTGGCCCAAATAAGCATTATTTTTGGTTTTCGCACAATAACTTTAGTATAAGTGAATAGAAATCAATGAAATTTTAACACAAGGTTTATGACCACAAAAGCAAGGTTGGGTTTGATTTTGGGAGTTTTGGTACTAACAGTTTAGGAATAAGGGGCCCAAAGGGTCCAAAATTGAACTTTGTGTGATTTCATCTAAAATTAAATAATTGGGGTTCTTTGATATGCCGAATCTAACTATGTATGTAGATTCTTAATTTTTGGTCCCGTTTTCAAATTGGTCTACATTAAGGTCCAAAGGGTCCAAAATTGAACTTAGTTTGATTTTAACAAAAATTGAATCCTTGGGGTTCTTTGATATGCTGAATTTAAAAATGTACTTAGATTTTTAATTATTGGCCTAGTTTTCAAGTTGGTCCAAATGGGGGTCCAAAATTAAACTTTGTTTGATTTTATCAAAAATTAAATAAATGGGTTCTTTGATATTCCAAATCTAACTGTGTATGTAGATTCTTAATTTTTGGTCCAGTTTTCAAATTGGTCTACATTAAGGTCCAAAGGGTCCAAAATTAAACTAAGTTTGATTTTAACAAAAATTAAATTCTTGGGCTTATTTGATATGCTTTATCTAAATATGTACTTTGATTTTTGATTATGGGCCCAGTTTTCAAGTTGATCCAAATCAGGATTCCATATCAAGTATTGTGCAATAGCAAGAAATTTTCAATTGCACAGTATTGCACAATAGCAAGAAATATCTAATTAATTTTCAATTGGAGTTATCTTTCTTTGTATAGAATAGTAGTTGATAATATATGTTGGAAATTTGCCAGACATGACTATGATGTCATTTTCTATTTTTATTTGCCAATAACTTTATGTAAATAACTTCATTGGAAATTTGCCAGTATAAAATGTTGCTGATGAAGCTTTTTTTCCTTATCTTATCTAAAATGTTTTTAGATAATGTATGTTGGACATTTGCCAGACATGACTATGATGTCATTTTCTATTTTTATTTGCCAATAACTTTTTGTAAATAACTTCATTGGAAATTTGCCAATAAAAAATGTTGCTGATGAAGTTTTTTTTTATTGTTTTATACAATAAACAATGTATATTCACTTTTACTACCAACTAATCTTTACCATTCAGTGATAACAAGCACTTTATTTTACATTTTAATATTTTATGATGTATTTAAAAGAGTAGTTATTTTTGCAAACTCCATTAGAAATTTGAATTGATATCAGTTTTGGAAAAAGGGAAACAGGGATGTGAAAAAAAGGGGGGGGGGGGTTTTAAATTTTTCTCATTTCAGATTTCATAAATAAAAAGAAAATTTCTTCAAACATTTTTTTGAGAGGATTAATATTCAACAGCATAGTGAATTGCTCAAAGGCAAAAAAAACCTTTTAAGTTCATTAGACCACATTCATTCTGTGTCAGAAACCTATGCTGTGTCAACTATTTAATTTTAGATTTAAAAAGTTTGAAGAAGAAATCTTTAATTGATTTGTAAAATCTTGACATTTGTTTTGTGTAAAAAAAAACCATGTAATGTCAAAAATTTGATCACAATCCAAATTCAGAGCTGTATCACGCTTGAATGTTTTGTCCATACTTGCCCCAACTGTTCAGGGTTCGACCTCTGCGGTCGTATAAAGCTGCGCCCTGCGGAGCACCTGGTTTTTGCATAAACTGCATTTTGTCATGCTTTCTCCGAATCTAAAATAACAAATATAGGTCACCGTTCTTGATTCCGTAATAAACGCGATTTACCCTAAAAAATTGTGTCCCCCCTTTGTAACCTCAATGTTAGTGCTAAAGTGCACAGCATCGCTGGCAGACAATTTCTATTACATTATCTTTGCAAATTACCAGTGACATTTTTCAGATGTATAAATATTTTGCGGATAAAGTACTATCTATAAATTGGTAATATTGTTTCATGAAATAAAATCATGTGAATAACAAATACCTCTCCCTGTTTGTGGTTCAAGTGAGAAACATCTCAAGAAAAGTGATAACGGACTGCTGATAATTTTTACGGCTTTTAAAAATTAAGACTCGGCAATTTAGAACCTGACATACAGTGTACACTGGTATATCATTTCATACCGTATGTTGACCTCTAGATTAATTATGTTTTGTTTGGTGGGCTGCTGTTTCATTACAAACATTCCTTAAAATCCTTTTATTCACATTTTAATCACTGAGAAATCCGGTTTTGTTGATACGAATTAAAAGTTAACGTTGTTTGGACAGTAAATCAAATTTAACACGAATTGCAATTCGAATTAGAATTTACGTTAGGACGTAAAACATTTCGAATGTGAATGAAACTAATTAGAATTAGTTAATGCAAATCAAATTCGAATTACGTGTGAACTCAGCATTATCCTGCAAACGGAACCTCTTTTTTGTACATAAATTGCAGCACATAAATCAGGCCGTTACTTTTCTTGTTTGAATTGTTTTACATTGTCATTTTGTGACCTTTTATAGCTGACTATGCGATATGGGCTTTGCTCATTGTTGAAGACCGTATGGTGACCTATAGTTATTAATTTCTGTGTCATGCTTGTCTCTTGTTGAGAGTTGTCTCATTGGCAATTATACCACATCTCCTGTTAATTTTAGACTTTATACGTTTTAGTAAACCTGAGAAATAATCTGTTGATTTTCTATTTATATTTTCAGTCTGATGGATCACTGAGACACAGATTAGGAAAATCATCTGACCAATCAGTTTAGTTGATACCAGATATGACCAATCAAAAAACAGATATCAAATGTAGACACATTATCTGACCAATCATTAAAGAAGATATCAAATGAGGACAAGATACTGACATGTTATACTTCTTGTGTTTTATTTATGAAATATTTATTTTTTCCTTTAAAAGTAAAGGTTATTTTTTCATCAAATTGCATTTATGTTTTCAATTTAACCTACCTACTGTCAAAAAGCTATATTTTAAAGTGTTCTTTGCAGTTTTAGTCACTGACATATTGCTTTATATTTTGGAACATCAACCTGATAAATGGTAATAGTGGTTTTTCTCTAAGAAATTTGATCTTGAATGATAAAACTAGAATTTCAAAAGTACTTATTTAAGACAGCTTTATTTAACTGTCAAATGAAAACACATAAATAAAAGTGAGAAGAGTGGATTTTTAAAGTGAAAAAAACTTAGAAAATATCCACACATATTTTTTGGTTAGAATTAACATTCAAATTTTGATTTGTTTATTAATAATTGATTAATCACCAAAAAAAATACATAGTGTGTATGTGCTTAAGTTAACATATTCATTTAAAGGATTCACCATGAGTTTGAAATTTATATTAAGTTTGAAGTAAAATAAATTTTTATTTTATAATTTTGTGTCTTTCTGACTGTATAAATATTCTTGTATTAATATTTTTATTACATTTGCTGTTAGTATTCATGATAACTTTTTCTTCCAGAACTATAAACTTACAGAGGTAGAAGTAGTACACTGCTAGTGTAATCAATAATGTCTTGTTTTTTGTTCACAAGTGTCTAACCATTTGTATAAGTATTTAGATATGTTAATGACAGCATTACTGGTGATTTCTATAAGCTAATGTGCCTTATTTATTTGCTTTAATTGTATATGCAGATAATACTTATTTTCTGTGAAATTCCTGACTATAAAATGGGGAATATTGAAATTTGTCTTCTGCACTAAACAGTTCTTTGAAGTGCTATGTATTTTTGGAATCTGATAAATGAAGATTTACAGTTGACGCTCTGTTTCTATATACATCTATCCAACTATCCAATTTCCATGGTTAATTGATGTTAACCCTGTGTATATTACGGGTGGAAAACTTAAGCATTTAATTCAAGTAATATTTCACTTTTGGAATCTTAAAACTAGTGGTTAGTAGTTAATAGATTATTGCTCAATCCTAAAAGTTTATTTCTCCATTCTACAAAAGGAGAGAGCAATACAATATTATTGTACAATCGAATCAAGGGCATTGATTCAAAGATCTTGATATATTGTGATACTTTGTTACTGTATGCAAGTGTTTGTTGTTTTATTTTTGTTGATGTGTACATGTGAATGACTATTAAAAAATAAATTTATTTATAATTATGTTTTTTTTTATATATGAGAAAACAAAGAATAAGTTGTCAAATTGATGCAAACTAGGTTTTTGTCTCCCCTTGACGAGAGTCAAAAAGCAAGACATAGTTATGCTGTTTCCAAAATCAGCAGCGGCAATGTATTAGTTTGTGATTAGGTCCGTTTTATGGGGAACTACTAGTGGTAGGTCAATGTTATATGGTATGCAGATGTATTATGATTGCCACATCTCATGCCATGGAGATTATTTGGCTCCGCCCCCTTTACATGTATTACTTTGTGATTGGGTCAGTTTTATGGGAGCCACTTGTGGTAGCCTAGGTCACTTATATTTGGTATGCATTTGTATTAGCATTGGCACAACTCATTGCCATGAATATTATTTGGCTCTGCCCCCTCAGTCATGGTCTGTTGACTTTGAATGGTTTGCTTACATTACATGTATTAGTTTGTGATCAGGTCAGTTTACAGGGAAACATCAGTGGAAGGCCAATGTTAATTGGTATCCAGTTGTATAAAGTATAAACATTAGCACATGTCATTTTCAATGAGTCTATTTGGCCCCACCCCCTCAATCATGGTCTATTGATATTGAAACTTTGCTTAGTTTACATGTTCTAGTTAGTGATAAGATTCGTTTAAGATAAACAGTTTATTGTAAGTGATATTTTGTATGCAAATGTATTGGCATTTGCAAGTTTCATTTCCATAGAAATTATATGGCCACACTAATTCATGGTTTATTGTCATTAAAACTTTTACATAGTTTACAAGTTAATGTTTTTGTTAAAGTTTTTTTTAAAGGGAACGACTTATGATAAGTCAATGGTATTTGGTATGCAGTTGTAATGGCATTGACATACCTTATTATCATGTAGATTGTTTAGCCATGTATCTTCAGTCATGGTTCATTGACTGAATATTTGCATAACATACATGTTAGAGTGTTGCTATTCTAATTTCAATAGTTGCATTATTAAAATTACAAAAAGGCAAGACATATCTCTGTGTTAATAGTTGAAATGTATTTTGAAAGGTTTCACACTTTTTTTTACCAGCCACATTTTATGCATGTTTTTCAATCTATGAAGTACCATAACTCCTGAATTGTAAAAATGAAGATGGTCAATACCAAACTTGACTACCATTTTGCATGGAAACAACATACAATTCCATTTTTCAATAGATCAAGGACTATAACTCCTTACATAACATTTTTAAATAGTCTAATATATGGATAAAGGGATGTGTACCAATATATATGATGCAAAAATACTGCACACACTTGAAAAAACAAAAAAGCAAGGACCATCACTTTTATTGTTGTATCTCAAAGTCACTGAGGCCTTCCAACATGGAGCAAACCTTTACACCTAATGGTGCCTGTTAGAGTAAAATGCATTGATAGAGATCAATCACACCACATCTGTCTGTAAAGAACACAGTTTGATGTAATAAACCAAATTTCAACCATTTGTGCTAGGAAATCTAGTAAATAATTAATACTGCTATAAATTGCCTCATAAATCTCACTGCAAACTACATAAGTAATATACACATCATGTTCAAGGTTATGTGATAGATTTAATGTTGCTGTCTTGTCGATGATGAATACCCCACATATATCTTATGGTTCTCAGAACTATCAAGTTTTATTATGCAAAGACCAAAATTGATTAAAAACTAAGAACAACTGTATTGAGAAGTCATTTAATATAACAACAAGTATATTTAACAATGCTGATAGAAGGATTAGGTAACACATAATGTATTACTGTCAGTCATAATAGATTCTACACCAGCACTATCATTCTATAAAAACATCCATACTAATATAATGGAGCAATGGATTAGAAAGATTGTTTTTTTTTATTTCTTATATATCAAAACATAATATATTAAAATGATTCAATTAATAATCTGACATGATTCAACATGATTTTCATGATTACCAGTAATATAAAAAAAAAATAGGGGTTTATGAAACTGCACTTCAGTTTCTAGATAACTTTTATTTACTTGTTTAATAACTAAATTTGCACATTCAATGGGTTTACTAAACTTTTACACAAGAACACAAATTTTGAGCTGATTGTAAAAAGCATATTCAAGTTAGAAATAAACAGGTATAAATAAAGAAAAGCAATCCATATTAAATAATAAATAAACATATATTAAAAGCTTTTAAGGTAATACCTAACACTACAGGGAGATAACTCTATAAAATCAGCTAAACATTTTAATTACATTGTGTTGTTAAAGGAATATTAAGCTTCTCAATGATCAAAATTAGTGTTTGTCAAACTGCTATATAACCAGTGTTCTAATAAATTGGTTGGTTCAAATTTTTTGAAATTTTTATATTTTTGTCAAAGGGTAAAAGTAAGTAATTTGTAAAAATTTTATGAAAATTAAACGAGCCAAATAAATTTTAGTCAAGGTGTTGGGTACCACCTTAATTATCTGTTACATTATTATTTTTAGTAATTTTCACGTAAATACAGATAAATAAAACCACTGTTGCTTTTATACTAACATTTATTTTCTTGATTCATGTGAAGAAAGTAGTCTACTTTTGAAAATTCATGTGCATCAAAATCTATTAACATTATATTGTACTCAATTAGTCCAATCTAACTTGCAAACTATATATTCTAATCTTTACTACAGAGTTGCCATTTTTCTCCGATACATTTTATTGAAAGAATGAATTAATATTAGATCACATTGAAGTAACCTGCTGTTAAAATGTGCCTTCCCTTTTTAGGGTTGTGTAATTGAAGTCATACAAAATGACATACTATGTATGGATTTATAAGGATTTATAAAATTTTATGACGTTGTGCTTTTATCTAAATATTTACTCATATCCATAATGTGGCTTCAAATATTTAGGAATATGAACAAAATCTAAACACATCATCATCACCAACATAACATATACATGTATGAGAGTATCTATTTATATAAATGTGAAATTTATAATACAGAAACTAACAAACAATTTGAAATAAATCCCAAGTAATGTCATGAAAAGCATTCCCAAATTTCCTTGCAAGGATTAAACTGACTTTTGTCATGAGCTATCAAAAAAAAAGACCAGTTGTTCGACCCCAAATGACCAAGCTTCAACTCAAATGAATCTATCATAATTTCACTTTAATCAATATGTCTCATCTAAGCAAATGGCATTGGGTAGATAATTCGATTATATCACACCTAATGTGTACAAGGCCAAGCAAATATTTTGACTATATTTTCCAGTTACGGTGAAAACAGATAGGCTAAGTTAGTCAGATTAGAAATAATGTAGTTAAGCAGATTAAGACATGATAAAATAATAATCATTATTCACAAATATAGGTTACACTGGCCTAATATGAGTAAAAACAAAGAAATATCCAGGGTATAAGTCTGTCTACAGTAAGTTCATTCAATATACTGCATTTCTAATGACACTTTAAGGATGTTTGCTTCTCTGTCTTAAAATAACAAACATTTTACAAGACTGTTAAACATTGATAGTATATAATTAACGGGACTTAAAAGCAGAAAAAAATATCTATGTCATTTTTTATGAGATATAATAAATTGAAAATTTGGCAAAAAATTAATCTCTCTAGACTTTTCATCAATTTAACATTGACACTTTTTTCCTATGAAAAAATAAAAACGATTTTATAAGCTTTTTAAAATACAGGTAATAAAATTATGAAAAGAAAAGTAGAGGCTAGCAGACAAAATTTTGAAAGGCTTTACATGAATAATGACAAAAAGTCAAAAAGAAGAGCAGCAAACATCTTTAACAGAACATATTAGTATGGAGTTTATAAACAGATGAGCTATGTGTATATGTACATAAAATTAAAAGGGTGATCCTTTGTACAGAATAATACAATTTCAGGTAAAACCTATTGATAGCAATCCTACCAATCAATTGGAATATACAACAACAATAATTGCACTTGTATTCTATGTTCATAACCTTTTAAATATATATGTAAATCAATAATAACAAACTATTTATACATCTAGGGATTTTCCATAATTTGCACCAAAATTATGTACCTAGTAGCACTAAGAAATTTAACAATTGCTCAATGCCCAGCATTATACAGTATCAAGCTTTTCTTATCAGTACCTCACTTATTTGTTTTATCATTTATTTGAATCTAGTTTTATAATAAGAACAAAATTCCATTAAAATCCCACCAAAAAGAAGATTCTATGAATTCTGATATTTGTATCCCATTGAAAACTTGTATATCTTTAGGCTACTTAAAATGAGTTCAAATATCCCATCCAATAAACAAATAAGCAATATTTTTTATATATATAAAAGTATATATAACAACTGATGAGAAAAGAAAGAATTATATGGTGGTATAGGGGTATAAAAAAATCGTTTGTCTTTTGAAAATGCATAGAATAGCTTTATATCCATATCCACATTCTCATTTTTCTATTTTTTTTCTTTATCTTTCTCTAAAAAGATGAACCTTATCCTTTCAATGTAATCTTCTTAAACATAAAAATCCTTTTGTCTTAACTTTATCTACCTTGATGTGTAATAGATGACAGACATGTACCATAACAGTACAAAATTATAGTGTTGGTGAGCACTAAAGGATACAGATTGCATTCATTTTGCAGTGGGAACTATAATGTTAACATCAAATTGAGTTAAAATTGGAAGATTCCTCTACAATTATAGACAAAGGAAGATAACTGCAATTTTAAATATTATGTTTAACAATGACATCATTGATATTTTTAGAACAGAAACTAGATTCATGCACCGTGCATCATTTAAGTAATTTTCTAGACAAGTATTATTAAACAACAACAAATCATTTGAAACTTGAATATTTGAGTTTATATTTCATAGATAAATGTCTTAACACATTCATGGATAGGAACTTATTCTTATAGTATAGAATTTTTAAAAATATAGAATGTTGTGCTAAAAGCACTTTGTTTTGTTTTTCTCAATAGTGATAAAATCCCAAAAAAATTAATAACTATCATGTCATGTAAAGGATTTGAATGCAAACCCTAAAACTGTTAGGTGCAAGAAATATCATAAATAATCATGCACAGACACACATATACACAAAGCTACAATATACATATGTATATATATGACTCAATTCATTGAGCGTTATCATTACAAAGATTGTCCAAGTTTTTTAATAAAATTAGTTATAGCACATTCCTATAGTAAAGCTAAGCATTAAACAAATAAAATTCTAATATAAACTCTACATAATCAAATTATAATTACATCAATATAAATATTACAAGGAAGTAATAATGGTTTTGAAATAAAAGTCGATAGTATGATACTCCTGATAAAGAGAAAGACTAGAAAGATGATCTTTTTGACATATATATGTAGTCTTTCCATGATCTTTTTGACATATATATGTAGTCTTTCCATCATTTTCAATGACACTTTGATATAGACACAGAATGCACAACCAAAAAGCTATGTATTTTGAGAAATTTCATTATTGGATAAAGCTAATAGTGATGAAATATATAGTAATACCATCTGAGACCATGTTAGAATATTTAAATAAGTTTTTGTTTTTTCTATTACATTGTATATTAAATTATAAATGAATTATCATACAAGTTTGGGGAGGAATGAACAATTAACGTTGTAATGATAAGGCCCTAAATATTTCAGAAAAATGCCATTAATAGTGTCAAAATAAAAGACATTGATTGAGAGTTCACAATGTATGGCTTATGAAATGGGGATGGTCAATTTTCTATATATCTGTTTCACACACAGGGAAAAAAACTAAATGTTGTCAAATCCTACTGGATATTAATTATTAAGAATTCTACATCATATACTAAATAATGTTGTTTCACATTATTTTACATGTTTCCATGAAATCAAAATGTTATTCAAGCTGCATTTTGTTGATGAAAATAATAAGAATAGCATAATCTACATTACAAATCGCTTAATTTCCTCCCGAAAGTCATATTCTACTACATTTTTGTATTTTCAATAAAAACAAGGCTTGCACTAATTTCTAAAATACTTAAAATTGAAAAATATCAAGAACAATTCATTGTAAAAATAAAGGCTTCTTTCAAATACTTGAAATAGAATAAACACATCATCAGTTTTCTAAGATGAAGAAATTTGTCTTAAATTTTAAAAAAATAACAAAAACTTATCATAAGCTGTTAAATGTTAATGTATTTCACACTCAGAATATAAACCGGTATCAACAGTAACAAAAACATGTATATATAGAGTCCAAGATAAAATTGCCAACAATAAATAGTAACAAGCTTATCACATATACTTTTACAATAGTTTGAAATATTAACAATGTTCACTTCTCTAGATTATGTACATTTACCAGTAATTATACATATTAGTATACGGCTTAGTGTACATATATTCAAACCTAAATATATTCCTATATAATTTGCATTACAATTTTCCTCACTAACCTAAATGAAAAGAATTTTCAGCTTATTAAAATCCCACGAAAACAAGCATCCCTGATTTTTGTCTTTTTCAAGTCTTTACATAGGTACTGTGGTGTATTGATTAACTGAAGGCTTATTGATGTGCTTCAGCAAACATCACATGCAAAATCAGCACAACTACATGTTAATGAAATATAAATATACCCTACTTTTTTCTGACATCATGTTTAGTCTAATTTTTAATTGGCATGTCATAAGGTACAAATCCAAACGTACACTTCACATTGGCAACCTTATTCTTAGGAAGAGATAAGTTGAATAGAGATCCCTGATATTTTGGGTGAAATTTCAAAGAGTAAATATTTATACATTCAAAATTGAATTATAAATGTATAGGCCTCTACTTTTCTTCTTATGATAAATATGGTTATTAATTCTATTGTTTTATACAAATAAGCAAATATAAGGAGATTTTTTTCTTTGATGAATAAAACAAAAGCCTTATTAATAGATCAGAAATTCTGCGTCTCATGTGAATGTACGCAATTTTTTTTAAACAAACAAATAAGCAGCATATTTATAATGACTTCAAACAACATGAAGACATAACTATCAAGCATTTACAAAACTATTTAAATAAGAAAATGCAACAGTTGAAGGAACTGATTTTATGATATTCTGCTTTGAACTTTAACGTATCTATGCAAATGCAAGTACATACAATTACTGATTATCTATCAAAAAGACCTAGATTAACACTGCATTACTTTAATTTGTGCTGGCAATAACTTCCAACAGAAACAAATACATCAGTACATGATTGTAAGTTTGATTTAAAGTGTTGGGAGAAATAATACCAGATTTAAAATTTAACCATCAGTATTTGAAGCAAAAAATGTATGTCAGTATGGCTTACTTTTATTAGGAGGTAGTTATGTTTTATGAATCCCACATCTGTTTTATAGGTTTGTGTTAGATAAATGGCCTATTGGTATCCCAGAACTAAATTTAGAAGTAACAGTTATCAAACTCCATGAGTTGTGAGAAGTAAAAATGACCCATCTGTTTACATAAATAATGTATAAACAGCCAAATTATAGATAATAAACATAACCAATGGCAATTAACATCCAATTTAGGCCAGAGTGACCCACTTTTGGTGGGCTACTTTTATTCTCCATTGTATGCATCCTCACATTAACAAATTATTGTACACCACTTCTGAAACTAAACTTGTTCATAAAAAGTATGTCAGGTAACCATTTGTTTGTTTGGAGTTTATTTTACCCCCTTATACCATGTTATAAAACTGTGGGTAATTCCATTCAAAATTGAGGTTAGTTATAAAAGTGAAGTCAATAAGGTGTCAAATGCTGTTATGCTGCCCTAGATGCACAACAATACTTAATTACATTATGGAAGGTTAATGTATCTTATAACTGAATTTTAGTTTTAAATTTTAAACGTAACAGAGATAAAGTTAATGTGACATTCATAGTGTATATACTTATGGATGCAGACCCAAACTAAGAGTTTTCACTAGCCCACTTCAAATTCAATGAGAAAAACTAAATTTATCATCAATTTAAAATGTTTTTTAAACACAAATCATCCTTATCTGATAAAAAAAAATCTCTGAAAAACAACAGACTGAATAGCAAGTATTTTTTAAATAGTGTCTCCTTTTTCCAAAATAATATTTTTGACAACCAGTGTTTGTACACTTACCTTACAAGCCCAGCAGAAAGAATTAAAATTTGAAAACTTTTACCTTACAAGTCAAGCAGAAAGAAATAAAGTTTTTAAAACTTTTACCTTACAAGTCAAGCAGAAAGAAATAAAGTTTTTAAAACTTTTACCTTACAAGTCAAGCAGAAAGAAATAAAGTTTTTAAAACTTTAAAAAAAATATTCAACAGTAAAAATATAGTAAAATCAGTCTTAACAAATAAATACATCAGTAAATCTGTCATCAATCACAACTTCCTGGAGGATGATGGGTAATAATATCTTGTGGTTACTGTGGAAACCCGTAACTTCTGATATGTGTTTGATTCCAGTGAAAAGATCTGAAATGAATAATTCATTTGTAAAATTTAAAACATCATAATGCATAAGATCTGTCAGAAAAATTTCAAACATCATGAGATGTTCATTGCTAGGCACAGATTCAAACAACAATAATTCAAGACTTATCTGCTGTTAAGCTATGTTATGGCATATAAGAACATTGAAAATTTAATGGTTAATTTTTATATTCATAAAATAACTGATTGAATAGCAGACTTTTAATATCATTTGCACATCTTTATCATGCAAATAACTAAAGTAGTTCTTCACCTTGTTTGTTCAATACCAGTAATATGCATTATTTCATCACCTGAGCGAAGTTTTTTTTTTATTTTTCCGTTTTTTTGAGAGCTGGTATTAAACTGACAGCTCTGGATACCTTCATGAGTACCGTAATCTTTAGAAAGGGTAGTCTTTCAAAAGTATGTGACATCTATTATTTCCTTATCAAAGTCAGTGGTCATCCAGTGAGTTTGTTAAGTGTTTACTTTATAAAGACATATGATTTAAATTGACTAAAGGGGAAGTTTTTGGGCACACTTAATTGGTTTAACCCCACCCCATTTTGTGCATTCACAAAATATGGCTATCAGGACCATCAGTTGTTTGTACTTGTCTTTATAATAATAATAATAATAATTTTTTTATTTAAAGAGAGTAAACTCAGATAGTTACAATAAACTAATCTTCCCTTAGGCCCTCACATACAAATTACAATACAATAAAAAAACAGATATTTACATATAGTTAATTTACAGTCATGTAATTCAATGTATTATTGTTTTTAACATAAGATATAATGTTGTTTTAGATGTACATGTAGTGAAAAAAATCAAATGAAAATTAAAGAACCTTAGTGAACACGCTCACATACCCCACATCCCCACATTGTCATTGGAGAAATTAAATAAGTGTAAGAAAAAATCAAAGCGCTGTAAGCACTGTAGGCAGTTAACCAAAAACCAAGGCAAACATAACAAGAGGCTGTCACAACGACAGCAAACCGGATTTATTAACATTTATTTGTCTCCTGGCAATATCACAAGAACCATAACTGATGAACGGTGAAAGTGAAAATCGTCAATATCAAATTTGACCTGCATTTTATCATCAGTATCAACATATTAAAATTTGAAAGAGCTTAGGTTGAATGATTCATGAGTAAATGCAACAACATGAATGGAAACGCCATTTTTTTATCTTTCAAGAACCATAACTCATGGACGGTAAAAGTCAAAATCGACAATCGACATTATTGAAATGACCTCCATTTTGTCATCAGTAACAACATATTAAAATTTGAAAAGCTTTGGTTGAACAGTTCATTAGTAAATGCAACAACATGACTGGAAACACCATTTTTCAATCTTTCAAGAACCATAACTCCTGAACGGTAAAAGTCAAAATCGTCATTCTTGATCTTGACCTCCATTTTTTCATCAGTAACAACATATTAAAATTTGGGAAGCTTTGATTAAACAGTTCATGCGTAAATGCACGGACACGACTGGAAACGCCATTTTTCAATCTTTCAAGAACCATAACTCCTTAACAGTAAAAGTCAAAATCGTTATTCTTGAATGAACTTGACCTTCATTTTGTTGTCAGTAACAACATATTAGCTTTGGATGCACGGTTCATGAGAAAATGCATCTCAATCTTTTACAAGTTCTCAAAACACACACAAGAGGGTGTGGGGTGACCCTAGGGACTACCCCTATTTTTCATTTGATTTTTTATATTGTCCCATACATGAATATATAGGGTTTATGGTGGGCATCTCGACCGTTATCAAGTTTTCAAACAGGAGGGGGTGGGGGACCCCAGTGACTTCCCCTATATTTCATTTGATTTGTTATATTGTCCAATACATGAATATGTATTGTTGAGGGGTGGGGATCTCATCTGTTTCTAAGTTATCAAACAGGAGTGGGTAGGGTGACCCTAAGGACTCTCCCTATATTTCATTTGATTAGTTCTCATACATGAATATATATGGTTTAATTTAAAGGTGGGGATCTCAACTGTTTCCAATTTCTCAATCAGGTGACTGCAGGGACTCCCCCTATATTTCATTTAATTTAGAGTTGGGGATCCCAACTGTTTCAAAATTCTTGAACATGAGGAGTAGGGTGACCACAGGGACTTCCCCTATATTTCATACATTTGATTTGTTATATAGTCTTATACTCTTATACATGAGTATATATCATTTATATGGTTACGGGGTAATGATCTCGAATTTTTCCAAGTTCTCAAACAGGAGGGTGTACAGTGACCATAGGGACCCCCTTATAATTCATTTGATTTGTAATATTGTCCCATACATAAATATATATTGTTTAAGATTGTGGATCTCGACCGTTATAAATTCTCAAACAGAAAGGGGTAGTCGGAGTGGCCCAACGAACTCCACCTATATTTCATATGATTTGTTATATTGTCCCATACATGAATATATATGTTTTAGGGGTGGGGATCTTGACCATTACCAAGTTTTTGTCATTTTGGTCTCTTGTGGATAGTTGTCTCATTGGCAATCATACCACATCTTTTTTTTCATATATAAGAAACTTCCAGCTATTTTAACTGACCTATCAAAATTGAGAAGAAGAAAATATCCCTTGAAATTGCAGTAATATGTTTAACTTGAAAAGCATTTAACATTCATTACCAACATTTATCACTGATAGAAAAAAAATTATACTGTTACCAGGAACATATATATATTGTTAGAATTGTATTGGATTTTGACATTAAAATTGGTGTACAAAATATTTTCTGCTTTTTCTTTCTTTTACATATATCTTTTGGTTTTAAATTCTAGTGTTTATATTTATTTACCAGGCAAAGATGTATTTTGTCACCTGTCTGGATTTTTTTAGTTGATAGCCAAAACCCGGGATTACCCTTATCCGCTTCCGGAATCGGATCCGATATTGTAATCTCGCGGCAGCCATTTTGTTTTCAATGTTGTTTTTGACAGATAGTGAGATACGATTTTACTCGGATTTACACATTATTTACCGGCGATTTTCTGTATAAAGCTAGCGGTTGAACAAATTGAACATCGCTGTCATGAATGGTAATGATGAAAATAAGTTTGAGATCGTTTATTAGGAAACTTCGGTAAAAATGTTTGCAAAGTTATTTTTTTTAATTTTCTTTCAAGGTCCGTCGGGCGTAGCTAGTAACCACGTAGAAAGTCCGACTGCAAAAGTGGAAGGTCGCAGACCTCGTACCACCGCTAATTTGAACCACTGCGTCCAAATTGAAAAGATACGAAAATTTCGTCTTCTAATTCAAAATTGCCGCCAACAGCGTGATCAGTTGAACTTATATTAATAGACTACTGACGTATATATACGTAGTTTACTACGTATTGACGACAAACAATATTCCTACGACTTTTGTAATTTGGGAAATCTTAACTACTTGTCTTAATAGATTTTCGGCGATTAAATATTTCATACATTTGTTCTTTGACATCTTAGCCAAAAGCTCAGGGGATAATAAACTACATAAGGATTCATAATGTGCTCTACTTCCTATGTGCAACTTCAAAACTTTTGGGAAAATCGACGATCATTTAAGGTTTTTCTGGTCATATTTTTTGTAATCCAGAATGAAAAGTATGAAAAAACTGTCCAATAAGTTATAAATAATATAGTATCCAGCTAGATGATAACAATGGCACGTATTTCAGCATTTATTGGGTAGCACACAAATCCAGGGCGCTCGCATAAGGCAGCTTAACTGCCTAAAAATTGTATAAGAAAAAATATTGAATAATAATTTCCTGTCAATATGCACATCAACATAGTATGTCCTTATTATCTACAAAATTTCATGAAATTCTGTTGTGTGATTTCAGAGGAGTTGAGATGACAAACTGTTGCAGAAGTACATTGAAGCAAATAAGTTCAAAGGGGCGTAACTCCTAGAAAAAAAAATTGAATCGTAATTTCCTGTCGATATGCACATCTACATAGTATGTCCTTATTATCTACAAATGTTCATGAAATTCTGTTGTGTGGTTTCAGAGGAGTTGAGATGACAAACTGTTGAAGTAGTACCTTAAAGCAAATAAGTTCAAAGAGATGTAACTCCTAGAAAAAAAATTGAATTGTAATTTCCTGTCGATATGCACATCTACATAGTATGTCCTCATTATCTTAAAAGGTTTCATGAAATTCTGTTGTGTAGTTTCAGAGGAGTTGCGATGACAAACTGTTGCAGTAGTACAATAAAGTAATTAAGTTCAAAGGGGGGTAACTCCTAGAAAAAAAATTGAATCGTAATTTCCTGTCGATATGCACATCTACATAGTATGTCCTTATTATCTAAAAAGGTTTCGTGAAATTCTGTTGTGTAGTTTCAGAGGAGTTGCTATGACAAACTGTTGCAGTAGTACATTAAGCAAATAAGTTTAAAGGGGCGTAACTCTTATAAAAAAAATTGAATTGCAATTTCCTGTCGATAAGCACAACTACATAGTATGTCCTTTTCATCTGAAAAGGTTTCGTGAAATTCTGTTGTGTGGTTTGAGAGGAGTTGCGATGACAAAAAACAGGACTGACGGACGGACTGACAGACGGACGGACGGACTGACGGACGGACGGATGGGTCAAAAACATTATACCCTCCGCAACATCGTTGCGTGGGGTATAATAAAAAATATACAAAAACATTGTAGAAAACATTTCTTATCAGGGTTGTGTTAGGTACTTCTTGATGCTTTGCTTAAAAGTAAAAGTGTTTTGAGCTTCACGCATTTTGTGTGGTAGTTGATTCCATAACACTGATCCAGAATAAACAAAGGATTGATAAGTTTGCACCTGTCCTAAGTCAGGAATCTGATGTACAGTAGTTGTCGTTTGTTTATGTAATATATACGTGTTTCTCGTTTCTCGTTTTGTTTATATAGATTAGACCGTTGGTTTTCCCGTTTGAATGGTTTTACACTAGTAATTTTGGGGCCCTTTATAGCTTGTTGTTCGGTGTGAGCTAAGGCTCCGTGTTGAAGGCCGTACTTTAACCTATAATGGTTTACTTTTTAAATTGTTATTTGTATGGAGAGTTGTCTCATTGGCACTCACACCACATCTTCCTATATCTATTTCTTAAATAGCTCAGCTTTTGGCTTTGGAACTATCAGATTACCTTGAGTGACACCTCTTAAGGAGTAAGGATTATTATCTGATTTCAGTTTAAACTTTTGAAGTAGGTACATTGGTGCTTCCATACGCATACAGTTTCTGTTATCCTTGTATTATCAACATATTTATATAGAAGTAAATATTTGTGGTACAATGTATTTTATTTTATTGTCAACTGTCATCCACCCAAGTTTTTTTAATAAGGGGGCTGAGTGGGATAAAGGATCTGCATCTAGAATTAATCTCGCTGCCCTTTTTTGGAGTTTTAAAATTCTTATCCCTTCATTTTTACATTCACCCCAAATAATACAGCAGTAGTCAATTAAGGGCAAAATATACCAATTGTAATATGTTTTCCTTGCATTTATATCTAAAAATTTCTTTATTTTAGAAAGAAGGTATATTCTGGATGATATATTTGCACAAACTTGATCAATTTGATTTCTCCAATTATAGTGTGCTGTCAATTTTAACACCTAATAATTTTTCACATGAAGAATTTTGTAATATGAATTTATAATCAAGTTTGGTTGATAAGTTTGAATTGATAGTTTCTGTTTTGTTCCAGTAACCAAACATTTTGTTTTATTTGCGTTAATAAACATGTTATTCATTTTACACCACTCTTCAACCCCGTATAAATCTTCTTGAACATCATCATGTATATTTTCTATGTTTTTCCCAGATTTATGAAGAGTGGTGTCATCAGCATATAGGTCTGTTTCACAATTTTCAATGCATAAGGGATGTTGTTTATAAATAGTACAAACAATAGTGGACCAAGTATAGAACCTTGGGGGACACCAAATTTTACATGTTGTTGTTCAGAATAAACATTACAAATGTTTACCTGCTGTTTTCTGTTATTGAGGTATGACTTCACTAAATCCATAAATTTCAAGCTTTAAACAAAGAATGTCATGATCCAGCAAATCAAAAGCTTTTCTAAAATCTAATAAAATTGCTAGATTTAAATTACCATCATTCATTTCTTGCAGCCATTTGTCAATGATATTGATAAGTGCAGTTTATTGCTGTATATTTCCTTTGAGAAGACAGAGGTTGGTGGTTGGTGTGCTCTTTTGTACTAGTGTTTTTCTTGGTAGTTTCTGTTATCCTTGTATTCTTAATTAAGAAACAATGTGATTTAGTATTGTTTACATTTGTCTTGGGTTGAAGGTGAAGTCATTGCATTCACATTGATCAGTATTGGTCATGTTTGATATTATCTTGGAGTATCTTAATTACCTTATAGTGCCTGAGAAACAGACCATAACATTGACCAATGAACCATTAAAATTAGGTCAATATCAGGTAAACTATGCCGGAACAGACATGTACACCTTACAATCAATCCATACACCAAATATACAGGTCAATTTGCTTATAGTACACCAAAAACAGACCAAACTATAAAATATTGATTACTGACCAATGAAACTTGAAAATGAGGTCAATTTCAGGTAAACCATATCAGGAAGACAAATACACCTTACAATCAATCCATACACCAAATATACAGGTCAATTTGTTTATACATGTAGTATCTCAGAAACAGACTAAACCAAAATAGTTGATCTATTCAATGCTTGGGATTAATTGTTGATGGCTTTGCACCTCCTCAGTGCAAAACTGTTATATCATAGCTAGCCTATTGCTTATAGCATTTGATAAGCTGACAAAACAATGAAAACTTGATACATTGATCAATGAATGTTATAATTTATGATGAGGTATCACAGTCACTGTTACAAAAAATTAAGCTATTCAAAAGTAAATACATGTATGTAGCATATTTAAATGAGATGTAGTCAAGTGCGATCAGTTAACAAGTAAACTTACCTTTATTTAAACATTGATAAACATCTCCCTGTATAACTGTGGCATACTAAGGAAAGGATAAACCCGTAACATCTCTCGGATACCTTCCAAATGTTGGAAAGCATAAAAATTTAATTCACTGAGTCTCACTAATACCAAACCATATCTAGAGGGCTGTTCGGGATAGGTAACTGAAAATATAAATGAAATGATGACAAAATATCTAGAGGGCTGATCAGGATAGGTAACTGAAAAGAAGATCAATAAATATTCCAAAATCCTATGCATTTAAACAAAAAACTCAAAACTCTTTTAAATGTTCTTTCAATCAACCATAATAATCAAAGAGCAGATTGCTCTGAGGGATACGATGGCCATTGTTTTCATTGACACATGTATACATGTAGCTGGATAATATTATTTTCAAAACTAATTCAACTGCACATATAAAATGTAATTTACGTAATCTGAATAGTTGCATAATACAAATAGGCTTAGTCAATCCCAGATACAAGTGTATGAACAATGTACTTAGGTCTTTTGTGTTTTATTTTCGTACTTTCAATTCCAAGTTTACTTTCCACAGCAGTCATCGAGACTCAGAGTGAGAGAAGGTATTTCACTTCGTATCTTATCACCTATTTTCCTACGTTAATTCTAGGAGGAACCCCATTCCTAACTCTTTAAATATTTCCTTTTCTTTGAGTGTGGTCATGACTCCTTTCCGTACACATTCCTCGGGTTAAATTGCGATCGTTTTCAATATAATACAACGTTTATTGACGGAACGGGTTAATTGTTTTGACTATTTTGATCTCTCAGAATTGACAAAAGTTAATTCCGGAAGGGAGACAACTCGAAACGATAATATGGAAGACTCCATTTTGCCTGAAGGGGTGTTGTAGTCATACTTCTACGATGTGGACTACATTTGCTTGAATTTAAATGATGCATATGATTTAAAATTATGCAACAACAATAACCCTCAATAACAGACATTCATAGAAAGGATCCCATGAGTTTTAAATTAATCAATTGAGTGGGGAATCCAGAGCAACCCTTCAATCTAATACCCCTTGAAGTCAGGAAAACTATACGCATGCGCATAATTACCTAAACAAACCCTGGATCAAGAACGTATATTAAATGTTAATTAAACGACCTAGATGGTTCTCTATTTCTTTATGGAAGTACAATATCAAATATCAGTTTCATAACGGTGACATATAATAAAAACTCCTCTTCAGATTTTTTCAGAATTCAGAGAACGTGCATTTTTATCAAAATTTGGGAATTCCCTCTGACGTGTTTCTAAATTTATAAAAACACTAAATATAAAAACTGCTTAGTTCTGATTTTCAGTATTGTTAAAAACAGGCTTATAAGTCAAGGGAAATAAAACATGAAGATTATGAAAAGAACATTATAAGAAAGTTGTTTAAGTTCAATTCCTTTTTTTCTTTTTACCTTTTAAAGCAAGACAATCATAAGAATCTGAGAAAATTCTTTGTGTTAAGAATAAAACGATTGACGTGAGGGCATTGACCTGAGCCACTGGTATAAGTCTACAGAATGCTTGAAAGCAATCGTATCCCAAAAACAAGTGAAACTGCGAGCTACTGCTCACTGGCCCCAAGGGGATAATTTTAATAGTGTATAAATATTCAAGTGTTCGGTAAACAGGAAGTTGTTGAGTGATGAATCTGAAACGCATCACACAGTAAAGCTGACTTGTATAAATTCTGAAAACAAATTTCAGAAATTCTTGTAAAAGAGGGACGAAAGATACCAAAGGGACAGTCAAACTCATAAATCTAAAACAAACTGACAACGCCATGGCTAAAAATGAAAAAGACAAACAGAAAAACAATAGTACACATGATGACACAACATAGAAAACTAAAGAATAAACAACACGAACCCCACCAAAAACTAGGGTGATCTCCGGTGCTCAGGAAGGGTAAGCAGATTCTGCTCCACATGTGGCACCCGTCGTGTTGCTTATGTGATTACAAATCCGGTAAATAGTCTAATTCGGTAGGTCACATTCATGAAAGGGAAGGGGATTGTAGTTACGACGTAAGGAACATATCCAATATCATTTGTGAAACGGTTATTCCATAACGGTCAACCAAATCGTGATGGCGTCCGTAAAATTTACGAAGGGATGATTTCAACTTCACCATTTGGAACTCTTGGTTTAATAGCTTCCTTGTGAGCAGTAACCCTCTATCAAGAAAATCATGATAGGAAATGCAAGCACAGGAATATTGTATCAATTGGGAGATATATACCCGTATGCAATGCTGCTGGAATGTTGCTACTTAGAAATGGAAAGTTCACAATTGGAAAGCTGAAATCATCTCTTTTGTCGTAAAGTTTTGTTTTCAACCGACCCTCATTGTCAATTTCTAGATGTAAGTCAAGATATGAAGCTGACTTAACTGTATCTGTAGTATCCTTTATCTCCAATTCGATGGGATAGATGCGTTCCACATAGTCACCAAATTTTGAATTGTTTAGTGAAAGAACGTCATCTATATAGCTGAAAGTAGAGTTAAAGGATATTGCTAACTTCTTATCTTTCTTCCTAAGAAGTTCCTGCATGAAGTCAGCCTCATAATAATAAAGAAACATGTCGGCAAGTAGAGGGGCACAGTTTGTTCCCATTGGGATGCCGACAGTCTGTTGAAAAACATGTCCTCCGAACGTTACAAATAAGTTGTCAATCAAGAAATCAAGCATCTTGATAATATCGGTTTCAGAGAATTTTTTGTTTGTATCAGAGTGATTCTTTACAAAGTATGATTTATCCCTCCCTAAGACAAGATACTTGTATCTACGTTGGCCATTCTTTTTTATGAAGCAAAGTAATATCAACTCTTCCTGAGAGTAAAGTAGTTCCTGAGAAAAATGTGACGAAAATTTTCAACTTGGTTATCATGTGTAAAATCATACAAGTGTTCGGTAAACAGGAAGTTGTTGAGTGATGAATCTGTAAACGCATCACACAGTATAGCAGACGTATATAAACCCTGAAACCAAATTTCAGAAATCCTTGTATTGTAGTTCCTGAGAAAAATGTGACGAAAATTTTCAACTTGGTTATCATGTGTAAATCATAGAAGTATTGGGTAAACAGGAAGATTTTGAGTGATGAATCTGAAAAGGCATCACACTATATAGCAGACTTATATAAACCCTGAAACCATATTTCAGAAATCCTTATATTGTAGTTCCTGAGAAAAATGCGACAAAATAAATTCATGGGACGGAAGGACGGACGGCACAACTGATGGATGGACAGACAGAGGTGAAACAGTAAACCCCCCCCTTTTTTTAAAGCGGGGGTATAATTAATTGTATCATATGTACCTTTTGCTTTTTAACTTTAAATCAAAGAAAGAATATATCAACACTATGTCATAAGTTTATCCCAACTTTTTATAAGACATTTATGAACATTTCACTGCCAAGCCGGTATAATTTAAATTCAAAGTAATGTCAGACAGGAATGACTGCAATGTAGGTAAAAACAAGAATGTGTCCCAAGAACACGGATTCCCGATTCGCACTATCATTTTCTATTGTCAGAGGACCGTGAAAACGGGATAAAAATGTCTAATTTGGCATCAAAATTAGAAAGATCATATCATAGGGAACATGTTTACTAAGTTTCAGGTTGATTGGACTTCAACTTCATCAAAAGCTACCTCAACCAAAAACTTTAACCTGAACCGGGACGAACGGAATAACGAACGAACGAACGGACAGATGGAGGAACGGATGTACAGACCAGAAAACATAATGCCCATAAATGAGGCATAATAAATGGGGCATAAAAATCCTTTCAATCACTTCTTTATACAATAGCTCAGTATTATGTAACCTATGTTACAGACTAATAAACAGACAAACTCTGTGAGTGTATGTATATTAAATAAGTACATGTATATACTAACTTGATAGATAATATTCTAAAAAGTCTAACAGTTCTGCTTGAAGCTGTCGAACTTTCTCTTTGTCTATAAGACCAGGCACATCTGAAATAATTACATTTACAATTGAATAGTGACATAAATGCAACCTAATTTTTTTTATTACAGTGAATTTAGGTTCAAGACAATCTAAAAAGGGATGCAAATTATCATTTTTCAGTTATAATTTTAAGGGAATTGGGTAATGCTGATGTCGGCTTACCACTCAGCTGGTTTGTTTTATTATCATTTATTACACATAATCTAGATGAACTTTTTAGTAGAATGAGGGATTGGTAGGAATTCAATCTGGTAAAAATATAGATCATATGTTCACACTTTGTTCGAGTGCATGAGTAAACTTAGAATATGTATTTAGATAAGATTGGTTTGGATTATCTAAGGCCTTCTTGCCTTCTTTTATTTAAATTTGAAATATGAAAATTACAGGACCATTTATTGCTTTTTATATTTTTTGTGACAAACACACAACAAACAAGTACACAAAGTAAATGTCTCCATTCAGAAAGTGGTAGAGAAAAATAACTAATGCTTCCTTTCATGAACAATTATGATCATTAAATATTAGTGCAATTAAAAATGTTTTATTTCATAACTCACCTGGATTGAGCAAAACAAGAGTTGAAAGAATTGTAAATTCATCATCATCTAAACCAAGTAACTTCACATTATCACCGGTATTTTCAAAATGTTCCCCGAGAATACGATAAAATGGGAAATATTTCCAAATATGTTCCCTCTCTATCACTGACCATCCAAAATAGGAATATTGTTTTGTTTCCAATATGTAGTATCTACAGTGGTTCAATATACTTATTGGATAAAGGGCCTGCTGTAGCATCCGGACTTGATCTTCCAGTGCAAGTTTACGGAATGCTGAAAAGTATAATATCATATAATGCATTCTAACACACCTACAACATTTAGATGAAAAAAAATAGCAGTTCAAATTAGTGGAAATAGTGAAGTTAGGACCTTTGTAATTTATAAAAAAAAAATTGCTTAGGTAAAAGTGCAATAAATCATGGCTTCCAAAACGGTCATATATTCCGGACAATTTAAAAATGTCTGCACATTGTCCATCTGGGAAAAGCATGAAACCATGATCTACTTTTAGTTTTCTGGGCTTTCTTAAGGGACAGTCATTTTAAAATTATTCACCAAAAAATTTGGAAGTTTGCGATCTTTTTGACACAACCTGTTGCCTACAGCCAGACATTGCCGGTCATAAAAGTGACATGATGAATAAGTACTATCAAAACAAACCCTACTTTAATACTTCTCATTATAATCAAGGTTAATTAGTGGTCAAACAGCTGAAGTTTACCAAGTGACCTATTTTGAACCGGAAATCGATTGGTCTATTGAAAGTTATTTTCTTACATTTCAGCGGGTTACATTTTATTACTTTATTCAAAAAGATTAAAATTATCAGAAATACGTTTATAAATATGATTTGAAAATGATATGAAAATTTAAAAACAAGGTCAGAACCATGTTGTTTGAATCAGGGACTTGGTGTTGTTTGAACTAGTATGCATGTGCGCAGAGGGAAATTTAATTATGCATCCTGATTCTTCAAAAATGCTAAATTTTGATTGATCCCTATAAATAACGTTCATTGAAAGAAATAACAATGAGAGAGTGACTTAAACTTTATAAAAGCACCTGGATTTTACTTATTCATATCTGGTCCATGTATTACCTTTAATTTGTCAAGTCAACATCCAGTATTAGGAAAATATGCTTTTCAAAAATGAAAGTTAAGTTTGTTACAATATAATTTTGCACAAATAAATTATAAAGAGTCTAAGGCAGAAATTTGTACACTGATGTTGTACACTTCAAATGATGAATGGTCAATTTAACAGTTTACGTCAGAACATCGAATTTATATCAAAGTAAAGTTTGATATCGGTTTTTTTTATAATTTGTCCATCATTGGTTATGTGATGGCCCACTGATTACCACAATTGACTTTTGTCACTAAGTGTTAAGGGATGGATTAAAATTGGGATAAAACATAAAATGTCTGGCTGACTCAAAAAAAAATTGGAAGCCCTGCAATAAATTGAGAATATCATATGGCTTTCTAAATAGCAAACACACATTTATAGATGACTATACAGTATGGGCTTTGCTCATTGTTAAAGGTCATACAGTGACCTAAAATTGTTGATTTCTGTGTCATTTGGTCAACAATACATAGCATGAAATTATTGTGAAGAAGTTAACTTTGATTGTTTCCAAAAAGTACTCTTTCCCCTTTAAGCTAAATTTTTGGCCCTTATTTCATTACTATTTGGATTCAATCAATATTTTTATTAATCATGTTGGGTTACACCTTTTAGTTTAAAAGCTTTATAGCATATTAACATAAAGCAATTTAAAGAGAAAAGGTTTGAAATTAAAGTTGTTGAATAGAATTTATCAACTGCAAAACATTTATTATTTACATTTTTTTCTGATAATCATGAAAAGAGAAAAAATTTAGTCCTTACTTTCTCTGTATATATCTGAGGTTTTTTTTTATAAGAAAGTAGAATTTTTTGGCACAGAAAAAACAAATTATAAACTTACGTTGACATTTTTTGGCAAATTTGATAATAACAGAAGAATGGTAATAAAATGGTTTGACAATTTCTTCCCAAATCTCTGCCACATCTGTTATAGATAAAATATTCTTCTCACTATCCCGCTTCTGAAAAAAAAGATGAGATTTAGTGATGTCAATTCTTTTCATCAAAATGTTATTTTGTCAGCAAGATTAGTCTTTGGATCAAATTCAATTATAACATCAAATTATTCTTGGTTTCTTCTGATATATTGCTATTGAGACTTCACAAAAAAATGTTATTTTTGGAGATCATTGAAAATAGAGATGCTATATCTGTAAATTTCTCAATGTTCTAATAATCATTAGTGAAACATTTTCCAACATCCTATTTCTTCATGATATGATGTTTCACCAAGCCCTTCAGCGAGTATACTTGGAATATTCAAAACAAAAATCTTAAAAGGAATAACTGGTTAAGGAATAACTTCAATAAGTTCCCAATTGTATTAAACAATTGACTTACAGTTATCTGAATACTTTTTAAATCTTTATCACAATCTTCTATCCATTTTATTGTCTCTTCGTAATCTGCTCTACATGCAGGTTTAAACACAGACATCTGCTTGACTATCTTCTGTGGGGAAGAACCATCTTCTTCATTACTTTTATTATGTGGTCTTTTGATCTGAACTGATTCAGGAGTATCTATTTCAGTTTTCACTGTAGAATTACTACTCAAGTCTTCTAATGAAAACCCTACTCTGTCATCACCTTCTGTTCTTGTCCCTGATTGGTTTTTAACTTCTAATGAGATCGCATATTTGACTGCATTTGGCTGTCTTCCAATTCTACTTCCTTAAAACAATAAAGAAAAGTACTTTCAGTCACAGATATCCAGTTGAAATCATTCAATAGAAAAGAGCCCTCTGCTACAGAAGGTAAACATACTCAAAATGGCATACTTCAATTTTGAAAATCTGTTCTCATAGCCATAAGTTTATTGCAAAAATTATTTTCTGTATTTTAGTTTATATAATATTTTTTTCATATAAATTAAAGTATAATGATCACAAATATTATCAAACAAAGAAAATGTAGTTATATAAGAACAAAATTTTGTAGGTTCAAACATCTTTATACATGTTTGTTGAGGATGCATTCTCATATAACATGTTTGTGAGCACCCTTGCCTAACCTAACCTCATTAATCTAATATAATATTAATTACCTTCTATTGACATGCCAGCATCAACACATTTTTTATATCTACAACTTTTACACAGATTTCTGGTGGAGGTATTGATTTCACATGACCCTGTTTTAGAACATCTGTATTTACCAAGCTCTCTCTCCTTTGCCATTCTTCTAAAGAATCCCTAGAAAATATACATTAAGTGTGAATATTGTTACACATACAACTTCTATTATTTTCTATACAGCTGATGCATTTTATACTTTAACAACTTCATTCATTTCTACTTGAATTGTGTTCCAAGTCCATCCCACAAGAAATAAAAGGCCAACTAAAACTGATTAGTAGATTTTATTCTTAGTTGTAGAAAAAATTAGGGAAGGTGAGAGATTTTTTTTTATTTCCTCTCAAACCCTTTGTAATTGGTTCATGTGTAAAGGTAATACAAATATCTTATAGAAAGAATTATGCATATTTTATCATCTATCTCCAAATTCTAATGCTGAGTTAACACGTAATTTGAATTTCGATTCGCATTAACTAATTTGAATTAGTTTAATTCACTTTACTGTCCAAACGATGTTAACTTTTAATTCGTATTAACAAAAACGTATTTCTAATTCAAATTAGCCAATTCGAATTAAAAAAGAAGATTGTGTGAACGCGATTAGCGAATTCGATTCACATTCAATTTGAATAAAATGTCCGTGTGAACGAGGCATGAACTAAAACTTCTGCTTGGCAACTGGTATTCTTATTTGGAAAGAATCCATATTTTCTTTGGTTTAGTGCCTTCAAAATAAAGCCGTATTTTTGGAACACTGAGGTCCCTGCCAGATTATTTGCAGCAGTGACCATCCATATCAGATATTGATAAACCTGATGAATGATATCAAAAGAGCAAGAATCATGAAACAGATTAGTATGAAAACAAGAATGTGTTCTAAGTACACGGATGCCCCATCCTCATTATCATTTTCTATGTTCAATGGACTGTGAAAAAGGTGGAAAATCTCTAATTTGGCATTAAAATTAGAAAGATCATATCATAAGGAACATGTGTACTAAGTTTCAAGTTGATTGGACTTCAACTTTATCAAAAACTACCTGGACCATAAAATTTGACAGACAGATGAATGGATGGAAGAAAAGACGAACAAAAGAACAGATGGACCCACAGACCAGAAAACATAATGTCCATAAATGTGGCATAAAAAAGGGTATATTGTGTACAGAAAAAACATAAATAAAACCAAATAATCGTTGAAAATAATAAGGCTGATGCTTTGCAGGTTCTCTGAGAGGGGCAGTGCAACTAAATGTGTATGCTTGCTGGTTACCAAATGACAAAATAAAGTAAAAACAGTACACTGTGGATTGAGAATCATTGGAGTTTAAAATTCAAGGCTATACCAGGCACCTGAATTCACTGACTCTCAAATAAGACACCAAAAAAAAAATATAAAAGGGAACAAGGAGGTAAACTTTATTAGTCAAAATATCATTACCATTAATCAAAATCCTAATCTTACAGCAACTTTTTTTGATCATCTTTTACACTGAAAGGAGTAGGTCCAGTAAGGACTCATTTTGGCCTCAAATTTCAGTTTCATCTGACGAAAGATTTTGACCACTTTTTAAACACTTAAATGTCTATTTCACTTGATTCAATTAGTTTATGTGAAAGGTTTTAACTGATTAAGTCATTAAAAACGATCCGATTGAAGCTCAAATATGAAAAATCTCACAAATATGCCAAAAAACGTCACTTTTCAGATTGTTTTTGTCAAAAATGAAAGTGGCCGCATCCGTGTTCATCCACAACCTTTATATATGTTATGTATTATCATAAAATACAACTTACATTGCAATATTAAGGATGAACACGAATGCGGCCACTTTCGTTTTACACGGAAACCGTCTAAAGTTTAACTAAAATGATAGAATTTTGAAGATTTCAGTAATTTAGCACGACTAAATGGTGCTACAACCCGATATATGTGCATTGTATTGTCAAAAACAGCCCATATTTATGTAGCAGAAGCATTCAACTGTCCAATAAATAACTAAAAGTTTACATTTTAACAATTTTGTAAAACTGTTATATTTTTGGGCCAAAAAGGGGCCTTACCGGACCTTCTCCTTTTGTGAAAATCAGTCAAAACAAATATGACTTAATGAAAAAATTAATGAATGGCCTAATACCATAATATGTCTTGTTAATGTATTAAACAATACTATTTTTAAGATGTCAGTCTCTTGATATTCACATTATCCAACAGAACTTCAGCAGGGATTTTAAAAGGAATGTCAACAAAATTATCACTCAAAATCAAAGTTATAAATATTTGCTTTACATCCTTTTATGTTGGAACTGGTTAAAGTATAGGCAAATAACTCTTCTTTTATTCATCCTTACCTTACAACCCTCACAGGTTAGGGCTCCAAAATGGAATCCTGATGATGGAGCACCACAAACTCGACAAGGAATATCACCTACATTTTCTTTTTTGACATCACTTCCTGTAAAAAAAAAAGACATCATCGGTTGTTTTGATATTTTCTATGAAAAACACTGGTCTGAGAAGTTGAGAATTTACAGAACAGACACAACATTCACTTATTACTACACTCTCTCCTGCCTTATCTTAGTCTGGTGTGTGAGAAATCAAAGAGGAACAAGTTAATTATCAATACATAATTCAGAAATTATTGCGATGTTTTTATTATTGCACAAATGCGACAGGGTTATCATCGCAATAATTAAAACTCGCATTTTGATTTTTTTTTTTCTGAATCAAACTAGATTCTTCTGAATACCGCAAAATTTAAAATCGCATTTTAGTCTAAAACGACAAAATCGCAATAATAAATGCCCGCAATAATTTCTGAATTTAAAGTACATAATTCAGAAATATTTATTCAATTTCATAACCCAACTGAGTCGTCTAAATCAGTTTTCACAATGTAAATTCCATGGAAAATTGAAGTCAGTAAGATAATTCCTCAACTGTCATTTGTAAAACATATACTATTACTACCTATTTGGCCTGTAAATAGCCGCCAAATTCTTTTATCAAACCAGAAATGGAAATAACTTAATAAACAATAAACAATAAGTTTTGGTAAGAATACATCCATAAATACCCAGGAGTATGAACAATGTCAAGAATGATATACATTTTGAATTTTAATTTACCTGGACTATACATGTTTAATGACAAACATTTCTGTAGACGACAGTACTGACATTGGACACGACTTTCAGCTGTCATCTGACATTTCTTATCACGTAAACAAACATATTTTGTCTTGTCATTCCTGCAAGATCTCATGAAGAATTTCTAAAATAAAAATTAAAATGTTTTTTTCACATCCTTTAGCTGATTCAGAGATATGTTATCAGTCATAAATCTTCTACATGTATATAAATATTTCATCTACACATTAATCTACACTGCAGTTGCTAGAAAACCTAAAGCCAGACAGGCTAGTTGCCTTCCAATCATGGTTAATCAACCATATATTCATATATTTATATAATCTATTTAAGCAAGCCAGCCCTTCAGTCTTGGTTTTTCCTGTCTGGATAATGATTTACAAACCATGGCTAAGTAGCTAAGACATTGTACTGTGGTTTCAGTATTATTTGTTGGATACAAATTTTCATGGGTTCCGTGAGAACAAGTGAACCACAAAACCCTTCAAATGTTAAACGAATTACAAATATTCTATAGACTTTGTACATAAAATTGGCAAAACCACAAATCAAATGTCCATGAAAATGCGTTTTTTTCCTCAACCCATGAAAAATGATACTCACGAAAATAAATGAATCCAGAGTATGCCATAACCATGTACATGTAATGTTTCAAGTGCATGCACATTTAAAATGAGATCTATATATATATCTGACTTAAGATATCAGAGTGGTCCCTTGTATATCTACTCAAAACTCATGTTAATCTTTGGTTGTTCCTATCAAATTTGTATTTTTTTGGTTGGTCCTGTTAAATTCACATTTATTTTTGTGTCTTTGGAGTGCCATCTCATTCATTTTTGTCATTATTGTTTAGTATATACTCCTCATCTCCTTTTATTTGTATATCTAATGACAAATATAAATTTACCTTACAAGCCTCACAAGCGAAGGCTCCACAGTAAAATCCAGCTGCTTTATCACCACAAACCTGGCAAATCATATCACCTTTCATCCACTTTTTACCTTGCTTCTTCGGTGGTGTTACATCTCTATTTTCTTGATTCATTTTAGAATCACTAGAAGAAACTTTGTCAACACCAACATTTTCTAAAGGAAATGATGTCTTTAAAATCTCAGACTCTATCAGTTCATCTAAATCATCATCAACCACTTGTTGTGTTGAGTTCATCTGAGAATCCAAATCAAAATTTGTTGATGAAACTTGATTGTCATACTGGTTCCCAGATGATAAATGGTGAAGAGATATGTCCTTGACTAAACCAGGTCTACTAACTGAAGGGTTATCCATTGCCTCCAATTTCAATTCTAATAAGTTTATATTCCTTGCACCATTCTTCGAACTATGTATACATTTAATTGGAATAAGATTTTTCTGTTCTTGATTCTCTTCATTAAGTTGTTCTTTAAGAGATTGAAGTGAAAATTTTTCAATGAAACGAGAGCCTGCCTTGAACAATTTTTCCTTTAGGATACCTGGATATATTTTTTCTTCGGTTTTCTGTTTCTGATTCACTGTCAAATTTATTGCTTCTTCATTACTCTTTTCGTATTGAGTGATTTTCTCTTTGGGAAAAGAGGATCTATAATCCTTGAAGCTATCTAACGGAATATTTGTATCATTGAAACCATTTACTGGAATATAATTATTGTGGAAACTGTTTAAAGGGACACTACTCTGTCCACAATAATCAAAGAAATCATCAGGTTCAGACTTTATGAAAGATGTACATGTATCAACTGAAGTTCTATTCACCTGATGATGAATATGATTTAATTTAGGAGTTCTTTTTTCCTGTAAACTTTCAAAACTACTCCAACCAATGGATCTACTATCATCAGAAAAAGTCAGACCATTTGGTTGTTTAAGGGTTGTGTAAAATTTAGTAGGTTCATTATAAGTAGTACCATTCAATAATTTTGTGGTAAAACTATTTGAACTGTCCTCTATAAATCCTCCATTATTCACAGGCGAGAATGACCTTGAATCATGAAAATTGGTGTCAATGGAAGACGGTGAATCTAAGAAACTATCACTATTAAAATATTGTGCCCAATCCTCAGATCCTGATTCCTCTCTTATCCTCTTCTTGAAAAGCTTCTTTGGTGCATAAAAAGCTTGATTCAGCTCTTCATCCATAGCTGATGAAGAGCCTATTTATCTTAACATCTGTTAGTTTATACATCTAAAACAAAAAAATAAATCAAATTCTTTAAATATCTATCTACATTGTACATGTATTCATTTGGGTTCACTATCAGTACATGTAAGATACACTGAAAGATTTGTGACATTGTATTTTGCTACTTTAAATTCATACAGTGATATACGTGTACTAAATATGTAACATGATGTCGATGTTTTCAAATCACTGACGACTTTGTAATTATTGTATTATTTGTCATACATTAATTAAAAAAATTACAGCTAATGAAATTGCACAAAACCAGTTAATACATGTATATAGCATACATGTATTGTGGGAAAATATGAAGTCACCTCAAAGTAACCTGATTATTTCATCCCCTATTTGATAAAGCATACCATTTCCAGACAAACTAAATAGATACATATAAGCTAGCTACTTTCAAAGGAATTGAAACATCTTTTTAAATGATAAACAAACAAGAATGTGTACATAGTATACGGATACCCCACTCACACAATCATTTTCTATGTTTAGTGGACCGTGAAATTGGGGGTAAATCTCTAATTTAGGATTTATCATATCATGTGGCACATGTATACTAAGTTTCAAGTTGATTGGACTTCAACCTCATCAAAAACTACCTTGACCAAAAACTTTAACCTGAAGCGGGACAGATGGAGGGACGAAAGAACGAAAGAATGAACGGATGCACAGACCAGAAAACATAATGCCCCTCTACTATCGTAGGTGGGGCATAAAAATAAAATTATATGGTCTTCTTCAATAGATTGTTACTGGTTGATTTCAGGTTCTGCAAACATGTATAAGGGAAATTTTAAAGAAGTTCAAAGAACATCAAAATTCATGTATGGAATAAAGATATGCTTGGTTCATTTGACATATATATATATGTATCTTCTTTTTATACTACTAATTTTGATAACCTTTGTCATCATGGTCATTGATATGTTAGAATAGTTTATCAATCAGAACTCTTGTCCTGCTTGTGTTTTTGTTAGTTATTTTTCTGCTTTGTATCTATCTGTCAGATGAGTAGACAGCCAAGCCTTTGTCAACTGATTTATATAGTTTTTTATTATGTCGTACTGTTTTACCACTGTTCAAGGTTATGGGAAGGGTTTGGCCCTATCAAACATGTTTAACCTTTCCACATTCTGAATGTGACAATATCTGACTGAAGTCAGGAGAGACTAACTCAGTGTTGACGTTTGTTGCTGTATATCATTTTTTGTTTTACCATTTAATTTATTTACATAAATCAGGTCGCTAGTTTTCTTGTTTGAATTGTAAATTGTTTTATATTTTTCATTTTATGGCTTTTTATATATCACTGTATATGGGTATGAGTTTTGCTCATTGTTGAGGGATGTACAGTGACCTATAGTTATTGACTTCTACATCTTTTGGTTTTGGCGGAGAGTGGCTCATTGGAAATCATACAACATATATATGAATCATTTTGTGGAACATTTAAAGCAGATTTCAAAATAATAAAACTTATTTATTAGTACTAGTAGTTTTCAATGAACTACGTGTAATAGACAGGACAAAATTTGTGGAAAGTTTCACCTTCTAAAGACAATAATGTATCCCCATTAATCAAGGCTTTTTCTTCATTGTGATTTTCCTTGGGTATGGGAGGGGAGGGAGAATCATTTTATGTAAAGGCAACATACAATTATAAGAAAGTTCTAAAAGAGCACAAATTCTTATAAGATGAGTACCTACATTTGTAAAGTAAATTCAATAGCTAAGGAGATTTTTAATCATGTTAATAGGGTACATTTGTTTTTCAATGTTTTTCAATGCTTCATGTTTGTATTGTTTTCTATCTAGCTATCTTTTTGTTATTTACGTTTTTCATTAGTAATAATCCTATTCTTAATATAGCAAATACATGTTTCCTTATTTTTGAACTGAACTGTAAATATTCTTTTTTTGACATTACAATGTATAAACACACAACACAAAAAAAAAAAAAAAGTATTACAATATAAACATGATTTATAAACTGTTGACACAGACTTATGTCTTACCTTTTTGGCACATAAAAATATATGTTATTTTGATAGTATAATGCAAATGTTAAAATCAAAATAGCAATAATTTAAAGTGTAATTAAACGGTATTACAAACATTTGAAGTCAATGAACCAGGCCAAATAACCTCCATGGAAATGAGAAATGCTAATGCTTATACAAGTATTTTACGACAAAATGGCGGTACGCAGAGAATTGATACTCTGAATTTGAAATCGATGGTGATCTCTTATCTAGCGGAATAAAACTTTAATATCTATATATTTGAGCATTTCTATATAGAATGGACATAATATCAATTTTTGATTTTTTTGCGAAGTTTCCCTTTAAACTGACCTATTAACACAAACTTTATCATGTAAACTATACAAAAGTTTCAAAATCAATGAATCATAATTTGGGGGAAGACTATATACATGGTAATGAGGTGCAATCCAAATACAACTGCATACCATACATAACAAATATGACCAACTTACCTTTTCTGAGTCATTTTGGTCTCTTGTGGAGAGTTGACTCATTGGCAATCATATCACATCTTCTTTTTTATAAAAGTATGCAAAAATTTCAACATCAATAGACCGTGCCTGTGAGGGTGAAGCCAAATTAACTTCATAGAAACAAGCTGATGCTAATGAAACAGCATACAGATTTCAATTACATGCATGTACCTACTATGTACCACTAATGGTTCCAATGAAAATTAATTAATCAACAACCAATATGTTGATAAATGCAGTCGACGGAAACTGAATGCCTAAGTCTTGCTTTCTTAATTTCATGAAGGGGACAAAATATTTATACAAACGATAGTTGACAATTCACAATATGATGGTACATACATGAGCATAACTCCAAATTGTAACTAAAAAGCATAGAAAATATTTTATGTCTAGCAAACAAGAAGTTCAACATAAATAAGCAAAGCATAGAAAGATGATCTTAAATAATATAAACATTTTGCTTCACGGTCAAATGACAATTTGACAATTAAATGAATTTAAAAGTGGTGCAGTCATAACATAAAAAAGGTAAATACTATAATACTATCATTTAAATGGGCATTTGCTCTCTTCAATCCCTAATGACCATGATTCAAAATGAAAGATTAATTGAAAGTTGCTGTAAAATCTGATTAATCATTATTGAAAGCAATGAAACAGCATTTTTTTTATTTTGTGTTTTTTTTATATATACATGTATATAGAAATAGATTAAAATATGACAATAGTGTGTGAATTTACATTAGCCAATAGTTATAATTGCTGTAGAGTATCAGGTAAACGGTAATTGGGCTTTATTTGAATTTTGATAAAATTTGTACATGTTGTACACATTTAGATATTGAACATGTTGAACAGCATCTGGATAAAGAAAACAAAATGAAGCAATTGATTTATAATATCAGAGATATAAATAAATTCTATATCTATGAAAAGGTAAAATATGATAATACAGAAATTACAAAATATTAATAAAAATTGGTAAAAAAACATACGTATTATTTCACTTAATGCCTTTTCTAAAATGATAAAAACAGCAAAAAGTAATCTGGTGACTCAAAATATTTACATACTGTTAGCATGGAAAAGTTTCAGCAATATAACATACATATTCATACTGTTATAAAGTGTTCACTACAAATGCTAATAAGAAAGAGAAAAATCCTCATTCAAAAGCAAAAACTTTTAAAATAAGGAGCAGAAGTCATATAAAATTTCAGTCATGTGACTACATGTAACTTGTAGATCTGGTACATCTGTTCTTTTCGCTTTTATTAGCTGCTCTTTTTGGTCTATTATCATGATAATACAAAGAAATTTAAAAGATACCATAAAATGAAAATCTGTGTACAAAATTTCACTTCAAGGCAATGAACATGCCTCATCTTGTACATGTGTAAAGATGCTGATTTTAATTACATGTATTTTTGCATGGTAACTGCATTTCTATAAATGATGATTATAGATACATTGCCATGATTGCAGACAGGTTTGGTCCAGTACATGTACAAATGTAGTTTCAAAGATTGATATTTTTTTTAGATGTAAACACAATGACAACACAGATTGACACCGAAGTAAGGGCAATAGCTCACAGGGTCTCTAAAGAAAAAGTACCGAGCTCAATATACATTATAGGTTCAAACAACTCTACCTCCATCAACTCATGAAAAAAAGTTGAATAGGGAATAGAGCCCTCTCACTGTAAAATATATTATTGATTCTTTAAAATTTGAACATTTGCAAATATTACTGACAAGAAATGCCATTTGGCATTATTTTGTATACGTTTTCTTTAAAGATTCAATATTCTGCCAGAAATTTAAACAACTATCATGACTTTGATGACCATGTTATAATGGCAACAAGGAAGGCATTTATATCAGACCATCATTATTTCTATATTTTAGATGTATATACTTTGAAAGTGAATAGACTTGCAACATAGCAGTGTTTCTGTGTATAAAAGATTGGCACATTCCAGTCTTTCATACAGATAGAGCAAATTTCTTATATATACATGCATTTTTTGGAAAATTTAGTTCAGAAATAACTAACCTGAAAATAAATGGCATTCATTACTGGCATAAAAATTGTCATCTAAGAGTAGGACAAAATATCGTTTTGTTATTTTAGTTAACAAAGACTGTCTTCAAACTAAAAAAAAAATCGGTCAGTAGGGGTTGTAATCAGTAAGATAAATATATCCACAGAGGTACAAGGTCGAAGAAAAAGTAGGTCAATGCAAGTGAATAAAAACAGTATTTACCGCTGTGACACTACAGAATAGGAAATTTAAGCAACTATACTACACATTGCTGACTTTATGACATTGAGTGAAAAGGGTTTTCTTTAGAATGCACCACAAAGTGTTTGTTTACACGATCTCGGCTGTCACGTTCCAAATCATCGGAAGTCCTTCTGACGTATTTTGATATTACCATAAACCAAAGCGAACCTCTAAATGCAACGTTCCCTAAAATCTTGAACCAACTCGAAATATTGGCATGAACACGAACTACAATAAGTTATAACACTTAATGAATATCTAAAATTTCAAATTTCAAGACCGAAGAATTTCATTAAAAAAAAAAGATGGCTAAATTTTATTAATTTCAGTATCAAGTTGATTGGACTTCAACTTCATCAAAAACTACCTTGACCAAAAACTTTAACCTAAAGAGGGACGAATTAACGGACGGATGGACGGACGGACGAACGAACCAACGGACGAACGAACAGACATACGAACAGACGCACAGACCAGACTGACAAAAAATGCCCATAAATGAGGCATAACAAGTCAAAATATACCGAAGGAATAAACTTAATTGATCTATGTCACACTATAAATACAATATGTAAAATGCTGTCAAAAAGACCAACTATATATATAACCTGGGACAAATCGGCGTTAATTAAAGGGGCATTAGCTGTCAAATTCATGTTCATCGATTTAAATCAAATTTTCATATTTGATTTATAACAATGTAAAACATTTATTCAAACTATTAAAAGTTTCAAATAAACGATTTCCAAGACACGGGTATAAAAATACGTAGCTTCGTTTCGTGTGTTTTTTGTCTAGACCGCCATCTAATTAATTATCGAGTTGACCTCTAAAGTCATCCGATGACCATATAAACGGTGTTAACATAAATATAGATATCAATAGATTAAGCAAACTCGTGCTGTTGAAAATATGCCATCTTTTATGACCTAACTATATCCCTTCTTGACAATGAAGGGATATAGTTATGTACTCAGCTATTGCTTATTTTACCAATGCTTGTGTGATTCTTCAGTTGCGACCTAAACTTTTTAATGACCAGAAGTCATGATAAGAGAGGCGTAAAATACCAAAGGGACATTCACAATCATAAATCGACAACAAACTAACAACGCCATGGACGAAAATGAAAAAAGAAATACAGTATATAGACTATGTTTAACCCCGCCACATTCTGTATGCATGTGCTTGTCCCAAGCCAGGAGCCTGTAATTCAGCTGTTGTCGTTTGTTGATGTGTTACATACATTCTATTTGTTTTTCGTTCATTTTCGGGACATAAATTAGTCCGTTAGTTTTCTCGTTTGAATTGTTTTACATTTGTCATTTTGGGGCCTTTTATAGCTGACTATGCGGTTTGGGCTTTGCTCATTGTTGAAGACCGTAAGGTGACCTATATAGTTATTAATATATGTCATTTCGTCTCTTGTGGCGAGTTTTCCTATTGCAAGGCAATCATACCACATCTTCTTTTTTATATGTGTGTCCAGGCTATAATAAAAATTCAGAATATCAGAGGAAAATAGAACATAACACGAAAAACTGGCCAGCTTCTGTGTGCTTAGGTGGTCACGAAATCTCCTCACCTATTCTAATGCCTTTTATTACAAATATACTAATTCGGCCATGGCTTCCACAAGAAAAGTATATTGACAAATACACTGAAGTAGTGAGGGACAGTTAATTAAACAGCGGAATATTACGCAGTGAACAAATTGTTTTGTCTCATGAATACATGTCAACTTGTCTTACAACTTGATGTGATTTTTTGGTGTTTTAACGCCAGTTTTAAGCACCGCATTTAGGCTATTTCGTGGCGGCCAGTTTTTATTGATGGAGGAAGCCGGAGTGCCCAAAGAAAAGCACCGACCTTCGATAGGAAAACTGACAATCCTAGTCAATTAAGATTGGAGTCGAGTGCACCCGCATGAGCGGGGTTCGAACTTACAACCTCAGTGTTGTCTGGATAGTGATTTCAAGTAACAACTTAGTCCACTCGGCCACCGCAGTGGCGGATGCAGGAATTTTCGAAAGGGGGGGGGGGGGGTGCTAGCCCAGGGCAAAGGGGGGGGGGGGTGCAGGGGGGGTGCAGGGGGGGGTGCAAACATATGTCCCGATTCAAATGCATTGATCGGCCAAAATAAAGGGGGGGTGCGGACCCCCGGAACCCCCCTCTGGATCCGCCACTGCACCGAGACCCTAACTTGTCTTACAAACGTATGGCTATCGTCGTATTTTTTTATTTTTTTTTAATAGTTTATTTTCTTTAGATGAGTTATGTTACAGGAACTATTTAACAGCTATTTTGTCACCACAAGAATGCAGAAGATCGGTTTCGTAAGTGTTCTAACAGAGAAAACCAGATTAATATAGATGAAATTTCGACTGTTACCAGAACAACATCTAGATGAGAAATAGCATATGAATATCGAAACAAAAATAAAGGGGTCAAATTATTCGTATTTTTAAACAAATAGTTTATATTCTACACAGTGCGCAAAATATTTCAGAAACCAGAAAGTATAAGACTAAGTGCGACGGCTTGGTATCAAATTTGAATTGTGAGATATTCTATATATTTTAAGGCGACAGTAGTTTACCGATATCCAACTATGTAAATCGTTTAGATAACGAGACAACAAAACAACAACAATATACAACAAAAATCCAAGGGAATCGCATGAACTCTAAAAGGAGAGAGATCAGGTGCGTAACCATTAGAAGTCTCTTGTTTATGCACGCACCTCCTGCGAATGGGCGTATCCAAATTTTTGTTTGTTTGTTGTAAGAGATAACTTCTCTCTTCATTTCAGTCCTTTGTCAATATTTTCCTTGATATTGACTTGATATGATGTAAGATAGAAAATAATAAGTTGAATTGCGTCTTCGATGTCTATGTTTGTTATCAAAGAGACTTTCTCTCTTGAGAAATGTAACGACTCAGACCAATTGTCCGTGACGTCCATAATTTATACGTGCGTTCCCATTATTATCATGTCCTGATCATTCTTTTCAAATCAAATCAAGACTATTGTATAAAAAAAACCGGCATTTTTAAAGCTTTTTGCATGTGCCATAAGTACATGTCACTATTAAATTAATTTTTATTTCGGAAGCCTCACATATAGCTATACACTCCTGTCATACCTTGTACGGAAGCATTCAATGAAGAATACGATTTCCTACCATCACCACTGCATTTGAGGACGTCTAAACTTAGATTGTAATAACTATTACATACATATCTTGATCAGACAAACATGCCCTTGTCTTATGATAACAAGTGTTATGCCAAGTTTTAGTTCAATCCAATTTGCTTCATAGATCAAGGAACATTGTTAGTGCGCATGTGAGAACAAAAATTACACTTTATAAATCTGGCTTGTTCAGATTAGACTGATCTTCTTTAGGAAAGTTTGAAAGACAACGATGTATAAATAATTGATACGAATGGAGCCATATGACCAAAAAGGACATGCAAAGAAACAAATTTGTTTTGGGAAAACCAGAAAAACTAATCTTTCTTAGTCAACCCAAAAACAAAACCCCAGCTGCTTTGCACTGAACCAACCTGTGAATTAGTAGATATTACGAGATTTTGAATGAGGTGTACAATGTGTTAATTTGTTTAACTTTGAACAACATTTAAGGAATTTATAACTGAATAATATGTGACAAACACATATATTTGCCCATTCTTTGGGAGCAAAGAACAGTGTTGCCTTTTTCAGTTGCGGTTGTGTCGCCTTATAAAAACTCCAGTAATAAACAGTTACACTAATATGATGATGAGGTAATTCAAACAAGCTGATTGAGGAATATGAGATAGAAGAAGACTTCATATACAGCAATGACACACAAGGGATATACTGTGATGCAAACGACTCCAGTGAAAATGAACTCCATTATTATCATTGAAGAATAGAGACATTTGGAATTTTTACAAATATCAGAATCCTAAAAAAGAAGTGGAAACTGGAAAAGTGAAGTTTAGTACGACTTAAAGCATGAGAAACTAAATATCTGACTGTGCATAATATGTTCTCTCATGATCTTATTGAAATAATGCTCACATAGCAGAGTTGTGATATTTTTACAAAATAAGTATACAATAATTTCTACTATCATTACAAATTTAGAACTTTAAAAATTTATCTATATTATATTGTTTGGGAACTAAATCAGCAACCTTACTTGGGGTTACTAACATCATATCAATAGTAATTTGGAAAATCTAATTAGCCTCCCAAACTATGTAAAATGTTAAAAAAGAAACTCGACTTATAATTGATCATAATTTAGTTCCAAGAGGTCACATTTTGTTTTTGTTTATTAACAATAACAGTAACAACACATTATGTCCATATGTCTAACCAAGAGTTATGAGAGCAATATAACGATTTTAGCTTCAATCTATTATTACCAATTAATGTTATTTCAACTGATCGGGCGGAGCTTACGTTTTAATTTGCATAAAGACAGTCTATTTGAAGATGTGTGTGATAAGGATGATGGCCGTTATAATTGTTATTGATTTCTAATCACCTTTCAGTGTCACCAAACCGATATACAAATGAACTGAGTGTACATGATATGTGACGAACAACTGGGCATTTATTTGATGAGTTTATTCAGAAACAGTCAGGATTCTACTTCATCAAAACTATCTCCCCATTACGCCAGTTCATTTTCACAATCGTAGAAATGGAAGCCATTGTAGGGATGACGCTCTGCCAATTTTGCTCTCGGAAACCGATACATTTATCCATATTGCACCATTACGATCCTTATATGTCAGTTGTATTTTAAAAGACAAATGTATCAACCAGCTAATGAGCATCAGTTAATGATCTTGTCTGCATTGATTCAACTTAAAACTATTGTCTGATCGGTTGTCAGGTGGAATTTTCGAAAATTCATAAACATTTAAAAAAAATCTAATTAAGTATTTCGTGGAAGGGCAGACTAGATTTTTTTTAGTGGTTGAAGACTATAAACCCTAGTTTTCACACACAAAAAAGTATAATTTTTCGAAGATATGCATTTTCATCATCCAACTTGAAAGACTGTCGTAAAGTACTTTCAGTAAAAAAATAGCTATTCGAACACACCTACTCTGTTTTTGTGATTCATTAGATAGGTATTTCACTTGACCCATATATTTCATCTTTTAGCACTGTGATTTTTTTTATGTTATAAAGTCAACCTGTAGCTTTGATATATAAAAATGATAGAATCTGAAGCGAGACGATGTATGAAATATTCTTGCTTTGTACGATATCAAGACAAAATATTCAACTCAAACACGCCCTAACATAAAAAGGTGCACTCGATTTTCTCTTTTCGATACAATTGTTACCCATTTTTTGGAATTTTTTCTAGAGTCACATAATGGAAGTGCAGACACGAAAATTACTTAACTAATAGATTGATTTGTTTTCTGTCCGTGGTAAGTTTTTTTTTAAATCGGAGGTTATGCATTTTATACATCCAACTTGACAGATACCCATGTCGTCGACTTGATATATAATTGTTCTTCTTAACTATGTAAATTTAAATCTTATGCAAATGGTGTTTTTGAAATAAAACACTTCGTAATTGAGAAGAAAATTGTAATTTTGTTTGTTTCTATTAACTTTTAAATTTTTTGTCACTTTAGTAAACATTACAGTAAGCATTTATCGCCTTCTCTAACAAAGAGCTTTGATTCCATTGTTCTATTTCAACGGGGTTTCCGACTGGAAACACCTGTCTATAGATGGACTGGTCAAAATAATAGACTCCGCCCAGTCAAGTGAAATATTGAACCTGTTTTTATAGCACTAAACCTCTCATTCGTGCAACAGTCTCATCAATTTCCATTATATTTACAATGATGCGTGAACAAAATGTGACAAAAAGAACACGGCCTACTTGTTCTAATGTCAAATATGCTTTCTAAAGTCGTGGACTTTCAAAGCACAAAACTTTCCTTTCAAAGTAAAATCGCAGGGACACCAATTCCTTTCAAAGTAAAATCGCAGGGACACCAATAAAAGGTAATAATAAGTCTGTTTTCTTTCTGTCATTCATGTAACTTTTGTACATATAATAAGGTCCTAATTTTAGTAACCACATTTGGTGAAAGAATTCAATTTAGAGTTGCTGTGATGTAACAAAACATTATGGCATCAATAGATTAAGTATAGTTATGGGTGACAAACAGAGGCAATTCTTTTACAAAATTATATATTTTCCCACACAATTGAATGTAATGAAGAGATGGTGAATCCGATGACACGCTTTTGGGATATGGGATAAAGGGGGTAAAAAAGTGGGATCTGTGGAAAAGAAGGAAACAAAGTTTGTGGGAAAATAAAATAAAAAGCAGCTGGATTTTAGAAATTAGCACCCCTTTGTCACACCCCATGTGAGCGAACACCTAATGATGATACCAAGTACAGCCAACCTGATAATTGGCATGTTGATCAGAATAAACAATAGTGATAATAAATGTATGTTGGTTTTTTTAAATTTGAATCAACATATTTTTTTTAAACGTTTTTGAACCATTTGCTTTTCGTATCATTAAGTAGTTACACATGATGTACACAAAACAAAAGGTAACAAGAGGAAATAGCTTCTGTGTAGGAATAGCTCATGCAATCAATTTTTCAGGTGCACACTCAAGAGGTTTGGAATATGAACTAAAAATGGAATTAAAAATTTCTAATATTATGAAAAAGGTTTTAAATTGTGTGTACAGGGAGTTCTCTTGGTCACTCTTTTTTTTGTTACTTATAATCTAATATGCAAGCATAATGTTGAATTACTGCCACTTGTGAAGTTTTTAACCTATCACTGCAATAAGTATGGTTTGGTGATTTTCTGTTTTAAGTTGGGCTTCTACCAGGAGATATCCGTACAATTTTGTTTTGAATTTTTTAGGTTCAGAATATAATCCAATGGAGTTGTTTGAGCTACAAAGGTAGTAATCTGTAGCTTAGGTACAACTTGTAAAAGGGTTTTTTGCATTCAAAGTGTCTTTGTTCAGGTGTAATACATTTGGGGTTAATGATCTTAGTTATGGATTGAAGTGGTGGAGTTACTTTTTAACTTGTCTAGTCAATTCTTTGAGTGTTGTTTTCTTTTCAAAAAGATCCTTCTGTTTGGATTTTAAATTGGTGATGCCTTTATCTGTTCCTGTGAAGGTGACTTGACAATTTTTTCATTCAAATAGCTAGCAATGCTGTGGGCCAGAGACTGATTTGTTGGGTCTTTTTAAAGATGAGTTGCCTTTACACACTTGAGTCATGGAATCTTAATATAAAATTAATGTTTATTTCTATTGTCTTTTTTTCTTACCTGGTTTTGCTTGATATTTGTTCCCTTCCTATTGGTGATCCCTAAATTTCTTTTAGCTATTCACACTTTGATTCATGTCTTATTCACATTAATGTTGCTTAACTTTTAACAAAGTTTTTTTTGTTCCCATTATGGACCACTCCCATTAAATCTGCAAAAATCTTCATAAATTTGTTTTAAAATCTGACATCAAATTTCAATTTCAATCCATAAATTTTTAATTTAAAGCAAAAATTTCTATTTTAATGATGTAAAATAATACGGCCACCGACTTCATTTTAACAATATGCATCATTCAAAGTGGTGATCTAGGTGAAAACAAAATTGCGTCCCCAGTACACTGATGCCCAATCTACACTATCATTTTCTATGTTCAGTGGACTGTGAAAATGGGAGAAAATCTCTCTAATTTGGCATTAAAATTAAAAAGATCATATCATAGGGAACATGTGTACTAAGTTTCAAGGTGATAGGACTTAAACTTCATTAAAAACTACCTCGACCAAAAACTTTAACCTGAAGTGTGACAGATGGACGAATGGAAGAACGGACGAACAAATGGAAGCACAGATCAGAAACATAATGCCCATAAATGGGACATTAAAAAAACAAGAGTGCACACGCTGAAATGTCTCGCCTTCTATACTAATCATTGATATTATGTTGAAAGTCTTAAGTATAAAGCTAAGCTTTATTACAACTGTCACATAAACTTTACATTAACCAAGATAACTAAACAAAGACCAATGAACCTTGAAAAAGAGGTCCAGGTCAGATAAACCATGCCAGGCAGACAGGTACAGCTAACAATGCTTCTATACAACATATATAGTTGACACATTACTTATAGTTTAAGAAAAATAGACCAAAACACAAAAACTTAACACTGTGCAATGAACCGTGAAAATGAGGTCACGGTTAAATAAAACCTGCTCGACTGACATAAAGATCATAAAATATTTCCATACACCAAATATAGTTGACCTATGGCATATAGCATTAGATAAAAAGACCAAAACTCAAAAACTTAACTTTGACCACTGAACCATGAAAATGAGGTCAAGGTCACATGACATCTGCCCGCTAGACATGTACACTTAACAATCATTCCATACAACAAATATAGTAGACCTATTGCATATGGTATGAGAAAAACAGACCAAAACACAAAAAATTAACTATAACCACTGAACCATGAAAATGAGGTCAAGGTCAGATGACACCTGCCAGTTGGACATGTACACCTTACAGTCCTTCCATACACCGAATATACTAGCCCTATTGCTTATAGTATCTGAGATATGGACTTGACCACCAAAACTTAACCTTGTTCACCGATCCATGAAATGAGGTCAAGGTCAAGTGAAAACTGTCTGACGGGCATGAGGACCTTGCAAGGTACGCACACATCAAATATAGTTATCCTATTACTTATAATAAGAGAGAATTCAACATTACAAAAAATTTGAACTTTTTTTTCAAGTGGTCACTGAACCATGAAAATGAGGTCAAGGACATTGGACATGTGACTGACGGAAACTTCGTAACATGAAGCATCTATATACAAAGTATGAAGCATCCAGGTCTTCCACCTTCTAAAATATAAAGCTTTTAAGAAGTGAGCTAACGCCGCCGCCGTAGCCGCCGCCGGATCACTATCCCTATGTCGAGCTTTCTGCAACAAAAGTTGCAGGCTCGACAAAAAACCACAAAAAGTTGAAATAACAGTTACCTCACCCCCTGGTAGGCTGTAAAATGACAATTTTTCAATGTAACAGATTGGTTAATACACCAGAAACAAAGTTAGTGACCATATGATTATTGAACATCATTTAATTAGAAATTTTTGTTTCAACAACATAAAGGGTTTTTTTTGGGAAAAAATCTATGGATTTGAATGGACTCTCAGCAGAATATGTTTACAGATGTGTATGTCAAATGTGTTAAATAAAACTTGGTTATCTGAAAATCCAACTTAAAAATTCTCATTTCTGTAGATAACAGAAAAAATAAGTTTTTACTAAAATTTAAGCTGAGAATTTATAATAAGAAACAATAAAGGGCTGTGCATACGCCCGTTGCTCTTTTAACTTGTCTTTTATGCTTTAAATGAATTTATATGATCAACTAGAAATATATATACTAATCAAAAGGGATGTTACATTAATAAATTCACCAAAGTTTCATAAAATCCCCCTTTTTTAAGTATAAAAATTCATTACTTAAGAAAACGTAAAATCTAAAATTTATAAAAATGGAAAGGGAGCTTATGTCAATAGATATAAACAATTTATCAAAGTTGCATAAAATTTTGTGAAAGTGTTAGTTATTGTCCCAAAATTGGAAAATCCCCACTTTTTTAAGCATAAAAATTCATAACACGGAAATGTTTATCTGAAATTTATAAAAATTAAAAGGGAGCTTACATCAATAGATATAAACAATTCACCAAAGTTTCATGGATATTGGTGAAAGCCTTTTTGAGTTATTGTCCGAAGTGTTGAAAACCCCCCTTTTTTTTATGAATAAAGCCCCATAAATCCAAAACTTAAAATCTGAAATTTATAAAAATTGAAAGGGAGCTTACATCAATAGATATAAACAATTCACCAAAGTTTCATGGACATTGGTGAAAGCCTTTTTGAGTTATTGTCCGAAGTGTTGAAAATCCCCCTTTTTTTTATGAATAAAGCCCCATAAATCCAAAACTTTAAATCTGAAATTTATAAAAATTAAAAGGGAGCTTACATCAATAGATATAAACAATTCACCAAAGTTTCATGGACATTGGTGAAAGCCTTTTGAGTTATTGTCCGAAGTGTTGAAAATCCCCCCCTTTTTTATGAATAAAGCCCCATAAATCCAAAACTTAAAATCTGAAATTAAAAAAAAACGAAAGGGAGCTTACGTCAATAGATATAAACAATTCACTTAAGTTTCATGGAAATTGGTGAAAGTGTTTTTGAGTTATTGTCCGAAGTGTGGACGACGGACGGACAGACGGACGGACGGACAACGGTATACCATAACACGTCCCGTCTAAAAGACGACGGGCGTATAAAAACACACATCAGAATACTTCACAGACTGACAGAGCAGAATTTTTGTCCACCCTATGACCACTCCAGATGTTGAAGAATGTAAAACCAAATCGTCTTCAGAACTTAAAGGTTGTCATTAAAAGAAATAAGAAATGACAAATGATGTTTTAATGAAAATCTATTACTGACATTTAATAATAATAATGATTGTTCTTTTTAAGAATTATTTGTAGAATTCATGTTCTGTTTCATCTTTCTTGATGTTATTCTTGTAACCCTTCTCAAAGTCTTTAGCCAATACAATATATCTGTTTTCTCTAACAGCCTGCATGCCAGCCTGGGAAATTAAAAATAAAAGAGCATATAAATAAAAACTTCAAGAATTTATTTAAATGGTTTTAATTAGGGCTATTCCAGAAAAAAATGTATGGGGGGGTTGGAAGGCACATTATATTAATAATATATGGGTGATGGGTATCAGAGCAACTTTTCACACTATAATACACTATAATTCTCATATACAATTGTCTGGGTGGCGGGTGCTGACAAAAACTGCCTTCCAACACCCCCATACATTTTTTTCTGGAATAGCTCTTAGGAATATGGGAAACTACGTAGGATTCTTCCAAAACAAATAAAACTAATATCATATGAAATAAAAGATTCTATAAAAATGAACATATATCTATAGTCACAGACAAGTGCTTTAAACAAACTATGTTTTTTAAGTGTCATTTTCAAGTTTTTAAATATTGATAACGATTTATTTCAGAGCACCAGTACATAATCTAATGTAATAGTTTTTCATAAAATAGATTAAGTGTTAGACACCTACAATTGTAACAAGTATTTGTTCAATAAAATACCCTTTATTTACATTTTACCAACACTTGAAAATTAAATGATATTGTTCTCATTACCATGATTATTTGTCATTCACCTTTAGAGCTTACTTCTTAAATAGACATCTCAAGGAGAAATTTCAAAAATAAATTTTGATTAGAACATTTTCTACCTTTAGAGAATTGATAAATGAATTTTTTTAGATAAAGACTAAAAGTGAAATTAAATTGTAAATATTGTAAGCTGCCTACCTCTTGACATATAGCATTTATATCAGCACCACTGATTTTATCTGGTCTGGCCACATAATCCTCTAGATCTACCTCTTCACTTAAATTCATTTTAGAGGTAATTGTAGAGAATATAAGACGTTTTTGTCGACGATCTGGCATTGGGAACTCTATTTTTCTGTCTAATCTTCCTGGTCTTAACAAGGCTGGATCTAATGTATCATGTCTATTTGTTGCCATGATAACCTTAAATAAAAGAAGTTTTTTGTTATCTTTTATTTAGTATGACTATCTTACAATATGATATGAATTTGTAAAATTTCATTGGCTGTTTCAGTACTTCAATGATGAGAAATGAATCTCAATATCAACTTCTGAACAACAGTTTGCTTTATTTCTGGTTCTTACAATTTTTTATTAATTCTCATTTACTTAATTGATCATGAAGGATGAATTAAATAAAAGAGGGCATGTAGCTAACTATTATCAGACTTCAATCATCAATTAATTTTGTTCACGTCTTCACGATGAATAGCAGCCCAGGCTTGTAAAATTTCTCTTGGGCCTGTCAAAATCATATCTACAGCCCAATAGAATCTAACTAAAATTTTTTTAAAAATTGAGCTCCGGGACTCTAGATTTAACAGTTCATCGTGAAGACTGGGGTAGACCTGGTATATGGGAGACAACTCTTACACATGTATTGAAAATTATTAGTGCGTTTTAACATAGCAGTAAACTAAACAGTGATCAAGCATTTATGTTGTTTACATTTGGCTGTGAAAATAATGCAAACAGATCCAGTAAGCTGTAAATGTTTGACACCATCAAAACATTAAACTAAAGAATATCTTTTTGTAATGATGTGGATGAAAAGGTAGAAAATTACCATTCATACATGACATGCTTAACAAAACACAAATGAACTGAGTCTGATGACTTCTGGAGCAACTATACTGACTATAGAACATTGTGGCATCATTTAGAAAAAGATCTTGGAAGCTTTGGGAAATTCGATTTGAACAAATTGATTTAATAATGAGTAATATGGTTTTAGTGATAAGTCATTGATGCAAAATTTGTACTTACTGTTTTTGTTTTTTTTTTCAATTTAAAAGCCACTATTCTAGAAGATATGATCTGAACATCAATCCTATTACAAGCTTATGCTAACAGATAATCTACATTATCCACAAAGATAGTACTTATTTAGTGACAGACTGTCAAAACAATGAATTCTGATAGCGTCTGCTATGATATATTGAAATATCATGTCATCTCGTCCCATACTGAATATTACTGTTTTTCCTTATAAAATTTATTATAATTATTATTGGTTCAATACTCCTTTGACTACTTCACTTAAAAAGAATGCAAAGACAGTCTGTAGGAGGTTTTGTAAGGGTAAAATGGATTTTGTCCCAAATTTCTACTTTTTTCGTGTGCCTTGAAATTTTTGTGAAAATTTCACACACAAATTTAAAACGGTCAAACTCAATAAAATTTTTATGATTTTAAAGATTAATAACTAAAAAATGTTTGAACAATTTTTTGCAGGTATTAATCAACAACATTTTTTTCTGACTAAACTTGAAAAAAAATGTGTTATCTGAAATGGCCAGACTATTCGCTGTATCAATTATCAAAAACCGTGTTTTTTAACATTCAGGTTATTTGTTTTTACTATGCTATTTCAGATTTACTTTAAAATTTGTTTCTTCTATGCAATTTAACAGTAATGGGTATTTTTAATGATAACATGTGCAAAAACACTCAATGATTACTACCTACTAGAAGATGTAATCTGAACATCCAAAAACACTCAATGATTACTACCTACTAGAAGATGTAATCTGAACATCCAAAAACACTCAATGATTACTACCTACTAGAAGATGTAATCTGAACATCCAAAAACACTCAATGATTACTACCTACTAGAAGATATGATCTGAAAATTAATGTCAACCTACTAGTGACTTCGACGGTTTTTTAGGGTACCCCAAAACTCGTCATATTCAATATACCCTAAACATAAAATGAAACGTTGAATTTCCTTAAGACTTTGGCAGATGATGCATGGACCCCTACCTTTTCAATGATGTAAATATAAGAAAAATTAAACGAGAGGGAAATGTTGGTGTTACCAAGGCCCCCTTAAGTATCAATACATTAAGAACTACAGTTAAATCTATATGAGTAAATTCTCTTATTTACAGGACCAGATTCTGTTAAAAATTTACCTTAACATTAACAGTCTGATCAAAGCCATCCATCTGATTAAGTAATTCCAACAGAATTCTCTGAACTTCTCTGTCAGCTGAAAACAAATCATTAGAACTATATGTACAGGAATCATTACATAATCTCCCATTTAGCCAAGGTTGTTCACTACTTGCAATAATAGGCTCTGTGTTGAAGGCCGTACATTAACCTATAATGGTTTACTGTTTTTATATTACTATTTGAATGGAGAGTTGTCTCATTGGCACTCACACCACATCTTCCTATATCTATTTAATTCAAAATTTCAAGTATTTCTTTGATGTTTCTTTTTATCCTACTGTAACACATTTTGATGTCTCATATACATTTCCCCAATATAACTTTTTGTTCATTTACCCATCTTTTTATTGTTGCTAAATACTTTTCAAATCATTTACCTCCTGTTTGAGCATCAAATCTTTTGGTAGCTATAGCATCAATTTCATCTATAAATATAATGGCAGGAGCATTTTCTTTGGCTAACCTAAAAACATCTCTCACCATTCTTGGTCCCTCTCCTAAGTATTTCTGTACAAACTCTGATCCAACAACACGAATAAATGATGCTGTCAAAATAATAAATAAACTTAATATGAATTCCTGAACTAGAAAGTAAACTTATGATATTTTTTTGCAGCATAATATACCAGGACTTTTACAGGTATATGCAATATAAATCATGATGGCTCTTATGTCTGAGGAATGATTTGTATAATATTTGCTCTCACTAAATAATTATTTGTAATTTCAAAAGAATATTTACAAATCAGAAATAAAATTTCTTCCAGCAAATACAATTTCCAGTTGAGTACTTATATCAAGATAAGCACAAAAGTTGATACAATATCGCTAGTATAGATTTTCAAGTTTAAAATTAAAACACAGAACAATCATCTTAACAATGCGTATTAATACATTATAATTTTTTCCAAAGATGAGCCTGCCTTGTATAAAATTTAGATCAGGCTGAGACCAATGTTGAAGAACTGTTTAACTAGATATGCATGTAGTGTAAAAATACTCCAGCTTAAACATTTAAAATTTTATAATACAAAACTAAAGGAGAAATGTAAACAAATTTGCTCAAAGATTAAATGTAGAGCACTGGGAACTAACAATTTTTTCTTGAAATTTCTCAAGAATAAAATATTGGTAATAGGGGTTTGAAATCATTGTTCTAACCAGTCATCTTCACTAGACAAGGGTTACAATTTACTTCCCTCCTCTCCACCTGAAGGGAACTGGATTGGTACCCTAGGTAGGGCCGTAACTGCCTATGAGGCAGGCGAGGCAACTGCCTCCCCTGAATTTTCGACACCAAAATTTGTTTTTTGAAGTAGTAAAATGAAATATTGACAATATGTACACGAAGAACTTGAATTTATATTATAAACAACACAAGTTTACAGTTTTAACAGTGTTATCATGATACGTGATATATCTGTCATTTTCCGGATTTTTTACCGAAAGTGAACCGTTTCAGTATTTTATTTTTCGTGTGGCCGTCCGTCTGTTATTCAGTATTCGTACGAGAACACATATGAAACTTTGCTTACGACAATTTTGAATAAAACTTAACTATTCACATTTATTTAGGGGCTCCATTAAGCAGAGGAAGTTCCCTTTGTATTGTGAATCTTTTATGATATTGGAAATTCGTTACTGGCTGAATCAGCTGTTGTGTTCTTTTTTTTAACGTCTTCCAGCCGATCGTACGAGAACATTATGGTCAATGCCTTAGTAGACTAGTTACTAAACTAAGTATATACTAGTTTATAAAGTCCCTGTTGTCTGTGCTTTCAACAATATTAAAATTCAAGGTCCTCGACAAAAAAAATATCTTGCTTTCTATGATCTTGCTTTATGTTTTTTAACTTACCAGTTTGATTTCTAACAAAAATATCTTTAGATACAGATAATAATTGTTTGTATAAAAAATTGCTTCAAGGATCCAGGAATACTGATGTTTCTTAAAGTTAGGAAATCAAAGGAAAACGGGTGATTTTTAGCCATATTGAGAACAAAATCCGCGGTCACAATGTATTTAATGTTAATAATTATAGGTCAAAGAACGGCCTTTAAGACGGAGCCTTGTCTTACTCCGAACAGCAATCTCAGTTTGTTTTTGCATAAAAATTACTTTCAGGTTCAAGCAATACTGATGTTTCTTAAAGTTAGTAAATCAAAGGAAAAAAGGGTAATTTTTAGCCATTTTACTGCGAGAAAAAAAATCGGTGGGGTGATGCGCCCCAACCCGCTCTCTCTAAGGGGCCTCAATTGGCGACCCCAAAACCCTGCCTCCCCTGAATTCGAACCCTAGTTATGGCCCTACTAGGCTAGCGAAGATGTTACACAGTATACAGTACCTGTTGTATGATGGGCAACTGCCTTTGCTAACATGGTTTTACCACAACCCGGAGGACCATACATTAACACTCCTCTGGGTGGGTCAATACCAATCTGTTTATACAAGTCAAAATGTGTCAGTGGCAGCTCAACAGCCTCTCGGACTTCTTGCTTTTGGATGTCCATTCCTCCAATATCTGAGTACAAAACATCAGGTTTCTCATCTGAAAAAAGAAACTTTCTACAATGAAATAAATCTATAGAAAAGAAAAATCTAGAAAACTCATTCACTATACAAATGCTGTGAATGCATACACTTGAAATGCCAACAGCAAAAACCTTTAGATGCTATTCTTCATATTAGTCACAGTGAGCCCTTTTACATAAAGCAAAAGCTCACTCATCACTGCAAGTTTAAGACAATTCTAAAGTATTATTCTTTGCTAGATGTCAGTAGTACTACATGTATATCTAGATGCATTGAAACAGAAATAATGGCAGGGTATAATCAACAAATTACAAGCAATAATTGGGAAAGAATTATGAGAAATACTGGTGATCTTTTTAGAATCTCTGAGCAGATGAATGCAGTTAAATTAATTAGGCAACTCTCTCTTGTCTGTCACTTGTCATTTTCACAATTGATGCTTTTTTCTTCTTACATTGATAAAAAGATGAGAAGTTCCCATTACCTATTTCTTTTGTCAAGCTTATCGTCTCTCTTACAGGGACAAAGAATAGAGTTGGATATTCATGGATTTATAGTGTAAAAATCTGTTCTTGAACTATAACTGCAGTGTTGAAATCTAACTTTGCAACAGATGGCGGAGAAAAAAAACTTCTATGATTTTAGATAAATATTGATCAACAATACATGAATACACCCTTAACGGGAGGGATTGTGCCTGATATTCATATGATGAAGACATAATCTTTCAATCAGTTTAATTGAGGTCTGGAGCTGGCATGTCAGTTAACTGCTAGTAGTCTGTTGTTATTTATGTATTATTGTCTATTTATTTATTTTCTTTCGTTACATCTTCTGACATCGGACTCAGACTTCTCTTGAACTGAATTTTAATGTGCTTATTGTTATGCATTTACTTTTCTACATTGGCTAGAGGTATAGGGGGAGGGTTGAAATCTCATAAACATGTTTGACCCCACCGCAATTTTGCGCCTGTCCCAAGTCAGGCCTCTGACCTTTGTTAGTTTTGTAAGATTTTTATTTTAATTTCTTGTGTATATTCGGAGTTTAGTATAACGTCCATTATCACTGTACTAGTATATATATATTTTAAGGGGCCAGCTGAAAACCGCCTCCGGGTGCAGGAGTTTCTCGCTACGTTGAAGACCCATTGGTAGCCTTCGGTTGTTGTCTGCTCTATGGTCGGGTTGTTGTCGCTTTGACACATTCCCCATTTCCTTTCTCAATTTCATTATAGTGTAAATAGGGATACTGACCTGATGATAACATAGTAATACTACTGTCTGCTTCAGGAGGAAGGACATCAACCAGAGCATTGCTGTGTTTATGTAAGGCAACACTGGCTGAAGGTTTAAGCAGTTCTCTATCTATTGTCGAAAGAATTCTCACATAGTAGTTTGAACCTGAAAGGCAAAACAGTAACAATGTATTATACAGAATAATGAAAATATCTAAGAAAAAACAATTTCAAGTTCATTTAAAAAAATTACATAAGAGCAGTAAATTGAAAGTTAAAAAAAAACAGAAAGTAACAAACACTCTTTAGAATTTAAAAGAATTGCACTATGTTCTAAAATGTTTTGGCTTGTAGAATAAAACATACTGTACAAGATTAAAGTGAAACAAATAATATTCATTCCCTTCAAAAAGAGATTCAGATAATGACTAAGTTAACATTATTCATTATTTGTAAAAAAAAAATCCAATGTACACAAATCCTTAAAAACTGTCAAAAAATTGTCAAAACAAAATGTAAAATATAATTCAACTCTCAATATTTTTTTTCAGTTCATTTTTTGCAAATTTACATAGACATGATCTATTTAGAACTATATTTTAGAGTGTAAATTTAGTGGTGAAAGTGGCAACTAAGCCAGGACAATTAAAACTTTAAAAAAAAAGTTCAAATCTTTCCAAATTTTTCAAAATATATGTTGTCAATACAAACCTGTAGTAGAACCAACAATGCCAGTATTTTGATCTACTGCTTCTAGAAACTGTCCTATAACAAGGGGTACACTCTGAATTCTTTTCACTTCTTCCTGAGCATGCAAGTATTCTTTCTTTAAATTCTTCTGTTCATCTTTTATGTATTCTTCTTGTACCTCTAAAAATTCAAGTTGTCTTTGGAGTTTCTGAAAAAAAAGGTTTAGAGTTGTGGTATTACTGTAGGTATTTATCAAACAGTATAAAGAGATGCAAATGGACAATTATTCCTCAGAATAGATACAACTTTTGCTCAACCTAATTACAATCTGGAAACCATTTTTCCAAGAACAAAAAATTCCATTTTTACTAAGTGACTTTGACCTTTTGACCCAAAAATCATTTGTGTATGTGCTCCACTTGTTTCTTATAGCATAATAAGAGGCACATAACAACAGTATGTATATTTATACTGTCAGAAAAGACAAAAAGACCTCTGATAGTTTTCATCAAAGTAATTTACTGATTTACCTTTGGAACTGTCAATGGGATTCCAATCTACTATCAAACAAACGGTGGTCTAAGTTAAGTTAATGCAAAAATTATTTTGATGAAAAAATAAACCATAACCAGCATACTTGTATTAGTTGGGAATTCCATAATAAAAAACAGCAATGGAAGAATAAAGCCCTCTGTACAAATTGTATATATTTTATATTTAAATTCAGTCAACAAATTAATGCAGTATTATTTACCTTATATTTGACATATAAGTCTTCTATGTCAGTACTCAGTGGGTCAAGCTGTGTTAATGTTTGAGATGTTCCGGGTCGAGATTCAACAGCAGAATCTTCCTAAAAAATTAAAAACAAATATTTAAGCTTTGAACAATCAAATAAAACAAGTGGTCTGAACTAGGTCTATTAAGCCTATAAACATGGTAAAGTTTCAAAACGTTTTGCCTTGTGGTTTCAGAGCAGATGATTTTTCTATCGTCTCTAAAGCATTCTTAAAAGCCAATGTTAAAAGCCAATGACCCCAATCAACACTTAAATGTGTCCTAATGTGGCGGCCCCATGTTATGAAAACATATATTTTCTTGAATAAAAATTGGGGAGTTGAAATGTTTTTTTTTCAATTTAATGATTAATTTTTATTAAATGTTAATTATGCATGATTACTGTTAATTGGTATTCATATACAAAGCTAAATATGGTCTGATTGTTGTGTTTGAAAATCATGATTGTTGCTTTTCTTGCTTGTAAAATATTGAAGAATTAAAATGAAAAACATGAAAGATAGTTTTTAACAGCTTGGCCCCTTTGATCTCACTTTATGTTGGAACAATGATTTTTATTCTTAGGCTTAAATTAAAATATTGTTTGTTTGCAGTTTACCGACCGACCCTTGAAAATCCTCCCGACTGTGAAAATTTTATTGCTTTAAATTTGAAGAAATTTTTTTTAATACCTCTATTGACGCGATCCGGTACTTTGGGTCCTTTCCGGAAATGATTTAAAGTCTGGGTCAATTACGCATTTCAAGTTCGTTTTTTCTTAGCTTCCCGTCAAGCGTTCATGTGACCATTTAATGATAAAGCACATGGAAATTGTTTACAGGTATCCATGAAGTCACGGAGGAGTACTTTACACTGTCGTCTCGTGTCAATTTTAAGACAAATAACAAACAAAAAAGTTTATTAGTAAACTGTTTATACAGATTCAGGCACATGTAATGATGTGTGATGATATCATTGACGATGATGCAGCGGATATTCATAACTGACACGATAACCAATCTGTCTCAAACAAATCGGGTTCAGAATCTGTGGAGCCTGACTTTATGGAACCAATTTCAGTGGTTAAATAATTCTACAGCAGCTTGAAGTATGGCATATTTTCTACAAATCGTTGTGAAGACGACAAAGATGAAACCACTCCTCCGTGACTTAAATCTTCATGGATATATCTGTAAACACGCCTGTACGGAGGAAGGGCTCATTTGAAATGTAAATGGATATAGATCATGCCAAATCAATAAGAAGCAACCCTAACTACACAAAGATGTAGAGAAAATGAATGGTTAGCTTGAAAAATAAATATACTCTCTCTATATTAAATCTATCTTCAATTGCAATGAGTATGCTCCTTTAGGATAAGGGGGGCTGCCCCACTCATTGCAATTATTCTCTTTCTTACAATATTAAATATACCAAACTGTGTGAATTCAATTAAAACATGTCCTTAGGAGCTATGCTGTCAATTTTTTATGCACCACCTACGATAGTAGAGGGGCATTATGTTTTCTGGTCTGTGCGTCCGTTCGTCTGTCCGTCCGTTCGTCCGTCCGTCTGTCTGTCTGTCCGTCCATCTGTCCCGCTCCAGGTTAAAGTTTTTGGTCAAGGTAGTTTTTGATGAAGTTGAAGTCCAATCGACTTCAAACTTAGTACACATGTTCCCTATGATATGATCTTTCTAATTTTAATGCCAAATTAGAGTTTTTACCTGCATTTCACAGTCCACTGAACATGGAAAATGATAGTGCGAGTGGGGCATTCGTGTACTGAGGACACATTCTTGTTTATGCATTAAAACTATTTCAGTTCAGACCATTTACTTTTAATGGGGTGCTATGGATTTCACCCCAAACTTTAGATTTCTTTGGTTTTCATTAAAGCCTGGCAAAAATATAACCTTATCACATATAATTATACCCCCGCTTTAAAAAAAGGGGGGTATACTGTTTTACCTCTGTCTGTCTGTCTGTATGTCAGTCCGTCCCATGAAACTTTCGTCATATTTTTCTCAGGAACTACAATACAAGGATTTCTGAAATTTGGTTTCAGGGTTTATCTAAGTCAGCTATACCGTGTGATGCGTTTTCAGATTCATCACTTGACAACTTCCTGTTTACCGAACACTTGTATGATTTTACACATGATAGCCAAGTTGAAAATTTTCGTCACATTTTTCTCAGGAACTACAATACAAGGATTTCTGAAATTTGGTTTCAGGGTTTATCTATGTCACCTATACCGTGTGATGCGTTTTCAGATTCATCACTTGACAACTTCCTGTTTAACGAACACTTGTATGATTTTACACATGATAGCCAAGTTGAAAATTTTCGTCACATTTTTCTCAGGAACTACAATACAAGGATTTCTGAAATTTGGTTTCAGGATTTATATAAGTCAGCTATACCGTGTGATGCGTTTTCAGATTCATCACTCGACAACTTCCTGTTTACCGTACACTTGCATATTTTTACACTATTAATATTATCCACTTGCGGCGAGGGTATCATCAGTGAGCAGTAGCTCGCAGTTTCACTTGTTAAATATTGTTAGAAATATGAAAACAGTCGGATGTCTTAATACTTTTTTTTCAAGTTGCCTTTTTTTCAATTGAGGAAGATTCTATGGTTATTTTTTTTTAATTAAAAATACACTCTTTAATAATTGTCTTATAAATCTATAATATATACATTTTTCTGATGAAAATACTCTACTCATGAAAACATTCTAGTCAAGAAGCATACATGTCTGAATATATTTCTTTAAAACAGTTCTAGTCATAATGACATTCCTTGTTTATAAGTGTTCCAGTATTTAATAATTATACCATATTTTATGTCATAAATTGGATAATGACACTATGTTAAAGTTTCAGTTTTGGTTAAAAAGTTTTTTATCTGAAAATGCCTGTTCATTTGATGTTGGTTTTCAGCATGTCCAGTGTTTGTTGTTTTAAAATGGGGTTTTTTTTCACAAGAAACTTGGTTTAGTGTAACTGCTTGTTTAAACTGTATTTTGGCTGATAAAATAAAATATTTTTCCTACCTACCGACCCTTCAGTCTGAAGGTACAGTCGGAAAACTGCAAACAAACATATTTTTAAGGTTGGCCTTATATTAATACACGAACCAAAGCATGATTAAGATTAATTCAATGCCAAAAAACGTTGTCAGAATCTCACTAATGACTTTATTGTGAAACAATGAAAAAAAATATTAATAGCAATACACTTACCAAATTATTAATCACAAAACCGATAAAAAGGGTGCAAACATGTAGGGTGCAAAAGTGAAATCAGGCGAACATGAATAGACACAAACGTGTTTTACGGCGAACAGACCCAATTTACTCTGTTATTGAGGTGTAAATATAGCCATTCTTCTTCTTCTTCTTCTTTAGGTTTCTAGCGATCCTTCAATTATTGAAGATTATTCGCCGGGTGTCGACTATAAAATTTATAATTTACACTAATTTAGCAACAAAAAATCAAAAATAACAAAATCAAAAAATCAACATAACGTATGTACATTTGAAAAAATAAATTGTGATAAAACTATATACATTTGATAACAGAATAGTTAGGGATAGAATATGGGGATGAGAGCAGATTCTGAGATCATACTCTTGAATCCCTCTACTGTACTGCATGATACTATTTGTTGTGGCAGATGATTCCAATTTATAACTGTTCGAGGATAAAATGAATATTTATAACTGTCTTTAGATGTTTGTATTTGCCTAAATGAGTGTGGATTGCTATGTCTGGTTCTATTGTCTAGTGGGATCAAAAGATTATGTGTAGGAACTGCAACAATTTCATGAATAATTTTGTAAAAGAAAACAAGTCTGTATCGTAAACGCCTAATTTCGAGTGGGTACCAATTTAGGTCTGTCATCATTTCAGTAACTGAGCTGGTGTTATGGAAGCGGTTGCATGAGAAGCGTGCTGCTCTTCTCTGAACCTTTTCAATTTGTAGAGTTTGTTGTTTTTGATGTGGGTCCCAAATTGTTGAGCAGTACTCTAATTTTGGTCGGACAAGAGCTTTATATGCATGAGCTTTAATTTTCGGTGATGCTATTTTTAGGTTTCTACGAATAAATCCAAGGGACTGGTTTGCTTTTGATGTCATGTTATCTATATGTTTGTCCCATTTTAAATTTGATTGAAGAGTTAGGCCTAAATATTTTGTAGAGTCAACTTTTTCTAAAGAGTGATTGTGTAATTTATAGGTAAAGTCTAAAGGTTTGCGTTTTTGGGTTACACTGAGAATGTTGCACTTATCAGGGTGAAAATGCATGAGCCAGTCCTGCTCCCACCTGCCGGCCGCTTCTAAGTCAGACTGTAATTTAAATGTGTCATCTGTTTTTTTAATTTCCCTATAAATAATGCTGTCATCTGCAAACAATCTTAATGTACTGTGTTCAATATATTCTGCCAAATCATTAATGAAGATTAAAAATAAAATTGGACAAAGCACTGTGCCTTGAGGTACCCCAGATGTTACAGGAATTTTATTTGATGTTTCACCTTCAAGGACTACTGTTTGTGTTCTGTTTGTTAAGAAATCTTGAATCCAATAATATGCATTACAATTTATACCATAGAAACCAATTTTATACATGAGGTGGTGGTGTGAAACTTTATCAAATGCTTTTGCAAAATCCATTATTATGATGTCTATTTGGATGTTTTTATTATTTGAATTTGCAAGATCTTGAATAAATGATATTAGCTGAGTTTCACAGGAGCGGGAGGATCGAAAACCATGTTGTAATTCATATAGTATTTTATTTTTTTCCAGATGTTTCATAATGCTACTAGCTACAACATGTTCTAATAGTTTGCAGCAGATGCAAGTCAATGATATTGGGCGATAGTTTATGGGATCGTGTTTGTCGCCTTTTTTAAATGCTGGACATACACTTGCGTGACGCCAGTCATCTGGGATCTTTCCAGAGTTCAGTGATGTTTGAAATATGATGGATAAGATGGGAGAGATAGATGATTTACACTCTTTTAAAATTTTACCATGGATATGATCAGGCCCAGCAGCTTTGTTGATGTTGATATTATTTAGGAGTTTTTCTATGCCTTGTTTTTGTATCTTAATATCAGGCATCTGTGGATGTTTACTGACGCCCTTGTCTGGTATTGGGTCATCTGTTACAGGTGTAAATGCTTTTTCGAACTGTTCATTTAAAATATTAGCTTTTGCTTTCGAGTCAGATGTTAGTGAGCCCTCTTTTCGGAGTGGTGGTATGTTAGAGCTTTCAGACTTTTGTGTTTTTATGTAACTGAACAGATTTTTTGGGAAGCTCTTTGATATAGTTGTAGGGTTTTCATCAACTGGTATCCCACATATCATATTTTCAATATAATTCCAATAAGATGTTCTTTGTTGTTTTTGTATATCATGTTTCAATTTTTTAAGTTGGTCTAGTTTCCCTTTGCCTTTCAATTTGTACTTTTGATATTTTTTCTTGTACTTTTTCATTTGCCGTCTAATACTGTCTGTTATCCAAGGTAAATTTTTACTATTTCTCATCATTTTCTGTGGTATGTTCTCAGTGATAGTGTTTTGTAATGAGTTTTTGAATATTAACCAAAGTGTGTTTGTATCTTCACTATCTTTTTTATGTATGATCTTTTGATATATTTTGTCTATATCCTCTTTTATTTTTTGCCAATTTGCATTTTTATATTTATATACTTTCCGTGGCTTGGTTTGGCATCTTTTTAGTGATAGTAAACATTCTAAATATACAATATCATGGTCTGCCTCCCCTAGTGGTGGTATGGTTTCAGTTTTTTCAATGATGGCTGGATAATTTGTTAACACAAGATCTAAAATTTTATCATTTCGAGTTGGTATGTTTACAACTTGTGCTAACGAGTGGTCATTTATCATATCTAAAAATTGTTGATGTTGTTTTTGGTTTGGTTTTCCAGGGATGACACTTGTTGTTTCCCAATTGATGTTTCCTAAATTAAAGTCCCCACCAATAATTATGGCTGACTTTGAGTTTACATTTATTCTACTTATGGATTCATTTAGTAAATCTAAAGATGTATCATCATCTGGCTGTGATTTTTGTCTGTTTGTTATGATAAACCTAAGTACAAATGAGAAATTCATAAACTTTTGTTAACTACAAGTCAATTATATTATACATCGTATCACTTTTTCCCCCTAGAAGTATGTTACATTTTAGGGGCCGAATTGACTTGGGACCGGAACAAATATATGAAACCGGCCAGATGACAATGCATAATTTGATTGCATTATAAATGAAAATTAGACATGGCAGTTCCATTTGTTTCTCATAGATTTAGCTAATTTTGGAAAATCATTATCACATAATTGCACATAAATGTGTTAAGTCATCAAATTGAAATGATAACAATGCAAAATCAACTACTTTTTCTGGGACTGCAAGACCGATTTCTTCCATTTTTCCTCTTCTGGTCCTTTCGTTAGGAGCAGTGGGCAGCGGAAAAGCGAAAACTGAATATTAGAAACCAGTGGACAAACGTCACTTCCTGTCTACCAAATTGTTTGAAAATGGCGAAACTGCATAGGGAAAAGACAAATGAAGATCGTACGCTTTGTCATTAGCTTTAGGGCATATGTACATGATATTACAATGATAGAAAAAAATTGACTTGTCAGAAAACTATAAATACACTGACACAAACCCTCAGGTTTGCCCTTGAAAATAGAGATGAACTCAGCCTCAGCCACACAGGCACTTGTTTGGGGGTCTCATTGGGGGATTCTGATCCCGGATCCCGCTTACCGTTTTGTCAGATTCCCGTATCCCCCTTACACTATGTACGTAAGCAATTCTGATTTTTTTTGTCATTTCCCGGGTCCCCTCAATACACCTTATCACTAATCCCGGCTGACCCGTCCGCTTGAACTTTTGACGCATACAACAATCACTTTTCCATTGTGGCGTCAGATATTTTGTTTTATGACGTCAAAATTAACCTGTGTGATTTTCAGTAATGGCGGACAAATAGCGATAAGGTGTATCCTCAATCTTAAGGCCTGTTGGCACGAATTGTCCCAATGTATGGTTTTCCTCTCTGGTGCGTAGACCTCATTTCCCGTTTTCATGACACAATAATTTGACTTTCCCGTGTCACGCTTACCAATAATCGGCAATCCCGCGTCACGCTTAGACCCCAATGAGACCCACTTGTTTCTGCATCTGTATCTGAATTTCTATCCATAGGAAGGTATTTATATGGATAGTCAACCTTCCTATTGATAGAAACAAGTGCCTGTGCTCAGACAGACTCACAATAAACGCATCATGGTATTAACACTTTTGATATTTAGCAGAAAACAGAATATTTAGCTGAATTATGTGTAAAAACCGAATTACTGAGTTAGGCGTATACGAATATTTATAGGCAAAATTAAGAAATGAATTGATTTTGGCATCTTGTTTAAATGACACCTGATCAAGTCAGTATGCAAGATATTCACTTTGTCACCAAGTCAAATCAGGACTAGGTTAATTTTAACACCTGTGGTATAATTTTTTTATAATTTATATTTTAGACACCAAAAGAAAATTGTTTTGCAAGAAGACTATGACGGTCTGTGAATCTGTTCTTTTCTACAAAAAAAAATTTTTTTTTACTACATTTGTAGTGATGTCATTTGTGTGTTTATTCCTTGCATATACATGTAACCCTGATAACAGATCTAGAAGTTCCAATGAAAACTTTTTTTTATAAACAATGCAACAATATCTGTTCCTATTGGAACTTACATTTAATTATAAATGATCCTTTATTTCATGGTAGCTGCACATTGCTAGTAAACATGGGCTACAAACTTGGTGCTAACATTATTCATTTTACACACATAGATAGGAAATGAACAAAAAAAAAATCTTTTTAAAAATATGTTTCATTTAAAATAAATTATTAAATAACAATAATCCATACCATATGGTGATTTTAAATATTAAATAGAATATTGGATATTAACCCTCTCCAATAGTAATTCATAATGATGTGGTTCGTGAGTGTTTCACGTTTTTTGTTTTTATCAGAGGCGGATTTAGAGGTTTTTTAGGGGCCCCGGGCCCCCTTTTGACGGAAAAATTTGGTTGATTATATAGGGAATCACTGAAGCATGACTGGAGCAGGCCCCCTCTTAGGCAGTCAGTGGGCCCCCTCTTAATGAAAATATCTAGATCTGCCACTGTTTATGCCCCATTTATGGGCATTATGTTTTCTAGTCTGTGCATCCGTCTGTTCATCTGTCTGTCCAATTTCAGGTTAAAGATATTGGTCAAGGTAGTTTTGGATGAAGTTGAAGTCCAATCAACTTGAAACATAGTATACATGTTCCCTATGATATGATATTTCTAATATTAATGCCAAATTAGACATTTTATCCCATTTTCACAGTCCACTGAACATAGAAAATGATAGTGCGGATGGGGCATCAGTGAACTTGGGACACATTCTTGTTTATAATGTTGTGACTGTTGGTTTTCCTGTTTGAATGGTTTTACACAAGTCATTTTTTTTTATAGCTTGCTGTTCGGTGTGAGCCAAGGCTCGCTGTTGAAGACCGTACTTTGACCTATAATGGTCAACTTTTACAAATTGTGACTTGGATAGAGAGTTGTCTCATTGGAACTCTATACCACATCTTCTTATATCTGTAAAAAATAATCACTTCTACTTATGCTTTCAATGTTTTTTTTCTAATTACAGTATCAACTTTAAGCCGGTCTGGAACTCCAGTAAACTGTTTGCCAAAATTACCTCCTATTATTACCAGTGAGATTGATAGATCTTTCCTACTAGATTTAAATGACTACATTAGATATGAGACTGATAAACTGTCACATGGGGATGATGATCAGAGATATACAATATACAAGTCAGTTTTCAACAGGGTAAGGTTTGTTTTAATCTTTCTAAAATTGTCCAAAATCTAAACTCTATATTTTCAAAAAGAATTCATCAATTAATATTTGGCCAAATTATATTAGTATACTTCCTTTATATTACTTGATAGTACTCTTTTAAAAATAAACGTTAGTGTTTGACAGTATCTTTTCATACAGTTTTCTGGTTTAAATGTTAGATGGAATTCCACCTCCAAAAATGCCAACTCCTCAGAGAAACAACAAAGCGGAAAATAGTCAAGGCAAATTATAACATACATGGCCACATCCTAGAAGAAGTTGACTCTGCAAAATATCTTGGCGTCTCAATACACAAAACATTGAGTTGGAACAAACACATTGACAACATCGCAGAGAAAACTATCTCCACCCGAGCTTTTCTTCAAAGGAACATCAAAAGCTGTCCTAGTAAAACAAAAGCATTATGTTATCAAACGCTTGTAAGACCACTCATGGAATACTCTAGCACCATCTGAGATCCATCTACTAAGGACAATATAAACAAATTAGAAGCTATACAACGCCGATGCGCACGATTTGTTCTTAATGACTACAGAAGAACGAGTAGCGTAACATCAATGCTACAGGCACTAAACTGGAAGACACTACAGGAAAGAAGAACTCAATGTAAGGTCATCATGTTTTACAGAGTAGTACACAAACTGATTGCAGTACCAACTACAAATTTACAGCCAGTAATATCAACAGTAAGAGGACACAATGAACGATTCCTCATTCCTTTTGCCAGGACTCAAGTATATCGTCACTCTTTTTTCCCAGATACCATCAGAATCTGGAATGGACTGCCACAACACATAGTAAGCTGCACAACCCTTGAATCATTCAAAAGGGTGTGCAATTGGTCCAGTTTCGATAGATGTACAACCTTGTTTTTATTGTTATTTTAAAGAAGCACCATTTTCACTATAGAAAATCTGCACTTACCGCACATTTGTTGTTCTCACATGGAACATGTACATAAAACTTACTTACTTACTTAATCCTCTTTGTGCTTTGATGCACATAAGGCCGACACTAGCTCTCTCCATAACACTCTGTCTTGTGCTTTCTTCTCTACTTCTCGCCAAGACATCCCAACCTCCTTCATCTCGCTTTCCACTGTTCTTCTCCATGTTTCTTTAGGTCTCCCCCTTTTCCTCTTACCAGTTGGAGTCCACCTCAGTGACACTTTAGCGATGTTTGCTGGTTCCTTCCTTAAGACATGGCCTATCCATTTCCATCTTCTTGTTTTTATTTCGTCTCTTATATCTCTTTGTGCTGTCAGTTTGAAAAGTTCCTGGTTGGATATTTTGTTTGGCCAAAAGATTTTGCATATTCTTCTCAGGCAGGTATTGTGGAATGCGGCCAGTTTGTTGAAGTCAGTTTGTATAATTCTCCAACATTCTGATCCATAAAGCAGTACAGATTTGACATTGCTGTTGTAGATTTTGAGTTTTGTGTTTCTTGCAAGGGATGACGATTTCCAGATTGGTCTGAGTAGACAAAAGGATGTTCTAGCCTTACTCAGTCTTGCTTTGATGTCTTTGGTGGTCCCATTATCACTGCTTATTATGCTGCCTAGGTATGTAAAGTCTTCTATTTCCTCGATGTTCACGGATCCAATCTTTATTGGAATTTTATTTGATTGGTCGTTGATTGACATGACTTTCGTTTTCTCGATGTTTATTTTGAGCCCAAGTTTGTTTGACATGGTGTTCAGTCTTGATGTTTTCTTTTGCATTTGTGCTCTGTTGCTGGATAGTAAGCAAATGTCATCTGCAAAGTCTAAATCTTCAAGAAAGGAGTTGAGTGTCCATCTTATCCCAGTGTTTCCATTTCCTAAGGTTGATCTCATACACCAATCAACAACTATTAAGAAGAGAAGAGGAGAGATTACGCATCCTTGTCTGACGCCTGTATCCACTGATAACCAATCAGAAAGCTGTCCATTGTGCAATACACTACATTCATACTTGTCGTAGAATATCTTTATCAGCTTGATAATTTTCGATGGTACTCCATATGCTCTTAGTATGTCCCAAATATATTCTCTTATAACACTGTCAAATGCTCTTTGGAAGTCAATGAAGTTTAGTACTATTTTGTTCTGCCACTCTATGGATTGTTCTATGATGTTTCGGAGGGTAAATAGATGGTCGATGCAGCCTCTGTTATTTCTAAAACCTGCCTGTTCTTCACGCAGCTTACTGTTAATGGAATCAGTTACTCTATTCTTGATGACTCTAAGGAATACTTTACTAGGGATTGAAAGTAGTGATATTCCTCGCCAGTTGTTGCAAAGTTTCAGATCTCCCTTCTTTTGCAGTTTTATAATGATTCCTTTGTCCCATTCAGTTGGTATTTCTTCATCTATCCATATGTTCGTAAATAGATAATGTAGTATTTCACTTGTTGATTGTATGTCTGATTTTAATAATTCTGCACTGATGTTATCTATGCCTGGTGCTTTACCATTTTTCAGTTGTCTTATTGCCTTTTGGATCTCATCTTTGCATACAGCTTCTGTGTCTATTTCAAGTGCATCTCCAAACGGTTGAATGTCTGGTATATCATTGTTGGTTTCAGCCCTATTCAGGATAGTCTTAAAGTGTTCGGCCCAACGATCTAACTTTTCCTTGTCTGTAGTTAGTAGCTTCCCCTCTTTGGATAGTACTGGTGCATCATTATTCCTGGACTTTCCACAGAGCTGTCTAGTGATTTTATATACTACACTGAGCTCTCCACGCTTTGACGCTTCTTCAGCTTCATTTGCAAGTTCTTCAACATAGTTTCTCCTATCATTCTTTGCCCCTTTTTTAACTTCTTTGTCTTTATCTCTATAGTCTGATTGCAATTTGGTTTTCAATCTGTTAGATTTAGATGCATTAAGTTTTATTTTTATGGCTTTCCTTTCCTTGATGTTTTCCCAAGTCTTGTCTGACAGCCACTGTTTTCTTTTTCTGTTCTTTAAACCCAATACTTTCTCAGCTGTTTTAGTATAAATGTCCTTGATGTTATCCCAAATTTCAGTTATGTTTTCACCCATGTTTTCATTATTGTCATCAATTTCACGGAGTACTCGGTATCTGTTTTTTAGTTCAGTATTAAATTTTTGTCTTCTTTTGTTGTCCTTCAGTCTCTGCAGATCAAATGTTTTCCTGCTCAGCTCGTTTATCTTCGGAGCTTTCTTGAGTTTCAATTTGATTTTGCCGATAATCAGGAAGTGGTCACTTCCACAATCTGCCCCTCTTTTTACAGATACATCATTCAGTGAATGCCGCAATCTGCCATTTATCATTAGATGGTCAATTTGATTTTTGTCTCTCCTGTTTGGCGATGTCCATGTAAGTTTATGTATCTCTTTTTGCTGGAATAGTGTACCACCAATAACCAGATCATTTAGTCCACAAAATTCAATCAGCAGGTTTCTGTTTTCATTACAAGTTCCACATCCGTTGTTACCCATTATTCTCTCCACTCCGATGTTGTCATTACCTACTTTGGCATTCAAGTCTCCATTTACCAGTACAACATCATGGGCATGTACTCCTTCCATTACACTTCTGAGCTTTTCATAGAAGTCGGTTTTAGTTTCAATGTCTGCTTCATTAGTTGGTGCATAGCATTGAATCAGAGTAAGTTTAACATATTTTGAATGGAATCTTGCTATTATTATTCTCTCATCTATAGGTTTCCATTCTATAAGAGCTTTACTTGCTTGCTTATTCATTATGATGGCTACACCTTCTCTATGGATATTATCTTTTCTCCCAGAGTAAACTATCTTCTGTCCATTTGTTGTTATAACTGACCCATAACCTGTCCATCTGCATTCACTTATGCCCAGTATATCGATGTTATAGTTCAACATTTCTTTTTCAATTTGCGCAGTTTTTCCTACTTCGTACATGGTGCGGACATTCCATCCACCCACTCTAAGTAGGGATTTTGGTCTCAGAAGTCCATTTCTCGTGTTATTAGCTTCATCTCTGCTTTCACTAATAACAGTCATTCCATCAACAGTTTGATGAATGTCTCCTTGAGTGCCGGTGAAGTTATTTTGATTTCCTAGTGTGGTTTCCGTAGCGTAGGTTTTTTATACCCCCGCTTTAAAAAAGGGGGGGTATACTGTTTTACCTCTGTCTGTCCGTCCGTCCGTCCATCAGTCCGTCAGTCTATCAGTCCATCAGTCCGTCCGTCAGTCAGTCCGTCCCATGAAACTTTCGTCACATTTTTCTCAGGAACTACACATCCACCCTTTCTGTAATTTGGTATCAACATTTATATATGTCAGCCATACCGTGTGATGCGTTTTCAGATTCATCACTTGACAACTTCCTGTTTACCGAACACTTGTCTGATTTTACACATGATAGCCAAGTTGAAAATTTTCGTCACATTTTTCTCAGGAACTACAATACAAGGATTTCTGAAATTTGGTTTCAGGATTTATATAAGTCAGCTATACCGTGTGATGCGTTTTCAGATTCATCACTCGACAACTTCCTGTTTACCGAACACTTGTATGATTTTACACATGATAGCCAAGTTGAAAATTTTCGTCACATTTTTCTCAGGAACTACAATACAAGGATTTCTGAAATTTGGTTTCAGGATTTATATAAGTCAGCTATACCGTGTGATGCGTTTTCAGATTCATCACTCGACAACTTCCTGTTTACCGAACACTTGTATCATTTTACACATGATAACCAAGTTAAAAATTTTCGTCACATTTTTCTCAGAAACTACAATACAAGGATTTCTGAAATTTGGTTTCAGGATTTTTATAAGTCAGCTATACCGTGTGATGCGTTTTCAGATTCATCACTCGACAACTTCCTGTTTACCGAATACTTGTATGATTTTACACATGATAACCAAGTTAAAAATTTTCGTCACATTTTTCTCAGGAACTACAATACAAGGATTTCTGAAATTTGGTTTCAGGATTTTTATAAGTCAGCTATACCGTGTGATGCGTTTTCAGATTCATCACTCGACAACTTCCTGTTTACCGAACACTTGCATATTTTTACACTATTAATATTATCCACTTGCGGCGGGGGTATCATCAGTGAGCAGTAGCTCGCAGTTTCACTTGTTTTACATGATAGGGGTGCTGGCCCTATGCATAACTCTCCTCCCTTTCTCATCCGTGCTTGAGACCGGCAATGGCGGAGGACCTGTGGCTTTTCTGTAGGGGATTCCATCCCTTAGACGATTGCTGTTGCTAACGAGTTCCATCTACCCGGATTTTCTGTCTGGATTTACTTCCATAGCCTTTGATTCAAAAATCCAATCACAAGGCAGTGATGCTATTTAACCCATAGCTGGGGCAAGGCTAATGAGTGCTAGGGCATGTCCACACGCCGGTGGGCCTACACACTGCATTTCTAGGGCCCTTGCTGCTCCGAGATCCTCTACAGATAATGCCTAGGTCATATACCTAGTTACCGTGTGCTGTCGCGGGGAGGCACTGTAGAAGTCTTGGACAGTGTAGAGGCTTTGTACTGGCAGGAGAGATTTACGCACTCGACTCTCTTTTCACCCACAAGTGAGTTAGCCAGCGGCAATGTTTGAGTATTAAACCCCCACTGCACTAGACGCATACACAATCCCTGTGGCAGAGCCACCAACACACATGTACATAAAACAGTATGATAATACTCCCATGGGAGGCCTGTACTATAAAGGAAGAAGAAGAAGAAGATAGAAATGCTGAATTATTTTTCCATTTTAGATTATCGAACATGTTTCTGCATACAAACCATTACTGACAGCTATTAAGAAAGAATATGAAGATACTATAGAGGCCATTAAGAAAGGTCAAAGAGAGGCAGATTTTCTACATGGCAAACTGAAGGCCATGGCATCTGAGCCTTCAACCATCAGGAATTATAGAAAAAGAGCCGATGAATTAGACGAAAGGTAAAGCAAATGTTTTATTTTATATAATGTCATTTTTCTTGGATCCTTTTCAAATTTGAATGAAGGATTATGCTTATCAAAAGTTTTATGAGTAGAATATCAGAAAACTCAAATACATGTACATGTATAAGAAACACCTTTTTTGTATATATTTTTTTTTTGTTTCACCTGGATTCTGTTCTAGTTTCAATTAAGTTAACCTGTGTTCATTATGATGTGAACACTTTGAATTATCGGGCCTCAGTTGCTGAATGGTCTAAGAAGTTCAACTACTATTTCACTAGCCTGTCAATTATGGGGTTACGAGTTCAAAACCCTGCATGTTTAAGGTGTTCAACTCAAATCTTAATTTGACTAGGATTGACAGTTTTCCTACCTACAATGTAAGTTTGTGGTTCTCTACTTTCTACTTTTCTAGAGGATGTTACTTTCTCTATTTTTAACAGAATTTTAGTGATCCAAAAAGACAATGACAGATTACAGAAAGAACTAAATGAACTTCAGCAGAAACGTAAAGAAAGAGAAGAGTTAGACAGAGAAGTTACTGAACCACCTAAGAGAGAATTGAAAAAAGACAGTCGTATGATTCCAGGTAATTATAGTGGAATTTACAAGTGAGTTCAATTCTTGATAATTGTATGGACACAAAATTTGGCTATATTAGATAAGTATAAACAATTTTATTATAAGAATATCATTCTTAGTGAAATAAAATGCATATGCAGACAAATTGATCTGTATACATGTACATATGTGAAATTTTCAAAAATTGATCTCAATTACAAATAGACATGAGTCCTGTATAGTCATGTTGTTAATTAAAGTGGTTTTATAGTCATTAAAAAAGTTGAAATGCTACCAAACTAGAAGGAATACATGAACTGCTGTTCCATTTATTACTAGAAACCAGGAAATGTGTACAGGCTTAATTTGATTTAATTGTGATGAATATGTTTGCATATATATTTGGTTAAATTTGCCAATCATTATGGTGAAAATTATTTATTTCAGGGTTAACTTTAGAAGAATCAACAGATCTAACCCTTCTATACAGAAATTATGAAAAGCTTGACAGGCAATTAAAAGAACTTAACATAAGTTTTAGAACAAGATATGTCCCTAAATCTCACAAACTGGAATTAAAAGAAAGATTGGATAATAAAGTGAATGAAAGAGATGACCTTTTAAGGCAAGGACAGATATATAGGTACAAAAGGTCGAAGTTAAAAATAGCTGTGGAAGCAGCCCAGGCTTATAACAGAGTGAAGCCCCCTCACCAAACTGTTGGAGATGCTGTAATCTTTGCATTAGCTCAGGCTAGAGGTCTACAGAAACAGGAAAAGGGTAGGTGTCAGAATTTTTATTTTTTTTTGAGTAGATATTTTAAGACAATATGTATTTTTAGAATCTAGTTTTAAAATGTTGACTAAGAGATTAGAGATGTATAGTCACAAAAGACAAAATGAATGGTAGTATAAATTAAGTAAAAAAAGTTAAGGGCACTTGATATCCCCACAGTGATTTTTTTTTATGAAAATTTGCATAAAAGCTTTTCTCATTGTCACTATTTAATAAAACATATAACTTACATGTACATTCATTTGCTACTTTAAGAGTTTAATAAGGTAAAAAAAAATAATTCACAAGCTTTGAAGAGTCCATGCAATCATTTTATAGGTAATGATTCAAATCAGTGGGGAAAAAACCCCATCCTTTTCCAATATTCACAGTTTAAAGGTGTAAAAAATAGCATTATAAGTTGGGGATGACATTAATTACCTCCCCTGTAACTGTATCATATGCACTTAAGTTAACACCAACTTCTGCTGATGATTTTTCTTGCTTTTAAATTCCAATTTTCGATAATATATTCTTGAAGAAGAATATTTAGCCAACTTCAAAAGAAAAAAATGGGGTCCATGTGCTAATATTATACTAGAAATAGATAACCTAGCTTTTTTTACTACAAGCGATCCCATTTTCCTTTTTTTGTATGTAAGTACGTCACAGAGTATTCTTTATGCAATTCCGTTGTGCAGTACATCAAAATGTTAAACGAATCACTATCATGTACAAATTTATTGGTGATAGAAAAGCAATACATTTTCTGTGTTTTACTTTGTAATACTTTCAAACTTAAGATTGAATGATGTTTAATAATTTTTCCACAAATATTGGTTTCTTATCAATAGCAAAGTTGCGAAGACAATGCATTGAATTTGAATGCATTTTTATCTGCCCTTGCTATAGTATCCTATGCCCTCAACACTAAAATACAATAACCATTCCATAGCAATGCTTTTTCAAGTTGCATTTTTAAAAGAGATCATTTCCAACTGCAACTTTAGAATTAATTGGTTCTTTGTTACTGCAAAAGTGAATATGTTTTGGATACCCACAGGAAAATCTAAAAATATTTAAACCCATTTAGCACAGTGGTTAACTAATTTCCAAGAAAAAAAGGCTGTAGGGTGTATTTTGAATTAAACTAAAGTAAAATGATTTCATTTTAGGAATGAATTTATGTTATAAGTACAATGCTACTGAAGAATATTCATTTGATGGAGGTATTTGATGTTGATAAATCACAGTGTTCCCCATGTCTCCCACTGCACAGAAACCCAAACTTGAGTGTCTGACCTAATATGTAAATTCTGCATGTTTAATGAAATTTAACTTAATTAATGTTATGTTGTAATTTTAAGATTTTGTGATTTGATCTGTTTCTTAGGTACTATAAGTGATATGACCACTATATTTGGCGTAAGGAATGATTGTAAGGTGTATACACGTCTGTCAAGCATGGTTTATCTGATTGTGACCTCATTTTCATAGAACATTGATAATGATAAGCTTTTGCGACACTTGTAGCAAAACCTTCATACTACAGACTTTCAACATGAATTCAATTATAAGTATTAAACAGGCAAAACTTTCAGTGTGTCCACACCTATTCAGAGCTGAGACATATATATGTCTCTGTTAAGAGCTATATAAAAATAATGAAATGAAGTAAGATTGTCAATGAGATATATAGATTCTACCACTGCATCAAGTGTGATACAATATTTATCCACTCAAGACAGTTTAATTTTCAAATTTAAAAAGCGAGGCTCGCTGAGCGTTTTAAATATTTAAAATTTAACTGTTGAGAGTGGATAAATATCCTATTGCACGAGATTTGATGGTGGAATCTGTTTCTCTTATGATTTTAGACGATATAAAGCTCAATCTTAATCCTTCTTTTCTTACAACTTACAAAAAGATGTGTTCTTTCTACATGACGTCATCAGGCATGGTCTTTTTTCATGTTGTCACAATTGGAATTTCAGATAAAGCAAGAAAATTTGACGTCATATTTGATTTTTGACCAATTAAGAACTGAGATAAAATGAACCACATGTTAATTAAACAAAAATAATCAACAGGTTAGGAAAGCAATAATCGAGTAAGAATTAGAGAAAACTATATATACAAACATCTGCATAAAAATGCTATATATAGAATTGCCTTCATTTTATTACTCAAGTTGTCTGCTTAAATTTCAGTATTACTATATAATAACTGGTACACATGATATATGTAGGTTGAGAATACTTGATATAACATGGATTCATAAGAACACAGTCATGTGCATCTGAAAAGTATGCCATATTCAGTCATTGGTCTCATATACAAACTTATCATAATATCATTGTCTAGAAGACCTGAACATGCATGAATTGTTTTCCACTGGACATAAGCAACCAACAATAAAAAAATCAATCAATCAATAATATCAGACATAGTTAAGTAACAATGGGATAGCAATTTATTGTAAGTTATGTAGGAAATACCAAAAGTATGGAGTTTCACAATAAAACTTCTAGATTAGAAGTCCAATATTCACTGTCATTAGGTACAAATAAGTTAACAAGCACAACCCAAGGTAAGTTGATGAATCAGCTTGAATGTATTTATATTTTTATCCTACTGTAAAAGATTTTTTCTCAAATAAGAGGCTCATTTTTTTCTAGTTGAGAAACTGTTGAAGCATTGGAGAGATTATGTATCTCATGTTCCAAATTTTGGTGAGCCATGCTAGAAACAAGAAGATTACGTTTGTTGTTTATTGCATTGTTATCTTTTTATATGCATCCATTTTTGTTTAACTAACATTGTTATGTTTCTTTGTTACACAGTTAAAAGTTGCCACAATGTGTATTGATGTATCTTATTGTCCATATGTCTCAGACTGTTTGTCAGTTAGTCCTTTTTTCTCTGTGTCACAAATTTTGTTTCCGGATGATATTTATAGTATGTCTTGATCTAATTTTGATCCATTTTTTTTTTAAATTCTAAAGCAATGTCATGACCATGGACCACAAAATACAGGTCAAGATCAATATTGATAGTTTTCACATTTACTGTATAAGAGTTAGGACCCTTACTTAGCTTAGAAATTGACATTTCATGGGTTTTCGAATAATAAGTAAAGTACCACTTTACTGAATCTTTATACAAAATAATATTTTAAAATTTGAACACAATGTTATGGATCAATTTTGAGGATTTTAATATTTACTGTTCAAGTTTTATTCCCCTGAGTAACCTCTAAATTACAATTTTATTGGTTTTCAAGTGAATAATAAAAGTTAAGTTTGATAATATTATTTAACATTTTTATACTTCGCAAAGTTTTGCGGTCGTATATTGGTATGACGTTGGGCCGTTGGCGTCATCATTGTCGTTCGAAATGTGACCGAAATGGTCAGTTGACCCCTTTAGGAGTTATTGCCCTTTATATTCAATTTTTAACCATTTTTCGTAAATCTTAGTTATCTTTTACAAAAATCTTTTCCTCTGAAACTACTGGGCCAAATTAATCCAAACTTGGCCACAATCATCTTTGGGGTATCTAGTTTAAAAAATGTGTCTGGTGACCCTGCCAACCAACCAAGATTGCCGCCACGGCTAAAAATAGAACATAGGGGTAAAATGCAGTTTTTGGCTTATAACTCAAAAACCAAAGCATTTAGAACAAATCTGACATGGGGGTAAAATTGTTTATCAGGTCAAGATCTATCTGCCTTGAAATTTTCAGATGAATCAGACAACCCGTTGTTGGGTTGCTGCCCCTGAATCGGTAATTTTAAGGAAATTTTGCTGTTTTTGGTTATTATCTTGAATATTATTATAGATAGAGATAAACTGTAAACACCAATAATGTTCAGCAAAATAAGATTTACAAATAAGTCAACATGACCGAAATGGTCAATTGACCCCTTTAGAAGTTGTTGCTCTTTATAGTCAATTTTTAACAATTTTCATAAAATTTGTAAATTTTTATTAACATTTTCCACTGAAACTACTGGGCCAAGTTCATTATAGATAGAGATAATTGTAAGCAGCAAGACTGTTTAGTAAAGTAAGATGTCCAAACACATCACCATCACTAAAACACAATTTTGTCATGAATCCATCTGCTTCCTTTGTTTAATATTCACATAGACCAAGGTGAGCGACACAGGTTCTTTAGAGCCTCTAGTTTGTTTATCTCATGGAGTAATTCAAAAATAGTTAGCATACAATGTTTAGTATGTTTCAATTTACCTCCCTTACACTACTTGTAAATAATGTATAAAGAATTGTCAGGTTTTGGACTTATTGCAAAAAAAAAGGGGAGGTGGGTGGTAGAAGTATTCAATTTTTTTCCCAAATTTTTCAAATTCCAAATTTTTGAAAAGTTTGAAGAAGAAATCTTTAATTGCAAAATATTGCATAATACATTTGTAAGATCTTGACATTTGTTTTGTGTCAGAAACTCATATTATGTCAAGAATTTGATCACAATCCAAATTCAGAGCTCTATCAAGCTTGAATGTTGTGTCCATACTTGCTCCAACTGTTCACGGTTCAATCTCTGCAGACGTATAAAGCTGGCCCTGCGGAGCACCTGGTTTTAAATTAAAAAGTATACACAATGTATAAATGCAAGTTACATTCAATTTCAACTAAGGCATTAAGCCTTATTGAAATTTTGTGCATGCAGGGGTATCTTTGATCACTAGATCACCTAGATCTTGTCATTATTTCAAAAAAATCTTCAAATTTATTAGCATGATAATTTTGAGATAAATTATTTTAGATTTGTTAGGATTTATGTAGTGTGTTAATCATAAAACATCAAATTTCATCAAAATTTACACACAAGATACATGCCACAAACATGTTGTGTGTGAAATGTAATGGTTCAGTGGTTAGGTAGAACTGTGACTGATATTTTTTTTTTTTCATTTTAAACAGAACTATCTCCTGGAGAAGGACAACAACAAAGGGATGGTTCACCATCAGCTCCGCAAACACTCACCACAACATCATTTGATGATGATGATCCAAGTAAGGAAAAAGAAGCTGAGATGATGTTAGAATATATAGAGAAATTTAATGAATTGTTTGAGGATGGGATGTATGAAGATGCTGCTATCCATGCTGCTAACAGTCCAAAAGGGATACTTCGGACATCTGCTACACTGGCCAAATTCAGGGGTAATTATTTTGTTTCTCTTAGTCAAAACATATCCTTCTACTTTTATTGTTCAATAATTTTCAGACACAGTAGATATCCTTCACATTGAACAGTAAGTTTCTTTATTTTCAAGAATTTATTTAGAATCCATGGGTATGATCACCTAAATACATCTTTTAACTAAAGTTTTGTTTTTTAGGTCTTGCCTTTTATAATAGGGAGCATTTTTCCCATCTGTGTTTCTATCTATATGCCTATCTGTTCTTCCTTTCTATATCAGGTTAAACTAAAATGAGGGTTAAAGTACTAAAGGAATCTAACAATTGTCAGAGCTGATATTCAGTAATAGAAATGGGCTACATATATTCATTATTATGTGAACTTTCAAAAATATATGCCAAATTACTGAACATGGAAATGTGATAGTGTGAGTATGTTAGTAAGGTATACCTACCTTCGAGCAAATGTTCATTTATTTATACCCTGTCTGTTATTGTAACAATGCATTAGTTTTCTGGTGATTGCATCTGGCTATTGGTCAGTACCTCCAGATCAGGATTACACTTTTGGTTAAGGTCAAGGAACAGTAAATGGGCTATGTCGTAGATTTTGCTCAAATTTTGCATACAATCTTGGCTTGGTAAACTACAACTGACAATCGAAAAAATAATGCATTTATCTCTTTTATTATCTGAAATATTGCAGATTAATTTTTTTTATTATGGGTGAATATTTGTATAGAAAGCACATACAATCAGCGAAAACACATACAAAATTTGTTTTAAAATCGCCAAATCTTTTATTCTACTCCATAGATTTTTCTTTAAAAACTGTATGTTGTTGACACATAAAATTCCGTTATAATGATGCAAAATAAAGATAGGGTCACCGACTTCGTTTGTTGTCTAATACTCATTTTTTCATCCTGTTGGTAGTGAAAAACGTCAAAAATCAACGTTTTACGGCCTGCAACACGGCGACGTTACGATTATTTCGACGTTTTATAGGATTTTATCACAAAGAACACAACATTGAATGATGTATACCGTAAAAACGAAGTCGGTGACCCTATCTTTATTTTACATCATTATAACGGTAATTTATGTATCAACAACATATAGTTTTTTAAGAAAAATCTATGGAGTAGAATAGGAGATTTGGCGATTTTAAGACAAATTTTAGAAGGTTTTATGCCGATTTTATGTGCTTTCTATACAAATGCTCACCAATTTTGTAAGAATTCAATCAGTAATATTTTAAATGATAAATGAAATCAATGCATTATTTTTTCGATTTTCATTTGAAGTTCATCGAGCCAGAGTTGTATGCAAAATTTTACTGAAATCTGTGACATAGCCCATTTACTGTAACTTGACCTTAAGGTAGTATACCCTGAAGTTGTGGTCACATCAACTTGAAATTAAGTACACATGTTGATGTCTACCCCACTTCACATTTTATTCATATAGTCCACCTGATAAAAACCAAACAATTTTTTTTTTCTTTCTATCAAATAGTATAAAAATAAGGAGAAATGGTATTAATAGTCAATGAGACAACTATTCACAAAAGTCCAAATGATGTAGATGTAAGAAACTGCTAGTGACCATAAGACCTTCAACATTGAACAAAACCCATGCAGCGTACATCCCTATGTTGGTTTCCATTCTCTAACTTTAGTTTGCCTAAACCAAATGTTCTGAAACTTATAAACAATGCTTAGTACCACAAAGAAAAACCAATCAAATTCAAAATTTTGGTTGCGTCACCTTAAACATTCCAGAGTTATGCCCCTATACAATCGTTTATTGCCGTTATCCAACTAAATTTTACCTTAACCAAATGTTTTCCAACTTATACAAAATGCTTATTGCCACAAAATATAGATCAAGTTTGAATTTTAGTGTCGTCACTTTCAATGTTCTAGAGTTATAAATGCCCTTTTACAAATGTTCTCCTTTCTCTAACTTAAGTTTGCCTCAACCAAATGAAATTAAAACCTGTACCTAATACTTATTACCACAAAACTCAGATCAAGTAATAATTTGGGTAGCTTCACTTTTATTGTTCTTCAGTTATGTCCCTTTATAACTTTATATGATATGCAAGAGGTGGCATCATCTGTGTCCCATGGACACATTCATTATTTATGGATTTGAGTGTCACTGATGAGTCATGTAAGTATGGTGTCTTTGATGAGTTTTTATACGACTGAAAAATTAAAAAAATTTGGTCGTATATTGCTATCACGTTGTCGTCATCTTCGTTGTCGTTGTCAGCTTCATCTGAAGACAGACAGTTTCCAGATAATAACTTCATTATAAGTTAAAAGAAATCAATAAAATATAAACACAAGGTTTATAACCACTAAAGGAAGGTTGGGATTGATTTTGAGGGTTATGGTCCCAACTATTTAGGAATTAGGGGCCAAATAAGCATTTTTGTAGTTTCCAGACAATATCTTGTGTTAAAATGTATGAATCTCTCTGAAATTATACCACAAGTTTCCATACTACAAAGGGATGGTAAAGATTGACTTTTGGGGGGAGGGGGTTAATATGGCTCAAATCCTTTAGGAATAGGGTCAAAAAAAGGGGAAAACGGGGTTTTCTGGTTGAGACAATTGAGACAATTTAAAATCAGTTTAAAAAACACTGTTTGATTACCTCCCTTACACTGCTTGTAAATTGTGTATTAAGAACTATGTATTCACAACAGCATAGTGTATTGCACTATTTAAAGCAAAAAATTGAATATCAATTCAAATCATATAACCAATTTGAAGTTTTTTTACTACAGTTATTCTGTGTCAGAAACCTATAATGAGTCAAAAATTTAATTATAATCCAAATTCAGACCTGTATCAAGCATCAATATTGTGTCCATTTTGGCCCCAACTTTTCAGGGTTGGACATTTGCGGCCATATCCAGCTGCACTCAGAGAGGCAATATAATCATTTTGGAAATCCGTTCTTATATACAGAAAAATATGTAGCTTCTCCAAAGCTTGAACATTATAAACAAATATTGAATGAATGACACTATCATGGTTAGAAATGGCAGTATTTAAATTTCTAAGCAAGTGCAAAATGTCAGCAAGTTGGTGTCTCTTTTAGATAAGTAAAATATGATTGTGACTTCCCCAACCTTTATCCATGCACAATTCCAATTTGGAACTTTCGCTTATTATCTGAAAATGCAAAATGACCCTCACTGTAGAACACAGTTTAACTAGGAACCCTATGTGAAAAACAAAGAAATAGCAACAATCCTGACTGGATAGGCACATAAAGAATGCCGCATGGTTAAAGATGTTTGAGAGCAATTTGTAACTTAGTAACTATAACATGAGTTACATTGTATAAAATAAGGAGATGTAGTATAATTGTCAATGAGACAACTAACCTAAAGAATTCAAATGATTCTGATTAAAGCAACTGTATGTACCGTATGGCCTCTAAGGCTATATTATGCCCTTTGTTGAGTACCAAAACTACAGAGTTCTCGAAAAGGGATGGTCCTAAGATTTTAACCATGAAAATATGCAAAGGAACGCCACAATTTCAGTATTTTGCAATAGAAATGATAGTGAAAACCAGTATATTTCCCTAATGACCACCAGGGGGAAAAAGATTTCAAGAACTCTGAAACTTTTTCAATTTTAATATTTCCTGAGGATGGTTGAAGAAATCTTTTTCTTTTAAACTTAATATGGATGATTTAATCCAATTATTGAATTCTTTTTATAACATGATCGTTTCTGAATTACAACTTTGTTGAATAAGAAGGTAGCCAAATTTAAGATTCCTGAATATGACAATAATAAAGTTCAATAATTCAAGGTTCTTAGCTTTAATAGAAGAGTTAAATGCAATCTGACTGTAATTCTGAAGGCATTTTAATTCTATTCAGCTTGGGGAAAAGGGGGGCAGGGAAATCTATGTACTTTCTTTACTTAAGTTTACAACTTTTGAATCTATTGTGTGTAAAAAAATTGAACCCATAAAATGAAAGACATTTTTTCATAAGTTAGCTGTGACCAACAAAACTATAAATAGGGTATAGTGAATTGCTTCCAGATCACAAGAAATTGATACATCTTAATTCTGTATTTAAACTACACAGTGATTAAGTATGTATATTCAGCTTTTTGATATCCTGATTTATTCCTTACCTTTATTGGTATGTATTTAAGGTAGCACAATACAAAGATTTTTCATCCCCAATCAGACATCTTTAAACTGATGTAATTCCACTCATCCTTCTTTAAATTTTATAAATGAGGTACCAAAAGAAAGAAGAATGATTTATCTTTCAAATTGTGATAATTTCATGATGACATAATTATTACATAATTAATTGTTATGTAATTAGTTGCTATATTGTGATGTCATTACTTGAATGAATTTAGCTTCTTTGTTATTCATAGCATCCCAAAATATTTTATAGATTCTTGCACAACACAGTTTGACCTCCAAAACTGTGTCTCAGATTTTTCCTATTGTATTTCATTCTCTCATAAATCTTCAATGAAGTTTGCAACAGCAATTCATAAGAGATCACTAAATTCAATGTGGCATAAAATTTGTTCTATTGATGTTTTTGGAAATCTGAGACACAGTTTTGGAGGTCAAGCTGTGTTGTACAAGAATCTATAAAATAATTCGGGATGCTATGAAGAACAAAGAAGCTAAATTCATTCAAGTGTGGACATCACAATATAGCAACTAATTACATAATAATTGATTATGTAATAATTATGTCATAATGAAATTATCACAATTTGAAAGATTAATCTTTCTTCTTTCTTTTGGTACCTCATTTATAAAATATAAAGAAGGATGAAATGAATTACATCAGTTTAAAGTTGTCTGATTGGGAGTGAACAAATCTTTGTATTGTGCTACCTTAAATGAGGTACTTTAAATCAATAATGTGTCATAGAACTTTACAAGTATAAACAAATTGTTACATTGATAATAGAATTGGATTGATTGCTAGCTTTAACTATTGGTGGTAAAGGTCAAGGTTCAAAGCTATGATGACAATTCATTCTAGTTACAATATGTTGTAAACTTTGGAACTCATACATGTGAAATTTTCATTGAAATATTTGTGGATCCCTATTTTGTTGCTCGTCATACTGCTTCATTAGTAACCCACTGGTAAGTGAATTTTATTTCAAACATCCACAGTAAGAACTTATAAGAATTAGTTCACTATTAAATATTTCATGATAATTTTTTGTATAACTGTTGTGGTAATGGAAAGCTGTTAGTTTATAGAAAACGATGTAAACATATAAGCAAACATTGGAAATTTGACATATCAATATAATACACGGTATGATAGAGGGTAATATCATGACTTTAATTTATTTTATACAAGTTTTAGTTAAGGTATTTAAAATCCTGGTTCAATAAACAATGCAAGCTTTATGCACCAACTTCCTAAATCAATAGAGATTAATTTTAGCTTGTTAAATTTGTTAAAAATCTTTAAAGGGAATTTCGGAGTGTCTTGTACATAATTACCCCTTGGACAGTAAATTTAAACAGCATAACAGGTGAAAACCCATTATACTAATTTACAAAATCATTAAAGGTTTATTTTAGGCTGGTATAAACGCTCATGTTTCTATAAACAACAAATTAAAACATGTTATGTTCAGGACATTATTGTTTTTGATAAAGAGAGAATATAATTACTAAGAAGATATTGATCAGCCGTCTGAATTTAGCATCAATTATTTAGGTTAAAAGTAAAGGGGCGTTTTGTATTCCGATGTCAATAATTACCTTTTACAATACCTTTTGTATGCTGTCCTGTTTGGTAGTTTTTCTTGTAAGTATGTTAAGTTGATTTGTTCAAAATACAGGCACTTATAGGCCGTACGGTGACCTATAGTTAATGTCTGTGTCATTTTGGTCTCTTGTGGACACTTGTCTCATTGGCAATCATACCACATCTTCTTTTTTATACTTATAGACAAACTTGGAAAAACATACTTAATATTAGAATAGGAACATTGATTTTCCATATCAGTTTGCTGTTGACAAATATTTGAACTTTTTACATGCATTACAGTATTAGGAATATATTATAAGAATGTTTAAAGAATACATTAACTTACTGGAGGACATATTTTTTCACTTTTGTTTATGTTCATCTGAAATGGAAAAGAATGTATTTGCTTTTTTATCATTTACATATTTGAATTATGGTTTGTTGACTTGTTTCAATTAGATGTCTTATTTGAACAGAGCATTTATCCACATAAAGTGCATAAATCAGTTTATAATTTTATAGTCATTGATATGGTCTTTTCTGTAAATTTTCTGTTTATGACTGTAAGATTATGTACCTATTGTGTTTCAACCCCATAATAGTTTTCTTGTTTTACATTTGTCATTTCAGGTATTTTATCATGTTTATAGCTGACTGCAATATGGGCTTTGCTCATTGTTGAAGGTCCTACTGTGTCCATTAGTTGTTAATTTCTGTGTCATTTGGTCTCTTGTGGAGAGTTGTCCCATTAGAAATCATAACCACATCTTTTTTTATGTATAGTTGGTCTCAGCTAGATTGGACTAATTTGGGGGTATTTTTGTTTTAAGATGTTGTTTCTGATGACAAAATGAAAGTCAAGTTAAATATTTATGAATGTCACTTTTACCGTTCAGGAGTTGTGGTTCTTGTGATATTGAAAAATGCCAGGACACAAATAAATGTTAAAAAATCCAGTTGTCTGCCTCTCTGACAGCCTCTTGTTAAACATTGTTTGCAAAAGATAAAATTAGATGTCAAAACCAAGGGAAGTAGTTCTATATATAACAAATCTTCCTGTTGAAAAAATAATAAGTTATAGATACCATTATCCAAATTTGGAAGATTAAAAGATATGATGCATGCATTTATTTTTAGCCTCCATCACTAGGTGACCAGGCACTGATTGTTTACCATGTTATTTTTCTATCCTCTGGAAATCATACACTGGTTTGTACTTTTTTTTTAAGCTTAAAATTGTTATCTAAAGTTTTATACCTAAATGTATAAAGATGACATACTGTGATACAGATACAGTTTCCATTTTGTTCCTGTTTGTTTGACTCTTCAAGTTCCTTGGATGAAGAAAGTTTCATTAAAATTGTATTTGTGCTGAATTACTTTTGTTAATGTTTTCAGATCTAGAGCTAATTTTCTGTACATTAGTGTATAATGAGGAGATACAGATTCAGTTTGAATTTTGTTCCTGTTGTTTGACTTTTCAAAATTTCGTGGACTTTAAATAAAAAAGTTTCAATTAAATTGACCTGGGTTGACCAATTTTCCAGATTAGAAGTTGAGTATGGTTCATTTGTGAATAATGATGACTTGCACATCAAGTTTGTGTTTTTCATTTTGGTTGACTTATTCTGATATACCTAGTTTTATATTGCTGAATATTGAAAGAAATTGAGAGTAATCTAGAGACAGAAACCCCCAAATATTTTAAAAGGTATACAACAATGAATACTGTATGACAGATTGTTTTCGAACTGGGAAAATTCATATATATTATAGTGTTATTTACTGGCTGTTTCTGTACTGGCACTGGTATAGATTCAAGGTTTGCTGTATTTGCCTTGAGACCTGTAGGGTTGAGGGCCAATACAGCTGACCGAGAATCTTAAAGTCATAACACTTTTATTAAATAATCCAACTTTTCAATACAGACTTGTTCTGAATGCTGTATTACATACATCAAATGTGAATATTGGATGAATATTTCCAATATAGTCGGACTGGCAATGATGTGAATATAGGGCCAATATTTCCAATACGGACTGGCAATGAACCCTGAATTACATGCACAATATATATGTTTACATGTAATTCAGGATTCATTGCCAGTCCGTATTGGAACTATTGGACAGGGCCGAAAAGCAATATAGATCACATGATTTATATGACCAGGACAACGTCTCCAGTATGACACATGCCATTTTGGTAGTATTAGGGCTGTTTTAATCGTATTGTTTAATAAATATATATATGTTGTGACTTAAGTTTGTTACAAACCTTTCATGAAGCACTTGATATTGCCAAACTAATTACAAGAGATATCTTTTATACAAACAATGGAAGAAAGTCAATCACCAATTGTTTTATGTTGATACGATATTTTGTCAAAACTAATCATTAGACCATTTGTAGACTATACATGCACATTGATTTTTCAGACTATACCTTGAAATATTCTATATTCTTCTATCTCTGACAGGATGAGGTTTATTATAATACATTAATTATAGAGTGTAAAAGAATGACATTGCATTGATTGATTGATTTGTTGATTGATTATTTTGTTTATTTACTCAGATCTTGACAGTTAGAGTATAAATTCTATGTGAATTTGATACAAATTGTTTTTGGAGGGAAAAAAGTAACTTGCGATACTCATGGATTAAACTAAGTTTTTCAGCATAATGCATCCTATCTGAGACTACTATAACACAGAGATTGGTCACTACCTGTGTTATAGTAGTCTCAGATCCTATACATTTTCTCATTTAAACAGATGTAAAAGTGCATGGAAATGTCAGAAGTCCACTTCTTGCTTTCTGCGATGCCGTTATGGCATCTGTGAGTGCTGTAGGAAGTAAGCCAAACCACAAATTGTCTGATGAATGTGTAGAATGTGTGTTAAATGAAAACAGATTAGATCTATTAGCTCATTGGATAGCTCAAGATAGGTATGTATGAAGATAGAAAAGAAATACATCATTAACCTAGCAATAAGGTAATAAAAAGCTGTGTTGTCTTAAAAAAACAAACAGATCTTATACCATATGGTAATTTTTGAATTGTTGTAAATTATAATAAACTATTTTAACAGAGTAGTCCAAAGACCTTCATATATATATATACAGTGTACTTTTGGTTATAAAAAACCCAGAATAACAACCATTAACATAGGGTCATGTATCTGAACACACAGAGTACAATGTAACTTATGAATTTGAATGAGTTGTTACCTGGTCAGAGGTCCAACAAGTAGAAAGTGTTCATGCTTTTTTTTTTTAAATTTGTTGATGAAGCAGGACAAATTGATGACTTCGACCCGCTTACTTGCATAATGATATGCTATGTAGCCTGCTTGAAATCGCAAAATGATTAGTCAATGATCAAGTTTGAAAAAAAAATATGCTGCCAATTTCATACATTTTAGAGGAAATTTATTTTTATTATTAAATAGTTTGGTAGCACCCTTATATTTATTGGAAATAGTTTTGTTATGCATTTCTTTTATAGGTTATCACTGAACCATCAGATTGGTGATAGAATCGTTGACCATTGTAATTGTCAGGTTCCATGTAAGTGTAGTTGTCAAGCCTTAGCTCAGAACGTCTACAGTAAACTACATTTATACAGACAAGCTGTAATCTGTATGCTAAAACAAGGACGGGTCCATACTGGAATGGAATACGCCAAACATAAATATCCATTGTCAAAACAAGAATATTTAGAACTACTGAGAACATGTCCATCTTTACCATTAATGCATTCTTTAGTAGAAGAGGATGGTGAAGGAACACGGACTTTGCCCCTTGGTGTAGTGATTTTGGTGCTCTTAGAAAATAGTCATTTTGACCTTGTCATAAGATTCATGCAGGATTTACAGAATACACCATCTGCAGGTTTGTATTGATTATTATTATACTTAGCTTTTGCTCATTTGGTGATTTTATTACTCAACTGGTTAATTTTGATAGATCTACTTGGGTCCATTCAACAACACAATTGGTTAAGCAATTCAAGAAAGTAATAAAATGCTTATTAAATGAATGATAGTTTTAAAGTGTAAAAAAAAACCAGCTGAACATCAGGACTCTTGTCACTTCCAAATCATACAGAAGAATTTTTCATGACGATAGGTGATGTTTGCAGGTCTACTCATTTTGTTTCATTGGCAATAATACTTTTTAAAATGTTTAAGTTGCTGTAGTGTAGTGGTGGAACAAAACCAGGAAGATTTAAGGCTTACATAACATTTCTTTGTACATACAAAATTATAATAAAAACCTTCCATACTTCCCCATATTAATCACATTTAATATCTTTTATCCATTTCAGATGATCAAAACACTAGCTTATTTCATTCAGCCATGATGGATGATGTGGATACAACAGCAGAACAATGGGACAGTCTTGTCAAGCTTCTGCAGGACCAGGGCTATGAGGAGACATCTGTTAAACTCTTGTCATCAATACATGTACTGTCTGCAGTTAAAACTGTGTTATATGATAGTCTTAAAGTTGAATCACCCGAGAATGAGCCTGCATCATAGTGGATAATTGTATGATCAACATAGTTTGATCTATGATAAGTTGAATTATAGAATTCTAACAATGATATAAAAAGATTGAATTAGTTTAGTGTGTAATTAAAAGCAAATGTAAACAAACTACAAAAACATTATGATTTTTTTATTGAGATCATTATGTACAGAGGCATTTTGTTCTTTTTCATTGTACAACATAAGATTGACTACACTTTCAAAGTAAATAACTTTGATATCATGTTTTCTTGTATTGAATTATATATTCATAGGTAGTGTCATCTTTAATAAGCAATCACTTGATGTCCAGTATCCGTTAGCAATATTTAAAAAGTCCTGAGCATAGGCGGATCCATAGGGGGCCCGGGCCCCCCCTTTCGTGGGAAAAATTTGGTTGATTATATAGGGAATAATTGAAGCATGACTGGAACGGGCCCCCTCTTAGGTCAGTCAGTGGGCCCCCCCTTAGGAAAAGTTCTGGATCCACCACTGCTTAGAACTGTAACATTAGTCTGTTGCAAGTTTAAAAAGAATCAAATAAGGAATCTGACTTGCATAGTGAAAAATAAATTAATAAATTGATTCATTTGAAATGAATCCAACATGTCAGACAATTTCTTGTTGACAATAAATTGGAAAACCAATATAGTTGCAAGTAATTTTAATTCATTTGGGGGAAAAAGAAGCATTTTTCAAAGAACTAAATAAGCAGTCAAATAATAATGTTCAGGTTCAATTTATAAGTAGTTTTAGAATGGATGAAAGTTTACCAGTAAAACACAAAGTATAAAGGGCTCTAGTGGCAGACTTCAATCTACAATTTTGCAGCACTCTGTGTGAAATGGATGATTTTCCTTAAAAGTAAGTTCATAATGAGACATGCATGCTTAAGTGAGTTGAAAACAATTATGGATTTAAAATGTAATGTCCTGTACATATATGCACAAAGTGCTGCATGTTGATGTGAGAATTGTTTTGTTTTTTGGTTGTGATTGTGATTGTGATAATCTTATATGTAATTAAAACTATGGAAAAAAATTGAATTCAAATGTTTTACATTGAAGTATAGATGGGCTTGTTTAAGGTGGTACAGGGAGGTAACTCTATAAAACCAGCTGAACGTTTTAATTACGTTGTGCTGGTAAGGGAATTTTAAGCTTCTCAATGATCAAAATTAGTGTTTGTCAAACTGCTATATAACCAGTGTAATTTTTCTGATAAAATGGTTGGTTCAAATTTTTAAAATTTTCAATATTTTTGTCAAAGGGTCAAAGTAAATACTTTGTCAAAATTTTATAAAAAATTAATCGAGCCAAATTAATTTTAGTGAAGGTGTTGGGTAGCACCTCAAGGTTGACAAAAATGTTGTTTAAAAATTAAAGATAAAGGTTAAAAAATGAAATGCACATGACTCATTATGTGTTGATTTCAATATGGGTGAGCAAAGAGACTTGTAGGTTGCTTGTTTTCATATTGCCTTCATTCTAAAGAATACAAATAATAAAAAAAAATATGAGATGATACCAAGGGGCAACCAAAAACCATCAGTACAAAAGATGGAAAATACAGATGGCAAAAGAACAAGACAATGATCAGTCAATTCTTGTTTCAAGAATCAGAAAGCGGGTATGAACCAGTTTGTAGGAGAAACACTCACATGACCAACCATTTCATGATGATGGCGGTTGATAGTTTTAATCTTCTCTGAAACCTCTGCAGATTTGATTATTATTGAAAGTAGCAAGTCCATGTATTTTATTCTCCATTTTTTCTGTTTTTATGCCCCTACAACAAAATGTTGGAGGCATATTAGTTTACCCGTGTCTGTCCATCAGTCCTTTCAGATTTGGAGGTACAGCTTTATTATTTTGTTAGATATTCATACACATAAAGTAGATGTGCATGGCCACAAGATTTTGATTTCTTTCAAATATTCTGAAATGACAGGTAGTTAAACTTATTAATTTTTATGCCCCACCTACGATAGTAGAGGGGCACTATGTTTTCTGGATCTGTGGGTTCCGTTTGTCCGTCTGGTTGTCTGTTCGTTTGTCCCGCTTCAGGTTAAAGTTTTTGGTCAAGGTAGTTTTTGATGAAGTTGAAGTCTAATCAACTTGAAAATTAATACACATGTTCCCTATAATATGATATTTCTAATTTTAATGCCAAATTAGAGTTTTTACCCCAATTTCACGGTCCACTGAACATAGAAATTGATGGTGCGAGTGGGGCATCCGTGTACTTGGGACACATTCTTGGTTTTTTTTGTACTAGCTGCATTAAAAGGTCATGGTTTGTCTGGCTATCACCTACAATTACATCAGCATACAAAGTGTTGAATTCTCAATTTCCTATGGTCAAGTAATGGGCATCATTCGTGTCTTACAAACAGTGTAACAATTTCAAGTTGGATGCCAACATCACTGTTTGTCAAATCTAAAATATGTGGTACTATACTCATACAAATGGCAGAGCAGAAAGGGGGGAAAATGTCTATATCTAGTTTTCTTCTTAACTCCCTGAGTTGAACCAGTGAATTTTTGAAAGCAGTGAGTTGTAAAAATTCGAGTAAAAAATCATAGATTTGATCAAATTCCCTAAACAATTCAGTGATCATACAAAACTCAAAAAAAATTCCAAATTCACTGTAACAAATCAAAATAGATAAATTGATATCAGCATTAGGGATAGTTCTGACTTTGCTCTAATATATGAGTTTTTATCTCGTTATTTAACAGCTACAACCCGTACAGAAATTGCTAACAAAAGCACATAAGTTTCACATGTGAAGCACATGAGATGCAAGTAAGAATTATATGCAAATCAGGTTGCTCATATGTGCAGTTTGGTAGTTCATATGTGCCCACAAAAATCTAACATAATGCTCACATGTGCAATTCAAACCTCAGGTGAGCTTTTATCATCCATGTTAGTTTTATGTTAGTTTTGTACTTTGAAAAGTTTTTCCATTCTTCTAACCATTCAAAACTAACCTACATCATTGCTCATATGAGCTTTTTCAAAATGACATGCCCAGTCATGTACTTCCTGTAAATTCAAATTCATGAAAAGCATGCAATAAATGGAGGTAGATGGATATGGAAAATGTTAAGTCCTATATTGTGCTATTTGAAGAAAGGCATTGTTGAAATCTGATAAAACCAGTGTGGCTGTGGTTAATTATTTGTAAGTTATCATTTCTATTTCATTATTTTCATTTTTGTGTCAGATTTTGAAATATATTACAATTTTAAGTCCTTTATGGGAATATATATACAGGTTGCTTCAAAATAAGTACTACATGTATAAAGATTTTTCCTTTTTAAACTTTTTGAAATACAGTACTTATTAATCAAAGACATTCATTGTGTACTAAACTTGCAAGTCCCTCTATTAGTTTTATAATGTAATGTTATGTTTTTAGTCATGATCATGATTATTGTTTAAATAAAAAAAAAAAAAAATCATATGAAAATCATACTTAACTGACAATAATTAAAGAATAACTCTTTTAACATGATGTATCAGTTATTTTATTTTCAACTGAATTATTTAAGATTTTCATTTAAATTTGAAAAATATTCCTTTTTTAAAGCAGCCATTTTGTTTTTGTCAACTATAATATTCACGTGTGCAACATGTGAGCAACTGCTCATATGAGCAATCTAATAAAATGCACATGTGAAACAAAAGCTCATATGAGCAGTTGCACATGAGGTTTTTAACATGTAAATTAGGTTAGTTTCATATGTGCAATTTTTTTGCTCACAAAATGCTCACCTAATTTGCATGTTAAAAAACTCGTGTGCATTCATGTTAGTTTCTAACGTGAGCATCTTATGTGTAACTTATGTGCAACATGTTAGCACTTTTTGGTAAGGGAAATACCTTTCAAGATCATAAATAAAAGCTATGTTTCATATAGTTTTCCCTCTGTACTTTCATTAGATTCTGCACCCCACCCTGTATGCTTTCTTTTTTAAACCACATAGTGATGACAGTCATGGATAAAAAGAGACATATAAAACATGATTGGTTTGAATGTTGCTTACTTAATATTTATTGGAAAATAATTCATGCAAATGAAGGATGAGAACAAACAACACAATCAATTCAGTAGGTTCTGCTTTGAATGTTTATTAGCAGGAAATTGTTTTAAGCCATGATTTGAATTTGTGAACAAATAGATAAATGTGCCTTGTAAAGTATCCCTTAATTAATTTCTTTATGGAAAAGGCATTACCTGGTATTTATTTCCTAGTAACATAAAAGTTACGTTCTCTGCAAGTCTGTTCAGACTTATTTCACTCGTTTATCGGAACCTTTATATTTGGTGGAAACATATCCGTTCTTTTCACACTGATTCTATCTTTTCCCTACTTTATTAGCTGTTTATTAAACGTTTGAGTACAGCTTGTATACAAATGTAATTCGGACAGTTTCTCAGGTTCTACAAGTTATTTTTGATGGGAAGAATGATTATGAACCCTAAGTCAGTGTCAAGAGTTATAACAAAATCCTATATTTTTTCAGATGAAATTCATAATGCTATTTTAATACTAAAAATGCAATATAGAGAATTAACAAATTATAAAAACTTTTATGGTTGTATAAATCTACCTAACTAAGATGTGATTCACGGATTACTCCCTTGTAAATGTGGTTTCAAGAAGGTTTATGATTAAATTTATCATATCCTAAAATGGTCATATTAGATCGCAGCTTGAGTTCATAACCTTCAATGAAACTATCAATGTAAAATCAAAATATATCTTGTTGGATCTCATAATTTTCTTCTTTCATGACAATGAAACTATTTTTATCAAATATAAAACTACAATGGATGAACATAAACTGTCATGGTAACGGCTATCGATTGAAACTTTTGCATTTGCCAAAAAATACAACCAGGGCTGCAAATAGCATTATAGAATTTATTTGCTTTTCTACGTGCATCTTTATCAGGTAGAAATTCGTCCTTTCAAATAACTATTGGAAAAGGTAAATACGATTTATATATGCAGTGATAACGTGTTATTTTTCTGTGTTTTCCCCCTTTTTTCAGTATTTAAAGTTTTAAATGACTGCTTCTATACCATTGACAAAGTTGAAGTCAACTTCTTTATTAATAATTCGTTCTCTTTATTCTGGTTGTTGTCCTTTTTAAAACGTGAAATTTCTTGCTTTCGAACTATGTTGTTTCTTATAAAACATATTACGTCACCACATAAAAAATGAAAGGCAAACGTATGTCCACACTTACGAATAAGAATTTGATTTTGTCTGTCCACCCATCTTTTAATATACTTTGCACTTGTAAATACAACTCCTACAACGCTTGATAGGTGTAAGTGGGGCGCTAGTTAATGAAGTTACTTAGTCACAAGTTACTATGCTCTTCCCTACCGCTTTAGGTGAAAGTTGTGACGATCACTAGCCTGTCAGCACGAAGGTTGTCCCCAAACCCCAATTGTTCGTTTCCTATCTTTATTGACTATGGAAGTCGTGTTTGTGTTGCAGCTGATCAAGTTCTTTTGATATGATTTAATAGTTTGCATTTTCGTTAATCATTATATTATCCAGAAGACAGCATATGATTTATTTACAAATGTAAATTGTGAATGTTTGATTGTTTTGGGTTTAATTGTTTATCAGTAATATTTCTTTTTCCTGTTCTTCTGGTTCTTGTTCTCATACTACCTTATTTAGGCCAAAACTTCTTGTTATATTTTGACATTGACTAACATATTTTTATGAAGGTGTTTCACAATAAGATGGTTTGTTGTGTATTATTGGTTTTTCACGGTAGAAACAGCTGATATTTGCATGGGACATTCTAAAACATGTACAATGGAAGATGACATCGAAGTCAATTGATTTTAAGGAATAAGTTCAGGTCCACTTATAAAAAATCAATATCTGATTAACTATCGCAAGACCTTTTCGGTGCACTTTAGGCTTTGGCGTTCGAAACAGTGGGTGGTGTGGTCATCCAATAGCTCACAATATTTTTTTTAAAAATATCTTTGAAATAGTGCGGACTCAAGCCAGTTGACAAAACATATCATCAAATATTAAAAAAACACCTTGATATCTCCTGTAAACTTGTGCATGCATTCAACAGTATTGGAAAATGGTTGTGAATGGATGCAAACACCGAATTCTGCAATTATGTTTTCCCCTCTCAACTGCATTTCATTAAATTTGAGATTCAGCGTGGGGGCTCCATAGTAATCTTTGTGTTTCAGGTTATGTTGTTCGGTTGCTGTCGCATTGACGGATACTCTTAATCTTATTTCTATTGAAAGAATTGGTATCTCCTGAGAACTTGTGTATGAAGTCAACGGTGTTAGACGAATGGTTGTTAATTTCTATCCAAACGCAGAATTCACCAATTACTTTTTACTTTCCTTAACTTAATCTCATTAAATTGAAGGTTTAACGACGAGACTGTTATTGTGTAATTTGTCCTAACATAAGATTTATCAAACCTTCACTTACCCGGTAATTATATTATTTATAAAAAAAATAATAGTGTTCGAGGATTTATTTCCGTTATATGTATATGCACCAATTTTCTATGCGTCATTTAAGCTGTAGATTTCACTGACATTAATTTTGTTAGTGATGATATTTTACTTTGAGACAGAGAACACAAAAAGTAAACGTATCATTTGGAATATTTATAAAATTTCCTAATTATTTATAATATCCTGACATTATTACTGTAAATTGTTTACTGGATAGATGATTGTGAACTGTTAGATTTACATAGTCATGTGGCCGGATGTTGCTACAAGATTATTTGCGGAAATACAGCCTCAGTATTATAACTAGTTTTCTATGATTAAACATTGAGATAGTAAAACGAATATTTCTTAGAAAGAATTGATAAACTACAATAGAACCTGCCGTAATGGCAGAGGAAAGCGAACCTCAGCCGAAAAAGATTAAGGTGACTGCAGTCGGCGATAGCGGGGTTGGAAAAACTTGCTTGTTGATGACATATGCTACAAATACGTTTCCGGAGGGAGAAGTGCCTGAACTTTATGAACATATGACTATTAGAGGTTTGTTATTAAGTTATATTCATTATTTAAACAAATTGAAACTTTATTTTTAACTTTGTTGTCTAGTGCCACGACTAAGGAAACATCTGAGAGAATCTTGGTATCATTTTCGTTTCTATTTTTCTCTTTCTGTCATGAGAACAATCGGTGACATACTTAAACACTTAGTAATGGTAGATTTTCATATACGAGATGTCAATAACTCAAGTATCTTACATACTTTAAACTCTTGACTCTATTGTTCACATAGTTATATTAGTTCTTATGAAAGACGAACAAAAAAAGACGACCATTTGATTTTCTCGATTGGGATTTTGTAGAGAAGGAATATTAATGTTCACCTGTTGCTAGTTATTATTCTTTTCGATTTTGTACACAATTGTTTCCTGTATTTTGTGGGATAGAGAGTTAATTTTCATTCTGTTCTTGACAACATTATTTATGAGCATGTTTATACATTCCCATTATTCTGTAACTATCTCTATAAAAAAAGATCTTCCCCTAAAGTAAAAGTAACAGTAAGATCATAAGATTTATCCCGACAAAACAGAGTTAAAATGAAAATAATCAGTTCAAACTTACGTCCATAGTAATCTAAATGTATTTTCATAAAAAAAAAAACAATTTAAAAAAAAATGACTTCCCGATTTTGATATTGAACTATTATCTCTCTATGTGTCCAAAAACTAGTTGGAAAGATTAACAATGTATATACGGAAGGCCTGTGTACGTCAGTGGTGCTTGCCTTGTAATTCAGGCTGACAGCTGGTCGTATTACTGATGTTTAAGTGAGATGAAAATATTTAAAGATGCAATGTTTAAACAATGACTTAATTTGAACCAATTGAAAGATTACAATCGGTTTTATTGAAATTAGTGCACGCTTAGTGGTTTTCGTTACCGTGCTGATTAAGCAATTTCACGCTCAACTAGACCACTATGCGTCAGTCACGATTGTTGTCAGACTCTGAAACCACTTGGACGTGGGCTGTGGGTATTTTTAATCCGACTTTAAACTGTTAAACTCCTTGTCGATCAATGTGACAAAATGGCTGGCCTTATTTGGAATAGAAAGTACATGTGAAACAGGCCAAAATGGTAATTTTATGATCTTTTTTATTATTATATCTAATTTTTGGTTAGGATTAAAATTCAATGAATTTCATTTTCTCTCCTTAACCTTTTGGCTTGTTTAAACATTGTCCATTGAACTTTGGAATTAAAGTAGAAGTTTTCACCTCCGTCCCTGTCTTTTTTACAGACACTAAACCGATATTTTACCAAAATTTGGAAAAGAAATATAGAAGACCAGTTAATATAGTTATAAGTTATGACAACAGTAAACAAACATATAATAAGTAAGCAATCTGTGTTCATATTATATGTTTGTATACGTTACTACGGTGTAAATCTGCTGGCTAAAACAGATTTTTTTGATTTTTTATGTAAAGGTATACAAACCTATCTGAATAGTGAAAACTTATGTTGGTTCATGACATCATAAGTTTCCTATTTGAACGAGAATGTGTTGCAGCTGGATGTCTGGTCCACCTATAATGAGCTTTTGCTTTATGGACTACCATGCAGTTAACCTGAGTACTTATGGTTTTCTTTCTGGATGCTTTTATAAGGTGTTTCCTGCATTCGTGCATAAGGATACTTTTTTGTTAAGAAATGAAATTTATCATGCGGTTTAAAATTTAAAGCGTGTTTCGGAGGGGTAGTTGCCAATCTCTGCATTCGGTTCCAAAACAATCTTCTTTTTCTGCTTAATGTTTGTTTAAACTGATTTAATGGATGACTATGTTTTAGACGAACCAGATTTATGTTATGTTGGGAAAATCTTTCTGATAAATTCTCTCTCAAATCTTTACTTTGTGTCTGTCGGTCCCATGTTAGGATCCTGTTATTCAGTGGCTGTATTTTGTTGATGTTTATCGATCATATTAATTTTTCATTTATAATTTTGTACTTAAATCAAGACGTTAATTTTCTCGTTTGATTTGTTTAGCCAGTGGCGTAGCCAGGGTTGAAATGATGTGGATGCCTTCGCGGAGCGGAGCGAGAGGAATTTTTTTTTTTTTGGACTATTTTATGCAGAAAATTATATTTTTTCAGACATTGTTCCTGTAGGCACATTTGCTCCCATAGAATCCGACACTGGTTGTATAGATTTTTGTTTAATTTCAAAATACCCACCAATTCATATAATTATATTTCACACATAATTCTAATGTTTTTTCGAAATTCTCGAAACTGAATGAAATTCATAATTTATTTATTTGCCGAAAAAGTTTCCCACCAATCTCTATATTTGACATCTCATAAATGGCCCTATCACAGCGGCACTTCTGTATAAAGGAACTGAAGTGATCCCCTTTTCTAGCATTTCTCAAAAAACGGCCCCATCACAGCGGCACTTCGGAATATAGGAACTGAAGTGACCCCATTAACGCGTTGCAGGGGACATCATCGAAATACCTGGTGTCCGTCCATCCGGTCTTGTTTGCACTCTCATGTGTACAATTCTTGCCAGATTTTTATATATTCAGCAATGACAATTTCGAAAATAAGTCCTAAGCTTTGACCTTTTGAAATAAAAATTAAAATGGAAATCCCATTGCATTTTCTCTAAAGCTTTTATTTCTCCATTAAAAATAAAAGGAAAAGGAAAAACATTAATTTTTATTAGTTATTGCTCTTGTTCATTGGTTACATAAAATATGTGCAATGCAGGGGACATAGGAACTCTGTTCTTTTATTGAAAATAAAATTAATATGTGGACCTAAATAGGAACTGGAATTTTCTGATAAGCCTAGGAATGATCACACTCTATTACAGATTAGTTTTTTTTTCACGTCGTCGTTCATTTCACAGGAAACGATATCAGGATATGGTGGTTTAGTTGTCAGTTATGTTGTTAGTCAGTTGTAGAAGCCATCGCTCCGCTAGGCTCAATTTCATGCAGATGAAACATGTCCGAGGATATGTGCATCATTTTCTGCACTTGCCGTAGTCGACGACGAAGTCTTTTTACGAAAAAATCGAGAACACTTTTCTGCGATATCTTGTTTTATTACATGAACTAAATTATCCTTAATAAAAGACCACGCATACTTCATCGGAAATAACTGGATGCTATCCTCATATCCTAACCTTTGTTACATACGCATACCTCCGAGTTTAACTGCTGCGAACATATCTTTATTTATATTTTTTTCCCCTGTCAAAGTGATGTGGATGCTTGAGCATCTGAGCATACATGCAAGCTACGCCACTGTTAGCCTTTGTCATTTCGGGGCCTTTCATTGCATTCTATATATAATATATGGTATGTGTTTTCTTATTGTTGAAGGTCGTGTGGTGACATATAGTTGTTAATTTATACATGTATATGCCATTTGGTCTCTGGTAGAGCGTTGTCTCATTGGCAATCATACCACATCTTCTTTTTTCTATATCCGATATCTCAATCGGAAATGAGAGTCATTAAAAATACTGAATGATAAATTATTGATCTGATGTGATATATATCTATACGTTTTTTTTCAGCTGGAAACAGTAATTCTTTTGAAGTGCCAGTGGTTGTTGATGTAGACGAAGAGCAGTATAAACTTGGTCTTACGGATACAGTTGGTCTGGTAGGTTTAGTATATACACTCTTTGAATAATTGTTTAGATAAACACATATATATTGATATAAAATACATTTTAGTGGTCGTTTATTAGGCCAGTCTCCGACCGTGATACGTGGTCAATGTTAACTATCGGATCATTTGTTGACTGCTCTTTTAACAAACAAAAAACTCAAAAGAAACAAGCCTTTCTTATCATGAGCACAGTTTTTACTTCGATCGATTTTAATCGCAGAATTTTGTTTTAAAACATATCATAATATATAATGTATTGAATATACAGCGTATTGCTGTCGTTATACTCACGCTGTATTAGTCAACAGTCGAAAAAACTTGTATAATATAGTGAGTATAACTACAGTTATGCCTGTGTTCAAAGGCCACAGCCGTAAATATAAGTACAAATGCATGTTTATATGGTGAGCAGAACTGAATGTTTTATTACCCGAGTTGTAAGACCACAGCCAAAAATAAAGCAATGAGCATATAATGGGGTGGGTATGTTTTTAGAAAGACCACTAAAGGTTGTAAAGGGAAGATCTTAATTTCTACAAGACAGCAGACGTCCTTCAGAAATGAACACATACCATTTGATTTGGAATAAAAGATCCAAAGTAATACATATCTACAAATTCAACAAGAACATTAAACTAAATGCAAATGTATAATGAAGACATCAAAAACCTATTTACTGTTGCTTAACCCCTACAGTAAGAGTTTGACACTAAATGTTGTCTAATATGTAAATTTGCAGCATAGTTTTGCTATAGTATACCATCCTACCCATCTATTCTACTTGTAATTCCTTTCTAGTAACATTTATTTTTTATTTTTCTGCCATTACAATGTCTACTCAGTGTACATAACTATTCTTAATATAGAATATAGATGTTTAATTTGGCTTATCTATAAGAAGATTATATTTTCCGTTCTATTTTAGGATGAGTACAGACGGATGAGAGAGTTATTTACTGTAGGAACTAATGTATTCATGGTGTGCTTTAGTGTGACGGACCCATTAAGTCTTGAAAATGTCAAGAAAAATTGGCTCACAGAAATACGAATTTTATCTCCTAAAGCCTCATTCATTCTTGTTGGAACTAAAACTGATTTACGAGAGGACCAATCGATAATGGACGAGCTGCAGTCAAAAAATGAAAAGGCTATTTCGATTCAGGACGGTATTAAAACGGCAAAGGCTGTTGGTGCAAAAACATATGTTGAGTGTTCGGCTGTAAATAGTATTGGTTTAAAGGAAGTTTTTGAAACTGTGGTGAAAGTAGCAACGGATAAATTAAACCCCAAAACTACTAATGGTAGCAAGAAACCAAGTAGTCCGTGTGTCATATCATAGTTTATAATCACTTTAGAATTATCAAAAGTTCACCATAATAGAAATGGGCTTCTTTTTGTATATATTGTAGATGTTCATCATTTACTTGAATGAGGTTGGGAAATGTGCAATTGAGAAAGTGTAGTTATAAAAAGTGTGTGTTCATTATGTAAATAGCAATCTATGTGTGTTGCATACAAATGTATTAGGATAAATAGTGATAGTGCGGTTCCTTTTAGATTTCAGCAACTCCACAAAAGGACATGAACCTTTCATGCTAGGTTATACTTTTGCTGAATACTTCTAATTAAATATTACTTAGAATTAAATGTAATTCTTTTTTTTTGACGAGCCTTCTACTTTTGTCGAAAAAGCGAGACACAGCGATCCTACATTCCGTTGTCGTCGTTGTCGTCTTCGGCGTCCACATAGATGTGGTTTTTGAAATTTTAATTACTTTCTTAAACTATCCTGGATTTGTACCGAGCTTGGACAGAAGCTTGTTCATGATCATAAGATAGTATCAAAAAGTAAATGTTGTAAAAAAAATCCTGTTTTTCTGATTTTACTTTTAAATGGACTTAGTTTATCGACCAGGAAATTTATATTCACTCTCGGTGGTTAAAGTTTTCAAAATTTTAATTACTTTCTTTAAATATCCTGGACTTGTACTAAACTTGCCAGTTGGACGGAACCTTGTTAATGATTATAAGATAGTATCCAGAAGTAAATTTTGTAAAAAAAAATTCCGTTGTCGTATTTTACTTATAAGTGGACTTTCTGCCAGGAAACTTGACATTACATTCACTCTGTAGTTAAAGTTTTAAAAAATTTAATAACTTTCTTAAACTAGCCTGGATTTGTACCAAACCTGGACAGAAGCTTGTTTATGATCAAAAGTTAGTATGTAGAAGGAAATTTCATTAACATTTTGTACCTGTTTATCCGTATTTTACTTAGAAATGGACTTAGTTTTTCTTCAAGTTAACATAACATACAGTCTGCAGTTAAAGTTTTAGTACATTTATAAGATTTATAAACTACCAATAATTTTTACTAACGTTGGACAGTAGCTACTCACAATCTAAAGATAGTATCGAGTGGAATATTTTATTTTTTTTTCTTCATTTTTGTTGAGCCTGCGATTTACAGCAAAAGTAGGAGCGACACTAGGCTCCGCGGAACCCTCACGAATATTTTGTATGTTATATCTTCATGTTTTTATTAATAGAATGGTATAGGTAGGACGTAGTTTTATATACAAATATAGATAATAGAAGGAAACACGTCTGTCATCGTCACGTCTGAAGTGTTTCCGTCTACCATAAAGCCACGAAGCACGATTAAAATGCCTATAGATTTAAGACATTTTCATAATGGGTAAATCCCTCGCCAAAATCCTTGATTGAATTGAAACGTCTGCACAGACAGCAACCGTAATTACCGGTTATAAGATAAGATAAATACGTTTATTGCAATAAGCACAATTGTGCTATAGCACATTTAAATAACAACATTATCATGTGTAAGCAACATGAAATTTATATTGTTAATAAATAGGTATACAAAACTGCAGAGAACATAATTAACAATATGAACATTTTGTAAATGAAAAAGACAATTAGATGCATATACATAACTACGTTAATATGAAAGTTCTGAGTTTCCAACTTTCACGCAAAAAAACATATCAAATTGTAAATAACAGTTTTTGTTTGAACTTGTAGAAGTGAATACAGTTTGTTGATATTTGGCCATGTATGATAATGTTTTGTGAGGTATTTAAGTCTATACTGTCTATATGCTGGACAAACCATAATAAAATGATATTCGTTCTCTATACATTGCATAGTACAACATTTACAAATTCTATCCTCCCTTCGTTGTTTTATGTAACGACCAGTTTCCATATTTAGTTTTAATACACCAAATCTTAATAAAGACAACATTTTAACATTGATATTTTTCAATATATATTATTCCATCTTAAAACCTGTTTTTATCATTTTGTACAATATTAGTTTTTATTATAACTGTATGGTTGATTGACTGTTGTTTGCTTGGTTATCATCGCAACAAATACTTCACGTATATTCAGGATAATGACAAATAACAATAAATTCAATAAATATTCGACAAACTTGGTCTACCGGGATAAAAGCGCCATTGGATCAAAGAGTGTTCAGTCTATGGAAGAAGCGAATCGATAAAAACTTTTCTTATATCACATAGCGATATTGTCTAATATCAATTGTAAATATGCAGACATTCCATACTGAAAATGTTGTTTTCGGCAACGAAAAATTAAGAAAATACTAACTTTAAAACGTATTGTTCAAATATAAACAACAATTGAGTCTAAATATGCATTCAGAAGTTAGTTAGAAGCAAACGTTTATGTCCGTGTAAATTTTGAAGTGCTGTGTTTTTCTTATATACATAAATATACAAATGCTATTATTTCTAATATCAATGCGATACTTTTAAAATATCATAGCGGTGTTTTTCTTATATCAATATTAGTACTTATTTGTATTAATATTTGACTGCTGTACCAAAAATTTGACAATTTTACCTATTATGTCTGTTTTGTTCACGCATTGTTGTAAATATGACAGAATTTGATGAGACTGTCATACACGTGAGTGGTTAAGCGCTCTATAACCAGGTTCAATACACCATTTTTTAAATTTAAAAATGCCAGTACCGATAGGGTTTAATAAACAATGTCGTAATCAAATAGCTAAGTATCAAAATTGTTGTTCACATACATAACATTTAGCAATTTTTATAATGAACGCACAAAATAATGTATATCTTATATGCTCGCAACACACGCATGGAACACTTTCTTTATTGATAACAATGAAACTAACTTTTGACAAAGATGAATCATACTGTCCTCGTTCAGATGGATTCGACAAAATCTGACCTGTACTTTTGAATCTCCCTTTTTTATACAAATTAGACCGTTGGTTTTTCTGTTTGAATGGTTTAACAGTAGTATTTTATTTGTTTCTATATATAGCGTGGTGTTCGCTGTGAGCCAAGGCTCCGTGTTAAAGGCCTTACTTTGATCTATAATGGTTAACTTGAAAGAAATTATTACTTTGATGGAAAGTTGTCTCATTCGAACACATGCACCATCTTCTTATATCTATAAATCTTTAAATTTCCCCTTATAAATAACTGCTTTCAAATCCTCCAAAAACGTCATTTGGGTGCTGAATCTTTTGTAAAGTGCAATATGAACTAGCACACTTCTAAAGCTTTAACGGGAACGACAGTTATGATGGTACAAGAATGATTACGTCAATAAAATTACCAAATAAACAGCACTGAACGATCTAAATTTATAAATATAGAAAAGATACGGATTGTTATTTTGCACTAAGAAATGTTCGCGTATTTATACGATCGGTTACTAGTCAAAAACGAAAGTCAAATCTCTGTGGCAACAATACATCGGAATGCCCTCACGGTCATCGCGATGTAAAATAGCGTCCATGCGGCGAGCTGATTATGTTCATATAGATATCGATTTACCAACGGGAAAAGTCTTTGATATCCAAAAAGAAATGTTTTCCTTGTCAATTTTTTTCTATGTTAATAATAAACACATTTTCTGTTTGACAAGATTTTTGATTTTCGATAGATCTGAGGTTGTTCAATTTATAGTCTGAGGCTACTCAGTTGGTATGTTCAAAGTTCGGGACATCAGCATTTGTACATTTTAATTTGATTGGAATATTTATTTTACCATTTGAATATTCATTGTTATTTGGAGCTGTATTTGATTGGATTGTTTGAATGAATGTTTTTTTTTCTTTTAAGTAATGACCTTTTTTGTCTATTTTGATATTACCCATATGTGGATAGGCTATAGCAGTGTGACATCAAGGGCGGATCCAGCCGTCTTTAAAAGGGGGTTCTTAATCCAGAATAAAGGGGTGGTGGTCCAACCATATGTCCCCATTCAAATGCATTGATCGTCCAAAAAAAAGACCCCTCCCTGGATCCACCACTGGACCCATATTATTATCTAATAGGTCGGTAGACTATTTACAACCGCATTTAAATTCTGCCATTGCATCATCACTTCAAATCGAACTAGTCGGTTAAACCATGTGATTGAAAACAATAGACTGAACAGGTTGTTAACGACAATAAAATATTTTACTTGATTTTGTTAACACTTTCAACTATCAATAGGGACGAGCAACATTTTCGAAATGATAAGTTCATGTTAGCGTTGATTTTGTTACAGATACGAAATTTTAGTGATATTGATCCACAAACATTAAGCCGGTCAAGAACTAAGTTTTTGAATTATGTTTCCGGTTTTCTTGACATGCATTGTGGCGTGTCATCGTATTCATTTTATATTAGAAAACTATAGCAGTTATATTAGAAAAGTATCGCATTTTTTATATTAAAAAAACATCGCTATGATATAAGACAAACATCGCATTGATATAATAAAATATATTAGTATCTTTGACTTAAAGGTGAATTAGCTTAGCAAATAATTGAATTCATCTCAATTGCATTTCACTGAATTTGCTACGTGATATTTATTGAATGTGTACATCTACAAATGATAAATCGTGCATTTATGTTTCATTCATTCAACAATTCAATTTTCTCGTTTAAATACACCTTGCTTGTTATTACATAAAATAATTCATGGAAATTATACAGCAGACGTATGTCGTGTTAAATGTCACCCTGTTTTAAGAAAAGAGTCATTACTTTATACCGAGAAATCTGCCTTTCTTCGTACAAAAAATGTACAAATATCTTATATCTAAATAAATCTTTCAATTTTACTACTCCTAAATTGAATACCCTTCTGAATAGTTCACTTAATTTCTACTATTAATAATTTTATTCCGGTAATATTACAACAAAAACTCAAAACCAGTCCTACCGGATTCTATTTGTTATAGAAAAATTGTGAGTGATGGGGATTTCCTGTCATATTCACTTCCACCACACATTCGGACAAATGATAAAATTATCATCAGTTAAGCTAATGTACTTTTGATAAATAAGGTATTGCGTTCGTGTGTTGTAATAATAGAGTACGGTCTTTGATACACCACTGTCACAAGACAGTTGCAATCATGCGTAATGCTTTGAATTTCTTGCTTGACAACATTTTCTGTTCGTTTGGTCAATGTTTAATATCGCCAGACATATATCGGAATTCTTACGGGTACGAAATGCGCACTTCGGTGTACTGGCCGATTTTTTTTCTTTATTGTAATGAATTTGCTTTCGTTGAAAGTTTTAGAGAGGGGAAATGAAAACGTCTAACAAATAATTCGACATTTTTATAAAAGAAAAACCCTAAGAGATACCGTTATTGCTGTATACTTACTGGTGGTTACCCTGGAATAATTAAACATGCTAAATGTAGTTATCCAAAAGAACTTAAGTTTAATAAAGCTAATAATAATAATCGTTATTGTCCTTTTTAGAAACGTTTGAATAAACCGAAAATACGACAAAATTTCTTTTGTGGACGGTGAAGTTCCTCGTGTATCCTATGGCGTGAACATTACACAACGTGTACACAGTATCTAATGTAGACGACTTGAATTAACGTTGCCTTACAACGATATGTGTACTTCAAAACCGAATACAATTGATATCAACATCTTGTCTGTAAACTTTCACAGGACTTATTTCTCACCCTATACCTTTTATTGTAATTTCATAATTGTTTTCATATTTCAACAGCAAGAGCTACAGGCGTGGCATACTCATTTATTTAAGCCTGTTAGCTTTTGAAAAAGGCCAAAATGGAGCCAATAACAAGACAAAGTGATGTTACAACGTATATAATATTTATGATTTTGCTGTATTTTGTATGTGTGTTTCCTGTAAAATCTACAACCTTGCATTTCCTCACAAATTGTATGTGCGTCTTACCTACAAACTACCACGATGTCTTATTCTGTCTGCGGTTTCAATCAGATTTGTGATATCTATATTTAGGGGCAATTGGAACTAAATTATAATGTCTATCCTTATTCTGTCTGTGGTTTCCAATCAGATTTGAGATATCTCTATATATTTTAGGCAATAGGAACTTAAGTGTGTCACCTTATCACGTTTTCAACTTTTCCTTCGTAACTATTGTTACTCGATAACTTTTTTTTCTAGGCAATGAATTTAAATAGATTTTCTCAGCGTCCTTTATTTCCTTTTAATTGTTTGATAAGCATACAAATCAAATACATTTTTACAATAAACTCATCCTAGATACAAGGATTCAAATTGTGTACGTCAGACGCACGTTTCGTCTACAAAATACACATCAAAAAATGTCTTCACATTTCTATTGCAACTTTCACAGTTTTATACTGCCTATTCTAAACAGCTTCAAGTTGTTGATCTCGAAATAGAGTGTGTGTTCTAGTGCTATAGGTCTTGGTTTCAGTCTCTGGCAGTTCCACAAAGAAGTAAAACCAGATTAGGACTGCATCTGAATAAAACTGAACATCATAACGTCTTTAAACATTTGTTAAAAGAAAAACCTCAACTTGTGGAGAAATGACACCCTAGGCGTAGAGGTAGAAGGTAGAGACCATTCGATAAAAGACAGAAAAAAGCTAAAAATACTGATCTTATCAAACAATCCAATCGGTTTTCACTATAAAAAAATGAACAACAGCAAAGAACGACAATGAAACATGACACTATCAAGATTCTAACCATACGATTAAATACTTACAGATTGTCAGGTTTCTGGATATTGATAACTTCCTATTATTAGGTATTCGGGGATGTGCCAAAAATATGGGTCATAATTTTGCGAGATTTTATATAGAAATGACCCTCCTTTTTAATGACATCCTATATTAAAATGCATTTACGTTTGATAACTGTATATTGATTTGGGGTATGATCTACATATCATATATAAATATGCTATTGAGAATCTTACATTATTAATGGTCAATTATTATATTAAATTAAATCAATTCATTTGAAAGCTCACCTTTCAAATAAGTTCCCAAATGAACCCCGGAAATTTGTCTCCTTATATAAGCATGGGTCATATCTTAAATATTGTATATAGTTCAAAGTTCAAAGTTCTATAATTTTCCAATTAAGGGCCCCTGACGGGACACAATGACAACAATACACAATACATTCGGATTCTTAACACATAAACATATAATGAAGATAAAATTAAAATTTCAATTCACATGAAGAGAATATAATATCATAGAATATATATATATATATCATATAAAATGTCATTATTGTTATTGTTATTATTTATAAGTTATTTTAGTTCTCTCAAATTTCATATCTTTGATTTTTTTTCTGCCATGCCAGAGTGTCAGCAAAAATAGTTTAATAATTTATTAATTCACCATATTAAATTGAGAATGGAAATAGTTTGCTAACAGAGGTCCACCTCGTCTCTTATTCATAAAAATAAGTTGAAGGAATAAATAATACAAGTCACTAAAATGGAAAAGAGACCAAGGGCAAATGCACTTGGACATGTTAGCAAGTGCATGTAATTTTAGATACCCTCTTAACCTCCTCGTGACTAGTGCACAAAAGTAAAAAATTGTTCACTTTAATGCAGAATTCACCAAGGGATGATACTACTGTTTAAAAGGTTTTGGCATCCAAAATCGTATGTAATTATATTTACAAATGCATATATATACATATTCAACACTCTAGCATAGCAGTAGCAGGTGTAAGTGAAGTGACAAGGTCCCACTACTCTTTAATTAGTATGTTCATGTTTGGCTATAAGACAACAAATTTTACATAAAATTTTATGATCTTCATTACTCATCATCCAAATATTTTTTTCAGGATTTTGTAATTGGGTAAAATTAGGACATTTCAAACAAATAACATTAATACGATCATAACGTTCACCTTTATACTTTGTACATGTTAGTAAAAAATGGTTCTCATCTTCCGAGCGGCTACCTCGCCAGATGAGCAATGAATCACAATCTATTTTGCCTGATAGTATGAAATTCAAAACAGTGTAGCTGTGGCAATTGATTGACACATTAAAATCATTCATTGACTGGGACAATTTAGGTGAACGTTTGTATGTAACGACCAATGCTCACTATGTACTTTTTAAAGACACTTAAACTATGGGGTCACCAAAGGTTCTCAACACCTAAATAAAGTAATTCGAAAAATTAATCAGAAATAACACGATATTTTTATTTATATCAATTATATAAATCAAAACACAAAGGTTATTCCTGATTAATTTTTCGAATTATTTTATAATTAAAGGCGTTAAGAAACCTTTGGTGACCCCACAGTTTAAATGTCTATCGTAGGTACGTCATGAACAGTGGTTGTTACAGACAAACGTTCACGTAAATTGTCCCAGTCAATGGATGATTTTGATGGGTCAATCAATGGCCACAGCTACACTGTTTTGAATTTCATACTAATACCTTGATATCTTCCTAACTCTATTTGAAGTATATAAGTATAGGTCATTCTTTCTTAAATATTTATATAACTATAAGTACTGAATTTCAGTGAATGTTATATTAAAATGGGTACGTTTTTTGAGGCAAAAATCAGTGGCACGCCCCTACCAAAAAAATATCGAAGTTACCCGGCCCCCGACTATTCAGCTGCATTTGTCCCACAATCCACTTGCGTTTGTAGGCTACAAACGCAAGTAGATAATGGGGATGGTTTTAATGAGACTATAATTTAATGTACATAATGTATACATATATATACTGAACAGGCCAAGGATTTGTGTAGTAATCCTTTACTATACAAATCATTGAACAGGCTCAGCCTGAACTGATCTTTAAAATTACCGGTATTATTGATATTTGTAAATAAAACATTGAAGGGTCTGTTATGAGTATATTGACTGCTGTACCCCTATTTTTGACATTTTTACTCTTTGAGTATGTTTGTTTTGTTCATGCATCGTTGACAATGTAATGGAATTTGATACGACTGTCATACAAGTGAGAGGTTTAGCTATCTATAAAACCAGGTTCAATCCACCATTTTCTACATTAGAAAATGCCTGTACCAAGTCAGGAATATGACAGTTCTTATCCATTCGTTTGATGTGTTTGGACTTTTGATTTTGCCTTTTTATTTTTTATTTTCCTTTTTGAATTTTCCTCGGAGTTCAGTATTTTTGTGTTTTTACTTTTTTCAGAGTCAGTGGCAATAGCCTTGCAGTTGAGAAGTGATGATATTATAATTTTGAAAAAAAAACCAACCCATCCGTCTATCTGAGAGAAATTATAAATGGCCGTTTTGGTATCAAAATAATATTGATATTTGTGGTCTTCAGATCAACTATACATGTGTCACGCAATTTGATTAGTTTAAATTACCCAATCACAGGTAGTTTTATGCATAATTTTCGGTGAATTTACAAAGATGGCGGCCGAGAAAAGTTGAAAGTGACCTGATCTTGTTTGATCGTCATAAACGCTAATTTTAAACCAGGTAAAGAGTTGAACATGGTTTTAACTGTATCAACTGGTTGTTCTTGGTGCCACCTAACATGGCTATACAGAAACTGTGCTAAAACAATAAAGAACCCACATTTTATGATGAGGAGATGTTTAGCAACCAAGAAACCAGAGACAGTTATGAATGTTTTCGACAGAAATGCGAAGAAGCTACAAAAAGAGCGGACTACACTATTGAAAGACTACAAAGTGTATGATTACGTAAAGGAAGAGGTATATAGATTTTGCCAAGATTAACTTACAACTGTTATGACTTTAATATGTAACCTGATTGCACTAAAAAAAACCAGCATAATTTTACGGTGTGTACACCAAAAGAAAGTTTATTGGCATGTATAACCAACTGAGAATTTCAAGGGCAAACTTCTAGAATCACATTCAACTCTTTGAAAAGATTCAGAAATTGTATACGTTTTTCAATACTATTAGTTAGACAGGTCCTGATCATGAACATCCAGACAGACAGTCAATATGTATACAAATCTTATTGACTTAAAGATGTATATAATTTTTGCCTTTATTAGTGAATTTGTTAGATATTTCTTTTCATTGTTTGAATTATCTCCCCTAAGTCTTCTCCAAAAAAAAATAGTTATGCAAGTATTTCTATTTTTGCTTTAGATCAAGTTAAATGGGCTATACAAGAAGAAATTTCAGTCTTTAGTTCCAATATCTAACATTTTTAGTAATAATTAGAGGTAATGAGGACTAGAGCATGTTTTTTGTTGGAATTGAATAGATAAAACAATAGGGAGAACAAATAATAAATTACAGAATAACACGGTGCTTAATTATAGAGAATATACATGTAGTATAATTCAGTCATTTTGGCTTATATTTACAGAACATTCACTGAACATTTTGTAATTAATTTCAAAAATTATTTTTTACTTGAAATTTTAAAATTATTACTTAAAAGATATGTTGAGCTTACATCAACTAACATCAAACTAGACTAAGGTTTAATTGTTTATTTATTTATATTTACCAGGATGGCATTTTCTGAGTATCAGACAAGTTATATTTATATATTTTTATTGTATTTTAGATTGGATACAGAACATTTGATAGAATATGTGACATTAAAAGGTAAAGAGATTCGCTTAAAGTTTACCCTCCTTTAAATTCGGAAATTCTTTTAGTTAATTACATTTGTTTAAAATATTATTAAGCTGCTTCCTTACAATAGTAAGGTAAATTGGGTACATGTACAATGTATTAAAAAAAAGTAACCAAAAGAGAAAAATAAAGGTTCATGACTCATAAAAAGAGCTAACATATACATGTGATGATGGAAAATGATATTCATTAATTCAATAGTTTTAATATGACTGCTTTTATTTTTGTGGTGCCTTCAGCATTGATGAAGAAATACACTAATTTGAAGACACATCAAAATCAGGTACATGTAGTTTAATGGCCTAAATTGGGTTCAACTCAGATGAAGAATGTGTAGTTAGCAATAATCAAACACACAGCAAGTCACATACATGTAGAAATCATGTAGATATTTTGAATACCATGTAAAAATGTAAATTTCAATTGCAGGGAATTTGATGTACTTGTAGACTTGGGCTGTGGTAGAGGATATGTTTCAAAACATCTTCAGAAAGAAATGGTGAAGACTGTATACCAGTGTGAAATAACTGAATTACTACTGGTAAGCACAATCATTCTTTATTACAACTATGCAGTGTTAATGAGGAGACTGTGTGTAACTATTTTTAGAAGTTTGACTTCCTTGTAGAAACTTACTTTATAATAATAAAGACTATGTCAAGTAATTATAATAATAAAGACTATGTCAAGTGGTTTAGTAAAACTGTATATTTTATAAATGCATATAAAAATTGTCAGAGGTGCTCTCATAATTATACCTTAAAATTATGTTCTCTTTTACAGAAACAGTGTGAAAAACCAGAAGATGTTATAACACATCATATGGTTGTAGATGAAGAATTTATACCATTTAAAGAAAACTCTATAGATATGTTTGTTAGTAGTTTAAGGTAAGAGTATTATTTATATTGCATTCGAAATACACCTTTTGGTGTCAGACCAGGACTTTTCATGTCTTGAATATGTAAGTGACGTACTGAATGGCCATCAAAAGGCATTCGGCATGTCAATTGGGTCTACTCCAATAGTCAATACTGCCACCAGAACTGTCAGTTTTGATGAAGTGAATTAGAATAAATAGCTTTAATTTAATTTATAGACACTGAAATATTATATAAAATCATAAAATGGAGAAAAAAATATTGGTCTTTTATCAATAGTTGAAAATATATTGTAAAAGTAATAGTATAAGAAGGTCTTTAATAACTATGGTTAAGTGATTGTTTCTTGTTAATCTACATTTAAGTTTAACATATGGAGATGTATAGTTAATTTCAAACCTACTGGTCTAAATTGATAATCAATACCTATACATGTACATGTAAAGATCCTTTCAACATATCACTACTTTTGTAATTTCAGTTGAAACTTCTTTCCAGATGTCTTACACACTTAATACTTTTACATTATTTAAACTGATCACAAATAGTAAGGTTACACAGACATTTGAACCTAAACAATTGATATTTATTTGTGATTTTATTACAATAACCTAAAATGTCAGAGAGCACAAACTTTATACCTTAAAATTCTGTTCTATTTTACAGAAGCAATGTGAAAACCCAGAAGATGTTATAACACATATGGTTGTAGATGATGAATTTATACCATTTCACCTACAATTGATATTTATGAATGATTTTATTACAAATGACAAAGAAAATAGTTTTTTTTTAATTTTTCAGTTTACATTGGGTTAATGATCTTCCTGGTTGCTTTAGACAGGTAAGTTTATTTTCCTGACATCAGCGACATGACAAACATACATGTATAGTGTTTATTGAGATGTTACACAGCTTAGCTCTTTTTTAATGGTCTAGGTGACAAATTTGTTTATGTGAAGAAAGCATTGAATTTTTAGGTTGTGATCTTTGAAATTTCTTGGTGTTCTTTGCAACTACAGTTAACTCTCGTTGTCTCGAACTCGCTTGACTCGAAATTTCGGATGAGTCGAAGTTTTCACGTGGTCCCAAACTTTATTCCATACAAAAGTATGTAATTGGATGAGTCGAAATTTCGGTTGAGTCGAACTAAATTAACGGTCCCAAGGTTAACGAAAGCATTCAAAATTCATTTTTTATCTCGAACTAATACACATATGTCAAAACATGACCTCCGGGATTTAAATGGATTGAATAGTTAATCTGACAATACACGTGTAATTAAATTTCCGGTCACTGACCACTGTAATGATTTATGACATGCAATTTCCATGAGTGTTTACTTAAGATTATCTTTTAAAGAATTTTGACAAATAATTAGTGATACATTGTTAATGTTCATGAAAAAGTATTTAAAATGTTTACAGAACAATTAATTTGTGATTTACACTAATGAGCTTGGGTGTGTATAAAGTGAGGATTATGGCTTCCGTTGATGATCACCTAAAAACTACTCAAACGGCGTCTTTAATCTTGTTATATTTTCTTTTGAAAAGAAAGAGTGAGATAAAACAAAATGAATAGAAATCAAAATTTTCTTAAATCTCTTGTATCCGAAAATAAACAATTTTGTCAGCTATAACCGACCTGAATAACGAAACTATCGATTAGAAATTACTCTCTTGGAAAAGCCATAGGATTTTTTTTTTTAATTAAAAGAATTGAATAAATAAAAAAAAATGTTATCATTATAATAAAAGACTGTGACATACAAATACATCGATCTGATACTAGAATATCGATCCCCTTACCATATTTACCCGGATTTATTTTAGCAAGAGTTGTGTCCCTTAGATTGTCGAACTTCCGGTGTTTGTTGAGTCGAACTACGTGTATCTCGAAATATTTCTCTGGTCCGGCTGACTTCGACATAACGAGAGTCGACTGTATTTAACAACTTTTGAAAACTAATTAGGACGATTATTATTCCACATTTTGATATCTTACTTAACCCCCACTGACTTAACTTTTACAAAATCTGTTTTAAATGTCCAATTTTGACCCTATATACATAATATTTTTATACCTAAATTATACACTGATGTGTAATTAGATACATTCTGTTGGTAGCCACTTTAGGTTCAGCCTTTGGTTATTGTTTTTTTAGACAACAATAACTTTGTCAGACCCAGTGTTCTCCCCAGGATTTTTGGATAGCGCTGTGGTAAGCGCGTGATTTTCGACAATTCTCAGTAACTTTTTCGCGGCGCGCGGTTGGTTTGTAATTGATTTGTTATGTGTTTTTCTTATATAATGCTATTGATGTTTTCTCTTGTAATGATGTCCTCATCATGCTCATGGAAGTTACCCCTTTGTTTGCTAATGTTATTGTCTGGATATAGACATGATAGAAGAAAAGTCTTTTTGTCTCCATTGTAAATACATATAATCCTCATATTATCTGTCTATAAAACCCAAGGAGAAGTCTTTTCCATGGTGGGTCTATACCAGACTGCCTAGATGTGAAGATTTCTTATCACTAATAGGTGATGTTGCAGAACATGTAGGACCAACAATAAAGTCATTGTCAGCTTCTGTGAGAAAGTTTTCAATGACAAGATTGGTATTTTTTACATTTACTTTAAATTTTATTAACATTTCTAGCAAAGTACAACTTTTCAATAAAAAGGAGTATAGTATTTCAAAGGAAGAAATGAAATTGGCCTTTTAATAATATTCAAATCTTATCAAAGACTTGCTTAAAAAAAAGGCTAAAATATTCCAATTATGAATATGAAAGAAATCCTTTAAAAATATTTTAAAGAGATTTTTTTATTTCAAAGGTGAATTACCAATCAAATACATTATGTATGCCAATTGAAACAACTACCACCTTTAAAGGTTTTGTTTGATAATTTTATAAACATTTGAATACATGCCACCAGATAAGTTTGTCAAGATTTGGACAATACTTCTTTTAGGTCTTTCCCTCCCAAATTATCTCCCTTACTGGCTGACATAACTTCCTGTTTACACCTGTGTCTTTTTTTAGCATTAAATACTATTCCTTATCCAAGCCATCCTCTGTTTACATTAAATTTAAAGCAATATTTAATTAAGATATATTGATGATTGGTTGACAAATATCGATATTTTATATATATTTACACAAAATTTTCGTTTTGTTTTATTCCCTTATCCATTTGAAAAAGAGCCATGTATGGTCAAGTAATCGTAAACTACGGGCTTATAATGAATCCCTTGATAACAGGGTTGCTTCTTTCAAGCAATACAGGTTCGACAGTTCGGTTGTAAACGCAAAAAAAGTAATGATATAATCGTAGATGGTTCAAAAAATGGTCGAGACAACGTTGTCAGAGAAGGGGGTAAAACTTCCCTTATATAATTTAGAAATGAACTTTTCAGCACCCGAGACATGTATTATATGTCTCTGTTAGCACTGTCCATTCCCATAGATACCAACCATTACGATTTTCCCGTAATTTTTACGATTTTGCCATCAAAACTACGCTATTACGGTCAATATCCCAATAATTACGGATTCCTAATCGCCGCCGTTCAATTTTTGAAAAACACGGATTTTTTACATTGCCTTTCCGGCAGGGTCCGGTTTTTAGAAAACTCCAGTTTCAGTTCCGTTTTCTCGGGAGTTATCGAGTATCGTTTGGTAACTAACTGACTTCCGAAGAGTCAAACACGCATTTGAACCATTTCATGTAGTGGCTTTCCCCGTTTCTGTTCTTCTCCTTTGCAAAATAAAAATGTCAGAGTCTGGGCCGTCTGCCCCCAAAATTAAAAAGAAAGCCAAGGGACAGCGATATAGGGCTGAATATTCAATCGAATACCCATGCCTTATAAAGTCAACAAAGGAAAGTTGCGTGTTTTGCACATACTGCAAACAAGATGTAAGTGTTTTGCACGGGGGTCGTGACGACTGTAAATGGCATGTCGAGTCCAAAAAGCATGAGAGCAATGCAAACCTACAAAATAGCAACTCTAACCTTTTATCTTTTTTTTGAAAAATGAGAATCCCCAATGGAACTCCAAGTCACAAATGCAGAAACGTTATTTACAAATATTATTATAGAACATAACGTCCCAATAGCAGTCAGTGACCATGCAGGACCTTTATTCAGGAAAATGTTTCCTGACACTGAAATTGCTAAAAAGTATGGTTGTGCAAGAACCAAAACGTCTGCAATAATTGACTATCTCTCAAGAGACAAAATTGAAACTATTGTGGAGACACTTCAAAAAACATTTTTTGCATGTGCTACAGATGGCAGTAATGATGTCAACACACAACTATATCCGATAGTAGTTCGTTATTATAATAAAGAAATTGATCAGATAATGACTGCTTTGTTATCAATGCCAAGTTGTAATGAAAGTTGTACTGGGGAAAATATTTTCAACTTGCTCAATCGGGAGTTTGTGAAATACAACATACCATGGGGAAATTGTGTTTCATTTGGTTGTGACAATGCGTCAGTGATGACTGGAAAGCACAAGGGTGTTGCTAAATTTGTAGCCGATCAGAATGAAAATATCTATATAAGTGGTTGTCCTTGTCATCTTGTACATATCGCTGCACAGAAAGCAGCTCAGAAAATACCAATAAAATTTGAAGATTTGCTTGTTGATATTTACTATTATTTAGATAAAAGTTCTAAGCGTAATTTAGAATTAAAAAAACTGTCAACTGATGTGTGAAATAAAAACCCACAAAATCTTAAAACATGTTTCCACAAGATGGCTTTCATTGGGCAAATGTTTAGAAAGACTTCTTGAGCAGTGGGATGCACTGAAAATGTTTTTTGAACAAGAATATGAGATCGAAAAGAAAAAAAAGGAAAAACAAAAATTAGCTAGTGAAAAAAAGGAAAAGAAAAATGCTAGCTCAACTGTGACATCTGAAAAAAGTAAGGGCAAAGCAAAAACTGACAAAAATGAAGAAAAACAAAAAACTGATAAAAGAAAAGACAAATCAAAAACTGAATCAAGACCTTCTGGATCAAAAACTAACACCGTTACGGTTTCTAAACCAAGCAATCCATCAACATTTATGGCAAGGCAAGCTTCAAATGACAAAACATCTAAACCTAAACAAAGGGAAGTCATGTTGCCATCAAGGGTAGAAAGAGTACACAGATTATTAAGTAGTCCAAAGACCAAGTTGTACTGTCTTTTTCTGAAACAAACAATTCCATTATTTGATTCATTTAACACATTTCTACAGAGTGACAAACCTTTAATCTATGTATTAAGGAGAGAAATTCTTGCATTACTAACTGACTTATACACCAGATTTGTGAAGCCTTCATCTATCACATTCACTAGTAATCTGTTAAAAGTTAATTACACTGAAAGAAAAAATCAAAAAAATAGGGAAGACCTTACCATTGGAGCAGAAACCAGAATTCACTTGAGACTTGTCAAACTCACTTCTGAAGAAGAAACAACTTTTTATAAATCCATCAGAGAGTTTTTTATGGCTGCTTGTGACTACAAATAAAAAAAAAATCCTGTAAATGACCCTCTCTTACACCATGCAGAAGTTGCAGATGTAAAAGTAAGATCAAATCAAAAGTTCTGCTCAGTAGAATATTTTATTGATAAGTTGTCAATGGCACTAGTGTCTGATACTGCATCAGATAAAAACAGCATGAAAGATCAACTAGAAGACAATTTGCCCATTATCAAATTGAGAATCTTTCGCCTGACATTACTGAAGCAGAGCGAATTGACATTACTTGGAATATGATTGCTAAGATTAAGGGAACTGATGGAAAACCAAAATATTCAGAACTGTCTAAACTAATGCTTGGCATACTAGTTATCCCACACAGCAATGCTGACAGTGAAAGAATTTTCAGTCAAGTCAGAAAAAACAGAACTGAAACTCGGCCTAATTTATCAGTGTCAACTCTGTCTTCTTTGATGGTTGTTAAAACTTACATGACCTCCACAGACAAGAAGTGTCATGAACACACTTACACACCAAAACAATTGAAAAGTGCTAAGTCAGCAACATACCAGGCATTACAGAATTGACTGTCCCAGAATTTTATTGACTGTTTTATATATGTTTTAAGTTTGACAGTGTGAACTCATAAAGGATTATGTACAAAGTATTTGTCACATTAAAACATTTAACTTTACTATTCTTTTTTTTATAAAATTACTTCCAACACCCAAGTTGAAGTATTGTCATTGATATAAGATGTACTAAAATCAAGGGACATACAAAATATATACTAGTAAATTAAAAGGACATGCCAGTAAACATTAACAAATTCCAATAAACAAAAACAATGGTACAAAAATGTCAATCAAAATGTCTATTAGAAACAAGACTAATTATGAACAACTTACGAATGGAATACATACTACAGATAACATATGTTAAGAGACATGTTTTTGCACATCTTTTTGCATCCATTCGTCAGTGTTTATTTTGGTAAATGCATGTTTTTGAATGATTACTGAAAAGTTTTCAAAATTACTGAAAATTTGATAGATTGTTACTGATTGTGTCAAAAGGGGGTTGGCATCTATGCATTCCTTTCATACGTTTCGGCATCTTTATAAAGCGAAAAAATGTAGCAGTGTTCTGTTAACCTTACGACGTTTAACTTGGCTTCACCCAAGCTGGACATCGAGAAACTCGGAAAGTGAATTTCTCAAGTCTAGTATCAGCTTGGGGTTTGTTTTTCTAATCATATCCTCTTAATTGTTTTCAAAGGGTAAAATTCATTACTGTAGAATTGCTGATTAAACAGGTATTAGTTCGATTGGGTGATAATTAATACTTCAAAGACTAGCTCATTGAAGCCAATTTGATCGTTGTTAAAATCAGTGTTTGTTCAAAGTTCGTTAAACAAGTTTGTGAATGTCGTTGGGAAATGCGGTCAATTTATTTCTTCTCATTTCATTCATATATGCCTCTATATATTCATTAAATAGATGTCAATGTTGAAATCTTTGTTTATTTTGATCTCTCAACGACGCCATTTTGTAAAATTTATTAGACTGGTCCCGCGGAGTTACAACGGAAATAATTCGTTCAAAAATCGTTAACCAGTCAATCACGTGATCCGAAAAGAAAAATAAGCGGGAAATTTTAAAAAATACGAAAAAAAATATAGCGACGCGGTTGAACGGGATAGCGACGCGGTCAGTGCAATAGGACAGCGGGAAATTGAAATAGCGCTGAAAATCGCGGCGCTAAAACGGCCTGGGGAGAACACTGGTCAGACCCACATGATATTTTGAAAAATACTTGGTACAATTGTATGTATGCCAGATGCAATGTTTTGTTTACATGAGACTCCTCAGTGTTTTTTTGAATTATAACAGTTGCAAGTCAAATCAAATATATTAAAAAGTCTAGGAGCACCAATAACTGAAAATTCCAAAAAGTTGTGCCAAATATTGCTTAGGCAAGCTTTACCTGTGGTAGATAGTACTGAGCTAATGAATAATCCAACATTATATAAACAGTGAATTGTAAGAACATACCAATGAGGTTTCATGTTAGCATTTAAATGCTTACTACAGTTCTAGTAGTACTAGACTAATGATACCCTCGGAAAGAAATGTCCACAAGCATCTACCCAGTGGTTGCAGAAACTCATCAAAGATACTTATAACTTGGTACACAAGACACCAATTTCATTCTGACACTTAAGACTCATCAGTGACATTATAAAGTTAAAGAGTATTGGTAACCTACAATTTCAAAAAGACAATAGACAGTATCAGAGCAAAAGTTTTTTTAAATTTAATTTTTCAGAAATAAAGTATTACTTTTATTTGTTTTATGTTATGTAGATTATAACTAGAGATAATTCATTCATTGAGTCTATGTTTTTACAGGTTCAAAAATCTTTAAAAAATGATGGTGCTTTTATTGGATGTATGTTTGGAGGAGACACCTTATTTGAATTAAGAGTATCATTACAGTTAGCTGAGACAGAGTTAGAAGGGGTATGTAAAACTATGTATAGAAATGACTGTTGTGAAATTAGTAAGCAATATAGAACAAATGCTTCTGTTCACAATATTAATATTTATCTTTGGTCCTCATTCACTGTACCTTAGGGTCAGGATGACTTTTGGTAGTTAATGAATATACTAGCTTTGTACTGTTTTATTGTAATAGCCATAACACAAATGCACTGTTGTTTCTGTTTTTGTTTAAATTACTGAATTAGTTTGCTTAAAATTTCTTTTTTGATAACCCTCATATGGAAGCCAAGTCCAAATTTGGAAAGGCAAATTGTATAATGGATAAATTGTCTTAAAAAATTGTAGCTAGAACTGAAAAGCATTTATTTCATAATTTCTTCATATTGATTAATTGAATGCTAAATGTATAAAATTATCTTTGCAGGGTTTTGCTCCACATATATCACCATTTACAGATGTGAGAGATCTAGGTAGTTTATTAAATAATTCTGGCTTCACCTTACTAACTATAGTAAGTAAGTCATTTTGTATTACTGTTTTGCATAAAAGTGAAAAAATTGTAATTGCATGAGGGAGAGTTGTTTTTCATGTGAAGTTAAAAACATTAATTTGGAAGTAAATAATTTGTATTTAAAAATTTTGATTGCTCTATCAATATTTAAGAAAAAATTTCAGAATAATTTCCATTCCTGTTGGATATCGTTTCATTGTTTACACTGCAAAAATCTTGTTTTGTCTACTGAAGACTTGCACACACCTCGATTTAGTTCTTTTTAATACAGTAGAAACATGAATATACAGAACCTTTGATGAATAACAAAGCATGTAGATTTTATGTCATAACATTTCAATCAAATATTTGTAAAGGGGTACTGTGGATTCATTATTATTTTTTGGATATCAATTTTTGTGGGTTAGTGGGAACAGGTGAACCACAAATTCAAATGTCAACAAATAACAAATTTTCAATAGGCTATGTGTACAGAAATTGGCAAAACAACGAAATCAAATATCCATGAATATGCAAGTTTTTTAGCAATCCACAAAAATTGATACCCACGAAAAATAAATGAATCCACAGCATCATCTAGTCATATTAATAAGAATTTCAAAATTTCCTAATTTACATCTAAAAAAAACAGTATCTTTATTTTGTATACTTATGCAAAAGTACATTGACAAATTAATCTTAACATCCATTGATACTTAATACTGTAAGCTATACAACAACAGTCTTATGACCTTATGAATAGAGTGTGATCAAGTATGTCTACTTTGAAAGAATCTTCTATTGTAACATAAACAGTGGCGTTCCAGAATTTTCATAAGTGGGGGCCCACTGACTGCATAAGAGAGGGCCCACTACAGTCATGCTTCAGTGATTCCCTATATAATCAACCTATTTTTTCCTAAAAAAAGGGGGGACCGGGTCCCCTGAAAAACCCTCTAAATCCGCCTCTGTTAAACAGTCATAGTTCTTTAGCAAAGGTGGACCTTTTTAACATGAATATAACATCAATCAGTAATAGATTTAATGTTAGTGTATACTTTATATTGTAGGATGTTGATGAAATGACAGTTATTTATCCTGGAATAAAAGAGTTGATGCATGATCTCAAAGGTTAGAAACTTGAACTATTCTAATTTTTTGAAAAATTAATCAAACTGTAAAGATATATGCATAATTTGACGACATTATAGTCTTAAAGGGGAGATAATTTTACTCCTAAACTTATTCAATTTCTATTGCTTTGGATCAATTAGGAAAACCACTAGCCTTTCTGAGCTGCAAAAAATTATCTGTGGAGTAAAAATGAAAACATATTTTTTCTGTTGTGTTTGAAATTCTTGAATTAACTGGAACATGCAGTTTCTTTAAAATAGCAGTACAATGTAAAATGGATACATAAGCAATCTATTTTTTTATCTTTCAGGAATGGGAGAAAATAATTGTGCCTGGTCAAGGAAGCCTATGCTGCATAGAAATACTATAGAACTAGCTAACGAAAAATATAAAGGTATTATAATTTGATAGAACAAGTTACATTATAAAGATAAATGATAAATAACATTGTTTAAAATGAAATGGCAAACACAAAAAATGATAAAATTATGGTTTGGGTTAATTTGACTGCTGTTCAGATGTTAAAACTCACATCTTGAAATCTAGGAAAAGCCTTTTTGAATATTTGCTTCTTTAATACTTTATTTGACAATTTTGTCTTCCTCAGTTTATATTTTTTGGAAGACTAATTGTTTTAAGGACACATTTCTGAATTAAGTTACTGATTGCACGAGGATTTCAATGTCACTTTTATTGACAATACAAGCATATGTAAGACTTTTAAACCTGAATTGACATTGTACATATATACACAGTTATGTTTTTCAATGGTGGCACATCAATCAATTTTTTACTAAATTAAATTTTAAAGAAGACAATTATGCAGAAAGATATTCCTGATGATATTCAGGTAGATAAAATATACTCAAAAATAACATTACATAAACCATTAATACTTTGCACTCAATATTGAAATTCTTTTCAGAAATGTTTGGTAAAGAAGGTGGTATTCCTGCAACTTTCCAAATAATCAATTTTATAGGATGGAAACCAGATCCTTCTCAGGTAATAATGATGTGATGCTGTTGTTTATATGTCTGTAGACCAAAATGTCCCTAACACAAATAGAAGTGTTCCATATGATTATGAAGATTTCAAGTGATCAAATATCTCTTTTATATAGGTTTTAAACACAAAGGTTTAAATCCAAATCAATCTCTGTAAAATTTTCTTGGTTTTTGCTGATCTTGCCTTTACAACAAGACAAACAAAGGTGACCTATTAAACAAAATATAATTCTTCTGTATATCTAAATTTTGAACATTTAAATGCTTTCAGTAGAACATTATCACATTTTATTAGATGCAGTAGTACAATTCATATATACATATATTCCAAAAAAAAAAAGGTGTTGTTTGATACTGATTTTCACAATCTTATTTTTTGTAGGCTAAACCAGCTAAGAGAGGAAGTGGTCAAGTTTCCTTTGCTGATTTACATAAAATAAATGAACCTACCAAGGACAAAGATATTTCGAATGATGAAGACAAACATTCTAAGTGATTTGATATTTATTGCTGGCAATAAAAAAAATAATGAAATCTCAGTACAATTATTTTTTTTTGCTTCGTAAAACTTTCAAAAAGTGAAGTCATGGAGAGGGTGTATGAAAAGATTCATAGGGAAAGTGAAAGCTTATAAAAAAGCTTTAATATAAACCATTAAGACGCACATTAGTTTTATTTGGTAAAAATTCAATAAATAAACATTACAATTAATATCATGAGTCATCACCAGGTATTCTAAAGGGAAAGGCTTCAAGAACCAATATGCATCCTTATTTTTATACAGTTAAGCTGTATTATGCGAGCACCCTAAATTTGTGTTCTACCTAATATATGCTGAAATACGTGCCATTGTTATTATCTAGCAGGCTACTATGTTAAATATAACTAATTGAACACTTTTTTCATACTTTTAATTCTGGATTACAAAAAATATGACCAGAAAAACCTTAAATGATCGTCGAATCACCCACATCTTCTTATATATGTCTACAGAATATAGTTAGACTTACATATAAAATGTGAGAAACGCCTACAAAAAAAAGTTCAAATTTTTTGTAATGTTGAATTCTCTCTTATTATAAGTAATAGGATAACTATATTTGATATGTGCGTACCTTGCAAGGTCCTCATGTCTGTCAGACAGTTTTCACTTGACCTCTACCTCATTTCATGGATCAGTGAACAAGGTTGAGTTTTGGTGGTCAAGTCCATATCTCAGATACTATAAGCAATAGGTCTACTATATTTGTTGTATGGAATGATTGTAAGGTGTACATGTCTAGCGGGCAGATGTCATGTGACCTTGACCTCATTTTTAGGTTCAGTGGTCAAAGTTAAGTTTTTGAGTTTTGGTCTTTTTATCTAATACTATATGCCATAGGTCAACTATATTTGGTGTATGGAAATATTTTATGATCTTTATGTCAGTCGCGCAGGTTTTATTTGACTGTGACCTAATTTTCACGGTTCATTGCACAGTGTAAGGTTTTTGTGTTTGGTCTGATACAAAATAAAATTGCTCAAAATGATTTTATTTATAAATCTGTCTTCCTTCCATTGTAAATGACTTTCCAGGTAGGCTTTGTGGTGGAAGTCTTGAAAGGAATACCTAAAAGTAGAAATGTCTGATTGTTAATATATTTGTCTTTTTAAAATGCAAGTAGAGGGTAGATAGATATTAAATTTTCTGTTGTAGTATATCTGTTGTGTTTACCAATAAAATACTATGGGTCATTCTTATTGGTAGGTTCTTCTTGTATGTGAAACAGGTAAAAAATATAAAAAGATCACCAAATTTTGCATCAATTTTTTTAGTCCTGGTAAGAATAAGCATGTGAAATATTAATAGAATGGTAAAAGTGACGCCACCAAAATTCAAACTTGATGTGTTTTGTGGTAATAAGCATTGTGTACAAGTGTCATAACATTTGGTGGAGGCAAACTTAAGTTAGAGAACTGAAACAAAAAATCACCAATTTTTCCATTTGAAAGGCAAGTTTAAAATTAAGCAATTTTTCCATTTGTAAAGGGCCACTACTCTAAAATGATAAAAATGACACAACCAAAATTCAAACTTCATCTGTGTTTTGTGGTAATAAGCATTTTGTTGAAAAACCATGAGTAGGTTTCTTAAAAAAAACTTATGATTAAGATTGATCATAAGTCATGAACAATTCAGTATACTTAGGACAAATCTTAGTCGTAAGTTTTTTTGTGAAACCGACTCCAGTTTCATAACATACAAACGAAAATACAGAGGGGCATAAGAATGATCTTTATCCATAAATCTGTTGTGTATTAATGCCTGGCAGATGTCATCTAATCAGAACTAAGACATCAATGATTCAATAGTGTTTAAAGATTATGAAACAGTGTCATGAAGATGGCATTCAAGCTAAATCACAAAAGTTGAAAGAAATTTTCAGCTTACCTTTGGTTTTTTATCTGATAAAGACATAAAACCTATACACATGCTGTCTGTTGTATGTCCCCATATAAGTTCTACTGCAAATAATAAATAAACAATTATTAGAAACCAATAACAGTAAAGCACAAAACAATTCTTTTGCACACTCAGACTTTCAATTTGGGAATTATTATGGTTGTCATTCCAGGTGCTTTCAGGTACAGTAATTTCATTTTGAATTATCAAAGATCTATTCACTGTACATGTGCTTCTAACTTTGGATTATCATTGAATTTAATGATAATGCTCACCTACCCCTAATTTCATTTAATGCCATTACAATACTGTATATAGCAAAATACTTTGACTGGTTTGATGTATTCTTGCATATAAGTTGAGGCAGGACTTATTTTACTATAACTTTTTATAAATTTCTTAAAAGTGTCAATTCAAACCCCAAACAAATTCATTTTTTTGGTATTTATTATGATAATGATTCAGATTGATATTTCTACATACTAATCAATAGAAGATTTATTGCTATTTGTTTTGTGTTGTTACAGGGAATAAACTTTAAATGTTCATAATGCACTGGTCTATCAATAGAATGTCAGACATTATTTTATCAAATTGAAGCCCCAGTTCAGATAAATTTGTGTCAAAATATTGGAGGCCAGACATAACATATTTGTCACGAAAAGCTGTACATGTACCTTCTAATGTTGTGAAGAACTAGTAGTGTGACACAATGTTTAACTATTTATTTTAAATAATATATTCATACCTGACTGTTTATTATCATATTTATCTTGTCTTAAAGCTATTGCTCCACCAAATTTGCAGTCAAGGTGTTTCAGGAATTCAGACTCTAATAATATACAAAATACAAATGTATTAATTCATATAGAATGAAATTCAAAACAGTGTGGCTGTGGCCATTGATTGACACATTAAATTCATCCATTGACTGGGACAATTTACGTAAACATTTGTCTGTAACGACCACTGTTCACGACGTACCTACGATAGACATTTAAACTGTGGGGTTACCAAAGGTTTCTTAACGCCTTTAATTATAAAACAATTCGAAAAAATAATCAGGAATAACCTTTATGTTTTGATTTATATAATTGATATAAATCAAAACATCGTGTTATTTCTGATTAATTTTTCTAATTACTTTATTAAGGTGTTGAGAACCTTTGGTGACCCCATAGTTTAAGTGTCTTTAAAAAGTACATAGTGAGCAGTGGTCGTTACATACAAACGTTCACCTAAATTGTCCAAGTCAATGGATGAATTTAATGTGTCAATCAATGGCCACAGCCACACTGTTTTGAATTTCATTCTATATAATATCACCAAAAACCTGTTTATAAGATAAAGTTATTTTGATGAAATATATTTAAACTTTTATCTAAAGGGTAAAGGAGTTTGAAGTAAAAGTTACTGTCAAACTTAATTAAATAGTTTTAAGCGTGTTGGCCAAATACCTTTAAGAAAATATAGAACTTTATTTTAATTATCTGATGATATTTTTTTTTGAGATTGATGAGCTCTTCAACCAACTTTGAACTGTAAGTTATATAAATTTGAACAACACAAGTTAAATCACCTAAAAAGTGGTCTTTAAAAGCAAAACTAAGGCCTAGACTTCCACTGTCCATATTTTGTATACAACTGGCACATTCTTTGCTGAATAAGGTTTTCATTAGATGCTCACCACTACCTAAAACATGCAAAGAAAATTGGTTTTGCATAAATATATCGTATTAATAATAAATGGAAAAATTATTTATCAATTTATTGAAAAAAGTTTTTTTGGTCATGATTGATTGAATGGTGGTCATGTTTTATTCTACTCCAACATTACCTGTAGTTGATTTTCATGGGTAAACTTGCATATCTGATGTACAGGATAATTTCAATACGTCTCTCCCTATATCATAGATTTAAATCATACCTGAAGTTGCTATTGCAACCCCTGGCTTGCTATCTGATGACCAATTGTAGGCCCAACATCCTGAACCATAGGTTGCAGCCTACAGAATTATAAGTAATATAATAAATATGTATAAAACTGCTAATATACAGAGTAAATAAACTGAAAATAAAACATGTTTAAATAGATAAAGACAGATAGCAGTTAAAAAGAAGGTTGAATCAATTGAATACATACATCACAAACAAACTGTTCCGTTCTTCAAGTACCAGTACTTCCCAATTTTTAACTATATTTTTGTGAACATCAGATATCTACTATAAACTGTGTTTCATTTTTTGTAAATTTGAATTAATTAATTTTTTAACAATATCAATATATATGAAATTTATTCAGACATTAACCACTACAATGTGCATATCATGAATTATAGTAATATTGCCCTTTTTCCTTTCCTAAAACAAATAATTTATTCTCTACACCGAATCCAAGTGCTATGATACTTAATAGAGTAGAAATAAGAACAAACCAGAACTAAAGACACTTGACTTCAAACAATATATAAATAAGTTTTCATTTATTGTTTAAAGAGAATTTTTACTACCAGTTCTGTAAATTAAGAAATTTTTGCCAACTTTTTATAATTGCAAAAAAATTGAAACAGGTTGCCATAAAATAAAAACTTGTGTTTTAAATTTTGGTAGCATTATGCAACATTTTGTGAAATTACAATATCAAATCTCACATTTGTGTCCATTGTTCAACAATTACGATAAAAAAAACACACAAAAGTTTCTGAATTTAAGGTGGTACCAAATACTACAGGGAGATAACTCTGTAAAAATCAGCTAAATGTTTTAATCACATTGTACTGTTAAGGAAATATTAAGCTTCTCAATGATAAGTGTTTGTCAAACTGCTATATATCCAATGAATTTTTACCAAGAAAGTGTGGTTCAAGTTTTTTGAAATTTTTATATTTTTGTCAAAGGGTCAAAGTTAATATTTTGTCCATATTTAATAAAAATTAAATGAGCCAAATTTATTTTAGTCAATGTGTTTGGTACTACCTTGAAGCAACAAATTAAAAAACAAACAAAAATTACAAACTGGTCCAAGTCTGCCTGGTTGTTTGAGGGCTATACCACCACTAGATACAGCTGCTGCTAGGTTACCAGAAGTATCCATGGCAATTGCTCCAACTGTATCTTGTATCAAACTCTGATCACTGTCTTCCTCCTCAGTCACACCTATTTCCTATAAAAATATATTGATTTACATGTACAAATGCCAATGAAAACGAAACATTGTGTTAAGTTATGAATGAACAAGTCAATATATATCAAACAGTATTATCGTATACATCTTTTGTCTTTAAGAGGGAGTAAATTAACATTTATAGTTGACGGTTTCATTAAATGACTAGCTAAAGACATTATGCATCATATGTTCCATTACTTCATATAAATTTCATATAATTTACATGTATTAATATGATGTACAATTACCACAAACACTTCCACTTTTTGTTATATATTTTTTTCTTTTCTATCATATTTTGCCATTGTTTGCAGACGACCAATGTTATAGCAAGCAATTTTTAAAGCCATTGTCTTAACTTATAATATATTTTTTTAAATTTTAACTTTCACCTGTGAAACCAATAGATCAATCAATCTGTGCCCATAATATTATAAATGGTGATAGTTGAAGAGCATTAACAAACAGATGGGATAACATGTGTCTGCTACACTGACATAAAATTTTTAATTTTTAAGTTAAGCTCTCATCCTTGTGCTCATCCTTTTGTACTGTCAATACCCAGATCAGTATTCCAGCTCTTTAGAACCTCAGTTTATGAAGTCTATGAATTTCAGAGAATTATTTTAACATTCTTTGCTATAAGCTATAATGACCTCATCTTCTTCTTGTTTCTCTTTATTCTGATGAATTTTTCTCCTTTTGTTGTTCACTCTTTCCTCATGAACTTCAAGTCTTCTTTTGTACTTCAGAAACATTCTCTTTGATTCATCTAAAACGTATATTACATAAAACAGATAGCTAGTATGAAATAGAAAGTGCTTGGTACTACATATATAAGGACATTATCATTATATGTCAGCAAAGTACCTTGTTTGCTTAATGTACTCATATTTAAAAGCAATTTTTTATAATACTTAATACCATAGATATCAGTGATTTTTATCAATTTTATAATCATTGACCTGTATATTAGTAATATACCATTAGGGAAATCATAAATATAATTTATTAATATAATATTATTACAAAAAATATGCAGTACATATGGTAAGGGCAAATTATTCCAAGCAGTTGTGTTCACTGTTAAAAATTAAAGAGACTAATTTTGAAATGCTAAAATTCTATATAACTGATATTAAAATAAGAAGATGTGGTATGAGTCTACTAAGAAATTTTTTATTTTCAGACAAAAGTATTACCTGTAATCAGATTACAACTAGTGTTGATATGAGGGTCATTTTCTAATATCCATTTCTCTGCTCTATTTCCTACCAAAATGCTAAAATAAAATAGATTCATAAAAATGCTAACTTAAGGGCATATCCAAAAGTTTATTTCTGATGGTGAGAATATTTTCCCTTTAAGATCTATAGGATGTTTTTTACCTGCTTCAATCAAATATTTAATAAAAAATATACCTTCATCTGCTACTTTTTGAGTAAAATGAGGTCGAAATTTCAGATATTTGCTATTTAAAAATTCAGATTTTTGGACATATTTTCCTCACGACAGATATGCCACACTTTTTTGTTTTAAAAGATAAACACAAGAGCTGTTTTTTGTTAAATTATTTATAAGTTTTCTTTTATATAAGTATCTATGAATTTATAAATATTTTGTTTAGAAATAACTAAACTTATCAAATGTTCATGAATGTAGAAAAAAATGTAATTTTTTGCTGTATATTTATAAAATTTAAAAAAAATTGGCATCATTGACTTTTTCATAAAATTTGATACAATTAATCTTCATACCTAATTAAACCGAATGTCATTTTAAAACAGAGGGGTCCATGAACTTGTTTAAAAGTTAAATCAGTGTGATTGATAAAATCAGTCGAAAAATGCATCTTTTCCCGATATATCACAGTTAAACATTTTAAGCTAGCAACGTCATTACCTCCCCTGTAATAGACCACTTTCGAGTTCATCCGTCACCGGCAAAAACTCGTCAATTATGCACGCCTTTATGACGTCATTTACCAGATAGAGGGGCTCGCCTGTATCCCTGCACTAATTACGTTCATCAAGCGTCTTAGTGAGCGTCTTTGTGCAGGATAAACTAGAAATAATGGTTGCTCTGTAGGTACTTACTGACAATTCCCTAATGACAGCAGTGTTGATTGTCAATTTTGAGAATTCAATTTGCCGAATAATTCGTACAATATAGAATTATAGTTTTCCAACCACTCGCTCAACATTGGAAGGAAGTGACGACGCCCCCAAACGCACAAATGACGGTGATAAAGGCGCGTATAATTGACGAGTTTTTTCCGGTGACGGATGAACTCGAAAGTGGTCTATTGTAACATATGCCCTTAATTAAAGTTTTCTAAAATTTCAAAACAATTCATCAAAATCTGTCAAATTTATGATGTTAGCCTGTTTGAGACTCTTCTAATTTGAAAACGCCATAACCAGTAAAAACTACCAGCCACAATTACACATCCATAGTTTTACAATTGACAAATTTAGTAATCATATATGATTTTTAAAAAAGGTATAATTTTATATGGTATGCAAAACAATTGAAGCAATATTCCAAAAATGTGTTGGTGGTCTGGTTTATAACATGTCCTTGTCAGGTTCTTTTCCTATGACAGACTACAGCAAAAAAAAACCTGAGGATATATACCTAGCCTACCTTGGTGGAATTCTTCCTAAGGATAAATTTCCTTGTTTTTGTTTTTCCACAAGTAGCCTAGCTGCTTCCACTGGATTCTGAAATCCTGTACAAACAAAAATGATTTAAATTATTTATCTTGCACATTGTCATTAAAAACAAATATAGTCTATTTATTTTTCAAGATATTGAAAACATGGAATCATTCCATATGCTGTTAAAAAAGTATCACCTTTTTTTTAATGAAAAAATTAAGTCCACTGAAATACCATCAAAGATTTATAAGACTTTTGAAATATTATCAGAAATAATTTTCCATAGGACACCATGTTGATTTGCACCATCACATTTCCATATATACATTTAACCATAAAACCTTGGTCAAAAGCCAAATTTGGCATAAATCTAAAAAAAATCACATGAACTAAGTTTAAAGTTTTATTGATACATGTATCACAACTTTGTCGTAATCAAACCACCCTTATAATAAAATTCAAACTGATGTGGGATAGAGAACAGAGAAATAGACTTGGATGCAAACTATAAAACATAATGTGTACCCCCTCCCCGGAATGTGTACTACAAGGTGATTTCTGCTTTATAGACTATCTCAATTTTAATAAAACATGCATTGTAACTTTCATGGATTACAAACTTGATATCAAATTTCATATACATGTATTTTGATGAATAAACATAGCTTTCATTAATTACAACTCACCATTAATCTGATCTTATTTTCAAGAAAAAAAACCAGCTAAATGAAATTGAGTGGCAAAAGAAATGCTTATATCATATGGAGAACCTTTTTATACTATGTTGACATGCAAAACAAGCCATACGATAGTTCAGAATAAAACAGTCTGCAGGAAGACATTTAACCCTACCTCGGCACATTATTCTGACCCAAGACCAATCAGGTTTTGCTCCTAATTCCAAGTTAAAGTAAAGAAACACTAATGCTAATTTCTAAGTCTTTTGTTTTACTTGATCAGAAATGGAAATCACAACCTTCCATACTTTAAGCCTAGCATGATACATGTACAACAAGACCATTGAGCTGGTGTATTCCAATGAAGTAATAGAGTTACCTACCCTGGACACAACCAACAGCTCCAAACTGAAGTGACAGGCCATCCATAACACTTGCATCACACTCAACAGTCCCATCCATGGTCAGGTTAGATCCTATTCCTGCATTTGTATTGGGAGAGTCCTAAAATAAATAAATTATAAAAAAAAAATACTGGAAACACTGCATAAAAAATAAATCTGGCATTCTGTTTTGTTGTTGCATGTCATATATCACCATGACTAAGAAAAAAAAGAGTATTGCATAATGTTCATATATAGAGAGTCACATTCAAACAAATTAGGCATCTTTATGGCTTCAATTAAAAAAACTTAAATTAAAACAATCAAACTGAAATATAGACACCTATGTATTACAGACTACAGTACACTGGTGTTACATCAAACTGTGAAGTGAGATGTACACCTTATAAATTAATACAAGTGTGTTTACTAACCTCCAAACATTTTACAGCTATGGTTACACAGTCTACTGCATTTTTTCCACACTTTATTGCTTCAATGGCCTAAAATCGTGTTAGAATTAGTTAAAATTTCTTCACTTGGTGATAACTTAAAATATTGTTTAATGATACTTGCAATGAAAAGGTATAAAGATAAGTTGAGAAGGTTTATGACTATCTTAATATACAGATCTTCAAAAGATCATTTAATAATATTAAGTATTGCAAAGATATTATTACTGTCATATCAAATCAACTTTGTGAAAAAAGATGTAGGTATACAGGTAAAAAACATAATATCTGTAAATAAGATGCTTTACATAGCCTGTGTCGCTCACCTAGGTCTATGCGCATCATTAACAACCACTCTCCAACATAGTAGACAATAAATATAATTCATGATTTAAATCTCTTTTTTGTTGATCTTCGTATTGATGATAGTATTTTCTGGTTACAAAATATTTTTATTTAGGGCAATATATGAACTCTTATAAGAAACCAATAGCTGAGTCAATACAAGCTATTAAAATAATTTTTGTTGTTGATTGATATTATACACAGGTCTTAAAATTTGTTTAAAAAAATGCACCATATTTAAACGTTTGTATTAACTAATTGATTTTAAGTTTTTTTACTGGCCTTTTGTTAGTGGGTCTCATTGGGGTCTAAGCGTGACACCGGATAGCTGATTTTTTGTAAGTGTGACACGTGAAAGTCAAATTATTGTGTCGTGAAAACGGGAAATGAGGTCTAGCGGGACCCGGGAAAGAAAAAAAAATGAGAATTGCTTACGTACATAGTGTAAGCGGGATACGTGAATCTGACGAAACAGTAAGCGGGATCCAGGATCGGAACCCCCAAATGAGACCCCTTGTTAATCGACTCATAACAATTTACTGAAACTGTTTCTGTGATATATACATATATATTATTTCAACATACCATTAAACAGGCTTGTTTACAAATACTTTTGTACACATCTGATTTAGATTCTGAATGGTAACCAGCACCTTTTGGAAAGATTAGAATATTGATAATTGCTTGAAAATATGTAAAAGAAAATAAAGAAACTTCCTTAAATGTTAACCTCCAGCAAAGGTTATGTCTTACATGCTGTAGAATGTTGTATCAACTTGTGTGAAAACTGTAATTACAGGTTATCTATAAAAGTCCTGCTAAAATTTGACATATATTCTAATCTTAATTTCTTTGATTAATAGGACCACAGGTCTAGTTTATTACTAACTTAAGATTTAGGGTATTGGATATGTTCGCTCCCTTAACAGTTAGTTAGCTTGATTTTTGTAGTAGCAATGTCATTAATGAGAATTTGATAGTTGTTTAACATCTTCCGACTATCAGTTTACCAGTATTGTATGAATCAGATCTTGGTCTTTGATTTTCATCAAGGATGTATAACTACCATATATACGTCCTTGTTTTCATCAAAATATTCATTATTCATTTAGTCAGAATAATTGACAAATCACTAGAGGAAATCTGTCTATGTTTTTGGAAAATGTCACTTTATTTTAAAACAATTAAAAAATTTACTTTATATGGTAAAATAACATGAATGTAAATGATATGAACCTTTGAGGTCTTATATTATAGGACTAGCATTTATACTAGTCCAACCCAATGGCCCCAGCTTGTCTGGCAAAACAGCCGTAGGACATCAGAGTAATCTCGGACTACATTTATACCTGTGAAAGGGATGATGTCTGTATGAATGAATTTTTTAAATGTTTGCCAACGATTGAAAAGTTATGGTCAGTCAAAGACAGTACATCTATGCTTCATTAAGGGAGCTACCATTTGATTTTTATGGGGGGGCTAGGATGAAAAATTTTGTCCTGCTTTTATTTTTTAACTGTAATCTCTGTCCTGCCTTTTTAATTTTCACTCTGCTCGGTCCTGCCTTTTTTTTTTAGTTTATTCTGAATTTTTTTTACCTAAATTGTCGTCCTAACTTTTTTTTTTTACTAAAAACTCCTATTTTTTTCAAATTTCATCCTAGCCCCTGACCCCCCCCCCCCCCCCCCCCTTTTAAAAATCAAATAGTAGCTCCCTAATACTTGATATTAATGAACTCAAAAACGTTGTCTTAAGTCAGGAATCTGATGAACAGTAGTTGTCGTTTGTTTATGTAATTTATACATGTTTCTCATTTCTCGTTTTTTATATGGATTGGACCTTTGGTTTTCCCGTTTGAATGGTTTTACAATAGTTAGTAATTTTGGGGCCCTTTATAGCTTTTTGTTCGGTGTTAGCCAAGGCTCTGTGTTGAAGGCCGTACATTGACCTATAATGGTTTACTTTTATAAATTGTTCTGAAGAGTTGTCTCATTGGCACCTGAGACTACTATATACCGTCTTATAGATTAGTATAGTCTCAGTTGGCACTCACACCACATCTTCCTATTTCTATTGTTGGCTATCGATTCTGTTCATGTATTACAACAGTTTTTTTCAGTGGTTTGGCTTTGATTTGCAATAAATTTGCCCAAATTCTATGGGTTTTTTTTCGATTTTTTGGGTTGATATTTTTTTTTTTTTTACAATTTTCCGGAAAAAAACAGAGTTTCCACGTCTTTGGCTTTAACTTTTATACACTTTATTTCGATTTTTCGCCCCAAATAAAGGCGCCTTTCTTTTTGCATCCTTCTTTAGTACAAGAAAGTGTAAAGTTATTTATGTAGCTTGTTGTCTTTCTACCTGCATGAATAGCTATCATTATTATAGTCTAAATTTGTAGTAAACTGGGACGATGCAAAAATGAAAGTGCCAAACGGAAGGGATATCCCATATATTGCGTCATAAGTTGCATTCTGGGATATTTACGTGGCATCACAGGAGATTTCTCGTGTGTGGATTTGACAACTGGAAATATTCAACGTCATTCCGTTGTCTGTGGAAGTAAGTATTCCAAAATACAAACAAAAATGATTTGTTTGATATTCATAATATATCTGTTAAGTGAAAGACACCACTCAAGTTTTGTACTGTAAATAATTGAGACTTGTGAGCACTGGCTTCTGAAACTGACAGTACCAGATTATTATTGGCAGATATTTTATATATTTGTTCTAACATATTTTAACAAGTATAGTTCGTTTACAGTACTCTAATTGTTGTTCGAAATATCTATTTACACAGAGAATGAAAGTAAAATTTTCAACCAAGTAAGTAAATTGGGGATATTTTCTGTACACTTTATATTTTTATGTCAATCCTTTTCTATCAGTCACCTGGAGATTATAAACATTTACAGTAATGTACAATCTGATTGAAAATTATGTATACTGTGTCCAAACTTTATTGAATCTGACACTGCTGTGGTTTTGACTGTATTGAAGAAGTTTTGTAATGATTAACACACAACTCTTTCAAATATTTGGAAACTAAGCTGGATTAGGATATCATATCAGAATGCAGAATCATGAATGGATCTTCGTCATATTCTTATAACATGTAATATTTTGTAGACATTACCTGTGAAAGGGACAAAGTCTGTATATATTATTTTTGTTTAAATCAAACATATTTTAACTTCAAAATCTGTTAAAAAAGAAATGGAAATACTGTAACGTTTCCGATTTTAGTTCTGTTGTTAGGGATTTTAGTTGTGACGCTATTTTAGTTATGATGTTATTTTAGTTATGACGTCATATTGAATGTAAACAAAGAAACGCTATCATCAAGTAACTTTTTTTTTTCATATCAAAGAATAATTAAAAATGAAATTGTTATTGTGTTTCTTCCTATATTTTACTGGACTGATAAATATATATTTCACTCAAAGTCTAATGTCAAAGGAGACCGGATAAGGGAGGTAAATTGCTGTGCAAATGCGGGAATCGAAAAAAAGGGAAAAAACGATTTTGAGTTCATTAGTACTAGTAATGAAAAATTTGGGAAATTTTCCTGATTTAAAAAAAAATAATGTTTTTTATTGATTTTTCTACTGTAATAGTGGACTTTGTCCCCTTATATGCAAAGATTTACACAGGATCAGTATTTTAACCTTTTTAGTCAGATTGCACATTATATTATGGGATGTACATCTACCATCTTAGACCAACCAAAACTTTTACATTGTTGGCAAACATTGCTCAAGATTCAGTGATCTCTCCAGGAACTTGATTATAGCTCCAGGGTACCGTGATGAAGCTGACTAGATTTTATAACAGAGTCACAGTGTTAAAATGTGGTGATGTAATTTTTTTGGGAAAGTCTGAAACACTGCCATTTCAAATCCAATGGTGCTATTTGAAAATACTGAGTTTGGAATTAAATTCTGGAAAAGTGATGGCAGCTATACATTTGTAAAGCTTGCTATTTTATAATTGGTTAATTTTTTTTTTAAATATATAACTCCTTTTGCTGTATTCTTCATAAATTTAACACCCAAGAGTATTAAAGACCAAATGTACATGTATATTAAATTCTATATGTTGACTCTGAAATAAATTGAATTTGACAGAATACAGGATGTGATCATGACTGACTTTCATATAGAATTACATTTGTACATCATAAAAGTTAAACCATTCTATTTTAAAGAATTCAAGCTTAAGGTGGAATCAAATTTATGTTGTACAATGTATTATTGTACTAAAACCTACTTTACTTTCTTTGTGGTAAATGCTAAATAAAAATTTTGATAACACTAAATTCATAGTTTTTAGTTGTGAATGTTAATTTATTTTGTAACGTTTTGTTTTTCAACATTTTAAACTTGTTTCTTTATTGATAGAGCCAGCATGGCAACATATCAAGAGTTCATTCAACAAAATGAAGATCGTGATGGAACAAGATTTAGTTGGAATGTTTGGCCATCTAGTCGGATAGAGGCTACACGTATGGTTATACCATTAGGATGTTTATTGACCCCTATTAAAGAGAGAGCAGATTTGCCACCTATACAGTATGATCCAGTATTATGTACAAGACCAGCATGTAGAGCTATACTTAATCCATTCTGGTAAATATGATAGATATTCAGCTTTTATTTTTGCACAAAGAGTTATCACGGCTTATGTACATGTACATGTACTGACATAGTGGATTTAAATTTTAAAACAATATACAGCCCTGATGTTTTGTAGTGGCATGTCACTTAATGTTCATCATGTTCATGAATGTATGGATAAGATTTAATTTGCCATAATCATGATAATAGAAAACTGAAAATCTGAAAAAAAGTGAAACATTCATGGAAGTGTTCAGCAAATTTCTATGCTATGAAATACAATATAAACATTATCTTTTTTCATTTAAAACTTCTATGTTTTTTTATTATACAGTGGCTAACATCCTAGCAATATTTTTTATGTAGATTTTCACATAATTTTTCATGTCATTTCAGCCAAGTGGATTACAGAGCAAAGATTTGGGCATGTAACTTCTGTTTCCAAAGGAACCCTGTAAGTTGACTTCTACATTGTGAAAAAAGAAATCACATTGAATGATACTAGTTTGTCAATACATTTTTTTAAAAACAAAATCCCAATTCGCATCTTAACAACAGGCATTTTTGGTTTACTAAATTAGACTCCGTGTACAGTACATGTATATCAGCTTACACATATATAAGTAAGAATTATATGTACTTTAAACACTTTCTATTTGTATGATAGGGAAAAAAGTGTTTGACTTTGTGATCTATAGGGATTTAGACTATGTAAAAACATTAAAACCTGTTCAATTAGCGAATAACCATAACATTTTATACACGTTTGTTATTTATGTATTTTATTTCAGTTTCCTCCACAATATGCAGCCATCTCAGAACAACATCAACCTGCAGAAATAATTCCTCAGTTTTCTACATTAGAATACACAATTACTGTAAGTATATCATTTTGTGTAATACATGTGTGAATCACATGGAACCGCTTTATTATTACTGTTTAACTTACAAATTAACAATATCTAAGTAACAATTGAATTTATTAATCACTTTAAACCACTCAATCATAGACCATTTGCAAAGAGCAAAACTGAAATATACTAAGGCCGTTTTTATTTAATAAGTTGGTTTACGGACATCAGCCCAAAAAACTTCGGGTAGGAGGAGGGGAAAAAAATAAATTTAAACTAGATCTTTCCAGTTTTTGTTTTTTTACTTGGTTTACGGATATCAGCCACAAAAAAATAGGGTAGGAGGGGAAAAAAAAAATAATTTAAACTTGATTGAAAAGACTTATTTATAGTTCTGTAAAACTTGAAAAGCCTTTTGATAATACCTTTTATTAGCTCACCTGGCCGAAAGGCCAAGTGAGCTTTTCTCATCACTTGGCGTCCGGTGTCCGTCGTCGTCGTCCTGCGTTAACTTTTACAAAAATCTTCTCCTCTTAAACTACTGGGCCAAATTTAACAAAACTTGGCCACAATCATCATTAGGGTATTTAGTTTAAAAAATGTGTCCGGTGACCAGGCCAACTAACCAAGATGGCCGCCATGGCTAAAAATAGAACATAGGGGTAAAATGCAGTTTTTGGCTTATAACTCAAAAACCAAAGCTTTCAGAGCAAATCTGACATGGGGTAATATTGTTCATCAGGTCAAGATCTATCTGCCCTGAAATTTTCAGATGAATCGGACAACCTGTTGTTGGGTTGCTGCCCCTGAATTGGTAATTTTAAGGAAATTTTGCTGTTTTTGGTTATTATCTCGAATATTATTATAGATAGAGATAAACTGTAAACAGCAATAATGTTCAGCAAAGTAAGATCTACAAATAAGTCAACATGACTAAAATGGTCAGTTGACCACTTTAGGAGTTATTGCCCTTTATAGTCAATTTTTAACCATTTTTCGTAAATCTTAGTAATCTTTTAGAAAAATCTTCTCCTCTGAAACTACTGGGCCAAATTAATCCAAACTTAGCCACAATCATCATTGGGGTATCTATTTTAAAAAATGTGTCCGGTGACCCGCCCAACCAACCAAGATGGCCACCATGGCTAAAAATAGAACATATGGGTAAAATGCAGTTTTTGGCTTATAACTCAAAAACCAAAGCATTTAGAGCAATCTGACATGGTTTAAAATTGTTCATCAGGTCAATATCTATCTGCCCTGAAATTTTCCGATGAATCGGACATTCCGTTGTTGAGTTGCTGCCCCTGAAATGGTAATTTTAAGGAAATTTTGCTGCTTTTGGTTATTATCTTGAATATTATTATAGATAGAGATAAACTGTAAACAGCAATAATGTTCAGCAAAGTGAGATCTACAAATAAGTCAGCATGACCAAAATGGTCAGTTGACCACTTTAGGAATTATTGCCCTTTATAGTCAATTTTTAACCATTTTGTAAATCTTAGTAATCTTTTAGAAAAATCTTCTCCTCTGAAACTACTGGGCCAAATTTAACCAAACTTAGCCATAATCATCATTGGGGTATCTAGTTAAAAAAATGTGTCCGGTAACTTGGCCAACAAACCAAGATGGCCGCCATGGCTAAAAATAGAACATGGGGGTAAAATGCAGTTTTTGGCTTATAACTCAAAAACCAAAGCATTTAGAGCAAATCTGACAGGAAGTAAAATTGTTGATCAGGTCAACATCTATCTGCCCTGGAATTTTCAGATGAATCGGATAATAGGTTGTTAGGTTTCTGCCCCTGAATTGGTAATTTTGAGGAAATTTTGCTGTTTTTTTGTTATTATCTTGAATATTATTATAGATAGAGATAAACTGTAAACAGCAATAATGTACAGCAAAGTAAGAACTAAAAATAAGTCAGTATGACCAAAATACATGTAGTCAATTGACCCCCTAAGGAGTTATTGCCCTTCATAGTCAATTTTTAACAATTTTCTTAAAATTTGAAGATTTTCAATAACATTTTCCACAGATAGATACAGATAATTGTAATCAGCAAGAATGTTTAGTAAAGTAAGATCTACAAACACATCACCATCACCAAAACACAATTTTGTCATGAATCCATCTGTGTCCATTGTTTAATATTCACATAGACCAAGGTGAGCGACACAGGCTCTTTAGAGCCTCTAGTTCAGCATCTTTTGTAGGTTTTGTGGAATTAATAAATATCCGGTGTTTCTTGAATTTCCCGGCATTTTATCATAAGGTACTTGGTATTAAAGTTGATAAGAACGTCCACCGGTGTAGTTTCAGGTGTAACGGTTCCATTGTCATTTATTTTGCCGTGGTCACTACTGCCGGCCCTTATTTCTTCAATCACAACATTAAAGTTTTCTAATTGTTCATTAATGACTTGACCTATGGTATCATGACGAAGGCATTTCACAAATTTTTTGTCTGATAATATTGAATTGTTTAGGACGTCCACATCCAGATGGATGTACACTGGTTCATTCATAGTAAACAAACCATGCCCTGATATCGTCTGGTTCCTAAACGGAAGTCAGGGTTTAAGGATGCGCAAACACGTGAACAGCTAACCAGTCACGTTTCCGGTGCACTGGTTCACGATTTTTTAATGCAGTAATAGGAACCAGAATTACGAAACGTAAACACAAAAATACCGTTTAAAATTTTCTTAGTAAATCGATAAATATGAGGTCGGCGGAAATAATTTTTAAGGGCAAATGTGCGTTTATTTTTATTTGAATTAGCGAAAATTCGGGTCGGCGGATCCGTAAACCAACTTATTTAATAAAAACGGCCTAACTAGATTATGAAATAAGTTGCTACAACATTTGACATTATCAATTCTTAATTTTTTACCAGAAGATTGGTCAAGAAATTTTAAAGTTTTTTTTTTTTTTTACATCAAATAGGTTTTCATGTTTAACATTTCTAAAAAAATAGTGGTAAACCTAAGATGATATGATATGGCATTTGTTCAGATACTCATTCAAAATGCTGCCATATATTTCAAAAATTGTTCTGTAAAATTCATCCTAAAAAAGGTTTTGTTGGAAATGAAAGTAAATGTAGGGTTGGTTTACATTTTATTCATCATTACAGAGAGCCCAATGTCACCCACCTGTGTTTCTAATTGTATTGGATACATGTATGGAAGAGGAAGATTTACAAGCTGTAAAGGTAAAGTTTATTTAAGGTCAACATAAAAGTGTTGTCATGCAGATATCCTACATATTTAAAATCATATACATATGATTACACAAACAACAGTCCATTTTTTCAAACTTTCTGTGATGATATTATTAACTTTCCGTTTCCGATAAAAAAAAGAAGACAATATAATTTAAAAAATGTTCAGTCAACAATTACAAAAATGTAATGTTTTTATCAAATGCTTTTAGTATGCTATGTTTGTTAAATCACTAGTTAGCTAGGTTGTCTCTGATAAGATATGACACTTCCTTTCACAAGACTCTTTTTATTACAGGAATCATTGCAAATGTCCCTAAGTTTATTACCACAGAATGCTTTGATAGGATTAATAACCTACGGTAAAATGGTACAAGTTCATGAACTAGGATGTGAAGGATGTTCAAAAAGTTATGTCTTCAGAGGAACCAAAGATTTAAATGCCAAACAAATCCAGGTAAAATTACTCAAAAATATAAAATTGAGAATGGAAATGGGTGGGGAATGTGTCAAAGAGACAACAACCCAACCAAAGAGCAGAAAACAGTCTAAGGCGACCAATGAGTCTTAAACAAAGCAAGAAAATTAATGGATACACCATGCAATCTTGGGTTGAAAATATTTCACAAGATATAAAATTCACACAACATTTGCCAAACACTTTATTAACATTGAATTCTGACATTTATAATTGGTTATAATTTATGACCATGGCTATACAGTGATGTATAATGTACTAACTTTTTGTTGCGGTAATCAGATTCTATCAATATGCATGTAGATACATTTTGTACAAGTCATTTAATGAATAATAGTAATTTGCCTTATTGTGTATTTTGAAATTTTACAGTTACCTGTCACACCAACTTAGGAAGACTCAGTCAAAAATAACATTTTACTTAAACTAAATTAACCATCTTATTTTAAAAAATAGATATTAAAGTTACACGAATTAGTCAAAATTCATCTATCTTAACTCATGATGAACTTGTAATTTTGCTTTAAGGATATGCTTGGCATTGGCAAAGGAGCCGCTCCTGCACAACAACAGAGAGGGGGAGGAGGAGGACCACAGGGACCCCAGCAACATCAGCTTCCTTCAAATAGGTAGGAGGGAACAATTATTAAAAACAGAGAGTATATGAGAGTCTAGGAATTAAGTGCGATAGTCAACTACATAAACTTCAAGTTTGAAAGGGTTACTATAGTAGTGGTTGGGTGTGTTTGAAATAAATTCTGTAAAAAAAACAAATAACGTTTTGAATGTATAAAGAAATTATTGTATCATAATTTTAAATAATGTAATTTCAGGGGGGAAATTCATCTGTTTCAAAGTTATATGTGAGTTACTTCCAACTGCTGTGTGAACGTAGTAAGTTTAAAAATGTTAAACACTCCCTTTTCAATGAAAATAACTTCCAGTATGAAATAAATGGGAAAAGAATGAAGTTAAAATCACTGAAAAAAATAGTTATATTCTTAATTCTGAATTTCAGATTTTTACAGCCAGTCCATAAATGTGATATGAACTTAACAGATTTATTAGGAGAACTACAAAGAGATCCATGGCCTGTAACACAAGGCAAACGTTCACTTAGGGCTACTGGTGTAGCTCTGTCAATAGCTGTAGGACTCTTAGAGGTATGTAAGCTATAGTCCATGCTTTTTTAAACCTATAAAAATGGCAAGCATTTCAGAATTCTTTACTGCCATTTTCGTGATATAAATAATAGCACATCATTTATTGACTGACCTGAAATTTTAGAAGTAGCTTTGTATTAGTAAATAAATACATGTTTTATTTTTTAGATCTATCTATATCACATGTCAAGTTTGTACTATTAAATATTATTAACAAATATGTATTTGTCAAGTCCACATGGCCTCTGGTTGATTTTTTTTTTTAATGTTGCAAAAAACATATATTTGAAATGTTTCTTGATTATAGTTACATTAAAATTAAGAAAGAAATGGGGAATATGTCAGAGAAAACAACCTGACCCAAGAACAAATAAGGTCACCAATTGGCCTTCAAAGCAGAGAGAAAATCATGCAACTGAAAAGCAGGCTTCAGCTGGCCTCTGAACCAAAATGTGTGATAGTTCAGTGAAAATGGACATCATTCTTAACTCCAAAACATATAAATAAATTTATATGCATTACTTAGCCTGATAATAAGATAAATCTTAGATTACTTAAAATACTTCATACTTGATATATAACTTTTTTCAGTGTACCTTCCCAAACACAGGAGCTAGAATAATGTTATTTTGTGGTGGACCATGTACACAAGGACCTGGTATGGTTGTTGATGATGAACTTAAACACCCTATCAGATCACATCATGATATAGAGAAAGACAACGTCAAATATATGAAGAAAGCAATGAAGGTATGTTTGTTTTAAAATTTATGTCACAGAAAATTTACTTAATGTTTTAAACTTCAATCTTTCATTTTAAGTGTATGCAAGAGATCACATCTTGTTTAAATACAAAAACATTTGCAATATCATAAAAATATATTTACATGTATACCATAGAACTTGTAAGGGATGGTCAAGATTTAAAATGGGTTGTTGCATTTTCTGAAGAATTTTGTAAGAATTACGAGTAAAATAGACCGACTTTCAATTAGATGTGGTTTTTGCATGACAATATCTAGAATTCAAGTTATGGTCTTGGTTTTGTTCATTATAGAAATATCGAAAAAGTCAATTAAATATGACAAAAATATATATTGAGTGTCATTTATAGAAAGAAAGATTTAGTATATATGAATTGAAGGGGATCTGAGGTACAAATGTATATGACAATACAAAACAATGCAGTACTGCAGCTAACTTGACAACTTGATTCACTAAAAGATTACCGATACTCTCTTATAGAAACTTGTTTTGATGTATAACCAAACCCTGTTAACTATAATTGTAACGTGTAGGTTAAGTGATTTAAAAATAAAAGATTTTTTGTATTATTTTGTTTGTTATCAGCACTATGAGGCCTTGGCTAACAGATCAGCAAACAATGGACATATTGTAGATATATACTCCTGTGCTTTAGATCAGACAGGTCTACACGAGATGAAGTTTTGTCCTAGATATACTGGGTATGTATACACTAATTTAAAAAGTATAAATTGTTAAAATATTAAAGATTTTTTCTATTGCAAAAAATATTAACTTAATTTGATTTTAATTTTTGGTCTTATTTGTGTTGTATTTTTTGTTGGCTACTGTGAATTCAGATATTAATGCATGCATTTATTATTGCCATTTTGTCATTTAGACTTAAATGCGATTTTAATTTTTACGATTTGAGAACAATTCTGATTAACTTATATTTAATACTTCAAAATGTGAGTTTAAATTATTGCGTTGACAACTCTGTTGCATTTTTCGCAATAATAAAAACCTCGCAATATTTCTGAATTTACAGTATTATTTGTTATTAAAAGTAATCAGACTTGCTGTTAATGATTGTGTTAAATCTTAAAGAGTTCAATTCACTTTATTTTGTTCTTTATATTTTAGAGGTCACATGGTAATGGGTGACTCTTTTAATTCATCCATGTTCAAACAGACTTTCCAGAGGGTATTTTCAAAAGATGGTAAACAAGAATTCAAAATGGGATTTGGTGCAACAGTAGAAGTCAAGGTAAATGTATAGAAATAAATATATGTTGAATGTTTTTGGTTCATAAGAATTTGTGGTTTAAAATTATAAATCATTGAGTATCAAAATCTATAAATAACCTTGCTCTTCTTTCATGAAGCATACTACATGTGTTTTCTTAATGCAAGGGAATATTGAAAGTCCAATAAGAACCACTACAATTGATGATGACTCTATTATATGTCTCAAAAATTTTTAAGTGTTTCTTTCATGTTGATATGAAGGCTAATGTCAAAAGCAATTATCTTTTTATTTTTTTTAATTTCAACAGAGTTTTAACAATTAACTCAAATTATATAGCTTAAAATTGTTTTTGTTTTTAGACATCAAAGGAGCTTAAAGTATCTGGAGCTATAGGTCCATGTGTGTCTTTAGGTGTGAAAGGGGCATCTGTTTCTGATACAGAAATGGGACTTGGTGGTACATCTCAATGGAAGTTATGTGGACTTTATCCTAACCTTACTCTAGCATTCTTTTTTGAAGTAGTTAACCAAGTAAGTTAATTGTACATATTTTATATGAATGAATAGACCATTTTAACTACTCTTTTTCTTTTTTATCACAGAAATCATTTGAAAGAAATTATGTAAATAAAATTGATTTTAACTTTTGCTTTGTTAATTTGAACAAAATTATTTATGTTAACTGTCAAAAGAAGTTGTATATTTGCAATATTCAAAATTGATTTAGGTTTTAATGGATGGATTCTGTATGGGATTTAGAATGTTAGTCAATTTGTTTTGATCAATTAAATGAATATGAAAACAAGGACATGCTGTATGATTGTCAATAAGACAACTATTCATATGAGTTCGAATGACGAAGATAAATGCAATTACATGCACCATACAGCCTTCGACAATGAGTGACATCCATACTGTATAGTCAGCCAAAAAAAAAGAAATTGTTTTGGAAATTACCTTATATTCTAAATGTTATGTGTTTCAGCACAATGCCCCTATACCACAAGGGGGTAGAGGATATATACAGTTTATAACACAGTATCAGCATTCTAGTGGTCAGAGACGAATACGGGTATCAACAGTAGCTAGGAAGTAAGTTTACAATATACTATATTAAGCTTGTTAATATTCTATTGTTGGCATGATTAAATTTAAGACAAAACATAGAGAACATTAAACCTGTATGAGCAATATGGGATGTTTGCATGTGACAGCAGAGTTTGAGTTCAAGATTTGACAAATTTTATGATCAGTATGGCAATTTTTAAATTACAGTACATGTTCATATTCCCCGACAAACTGGCAAGAAAAATAACCAACTTTGTTAAAACATGCTGTCTTATAAAATCTCTAATGGGATTGAATTATTATATCACCTTAATATTGAAAGTATAGGTATGATTTACAGACTATTTCTACATAAAGGTTTTGTACTAAACTTACTTTTATCAATCCATATTAAATGTATTAGTTGATATACCTGTAAATATAAAAACACATCTAATTGATTATCAAACCTTTGTTATAGTTGGGCAGATGCTAGTGCCAATATACAACACATATCTGCAGGCTTTGACCAAGAGGCATCAGCAGTATTAATGGCAAGGTTAGCAGTGTTCAGAGCAGAAACTGACGATGGTCCTGATGTTCTTAGATGGTTAGATAGAATGTTAATTAGGCTGGTAAGATCTCTAAACAGTCACCTTCTTTCTACCTTTGTTATTCAGTTTGAATGTAAAATCATCAAAACATGAAATGTTTTAAAAAGTCTTTTTGAAACTCAAAAGAATTGTCTGCAAAAAAACATTTTTTTTTTTCATAGAACAACAGTTTTTTAAGCTGTTAATCAGTATTGTAATGTAGAAATTGTAAATTCAAAGTACATGTACTTTTAAAACAGATATTTAATGTATATTTTTTATTTATTTTCAGTGCCAGAAATTTGGAGAATACCACAAAGATGATCCAAACTCATTCAGATTTTCAGAAAACTTTTCATTATATCCACAATTTATGTTTCATTTACGAAGATCACAGTTTTTACAAGTATTCAATAATAGCCCTGATGAAACGTCATATTACAGGTAAATGTAAAAAAAATTGTATTACCTTCTATTTAATTATGACATGCATTGAAAATATCAGCATTATATTTGAGTGTAAATCCCAAATATGATTATTGTGTGAAAAAAATTTCAATGTTTAAATTGATACTTCAAAATAGTTAGAAAAAAAAAAAAAAAAAGAATATCATATTATGATTGCATTGTAGATTGACCCAGCATTTACGAAAGTTGTCTAAACTGAACGCAAATATGCAATTTAAAAAAAAAAAATGGACAACAAGAAGTATAACAACTATAATCTTTAATATAAAATTTAACTTTAAAAGACAAATTACATGTAGAAATATGTTTATATTTTAGACATATGCTGAATATAGAGGATTTAACACAGTCATTGATAATGATACAGCCGATATTATACGCCTACTCATTTAGTGGTACACCAGAGGTAAGAATTATACTTAACTTTGATTGAATGACAAAATTCTAATACAAATTGACCTGGGAATCTCCAAGCGACAATTTCCATTTGAATTTACATATTTTTTATCTTATGGGGAATACTATATGCCCATTTATAATATACTTGGATGTTATTACTTTTGAAAATGTATTCTCTGTTGATATCCATAAACAAAGATACAATTATGTTGTCTTATTATACCCCCGCTTTAAAAATGGGGGGGTATACTGTTTTACCTCTGTCTGTCCTTCCGTCAGTCTGTCCGTCCCATGATTTTTTTTTCGTCGCATTTTTCTCAGGAACTACAATACAAGGATTTCTGAAATTTGGTTTCAGGGTTTATCTAAGTCAGCTATACCATGTGATGCGTTTTCAGATTGATCACTCAACAACTTCCTGTTTACCGAACACTTGTATGATTTTACACATGATAGCCAAGTTGAAAATTTTCGTCACATTTTTCTCAGGAACTACTATACAAGGATTTCTGAAATTTGGTTTCAGGATTTATATAGTCAGCTATACCGTGTGATGCTTTTTCAGATTCATCACTCGACAACTTCCTGTTTACCGAACACTTGCATATTTTTACACTATTAATATCATCCACTTACGGCGGGGGTATCATCAGTGAGCAGTTGCTCCCAGTTTCACTTGTTTTCTTCATTTTTATTATAAAAAATGCAAGACTTTGTTAAAAGTCAATTTACACAAATTTGGTATTGTTTCTAGTATTGCAAGCTATCATTCTTCTTATTGCTTGAAATACCTAAAAATGGTAAGCCATTAAACTAGAGTTATATATTCTTATATTTTAAATTTAGCATATTTATTAATGAATTACTGAATTTAATCATAATATGTTATATTATTATGATTTCAGCCTGTATTATTAGATACCAGTAGTATACAACCAGATAGGATATTATTAATGGACACATTTTTCCAGATAGTTATCTATCATGGTGCAGTAAGTATTCTTTAACAGGAATTACTTTCATGGATTTAAAAGCTTTCAATTCTTAGCTCATTTCATTTATCCATACCTTATTATTCTTATCAAGAAAAGATTTCCTTTTATAAATGTATTTCTGCTTTTAAGCTGATTATACATTACATGTCCGATCTTTCCCCCCAATAGACAACTTTCCAGTTTGATGCATTTCCGTCAAAAACTCTGGTTTTAGTGAACATCATTCTTGCGTTTAGGGGCTTCGTCACTTCCTTTCCAGTGGTTGGAAAACTATAATGCTATATTACACGAATTATCCGGCGAATTAAATTCTTATGAATGTTATCAGCACTGCTGTAATTAAGGGATTGTGATTATGTACTTACAAAACCAACTTTATTTCTAGTTTATCCTGCACAATGACGATCACTAAGACGTCTGATAAATATTAATAGTGCAGGAATACAGGCGATCCCCTCTATCTAGTAAATGACGTCATAAAGGCATGCATAAATGATGAGTTTTTCATGGTGACAGATGAACTCGAAAGTGGTCTATTATGTATCCCATTAAATATGTAGAAAGATATTGGAAAATGTGGTATGAGAGCCAATGAGACATCAAGGTACGGCCTTCAACACTGAGCTTTGGCTCACACCGAACAGCAAGCTATAAAGGGCATAATTGTTTTGCAAATCCAAAGTCTACTTTTATTATGACTTACAATTTAAAGAAGTTTGTTAATGGGTATTTATAAATATTATTTACAGACTATACATGAATGGAGAAAACAAGGCTACCAAGAACAACCAGAGTATGAAAATTTTAAACAGTTACTACATGCTCCTGTAGATGATGCACAAGAAATATTACAGACTAGATTTCCAATGCCTAGATATATAGATACTGAACATGAAGGATCACAGGTAAAATCCTTATCCTAATATTTACAACCTGACAATTTAAGAATTGAATGCTTCATTTTGTAAATTCATTGGGGTGTAAAAGTGTTGACCGAAGTACATTTTGTATGAAACACCAACAAAATTACCAGACCTGATTGTGTTTATATGAAACATGAAGGATCTATGTTAAATAATATGATTACAATTATTGAAAACAATAATGATGAAAACGTAAATTGATTATTAATGACATATAATTTTGAAATCATGTAAAACATGTCGGCACTTTAACTAAGTAAAAACACAAGTCAATTTGATTTTTTTTTAAATGGGCAGTTACTACTACACCTATAATTAAGAACTAGAAATTTTGATCTTTATGTCTTCAAATGCTATATTTATATTTCTTATTCCAGGCCAGATTTTTATTATCAAGAGTAAATCCCTCACAGACACATAATACTGCTTTTGGCTGGGGACAGGTAAGTTACACTGACAATTTTGTTTTATTTCATATTTCCATATTAACTCACAACAATGAATTCATACTCACCAGATATATTTCACATGCAAATTATTATTTTATGTACATATATAGCCAGCAGTCTTATTTGCTTGCCTTATCTTATTTTAAGTTAAGATTCGTTTTGTTTAGCTTTTTAATACCTAATTTGTTATGATATTGAATGACAATTAGATAAGAACTTACAATTATGAAGCACTTTGCTCCAACTTAATGTTATATTAGCCGTCATTAATAGCTATATGATTCAATGCATGGATTCCCACATGTCTGTTTTGCATTGAAATCTTTGAACCCTTTTTACTTATCATTTATTTTCAATTCTAGTCCACAGCAGGAGGGGTGTGTATATTCGTCATAAACATTTTACAAGGGGAAATAACTCAATGTTGTCAAACAAATGCATGATAGAAAATCCCATTAATCTTATTCATAATACAAAACCAACTCATATGTTTCTCTTTAGAACTGTTGATTCATGGATACCAATTTTTGTGGATTGAGGAAAATTGTATTTTTCATGAATATTTGATTTGTGGTTTGGCCTAAGTCGGAATACAATCCTACAACATAAAGAAACTTTGTTGAAGTTTTAAATTCGTGGTATTTCTATTCCCACAAAATCCATGGGAATTGGTTTCCAAAAAAATAACAAAGAATCAACAGTATGCTAAAGTTTAGTCCTTTCTTTAACATGTAACTTAATATTTATTCATTTAATTATTTTAACATGAATATCTCCAGTTATAAACTCATGTTTTTTACATTAATTTATTTTCTCCAATTTAACTATTTCTTCTTGTTATAATGAGGAGTGAGAGACAGACTAAAATATTCTACTTAGAAATTTGAAATGCAAAGATATATATACCAGGTACCTTCTGATGATATATTTAGAAACAGCTTTCCTTAATAAAACATCATATAATCTTGAAAAATGTAAACTGTTGAGCATTTTTCCTAGACATATCCATGAAGATTGATAAAAGTCTTTTAATGGAAAAAAAATGAGTCTCTCCATGCAAATATCTTTGAATCATGAAGGAAAAGAGCCAAAGATTGATTAAGCTACTACTACTATGGGGTGTTTGACCATCTTGACAACCTGTAAGGATCTCACACTGTCAGCTGATTAAGCTGTTGGTCAATGCATTGAAATAAGTGTGTTTCTTCTCAACTTCTCTATTAACAGATTCACACAACTTTATTATTACTATATATTATTATTCCCTTTATTATGCTTACCCCTGTATTAACATGCACCCTTATTTATGACAGATAATATCATTTGGAGGTGGTAGTTCTGAGGTAGTAATCATTATTTACTATTATTGAGTGATAGTTACCAACAATATTGATAATTAAGATGAGCTATACTGATGTGCATGAATTTTACTTTTATTTAGATGGAAAGGCTCTTATATTACAGGATTTTCAACAATAAATAAAAACAAACTTGAAATGAAATAATTCAACTTGTAGTAGATACTTTAAGTTTGGAATTTGTTTCCTACGTTTTTATTATTGCAAAAATTGCAACAGGATGGGTTTTGCAAAAATAGTCACTCAAAAAGTTTCCTAGCATTGAATCTATGTGGCATTTCAGGAAAAAGTTATAATATTACTGTAATGATAAAAACACACCATGAATTTTACAGGAACTTACAATGACATTTTCCTCCCAAAGGGAAACGACTGATTGAAAAGCTGCCCATATAAACTGGCAAAAATAAAACTTCCCTTATTTTATTGATGACTAGCTCAATCATTTAATTCCAATTTCAACTTGAATAAGACATTATTAGCTAATAAAGACTTCAGAAATGATTTATTTATCATTAACTGCGCATGTACTGAATTATGAATATTTGTTTCTTTAAAATCTAATTAAAAAACAACAATAAAATCCAAACTCTTCAATAAAATAATTAAGATAGTAAGGATCTGAATGTTATTTTTAGAAATATCGATTGCATGTTATTTATATAGAATGTAAATGAATGTTTTGTAAATGTGCTTGGTCGTGGGCTGTCTGTGTATATTGAATATATGGTTGAGTTCTAAAAAATACATGTACTTGAATAATTTCTCTTAGTTTTTCTTATGACCACAATAGCATGCACTAAAAGTATACATACTGGTTATTAAAAAAGAGTAAATTAAAAGAGTCTATACAATAATTAAATAATGCTGTTTATTAACATACCAACAATTAAATATTATTCATAATTGCTTCAGAATCAGTTTCAGTTGAGTTATTAAGCATTAAACAATATTTTTTTTAATAATTTAGCATAAACAGTTTGTATCATGATTTTGCATGAAGTGCCAGAACTATCTTTTTTTTAGTTAACACTTAATCTGTAAATAAGTCCTAAGATTGTACCAGGAATTGTTATTGAAAGATTTTAAACTAACATATTCCAAAATGGTATTTCACAAAAAGTCTGCATGCTCATTTTAGTTATTTATTAAATTGAGGATAGATTTATTGTGTCAGATTAAAAGTCACAAATGCTCTGCCGCATATAGAATGCCTTTCTCCATCAAGAACTGAAGCAAAAATAGTATTAACTAGGATGAACAACGCTCAAAGTTGCATCAGATAATAACATAGGTGAAATGAAATACACAAGAAGGAGAATTGTTATTTGAACTATGTAGACCACTAGGCCACAGAAACCCTATCTCAGTTTTGCTGCTGTTCCAACCCTGACACCAAACTTAAAAAAAGAAAACACATCACACATCTGTGACTGCAGTAATAGAGATTTTCTTCCAACAGCATGGTGTACCAAAAAAGTTGAAAATGATATTTTAATTTCATATTTATTTGATTTTACAAATTTAAAATTATTCTTTTCAGGATGGTGCTGCAGCAGCTGTACTTACAGACGATGTCAGCTTACAAGTATTTATGGAACATCTCAAGAAATTAGCTGTATCAAGTTCTTCTTGATGACAATGCTAGTATAAACTTTGAACTTTGAATATCATTATGAGGTCGTGACCAGTAACCACCAGGAAATAAGTTACCAAAAGCATGTTGTGATAAGAAATATTAATATTTGTTGATGGACGTTTGTTTTAATGCAAAATACAAAATTTTAAATACTTATTCAAGATGCAACATGTGTGCATGCTCACTGTGTGAGAGGTTGTTTATATGAACTAATGAGAAGAATACAAGGAACTGATGGTTGTATGTTGTTATAATAGATTTAATGTGTTGTACACTATTTCAAGGATAGATTGTCATTGTTCTATTTTAAAGTTAAAATATTTCAAAATGAAAATATTTTAAAATGAAAATATTGGAATTAAGTAAGTTTAACTTCTAATTCTGGCAATTTATGAATATTAGCAAGCACATTAAATGTAATAAATGTATTTCAGTAGTAATTCATATGACATGTTTACTCTTGTAAACAGAATTAGATAAACTTTTAAAATTTCTTGTGACATTGTTTGAATGTGTTCAATACTCAATATTTGAAGGAAGTATCAAGAACTGTTTCAATAAAACTAATTGTAAAAATGTTTGAATGAAGTATTAAGTGCTGTTTCATTTGTTTATAAACATCATTTGTCTATAGTGCCATTATTTATGTCTTTTATGAAAAATTAAGTCTAGTTGATGTTAATGAATCAGCAGCATTTTATCATTGAAGAAAATAAAATATTTAAATAACCAAACTTATGCATATTGTCTTATTTCATCATAGAAATATCATATGTGGAATGGAAGTTTAGAATGAACTGTAAAAGATAAAGAAATGATCAGGATGAAAACAAACCAGAATTGAGCACTTGCTTCTGTAAAAAGAGGGGAGCAATACCTTTTTGTGTTAACCTGTTATGGTCCTTTTCAAGGTGTTGTTAACTGTTATCTGAGCTCAATTTAAGCTGTTAACAGTTTTCAACCCACTTTAACTGTTATCAGCATTTTTGCATTTTTATGCCCCACCTACGATAGTAGAGGGGCATTATGTTTTCTGGTCTGTGCGTCCGTTCGTCTGTTCGTCCGTCTGTCCGTTCGTCCATCCGTCCGTCTGTCTGTTCGTTCGTCCGTCCGTCTGTCCCGCTTCAGGTTAAAGTTTTTGGTCAAGGTAGTTTTTGATGAAGTTGAAGTCCAATCAACTTGAAACTTAGTACACATGTTCCTTATGATATGATCTTTCTAATTTTAAAGCCAAATTAAACTTTTGACCCCAATTGAACGGTCCACTGAACATAGAAAATGAAAGTGCATGTTTCAGGTTAAAGTTTTTGGTCAAGGTAGTTTTTGATGAAGTTGAAGTCCAATCAACTTGAAACTTAGTACACATGTTCCTTATGATATGATCTTTCTAATTTTAAAGCCAAATTAAACTTTTGACCCCAATTGAACGGTCCACTGAACATAGAAAATGAAAGTGCATGTTTCAGGTTAAAGTTTTTGGTCAAGGTAGTTTTTGATGAAGTTGAAGTCCAATCAACTTGAAACTTAGTACACATGTTCCGTATGATATGATCTTTCTAATTTTAAAGCCAAATTAAACTTTTGACCCCAATTTCACGGTCCACTGAACAAAGAAAATGAAAGTGCATGTTTCAGGTTAAAGTTTTTGGTCAAGGTAGTTTTTGATGAAGTTGAAGTCCAATCAACTTGAAACTTAGTACACATGTTCCCTATGATATTATCTTTCTAATTTTAATGCCTAATTATATTTTTTTATCCAATTTCGCGGTCCATTGAACATGGAAAATGATAGTGCGAGTGGGGCATCCGTGTACTTTGGACACATTCTTGTTTGTTAACTGTTTTTGCCAAAATCGAGGTGTTGTTAACATGTTAACGGACCCCCATATTGACCCCGTAATGAAGGTGCTCATAATAGCTCACCTGGCCTAAAGGGCCATGGCAGCCATTATTACCACTTTATTCCTTTTTAAAGATCTTCTTTTCTGAACTTCATTTTATGGATTGGTGATCAAAGTTTAAGTTTAGTGGTCAAGTCCATATCTCAGATACTATAAGAATTAGGTCAGCTATATTTGGCGTATGCAATAATTGTTAGGTGAACATGTCCTACTGGCAAGTTACATCTGACCTTGATCTCAATTTCATGGTTCAGAGGACAAAGTTTAATTTTTGTGGTTTGGTCTTTTCTATATTTTACAAGCAATATGTATGGAATGATAAAAAGGTGTACATTTTTGCCTGGCAGGGTTCATATGACCTTGACCTCATATTCATGGTTCATATGTCAATTTTGTTGTTTGATCCGTTTCTCAGGTGCTATATTTGGTGGATGGAATAATTGTAATGTGTACATGTCTGTCTGGCATGAAGATTGTGACCTCATTTTCATAGAACATTGATAATACAAAGTTTTTTGTGACACTTGTAGTAACACATTCATATTACAGACTTCTAAAATGATTTAAATGATGAGTTAAACCGGCATGTACACTCATGTTACCAATCTTTATGTTTTTGCAGAAACTTTGATAGACCAAGAGAAACTTTAGATTGTAAAATGTAACTCAACAAACTAAGACCTACAAATAATTTAACATGACCAAAATCATCAAATGATCCCTTATAGGAGTTGTTGCTCTTGAAAGATGACTTTTAAAATCTCGTATTTTAAATCTTTTGCATTAACTATGATGAACAGATAGAATCTTTTAAAAGTAAAAAATAATGAGCAAAGAAAGACCTACAAATAAGGTAAATAACCAAACTTTTCAATTGTCCCCTATTTATGAGCTATATTGCCCTTTAAAGAAGATTTTTGTTGCAGAAAGCTCGACAGGGATAGTGATCCAGTGGCGGCTGTGTTAGCTAACTTCTTAAAAACTTTATATTTTAGAAGGTAGAAGACCTGGATGCTTCATACTTTGCATATGGATGTCTCATGTTACGAAGTTTCTGTCAGTCAAATGTCCAAAGTCCTTGACCTCATTTTCATGGTTCAGTTACTACTTGAAAAAAAAGTTAAGACTTTTTGTTATGTCAAATTCTCTTTTATTATAAGTAATTGGATAACTAAATTTGATATGTGCGTACCATGCAAGGTCCTCATGCCCTTGTATTTAAGTGCATGGAAGGACTGTAAGGTGTACATGTCCAACTGGCAGGTGTCATCTGACATTTACCTCATTTTCATGGTTCAGTGGTTATAGTTAAGATTTTGTGTTCTGGTCTGTTTTTCTTATACTTTATGCAATAGTTCTACTATATTTAGTGTATGGAATGATTGTAAGGTGTACATGTCTAGCTTGTAGTTGTCATCTGACCTTGACCTCATTTTCATTGTTCAATGATTGTATTTAAGTTTTTATACGACCGCAAAAATTTTAATTTTTTGGTCGTATATTGCTATCACGTTGGCGTCGTCGTCGTCGTCGTCGTCCGAATACTTTTAGTTTTCGCTCTCTAACTTTAGTAAAAGTGAATAGAAATCAATGAAATTTTAACACAAGGTTTATGACCACAAAAAGAAGGTTGGGATTGATTTTGGGAGTTTTTGTCCCAATATTTTAGGAATTAGGGGCCAAAAAGGGCCCAAATAAGCATTTTCTTGGTTTTCGCACTATAACTTTAGTTTAAGTGAATAGAAATCTATGAAATTTTGACACAAGGTTTATGACCACAAAAGGACGGTTGGGATTGATTTTGGGAGTTTTGGTTCCAACAGTTTAGGAATTAAGGGCCAAAATGGCCCAAATAAGCATTATTCTTGGTTTTTGCACAATAACTTTAGTATAAGTAAATAGAAATCAATGAAATTTAAACACAAGGTTTATGACCACAAAAGGAAGGTTGGGATTGATTTTTGGAGTTGAGGTCACAACAGTTTATGAATTAGGGGCCAAAAAGGGCCCAAATAAGCATTATTCTTGGTTTTTGCACCATAACTTTAGTATAAGTAAATAGAAATCGATGAAATTTAAACACAAGGTTTATGACCATAAAAGGAAGGTTGGGTTAGATTTTGGGAGTTTTGGTTACAGTTTAGGAATAAGGGGCCCAAAGGGTCCAAAATTGAACTTTGTGTGATTTCATCAAAAATTGAATAATTGGGGTTCTTTGATATGCCGAATCTAACTATGTATGTAGATTCTTAATTTTTGGTCCCGTTTTCAAATTGGTCTACATTAAGGTCCAAAGGGTCCAAAATTAAACTTAGTTTGATTTTAACAAAAATTGAATCTTTGGGGTTCTTTGATATGCTGAATTTAAAAATGTACTTAGATTTTTAATTATTGGCCTAGTTTTCAAGTTGGTCCAAATGGGGGTCAAAAATTAAACTTTGTTTGATTTCATCAAAAATTGAATAAATGGGTTCTTTGATATGCCAAATCTAACTGTGTATGTAGATTCTTAATTTTTGGGCCAGTTTTTAAATTGGTCTACATTAAGGTCCAAAGGGTCCAAAATTAAACTAAGTTTGATTTTAACAAAAATTAAATTCTTGGGCTTATTTGATATGCTTTATCTAAACATGTACTTTGATTTTTGATTATGGGCCCAGTTTTCAAGTTGGTCCAAATCAGGATTCCATATCAAGTATTGTGCAATAGCAAGAAATTTTCAATTGCACAGTATTGCACAATAGCAAGAAATATCTAATTGCACAATATTGTGCAATAGCAATTAATTTTCAATTGGAGTTATCTTTCTTTGTATAGAATAGTAGTTGATAATATATGTTGGAAATTTGCCAGACATGACTATGATGTCATTTTCTATTTTTATTTGCCAATAACTTTATGTAAATAACTTCATTGGAAATTTGCCAATATAAAATGTTGCTGATGAAGCTTTTTTTCCTTATCTATCTAAAATGTTTTTAGATAATGTATGTTGGACATTTGCCAGACATGACTATGATGTCATTTTCTATTTTTATTTGCCAATAACTTTATGTAAATAACTTCATTGGAAATTTGCCAATATTAAATGTTGCTGATAAAGTTTTTTTTATTGTTTTATACAATAAACAATGTATATTCACTTTTACTACCAACCAATCTTTACCATTCAGTGATAACAAGCACTTTATTTTACATTTTAATATTTTATGATGTATTTAAAAGAGTAGTTATTGTTGCAAACTCCATTAGAAATTTGAATTGATATCAGTTTTGGAAAAAGGGAAACGGGGATGTGAGAAAAAAAAATGGGGGGGGGGGGGTTAAATTTTTCTCATTTCAGATTTCATAAATAAAAAGAAAATTTCTTCAAACATTTTTTTTAGAGGATTTATATTCAACAGCATAGTGAATTGCTCAAAGGCAAAAAAAATTTTTAAGTTCATTAGACCACATTCATTCTGTGTCAGAAACCTATGCTGTGACAACTATTTAATTTTAGATTTAAATAAGTTTGAAGAAGAAATCTTTAATTGATTTGTAAAATCTTGACATTTGTTTTGTGTAAAGAAAACCATGTAATGTCAAAAATTTGATCACAATCCAAATTCAGAGCTGTATCACGCTTGAATGCTTTGTCCATACTTGCCCCAACTGTTCAGGGTTCGACCTCTGCGGTCGTATAAAGCTGCGCCCTGCGGAGCACCTGGTTGTGTTTTGGTCTGTTATTCATATACTGTATGCAATAGGTCTACCATATTTGGTATATGGAATAATTGTTAGATGTACATGTCTAGCTGGCAGGTGTCATCAGACTTTGACCTCATTTTCATGGTTCAGTGGTTTAAGTTAAGTTTTTGAGTTTTGGTCTTTTTTTCTATTAATTAATATTATCGGTCGTCCAACTGTCTATATCAATCTGCTCAACTCTTAATAAAACTCCATATCACGGCTTTGTGACACACAAATACGTTGACCTGGCCTTAATAACTTTGACCCGGACATATCAGCGACGTTGATAAGTTTGACCCAAACTTATCAAGTCAACTTCCGGTTGCTGGTGAAACTAAGATAATACTTCCAAAAGACGCAAATACAGCCCGATAAATCGACATAATTTTTATATCAATTATTTATATAATTGATATAAATCTAAACATCGTGTTATTCCTGATTAATTTTTCGAATTACTTTATTAAGGTGTTGAGAACCTTTGGTGACCCCATAGTTTAAGTGTCTTTAAAAAGTACATAGTGAGCAGTGGTCGTTACATACAAACGTTCACCTAAATTGTCCCAGTCAATGGATGAATTTAATGTGTCAATCAATGGCCACAGCCACACTGTTTTGAATTTCATTCTATATTTGGTGTATGAAAATATATAATGATCTATATGTCAGTCGCTCAGGTTTTATTTGACCTTGACCTCATTTTCATGGTTCATTGTTCAGTGTTAAGTTTTTTGTTTAGGTCTGTTTTTCTTAAACTGTAAGCAATAGGTCAACTATATTTGTTATATTGAAGAATTGGTAGCTGTACATGCCTGCCTGGCATGGTTCATTTGACCTTGACCTCATTTTCATGGTTCATTGCGTTGGTCAATGTTTAGTTTTATTGGTTAATGTTAGGTTCATGTGACAGTTGTAATGAAGCTTTATATTTAGGACTTTCAACATAATATCAATGATTAGTAAAGAAGGCGAGACATTTCAGCTTGTGCACTCTTGTTACCATTTATTACAGTTTTTGCAGAAACTTCTGCAGATAGACAGTTTAAATGGCATGTTGAAACAGGTATTATTAAACATTAACAGCAAAATAATCATTAATGCAAGATCTACACAAAAAATGTCCAGGTGAATTGTTTTGGCTGTAAAGAGGTTTTTGTTAAATATCTAACAATTTTCCGTTGCCATAGATTTCAGATGTCTTGAAATTGAACGCTTGTAGAACAAAATGCAGGTGATTTGTTCTTTCCCATCCCAGTCTTTTTTTTAATGGCCTTTTCCTGCCAAAGCAATATTTAAATATACTGCTTTAAATAAAAGTTGAAAACAATATGATTTGGTCTATTGGCATCTATTTATTCAGAAAGTTACTACAAACATATATATCCGATGAAGCCTTTCTATAATACGAATTGCCTATATAGCATCTTGTGAGAAAGAACACATGACATCTTTATCATTTGAAACCACGGTTGACAAGATTCATTATAGTGGTTATATTCTCATAGATGCCAGACTGAGCTTGTTCTTTGGGAAACAGATTTGGCTATTTTATTTTATTTTTGTCGTTGGGTATTTCATAAAACATCATCATATAAAATTGTACATTCCTGGTTTTTTTTGCCTTAATTTGTATTGTCAAAAAGACGAAATTCAAAAATGGCTTAAAGTTTATAGTATTGATAGCAAAGACTGGACTTTTCGCAAAATTTTATGGTTGCACTATGCTCGATATTACCTTCCCATGGCTTTAAAACAACCATTTGAATCATCAAAATTACAAAAAGTGTACTTCTGTACCCGACCAAAAGATTGCGCAAGCTTTTATCACACAACATCTTTGCATGTTTGATATTATTTCATTAATATTTTTGTTTTTGCCCTCTAAACCGACAGAGTAAAGTTAATCTTCTATCTTTTAAAAATAAGGAAATACTATCTACCGAAGTTCAAAGAAATGGATGTAAACAAATATAGGCATCCGTACGGCCTCGAGAAAAACCCATACCGTATAGTCAACTATAAAAGACCCCTACATGAAAAATACGAAATAATTCAATTGAAAAAATAACGCCCTAATTTATAACATAGTCTTCCAAAAGTTATTACATTTGTTTTTGTTTGCGCCCAATTTGCATACCTCTTGAGCTATTGTATAAATGCATGTGAACTAGAAGTTTAATCAAGTTGAACTGGTAGTAAGTACTCTTTGATCGATACTGAACGTATTTTTTCCCCTTCGGACCCATCTTCTAAGTTTATCATTTTCAACTGATTTGTTGAGTGCGTTCGTGTAATGTGCAGTCACACTACTGTCCAAGTTGAGCGCTATTCAAGCAAGTTGAACTCCGCAACTTTCTGTATGTACCTTTTCAAACTCCGAGGACTGTCATTCAGTGGTTGTTTGTCATGCTTGTTTTTTGTTTATTGTCTTTAAACAAATCTCGCCATTGGTTTACTTGTTTATATATTTAACATTTTGCCACGACGGGGATTTAGGAGTAAATTAAGTTTACTATACGGTATGTATTTTGGTAATGTTTAAAAGCCGTACGGCGATCTATAGTATAGTAACTCATCAGATTAAAATATTGTATCTGTAAAGTCAAAGTATAGATTCGGATTATGGGGGAATAGCCAGTTTTATGTATTATTTATAAACATAGGCAATCTAATCTCATGATCGCCCTACATCTATATCAATGCAAAATTTGATATGACTATAGAACTTATCATACTTGTTTATTAATCATAAATATTCAAACAATGTGATAAAGTTTTAAGCCTATTTGTTTATATTGGATAGTGTCATTTGAAATGATGAAAGTGAAATTGCTGTTTTCTGTCGTTCTGACAATAACATGTTTTATAGAAGGGCACACCCTTTCTACAGTGAGAGACTGTCTTGGAACGAGCTTGACAAATTATGAATATGCAAACCTTCCAGGTATCGGATGGGACAACTTATTGAATGAAAACCGCGGGAAAATAATTCAGTACAAGTATTCTCAATGTAAAACAACAGATGATGGCTTATACCTAATACCGGACAATGTGTTCGTGCTACAGGTTAAATCTAGCAGCGTGGACATTTTCTCAGAAATCATTGACAACTGGAAAAATTACACGTCTGCAACTTCTAAATCGATCAATGTTGGCGGGAATGTTGGGATCCCGTTCATCTTTGATATCCACGGTAGCTATTCTTCAGAGTATCAAGAGGTCAAGACAAACCAGATAAGTGACAATTCAATGACAGTAAGGGTAGGGGCTAGATATGAAAAATATGTGTCTAAACTCCTAACTGAAATGGATTTAGATGACGCTTTTAGAGATCGTGTTCTGACAATTGCTGATCATTTGCTCTCTGGACAAAAAAACACGGCAAGATACGAAAGTCAGTTACTGATCAGAGATTTTGGAACACATGTAGCTACTAGTGTTAATGCTGGAGCATTAATATATAAAATTGAACAGCTGAATCGAACAGCAGTTCAAAACAGTGACATGAAAAGATCAGACATTGCAAAGTCTGCAGGATTTTCATTTTTCGGGAGTGGAATAGAATACAACCATGCTTCATCGACATCCGAAACCACGGTTACAAAATATCTGTCTCTGCGAACACATTCATCAGTTCGAACCCACGGAGGTCCGTTATTCAAACCAGTCAATTTCAGTATAAATGAATGGGTTGATGGTATTGGTAGTAATTTGGCCGCTATTGATCGTTCTGGTGATCCGCTTAACTTCGTAATTAACTCTGACAATTTTGCACAACTTCCAATTTCAATTATAGAACAAACAGCGTCATTGGTGGAGGAATCAATTGCAACGTACTATAGATACAACACCATCAAAGGATGCACGAATGTAAATTCTCCTAATTTTAACTATATAGCGAACGTTGACGATGGTTCTTGTCATGATGCTGGTGTGAATTTGACATTCGGTGGTGTTTTCCAAACTTGCAGTTATAATGGTGACCTCTCGGAAAATTTATGTGATGCCTTGACAACAAAAAATCCAAAGACTGGAGCTGGCACTTGCCCAGAAGGATACGACGTGGTCCCTCTTTTCTCTGGTAATACATCTAAAACCGAAATGACACAAGAATGCAGTAACTATTTTATCTTTTGGAAGAAATGTCAAAATATACCTCATTTTGGTTCTGCTTCTTTTCAATCTTACTGGTGCGCAGCCGTGAAAAACAACGTTCCTGACAATTCTGGTTACCTATTTGGAGGACTTTTCACAACGGTATTTCCAAATCCGTTGGCAAATGCTCATGGTTGCCCATCCGTCTTTACGCCTTTACATATCACATCCGATTTAACAATATGTGTGAGCGATGATTATCAAAACGGAGAAAGATATTCGGCACCATTTGGAGGGCTCTTCAGCTGCCAGCATGGCAATCCATTGGCCAATAAGTATTACACTACTGGGTCTCCTCCAAAAACGTGTCCCAGTGGTTATAGTGAACATCTTGCTACTGAAGATGAAGGATGCGAGGTGAACTACTGTATGAAAACAAAATCTTCTGTTCTCTCTTCTCAAATCAAAAGCCCACCATTTCTTCGTCAACGAATGGAGCGTAATGACAATAGCAGTTACATAATAAGCAATGAAGGAACAAGTTGGACCAGTATTTACCTCGTTCCTGCAGGTTTTACAGGTTTCGTGGAAGACGTTAAAGGATGGATTACAAATGATGGAAAAGACTTAAATATCATCGAATTGCTAAAGGCTAAAAATGGTGCTACAGAAAGTAAACAAACACAGTTTGCCGAAAGTACCAAAGAAAGACTAAATGGTTTTGGCGCAACTAAAGAGAGAAAAGGTACAAGGAAAATGTCTTTATTTGAAATCGCGATTGTTGCTGCTGCGTCTGTTATTGCGACATTGATTTCAATTTTCGTTGCCGTCGGAGTTTTATCGAAGATTACAAGAAAACGTAACCAGAAGGTGGAGTGAACCAAAATGTGAAGTTAATGACAAAAAAAAAGCAATTTAAAATGATTTGTTACGGTTGATTTGTTATTTTTTGTAATTTTTTTATTAAACATTATTATAACTTATACTTTTGTTGATATTAGGTTTTTTTAACGTGACGAAAGCAAAATGACTTGTTTGTAGTTGTTGAATGTCACGATGGAATGCTTACAATGTCACATAAAAATTTCAAATCCTAGATCTGAGATATAAATATGCAGCAATGGTTTTATATCAAAGCTTAAACGAAGGATGCACAGTCTAAAAACATTACAGTGAAAATAACACAAGTTAAAATCAAATAACACAGATAGTTTTTATTGTGACGCCAGTATATTTGGAAAATATCAATATAGATTCCAGAATAAGCTGTCATTTTACAAATAATAATACCACTCAAAATCATAGCCATGAATAACTATCGTCATCGAGAAAATATGTTTTCAACAATTGCAATTACTGTACTAATAGGTGCAAACGCTTTCAAAAGCCAAAATCATTTCAATAATTATAATCTGATATAAATAAACAAAACCTGAATCTGCGCAAATTAAAGTATTCTCTTGAATACACGTTTGGACAATATCTATTTCAAATAAAAAAGAAGTAACAGGCTTTACATGACTAGTAGCAACTAGATTAATAAAAAAAACCCACCAAAAACACGAACTCCAATAAACAAATTGTGGGTCTTGGCTTTGTTCATTGTTGAAGGCCGTACGGTGAACTATAGTTGTTAATTTCTGTGTCGTTAAGTGTTTTGTGGATAATAAATAAGCTTTATTTAGAGTCGGCAAGGTATACAAAAAGAGACAAACATAAGTTAAATTGAAGAGATGTCTCATTGGCAATCATACCACATCTTCCTTTTTATAAGAATGAAAACAGGTCTCTGAAAGGGTAAGTAGTCCCTTCTTAACACTAGCCATACTTAAAACTGAGAGCGAAAACAAGAAGTGTAGTAGAGTAGCAGTTCCTGCTTCTAAACAAACCATCCTTACAAAATTGAAAGTGAAAACAGTTGTTTTGGAAATGTAAGCAACTCTTGCTTCTACACGAACTTCACTTAATATTGAGGGCAAACATGTATTCTTGAAGCATAAGTAAGTACTGTTTCTACACGATTTCCACTTAATATCGAGGGGAAACAGGTACTCTTGTAGGGTAAGCAATTTCTGTTTCTAAACGAACTCTATTTAGTATAAAGTACGAAACAGGTACCTTTTCTGTACGAACGCCACTCAATGCTGAAGCAGAAATCATAAAAAATATACTAGTATAATATCATGGGCTTAATTTTCAGATGTGGCAAACGATAAGTTGAAGTATCCCAATTTTCGTATTGTAATCTACCATAATATTCAAACTTAAACCATACAAATAAAAGGACACGTTAGTGTATGTCAATAAGACAGAAGCCAAACGACACCAAAATAAAAGACCGTATTGTTCTATAAGCCAATGGTTCAAATGTATTAATATGAAATTAAGTCAACTCCCTTAGAATAATTTTTTCTGAAATAAAAACAAGTCGACTAAAATTTATCAGACTTTGAACCGGATGTGAGCCTTTGCCAACCAAGTTAAACGAAAATAACAATATCAGAATATGCTCAAAATATTTTTGAGCGGAAATAGAAACAGGTCGATCTAAGTTTGTTTGTAAGTTTGTTTTTTTTAAACTGGATGGAACCTTTGCTTATAAAGATAAAAATGAAAATAACAACATTAGGTGTGACTGGGGCGCTTTACTGGATTTACTTTCACCAGGAAAAACCTGGCATATTCCAATGTCAATGATGTTTAAATCCTGGAGGAGCTTCATGATCAAAGCTGCAAAAGCTGTTTGTTAGTTTGTGTTATTTACATTGTTTTGTGCTGTTGTTTGCTGGGTTTTTTTTATTGTTTTGTTCTGCTGTTTTATATCATTTTGTTTATTGTTTTTTTTTTCAAGGGAGGGAGCCTATTTTCTTTTTTCGGTTCTTTGCTTTTACACCTAAGGCATTTTATTTGCGCCAAAACAATTAAATCTTTTATTTGAACCAGAAACCATATTTTGTATTTGCTCCAAAAATAAAACATTTCGTTTGCGCCAATAATACAAGTAAATACAAGTAAATAAAACATCTATAACACATGTATATAGCTTTATTCAAAAGACACTTTTTGGCGCAAATGAAATATTACCTTGTTGTGATAATGAGAGATTGCATTTTTTCAAAATTGGCGCAAATGCAATTGCGTCCTTCTTGTTGTAGATTATATATGTTGACATGTCCATTAATTGGAAATTTGTAATCTATAATTCATGAGTTTATATTTAGTCCAAATTTTCTTTGTCATATTTACCCACGTGTTTTTATTTATTATTAACACATGAACAATATTTACAAATATTTAATCAACAGTGAATTGTAGAGCGTAGAGATTATAAAGAGGGAAAGCTTTAGGGTTGAACCTCCAACAGAACCGAAAGAAAATGAAATGGCAAAAAAAAAAAAAAAAAAACGCATCGAATATAGTACTAAGGAATAACAACATACAAAAGATTGAACTTTCGTTGATTTCATGTGTCCTCATCAAACGTTTTATTTTTTTTTAAATTTGTTGTCACTTTTATGTCAACTCCCCTGAATATCAACATTCACAGCAAACGAAATGAAATTTGGACATACTGATAAAAGAAGATAAAGTAAAGATTAAATATACTATCACCAAACCACCCTGCAGTATAAACTGTGATGATAAACATCAATAAACAGTTATATATTGATAATTTAAAATGGTGAGAGCAGAGATTTTCCTGACTGCACTATTCGCTTCGATAGTTCCAAACTTTTGCCAGACAATCCCCGGAGAATGCCAGAATAACGATTCTACTGTGTACCGATATGAAGTTTTACCAGGCAGTGGCTGGGATAATTTGAGAAATGAAAACCGAGGAAGGGTCGTCCAGTTTACATATTCGACATGTCGAACGACAGAGGATGGTGTTTTTCTTGTTCCTGACAACGTCAATGTCATTCCTATAAGATCAAGTAATGTCGATCGATACTCTCAATTTATCGAACACGTCGAAAACGCAACGTCAGACATTGCAGTCTCAATCAATCTAGACGGAAGTGTAGCTGTTGACGATATTCCAATAAACGGTAAATTTTCATTTGATTTTCAAAAGTTTAAGAGTAACATGATCAATGATAATTCAATTGCAATGAAAGTTAAAGCTCATTACGTTCAATACAACGCCAAACTTCAACCAGATGTCAATTTAGATCCGTCTTTCAAATCAAAAGTAATGAGTATAGCCAATCATATATTGAATAATAGAACATCATCTGCAAGATATGAGAGTCAGCTACTGGTTAGAGACTTTGGTACGCATGTGATTACTAGCATTGATAGTGGAGCATCGATAGTAAAAGTCGACCATGTCAAACGAGAACTATTGCAAGACGATACAATCGATAAATTTCAAATATCGGCTGCTGCAGGATCTGAACTTTTCGGAGTACAAGTTGGAATAACAATCCCCGCCGAAGTCATGACAAAATACCTTGCATCAAAGACACATTCTTCGATTCTTACACATGGTGGTCCTTTATATTTACCCGTTAACTTTACAATCAACGACTGGGTCAATCAAATAGACAAGAACTTGGTGTCAGTAGACCGATCAGGGGATCCACTGCATTTCATTATAAACGAATACGTGTTCCCAGAACTGTCGATTTCCATTGTAACTGATACAGCCGCTGCTGTAGAAAGTGCCATTAAAACTTATTACAAATTGAATACTCATCGCGGATGTACGGACAGGGATTCTCCAAACTACAATTACTTAGCCAATGTCGATGATGGAACTTGTGAATATAACCTCACCATTACTAACACTAATTTTGGAGGAGTGTTCCAAACATGCAATACAACTGGGAACATCCATGGGATATGCGATACGTTCTTAAGTAAAAATCCGATGACTGGAGATTTTTCTTGTCCGACCGGTTTCGTCGCGGTACCATTGTATTTGGGACAGGAAAACAAACAGGAAGTGCATCGTACATGTTCAAAATATATGATCTTCTGGAAACACTGTGAAACTACTTCGAACCTTGGAACAGCAAGCTATCAGTCTTATTGGTGCTCTCCTCAAGAAGGAAATCAAAGATTCTCGGGATACTTGTTTGGTGGCTTGTATACAACTCAACTACCAAATGTCGTTACACAACACCAGAGTTGTCCACAGTACTTTACCGCTATTGGACTAGCAGAAGATTTGAAAATTTGTGTTTCAGATGATATTGAAAATGGTTTCCAATATTCAATCCCGTTTGATGGTTTCTTTAGTTGTCAAAATGATAATTCGTTAGCCGTAAACCAGAACGCCACACACTGTCAGGCTGGGTACAGTGAACACTTAGCAACAATCGTAAACGAATGTGAAATTAATTATTGTGCTACACAAAAATCATCTGCCACTGCATTTATACCTATAAGAAGTCCACCATTTATGCGAAAACCATCAGGCCAAAATATATCATCAATCCACGTCATTAGCGAGGATGGTCAAAGCTGGACTCAGATCTATTCAGTTCCAGTAGGATTCACCGGGTTCAACGGAACTAATACCAGCTGGATTGTAAACAGTGGCGATTTCCTTGACAATAATGAACTTCTAATGGCGAGACAAAAAGCAAACGGAGATACTCCAGATAAGAACAGTGGTTTATTTGGATCGACGGATACAGAAGAAAAACACGGAAAACAAAATAATGCCGAACAAATATCAACTGAACAGATTCTTGGAGTAGTTGGCGGCTCAGTTGGGATTACGTTCTCTTTTGTAATTTTTATAGGATTTTTCGTTTATGTCATTTCCAGGAAAAGGGTTCCAAAAGCTGACGCCTACACAAAATTGAAAGCCTAATGTGCATGTAGAAAATTATGTTTAAAATATTATTCATGACTATTCATTATTTGATTTTTCAGTGCAGGCTTTTATATTTAACTGCCTTTTATTAAAAAGTTTTTATTGTCTAAGAATGTAATGCCACGTTGCTGTATAAAATATTTCAAATCAACCTGAAAATTATACTTTTATTTTATATGCTAATTCATGTTTAACCAGTTCACACATAGGTTAATTAATTTTGTTAATTCTATCAAATCGCATAACTCGTTCTTTAGCAAACAAAAGATGTACAATTAATACAATCGTTGTGAACTAAGAAATGTTATAAGCTTAAGCGTAACTCTGATTCCTTGTCCGGTTTGACTTTACTTCTGACTACTTTTGGTATTATCAGCTCTTCAGCGTTTGCAAATGGCTTTGTATTTTTAAATATATTGTCTTAGGTTATCATTGAAGAGACATTAATTGACAAAATGCTCATCTGTTTCAGCGATATTGGCACAGTTAATGTCTTGCTGCCGCTGGGTCGATATCACTCCTGGTTTACTATTCCTCCTTGATGATATCATAAGAGTAGTAGCTTTTACTCATTGTTGAAGACAGCCAACCCTCCCCTAACCTACCTGGGACAGTGGCGAAACAGTACAACACGAGGACAAACTATAAAAATCAGTTTAAAAAAGCATAACATATTAGTAAAAAGAAAGACAAGAATACAAAAAATTATCTTAGATCAATAACACAATGACGGGATGTATAAGTACAGAGTCATGTCAAATGGATATAACTCTAACAGACTAAACAGTAGAAGTGATATTCAGATTTTGGGACATTCAAACTCACAAGTCAAAAATTAACTTACTGTGGATTCATTTATTTTCGTGGGTACCAATTTTCTTGGATAAAGGAAAACTTGTATGTTTGAAGATAGGTAATTTCGTGGTTTTGCTAAGGTCTGCGTACAAGCCTATAGAAAAGTTGTCATTCGCTGAACATTTAATTTCGTGGTTTACAGTACAACACCATTTAGAAAAAAGTAAAAAAAAGACCAAAAGAGATACAACTGAAGGGAAGGGGAAGCAGATCCAACTCTCCATGTGGCATCTGTCGTGTTGCACATCTCAGTACAAAACCGGTGATAAGTCTTAATTCGTAGTCAAATGATGGGAAAAGTGGACAGGAACATATCCAGGTGTTTCATAACGGATAACCAACTCGTGTTTGCGACCGTAAAATTACGAAAATGGGATGTAAGATATCAGTGGGACATTTAAACTCATTGACCGAAAAATGAAACTGACAACGTCTTGGCTAAAAAAGAAAAACAGACAAACAATACTACACTAGACAAAACATAGAAAACTGAAGACTAAGCTACACGAACACATCCAAAACTGGGAATGACATCAAGTGATCCGCATTTGGCATCCGTCGTGTTGCTCATGTTATTACAAACCCGGTGTATAGTCTAATTCGGTAGGTCACATTCGTGAAAAGGAACTTATTGTAGTTACGACATAACGATCATATCCAATATCATCGGTGAAACGAATATTTCATAACGGTCAACCAAATCGATTGCGTCCGTAAGATTTACGAAGGGATGATTTCAACTGCACCATTTGAAACTCTTGGTTTAATAGCTTCCTTGCGAGCAGCAACGGTCAATCAAGGAAATCAAGCACGGGAATATCGTATCAATTATGAGATAAATACTCCGTATGCGTGCGCTACTGGAATTTCGCTACACAGAATGGAAAGTTCACCATTGGGTGATGATTTCACATTCACCACTTGAAACGCATGAGGAAACGGCTCACTTGTGATCAACAACCCTTTATCAAGGAAACCAAAATGAAAGCTTTAGAATAGCGTGTCAACTGGAAGATGTATACTTCATTTGCAGGTGCTGCTGGAATGTGTAGCAAATCTATGGAAAGCTCTCTTTTATGAAACATAGCAGGACCAACTCTTTAAATTTGCCTTGTAGTAAGCAATATTACTTTGTTTGTTAGGACACTCAATTAAACTAAGTATACAATGCAGTAAAAGAAGTTCTTCTTATTTAGCAGGAATCACAAAGTAACATAGAACAGACCCATGATTTCCTCCTTGAAAAGTGTCCTGGGGTATATGTTGAGTTTTTAAGAAACATTTCACTACCTATTTTATCTATCAAGACTTCTATCAAGAGGTTCTGACTCTAGAGTAACTAGTTTAACAATATCAGACAAATAATGCGTTCTGGATCTAGAGTTGCTTGTTTCACAATATCAGACATATAATGCGTTCTGACCCTAGAGTAGGTAGTTTCATAATATCAGACATGTAATGCGTTCTGACTCTAGAGTAGGTAGTTTCACAATATCAGACATGTAATGCGTTCTGACTCTAGAGTAGGTAGTTTCACAATATCAGACATGTAATGCGTTCTGACTCTAGAGTAGGTAGTTTCACAATATCAGACATGTAATAAGTTATAGATGGACACGAAATTGTGGTTAAACAATATCAAAATAAGCTTCATCTTCATTGTTTCCTTCTAAATTTTAAAGGCTTTTTATATGCTTTTCAACTTTTAGAAACGGTGATAACAAGCTAGCATGATTTTCCATACTATTTGATTTCAAATCTTTCAGTTTCGTTTTTTTCCGTTCACTTATAGCCATTATTTAAACAGACAAAACAAGAACTAATTAATATAACAGACACCCTTGTGTAATTCCACGAAACGTATTAAAGGGAGAGGACACCGATCCATTATTAGCAATACACCCTTTAAATCTGAATACAGAGTTTCAACCCATTTTATGAATTTGACTGCTGATAAAGTTGATGTTAATAATTTAGAGAAAGGCTTCATGGCGCATTTAGAAGACCAAGCAATATCACGTTGTTTGAAAGAACACTTGTGTAGTTCAGGTATCATTTATAGTGAAGGAAGATCCAGCACTTCTACTTTTAAATTCAAAAAATTAAAAGTCCAGAGGAACCTAGAACAGACCTATGATTATTCAGGATTTCCAGCTCGATAAACGTCGTATTATGGACCTTAAAATTTCTTGGCCTTGGCTATCATTGAAGAATAGTTGAGTGTCGAGTGAGATTTGTACTGTTGATGTTTTACTACCCCTTGGTCGATATATCTGCTTGTTGATTGTTCGCCGTTATGACTATAATAGTAGCTTTTACTCATTGCTGGATGCCGTATGGTTACATATAATTTTTCACATTGGTCATTGGTCTTTTGTGGAGAGTTGTCTCATTGGCAATAAACTCATCATATATATCATAATTGAAATTTTGTATAAGCGTTAGACGAGCGTGTCGTCTACAAAAGACTCATCAGTGGCGATCGAATAAAAAAAAGTGAAAAAGGCCAAACAAAGTATGAAACTGAAGAGCATTGAGGACCTAAAATTCGCAAAAGTTTTGTCAAAAACAACTAAAGTAATCTATTTATGAGGTAGAAAAGCCTTAGTTTTTTTCAAAAACTCAAAGTTGTGTAAACAGTTGATTCAAAATTATGACCATATTAATGATAAGTCATTTTCCTGACTTGTTACAGGATATTTTAAGAAAACCAATGGTAGGTTGAACCTGGTTTTGTGGCTAGCTAACCCTCGAGCTTTTATGGCAATGTTAACTTTAACACTAATATAACATACACAGACACATGATTATCTCCTTGGTAAGTGTCGTTGGGGTACATGTTAGTTTCCAATATAATTTAGTTTGTGGTTTCATCTGCGGTGACAGCAACATATTTGTAATGGAGGTAGAACAAGTGTTATAACTACATGTAACACTATAAACCAGGTTTAATTCCCCATTTTTCTACATAAGAAAATGCCTGTACCAAGTCAGGAATATGACAGTTATTATGTTATGTATACGTTTGATGTGTTTTAGCTGTTTGACTAGGGACTTTCCGTTTTAAATTTTCCTCGTGTTCTGTATTTTTGTGATTTTACTTTTTTGATTTTGATCGATACCTCTGCTGATAGACTGTAAGATTTTCCTCGTGTTCTGTTTTTTTGTGATTTTTACTTTTTTGATTTTGATTGATACCTCTGCTGATAGACTGTAAGACCTCAGGGGTATAACCAACCAAGTCCAAGTCGCTAAAACGTTAGCTCTGGTTTATAAATACAGATATTTTTTTATTGAAATTTTTGAATTTTATATATGATTAATTTTGACCTGAGGGGACGACTAATACCCGGTAGATTATCCGGGTCGGAGTGCATGTGGGTTTCAAGAGGATCTAGGAATGCATATCTTGCATGGTATCAGGCCTTGGTAGAAACTGACAAGATTGTTATCCGACTTTATACAAGATGGTGATTAAATTGAAAATGGAAATGGGGAATGTGTCAAAGAATCAATAACCCGACCAAAGAGCAGATAACATAATAACTTTTCAGCTAAACATAATGCAGAATAGAATAACTAGTACTAGTATATACATATGGCACGCCGTTTTTATATTTATTCAAATTTGAAGATATCTTATTTATTTAACAAGATATCTTATTAAGTATTAAGATATCTTTAATTTTTTTAAGATATCTTATTAAATTTGAAAGTAAATAAGATATCTCTATTAGTTTACAAGATATCTCTATTAGTTTATAAGATATCTCTATAAGTTAATAAGATATCTCTATTAATTAATAAGATATCTTATAAAGTATAGAAGATATCTTACTTCTTTATAAAGATATCTTTTAAATACATACTTTATAAGATATCTTATTAATTACGGAAGCCTGGAGCTGCCTTGTGTTATTGTTTATAACTAAACCATATTTGATAATTATTGCGATAATGTTTTGTATATTGCAAAATGACGCCTTATTTATCGCAATAATTCACTGTATCTAACAACAAGGCACTTTATTTAGCGCAATGATTTGTTAAATTTAACACTAAGAAGACTTAATTATCGCAATATTTGCTATATATATACCACAAGTCGCCTTATTTATGGCAATATTTCGTTATATCTAACAACAAGACGTCTTTGTTATTGCGATGATTTTATTGTGTAAAAACAGTACCACTTATTTAACGCGATTTACAATTTTTTTCGCTTTAAATTTCGGAAGTTAAAGCTAAGTCATCATAATTATGGCGATAGCACATTTCGATTTACATATGTAGCGTGAGCAGCCATTCAACGGCCATTTTCGTTATGATCAACACCCGATCAACTAGACCATTTTCTCCCGTATGAATCATTTGTTTAATAATTTCTTCATTTGACTAGAGAAGACTAAGTGGACCTACATTCAAAGGAAGCTACCCCTCATTCTGAACAATGCTTTTGGTAAGTAAATATTTCATGGTATCAACATAATAGCTACTGTTTGTTCTTTTTATACCACCCACTTTAAACGTGGGGGTCATGATATAGTAATCGTTACCCCCGTCCGTCTTTTCGTCCGTTATGGTAGTCATGCAGGAGGTACCAATCTTTTATCTGCAACTCCGAGATCATCCTTGTCCATTGAACAAAACTTAATAAAACTTTCACAAATTCTTTATAATATAATGCCTCTGTGCACCTTTTATTTCATATATTGATTGAAATTTATATTTTTTGGGGTTTGCCATAGCAAAACATGGACTTTGCCATCCCTTATCAACGGGTATTCATTTCTTATTCGCAACTGCAAGATCAACCTAAACCACTGAACCAAACGGACGGACAGACGACAATTATATACCATAATAGGTCCGTCAAAATTTTGACAGGCGTATAAAAAACAGTTCAACTACTTTTACAAGGCGAAAAGGAAAATAGAATCGTGAAGCCATGCAGTAAACAATTTTTATTTTAATCTGAACATGCACATTAAATATTATGTTATGTATTTTACATTAGACATATTCATAGAACAACGCCATCTATTATGAGAGTCCGAGAAACTATAATAGTGGACAGTTTTCCTACTTATTTCACGTGTTTCTGAGTCATAGTAAACTCGATGTAGCCTACAATGCATTGTAGTTTATTGAGTCGATTGGTCAGTATTTTAAGGCCATATCAGCCTTCTGTTTTTGGAAGTTACTACATTTTACTATGCAAAATATTTTCACGTCAGAAAATCTAGAGTTCCCGACCTGTTTATAACAGGCATATATGGTTAACCATATCAAATCATATACAATTTTACATGTGTCATCAAAATTTTTTTTGAGTAGTGCTTTCTGATCCAAAGGGAAATAGATTAAATAAATTGTTTGGTTCCGATTCAGCCTGAAAGGAAGAAAGGAAAATAATCAACTTTAGTTTTTACACCTTGCATGCATATCAAAATGAGCAAAAATACAGTTTCTTTACATTTGAACTACTAAGAGCATGAATTATTTGAAATAGATTTGTATTGCTCATGACTTTCCGTTGTTTAATTTAAAATGTTTTAAATTATTACTTTTATGTCAAAAAACCTACCACAGAGGAAGTTAGAAATAAGCAAAAACAAAAAGGCGCGGATGTTATTAGTTATCAAAAGTACCAGGATTATAAGTCTGGTCAACAAGGTAACTGTGATTAAGAAACGGTTGAAAGTACAATCCCAATTTTCCACACAAACCTTTCTTTAATCAACATTAACATCGTGATAGAATTTCAATATGATCTGTTTGGTAGAACAAAATTGACCTTAAGTCATTTGAATTTTTCAACATTCATACACATAATCCAACATTAACCTCAAAATAAGACCTATAAAATTGGCATTGAAGAAAAAAAAATTTATAGAAAGCTCGTACGAGTTCGCTAGCAACCCTTTGCGGGTTTTTAATTTGATAGGTGACTTTTTGTTAAATATTTGTTTGTTTTGAGATTGTGACACAAGTATGACTGCTATACCAATATTGTGACTATTTGACCTATTATGTCTGTTTTGTTCATACATGTACATCGTTTTATATATAATGGAATTTGATACGACTGTCATACAAGTGAGAGGTTTAGCTCTATAAAACCAGGTTCAATCCTACATTTTCTTCATTTGAAAATGCCTGTTCCAAGTCAGGAATATGGCAGTCGTTGTCCATCCGTTTGATGTGTTTTGTCATTTGACTTTGCCATTTGATAAGGGACTTTCCGTCTTGAATTTTCATCGGAGTTCAGTATTTTAGTTCCATTTGATAGGATAACGTCATCAATTTTTATGGCATCAATTGACAATTGATGTTATGATAATGTACACACAAGTGCATACGATGCATGGCAGATTTTAAATTTATGATTTGAGTTTTCTCTCAGTTTCATAAGAATGAAGATAACAATATTTATTTTAAGCTCCACGGCATCAATTGGTGATTTGAAGATCGCAAATACCCGTTTACTGGCTCTGGCAACGCGTTGCCAGTAAAGATAATTTGCGATCATCCAATCGCGAATTGCTGCCGTCGCAGCTTTAAATATAATACAGTTATCTACTGATAAATATCTTTGCATACATTCATTTTGATCCAATCTTTAAAGCTATCTGAACATCTTCCCCAAGTTTATCATACATCGGATAAGACCATTTCAGTGGATCAAATGCAATAAAATAACAGTCTAATATTCTAAGTTGTACACTTTTATGTTTCAGATGGTACTTGCTCTTCTCCTGTTCTGCAAGGCCAGTGCTATTCCATATCCAGACATAGATGCATCATTAGATGAACTAGTTGTATACTATACAAGTTTTTCATTTACAACAAAAGAAGTACTCGGGTTTTTACTAAACATACATCATATAATGCTGAGCGAAAGATCATTTTATAGAATTAAAAAACGTTTGAGATTGCAAAAAAGAGGAGTTGAAAGTGCTATTGCTGATATTGTTACAAAAATTCTACAGTTAAGAAATGCAGGATATACCAATATAGGTTATCGATCTTTATGGAATGTACTTCGCTGCCTAGGCGTAAGAGCTTCACAACTCACGGTTAGACTAGTTTTGAAAGCTATTGACGGAGACGGCGTTTTAATGAGACAAAGACATAGGCTTACAAGAAGACGATACTTAAGTAACGGACCGAGCTTTTGCATCCACGTCGATGGATATGATAAGTTAAAGCCGTTTGGAATATCTGTCCATGGTGGAATCGACGGTTTTTCAAGAAAGATACTTTGGCTGAAAGCTACAAGTTCAAATAAAAATCCCCGTATAGTTGCAGGACATTTTCTTGAGTATTTGAAGACAAGCAAGAGGGTTCCAAGGGTAGTACGCATGGATGCAGGAACTGAAAATGTTATAGTTGAACGTATTCAAATAGCTTTGAGATCATTTCATACTGATAGCATGGCAGGACATAGAAGTGTTTCAATAGGAAGATCAACGGCCAACCAAAAGATCGAAATGCTATGGAGTTTTCTGATGCGAAATTTCACAACATTTTGGAGGAATTTGTTTAAAGATATGGTAGATGAAGGTATACTTAACAATGCCGACCCTGTGCATCTTGAATGCATACGGTTTTGTTTCCTACCACTTATTCAAAGACATTTAGACATGTTTCTACAATCATGGAATTCACACAGAATAAGATCTCAAAGAAATGTTGAATGTCCACATGGTATACCTGACGTTATGTTCTACCAACCTTTTATTTACGATAAATATGACTGCTCTTATGAACTGCCGTGCGACATAGTTGTATTGGATTACTTAACTGATATATACACGGATGCTGTTCTACCTAGAGGCACTAAAGAAGAATTTAGACAATTAATAAATACTCTCACGTTTTTAGATATCGGAGAATTCGATGTCATTGAAACTCCAACACAGGCCAAAGAATTGTTCAACTTATTATCAGGCGTAATATCACAACATTTGTTAAATCGATAGACATTTACAGATTTAACATTTATTATTCATGATAATTATCTGTTATGTCACCATGTTGTCGAATATGTGGACCCGAATATATACGCGCATAAGATGTTTGATCTGTTGATGCAAAGAACATTAGAGTGCATAATGTGTACATACTAATTTTCTTGTTTTTCGTTGATTGTGCTTCTTTTTTTGTCAGAATCGATGTAAATATTGAATGAAAATGTTCTGTTGTATTTAGTATTATATAAAAAGAATAAATGCCTAGACTGTTAACAAGTCTTTCCTATCCCCGAGTCATCATTAAATTGATAACAGTTCGACACATTTAAATATATGCCATATTGGTCTATTCCGTCATGATGTAGCTGAGTATCATTCAGTCATTTTTCATATCTGTTACAAAAACCAAACACTTTTCCATAAAAATGACCATCGAGTTTAACGTGTCATACATTAACAAAATATTAAGTACAATCAAATCTTATTTGGCAATTGCTGTCAACTCAACCAATCCGTTTCATTCGTAATGAACTGGACAGAGTGTAGCTAAATTAAAGAGAAACACAATGTATGATATAGTATGTCTGTCGCTAACGTCACTGAGTATAAAAGAGGGCATGGTTTCACATAAACCACGATATTTGGAAGGTATATAACGTCACAGTACCCAAATTGCACCGAGTACCAAAATTGCACCTACTAGTATTCAACAAAAATACTGTGGAAATCTTACTTGTTTTATTTGAGTCTAAAACCTTGGTATTTTTCTGGGTATTTATATGATTTGATACAATACACGTCATTTAACATTGCTGAACATATACAAAACTAGTAAAAATCACCAGATTTGTTTTTAACCGACCCTCATTGTAAATTAAAGATGTAAGTTATGATATAAGACAGACTTAATTGTATATATGTTTTGTCCATTTATTTCCTGATCGATGGGATCAATGCGTTCAACGTAACATAGTCACCAAACTTTGACTTATTAAGTGAGATACAAATATCTTTATAGCTGCTTTTCATTCGTCTTTAGAAGCTTATGTAAACAGGTAAATGCATGAACAAGTCGAGAAGAAGAGAAACACGTTTGTTTCTTATTACAATGCCGATTGGTTACTGCAGTATTGAAAAACACATCTTTCGAACGTAACAAAAATTAAGAAACCTTCATAGCATCAATTTAAGATATATAATGTTCATTTGTGATTTGAGTGGGTTTTCATTTTTCTAAAGTACGATTTATCCCTCCTTAATTCAACGTCTTTGAATCTATGTTGTTTTATGTCTGTTGGTAGATCAGTGCAAGACCAATTATTCAAATGTTTCCTTATCATCGGAATGGTGAATATTCGTGTCAATTCTTTTATATTACTGCACAATAAAACATACTTTGGTTGTATGTAGTCTAACAAATCTTTAGATTTTGTCATTATCCACTTTCGATTCCAAGGTATCTAGGGCATGTTATTGTAGTTTAATACACAGTAGATATAAGCTGGTATTGAAATAACCTGGCAAATGAAATGCCTAGAGTCATATTACCTAATGTTGCTTTATTGTTAAATAGATTTGTCTGTTTAAGCCGTTTTAACTATTTATGTTTTTTCAACCTGCATATTACGTCTTCAAGCAGCCATCCATAGACTTATCAAAGAAAACATGTCATGTTTTACTAGGGAAACACGTGTGGACACAGTTCAGAGTGGATAGATTGTTTGAATGTTTACCTATGTTTTCTGAGAAAAAGAGTTCTCTCCTTTATTCAGCATTAAACTGTTCTATGTTCAACTGTAGCAAAGCGACACTCTACATTTGGCCTTTGTTAGTCTTGTATGATTTTTAATTTAGTTTCTTGTGTATAATTTGGAGTTTAGTATGACGTCCATTATCACTACTTGTATACATATTTTTTAAGGGGACAGCTGAAGGACGCCTACAGGTGTGGGAGTTTCTCGCTACATTGAAGACCAATTGATGGCCTTCGGCTGGTGTCTGCTCTATGGTCGGGTTGTTAACGCTTTGACACATTCCCCATTCCTTTCTCAATTTTACCTGTACCAAACACTAAAATGTATTAGTGTGTTTTTGTTTCTAAGTTATACTGTTAAAGACTGTCACGTAGGAGAAATTTTATTTGCTTATACAGGAAATGAATTAATTATGACCGGAGCGGGCCCCCACTTAGGCATTCAATTGGCTCCCATTCATGAAAAATTCTGGATCTGCCACTGAGTTTGTCAAATTTTGTTCTAAAAAAAAATACATTTACATAGTAATGGACTAAGCTTAAAGCAACGCACTTTACTAATACATTTACAGAAAGAACTCATGATCAATACAGTGATATACTAAGTACTGAAAATACACGACATTCATGTACATTAGTTCTTCCTATTTAAACCACAACTATGATTTAGGTAGCACTCCACCGTTCGGTGTGTAGATTCGCATTTTGGTAACTTTTTCAAATATAAGAGGTAGTGTTCAATAAGATTCTTTTATGGATAGCTGATGATAAGATGATTAAAAAGGCCTTCATAGTGAGCATCAAGAGTATTTAATGTATGAAATATGGCTGTTTTCTGTATGAAAGTCTGTCTTTGCATATCAAAACCAGGCAATGGTTTGTCAATTATTGTTATATTTTTACAACTTTTTGTTGCACGAACTTTGTGATTAATTTTGCGACAAAAATGGGGCGAGAGACACCCATTTTTTATTTGATCATTGGGTAGATTATTGTCAAATAGTTTCTGAAAAGGTATCACTCAGAGGCATTAAACTTCTAGTTTGATTCAAATTTTGGGGGAATATGTGATATTTTCACCCTTCTTTTTGCAATTTAATACGTAAATTAATGCAAAATGTTCCCATGGATACACAAAACAGGAATTATATTTCACTCTTTTAACTTTCGAAAATAAAATCTATGAAAGATACATTTGAACGTGTATAACACAAACAGTTAGGTTAATGTATTTGAAAAATAGGAATAGAGGATGATGAAACATTTTGTGGTTCAATTTTAATTAATGTTTTTCTAACTGTACAGCGCTACCTTGACATAAATGTAAAACTACGTGCATCAGAAGTCCAGCAAAAGACATGCAATTATCATATTATATGTTCGTACTATGGATAAACATTCGATTCACAGCAAGTAATTGTTCAATAGGAAAAATACTGGCCAGCCCAACCGTACTAGTTAATGGGACTTGTTATGTTGACCTGTGCCACGGTCCTTCTGCAAGAAAACCTTTCGGAGTATCAAGTTAAAAATAAAGATCAGTGTTGCTTAATTTTAGTGGGTTTAAATCACAGCACATCATGATCATGATCGCTGCCATATCGTATAGACTTGATAGCAAATGATAAACATATGAAAAGCAATAACTTTCCTTTGCATACCTTTAAAAGTCAATCCTTGTCACTAAATAATTGAAAACATACATTTACTATTACGTTTACCCTCCTCGTTTACCCTTATACGATTTCAAAGTTGTAACACTTCGTTGTTTTGGTCCCCCTTGAGAGTTTGTGTCATTGGCAATCACACCACATGTTCTACTTTTATTTTGTTATATGTAGACATTATCAAATAACCACATACATCATATACGGAATGCATCTTGCAACCCAAGAAACCAAATACAGAGTGAGACTGTGCCTAAAAAAAACCCATATACACCCTATACAGACCGTATTTAACACCACATTCACCATATACAGACTTCATCTAATAACCAAAGACACCATATACAGACTGTATCTAACAAAAACAGACACCATATAAAACAACTTCTATTTTGTTATACGTTGACAGTATCTCACCTACCACAGACAACATATAAAGACTGCATATAATAACCAAAGACACCATATAAAGACTACATCTACCTACCACAGAAACCATATAAAGACAACATCTACCTACCACAGACACCATATAAAGACTACATCTACCTACCACAGATACCATATAAAGACTACGTATAATAACCAAAGACACCATATAAAGACTACATCTACCTACCACAGATACCATATAAAGACTACATCTACCTACCACAGATACCATATAAAGACAACATCTACCTACCACAGATACCATATAAAGACTACGTATAATAACCAAAGACACCATATAAAGACTACATCTACCTACCACAGATACCATATAAAGACTACATCTACCTACCACAGATACCATATAAAGACAACATCTACCTACCACAGATACCATATAAAGACTACGTATAATAACCAAAGACACCATATAAAGACTACATCTACCTACCACAGATACCATATAAAGACTACATCTACCTACCACAGATACCATATAAAGACAACATCTACCTACCACAGATACCATATAAAGACTACGTATAATCACCAAAGACACCATATAAAGACTACATCTACCTACCACAGATACCATATAAAGACTACATCTACCTACCACAGACACCATATAAAGACAACATCTACCTACCACAGATACCATATAAAGACTACGTATAATAACCAAAGACACCATATAAAGACTACATCTACCTACCACAGATACCATATGAAAACTACATCTACCTACCACAGATACCATATAAAAACTACATCTACCTACCACAGATGATACCATATAAAGACTACATTTAACAACCACAGACACCAAATATACACAGACTTCTAACTACCACAGATACCAAATAAAAACTTTATCTACATCCCACAGACACCATATAAAGACTACATCTACCTACCACAGATACCATATAAAGACTACATTTAACAACCACAGACACCAAATATACACAGACTTCTAACTACCACATTTACCATATAAAAACTTTATCTACATACCACAGATACAATATATATATATATATATATATATATAACTCGTCTAAACATCAACCCAACAATGTTAGATCTGTAAATTTGCTTTCGCAAATTTTTGGTTCTTCCCTCGCCGGGATTCGAACCCATGCTATATATATATATATATATATATATACAGACTGTATCTAACTTCCACAGATACAATATATAGAATACATCTAACAACAACAGATACATATAAAGACTACATTTAACAACCACATACACCATATATTAGTATATACAGACTTTATCTACATAGAATCATATTCAAAACAGTGTGGTCCTGGCCATTGATTGGCGACCTAAATTATCCCATTGACTGGGACAGATTAGGTGAACGTTTGTCGGTAACAATCACTGCTCACTATGTACTTTTTAAAGACACTGAATATGTGGGGTCACCAAAGGTTCTCAATACCTAAATAAAGCAATTCGAAAAACTAATCCGGAATAATACGATGTGTTGATTTATATCAATAATATAAATTAAAACATAAAGGTTATTCCTGAATAATTTTTCGAATTATTTTATTATTAAAGGCGTTAAGAACCTTAAGTTTGGTGACCCCACAGTTTAAATTCAATAATAAGTAAGAAGTGAGCAATTGTCGTTACAGACAAACGTTCACCTAATCTGTGACAGTCAATGGGACAATTTAGGTCGTCAATCAATGGCCAGGACCACACTGTTTTGAATATGATTCTACCACAGACACCATATAAAAATTAAATCTAACCACAGACACCATATCTATACAGACTTTATCTAAATACCACAGACCCCATAGTAAACCTTAATCTAACAATCACAGACACCATATATAGACTACATCTAACAACAACAGATATGTAAAGACTTAATCTAACAACCACAGATGTCATATATATATATATACAGACTTTAACTAAATATCACAGATAGCATTATATATGTATATGAAGACTACATCTTACAACCACAAATAACACGCATATATATAGACTACATCTAACAACCACAGACAACATCTTGTAACCACAGACACCATATATACAGACTGTATTTAACAGTCAGAGACACCATACATACAGACTGCATAAATGTGTTAGTAGAATATCCGGATGGTATAGGCAAACATGTACTTCTAGCGTCCCCAATAGACTTTTATCTTGATTGTGAGCGAAGGGTGTCACCAAAGGTCACCTCTCATAATCCCCTTAAAACCCGTGTGCATTCATCATTCGGAACCACATACTTTTATTCTTGAATTCTTGATATTTTTTTTGTTCTTTAGTTCTCTTCGCTGCAAGCAGTTCTGGGGAGACAAATGTCTTCCGCCTCTTCCTTTTTAGCTCACCTGGCCCAAAGGGCCAAGTGAGCTTTTCTTATCATTTGGCGTCGTCTGTCGTCGGAAAACGTTTACAAAAATCTTCTCCTCTGAAACTACTAGGCCAAATTTAACCAAACTAGGTCACAATCATCATTAGGGTATCTTGTTTAAAAAAATGTGTCCGATGACCCGGCCAAACAACCAAGATGGCCGCCATGGATAAAAATAGAACATAGGGGTAAAATGTATATTTTGGCTTATATCTCTGAAACCAGAGTTGAATTGTCTATCAGGTAAAGATCTTTCTGCTCTTTATAGTCAATTTTTATCAATTTTCATATTTTTTTTGTAAATTTTTACAAAATATCTTCCACTGTAATTACTGGGCCTAGTTCATTATAGATAGAGATAATTGTAGCAACACAAATGTTCAGTTAAGTAAGATCTACAAACACATCACCATCACCAAACCAACATTTTGTCATGCATTTATCTGTGTCCATTGTTTAATATGCAAAAAGACCAAGGTGAGCGACACAGGCTCTTGGGAGCCTCTAGTTTATATTTAGTTTGGATGGCAGATGCTCATAACAAACATGGTGTCGTTTAGTCTAAATTACATTAATAAATCTATGAATGCAGATATACCAGAATGTGAGCAGTGTTTTTAAATATTTTTTATGGTATGAAAGCCTTAGTAGGACATCCCTGTACGACGTTAAGATGGATAAATATAAGAACTACACGTACACAACCAGTTGAGGTATTTTAGGGAAGAGATTATGACTGATGGTGTTAAACTCTACTTTCAACACTATTGTGCTATTTCGTGATAGTCGGTTTAAATTTATAGATGAATTCGGAGCATGGGAAAGGGAAGAGCTAGGGCATTATTGTTCATTCGAATATGTCGCCAATTATGTCTATTTTTCAGCTCTTACAAGGCAACCATATATGAAATCTCCTATCTCCCAACCTAAGAAATGAATAAATTTAAAATGGTTTCCTCTTTATTAACAAAAGTGTAATTTGATTGACTGTTCGTTGCAAAATTTAACCCCTAGTGAAAAATATGTCATGCTTGTTCTGGAAAACAAGACTTTAAAAGTCAGATTTATAATTCAAAAACAAATAGCTGTGATATATTGCTAATAAAGATATAGAGTGGATTCAAACAATAAAAGGAAACTTTCACAATGGTAAAACCCGATACAGTAAAGTCGTCTATAAAAGGCTTGACATGAAAAGTGGGAAACAATTGACACACAAAAAACTGGCCAAATTAAACATAAAAAACATTTACAAAATATTAACTGTGGGTCGAGACATGAACCACCGACAACCACTAAACTACAGGTTCCTGGCTTTTGCCAATACATACAGATTCAAGATACAAGGGATTTATATAAAAAAAAAAGAGAGAGCGAGACAAAAAGTCAATACATGAAACGTCTCGTATACGTTGTAAACTTGCAAATAGATCCATAATATACAATGAAAGATTTTAATCAAAGTATTGAAGTACTGAACTTCAGATGATCGCAAATTCTTGTGGATGGTCAAAAGCACATGTCATTGCAGACCATATCTCTATACCTGAAATTGAGGTTAATGTACAGAGATATGTTTATTTTTGAGAAAAGTTCGTAATAGAAATAATAGTTGGGACGAAAAGATGATCTTCAGAGACCACTAGAGAAAAATGAATCGGAGCAATTTCCGACATTTTTGCTGTATACAAATATAATTGTAGATTTTCGTTGAGATGGACAATGATAATCTGTTTACCGCTATTTTACCTATGACGTTGTCAATTTCATGTCAATTTCTTTGGCAACACCACGTGACTCCTTAGTTTCGAGCGATAATTTTCCATCTCCAGCGAGGAGCACGATATGAAAAATTATCACAAAAAAAGACCAAAGGAAAAATCCACAAAATATCGATAATCCAATTTAGTTACTTTATATACCTTTGACCCCATTACATTTGGATAGACAAGATGTCCTCTTTTTTTCCTAGTCAAGAAAAAAACTTTGACGAATTCTCGGGCAGTTTTAGATTATAGTTATTAACACATCAAGTAGTCTGATTTGTTTAACAAAATTGAGTGACGGGAAAGCACACAGAAAATGTCTTAAACCGCACTTTCAGGCATGCCTACCGGACGTATTTTCATTTTAATACGTCACCTAAAAACACAAATCTGCCATTTCAGATGGCAAATTGATTGTTTGTTTAAGGTGGTACCCAACACTTTCACTAATATTAATTTGGGTCGTTTAATTTTAATAAAATTTTGTCAAAGTATTTACTTTGACCCTTTGTTAAAATATGAAAATTTCAAAAATTTTTGAACCAACTGTTTTGTAAGAAAAATTACACTGGTTATATATCAGTTTGACAAACACCAATTTTGATCTTTGAGAAGCTTATAATTCCCTTTAAAACACAAGGTAATTAAAACGTTTAGCTGACTTTACAGAGTTATCTCCCTGTAGTGTTAGGTACCACCTTAACCAGCTGTTAACTGATCTTCTGTAAAATATCTCCAGAAGAGGTGCAGATTTATTTGTTTGGACTCTTCACCAGAAGACATTATGGAGATGTGCATGATAAAAGGCCAATAAAAAGCGACCCTATTCCACGACATACGACAAGACCACTATCCACAATGAACATAATTTAATTGGCACTCATTTACCCCTTATCCACTAGACACCTTCTAGAACGATTCCTTTTTTATATCCATAATAACAGCGGCAGTCTTGGTAGATGGCCACTTCATTGAAAGTTACCCTGCACTTCAAGCCAGTTTGCAAAAACTACAATTAGCTGATTCTTGAAATGTCATGTTCACATTCCACCTAACATTACTGAAAAAAACTTATATCAAGGACGTATATTGTTAGCTGTACGTCCTTGCTTATACACATACAACCCTATTAGTATGTAATGATCCTCTATCATACAAGTACTATGTATGTGTACATGGTCTCTGATCCTTTGAGTAACTTAAACCTTGATTTTCTTAACGTCCTGTTACCAGCTGTTACGTTTTATGAAATCGCCACTATTGTTTGCACTGTTATCAGACTCTTAAATATTTGACCTATAGTTGTATTGAAGAGATAGTTTTATTTTTTTGCGATGACATGATTTTTTTAATTTTTTTCTCTTCAGCCCATGGCAGATCCTCAAAGTAGTGTTTGTGATACTAATTTTCAAAATGAAGTTAAATTCATCTGAATTGTTGGTGCACATTCATTCTCTTTTTTATTGGAGCTGAACCCTTGTTAAAAGGTGTCAGACCACCAATTAAAAATCCTTATCTGTTCAACCAAATTTTGCAATTTTCACAGCTTTCTAAATATTTTACCTTACGTTTAACTTCAAGGAAACCAGGTATATCCTGAATTGTACATGTATCACCTTTCTACATGCCAATTTTCAACTAATGTTTAAAGTCTTGTAACAAGGTAGACAGACAAGACAGGTACTACCAAAATAACTCCCGGTTTTCTGGAAATCTGAATTTAGTGTACTATGTAGCGCATTAATCCTGAATTTTTAATGCAAACTCATAGGCAAGTGAATTTTGGCTCAAAATGGTATAAATATATTTCCCTTTCACCAAAAGTTTCATTTTTGCAAATTTGTTGGTTAGTTTAAGTAAACAATGACATCAAAAGCACTATTTTGTGTCAAAGTAGGACTACTTTTACATACGTTCTAAATTGGAGGGAGTAATTGGTGGTCTGACACCTAAAAAGAGTAGTAACTCAAAATTTCAAATGCATCTTCCTAGATTCAGTATTCAAACACTAGTGCTATATTATCTTGGAGCAGAACATTTGAGATAGTTTACCACTTCTGATTTTAGGCAGACGCCTTAAGAAATTGTTGCTAAAGCAAACTGTCCAAAAGCCTTGCGAATGTTAACACTTGATCATCGATGATGCATTGAACTGTTCAGTCATACTATTTCATCCAAGTTTAAAGGAAATCCGTCAAAAAACAAAGGTGCTATCCAGGTTACAAGCATAATGCAGGTATAAAAAAGATAAATATTTGTACAATTTCTTTTATATGAAATCATTTGTTTCAGCTATAAACAAACAAAACATAAAGACTAGATAAGTATTGTTATGGCTATATAAAACATGGAAAAGACAAGTATCAATCAAAACATGCAGTAATGGCATACTATGTACATTTTATTAGTCTAATATTGTTTTTATAATATACTGGTATCAAAACATAAATGCTTCAAATATGTACTTTACAAATATGAAAAACTATTTTCTTAACCATGGACTGCAGTTTATTAATATATGTATAAAAATACTATAATGCTGTTAACACAATTCGAGGTTCCCAGATGAGTGAGAAAAAAAAATGGCAGATGCTACATCTTTCAGTATATTAACCAAAAACAGCAAAATTGAAATTCAAGGATAATTTGTCAGAGCTGCAGTTGAAGTTGCTTTCAGGTACAAGTAGATATTGTATTGCTTAGTATCTTTGCTGTTTGACAGTTATTAATCATATATCTTTTGTACTCCCAATAATGTCTTAAAATCATCATTTCAGGGGCAAACTATATAATTTGTCCTTTCCCATCTATATTCTGCATGGTTGTAAACACTGTCTTCCTAATAAGATGTGGCAACTTACTTTGATCGTCCTAATCAAATAAAGGTTTCAATACAATAGTTACTGAAACAGCAATTTGCCATTTCAAGGGTAATATTCCTCATAAAATTTGACTATTTTTTGTTCTAGTTTTACAAGGACATCAACCTTGTCAAGCTTGATATTTTTGTCATAAATATCATGGTCAATCTCTGATTTAGTTCTAAATAGTAGCCAAAAAAATTACAAAAATGGAAAAATGATTCAGAAGCAATTACTCTAAAATGAGTCAACTGATTAAAACAAATGTTATTGGTGGATTTCAAAATAGTTCAATTTATAAATGTAGACAAAACATAACTTTTTTGTTTAAAATTGATGAGATAAATTGGTTAATAATATGTTATATTCGCAGTATGTTTTAGGTACTAGCATCTTAGAAAATTCTACATAAAACATCATCATTTTTAAAAAAAAAATTCAATGTATAGATTCCAGTAAAAAATAAAACAGAATCAAAATATATAAAAAAGAACAAACTTTTAAAGGTCATTCAGAAATCATAATATGCTGCACAAATCTTCAGTGCTCACAAATAGAATAAAAAAAAACACACATTACAAATCTTATGACCTTCTGCTAACAAAAAAGCAGGGGTCAGGCAATATAAAACAAGGTATAAATCATCATGTCAATGTAACATTACTAAATGTGATATCATTCTACACAGTAGTATAGAAAGTTGAAAGTATAAAACAAGGAATAGATGCAGCACAGTCTCCACTCTTAAAGAGTTGGGTAAAATTATAAACTTAGTTAATAAGCAAAATAAAAATATTTTCATTATGTTAATCTACTAGAATATTGTATCCAACTTTGCTATATATATCATAACAAAAACTAACAAGTAAAACATGATTTAAACCATCATTTTGGTAGTTCTGTCCTTTTAACTACATTCTGACAATCATTCACAATGAAAAAAATGTTACACTTTAGTAGATAAAAATAGGTTCATAACAAAAATATTTGAGAACTGCACTGTTCCATGCTGATTTTAAAAATAAATATTAGTTGCAACATATCTTAAATAGCAGTGTTTTAATCCAGAAACATTTCTTTGACATCCTCTATTGTTCCCCTGCACTGCGGGCAATCCTGGCCCATGCCCTCTATTTGCAGGGCACACTCTAAACAAAAAGTGTGAATACAAGGAACAATCACAGCATTCCTTTCTCTATCACAGCAAATGGAACACCTTCTATCAACAGGCACCAAAACCTGAAATATAATTATTGTCAAATTACTCGTATTTATATTCTGAATCCTCTAGATTTGCAACAATGACTGGTACATAAATATAAATGGTTTTAACTTTAGAAATAAACATGTATCATGAAACAAACTTACTACAGCTCTGATGTATTTTGTCATTTCCACAGTCCATGTTGGGCTGTCCACCTCAGTCTACTCTGTTTCCACCTAAGACTGTGAAATATTGAATGCAGAAACTAATATTTTGTTTCAAGGTTTTCAAATTATTCAATAGTAGCAATTTTGATAATTACAAAAGTTGATTGCACACCTATTTCTGTGGCAAGTTTCAGAAAGATTAGCATTTCCAAGTTGTTGTCTAGAAAACCGTTGATAAAAATAATATCACAGAAACAAACATAAATAATAGGTTGTTCCCACTTTGTCGGGTGCAACATAATGCAAAAGAAACAGTAGAAAAAAATTGTCAACCGACTCCAGTCATTCATGAGAAATATCTATAAATCTCACAACTATGATGGGGGACATAATAAATACATGCTAATTTATATAGCTTTGCATATTTCTGCTACTAGCAGTGAAGTATCTTCTTGACAGTTGTACCCTACATTCCATAGCAATAGTGTCTCTATATTGTCAGAAAATTTTTAATTCATTTTTACTGTCCCATAACAGGTAAAAAATTCTCAGCAAGCCTCACACTCCTATTTTTCACTAAAGCTTGTAAGGTCTCAGCTATTTACTTTTTTGTCATTTGCGATTTTTAGGTTTGTTGCTACTAGTATTTGACATCCATTGAACAGACAAGAGCTCTGTTATAATGAATTATAAGTGATATGTATCATGTGTTGAGTTGCAGATGTCTAAACAAATACTTACAGTAGGTGTGCCAGCAGGCACATGCATAATGGAGTCTGTCCAAGTTGCTGTTTGTGTCTGAGGAGTTCTTGTATCCATTTGGGATTGAGGAGAATTATTAAAGTTTGTCCAGGAAGTCTGCATTTGATTTTGTGGAGTCATAGCTGTTGGTGAACATCTACCAGCATTAACTGTATAAGGACTAGAACTTGTTGATGCTACAAGACCTGGATCATTTCCTTCATCTGCAGATGAAGAATCTGTCACACAAAATATATCAGCAATCTGCAATAAAATTATGCAAATTTTGGAATTATGGTACATGTATCTTTAAACTGGACAATGTGTGCAAAAACGGATGTCCTGCTCTCTAAAACATCTGCTTCTAAATCACCTGTTCAAAATTTAAAACATTTCTTAAATGCTTCATTAAATTTCCACAAAGGAAAGGTTTAATGAAGTCAATGTTGTTTTTAAAAACTTCAACCACAGACTTTACCAACATGTTGTTGGCAAAAATTTGCATCTAGAATATATTTTGTCTATTTTGATTACTAATCAGGTAATATAACAAGTACATTTGTCATTAATTCTAAGTATATATGTCCTTGTATATAATAAAAAAATTGCATGAATCGTGATTTCCATTTCCTTCTTAAATACATATCAGATGACTAAATTGATACTAGATAACATGTTGCACCTCTGACATCATTATATTTAATTGTAATACATAAAAGCTTAACATATTAACCATGAACTTGGATGACATAGAACATATATTTTTGTTTTTGATAATTATTCTATGTTATTGTTAGTTTTTAAACAGCTACTAGTATGAATAATGCACAATATCATGACCATATTTACATTTTCCTTAGCAGTTTTTAGTACCTAATTCAAATATTTTGCAAAAATAACTGCCAATAGACTGCCAGAATAACTGTGAAGGATTAGAAAAACTGCTAATTTTTGTATATGAAGTAACTGGTTAATTTTGAATGGTTAAGAACTGCTAGGCAACTGAAACTACTACATATGTGAGATGGGAAGGCTAAGAAACTTCCAAGCATCTTCTTTCCACTTTACTTGGGATAAATTAATTAACTTTTGATAAACTGAAAATACATGTGAAGATGATGTAGGTTTAGACAAATAATCATTCTTGTTTCTTACAGACCTACCTTCTTCCTGGTTAAAAGATAAATCCTTGATTTCTGGGTGGAACATCGTACTCCATACTCAAAGATATTAGTAAAACTTGGTATTTCCTCCCCATGGCTGTTACCCAGCTGAGTTACCATGGATGACACTCTTCCCCTGAAGTTTTTTCCATTGTGGAAGTAAAGATTTTCCATTATTTTCAGTGTTTCACCATAACTCGAGCTTGATGGAATAGTTAAGTCCGATCTGGGTAATTGTTGAGTTGTACTACTTCTTACTTGTTTAAATTTTCTGTCAGCGTAATCGTAATGCATCCATCCTGTAGATACACTTACAAATTGGGGCATTTTAGACTTTTTTGAACTATTCCTTGATTCAGAAACAGATGTTACCTGTAAAGATACAAGACATCACATATATTTAATGAATGGCTATTATTTAATTTGAATTTATTGAACCATAAAACTAATTGTTGACTCTTCACATTGAATAATCCGCTAAGCGGATTACGTAAAATGTGAAACGTTTAATATTAATATTTTGACAATAACAACGTGCACACATGTTGGCATATGAATACACAACGTCAGAGTGGGCGTGTCGCCATAAAAATTGACAACATTGAAAATAAAACTAATAATTTTAACCAATCAGAAGACAGTAAATATCCAAAATTTATTTATTTTTATTTAAATTAGAAGCTATCTACACTTAAATTTCACTCTGTATGTATCGTATCAATTGGTGTTTCTATCTTATTGCAAATATGATAATTTACTATAATGATCATGCACAGGAACTAGAGGCTCCTAGCAGACTGAATATAATAGCTCATCTGATATCTATCTGCACTTCTAATAGCTACATTAATGCCTCAGGGAAATATTGGATAGTGATTAAGTGTCAGACTGCCTAAGAATCAGGCAGTGGTGAAAACATGACCAAAAAACCCCACCCAATTTGACATTGATATCAGTTCATAATATGTAGTTATGCACAAAAAAAAAACCCATTCATTTTCATTTTCTGTTCTGGTAATAGAAGATACAATTTGGTTGAAATACACTAGGAATTATTAAATAAGGGGAGATAACTCTGTAATTAGTTATCATTCTAACCAATTTTCTTACCAAGTTATTTGATATTACCAAACACACACAAACGAAAGACTTATACTTTTTTAACTCAGGATGATGGTTAGTATTAAATAGCATGATTAGCTCAGTGGGTTTTTTCTAATCATGTTTTAATTTTTACCTAAATTGCCCGATTCTTACAAAGACTGGCACTTAATAATCTTTCTCTATGTACCGTATCAACTGGTGTTTCTATCTTATTGCAAATATGATCATTTACTATAATGATCATGCACAGGAACTAGAGGCTCCTAGCAGAATATGATAGCTCATCTGATATCTATCTGCACTTCTAATAACTATATTAATGCCTCAGGGAAATATTGGATAGTGATTAATAATCTCTTGAAATGTGTGTTGGTTAGTGTATAGACAGGTATATACTATGAAACTAAGAGCCAGGGTGGTAAGATGACAAAATAAACGGACTTAAAGTAGGCAATTATTAAATTGCAGTGAAAGCTTTTCATTCTTGCTAACATTTTTCAATTTTATATAAAAACTAAAACTATGAAAAATTTTAAAACATATAGATAGTTTGCAGTAATCATGGTGGTAGATCAAAAAGGGTGTGGTGGAAAACGTCCTTTTTGGGATGATCAATAATTTTGAACGAGGACATACAGTTGGACCCCTCCCTCTTTATCATGGGTTGGAACCCCTTTTATAAATGGATGGATCTGCCCTTTGTATGTACCCATAGGTACAGTGTCTAGTGGATAGTTTACATGAATGAAATATCTGTCACTGGACATTAAGCAGCCAATAATCAATCCATTGATGACAAAATAGATCAAATTTCTTTAATTTCCATTCACAAAGACCATGGTATACTCTCATTATGTGTACAAAGTATTTGTTTTTATAACTCAATGAATAGTTTTCATTATACAAGTTATGTATATATATACTTTATTCTGAGTAATTCTTTAATTTGTCCACATTTAGAAGAAGTTTACTTATTTTCAATTGCTTCCTGGAAGGCAATTCACCGACATATTTTCTGTATGCATAGTGACCTGAGCTTTACCCTCCTCGTAAAAATCCAGTGATTGCAATACGCATGGATCTGTCATTAAAATAAACAATTATCTGATTGTACATATTAAACATGTGCTCAATACCCATGCTTTTTGTTATTTGTTTACTATAAGGTGACAATCAGTAAACTTCGGCTTAAAAAACCTGCATTTAATGAGCAGCCATATTTGCTAAATCATAACAGACAGAGAGAAAAAAAATAACGATTATACGATATATTTGCGTAAAAAAAGAGAAAAACAGAGGAATAAGTTTATGATATATACTGTACATGCATTGGTTCAAGAATTGGATAAACATTATTTTTCACCACTCTCTCGTTTCTTATGACTTTAAAATTAATAGAAGGATGTTTAAAAATTAATTTGAAAACTTAAATTGCAAAGTAATTAGTTTAATTTGGAACACACAACATATTTCTCCAAACAGCATGCAGTAGTATTATACCATACACTGAAATCTTATCCGTGTGGTCATTCATGCGTAGTTACTTAGTACATGAAAAAAGTATGTACTTTGAAAATTACAAGGCAAATTCAAGCAATTTGATTTGACGAGGAGTTGTAAATATGAGCTAAAAAGCCACCAACTTTTAATTTATCTCAAATAAATGACCAAAATTAGGTGAACAATTTTCCAGATCCTTGCATTTGGTCACTGCCTATATTTTTAAACATTTATTATTAATCACTTTCACTATCAATTTGTCTGCAATGTATCATAAATTTTTGAAGTAACAATAAGAGAATACCAGGAACAAGAATGTGTCCACAGTACACAGATGCCCCACTCGCATCATTTTCCATGTTTAGTGGACTGAAATTCGAATAAATTATCTACTTTGGCATTAAAATTAAAAAGATCTTATCAAAGGGAACATGTATACTAAGTTTCAAGTTGATTGAACTTCAACTTCATCAAAAACTACCTTGACCAAAAACTTTAACCTGAAGCAGGACAGACGGACCAATGAACAGACGGACAGATAAATGGACGGACGAACGGACGGACAGACCAGAAAACATAATGCCCCTCTACTATCGTAGGTGGGGCATAAAAAATCAAGCCTTACTAGTATTATCAATAACTTACAGCTTTTCTTTTTGCAACTTTTAAGTTTTCTATAAAACTGAGAAACTGTTGTGGATCTAAAATAAAGAAATACATGTTTTTAAATTCATCATTTTGTGAAAACTAACATTATGTATAAGCATCTGACATAACTGACATTATTAGGAAATGGATTCATTGAGTCATCATATAAAAAAAATCACATTAATTTTTAGAAGAAAAAAAAATGAAGTATACCTGCTGACCGTCACAACTTGTGGGGGGTTTCCCCCTTGACAGCTCATTAAATGAAAATTTTAGAATAGCACTCTTGGTCACAATTTTTTACAGGATATTTTTTTAATAAAAGAAAATATGTATATGTTAACGCAGATGCAAACACTGGTAAAATATATCATGCATTATCAGGTCAAGAATAAATTAACTAGAGGCTCTTAGAAAGAGCCTCCAGTACAGAAATTGCTAACAAAAGCACATAAGTTTCACATGTGAAGCACATGAGATGCAAGTAGGAATTGTATGCAAATCAGGTTGCTCATATGTGCAGTTTGGTAGTTCATATGTGCCCACAAAAATCTAACATAATGCTCACATGTGCAATTCAAACCTCAGGTGAGCTTTTATCCTCCATGTTAGTTTTAGGTTTAAGTTTTATACTTTGAAAAGTTTTTCCATTCTTCTAACCATTCAAAACTATAACCTACATCATTGCTCATATGAGCTTTTTCAAAATGACATGCCCAGTCATGTACTTCCTGTAAATTCAAATTCAAAGCATGCAATACATGCATTAATTGGAGGGAGATGGATATGAAAAATGTTAAGCCCTATGTGCTATATATTTGAAGAAAATGGCATTGTTGAAATCTGATAAAACCAGTGTGGCTGTTGTTATTTATTTGTAAGTTATCATTTCTATTTCATTATGTTCATTTTTGTGTCAGATTTTGAAATATATTACAATTTTAAGTCCTTTATGGAAATATATATGCAGGTAACAATGCTTCAAAATAAGTACTACATGCATATAGATTTTTCCTTTTGAAAGTTTTTAATACAGTACTTATTAATCATTTTGTACTAAACTTGCAAGTCCCTCTATTAGTTTTATTATGTAATGTTATGTTTTAGTCATTACCCTGACTATTGTTTAAATAAAAAAAAGACCAAATGATATGAGAATCATAATTAACTGACAATAATTAAAGAATAACTCTTTTAACATGATGTATCAGTTATTTTATTTTCAACTGAATTATTTAAGTTTAAATTCATTTAAATTTGAAAGATATTCCCATTTTGAAGCAGCCATTTTGTTTTGGTCAACTATAACATTCATGTGTGCAATCTAATAAAATGCACATGTGAAGCAAAGCTCATATGAGCAGTCGCACATGAGGTTTTTATCATGCAAATTATGTTAGTTTCATATGTGCAATTCTTTGCTCACCAAATGCTCACCTGATTGGCATGTTAAAAACCTCATATATTGTGCAATCATGTTTAAGTTTCTAACGTGAACATCTAATGTGGAACTTATGTGCAACATTTTAGCACTTTTTGGTAAGGGCTGTGTCACTCACCTTGGTCTATGAGTATTAAACAAAGGATACAGATGGATTCATGACAAAATTGTGTTTTGGTGATGGTGATGTGTTTGTAGATCTTACTTTACTGAACAATCTTGCAGCTTACAATTATCTCTATCTATAATAAACTTGGCCCAGTAGTTACAGTGGAAAATGTTAGGAAAAATATACAAATTTTATGAAAATTGTTAAATAATTACTATAAAGAGCAAGACTTCTTATGGGGCCCATGGCTAAAAATAGAACATAGGGGAAAAATGCAGTTTTTGGCTTATATCTCAAAAAGCAAAGCATTTAGAGCAAATCTGACTGAGGAAAAAATGTTTATCATGTCAAGATCTACTTGCCCTGAAATTTTCAGATGAATCGGACAACCCATTGTTAGGTTGCTTTCCCATTAATTAGTTATTTAGGAAGATTTTCCAGTTTTTTGTTATTATCTTGAATATTATTATAGATAGAGATAAACTGTAAACAGCAATAATTTACAGCAAAGTAAGACCTAAAAATAAGTCAACATGAGAAAATGGTCAATAAACCCCTTAGCATGGTGGCCATCTTGGTTGGTTGGCCGGGTCATCAGGCACACTTTTTAAACTTGATACCCCAATGATGATTGTGGCCAAGTCTAGTTAAATTTGGCCCTGTAGTTATGGAAACCAAGATTTTTGCAAAAGATTACTAAGATTTACGAAAATTACGAAACATTCATGCTATGTTTGGTTTCATTCAATTCAGTGGTTCTCTAAAAGCAGACATTTGTATGTATTTCCCATAGGGTCCTATGTTAAACTTAGTGCCCCGCTGGCGGCCATCTTGGATGATGGATTGGCTACAAAGTAACAATACTTGGTCAGCACCTCATAAGGAACATTCATGCCATGTTTGGTTTCATTCTGTTTGGTGTTTCTTAAAAAGAAGTCATTTGTATGCATTTCCCATAGGGTCCTATATTAAACTAAGTCCCCCGCTGGCGGCCAACTTGGATGATGGATCTGCTACAAAGTAACAACACTTGGTCAGCACATCATAAGGAACATTCATGCCATGTATGGCTTCATTCCATTCAGTGGTTCTCTAAACGAAGTCATTTGTATGTATTTCCCATAGGGTCCAATGTTAAACTAAGTCCCCGCTGGTGGCCATCTTGGATGATGGATCGGCTACAAAGTAACAACACTTGGTCAGCAGCTCATAAGGAACATTCATGCTATGTTTAGTTTCATTCTGTTCAGTGGTTCTCTAAAAGAAGTCATTTGTATGTATTTTCCATAGGGTCCTATGTTAAACTAAGTCCCCCGCTGGCGGCCATCTTCGATGATCCGACCGTGCACAGGCTGTATAGCCAGTCAAGGTAGTTAAAAACTTCCATTTGTTGTTGTCTTCGATGATGGATCGGCTACAAAGTAACAATACTTGGTCAGCTCCTCATAAGGAACATTCATGCCATGTTTGGTTTCATTCTGTTCAGTGGTTCTCTAGAAGAAGTTCAAAATGTAAAAAGTTAACGAAGACGAGGACAGACGCCAAGTGGTGAGAAAAGCTCACTTGGCCTTTCGGACCAGGTGAGCTAAAAAGTAATAGAAAAACAAGTCTTTGGACAATTCTCCCAGGATAATAAAGGCCAGATCTATTTCACCAGCCGTGGACTTACTTTCCTGGTAAACTTGTCCTTGGCCTTTAATATTCCTGGTAAAGTACAGACATTGACTTGATTCCCTAGGGGAAAACGTATAACGGGCAAATTCCTCAACGGGACCATATTTACTCCTCCAGTAAGCTTATTTGAGATGAATCGCACATTTTAATGAATTGTTTTGACATGAGCAATATTTGTATGTGTAAATAGCTTCATACTCACTTGGATTTTCACTACTTGTACTAGCTGTAACTTGGTTTGATGAATTAGCAACATCTGCAAAATCATGAAACATCAACATAAAACAGACTTTTATTTGAAATTGGAACTACTATAGGATTAAACACCTTTTTAAGGGCGCTCACAAGTCTAAATCAAATTTTTTATTTAATATAGGATTTTGCCATATATTTTTCTATAAATGAACTTTATCATATACTTAGTAGAAAAATTATGTGAAAAAAAAGGGGTCACCGTTCATTTACGCTCACAATCTGCCTTCGAAAGAAGCATACGTTTTTGTTAATGTCCTTTTTTCTGTTGAACTAATAGGGGAAAAAAAAAAAATTACAGAAACTTTCACAATTATTTAGTTTATGCACAGCTTATTCGAAAACAACATTAAAAAAATATAGGTCACCTATGAGTTATAAAGATATTTCAATTTTAATGCCAAAAAATGGCATTTTTTGCACCAAAGGGAGATAATTTGGAGCTTTTACAATGAAATCTACATTTTAAAATTCACCTGGGCCAACACGAATTGATTTTTTGGAATGATGTTTGTACCACATGATAAAGTAACAGCTTATTAAGGTAATCAATAAAATTTGTAATGAAAAATAAATGTTTCAATTTTTTTTCTGAAAATCTTATACATTTGTACCAGCAAGCCTCCTTAAAGGAATTTATTGGTGTATAAACGCGACCACTTCACTCACAAACAAATGTCCGAAGTTTTCAAGTTTAAATTACTTACAATGAAGGTGAAAAAGTGAAATAATAATTCGCTTTTAGCAGCCAAAATGGTTCAATTTTGTCAAATTAAGTGAAGAAACATTGATAACAAGAAGTAATTGTAACGGGATGCTGTTACGAAGTCTCCCAAACAAAGCTCCCATAACTCCCAATTCATATGGTCCCATGTTCATTTGATTTGATTTTGTCCCATACAAGACAATATATGGCTCACGAGTAGGGATCTCCACCATTTACAAGTTTTCAAACAGGAGGGGGTGGTGGTGACCCCAGGGACTTAACCTACATTTCATTTGATTTGTTTTATTGTCCCCTACAAGAAAATATATGGTTTGGAGGTGGGGATCTGGACCGTTTACAAGATAATAGTACATTCTCAAATTGAACGGAGAGGGAATGACCCCCAGAAACTTCCATCAAATTTCATGTGATTTGTTTTATTGTCACATGCAAGAATATATATGGTTTAGGGGTGGGGATCTGGACCGTTTACAAGATAATAGCACATTCTCAAATTGAACGGGGTGGGGATGACCCCCAGAAACTTCCATCAAATTTCATGTGATTTGTTTTATTGTCACATGCAAGAATATATATGGTTTAGGGGTGGGGATCTGGACCGCTTACAAGTTTTCAAACAAGAGGGGGTGGGGTGACCCTCTAGGGACTTCCCTTTTATTTCATTTGATTTGTTTTATTGTCCCCTACAAGAATATATATGGTTTAGGGGTGGGGATCTGGACTGTTTAGAAGATAATGGCACATTCTCAAATTGAACAGGGTGGGGATGACCCCCGGGGACCTCCCTTGAATTCATTTGATTTGTTTTATGGTCCCATTTTAGAATATATATGGTTAAAGTTTAGGGGTGGGGATCTGGACCCTTTACAAGATAAAAGCATATTCTCAAATTGAAGGGGGTGGAAATAACCCCCCAGGGACTCCCCCTATATTTCATGTGTTTTGTTTTATTATCCTATAATCATTTCTGAAGACTGCATGTATCTATCACTTACAGTTTTTAAGTTATATTCATTTGAAAATTTTTGAAAATAAAATCCCATACCAGGGTTCTATAGTCAACCCCTCCCTCCTTTCAACCCCCCAAAATACCCCTTAAGAGACCCCAATGCACAAACGAAAGATTGATGGCTCACCTAGACAAATTAGTCTACCATTTTATGAAATCCAAAGTCAATCTGACAAGCGGTTTTGGAGAAACGCTGCCGACAAGTTCATTTTTTAAAGTGGCAGAAGAAGAAGAAGAAGAAGAAGAAGAAGAAGAAGAAGAAGAAGAAGAAGAAGAAGAAAAATAATAATAACAATAATAACTGAGCAAAAACAATAAGTCTCCAAACTTTGTTTGGGAGACTTAATTACTCATTCACTTGCAAGTGAATTAGCCGACCTCAGAAAATCCGTATTCATGTGAACTTCAATTTAACACCTAGCTAGAGATTGACAACGCATGCATTATACGTGTACAGGTTATTTAAAGAAAAAGAATCATTGTCAACAATGAAAGTGAAACTACGGTAAATCATTTGATTACTGATTCGATCTATATAAAATCATTCTTATACGATTAACAACAATGATAAACATAAATTTTTAATCTATAAGATAAAATCAAACAGACCTATAAAAATCCAATTGCACGTGTTGGTTTAATTTATTCATATTGTTATTTATGTTTACATCGCTTATATAAATATGGTCATCTGTAACAGTATCAATTGATTTTGAATATTTCTGATTTGTCATTCCTCAGTAACATGAGACTTACATTATGTAACAGTTCACACAATAGTTTTTGATGCATATTTATTTGCACGTATAGATACCCATTATATGCATGTTCCTACACAGCCATTTTATTTACAAATTATTGTTGAACGTTAGAAATAATTTAATAAAACACATTTAAATCTAACAAAGTGTTCATCTTGGCATTTGATTTTGTATAGGCATTAATGAAAGTAGGATGATGATACTAAGTTTTGAAGACATGCTAGTCTAAATTACTACTCATGAAGATAGTCAGTTAGATAAATTTGTTATATGGTGTGCTGGTGACTTAATACCATACATATGGGGTCAGTATAATATATGGATCATGATGGTAATTGTTGACAGAAGCTGACAAGTGCTATACCAATTTACGTCAACAAATATGTGTAGCCAAATAAAACATGTGGACGATATATACCGGTATGTAAACTTACCATTTAATGGAGGTAGTGGTGGTGACCATATCTCATTTCCTTGTAATATCATGATGCTGGTATTTGGATCTAAGAAAAGAAAGCTATCTGAATCCACTTCCATACCATCATCATATAGAACGACCTTTATATTATCTTCTTCATAGTCATGAAGGTTGAACTTTTCCCTGCCTGTTAGAAATCAGAAAATTGTATTACAGAAGAGCATATATTATGTAAATGAGATTTCAATTCAAGAAAAACACAGATGCTCCACAGGACACAGCTTTATACAACCACAGTGGTCGAACCCTAAACAGTTGGGCCAAGTATGAACACAACATTTAAGCTTGAATGTTTGATACATCTCTGAATTTGGATTGTGATTAAGTAGTTGACACGTCATAGGTTCCTGACACAGAATGAATGCATGTGTGTTCTAATGATCTTAAATTATTTATTTTTTTGCTACTGAGCTATAAACTATGCTGTTGAACTAATACATGAAAAATAAACAAAAGTTACGAAGCCAATAGACCATGACTGAAGGACCAAAGCCAAATAATCTCCATGGAAATGAGATGTGCCAATGCTCATATACAACTACATACCAAATATCATTGACCTACAACTAATACATGTAAAACTAGAGGCTCTCAAGAGCCTGTATCGCTCACCTGAAACAACCTGGGTTTTTCAATTCATATAAAACTAGAGGCTCTCAAGAGCCTGTATCACTCACCTGATTCTACTTAGGTTTTTGATAGCATATATATATAAAAAAATATATACACTGTATATGGCTAAAAGTAACAACACAACCTCATAAGGATTGGAACATTCAGGCTATGTTTGATATCATTCAAAAGTCCCCCACTGGCAGCCATCTTGGATGATGGATTTGCTACAAATTAACAGCACTTGGTCAGCACCTCATGAGGAATGTTCATGCTATGTTTTGTCTTTTTCCATTCAATGGTTCTCTAAAAGAAGTCATTTGAATGCATTTCCCATAGGGTCCTATGTTAAACTAAGTCCCCAATGCTGGCAGCCATCTTGGATGTTGGATGGGCTACAAAGTAACAACACTTGGTCAGCACCTCTGACATAAGGAACATTCATGCCATGTTTGGTGTCATTCCATTCAGTGGTTCTTTAGAAGAAGTTTAAAATGTAAAAACGATGGACGAAGGATGCCAAGTGGTGAAAAAAGCTCATTGGCCCTTTGGGCCAGGTGAGCTAAAAAGCAAAAGTTTTAAAGTCAATAGACCATAATTGAAGAGGCTGTCCCAACAAATCTCCACGAAAATGAGATGTGCCAATACTTATTCAACTGCATACCAAATATGATAGACCTACCACTTGTGGTTCACCATAAACTAGACTTAATCACAAGCTAACACATTGATTGTTGACGCCATCACCGCCATCGACACCGCTGACGCTGGAAACAGCATACCATATATGTCTCGATTTGTGACATCGTCAAGGCGAGACAAAAAAATGCTTATTTTGGCCCTTTTTTTGCCCTAAATTCCTACACATTTGAGACCATAACCCCCATAATCAATTTAACCTTCTACCTGTGGAATTAAACATTGTGGTACAATTTCAGAGCAATTGAAATGCTTATACATAAGTTGATATCCTGAAAGTAAAAAAATGCTTGTTTTTTGCCCCTTTAGAGCCTGCAATTTCAAAACAGTAAGGACCATCAGCCCAAATTTCAATCCCAACCTTCCATTTAGGGTATTGGACCTTTTTATACAATTTCATAGAGATCCATTCACTTTAACTAAAGTTATTGTCTGGAAACAAAATAAGTCTCCAGTAACAACAACGCAGACAACAACATCATACCATTTTATGAACGAAAATTTGTTTTGCGGTCTTAAAAAAAAACTACACAGATTTGAAATTTGTATTCAAAAATAATTACACACAAATCAAATTAACCACAAGTAAAATGCGCAAAAATATAGTGTCCTGATATTTAGGTTCATTTGAAAAGTTGCTTTTAAACCATCAAACACTAATTCTTGTAATATTTATTGTGTAAAATTTGCCTTGTCAAAGTTAAAACAATATTGATCAGACAAAATACCATGATAAGTTAACATCTAACATGACTCTAACTACTAAACCTGACAGTTTTTAAAGAATGTATATGTATACTGTAACAGGCCCGTAGCCAGGAATTTCCAAAGGGGGGTTCGTTTGACTCACAAACTCGACTTTAACAGTCACAATTCGAACAGAACATCGACTTTAACAGTGCTTAATAGTTTTCAAGGGGGGGTTCGTCCGAACCCCCCGAACCCCCCCTGGCTACGGGTATGCTGTAAGATGCCTTTATTACTCTCAATTTATCAAAACTAAATATCTCCAAAATGGTAACAGCTATCTGTAAATTGTAAGATGTTTTGTTTTCAATTCACCAACATTAAAGAATCAGGCAATTATGTGCACAATGCCAATGGATATATTTGAAAATAAAATGCAATTCTCAATTTGACATGCTTGAGAACTGGAAGTCACAGATACATTGGACTACCACAATTCAACTCTATCAGGATGTGTTGACCTTTTGAAAGGTCACAAGGTCATTTTCATCTTTTCCTAGTAACTTTTTTGAACAAAAGTTAGAGAGTAAATAATGGTTCTTACAATGTGTATTGAATTTCAAGGATCTTCAAGGGCTACCATTGATATGCTGTATGTATGCATCTACAAATATGTTATAATATCTCTTTTTTTTGTTTTCTTAATTTAGATAGGAAAAAGTTGACAATTGAAAAACACTTAATAGACCACGGTATAAATATATATACTTACATTTGATGATAAGTTGGTTGTATGAATCTGCTCCTAATAGCTTTCGAGTTCTTCTATTAGAAGAATAAACTTTCAGTGGAATCTGACTCTTAAGTCTACCATCCTAAAATAAATAACAAACTCCACTAAGTACGTAACAACTTGACACAAAACCAACAAAATGACTACACAAAATTTGTTAAAAATACCTTTTGACATAATAAGTCATTTACAATTAGAATTAGAAAGAGGGATAATAAATATTAAAGGTTTCTCCCTGTTTATCTTTTACAGATATATACATGTAGTTATACACAAGGCTGCAGAAAAATTTATGCATATTAAGTGGGGTTGGAAAAATTTGGAGTGATAATTACAAACTATTTACTTTAATGATAGAGGTAACACGTTTTTTTACCAAGCTCATCAGACATATCATATTTTATGATCTTTATGTAATTAAATCTTGTGAGCATAATATATCCACAGTAAACCTTGTATATTTAACCTGTACTTCTGATAGTGATACATTTAAAAGGTGCCTGGCCTGCCTTTTGTCGATTTCATGCCACCAAAACTTGACCAAGTGAAAAAGAAAAAGTACATGTAAGTCCCTGTTTCCTGGGGTTGAACACAAGCAAATCTGGGGGTTCCCTTATGACAGTTAGTACCCAACTTTTCATGACTTAATTGAGCTCAACCTGTTAGATTAGAAAAACATAATTTGTCATGTTTGTCAAAAATAAGCGATTTGAATCGCATTTGTATGAAAAAAATAATCTGCCAAGCAATAGAGCAAGGAATTAGAGAACAAAAAGTTTGAAAGAGGACATTTTCCAGAAAAAAAGAATGTCAATTTTAAGTGAAAAGAAAAGAAAGTGTCCATGCATATAGAAAGTGGATGCCCCACTCAATCGCACTATCATTTTCCATGTTCAGGGAACCGTGAAAATGGGGTAAAAGCTAATAATTTGGAATTAAAACTAGAAAAATAATACCTTAGGGAACTTGTCTACTAACATGACTAAGTTTCAAGTCGATTGAAATTCAACTTGATCAAAAATTACCATGACAAAAAATTTAAAACTGAAGCGGGGCAGAGGTGGAATTGTAACGGTTTATTTCTTCCTCTGTGATGTTTTATCCTGAGGATGATTTGTCACGGTAATTTTTTTCCAGGCATGGTATTTCACAGGTAGAATTTTTCCATAGGAGTGAAAATCTATCTGTGTTATGCGGGTAGAATGTACCGGTATATATTTGCCGTATCATATTTCACAGAACCTTGTGAAATATAGTCCCATTAACTAGTAATTAAGTTACCCGCAATCAATATATACCTGACTTTAATTATAAAAGGTTTCACAAAGGTAGAACAAATTTGTATAATTTATCAAAGGGAGGTAATTATGAGCAATTTATATTTTAAAGATATTAATATAATATATTCCTGAATCTATTTCATAGTGAAATATTTCCTTGAATCTTATTTTTTATATATTATAGTTTATATAACAAGATGACTTACAACATGAATTTTTAATAAGACAGATAACATTTCACAGGTAAATACTATCCAGCTGTTAAAGTTGCTTTTGTTCCAATATATTGCTATGCTATAATTTATGATCTGATTTTCATATAATCAACAACAACATCTTTGTCCCCAGACTATTTATATAGTTAAAAATATTATCATAATCAAATTCTTCCATTACTGTTAACAGTAGTAATGCAACTATATTTTTACCTTTACATTTTAATTATATTTGTACTAAGATCTGAAAACAACTCACTTTTACATGTATTTCACTTACCTTATTTAATCATGATATTATTTCACAATTATTATTTTTAAAATTATTTCTGGTTTTCTTTCTTATGTTTAATGATAATTTTCTTTTTAAAAGAATGATATTTACTTGATTTATTTCAGGAACTTTTTTCAATGATAATTTGTGAAATAATTCCCATTACAATACATTTAAAAAAAACAGGCTTAATTCAAATACACAATTTTTATTTCATAGTATTTGTAAAGTATAAGTTTTTTCTAATAACTATTCAATAAGTTAACTTCCCAGATAGAATTTCACGGCAAAGGAAAAAATATCTCAGGGAAATGTTTTCCTCATATCTCAGGGAAATGTTTTCCTCCAGATAAAAAAATAACAACAACTACTGTGACATTTTTTCCTCCGGATCAAATTTCACCCGGATATAATTTTGCTTTACAGAATTAGATAGGGGACCAGGGGACACCCTTTTCTGCAGTACAACTCTAAATAATTATCAGTACTACATGGCACAAGACCATTTATACCAATGTGGTATACTTTTTGTAACTTTTCTTTACATTTAAAGTACATTTAATATATATGAAAGAATAATTTAGGCTTTAAAAACTTCAAATTGGCTGAGAAAAATGCATATTTATATAAGGCTTCCCTGAATTGGAAAATCTCTATTTTCAAATATATGCTTATATAAATTTGACTTTGGTATAATTACAGTACATCTATTCTGATAAATAAAATGAGTGTGCAGATGTTATTTATACTTAATATATATATAATATTCAAGAGCATTTAAACAGGAATTTTTTGCTAAATTTAAAATTTTTAGGCCAAAATCTTGACAATTGAAGAATTTATTTAAATAATTATAGGTCAAAAATAAACACCCAAATGTCAATACTAAAATGACACCAGTTTCTCTTGTATGACAAATGGCCATGAAACTTGTCAAACTATCTCATTATTGCCTAAGCTTAGGTTATGAAAAGCTTTATAAATCTATAAAGATTGGTCAAGTCTTTCTGTCCTATTTATAGGGCCAAGGACACAGTTATCGTCCTTTGGTTACGAATATATAATATTCCCTAGTGTAGACAGTGTATAACTTGCATGTTTTATTTAATACACTTTCCCAATTTATTTCTTGATTTTAAATGAATCTTTATGTGAAGTAGTGAATTGGTCCAGTTCTAAAAGGTCAAAATTTATCATGTCTGAAGCTGTCAAACTGAATTTTAAACCCCCTTAACACAGGCACCTTAACACGTAATTGTCAATATTTTGAGTTAGACCTGGTAGAAGTTTTTATAATTTTATATTATTTGTCTCACTGGCAGTACACTATACTGTAAAAAATCTTTTCGAGAAAGAGCTGGTGCGTTTAAAAAAAGTATTACCGGAATGCCGCGTTGAAAAATAAATATTATATTTTCCCGCGCTATGCACGAAAAAAAGTCAATTATACCCCCTTTATTTAATTTAGGCTAAATGGCTGGTCCCTTAGGGTCGTATTCCCCTGAATTAGCGCCGGTTTGCCTGTACTTACCTGCCCGAACAAATTAGACATGATCTGATGATCGATCAACAGAAATAATTCTAGGGGATGACGTCAATAGAGAGAAGAACGTGTAGAAATCACCGAAATGGATCGAAAAGTAAATACGATTTGATTGGGTCAAAGCCATCACGTGGTAACCTAGCTCCTATGGATCAGGTCCGATCAGGGGTTATAGTAGATTTCATGGGGGGGGTGCGAGGGTCCATGACGGATCATGGCGTCACGTCTACTGTTAATGATGATCGGTCCATTTTCAACAAAACGCCACAGAAAAGTCCTGCGTGCGATAAATTATTCGATATACCATGCAGGGACCTTCTATTCTAAGTTAGTATAGAAACTGGGAAGGCCCTGGTTATAAATACGGTTAACTATCGAGGCGACCCTAGAAAGGGGGCCCATAGAAGGTGAATAAAATCCATAACCCTAAAAGATTTTGTATATCAGCGACGTCATGACACGAACTTCAGGGGCGGATCCAGGACCTAGATGTCGGGGGGGGGGGGGGGGCACCATGAACCATTTTTTTTTTATGTATATGTATATATATATATGCGAGTGTGAGTGGGTGCTAGGTTTGTTTTGTTTGTTTGGGTGTTTTTTGGTTTTTTTTGTTTGTTTTTTTTTGTTGGGGGGGGGGGGGGGGGGTTCAGATATCATCGTTTCTATATTTCGATATGTTTTACGTTTTTTACTTTTTCACTTTACTGCCTATTGATCTTTATTATATTCGACCTAAACATGCATCAACTATTTGCCACTGGACGTTTAACAACCATGCAACAATAAAACAATATTTTCTTTATATTTCATCACCACTATATTATTTCAACTATATTTTTTGGCCTCGCTTCAAGACTCACTTTTTTCACATTATTCTAATATCTGCAAAACACCTTCATATCTTCATGAATGGTGACCTTATAGCCTCATACGTGTACGCGGTAATTGAAAAAAGAACAATAAAAACAAATATAACCGCATGCTTCGTCTTTTAGAGAAATGTATAAGTCCTAGATTCTGTTACAAACTAAATTTTAACGAAAATCAAATAGCATTTTATTAATAGATATAGGAAGATGTGGTGTGAGTGCCAATGAGACAACAATTTAAAAATTAAACCATTATAGGTTAAAGTACGGCCTTCAACACGGAGCCTTGGCTCACACCGAACAACAAGCTATAAAGGGCCCCAAATTACTAGTGTAAAACCATTCAAACGGGAAAACCAACGGTCTAATCTATATAAACAAAATGATTATTTAATAGGAAATGTCAATTCATTTTTCCTGGACAGGGGGAAAGCATTAGGGGAAAGGGGAGGGGAAGTAAACAAATTGTTGATTTCCCTTGAAAATAAGAGGGGAATGAAATATGACATTCCGTTTAAAAAACATATATCTTCTTAGTTATCAAAAAATAAATAGTTTAATTTGTTGCTGAATAAAATCACAAAAAGAAAGTTTTTAATTCTGTTGATTTTTGCTCCCGTCAATCAAATTGTCTGCAATATTTTTTTAAGTACAGTCTCACTCTTAAATCTTCATTATAAACAGCTGCATTGTTAATAAAAGGGTGCGCATATATATTGTTTTTATATTGGCTACATATTATGTCCTTGGACAAGCTGTACTTGGCCACTGATACATTGTAGCTGTCTTGGGAATTTGGCGTTGTCTCATCATCGACTCTGAAGTGCCTGTGTTTAAAACTTACGTCTGCCATCTTTCAGTCTGAAGTGTGGGAATATATATTAAAATCAAAATCTTGCGATAACTAAGGCGTCTAGAGCAAATCATTGCGATAACTAAGACGTCTTGTTGTTAGATATAGCGAAATATTGCGATAAATAAGGCGTCTTGTTATTTATAGCAAATAATAACGACAAATAAGGCTTCTTCGTTTTAATTATAGCAATACATTGCTCTAAATATGGTGCCTTGTTGTTAGATATAGCGAAACTATTGCGATAAATAAGTCGTCTTATTACATAAAGCAAATTCTTGCGATAATTAACTCTTCTTACTGTTAAATATAAAAAATCATTGTGCTAAATAAAGTGCCTTGTTGTTAAATATAGCGAAATATTGCGATAAATAAGGCGTCGTATTGCAATATACAAAATATTATCGCGATAATTATCATATATGGTTTAGTTATAAACAATAATACAAGGCAGCTCCAGGCTTCCGTAATTAATTAATAGAGATATCTTATAAACTAATAGAGATATCTTATTAATCAATAGAGATATCTTATAAACTAATAGAGATATCTTATTAATCAATAGAGATATCTTATAAGCTAATAGAGATATCTTTATAACCAATTAAATAAGATATTTCTATAAGTTAATAAGATATCTCTAAAAGTTTATAAGATATCTCTATTAGTTTATAAGATATCTCTATAAGTTAATAAGATATCTCTATAAGTTAATAAAATATCTCTATTAGTTTATAAGATATCTCTATTAGTTTATAAGATATCTCTATTAGTTAATAAGATATCTCTATAAGTTAATAAGATATCTCTATTAATTAATAAGATATCTCTATTAATTAATAAGATATCTTATAAAGTATATAAGATATCTTACTTCTTTATAAAGATATCTTAAATACATACTTTATAAGATATCTTATTAATTAATAGAGATATCTTATAAACTAAAAGAGATATCTTATTAATTAATAGAGATATCTTATAAACAAATAGAGATATATTTTTAACTTAGGGAGATATCTTATTAAGTAAATAAGATATCTCTATTATAAACTATATAAAAGATATCTTATATAGTTAATAAGATATCTTATATATTTTATAAGATATTTTTATAAACATTTTAATAAGATATCTTATTTAATATATAAGATATCTTATTCAATAAATCAGATATCTCAATTAATATATAAGATATCTTTACAAGTTTATAAGATATCTCAATTAGTTTATAAGATATCTCAATAAGTTTATAAGATATCTTATTTAACTAAATAAGATATCTCGAAATTGTATAAATATAATAACGGCGTGCCATATATACAAAGGTGTTAGTAAAAGTCGCATTATCTGACACACTATATTCCGCCAAAACTTTCTTCTGCTCCATCCCCAGAGAATTAAAGGGTCTTCCTCTGACGATATATTTCACCATGCATACGGTTTTTTTCCGGATTTGGCTTTAATTTTGTGCTTTGTTTGTTATTAGTTCCTCAACGTTTGAACTAGGTTTTAGATTTCCAAATATTTTAGCTACGAACATAACGGAGAAGACCTTAATTGTCGAAATAATTATTTGTTGCAATACAATTTGTACCTAAGGTATGTAAAATGTAGCACACAAAAAAGAACGGATATCTCTGCTACACCTATTGATGTCGTGGTGCTGTTAAATTACAATTTTATTGTAAATTTATAAATTATTAGGATATTTTTGTTTTTGCTCAAAAGCGACGGCAGCAGATTTGCAATAGTAAAAACTCGCATTTATGATTTGAGTAGTGATTTACATTAAACAAATCTTGGAATCGCATTGATAAGTTCTCACATCTTTTACCAATCGGGATTCACAAATTTTTAACTGACCATATATACAAGGTATAAAAATTATGTACGATGGACGCGTGTTCCGTCTAAACAAACTTTTCAGAGATGTTCAATCAAAAACGCTAGTAAAGCATTGAGGAATCACATTTCTGAATAGTTTTGCCAAATACAGCTAAAACAAACATTTTCCTAGGATATCCTAAGTATTTCATGCATTAATTTTTATTGAACCGCACTTAGTTACATTATATACGTTGGCCCCTTGTTCGATATTTACATAATAGTCATTGAAAAACTGGTCATTATCGTGATATATGGACTGCCCACAGGACAGTGGTATTGACTGAGAAAGCGATAATGACTGAGCCAAAGGGGAGGTCATTATCGCTGTCGTAGTCAATACCACTGTCCTACGGGCTGTCCATCTATCACGATAATGATAAGTTTTTCAATAACTATTATGTTTATTTCATTGAGAAACTATGTTTTAAAAAGAATTCATAAAATCAAAATTCAAATTGTTGACAGTGACCTCTTAAGGAAAAAGTGAAGACCGGTCATAGTTTTAGATAACTATATAAGTCACTTCAATATTTGATATACAAAATAAAGTTTACTTTAATTTCATCAATAGCAAAACGGTCATTAGAGTTATCTACACTAGCAGACGTGTCTTCCATTTTCTTACTGTAAACTGCCAACACGTTTGAAACGTGTTGCGTTTTACTACGGAACGTCACTCAAACAAACAAACCACGCCCCACCGGTCATTATCATGTAAAAGTCTGTTAACGACCGGTTTTCCGGTCCGTTTTGTTCTGTTAATGACCGATGGAACTTATTACTGAAGAATAAAGAATGTCATGTGGCCTCTTTTTATCCAATAAGATAATCTTATTTTTAACCGATATGAAATAACTGTACTTAATGTGGTGCTGAGTCTAATTAGTTATCAAAGGTACCAGGATTATAATTTAGTACGCCAGACGCGCGTTTCGTCTACATAAGACTCATGAGTACAAAAAGGATAAAACTTTTGATCCTTAGACATTCTGCTTTTTACTGCTTAAAGTTTTGAAAATCGTCTTTTCTTACAATCTTGTTAACTAGACAACAGATTACCATTGCAAGCTTTGTAATCATAAAGCAAAGATTATTATTTGAAATAGTGTTCACATGGATTAAGATATGTATTCAAAACAGCATTTGAAATGGAGATTGAACATAAATTCAATATGAATTTATACTTTTCTATCAAGCTTATTTCATCTTCGTAAACAACGGGAAGGAATTGTTATAATAACTTAAAATTCATTTGGAAAACCTAGTTTTCAAATATTTCTTTAATCGGATTACATTTGTAATTCTAACGCAGTAGAGGCACATGCACATGTTTCCGTATTGAATTAGTTTTTGAGATATCAACAATACATTTGATCTCTAAAAGTGAAATATAATAAGTGGCTTACAAAAAAAGTACAAAACTACATACATTCGAAAACAGCAAGTACAAGGGGAAAAAAACCAATACTGTGGTAAGAATCAGTGCTCTTCTCATTATAGTCCATTAAAGAAAGAGAGATGAAACACATTATTATAGGGATATCCAGAAATCATAAGTCGAAAACAAACTGACAATACCTAGTCAAAGATGCGTTCAACATGGACAACAAACACATCCTCTAAACGTAGCAAGTATGTGGCAAATTAAGAAATTAAGCATCTTGATAATGTCAGTTTCAGATAAATTTTGAAACAGATTGGTTTTTACAAAGTAAGATTTATCCATCACTAAAACAAAAGAGAGGCGAAAGATACCAAAGGAACATTTAAAACTCAAAGGTGGAAAACTTACTGACAACACAATCACAAAAAAGGAAGAAAAAAAACCAACAGACAAACAACAGTGCACAAAACACAACATAGAAAACTAAAGACTGGGCAACACCAAAAACAAGTGGTCATCTAATATGTATGTGTTTTGGCTATTATATATGAATGAAACAAAGCAGAACAATTCATTCAGTTTGTCTTTTGATTTGGAATGGGGAATACGTAAGTATAGAAAAGTTAAATCTTTTGATACTATTGCAATACACACTAAGGCTTTTAATTTGATACTGATTCCAAAGAAACATAGAACAGACCTACGGATATTAAGGAATTTCCTATTCAGTAAATTCCTTAAGAGTATATGTTGAGTTTTTACGTGAATAGCCAAAACATAATTCCTTTATCAAGCAGTTTCTGTAATGTGATTTCCACATACAAGCGATCGTACTTGTGGCCATTAAAAAGGTGTTAACGTTGTCCTAGATTCGCTTGAAAACCAGTATTGCTTTAAATGTAAAAACAAAAACAATTGACAAAAAAAGCAAATAACTGATGTTCCTTCCCAAAAACTTTATCGAAAAAAGACCTGTGTTTCACAGTTTGTTTTGTTTTGTTTTGTTTGATTTATTTGTTTATTGTTTGATTTTGTTCGTTTATTTATTTTGGTTTGTTTGTTATTCTTAATGAATGCTGCTGTTTTTAGTTGAGTTTCAGTGGGATTCGTCGTCTTGTCTGAAGATTACTGGTTATATTGTTACTACCACCAGATCGATACTGCTACAGGTAGATCATAAGAACTGAAGGGTATAACCAGCCTAGTAGCTAGTACGTCGGTTCTGGCATTTAAAGACTGACATTTGCTGTTTTACAATTTTGTATTCATTGAAAGATAAGGAGAGGAATACTGCATTGAATTTGCTATGAGGGACTGAGTGGGTTGCAGTAGGATATGGTACCAGGTTAAAAATAGCATCCTTAATAGCATAGCCTTAATTTTTTTCCGGATTTTGGTACAATTTTTGTCTGTTTTGTGCTGTATCAACTCTTCATCGTTTGTATAAGTTTTAGATCTTTTTTCTTATATTTCGGCCTCGAACATCGCAGAAGAAAAATGATTTGTCGAAATGCTCATCTGGTGATGTGCAATTTGTAGCGTTAAACATGATGAGTGCGAAACATCAAAACGGACATGTATGCTACACTTTTTGTGGCGTCTTGCATTATCCCCAATTCTTAAAAAAGTTGGTCCATTGTTATCAAATATATTAAATGAGTTTTGAAAAAGATCAAAGACACTGTTTGCATTATTTCTTAGCTTTTCTGCTGTTTGGCATGGAATTTAAAGACTTATTTACTTACAATCAGGTTAACGTGACTTTTACAGATTACCATCGCAATCTTTGTAATTAAAAGCAAAGCTTATTAAATCAAATGATGTCGCCTGGATTTAAATATGTATTCACAACTGCTTTTGAAGTGGAAATTAAACATAAATTCCATAGTAATATATATCTTTCTATCAAGCTTATTTCATCTTCGAATACAACGGATAAAAGTTATTTTGATGAATTATAATTCATCCCCAAAAAAGCTAGATTTTAGATACTCCTTTAATCTGATTATATTTGTAAGGTTTACTGTAAACTTACTGATTGAAGGTGTTGAATCATGAATAAATCCTTACTGAAGTAAAACGTGGCTTCCGTACATGGATGCTATATACAGTGGGCTCATCTCGAAAGGTTACGAATAAGGCTTTAGAAATAGGCTCGTCGCAATACATACAAATTTCAATCCTGGTATCTATGATAAAAGATCTATCAATCAAAGTAAAGTACCACTTTGTGAACAACTACAGAACACTGTATTTTGAAATATGTAGTTTGTGTAATGTTTGATACTGTCGATAGAAAAAAAACAAGTATGGAACTGCTAGATAATAGATACAATGTTTTTTTGCCGTTGGTAGTATATTGAGCATTCGCTAACGGAATACATATTAACAAAAATATGAAAATAAGAAGATATGGTAAGATCGCCAATAATACATGCAACTATCCACCAAAGTTCAAATTAAGTGAATTAAAAAAATTATAGGCAACAGTTCGGCCTTCAACAATGAGAGAACAAACACATTCCGTGAAGTCGGTTATGAAAGGCCCTGAAATGAAAAGTATGAAACGATTTAGAAAATAAACGGCCTGATTTATAACAAACAATGAGAAAAAACAAATATGACAGGTGTGAACCAACGATAACTACGTTCTACTGGCACCTGACTTTGGAAATTTTACTTTGATCTCGTAGTCTAGATCTTCAAAAGATAGTCCAAGTTTACGAATTTTGCAGTTCTAGGTTGAATGCGATTAAAAGCATTATATTCTTGAAGCTAGAAATAATTCTGAATGCATTGGGTCAAAAACTTATGCACTCATGCACTTTATGGATTTTAAATTCAATATTACTTGGTGCAGCAGCGGATACCTTAATTGATAATTTCACGAATACTGTAGTTGTATTCAAATGTATTAGTTAAAATGTCATTAGTCCTGATATATAAACAGGAAACATGCTAAGGTAGAAAAACAAATTATGCAAAACGGAGTGAGAACAGGTTCGTTGACCTGATAAACATTCTCTGCTATCAGCATAAACATGCATAACAAGTCATACCATTTCAAACGTCAACATCAACATGCTTTACTCGGCATACCATTTCAAACGTCGACATGACATTTACATAATCTGCTGTAAACAAACATCAACATGCTTTACTCGCCATACCATTTCAAACGTCAACATGACATTTACATAATCTGCTGTAAACAAACATCAACATGTATTACACGTTATACCATTTCAAACGTCAACATCAACATGCTTTACTCGGCATACCATTTCAAACGTCAACATCAACATGCTTTACTCGGCATACCATTTCAAACGTCAACATGACATTTACATAATCTGCTGTAAACAAACATCAACATGTATTACACGTTATACCATTTCAAACGTCAACATGACATTTACATAATCTGCTGTAAACAAACATCAACATGTATTACACGTTATACCATTTCAAACGTCAACATCAACATGCTTTACTCGGCATACCATTTCAAACGTCAACATCAACATGCTTTACTCGGCATACCATTTCAAACGTCAACATGACATTTACATAATCTGCTGTAAACAAACATCAACATGTATTACACGTTATACCATTTCAAACGTCAACATGACATTTACATAATCTGCTGTAAACAAACATCAACATGCTTTACTCGCCATACCATTTCAAACGTCAACATGACATTTACATAATCTGCTGTAAACAAACATCAACATGTATTACACGTTATACCATTTCAAACGTCAACATGACATTTACATAATCTGCTGTAAACAAACATCAACATGCTTTACTCGCCATACCATTTAAAACGTCGACATGACATTTACATAATCTGCTGTAAACAATCATCAACATGCTTTACTCGCCATACCATTTCAAACGTCAACATGACATTTACATAATCTGCTGTAAACAATCATCAACATGCTTTACTCGCCATACCATTTCAAACGTCAACATGACATTTACATAATCTGCTGTAAACAATCATCAACATGCTTTACTCGCCATACCATTTCAAACGTCAACATGACATTTACATAATCTGCTGTAAACAAACATCAACATGCTTTACTCGCCATACCATTTAAAACGTCGACATGACATTTACATAATCTGCTGTAAACAATCATCAACATGCTTTACTCGCCATACCATTTCAAACGTCAACATGACATTTACATAATCTGCTGTAAACAATCATCAACATGCTTTACTCGCCATACCATTTCAAACGTCAACATGACATTTACATAATCTGCTGTAAACAAACATCAACATGCTTTACTCGCCATACCATTTCAAACGTCAACATGACATTTACATAATCTGCTGTAAACAAACATCAACATGTATTACACGTTATACCATTTCAAACGTCAACATGACATTTACATAATCTGCTGTAAACAAACATCAACATGCTTTACTCGCCATACCATTTCAAACGTCAACATGACATTTACATAATCTGCTGTAAACAATCATCAACATGCTTTACTCGCCATACCATTTCAAACGTCAACATGACATTTACATAATCTGCTGTAAACAAACATCAACATGCTTTACTCGCCATACCATTTCAAACGTCAACATGACATTTACATAATCTGCTGTAAACAAACATCAACATGTATTACACGTTATACCATTTCAAACGTCAACATGACATTTACATAATCTGCTGTAAACAAACATTAACATGCTTTACTCGCCATACCATTTCAAACGTCAACATGACATTTACATAATCTGCTGTAAACAAACATCAACATGTATTACACGTTATACCATTTCAAACGTCAACATGACATTTACATAATCTGCTGTAAACAAACATCAACATGCTTTACTCGCCATACCATTTCAAACGTCAACATGACATTTACATAATCTGCTGTAAACAAACATCAACATGTATTACACGTTATACCATTTCAAACGTCAACATGACATTTACATAATCTGCTGTAAACAAACATCAACATGCTTTACTCGCCATACCATTTAAAACGTCGACATGACATTTACATAATCTGCTGTAAACAATCATCAACATGCTTTACTCGCCATACCATTTCAAACGTCAACATGACATTTACATAATCTGCTGTAAACAATCATCAACATGCTTTACTCGCCATACCATTTCAAACGTCAACATGACATTTACATAATCTGCTGTAAACAATCATCAACATGCTTTACTCGCCATACCATTTCAAACGTCAACATGACATTTACATAATCTGCTGTAAACAAACATCAACATGCTTTACTCGCCATACCATTTAAAACGTCGACATGACATTTACATAATCTGCTGTAAACAATCATCAACATGCTTTACTCGCCATACCATTTCAAACGTCAACATGACATTTACATAATCTGCTGTAAACAATCATCAACATGCTTTACTCGCCATACCATTTCAAACGTCAACATGACATTTACATAATCTGCTGTAAACAAACATCAACATGTATTACACGTTATACCATTTCAAACGTCAACATGACATTTACATAATCTGCTGTAAACAAACATCAACATGCTTTACTCGCCATACCATTTCAAACGTCAACATGACATTTACATAATCTGCTGTAAACAATCATCAACATGTATTACACGTTATACCATTTCAAACGTCAACATGACATTTACATAATCTGCTGTAAACAAACATCAACATGTATTACACGTTATACCATTTCAAACGTCAACATGACATTTACATAATCTGCTGTAAACAAACATCAACATGCTTTACTCGCCATACCATTTCAAACGTCAACATGACATTTACATAATCTGCTGTAAACAAACATCAACATGTATTACACGTTATACCATTTCAAACGTCAACATGACATTTACATAATCTGCTGTAAACAAACATCAACATGCTTTACTCGCCATACCATTTAAAACGTCGACATGACATTTACATAATCTGCTGTAAACAATCATCAACATGCTTTACTCGCCATACCATTTCAAACGTCAACATGACATTTACATAATCTGCTGTAAACAATCATCAACATGCTTTACTCGCCATACCATTTCAAACGTCAACATGACATTTACATAATCTGCTGTAAACAAACATCAACATGTATTACACGTTATACCATTTCAAACGTCAACATGACATTTACATAATCTGCTGTAAACAAACATCAACATGCTTTACTCGGCATACCATTTCAAACGTCAACATGACATTTACATAATCTGCTGTAAACAAACATCAACATGCTTTACTCGCCATACCATTTAAAACGTCGACATGACATTTACATAATCTGCTGTAAACAATCATCAACATGCTTTACTCGCCATACCATTTCAAACGTCAACATGACATTTACATAATCTGCTGTAAACAATCATCAACATGCTTTACTCGCCATACCATTTCAAACGTCAACATGACATTTACATAATCTGCTGTAAACAAACATCAACATGTATTACACGTTATACCATTTCAAACGTCAACATGACATTTACATAATCTGCTGTAAACAAACATCAACATGCTTTACTCGCCATACCATTTCAAACGTCAACATGACATTTACATAATCTGCTGTAAACAAACATCAACATGTATTACACGTTATACCATTTCAAACGTCAACATCAACATGCTTTACTCGCCATACCATTTCAAACGTCGACATGACATTTACATAATTGGCTGTAAACAAACATCAACTTGCATTACACGTCATACCATTTCAAACGTCAACCTGACATTTACATTACTTGATGTAAACATCAAAATGCATTACACGTCATACAATTTCAAACGTAAACATGTCATTAATCTACATTACCTGCTATCAACATGCATATCAGTCTAGAATCATACCCAGTGGGAAGAAAATAGTAGAGACACACATTTGTTTAAGGCATTGCTGAAACAAATCAAAATTAGTTTTCTCTTTTTATTTTTCCCAAGATAGTCTTGCATCATTTCTAACTTTCTGGTTACATAGTCTAGTCGAGTGAATAGAACTATATTTGCCATTAATTATTGTTATCAAACAATAGCATTTGGTAAAATGTCAAACCTCATTTTCTTAATGCTGCTTTTCATAATCTAAAACAATCCAATCAACATTATGTATAAATGTCTTTAATAACATCAATTCGTCACGTTGGAGGCAGTTATAGTTTAGTAAAATTAAACACATTCTAAATTAAACTTTTGAAATTGTAAAGATTAAATCTTTGTTTCTCTGCACTTGTTTTACATATGACCGATTTACGCAACAATTCTTTTAGTTGGTTACGTAAACAAAATTAGTGAACTATTACACTTAACTCAACTTCTAGGAACTGAAGGAACAAAGTTCGTTAATTCCTTTGGGTCGTTGTTTCTTTTAATTTTCAGCAGGAACATTTTAATTTCCTTTTTCGTAACGTTTCTTTTCCCTCGGCTAAAACCTCCAACGCCTATACGTACAATAAACATAGCAGCAACTGTAAACTTACCAATGTGAATAACTTCAACTCGACGCAACTGCGAGCACCTTCGATACTAATCCATTTAAATGCCAAACTTTATATAGGACCATTAAACCCCACCCGTAAAAACCGCCCAAACTATGCACCTAACATCAAACTTTATAAATAGTACATACAGCCCGTAACAGAGTAGTGATCGAATTCGCGTTTCTTTACCGTCAGAATAAGTTACGTTATCGACAAACTTATTTCAGATATGACAAAATTTAATTTTCTTCATCGACAAAATATTTCATGTCCAACGTGTAAGTTTTCATTGTTTAAGTCGAATTTTTTTTTAACACAGTAACACATTTTTTATAATCAACCTCTGTCATTGGCATTTTCATTTTAACGGTAAAGGATCAAATACGGGATCTCCGAAATTTCTATCATTTGTTACGAGAAATCATTATTAAATCGAACATATGTCTTTGTTCATGACACATATGAAATACAAAGGAGTTGAAATGATCAAATACTTTCGAACTGACGGAAAAAACTACATAATCTAGAATGTGTGTTCTGTCATAAACAATGGCTTTGTCGTGCGAATCGACGAGATCATGTTACATGTAACTGATTTTAGCTGTAGAAACAGTTGGTGCGACTTCGATAAAATCTTTATCAATTTAATATAAGCGATAAACATTCATGACTACAATGATAATGAATTTATTGGAGTCACGTCCACTGTTTCTACTGTAAACATGAACTCGTCGTCGGTTAGTGCAATGAAGACACTTTTAAATATTAAGATTGTTGGTTTATTCCTCTACACCTTTGAGGTATTAAAATTATTTCAGTGTTTATTTAAAGTTAAATTTATTTTCAAATCTCTTCTGTTTAAAATTGTCGAAACTTCCGTTTAAGATTTCTGTGGTAAACTATCTATTCTATAGTAAGGACCATTTTATAATAAATACCCTTTTGTACAAGAATACTTTCTTTATAGAAGTATAGATCTGCTGGTTATAGATTTTTTTTTTATATAACTTTCATTATTGTGACGACGTGCTATGAAATTCAGATTAAGTTATAAATGAAGTTGTATATAAATTTTTGGTCATAAACACAAATCTTTTAAACACTTCGACGAGTGCGTCAATGTTACAGTAGTCTGTTTACTGTAAGTTACTAAGCTTGGCCCGGTTCATCTGTCTTTTATGGAAACTAATCCACCACTTTCTGAGACATTCATTTTTATTTCACCATCAGACATGGAGCTACATTTGTAACTAAAGAAAAACTTTCAAATTAAATAATTTGACATGATATACTGAAACTTTCTTATAATCAATTTAACGACTGCTTTTCTTAGATATGTGATTTTTCATGGTCCAACTTTTTTCATTGTTAACAGACATTTTGAGATTTTTTATTGTAAAAAAATGGTGTTTTTTTAAAGAAATCAACATTCAAAATTTAGAACTTCATGAACATGTACAGGAAGCTGAATTATTGCACATCTATGTACTACTTAAAATTGTACTTCGATCTGTTGCGTCCTTAAAATGTTCTGACCGTCCTAAGATTTAATGTACGAATTGAATGTTTATGACACACAAAAAGAGAAACCAGAATCTCTTAATGAACAAACGTATATACACGTTGGGGCGATTTAGAGCTTTTCAGAAGGAGTGAGATTCCACCCTTGTTGAAAGCCTTGTGGAGACCTCTAGATTTTTAAATTCCCTCCGTTTTTCTCATGGATGGAGTGTGGTCTCTCTGTAAATTACCCCATATCTTTTCATTTTCCTATTGACTGAAGGTTCCATGTGAAAATTTCCATTCATATCTGTTAAACTAAATGTACAAAACAGGCTCAAGAAATTTAAAGGCGAAATTTCTTTTTCAAACCCGAACTAGAAATCCATTTTTTTCTAATAGAGCACCTTACATTATCGTCAACGAGTTCAGGCATGTGAAAAATAATATAATCATACACAAGAAAGAAACCCTGAACAGGCTTTCAGCAATAACTTTTACCTATTTAATATTAAGTAAATATTAACATGTACATGTATTTGATAAAGTACAGATATAACAAAGAAACTGCCCGTTATCGGACGTAAGAGTACACTTTTTACAGCACGCGTAGTCGGGCGCGTTCACTACGAGGACACTTGTACCCAACTACGCGTATTAAAAAAATTTCTCAACAAAGTTTTCCCGTTTAAACTGTACTAAATTTTGGCATGTGAAACGGACGAAGACATATTCTAACAGAAGTAGAAATACCAGTCCTCCCTTTTGTGTATACATATGAGAAAACATTTCAAAGTTATTGATTGAATTCAAATCAATCACACATACGGTACACATTGTAGTCCGAAAAAATAAAGGACTTCATTCCTATCAAACACCTTTTTAATTGTTTACCAGTATATTTCTTTTCATTTTGGGTAAAATTGTAAAGGAAATAATACTATCAAGACGTCCTTCCATAAATCTTTTTTTTTCTGTTCTGACTTTGAAGAAATGACTACTTTTCGCCAAATCGAAATGGTGCATGGACATATTTTGTTTCATATTATTAGAATTATTTTCAATATTATCGGTATTAAACTTGATTATCGACACATGAAAGTTTGTCAGCATTTTCAATCTTTTTAAGGTTAAAGTACTAATAGTTCGGTCACTAGTCAATTAAGTTTGTAGATAACGTAGCTAATTTTGACGGTTAAGAAACATCAATTCGATCACTTCTCTGTTACGGGCTGTACTGTAGCAGAACCAGTATCAGAACTAGATTTACTAGTTCCCATCTATATATAATTACTATAAATATCAAACCGGAAAATTCAATTTCAAACGAAATAAAATATATTCAGTGAAACGTGGATTCCGTATTTGGATTTTATACACAATGAGCTCATCTACAAATGTTACTTTTTTAAAAGGCGTTGGAAATAGGCTCATCACAATACATTAAAATTTCAATTCTGGTATCTATGATGAGTTTATTAACTTAAAAAGCCTATTAAGAAAATGTCTATCAATCAACGAAAAAGGATATAAACAACTATACAACCCTGTATTTTGAAATATGTAGTCTGAGTTAGGTTTTGAGACAGTTGCTATACAAAAAAACAAGCATGGAACTGATAAATAATATATACGCGCTTAGAGTTAAAAGGGGCATTAGCTACGAGATTAAAAAAAAATATAACATTTTTTTTTGTTTAATCGTTAAGTGAAATGGAGAAACAGTTATTCCCTTTTATCATCCGGTATGTTACATTTTTTCAAAAAATACAAAGAAATATCGCAGATGAAATTTTCACTTGCAAATAAATATTTCGGCCTAATTAACTCCATGACCATTTTCAATACTCAAGGATATATATATATATATAAGAGGGACGAAAGATGCCAGAGGGACAATCAAACTCATATATAGAAAATAAACTCACAACGCCATGGCTAAAAAAAAAAAAGACCAACAGACAAAAAATAGTAACATAGAAAACTAAAGACTATGCAACACGAACCCCACCAAAAACCGGGGGTGATCTCAGGTGCTCTGGGAGGGTAAGCAGATCCTGCTCCAAATGTGGCACCCGTCGTGTTGCTCGTGTTATTACAAATCCGGTAAATAGAAAAATTCGATAGGTATAGTCGTGGTGAAAAGGGAAGTGGATTGAAGTTACGAAATAAGGAACATATCCGATATCCTCTGTGAAACGGTTATTCCATAACGGTCAGCCAACTCATGATGGCGTCCGTAAAATTTACGAAAGGATGATTTCATCTTCACCATTCAGAACTGTTGGTTTAATAGCATCCTTGTGAGCAGCAAGCCTCTATCAAGGAAATCATGATAGGAAATACAAACCCAGGGATATCGTGTTTTTGGGAGATATATACTCCGTATGCAGGCGCTGCTGGAATGTTGCTTCAAAGAAATGGAAAGTTCACATTTGTGATAAATTAGAGGAACTATTAAAAGCATATGAGCAATTGTAATGCTTTCTTCAACAACTGGAAGGCCGAAATTATCTTATATGTAAAGTTTTGTTTTCGAACGACCAAGTGTGTTACTACTGATGAATTTAAATGACAGAAATTGTATTTTTTACGACAGCGCGTGAGCTTCCGTGGGATTCGGCCCCTACCCGGAGGTTCTTTGCCCAGTGCCCCTTAGCTGAATTTGGGTTACTAGAAATGATAAAATGTGGTACGAGTGCCAATTAGGCAACTTTCCATCCAAGTCACATTGCGTAAAAAGTAATTATATGATATTTTTCTTATTTTTTTTTTTTTATAAATTTCCTGTTTACAAAAGTATGAATTTTTAGAAAAAAGTGCTCTTAATTTTGTACTTGTTTGGCTTTATAATTTTTTTGATCTGAGCGTCACTAATAAGGTTGATGTAGACGGAACGCATCTGGCGTATTACATTATAAGCCTGGTACCTTTGATAACTATTTTCACCACTGGGTCAATGTGACTGCTGGTGGACGTTTCGTCTCAAATTGAATCTACAGCCCAGTATTTTTTATTTCAAAAAATTTCCAGTTTACAAAAGTATGAATTTTTCGAAATACTAAGGATTTTCCTATCCTAGGCATAGATTACCTTATCCGTATTTGGAACAACTTTTTGGCATTTTGGATCCCCAATGCTCTTCAGCTTGGTATTTTTTGGGCTTTATAACTATTTTGATCTCAGCGTCGCTGATGAGTCTGATATAGACGAAACGCGCGTCTGACGTATATAATTATAAGCCTAGTACCTATGATAACTATTTACACCACTGGTTTGATTTCACTGCCGGTTGGACGTTTCGTCCCCGAGGGTATCACCAGGTAAGTAGTCAGCACTACGATGTTGACATAGAATATCAATTATATGATAATTGATTTTTATTATTAATTTCCTGTTGACAAAAGTATGATTTTTTCCTAATACTAAGGATTTTCCTATCCCAGGAGGCATAGATTACCTTATCCGTATTTGGCACTTTGGATTCCCAATGCTGTTCAACTTTGTACTTGTTTGGCTTTATAACTAGTTTGATTTGAGTGTCACTGATGAGTCTTATAAGACGAAACGCGCGTCTGTCGCATTAAATTATAAGCCAGGTACATTTGATAACTATTATGACAAAGAAAATTGTAAATGACATTATATAAGTTTTGCGGTCACGATCACGAACTGGTTTAACGGTAACATATGTATGTGTCTGAACTCCCTATCTACATGTTTTCGAAGACTAAATTACATCTTATCTACCAGAATAATTTTACTGATTATGACCTATTTCCGATTATTTAAAGTGAATGTAGATTCTCATTGCAGGTGATACATGCAAAGCAGGAGACGCTTATCCTGTCGACGATATCGGTCCGTTTGAAGTTCATGCGATTCCATCAGTTTTTGTTTGTTACTTTAACTTGTCTTCTAGATCGGTTTATGATATGAACATTGGTAAATTACTGTTGTCATTATTAAGCAACAAAGATAACGAACCAAGATGTAGTGCATAGAAAATAAAGATTTGGCATCTAATTTTATTTTTGACGAATGTCTGTACGGTGGCAATTCATCAGAGAAAGATTAACAGACCATATAATGTGTCAGATATATGAACCACTCTAGGCTAAAAAACAAAATGCAAACAAATCCTCTTCCCTGATTATACATATATTTAGGAAATTCCATTATATTTTTTCATCATGTCACCTACATCACAATTTTTCAGCATCTCTACACAACTGACCATTTTATAATACGTATTTTAAACATGCAGGATGATCAATATTACTAATTAAAAATCCAATAAAGAACATTTTCAAACACATTTTTAAACTAACCTGATAAGTTAGGACTCACGGGTAAAAAGGAGGAGTGTTTACTTGATTTTCATTTTAATTTAGTGAAAGAAAATAATTTTGATTGGTTAAATGAGTTTATATCAATAATCACATCATTTGCTAATCATAAACCAAATTGAAACAATCCATCGATAAGGTAAGTTATATAAAATTTTAAATATCCGAATATTTGTAAGAAAAATATGAATGAATGAAAATATCAAGTGTTAAAGTCATAAGAAACCTCAATTAAAAAAAAAATAATGCACATGTTTTTCATAACTCAATAGATATATATATAGTTTTCATTATACAACTTATGTACATATACTTTTTTCTGAAGAAAAGTCTTTAATTTATTCATATTTAGAAGAAGTTTACCCTATTTTAATTGCTTCCTTTCCAGGAAGCAATTCCCCCGACATATTTTCCGTACACAAAGTGACCTCAGTGTGACCCATCTCGTAAAAATCCGGTGATCACAATACGCATGGATGTCCTTAAAATAAACTATTATCTGAATTTACATGTTAAACACGTGCTCAATTTCCATGCTTTTTTGTTGATTTTTTGTCGATTGTTGACAAACAGGTGACAATCGTTAAACTTCGGCTTCAAAACACGAACTTTAATTACCTGCCATATTTTCACAACAACACTGACCGATTGAAAAAAAAAATTACGATTATACGAAATCTACACGAAAAAAAGGATAAATTCGTACACAGAAGACTAAGTTTATGATGTTTGTATGCATTGGTTCAAGAATGTGAAGAACATTATTTTGCACCGATCACTCGTTTCGTTTGACTTTAAGATAATAATTATTTAATAATTTATTTTAAAAAATTGAACAAAAATATAAAGCCTTTTCTACAATATCTGACATAACAGATACAATTCATTTTGGTTTGTTCTAATCTCTGTTTTAAATTCCGAAATTATTTTTTGGCGAGAAATCTGATTCTTAATTACAACACAAATTTGTGCTGTAAATCAAACGAATATAGAAACTAATAGAAAAGTCCGGCTATATTGATTTGTTTCCCCAATTAATCATAAAAATATTTTTGAACCTTTGGTGAGAAAAACAGAAATTTAAAGCGCAGCTATTTGTTTACAAGCAGAATATTTCAATCGTAGATCAACGTATTGACATGCCTTATCATTGTAACAATATTTTAAATTTTTGGAAACTAGGAGGCTTTCCTTCCCCAGGAATAGATTATGTTAGCTTTATTTTGTACAATCTTTCATGATTTTGGGTGTTCATTGCTCTTCAAATTCATTTTCATTTGGTTTTAATTTTTTTTTTATCAATTGTCACTGATAAGACTTTTGTCGTCGAAACGCACGTCTGGCGTACACTACTGTAAGTTATCTTGGTATCTATGATGAGTTCATCCGTGTGTGTTTGATATATTTAAGCAGCACAAGATGTATTGCTTAGCATTTATAAAAACGAAAGGTCCTACATCCTGTCGATATACTGTGATTATATTTTGGCATCACAAAAGATCATACTTTTCTTGGAAAGTTTATGACGTCTTTTCGTTCAGTTATAAACCTTAACTAACTTTTGGTAGATGCCAGTACTCTTTGATCAGGACTTAAAGTCTTTTGTCTTTATAAGATTTCAGGGACCTCGTGCCGATCTAATGAAATGAACTATGTTCAACTGATATTTTACATTTTTTTCTTATGTTGTTTTGTTTCACCATCGTCGCATGTTAGTGATTGAGTGTTCACAAACCTGTTCAACCATATCTTATTCTATATGTGACTGATTAAAGTAAGGAGCCTTTAGATTTCTAGTTCCAAAGAGATTGTGCCAATTTAGACTGGACTTACTTAACATCAGGGTTAGTTTTACTATTATTTACAGTTTTCAAATGTGCACTTTGATTTTTTTTACAATACTATGTTATTTTTTTTTATTTCTCATGCGTTAATTTATTACGGTTAATATAACTTAAGGATGTCTTTCGATACAAAACACCTATTAAAACAAAATGTCATCGAAATCACCTTCAAAAGCAATGTGCAGCATTTTATTTTTTTGGAATTATGGAAATTTTCTGCCAAATCCTTTAATCATATCCATTAGACTCTATTATATTCAATTTAATATTTCAATATTTTCTTTTGTGGTAAGTTTCAGCTCCCGGTATAAGCTTACCTGACCTCGACCTTGTTTGTCACGTTCTAAACCCAAAACATTGCCATGTTGTATAGAAATAGTTTTAAGTTTATCCATGAGACCAGAGATATGAATACAATGCAAGGATCGTTTGCCTGGGTAGTAAATATTATGCAGCCCTCTTTTGTCAAAAGTAGAGTAGATTCAATGCTAGTGAAGCAAAAGTGATACGCTAAATGTGCGTTCAAAACCCTTGCAACAGCTTTTTGGGGTGTCCGTAGATGGATTATGCAAGTTAAAAGTTCTTATTGTATATATCCAACGAGCTTTCACCTCTAGAACTCTAATAACAAGTATTTTGTTACCCTGTATTATGCAATTGCGTAAAGTGAACATTAGCAGATTTTCAAAGTTTCTTCTCATGTTGCAATAATACACCACTGTACAAGGAAAGGATTGAACACTCACAAATGTATTTTCCTTGCCACATTCTCTATTTGCCTCTCCTAATGTGTATATATTTCTGACACATGTATTACATGTCTAACATCCTTAATCTTATCCTCACACTCTAATGGTTGGGAATTTTTTTTCTAATTAATATGCTTGGGTTCTCACTAAACACGATAAACAAACACATCTACACTATATTGATGTGGCTTTACTGTTAATGTTATCTTTCTTATGACACCATTGTCTAAATTTACATATGATGTCTTAGATTTAAGCTTTATCTTTAAAGTATTTTGGAGTCGAATTAAAAGTATTTTGTATGCGAATTTATTAGGAGTATCATGCAATGTAAATACTTTGAATTCGATAACTTATTTCATTTAATTTTTCAGGGGAAGTTACAACATAGAATCTTCTTAATAAAACGAAGACAACATACTGAGAAAGGGATGTTTACCAACACTTATTGTATTTTGATTTTAGTACTATTATCAGTCCAGCTAACTGCTACAACAAATAATACGTCGGATAGAAGTAATATTGTCAGATCTGGACAAGAATCTTCTACCAACGGCTTTCAACATGGATCTAAAGTAACGGTCGCTTATATCATAAACTTCACTTCTATTTCAAATGTGACCAGTAAAAGTCCTGATATGAATATGCACGAGGTAAAAGGCTCAAATGTCTCCTCGTCTCTTAACTTCAATGAGAATTCGTTAGAAAATACCCTGAAAGAGATCGATTATTTCCAAAATGTGTATATTCTTCCACCAGTTTGTTCTGTTGGTTTGGTGGGAAATTCCTTAGTTGCATTAGTTTTATTAGAACAAAGCCGTACTAACTCTTCATTTGTATATATGTTGGCACTGATTGTATCTGACACAATTAGCTTAATTTCAGATATGTTGGCTTCATTGTCGTTGATTCTTCAACCGTTTGTTTCTGAAGCATCAAAGAAAATACTTATCCAAGTCCGATATTGGAATCTGATATTTGTATCATACATTTTTCGATGTACTGCTATTAATATTTTGTGTGTACTATCTGTTGAAAGATTCATAGCTATTAAATACCCATTTCACCTCAAGTCATCTATTACAGTGAAGTTTCCAATAATATTCCTATTTATTTCTTTATTTCTGGCCGTTTTTACTAATATACCAAAAGTAATAAACATTAAATATGCAGATATTGAGGTAGAAGGAACAAATGATACTGCCTTTAAACCTATTTGGACGCAATTTTATATGCAAAATGAGGAACAGGCAGGTGTAATTATTCTTATCTCGAAAATCTTAACTGGACCAGTCCCAATAGTCATGTTTTGCGTAATGAATGGACTCATTCTACATGGAATATACCTTAACAAGAGAATGCTTTCTGCCCTAGGTGCTAGTAACCTTAGACGAAACCGAAGCATTAAAAATGTCCAAATCAAGTTGTGCAAGATCTTTCTTGTGCTTTGTCTGACAAACATACTCGCATTTCTGCCAAATTCTCTCATAATTTTTATTGGAAGACTTTTCCCTGATTCCGGACTGAACAATGTGTCATCAGAAACTTCAAGATTTTTCATGCATGCTGGAAATATTCTTCGTGTTCTCAACAGTGCTAGCGATTTCATTGTCCTTATTGCTATGTCCTCTGACATCAATGATGCTGTGAAGAAAAAGTTTATGTGTAACAATACTCAATTTCGTCATACTGAAGACACTTCGTCTACGTTAAAGTTTCAATCTTCTAAAGTTGAATGAACAATAAAAAATGCACATTGTTTTGAATGTTCCTCTTTATAATTACCAGATAGATAATACTTTCTTCTCAATGTGTAGTTTGGTATATAACGAATAATTAATATAAAAGATGCGATCAACTACAAATACAATAATAATTTGCGTATTAAAAAGTATAATCACAAAAATACTGAACTCCGAGGAAAATTCAAAACGGAAAGTTCCTAATCTAAGGGCAAAATCTAATGATAAAACACATCAAACGAATGGACAACAACTGTCATATTCCTGACTTTGTACAGGCATTTTAAAATGATCAAAATGGTGAATTGGTTAATACGTTGATAAACCCCGAACTATGCAACTTTAAGAGTTATAATTTTTTTTAGTATGCGCTCTGTGTACTTCTAATTCGATAACAGGTTTAAAAAATCATATTTCATTCATTTCACTGCAATCTCTTTAGATCAAATAATAAAAAGATGTAAAATCAACTAATTTCAAGGAAAACATCGTCATTAGAAATTCATCTTCATTCGAATGTATTGTATTATGGTTTTGATATCTATCAATCCAGCGAATTGCTACGACAGATATACCGACTTCATACAGGAACTTCTAAGGATGAAAAATAAGAAATTAGCAATATCTTTTAACTTTACTTTCCGCTATATAGATGATGTCCTCTCACTAAATAATTCAAACTTTGGTAACTATGTTGAACGCATCTATCCCATCGAACTAGAGATCATAAAGGATGAAACAGATACAGTTAAGTCTGCCTCATATCTTGACTTACATCTAGAAATTGACAATGAGGGTCGGTTGAAAACAAAACTTTATGACCAACGAGAAGATTTCAGCTTTCCAATCGTGAACTTTCCATTTCTATGTAGCAACATTTCAGCAGCGCCTGCATACGGAGTATATATCTCGCAATTGATACGGTATTCCCGCGCTTGTATTTCCTATCATGATTTCCTTGATAGACTATTACCGGGTTGGTAGTAAAATAAGCAACACAACGGATGCCACATGTGGAGCAGGATTTGCTTACCCTTCCGGGGCATCTGAGATCACCTTCAGTTTTTATGGGGTTCGTGTTGCTCAGTCTTTAATATACTATGTTGTTTCTTGTGTTCTATTATTTGTCTGTTTGTCTTTTTTAATTTTTAGACATGACGTTGTCAGTTTATTTTCGATTTATTAGTTTGACTTTTCCTCTGGTATTTTTCGCCCCTCTTATATAACTTGGGATACAAATGGTCAGATCTGAACAGGTATTTACTACAAACTGCTCATAACATAAGTATAATGTGTCAGTCGATTATATGGGCGATGCTCAAAGTTGAAGGCAGTACAGTGATCTATACTTATTAATTTCTGTGTAATTTTGGTTTTGTGGAGAGTTGTCTCATTGGCAATCATACCACATCTTCTTTTTTTATATCCACTGCAAATACCTGAGGTAAAAAAATATCTGTTCGTCTATAAAATTAAAGGAGAATTCGTCAGAAAATACTCTGAAAAAGTCGATTATTTTAACATCATGTAAATCAGTTCATTCAGATGGTTAGGTTTGAAATTCTATATTTGCATTAGTTTTATTTCAGCAAAGTCGTATTAACTCTTATTTGTTTATATGTAAGCACTAATTGTCTCCGACATCATTCAGCCTTTTTCAGGTATTTAGTTTAAACAATATTTTATTCAAATAAATTGAATTGGATTGGGCAACAGGCATAGCCTATGTAAGCCCTCTCCACCAGGATTAATAATTTAGTACGCCAGACGGTGCATTGTTTATAAATAGACAAATTCATATCTGATAGTAAAGAGGAACGAGAATGTAAAAAGTAAAATCATAAAAATACAGAACTCCGAGGAAAATTCAAAACGGTACATGCATTTCCTTATGTAGAAAATTGTAGACTAATCCTGTTTTTATAGTTATCTAAACCTCTCACTTTTATAACCATTGTATAGAATTGCATTATCTTGACTACGATGTGTGAACAAAACAAACAGACACAATAAGTAAAAATGTCAAAATTAGGGGTACAGCAGTCAACATTGTGTTATCATCTTAATCACTAGACAAAAAAAAAATTGTAACAAAGAAGCATAAAAAGGCGTACATCAAATTAAACAACCTCATTATATCATTTTCATCAATTTATCATTATATATACGATTTTATTTATTTATGCAAAAGACATCCATAAAGGATTAGATACTATGAAGTACTGAGGCAGAATGAATAACAACCGTCATATTTCTGACTTGGTACAGGCATGTTCCTATGTAGAAAACGGTGGATTAAATCTTGTTTTAAAGCTAGCTAAACATCTCACTTGTATGACAGTCGCATCAAATTTCCTTATATTAACAACGATCTGTGAACAAAACAAACAAACACATTAATTAAATTGGATTACAAAATTACAGACAGTCTACCCGCTCGGTTTTAATGATAATATCATGGGAATTGGTAGTATACCAAGAACCGATTCTGTTAACATTTTGGATAAAGTTTCTAAAACCGTTCGTAAAAACCGTTCTCTTGGTTGTAGAAAAAATCGCAATCAAAGAAAATTTCGCACAAATCATACAAATATTTCGGACCTAATTTCAATTTCAAATAAATACTAGGTTGTCAAATACTAAACATAAAGTTCAACAATTCTTTCAATAAACCTGTTAGATCTACTCAAAATTCTAAATAAACAAACGGAATTTATCCTCCATAATTTTTTACAATTCATAAAAGCAATCGTATCCCAAAAATTGTTCCAATGAAGATAAAGGCAAGCCTGGAGGGGATTCATTACATTTGGAACAACTTTTCTGAAGGATGGATACGTATAAAAATTAAAATATGTAATAAGATTGCCAATAAGACAACTACCCACAAATGTTCAAATGACAAAGCAATTATAGGCAACCATACAGCCTTCAAAAATGAAGGAAACTGTCCGAACATGAAAATTATGCATTAATACAATTGAGAAGAGTAATGGCCTGATTCACAATTCCACTAATAAACAGGTCGGGAACATCTGCCCTTCAAATAAACCAGATGCTCCACAGGGCGCAGCTTGATACTACAGCAGAGGCCGAACCCTGAACAGTTGGGGCAAGTATGGACACAACATTAAAGCCTGATACAGCTCTGAATTTGGATTGTGATCAAATAGTCAAAACAGTATAGGTTTCTGACACAGAATGAATGTAGTCTAAGGGAGCTACCATTTGATTTTTATGGGGGGGCTAGGATGAAAAATTTTGTCCTGTCTTTTTTTTTTAGCTGTAATCTCTGTCCTGCCTTTTTATTTTTCACTCTATTCGGTCCTGCTTTTTTTTTTAATAGTTTGTCCTGACTTTTTTTCATAAATTGTCATCCTGCCTTTTTTTTTTGCAAAGTGTCTCATCCTGCCTTTTTTTTTTACTCAGAACTCCTGTCCTGCCTATTTTTTTTCAAATTTCATCCTAGACCCCCCCCCCCCCCCCCCCCATAAAAATCAAATGGTAGCTCCCTAAGAACTTAAAACATTGAATATTAAATTGGACTTTTACCTATTGTGGTCCTTTATCCAAAAATCTAAATACATGGTTTAAGGGACTTGTCGCAAAAAAAAATCCTATATATAGACTTAGGGGTCGACCATTTGATATTCTGGGGGAGGGGGCAGGAGGATTTGTTTTTGATCGGTTATTTATTTTTGTAATCTAAGAGGACAAATTATTCATTTTCTGCACTAGTGAAGCAAGATTTTTCATTTTCATTAAAGCAAGGGACTGATTATTCATTTTCACAACTGTATTTATGATATTCAAAAAACATACAATTTTTATTTACAATTCATATCATGCCAAGGACAGTATAAAAACACCAAATATATCATGACTCAAATCTAAAACAGTTAACATTAATCCATTGCTATCCACACTCATCTGTGTCCATACTGGAAGCATTAAATGAAAAAAACCTAAAGCAGACGAATGTTTGTCATTCACTTAATTCGTATTGTTTGATCAATGGAACACAAAAATACATATTTATATAGTTTCCTATAATTCTGTACATGTAACATAGTAATACATTTATAACTGGATATTCAGTCTGTACTATTTAAGAGATGATTGCTACTAAAAAAACCAACATTAAACTGAATTGCATATGTTCAAATGTCAAATTTACAAAAGAAAACTCAATTTTATATTATAAAACTCCTGCAATTTCTTAACAAATTGAGTAAATTGTTCATCAGAACAGGAGGCAAGGTTTTTGCCTTTAAGCTCCTCATTGGTCATTATTCCTCTTTGCACGTCCTTGTTGTCCCAATCTGTGTACTTTTCTAGTAGGTAATAAATGGTTCTCTTCATGTACTCACATTTATCATGTAGTGTGTACCAGTCGTCCATTTTCGGAATATTTTCCGCTGAAATGGCGGTCTTGACGAAATGGACAATTTTACACCACAATTTTACCCACAAGAAGCAAAATGCGATTCTTCTGGAGTCATAACAATCCCAACCTGTCCAACTATGGACTGGAAATTCCAGGATGTGTCCCCAAGTATTCATGTCTCTAGCAAAGAAACATGGCATCCTTATATTATAAAAACAGGAAGACAGATAGTCTAAAACTTCGTTAATGCATTTTGTATCCAAACTAAAATAAGTGCATCCTTTGCTCCCATAAACATGAAAAAGGAAAGCTGTTTTAAGTACATACGAAGATAAATTCATGCATTTTCCTTTGAAGTTCATTTCTCCAGTAAGAAGGCATTTTAATATCTTGTAGCATTTCTTGTGATGTTCGTCGAGGTTTTTCATTAGTTCGAGCTCTAGAGCTGCAAAAGAAATAAAGTAACATGTCGGCTCTGGAAAGTGTTGAATATGACAGGATTTGATAACAATGTGGCAGCCATGCTTCATCAGGAGTTCTTTGTATTCCGATGGAAACCCATCACATTTAGCTACTGACTCCAGGCATGGATGTTCTATTGACATCATTAGATCAACTCCTATATCCATTCTTTGTATTGGAACAAGTAAGCAACGGTCCTTGTCTTGGCTAGTTGATTCAGGAATTCCTGTCCTTTTGATATATGTAAATAGCAATTTATCACTTTCGTTTTCGTCATGAGTTAAGATCCCCTGGGGTATTTCAACAGACAATTTTGTCGATTTTTGAAATTTGGTCACAGCATGCCAAAAATCTGATACAATGTATTTTGAAGTGTGCAAATGATAGCGATAATTGTAAGCAGTATTCTCGTAACGAACTCTACAACGATATCTGTTGAAACAGTGATTTTCATCTTTAATCTCAATTCTTTTATACCAAGGATTACATCCATCATGGAGTTCAATATCATCTCCAGATAGGGCTTGTAAAACGATCATGTAGTCGAATTCGTCTAAGTTCCCTATTTTAGTTCCTTCATAAAAACTGCCTGAAGGTAATATTCTCGAGATTTTAAACCAAGAATATTCTTTTTCGACTGCAAATAATATTTTGTGAATTAATTCTTGGAGGCCTGATTCAATAGCTACTATTTCTACTTCCTTTTGTTCTATTTGACACTGATTACGAACAAGATTTCTAAGGAATCCGCATTGTTTAGAGTAAGCTTAAAAAATAGAGAGAAAAAAACCCATAAAAATATTTCTTTAAAAAAAAGACAAGTTGAACTAAATATTTAGTTCACAACAAAATGGAGAAATCAAAATATATATGTTGAGCTGTTCGTTTATCATTTCATTTGTCTTGTTGATTAAGATTTGTGTATTACATTCACAATTTTATGCACGATTACAGACACATATCACGGGTATCATTCGGTTTATCGAGAGAAATGATCGTGAAAGAATATCTAACGGCGGTCAAGTATTGAGAGACGATAGTGAAAGTTCTTGTAACGGATCGTGAAAGACATTTAATGTATATTCTAGTTCAGAATCTTTGAAAAAATCGCTTAATTTTCAAAACGTGGAACAAATCCGAACAAAAAAATATGTCTGTCAAAATGGTTTAACTTCCTCAACATAACTGTGAAAGAATATAAAGAAAATATGATGTATTTTTTGAAAAAACACAAAAGGCGCAATGCGTGTCTATGAAATTAATTACAAATAACACGCTTTTTGTACCTATAATGGTGATTTTTCAGTTTATCGGGATATATTTGAAATTTAATCTTTGGTGTATCTGATAGTACAGTAAAATTAAGGTATATTCTTCTCTTAAAAGCAATAATTTGTATATGAAAACCTTGAATTTGTTGAACATCAAACTTGATCGTGAAAGCTCGGGCAACACATTATTTTGATCGTGAAAGATAATGCGTGACCAGACTTATTACTAGTAATCAGAAATCAGTATTTCTTTTACCATTTGATACACCTGCAACTGGTTGAAGCCTGTAACTATTTTAATAAGGATGAACATTAAAGCTATTTTTTTTTATTCAACACTTTACCTCGAAAGTTAAAAAAAACAACAACTAAAAACGTCTCTAAATAAGTTTGAAAGATTTAGTTCTGAGAATCGGTCAAGTGCAATTCAGGCAGACCGACACTATTTAGCCAATCATATGGATATGCAACGTTTAAACCAAAATGATATCCATCAAACAAAAAACTACCGCAAAACAGCATCTTTCATGAGTAATTTGAGATTGAACGATAATCAACATTTTGTGCAACAGTACTTTTTAAGTTCTGTATGTACAACGCAGATGTGGATTGATTTAACTATATAATACAGACTATAGAATACCAGAGCGCAAATGCTGTAATGTCTCGTCTGCTTTACTTATGATAGTTAATTTTTGGAACGTCTATAATATCAAGGGTTTTACTAGAAGTGTTAAATGCGATTAATGCACTTAATGTATTTTTGTCCATCTGATGAATTGATTTTTATAGTTCGTTCTCATGTTGTACTGTTATACCACTGTCTCAGGTTAGGGGAGGGTTGGGATCCCGCTAACATGTCTAACCCCGCCACATTATTTATTAATGTGTCTGTCCAAAGTCAGGAGCCTGTAATTCAGTGGTTGTCGTTTGTTTATGTGTTACATATTTGTTTTTCCTTTATATTTTTTTATAAAGCCGTTAGTTTTCTCGTTTGAATTGTTTTACATTGTCATATCGGGGCCTTTTATAGCTGACTATGCGGTATGGGCTTTGCTAATTGTTGAAGGCTATACGGTGACCTATAATTGTTAATGTCTGTGTCATTTTGGTTTTTTTGTGGATAGTTGTCTCTTTGGCAATCATATCATATCTTCTTTTTTTTAAATTATGATTGTCAATGGTTCATAAAAAGAGTGCAAGGTCAGATGAACCATGACATACAGATCTCTACAAATATCCCGTAGACCAAATAAATGTGTTCCGATCGTTACAGTGCCTTAGAAACTGACAAAAGTTATGCTTGGCAAAATTAATTCGAAACATAAGGTCAAAAGTATATGAACCCTGACCGACAGACAGACATAGACATCTTGCTATTATTCAATATATCAGATACAATTGACGTCATCATGATCATATATGAAACATGTAGACATACATGTACACCATACACGAAATACCATGGCGCTATAGCATACAGGTATATATCCAAACTGGCTAGACAACATAAAACGAGCATTGCCGAATGATGCATGATAATGAGTTCGATGTTATTTGAAACCTTGAAGAAGTCGAAAATGTACACCTCACAATCATAACAACAGACAGTTATCCCAAAGCTTAACGAATCCGCGATACGGACTTGACCACAAAAATGAATCCCCATCCATGAAATAAGGCAAATTCGGGGTCAGGTGAATCCTGTCTGACGGACATGTAGTTTATAGGATCCAATATACAAAATGTGGGTATCCTATAACTCGTAAAAAGTGAGTACTTCACATAACAATAAAAAGCTTCATCCTACAATCATCCAACTATTTAACATTTCAATTTCTGAAAATATTAATACTTTGAAAAGCTTGAACCTATTGAGGATGTTGACCGATATAGCTTTTCTCAATATAAATAACAAATATTAATTATGATATAATTGAAGAATAATTTGAACGTCTTTGTAGCATCAGATCTTTCACGATCTTCAAAAATGCGTTACGTGATCTTTCACGATCCGAAAAATCAATTTTTGTGTAAATAGTACTTTATTTACCAAGTTTCAGATTATGTTTATACAAAACAACTGTCAGAACCATTTGATTAATTCAAACAGAATGCCCTTGTTCGTATTAAATTATTTTTTCTAGTTGAATTTGTGAAAAAAATCATGTTTGTTTACATTTTTTATGTCACTGAAATGTCGAGAAGCAATCTGCCTTTTGTTGTTTTGTAATAACTATGTACTTTTAAAACTGGATATTCTCACATACTGATCATAATGTTGAACCATTTTGACAGACAGTTTTATTTTGTCGTAAATTTGTCTGTGTAATTAATTAAATAAGAATATGTATTGACCTTTCATATGTCTTCTCGATTAAATGTCTTTCACGATCCGTTACCAGAACTTTCACGATCGTCTCGCAATACTTGACCGCCGTTAGATATTCTTTCACGATCATTTCTCTCGATAAACCGAATGATACCCGTGGGACTGTCTCATAAATTTAAAATAAGGTAGCTTGAGTCCAGTCGTTTCTCTTTTATTTCTTTATAATACGCTTTTGAATGGTTTACCTTTGTCATTTCGGTACCTTTTATAGATTACTATATTGTACAGAAATTGTTCATTGTTGAAGGCCGTACGGTCACCCATATTTGTTAACTCCTATTTCTAATTGAAGTGTTTTCAAATGAGTAATAGAAATGGTATAGAATAAGAAAAATCCCAATATGAGTTACTATAGGCTTATACTATTATAGTCTTTAGTCTGGTAGAACATGATTATTAGTTGTAATTCGCTTTGATTCAGCTTCTCGTAACTGCGTGTATTCTTATGTCGGTACTGTGTGTCTTTCGTCTATATGTTAGTTGTTTTGTTTTCTCCTGATGAGTCAAGACATCTCGAACTTATGTTTACAGTTTAATCCTGTCGTGCTGCTATGCCAGTTACAGATTATGGTAAGGATTGAGCGCTCATTAACATGTTTAACTCCACCACATTCCTTATGGGTCTGTCCCAAGCAAGGAACATTTACTCCAGTTGTTGTCACTATAGTTGCCGTCTGTCATATTTGATTTTAAATTAAATCATTGTTTGGTCATACGGTCAGTCAACTCCGTTGGGTTCTTTCTCCATTAATTGTAGAATGCAGTTTCTTATTTTTGTCACGGGAGGTTTGAACTCTCATAATCATATGCTTTACATTCTTTATCTGCCTGTTCCAAGTCAGGGGCCATATGTTTTCTTGTTTGATTGATTTTTAGATTTCACATGTCGATGCCTTTTATAGCTTTCTATATGGTATGAATTTTGCTCATAGTTGAGGTTGCACATTGACTTCTTGTTGCTTAAATCACCATTCTTTGTACTCGGTCTTCTCATCTAATTAGTATGAAATTCAAAACAGTGTAGCTGTGGCCATTGATTGACACATTAAAATCATTCATTGACTGGGACAATTTAGGTGAACGTTTGTATGTAACGACCAATGCTCACTATGTACTTTTTAAAGACACTTAAACTATGGGGTCACCAAAGGTTCTCAACACCTAAATAAAGTAATTCGAAAAATTAATCAGAAATAACACGATATTTTGATTTATATCAATTATATAAATCAAAACACAAAGGTTATTCCTGATTAATTTTTCGAATTATTTTATAATTAAAGGCGTTAAGAAACCTTTGTTGACCCCACAGTTTAAATGTCTATCGTAGGTACGTCATGAACAGTGGTTGTTACAGACAAACGTTCACGTAAATTGTCCCAGTCAATGGATGATTTTGATGGGTCAATCAATGGCCACAGCTACACTGTTTTGAAATTCATACTATATTAATTTTCACATGCGTAACACGGATGAAGATTACCGAGCTACTATTTGATAATATGTAAACGCATTGCAATTATTTTTCGAAAGTATGCAGAATCATAAAAGGGGTCTAGCTAGTGTATGAAAATATTTTAAATTTAAAAAAAAAACATGGAAAAAAAAGGAAAGATATAGTTTCATTTACATACCCATACTCAAGACCACCAAAACTGTCAATATTAATATTGTTGTAGAAGAACAAAAGAAGACAGTTTTATACTTCCTCTTTCGATTCACAACAGTAAAGACTGATTTGATATATTTCGCATATCGAATAACGCGCTTTCATTTTCTTGTATTCTTTGAAAGGCATCAGTCAGTTTACCGACATCAGCATAGCCAATCACATGCAGTCATATGAAAGGCCATGACTCTACTGCAAATCATTCATATATATTTGATTCAAAGCAAAAAAAGGAATATTTTAAGACACGAATTAACTGACCTTGTGATATTTTCACATTTATACATTTGCTATATTTAACAATGGTTTTATTTAATTTTTAAACTAATTCAAGTTAATTCATAGCAAAAATAGAAAAAATAGTCAGTAGCCTGTCGTTCGGTGGTAGTTGTTTGTTGATGCGGTTCACAAGTGTTTCTCGTGTCTCTTAATATAAATAGATTAGACAAATGGTCTTCCTGCTTGAATTGTTTTACACTTGTACTTTTGGTGCTCTTTGTAGCTTGCTGTTCCAAGTGAGCCAAGGTTCTGTGTTGAAGGCCGTTCTTTGACCTATAATTGTTATCTTTTCATACATTGTGACTTGGATTGAGAGTTGTCTCATTGGCACTCCTACTACTTAAATATTTGTTTTATACTGTGTAATATTTCAAGGTAGCGGTGGGTGCCAGTTATCCTTAAATTAATTCCTTTTCATAATAACAAAGGATACTTTTGTGAAATACCAAACTATCACCGTTTCAATAGAAATCAAAATCTAGGACCAGTAACGAAAAATAAAATGTGTTTTAAAAATCTTTAATTGTAAAAATAGTACTGTATCTTTTTAAAAGTTTCAACATCGGAAGAAAAAGAAATAATAGCTATAATGTGCTTAAGCAGCAATCATCTATATAAATTAATTAATCACGTGGTTTGTCTTAATGTCTCTTAAAATTATTTATGTCTGTGTTCATATTCAATCAAATATTTTCCAAAATGCAGAGAGTAAGTCGAGGATCGAATAAGATGACGTATGGATTTAATTCCGGAAAATATGACTAATCGTTTACATGATTCAATAGACGGAATTAATTGATGTAGTGTACGGTACACTCCCAGTCGGATATCTATATTATACAAACGTACCCAATAAACAGAACCCATATGAATACACGATATTTCTGTATAAAGTCATTACTACTGGATATAATGCTAGTTTTCTATTTATACAGAATTATATACAATCGTTCTTTACAGGAAGCATGTCCATGGTATGTTGTGGGTGATGTTTACTGTTTGCGCTTATCGGAAAAATATAAATCGTATGTCAATTGCGATCTTCTTACAACAGTTTCAAAATAGCAGAAATAACGCTATCGAGAATTTCGGTTTAAGGTAACAGGATTCGTCTGTTGACTTTGATTTCGCTAACAACTGTTGAAGTTTACTATTTCTGGTGTTGTAGATATGTTTTATGATTATATTACCACATCGTTGTGGTGAAGTGCCTTCCCAGTCTTTTATTTTAATGCACTCAGAGTTAGATCGTCACGTAGATTTTTTTTAAATGTCTTATGAGTTGTATTTCCGAGTAAGTTTGTCAAATTTGTTTTTAGTGATTTCCGTAAGGCTTTCAGTTTTTTTAAATGCCTTACAAGTTAGGTTGTCATTTTGTCTTTTGTGCCAACTGAGTAAGATGATTATTTTTTTAGCGGCTTCCGAGTAAGGTTGCTTTGGGTTTTTTTCAATGCCTCTCGAGTAAAATTGCCAATTTTTTATGCCTTCCAAGTAAGTTTGTATTGCCTTTCGAGTAAGAATGTCATTTTTCTAATGTCTCCTGAGTAAGATTGTCATTTTGATTTTTTTAAGCCTCTGGGGTAAGATTGTAATTTGGTTTTTTTATTGCTTTTAGAGTTTGGTTGCTTCGGTTCTTTTAATGCCAGCCGACTAAGTTTGTCATTAAGATTTTTATGTCTTCTGAGTTAGATTGACATTGTGTTTTAATACCTTCCGAGTAAGGTTTTTAATTAATTTTTTTAAAACTTGAATCGTTTGCATGGTTCCGTGAATGAAATGTGTGTGAACATTGAAAAGGAAAAACGAATCATGATCAAATCATACGAAACGTTACTTATCACCGCCATTATTCTTGTTAACCGAGCAGGCAATTTAGTCATATCATCCTTGAAACCAGATTTGTTTTGTTTTCTTTCTACTTTAATACCCCTGTAGTTTTGTAGTGTTATGAACTAACATATACTGATGGTACCAAAAAGGTTGAACCTGGATACTACCTTTAATTTCGATTTCTTTTTAGTTGTAATTTTTCAATAACAAACATTAATAAAACTCACATAATAAATTTTATCAAAATATCAAAATCTTTATATTAACATTATCCACGTAAACAATAAATACATGAACAAATAACAGATCCAAAACAAACAGTTGTGAACATTGTAAACGGAATGTATGGGGCGGAACTTGTTACTGTTTTCATTTCCAACTCGATTGGGTAGTGGTCACTAACAGAAAGAGCCTGAAAATACATGGGAAATACAGCATTCAGTTTTTATGTGTACAGATAACAAGAATGTGTCCAAAGTACACGGATGCCCCACTCGCATTATCATTTTCCATGTTCAATGGACCGTGAAATTGGGTAAAAAATCTAATTTGGCCTTAAACTAAGTTTCAAGTTCATTGGACTTTAACTTCATTGAAAACTACCTTGACCAAAAACTTTAACCTGAAACTCACACTTTAAATTTCTATGTTCAGTGGACCATGAAAATGGGGTCAAAAGATTAATTTTGTTTTCAAATAAGAAAGATCATATCATAAGGAACATGTGTACTAAGTTTCAAGTTGATTGTACTTTAGCTTCTTCAAAAACTACCTTGACCAAAAACTTTAACCTGAAATCGGACGGACAGACGGAAAGACGGACGGACGGACGGACGGATGGACGGAAGGACGCACGGACGGAAGGACGCACAAACCAGAAAACATTATGCCCCTCTACTATCGTAGGTGGGGCATAAAACAATTGTATAACCATAATTAGGTAAACTGCTCTGCTTCATGTTAATGAGGATGTATGATTACAGGGTCAAGGTATGTATATTTGGAATAACTTCTATCGTATATAGTCATGATATCGCCTCCAACTTTCTAAATACTTCTTATAGTTGATGAATTTTCCTCAGTTTTAGTTTGTAATCTAGATTTGTTTTCTGTAAATCGATTAATGACTCTTGAACAGCGGTATACTACTGTTGCCTTTGTTTACATGAAAATGTTTAAAAGTAGTGTATTCAGTAACATAAAACTGAATGTTATTCTCTTTTTCGTGTCTATTCACTTTACAGCCATAATCAAATTATTTCAGTTAAATTTTAAACTTACCACTGTATTTGTCAATCTGTATTCTTTATCAAACTCAAAAATTTTGCTACTGTTTTCCACTATGGCATTCAAGAATTTATCTCCATGCAAAATGAATCTATATTTATGAAGAAGAAATAAAAACAAATCACAAGTAAAATAACAGTTTTAAATTCTTTAAAATCAAAGCCAGATTAAATGTAGATATTTTGTCATATCTCGTATTATCAGAAGTTGAACACTTATATGGATATTTCAACTACAGCTGTGACTTGTGTAGATATTGATATCGACAAAACATATAGACAGTCATTATAAATCGAAGACCTCATCGAATCATCTCACTTATTACTTACTCTAAATTAGATCTTCCAAATGTATGTGTTTGTCTGTATTCTTGGTCAAACTAGAAATTAGTCCGATTGGTTTTAGTTTAGGAACCATGAATTATTTGTAAATTTTAATAGATGCTTTAAAAGAGGGGCGAAAGATACCAGAGGTACATTCAAACTCATAGATCGAAAATAAACTGACAACGCCATGGCTAAAAATAAAAAAAGACAAACAGCCAAAAAATAGTACTCAAGACACAACATATAAAAACTAAAGCGAACTAAGCAACACTAACCACACCAAAAAACTGGGGTGATCTCAGGTGACCCGGAAGGGTAAGCAGATCCTCCTCCTCATGTGGCACCCGTCATGTTGCTCATGTCATTACAAACGCGGTAAATAGTCTAATTCGGTAGGTCACATTAATGAAAAGGGAAGAGGATTATAGTTACGACGTAAGGAAAATATCCGTTATCATCTGTAAAACGGTTATTTAATAACGGTCAACCTACTCGTGATGGCGTTCGTAAAATTTACGAAGGGATGATTTCAACTTCACCATTTGGAACTTTTGGTTTAAAAGCTTCCTTGTGAGCAGCAACCCTCTATCAATGAAATCGTGATAAAAAATACAAGCCCGGGAATACCGTATCAATTGGGGAACTGAAATCATCTCTTTTGTCGTAAAGTTTGATTTCAACCGACCCTCATTGTCAATTTCTAGATGTAAGTCAAGATATGAGGCAGACTTTACTGTATATGCTGTATCCTTTATCTCTAGTTCGATTGGATAGATGCGTTTAACATAGTCACCAAATTTTGAATTATTTAGTGATAAAACATCATCTATACAGCGGAAAGTAAAGTTAAAGGATATTGCTAACTTCTTATCGTTCTTCCTAAGAAGTTCCTATATGAAGTCAGCCTCATAATAAAAAAGAAACAAGTCGGCGAAGAGAGGGGTACAATTTGTTCCGATTAGAATGCCGACAGTCTGTTGAAAAATATATTGTCAATCAAGAAGTCAAGCCTTTTTTTCAAATGATGTTAAAGGTTTTTTTTCTTATGATGAGGTGTTACACACCATCCTATGTTAGAATTGGGGTGCGAGCTCGTTTACATACTAGTATTTATCGCTATACCATGAAGCAATTTGGGTGAGGGTGGTCTGATATGCGCACCAAACTATAATCAGTATAATCAGTTCGTTGATTGTGGCCATTTTCTGGCAGAAGAAGAAGCATCATGTGTGTGCCTATCTTTAGTCAGGAGATTATTATTCAGTGGTTGACGTTTGCCAATTTCTATCATATTTGTTTTTCGATTCTTGTTTTGTACATCAATTATGCCTTAGTTTTTTTGTTTGAATTGTTTTACATTTTGTCATTGGGGGCCTTTTATAGCGTACTATACTGTATTGGTGTTGCTTGTCATTGGGGGCCTTTTATAGCGTACTATACTGTATTGGTGTTGCTTGTCATTGGGGGCCTTTTATAGCGTACTATACTGTATTGGTGTTGCTTGCCATTGGGGGCCTTTTATAGCGTACTATACTGTATTGGTGTTGCTTATTATTAAATGCCGTTCAGTGATCTACTGTCATTTGATATACATGTATATAGTCATTTGTTCTCAGTGGATAATTGTTTCATTGGCAATCATACCATATCTTCTTTAGTTATCGTAATACTGTAACAGGTGTTCTTTAAAGAAAACTAATTTCCAATACTTGATGTAGCTGGCTGACCATAGCACTATAAAATTGAGAATGGAAATGGGGAATGTGTCAAAGAGACAACAACCCGACCAAATAAAAAACAACAGCAGAGGGTCACCAACAGGTCTTCAATGTAGCGAGAAATTCCCGCACCCGGAGGCGTCCTTCAGCTGGCCCCTAAACAAATATATACTAGTCCAGTGATAATGAACGCCATACTAACTTCCAAATTGTACACAAGAAACTAAAATTAAAATAATACAAGACTAACAAAGGCCAGAGGCTCCTGACTTGGGACAGGCGCAAAAATGCGGCGGGGTTAAACATGTTTGTTAGATCTCAACCCTCCCCCTATACCTCTAACCAATGTAGAAAAGTAAACGCATAACAATACGCATAGCAGGTTTCTGTTCTATCGAAAGCTTTGAATCATACGAATTACAAACATGCAGTATTTGTATTTCTTACCTGTCATATGCACAATCTGTTCCTTTGGAAACCGTAGTGTCAATGTTGTCACTAATTAACCAATGATATTTGTTAGATGTTCTAATTGGAATATTATTGAGGTACTTTTTAGGGGCATAACTACATTCGGCATTCATATCACCAAGCAATAGTATGTCCTGAGTTTTCATTTTTGATACAATGTCGCTATGGACGGTTTCTAGTGCAGTTATCTCCGGTATTGCTTTTAATGGTTTAACATGAATTCCAGCAAGAACAAACTCTGTTATAACTAAAATAGAAAAATTCTACATCTTTCAACACATTAACTACTTGATACGGGAAAAAGTTTTAAAATTTGTTTTGTCTTTATTAAGCGATATTACTCCCATAAATATGAATTAGCAGATCTTTCTTTAAACACATACAGATGCACACGAGAACAAACCTTCGAGACAATATTGGAACACCTTGAAGCCACCGACTTTTCTATCGTTTTGAGGAATTTGATCAATTCCTTATACGTTTAGGGACGTATAAGGAATTGAGCAAATTTGTTTCTAATTAAAATTTAATAAAATTAAAACAACATTGTCTTTTCACAATGTTTTCTTTATTTTTTATGAAAGAAGTTTGCTTTTTAGCAAATTTGAAGAAAACAATGTTTGTCCCGACGACAGGTACACCCTGACACAGAGACAAAAATAAATGGTCAAGAGTCTTGCACATGAATTAGTTTGCCAAATGTTAAAGACTTCCGAAAAGCTTACCTGTTTTCGTGGACTGGATTTTTACTATGTATGGTTCACGTTCAAACTCATTTTGCGGGTCATGGTAAACGTAAGATGAAACGATCGTTATGCCACTGTGTCGTCTGCAAACATTGATGTAAACAACAGATTTTTAATAAGAGTATTGAATTAGTTTTCTTAGGTCGAAAGTTCAAAGTATAATACTGAAACGAGACCCCAGAAAAAAGTTGACATACAAACCGATTGATATGTCGATTTTTTTTTATTAACCTTATAGACAAATAAACATTCTTTCTATGTTATGATGTTATACTTTTGTTTCAGAAAAGGGAGAAGGTTTGATACCATTAAAACGTTTAATCCTGCTGCAATTTTTTGCACCTGTCCTCAATCAGGAATCTGATGTTCAGTGGTTGTCGTCTGTTTGTGTGGTTCATAAGTGTTTCTCATTTCTCGTTTTTGATATAGATTAGACCTTTGGTTTTTTTTTCAGTTTGAATGGTTTTACACTAGCAATTTTTGGGGCCCTTTATAGCTTGCTCTTCGGTGTGGGCCTAGGCTCCGTGTTGAAGACCGTACCTTGACCTATAATGGTTTACTTTTATAAGTTGTGACTTGGATTAAGAGGTGTCTCACTGGCACTCATACCACATATTCCTAGATCTATGAAAGCAAAGACAAATGAAAATCAGTCAATAAATTTAAGATTTTGTATACATCTTAGGGGGGTTGAAATAAAACTGTAAAATTAAAAAAAAAAAAATGGTTTATCTTTTATTTTCCGAAATATTATTGACTGAGTTCTTTCAAAATAGGTGATCATTTGTATAGAAAGCACTGTCTTCAAATTACAAAATTTTCGGAAAACTTTCTTAAATTTGTCTCAAAATCGTCAAATCTCCCATTTCAAATACTGTGGACTCATCACTATTTGTGGGATACCAATTTTCGTGGTTTTCATTGGTTCAGGTTAACCACGAATTTAAAAGTTTAACCGGAATCACAAAATTTGTCAATTTTCAAAAAAGTTCAGTTGGTTAAATTTATTATTGTATGTTACTGTGACAACAGCATAATATATTGTGTTCAAATTATTGTTATTAGTTAAGTTATATGATAATGCAAATATGACATAATTCTGAGAGAGTGACCATCAATATTTCGTATCCTTTGATGCTTACAGAGAATGACTTTTCAAGATTTTTATATCAGTTAAAAAATACGACAATTTCCCAATTTCCTTTGGTGTTTTAATTGCGAGGTATAGCATATATTTGGTCAGCAGTTACAATTCATTATTGAAAAAAAAGCAGATGAATAAAATTATGCAGTTCACTGTCACTTACTGATACTTTTGTAATTTTGTAATTTATATATTTCATGTACACCAAATCTCTATAATAGAGGAAATAAAGTTATATATATTGAAGTCATTTATCAGTCAATTCTCACCTATATAAGAAAATGTACTGTTCTTTCGACGTTGTGCTTCCAAGTCTTTTACTAACGATCTTGTCATACTTAGAACCTGGTGATCTATAAATCATGGGTATCATATGTCAATCACATCATGTTTGCATATTTATTTTATCTATATACATTATAGTAATCTTGTTCAATTTTAAATCTTCATCGATAACTCTCAAAATTTACAATGATCTACAATATATATTGAGAAGTTTCTTAACTACATAAATTTAATAAAACGAAACACATGCACGTTAATCTCACAGCGATATACATATTGCATCTATAATACTAAAATTACGAGGTGTAATTTGTCAGCCGTCATCACGTAAAAACGACGAATCAAAGAATTCAACTTTATATACAACTAATATAGTACAAAGGTGTAGATTAAAAATTACACCACTCCAGGCCCTTTTGTTTTCCATGTAATTAATATCGCCAATAATTAGGAAGTTCCGGGTCGAGTCCGATATCGATACCAATAGTATAATCACCTGTTACCTATTACATTATCTGTACGTTCCGCATCTGACAGGCGCACCACCAAACGATGTATTCAGGATTAATATGCTATATAAACGGGTCATAATCACAGGGTTGACACTACTAAATTGTCAAATTGTTACCTATTGTAGTATTTTAATCCGTAAGACTTTCTAAGATAACAATACGAATACTAAAAATCTGGACTAAAAATAAGTTTCAATTTGTTAGCGGGCATGACGTAAAACAGCGAATCAAAGAATTCAACTTTATTTATAACTAATATAGGACAATGCTGTTGATTAAAAAATACTCCATTCCAGGACCTTTTGTTTTCCAAATATTTAATATTACCAATAATTGATAAGTTCCAGTTCGACGGGTTCAAACAGAAAGATTTGAAAGCAGAGAAAATTGTGTATCTTATAATCGGCATGACTTTATCAGATGACGGTACTAATACTAAGATAAGGCTTGCGCATAGTTATATACTTTAATTGAGTCACGGACCCGCGATATCACGGGTGTGTTCTAGTATCATCAATAATATGATCAATATAGTTTGTGTAAAACAAAAAGAAAGTTTGCCATGATGTTACACGGTCTATATATGTTTGGTTGGTACCAAATGTTCATTTACTGTGATCTTTGGGAGCAACAAAAAAAAAAGACAAAAAAGGGGGGTTCTTGATAGTTATTAATTACCCTTCTGACGGGAACATCCTATACCGTTTGTGCATCGAGACTTTTATAGTATTTGAAAACCGACATAATATTTTTGCGTGTGTGTTTTTATTTTTGTTGCTCTTTTGCTCGTTGCATGACATATTGCATTTAGTTCATTCATATGTAATTTGAGAAGAATTATTACGTCTTTTCTCGAATTTTTAGATTACCCTCCAGCGATCGTTCGTTGACCGACGTATTAGTTAAGTAATATTTCCAATACTGTAAACTACCTGTTAAGGGCGTTTTCAAGTACTGTGATAGAATCACCACTGCTGTCTCTGATTTCTTGAAGGAAGATAATATCATATCGCTTTATTATCTGAAAACAAATGGATGTGAGAAATATTGTAAAAACCTCATATGCAACAAGAAATGATATGCTAAAACTAAAATTAAAATTAATTCACAATAACTACATCAATCTGTAACATGCACACAACTGTACTTGTGTATTTTGTTTTGTTTTTAAAACATAAATTGAATGATACTGATAACGAGTGACTGGGGAAAAATCATTCAAATGAGCATTACATTAAGTGAAAAACAAATACAAAATAACTGCTCCCTATCTGTAACTTTAATAAAATACCTCCACAATGTATCCAAGCACCTGTTCGTTGTCCGCTTTCTTTCGTCCAAACACTTTTAAATTAAAGGCACCAATTCTAAATGACCAAGATCCTTCTGTTAGTATAAGAAAAATCACTAACAACTTTATTCCTGTGTTCATTCTGCATATTTCTTCCTTTATGTGTATCCACATCCGGTTAAAGGGGTATTTTATTGGTGTTTAACGTAAGTGTCTCGGTAACTATAAATAAAGATATTAAGTATTTTTATATATAGACACGCATAATGGAAATAATTTTACTCAACGCCTTCAAAAAATATATCCAATTGACTTGAACATATACTGAATCAACTTATATAAATGATGATATTAAATAAAGGCAATTTTCAGAAATTGTCAATTTAGGTCATGTTTTTTTTAAAATATTTTATTTGTTATAACGAAAAATGAATTACTTACAATAAATCTGAAGATGAACAACAGTCAGTTGTGAAAATGAAAAAAAAGAAAGACTTAATAAAAGTAGCAACTAGACAAATATATCTTTCATTTCAATATTTAACTAAATGTTAACTTAATTAAGATTCATGCTTGAATAAATACCAAAGAGACATAAATGAATTATTTTTATTGGCAAAATAAAGGCCACGGCTCACAAATTAATCAAACATTAATTTATCATCAATAAAGATGAAACATTAGCATGATCATGAGTCACAAATGATCAAAATTAACACATTAGCGTGGATCACTGTTGATCAGTTATAATATTAGAATGCGGGATCACGATTGATCAATTAAAAACTTGAGCATGGATCACGATTGATCAATTATAACATTAGCATGGATCAAGAATGATCAATTAGAACCATCTGTACAGTCAAAAGAGCACTTTATCATTACTGTCCAATACTGACATTGACTTTAAAAATACTGGCCCTGAGAACAGAAGCTCAGTAACGGATATTAGAGTCCATTATGTAAACATGGTGCAAGATTGTTGCCGTTGTATCGCTTTCCCGCCAATTTTCTTCAGATAGTCCTTGAAGAAATTAGTTGAAAATTAATAGAATGAAAAGTTCATTAATCCAACGCTTCTGTGTCAAAATATTACAACATTTGTCCATTAGTTAAGGTGTACAAAGTTCAATTATAGAATCGCGATCAAAATTTGAACGGAAATATAGCGAGAAAAAAAATCTCTTCTTGAGTCATCTTGGAATTTCTACACTTGGTGAGCCATGACGAATCATCATACAACATTGGGTGCAAGAAATAAAATATGTCCATAAAACCTGAAAAATAAATCAAAACAGCAGCAGTATATCGCCAAAATACACGATTTGAAATCAAGAGGTGGGCGGTGGGTTTTTCTTACATTACATAGAAATATATTAATACAAAACCCAGAATTTACTCTGACGAAAAATGTCCGCTGCCTTTTCTTCTTCAAAAATCTCTAACGCCAATGCAGGCGATATTTTGACGTCACAGACGATATTGGTCCGCTGGGCCGCATGACCCTTTTTCGAGAAGCGTAGTTTAATTTTCAGAAAATTGCAAACCTACATTATAAAGAAACTGTATAAAGAAAGGTAACTTAAATAACTGAAACGGCAGCTTCACAGAGTTAAAGCAATCTATCCAGGGGCGGATCCAGTCATTTTAAAAAGGGGGGGTTCCTAACCCAGGACAAAAGGGGGGGGGGGGTCCAATTACATGTCCCCATTCAAATGCATTGATCGTCCAAAAAAAGGGGGGTTCCAACCCCCGGAACCCCCTCTGGATCCGCGCTTGCTATCCCATATTAGGATAGATTGACTTATTGCAGATATATAACCGATTAATTAGTTTAAGTAGAAGTAGTCGTATCTTTAATGGTATCAGAAGGAGTTCTCAATCGAATTTAAATCAAATCTTTCTGTCCGTCCTAATTTTCTGTTTTTTTCATGTTGTTTATACGCTTTGTTCCCTCTTTAACACTTGTTTAAACGATTATATTGATAAGGACGTTGCGCACGATATTGGTGTCACTTTGGAAATATGGGTTAGAAGGCGGGTTATTCAAATTCAAGCTCTTATCATCTATAATACTAAAATTACGATTATATGTAACTAATATAGGACAATGGCGTAGATTAAAAATTACACCACTCCAGACTCTTTTGTTTTCAGCATAATAAATATTGCCAATAATTAACAAGTTCCGGGTCGAATCCGATACCGATACAAATAGTATTTTCAGCTATTTCCTTATCTGTACGTTCCGCATTTGACAGGCGCACCACCAAACGGTGTATTTAGGATTTTGCTACATACACGGGTCATAATCAAAGGACTGACACTACTAAATTCAATCATTGTCAAATTGTTCTCTATTGTAGTTTTATTCAGCAATCAGCAAGACTTTCTAAGATAACTAATATATGACAATGCTGTTGATTAAAAAATACTCCATTCCTGGATAGCCAGGACCTTTTGTTTTCCAAATAATTAATATTTCCAATAACTGATAAGTTCCAGGTCGACGGGTTCAAACAGAAAGATTTGAAAGCAGAGAAAACTGTGTATCTTATAATCGACATGACTTATCAGATGACAATACCAATTACTAAAATAAGGCTTAGGCATAGTTATATACTTTAATTCAGTCACGGACCCGCGATATCACGGGTGTGTACTTGTATACAATAAATATCCATATTATGCATATCATTCGAAAGGAAATAAACCACAGAAATCAATAACATAGATGATTTTGTGCTTTGTCTATTTTTTAATGAAAAACTTTGCTCATTTCGGTGCCTATAACGTCATTTCAAGGGTGTCCCGCTGTTACAATTTTGTTTTATGTGAGTCTTTAAAATCCCAGTGCGGATTCATTAGTAAGTAGAATGGTTAAAAATTTTACAATTTATTGTTTTGTATACATTTAACTTAAAATGAAGTAACAGACGTTTTTAACTTTAAGAGAAGGAAGATCGTCAAAAGAGTTTAATCAAAAAAGAGAAAAAATGTCCAGATTAGCTGCTCAACCCGTAATTTTTTTTTCTGTCTTCATTTTCATAAGATATAACGGACGAAAATGAATTTTAATAATATCAGAAAATTATACATGTCCCAAAGAAGCTATCTGAAGTCATCATTAAGTAACTGCGGTCTTATTTTAAAAACATCGTCATTTTCCCCGTGTCCAATAAAATGTCCCGATGGACAAAATAACACAAAGAATAATTCAGAGGCTTTTTATCAAACGAAATTCTACTATATCTCAATTTTTTAACACCTGTTAACTGATATGAATGGAAAATACATTTAATTTCCTTTAAAATGATATGATATGTACTTTTGTTTGAGTTGCAGTTAGAAAAATCCGAAACGACCTAAGATGTCCAATGAAATGTTAAACTATATACGAATTTTCTTGCATATTTGGCATAACATAATTTCATGATATGGTCTGATCTATATAAAATAAAGTTCTCGTTTAATATGCATTAAAATATAGATCTGGATTAATTCATGCATATAAGATGTCGAAATATTTAACTCGGATTTTTCATAAAGACAAGGCCCCGGAGGTATAACAAAGAGATAACTTACTAATAACCGCACTCCCACTTTATAAAAGCAAGATACATTGAAAAAGAAAATGCGATCAAAAGTGAGATCTTCTTAATTATCCTCCTAAGCCAGATAGTATCTGTAATTCCTAGCGTTGCTATTTAAAGATTCGAAGCTATACACATGAATGAAAATTCTCACAAAAAATTTATGAGAAAAGTACACCTTAGTCGTGAACATTTCAGTAAAACGTGCAATCATTTTTTTTGTCGCATCGACTCATCATTAACAAAACGTTTTATCAGAGAAATACTTGTATGTCATAAACATTTCAGTATAGCTAACGATAATTTTTTATCTACTGTGGGTACAACAATTTCTATTCATCTACCTAGCAAAATGTGTTTGAAAGATAAGGTTATTACATTCAGAAGTAGTGTGGTAGAATGAAGATTATTTTCTCGAATCTCCAACAGAATTGCCTGGTACATAGGCATGTGATGAAACTAGTATATTGAAATTGAAACTTTTCTTTTACCATAATTTGAGAAAGAACGAAAGAGAGAGAGTGAGAGAGTAGTTGTCCGACATGTATGATGGATGGCACACAAACATGTAGCAGCTAGCTCCAAGGTATTTTTTAATGACACTCCCAACTCATTCTAAAAAAAAAAATCAACCAATCAATCTGCGGTGTAAAGTAGATCTTTTTTTTTTTATCTTCGCAGAACGCCACAAAACATAGCCTGACTTTTAATTTTTACATCGCGATGACCGTGAGGGCATTCCGATGTATTGTTGCCATAGAGATTTGACTTTCGTTTTTGACTGGTAACCGATCGTATAAATACGCGGATATCATCGAGTGCAAAATAACATTTCTTATCGCCTGTTATAAATTCACTTCTTCAATGAATACTCATAAGAACAGAAATTTATAATACGAAAATATTATGTATTTATATGCATTAAAAAATGCACACGTACAGAAAAATTGTGTTAACGCATGCGGAAGAATATCACAAAAAAGGTTTTTTGGGAAAATATGAATGTCTACTCAAATCCAATCTATTGGAAAAATCGAATTGTTATAGAAGAGTGCCCACCATGCACTTGTACTGCACTTTTATTAGAATCGTAGAATAGAATGATATACAATTGGATGAAAATTATACATACATGTAACTGCTATATACAATTATAAATATAATATATAACAACAAACCAGAGTATACGTATTTGTATCACCACAATATAATAGATATTAAAGCAGTGAAGTTGAATTCCTTGTCATTTATTCATCATCCACGCACGAAATTGTCTCAGAAAAAATATATCTCTGTACATAAACAGTTTTCCGGTATAGAAATGCGATTTTTTTTCTGAGAAAAGTGCTTGTGACCATCCACAAGAACTTGTGGTCATCCGAGGTTCAGTACTTCAGTACTTTGATTATACTTTTAAAACAATGTAAAAACGAAACCAAAAAGATTGAAACCGAAAACATAAAAATAATCAGATGAATGTCAAAGAAGATTTTGTGTAAACCGATACTCAGTTATATGTTGAAAATGGATGCGCGGAACCAAAAATATTGTATAGTATAAAAAATGCATGAAATGCATTCCTGACGGTCCATAGTTGTTCGCTTAAGAAAACACTGAACTATGTAAACATGCACATATAGCAGTTAATTAAAAAAAAAACCAGTTGTATTATTCAAAATCGGATTTCGACCTGCTGGTAATCTGTGATGTAGGTATTGTTCTGTGTAAAAGTTTTCCATACTTTGCCAAATTCTATAATTTCAAATATTTAAAAAAAAAAGTATTGATTGCCGACTACGGAAGCCGTAAAAAATTAGAAAATATTTTTTTTTAATTCGAGATCACGATAAAACATAACCGACTTTAAAAATAAAACAAATCGCGGATTATTATATCGTTAACTCATTCATTTATTTAGTTTCGGAGAATAAACTAGTGGATTTCCTTAACTTATTTTAACAGAAATTCCTTGGTTCAATGTATGGACGACCTGAATACCAAAACATATATATAAATATTAAAATACTCAACGTTATTATTTTTTTTCACGTTACTTTTGCTTCATCCCATATTTATAGAAATAACATATCCATTGTGCCGCAATGACCATTAGAGGGGTTACGGAAGAACTTAATGCAAAATACGCGTGAAAATTAAGAAGAAGCAAATTTTGAAAAATGGAATGGATATTTTGAATAATGGAATGGACTGCTGCTACCCTTCAGCCCCTAATTACAGGTATACATTATACCTCATTCGACAGCCTATTAATAGAGGAACAAAGGGTATATAGTCAATATGTGCCATAACGCATATTAGAGGAGTAACGAAGGACCTAAAAACAGAAATACAGATGAACATTATAAAATAGCTTATTTTGAATAATTGTATGAAATTCTGCGACCCGTAAGCCACAAATTAAGGAAATCTTATACACCATATAAAAGGTTATTGATAAAGAAACAAAATGGTTATAAATAATATGTGCCACAATGACCATTAGTGGGGTTACTGAGGACATAAAAGTCAAAATACGCCTGAAAATAAAGAAATAGCCAATTTTGAATGATAGAATGGATATTTTGAATATTGGAATAGACTGTTGCGACCTTTCAGCCACTAATTCCAAATATACATTATACCTCATTCGAAAGCTTATTAATATTCCATTTTATCACTCTTTCTATAAGCTTTCAAGTAGTGTATAAAGGGGCCGAAGGGTCTGTGTTACTCCTCTAATAGGCGTTGCGAAACATATTGACTATAGTCTTTTTTTTCTATATATAATCTTTCGAATGAGGTATAAGGTATTTATGTTATTAGGGGCTAAAGGGTCGAAACAGTATATTCCATTTTTCAAAATATCTATTCCATTATTCAAAATAAGCTATTTCTTAATGTTAACGCGTATTTCGACATGTAGATTCTTTGTTAATTCTCTAATAGGCGGTGCGGAACGTATTAACTATATTTCTTTAGTTCTATATAAATAAGCTTCCGAATGAGGTATAAGGTATGTATGAAATAAGGGACTAAAGGGTCGCAGCAGTCCATTCCATTATTTAAAATTGGCTATATCTCAATTTTCACACGTATTTTTGCATTTAGGGCCTCCATTACCCCTCTTATGGTTATTGCGGCACAATGGACAAAAGAGTGGTTGGTATATTTAACCGAGATAACGATTTAATAAGAGATCTCGGTTTATTAAATTGAGATAACGATATAATAATCCGAGTTTAAATCGAGATAACGATGTAATAATCCGAGATCTCGATTTAATAAATTGAGATAACGATATATTAATCCGATATCTCGATATAACAGTTTCGTTTTATCGAGATAACGATATAATAAAGCGAGATAACGATATAATAATCCAAGATCTCAATATAATAAATAACAATCCAATTTCGTTTTATCGTGATCTCGAATTAAAAAACATTTTTTCTAATTTTTGCGTGTCCCCTTACGGCTTCCGTAGCCGACCCTTTTTTCAAGCTTGAGTTTGTGAAAAAATATCAATTGAAATATGTTTCCGAAAGCAAAAACCATACAATACAGAATCACGGTTCTCATTTTCACAATAAAGTAGAAGATGCGGCCGTATAACACCAATTAATAATTTCTATATGCAAACAACAATGAGCAAACCCTTACCTTAAAGTCAGCTATGAAAAGCCCCGAAATGACAAATGTAAAACAATTCAAACGAGAAAACTAACGGCCTGATTTATGTACAAAATGTGTAAATTCCTACATAACATGAATTTTCTTAATTATTTGCCTGGTAAAACAATCCTGATTTACAAAATGCAATCAATGAAACGTTTTCTTTTTAAAAAAAATAATTTAGACCCCGACCAACTTTAAATTATTGAAAGTTGGTAACAGCAGCATAAGAGCACGTATTTCTTTTTCAAACATGATGCACATTTTATAAAGTTTTTTGTTAGAGATTTTTTAAATAATGATATAGTTAACATTTTCCATAAAATCGGGATTGATGTTAAGTTTAAGAAAAATTAAATAAAACCAAATTCTTGGACTTTTATATTAACGTTAGTATACAGTATAATAGTCCCAGAATTAAAGTGTTGATAAAATAAGATTATGAAAAGAAAAATAGCTTGCGATATACTACCTACACCTTTCACATAATCAAAGAAAAATCAAGAATCATTTGAATATCAATTGAGGGAGCGAAATTACCAAATTACAACAAACATATATAAACGTGTAATTGGGGAAAAGAGACAGAAACAAGGAACGAAATATTTACAATTTCACTAGCAAAGATAGGAGACGTCTTCTGGCAGAGAGAGCATTACTTAATTTCAAGAAATAGAAGAAACTGATTGTTGAAGGCCGTACAGTGACCTATAGCTGTTAATTTCTGTGTCATTTTGATCTCCCGTGGAGAGTTGTCTCATTGGCAATCATATCACATCTTCTTTTTATATATTTAAATCATTTTACAAGACATCAAATTGTCATTTTGTGCTATTTTGGCAGACAATTCTTCGCAAAAATTAAAAATTGTTCATGTATCTAAAATTTTGTTTGAATTCAATGGAATTTTGCATTTGCACCGGCTTGAAAAAAATTAAACCATATAAAGAAGCAACTTCGAACATCTTTACTTTAAGCGGCATTTTCACATGACTAGAATATAAGGTCACCGTTTGAAACTTTCCGTGGAACAACGTCAAAATCGTCGTTTTATTAGGAACGTCGTGTAACGCTGAAATGCACCAATACCGTGCGTAACGTCAAGATCCATGGCGTTGTCAGTTTATTTTCGACTTATGAACTTATGATTATAAATGTTCTTTCGTTCGGCCTCTCTGTCACAATCAACTTCATTAAGTAAAACATAAATATACCAATCCTGGTAACCCATCTAATCTCAAAAGTATTCTGGCACTTCCTGTTGAGCTTTTCTGGTTCAATATATCCAAAATAAACACGGGTTAGGTAGACTTTTCGTCTATTAACTGAAAATCAATGTTGTTTTTTTTGTAAAATAGGAGAATGTCATGCCATAGATAATTGAATTAGGGTTTGTGTCGTGTATAACACGGACCAATATAATTTGAAATGACATCGGAATGACTTTTCTCCAGCAGGTAAATGTCGTCAGTACAGTCAGTTATTAACAAAATGATAGTGCGATCATCGTTAACTGAGCTAAAATCGGGATTGATGTTAAGTTTAAGAAAAATTAAATAAAACCAAATTCTTGGACTTTTATATTAACGTTAGTATACAGTATAATAGTCCCAGAATTAAAGTGTTGATGTGTTGACGTCTTTTCTATTATATTTATGTGTTATGGTAAAGAAAATTAATCACCGCCTTCATTTATCAGATTTGATTTCGTTCAAAGTAATCAGTACGATATTTTACGTTTGAAGTTAGATACATAACAAACCTGACATAGTTTTATAATATAGTTAATTGCTACCTCAGTTTTATATTAATAAGAATTAAAATGTGCTTTGTTATTAAATGCAATATCAGTATTTAGTTCAAATATATAATCTTAAATTAATCCTAATTCTAATGACGTCATTTTTTCGTCATTTTTCATTTTTTGATGCTCTGTTTTACTAATTCTAATGACGTCATTTTTTCGTCATTTTTCAGTTTCAAATAGGACGTCACTTGGCGTAGAGGTTTAAACGTATTCGGATGTGTCTACTTTTGTGTTTCAAATGTCTGGTTATGTAAATGTATTTCAGTTGTTTCCTGTAATTAGTTAATACTTCAGCTTTATCATGTACATCTTTTGAATATTCATTTTATTAAATTTACTGTTTGCAAAAGTATAAATTACTCTAAATTATAGGGATTTTCTGGTAACTTAACGGAAAACCCTTGCCGTTTTTGGCACAACCTTTTTGATCTTTTGGTCCTCGATGCTGTTCAACTTTGTACTCGTTTCGGCTTTCAAACTTTTGTATCTGTGCGTCACACATAGGTCTTGTGTGGACAAAATACACTTCTGGCGTATTAAAATTTTGAACTTGTTGCCTTTTGTTGGCTGTTGTTCGTGTGATTCTTTGTCAATTGTGTTCTCCAATTTATTTATATTGTAGTCCTGTGTTGTCATTTTGATGTTATATTTCACATGGCCATAAAAGTGCGAGGTTTGGCATGCCACAAAACCAGGTTCAACCCACCATTTTTTCCTTTAAAAATGCCCTGTACCAAGTCAGGAATATGGTCATTGTTATATTATAGTTCGTTTCTGTGTGTATTACATTATAACGTTGTGTCGTTTGTTTTCTCTTATTTTTGAGTGTAAATTCACATTGCGATAAGACGTGTCACGGTACTTGTCTATCCCAAATTCATGTATTTGGTTTTGATGTTATATATATATGTTATATTTGTTATTCTCGTGGGATTTTGTCTATATGTGTTACATTTTAGTGTTATGTCGTTGTTCTCCTCTTATATTTAATGCGTTTCCCTCGGTTTTAGTTTGTTATCCCGATTTTGTTTTTTGTCCATGGATTTATGAGTTTTGAACAGCGGTATACTACTGTTGCCTTTATTTATCACCACCGGACCGGAATCTCTGCTGGTGGACAATCTGTCCCCGAGGATTCTACCAGTCCGGTAGCCTAACAGCATGAAAACTAGTAGAACAAAAAATATTATACTGGATGATACGACGCCCAGGATAAAAAGGTGTCAATCGGCTGTTGTCAAGGACACAACAACACCGATTTTATCAGGTGTCCCAAGGATCATCTTAAATGATGTTATGAAAATGACACACGTGCAGTCTTCTGAATCCTCATTATACTATAAAAATTCAGACAAGTTTGAATATATTCGGCCGTGTACTGTTCAACTTTCAGATATTTTAGATTTCAATGACAACCATCAATATTGCTCTATTTCCAAATGTAACCGTAAAAATTGTAAAACCTGTGATATACTTATAACTGATACCCACTTTCAAAGTAATTTAACCACCAAAAATTACAATACACATAGTCATGAGGATTTGAATTGCACTGCTTCCAATATTGTATACGGTATTGAATGTACTCTTTGTGGATTGATCTACGTCGGGGAAACTCGACAAAGACTCAATTTTAGGATGAATGATCATCGGTCTAATGTAAATGATCCTAATAACAACAAATTTCTCTATAAACATTTCAATCAGCCCGACCATTCTATTGTTTCAATGAAAGTCCGGATTATAGAGAAAATATATCATCCAACAAATGACCCCATATTGAGTACACCATATCGTTTACAAAGAGAAGACTTTTGGATAAGAGAGTTGGGAACAGCCATTCCCTATGGATGCAATGACAAAATTGATGGTGTAGGTATTTTGTCTAGTCCCAGGTGTAGTACTGTCAATACATTACAATTGTTTAATACTTCTGCTCGACGAAATAGAAGTCATGGTCACAGAAAATATATACCACCTGCTGTACACACCGTGACAATTGATAGTCTATTAACGTCTGTTCAAAAACCTTTAGAATTCATCATATTAGAACTAAATTATACTCCATTCCATTGTCAAAACTTTCTTTACTATTTCAAGATGCCCAAAATACTTCCGTTACTGATTCTCGTTCTGTTTTGTATAGATTAGTTGCAATTATCATGGACATTGCTAACCATAGACTATTCAAACCCGTATCGACTACATCCAATAGTGAGGAAAAACGTTATTTTTTTAAGGTAGAATTCGCCAATAAAGGTTTAGATGCTATAAATATTAGCAATATTTTCCATCAAAAATCTGTACAAAAAACTATACCTGATTACTTCAAAAATAAAGCTACACCTGTTATTTCTTATACTTACACCAAGTCTATTGCATCCAAGATTTTCAACCACAAGAGAGTTTTAGAGGCTTTTAACCTCAAAGATACAAAATCCAAGCCTCCGGATTGCTCATGTGCATCGTCACAATACAATTACAGTCCAGCTGGTCATATTATTACTGGAGACCTTGGCATCGTTACCAATGAACAACTAAGAGAGTTGTTAGCCAAGGGACCAAAATATAGAATCCCCCAGCCCATCAACTGGAAAAAGAATTTCAAGTTACTGATGGATGCAGTTGAGGACTATGCAAGAAAATGGGTAAAGCGCGAACCAGACGAACCAGAACTGGATACTTTGTCTGAATGGATCAAAGCTATTCGATCATGCATTCAGAGGCGCATACAAAAACTACGATGTAATATGAGTACTAAAGTTTCTAACCCTTTCAAGAATCCGGAGGTTGTGGATGCTTTATCCTCTTTGCATGACAAATATGTCGTTGTTCCAGCAGATAAAGCCTCCAATAATATTGTCTTCATATGTAAAAAACATTATTTGCAATGTCTCACTACAGAGCTTGGAATTGATAAAACTACTGGTAATCCTACATATTCTTTAACATCATTTACCAAGGACGAAATTTTACAAAATCATAAATCTGTCCTTCTTTCTTTTGGTATCAACATCAAAGAAAACGAAGAAAACTTGCCTTCATTATACTGGATACCCAAATTACACAAAACTCCATATAAAGAACGATACATAGCTGGGTCTTCAAAATGTTCAACCAAACATCTTTCTAAAGTACTGACTACTATTCTTTCGACAGTTAAAGATGGGCTTCAAAAATATTGTGAGGAGATATATTCTACCAGTGGTGTTAACCAGATGTGGATTCTCAAAAATTCGAAAGATCTACTGCTTAACCTTCAATCACAATCTTTGCAATTTTGCAGCAACATAAAAACTTTTGATTTTTCTACGCTATATACTACTATTCCCCATGCTCAGTTGAAAGATCGACTACACCATCTCATAAAACAGAGCTTTTTCTATAAAAATGGAAATCGTAGATACAAATTTCTTGTTTTGGGTTACAATAATTCATATTTTGTGAAAAATCACACTGAATCTCCCAGAAAATATACAGAAGATGATATTATCAAAATGCTGGACTTTTTGATCGACAATATATTTGTTGAGTTTGGAGGATTTATATTTCAACAGACAGTCGGTATTCCAATGGGTACTAATTGTGCACCCCTGCTGGCTGATTTGTTTTTGTACTCGTATGAAGCAGAATTCATTCAGAACCTTCTAAAAGACAAAAAGAAAAAGCACCTTGCGAAATTCTTTAATTTTACTTTCCGATATATTGATGATGTTCTATCATTGAATAACCCATATTTCAGCCAATACTTACATCTCATATATCCAAGTGAACTTGAAATTAAGGATACCACTGATACTAGAAGGACTGCTTCATACCTTGATCTTTTCCTCAATATTGACGTAGATGGACGACTTCACACGAAAATCTATGATAAACGGGACGATTTCAACTTCCCAATTATCAATTTCCCATTTCTCAGCAGTAACATACCCTCTGCCCCTTCGTATGGTGTTTACATATCACAATTGATACGTTATTCACGTGCTTGTTCACACTATACGGACTTCATATACAGGAGTGTGCTCCTTACGCAGAAACTGCTCCAACAAAGTTATGAGGAGGACAGATTAAAATTGACACTCCGTAAATTTTATGGACACCATCACGATTTGGTGGATCCATACGATGTTTCGTTGACCAAACTAGCTAAGGACATTTTTACCACATGGTAGATTGTGTTTTGTCATAATGTCGTCTAATCTTTTAATTACCAAACGTGACTTATTCCCGATTGTGACTGTTTTGCCGAGTGTGAACTCGCATTACTATAAGACGTGGTACGGTACTTATACATCCCAAATTCATGTATTTAGTTTAAATGTTTAATGTTATATTTGTAATTCTTATCGGATTTTGTCAAATGTGTTGACGTCTTTTCTATTATATTTATGTGTTATGGTAAAGAAAATTAATCACCGCCTTCATTTATCAGATTTGATTTCGTTCAAAGTAATCAGTACGATATTTTACGTTTGAAGTTAGATTCATAACAAACCTGACATAGTTTTATAATATAGTTAATTGCTACCTCAGTTTTATATTAATAAGAATTAAAATGTGCTTTGTTATTAAATGCAATATCAGTATTTAGTTCAAATATATAATCTTAAATTAATCCTAATTCTAATGACGTCATTTTTTCGTCATTTTTCATTTTTTGATGCTCTGTTTTACTAATTCTAATGACGTCATTTTTTCGTCATTTTTCAGTTTCAAATAGGACGTCACTTGGCGTAGAGGTTTAAACGTATTCGGATGTGTCTACTTTTGTGTTTCAAATGTCTGGTTATGTAAATGTATTTCAGTTGTTTCCTGTAATTAGTTAATACTTCAGCTTTATCATGTACATCTTTTGAATATTCATTTTATTAAATTTACTGTTTGCAAAAGTATAAATTACTCTAAATTATAGGGATTTTCTGGTAACTTAACGGAAAACCCTTGCCGTTTTTGGCACAACCTTTTTGATCTTTTGGTCCTCGATGCTGTTCAACTTTGTACTCGTTTCGGCTTTCAAACTTTTGTATCTGTGCGTCACACATAGGTCTTGTGTGGACAAAATACACTTCTGGCGTATTAAAATTTTGAACTTGTTGCCTTTTGTTGGCTGTTGTTCGTGTGATTCTTTGTCAATTGTGTTCTCCAATTTATTTATATTGTAGTCCTGTGTTGTCATTTTGATGTTATATTTCACATGGCCATAAAAGTGCGAGGTTTGGCATGCCACAAAACCAGGTTCAACCCACCATTTTTTCCTTTAAAAATGCCCTGTACCAAGTCAGGAATATGGTCATTGTTATATTATAGTTCGTTTCTGTGTGTATTACATTATAACGTTGTGTCGTTTGTTTTCTCTTATTTTTGAGTGTAAATTCACATTGCGATAAGACGTGTCACGGTACTTGTCTATCCCAAATTCATGTATTTGGTTTTGATGTTATATATATATGTTATATTTGTTATTCTCGTGGGATTTTGTCTATATGTGTTACATTTTAGTGTTATGTCGTTGTTCTCCTCTTATATTTAATGCGTTTCCCTCGGTTTTAGTTTGTTATCCCGATTTTGTTTTTTGTCCATGGATTTATGAGTTTTGAACAGCGGTATACTACTGTTGCCTTTATCTAACATATACATCAGTAAATTGGTATTTTTCTTAAACCTTATAAACATAAAATTACAGTTTGTTCTTTTTCTTTACGAATACAATTTCATTAAGCTGAATATGTTATAAAGTATGTAATGTTGAGATTGTCTGGTATCGGTTGTGATATTCTGGAACAATGTTGAGATCTTCTGTTGAATCGATCTTTCACCTAGTTAAGGTAGATCATAGGTATATATATTTCTTGAGATAGAATTTTCTTATTCTTTGCCAAAGTGAAAATTGTACTTTGCTTTTTCAAAAAATATAATAAAAACTATGATATAGGTCACCGTGTTATTTAGCAAGCAATGAGTCGTTGAAAATTGCCTAGATACGGTTAGATTGTTCATTAAAAAAACACATTTGTGTGCAAAAACAAAATCTATGAAATAAATTTTGAGAAGGTAGGTTTCATAATATGTTTTAAGAAAGTGAAAAGAAAAAATGGTGTCACAGGACTTGCTTTCTTACTACAAGTAAAAATAAAAAAATCCCTTTCAGTCTAGTATTTTTTTTTACTAAGAGAGTTATCTCCCCTTAAATAGCTTTTTGGAATATATTGATTATAAAATACACAACATTTGAAAATTTGTTTAAATATTTTGAGTTATACAATAAACCACCAAGTTTTCTTTATATAAATAAATAGTCTTACCAATAAATTGAAAATCTGTCTCCAAATTTGCAGTATGGGCAAATAACTAGACCGATCTTGTACTGGGATTGTACAATCCAAGATGGCGGTATACCATGAATCTACCAAAGTGTCAATCACATACAACCGTCAAAATTCATAAACTTGCCGTCTATTGTTTGACATTTCAACTGTCATTTTAACAGGGTCTGTTGTTATGACAACATCTTGTAAAGAGAACTTCGGTTGTTATACAGATTCTAAATAGCTGGTTTTTTTTTTAAAGTCTGGATTAGAGATTTAGCGCTGAATATTAATAGTCTAGCATTTGAGCACAGAAGCTATAAAGTCAATAGTGTTGTAATTGAAATATCATACTCTAGAACTTATTTCTACAGCGCTTAACTTGACATCTCAATTGCTAGCTTTTTATTTTATCTACATCGCCATACTTTACATTTGCAGCGCTTGGGTTTACATCAGCGCTACACTTTAAAGTTGTTTACATCACCGAATTTCAAAAATCGTTAGCACTGGATTTTGCATCTCCTGCGCTTAAACTTTATTTACAATATCAATACTAAATATTGATTCTTTATCACAAGAACTTTATTCTGACAGCTTCATACCGTGGTAGGATTTCTTTCTATATAAATATGATAAAGGAATACATAGATGTTCAGCAGGAATGGGTATCTTTTTCATAGTCAATAGTTATATATCACCGGGTAGCAATTTCACCCAGTAAAATTTCAATGGGTCAGTTATTGTTCGATAATATATTTATATCAATGTTATTTTCAGATTTGGATTAATTGAGGGGGCACAGGGAGCCCGCCCCCACCTTTGAGAAAAATTTGATTGATTATATAGGGAATCACTGAAGCATTACTGGAGCGGGCCCCTCTGAGCAGTCAGTGGGTCCCCTCTTATGAAAATTTCTAGATCCTTAATTGGTTTTATATGTAAATTAAGATGTCAACAATTGTACATATTATGATAATCGAGCAATATATGAATAATTTACAATAATTCTTTATTTATTATGAATATCTTAACGGTGTTACTTTTACATCTCTATGTTTGAAATCAACACGAAAAGGATTAAAACTGCACAGATTGAAGAATTGATGTTTGAATGAATCATAAACGTCTATCGTCTTACTAAATGCATATTCAGGACGATTACATGAACATATGTTACATGTTTAATATAACTTCTCCGTTGTACAAGGCAACGACACGCCGAGTGTGCTTTTGACGTGCTACATAGTTAACAAGGTATTACCCCGCAGTAAAGATTTTTCACTTTATAAGAACAAATTATTCAGACTCCAAGCCTAGAAGTGTCAACTCCTCACTAACAGATAGTGCATGCCTAGCATAGACACACAAAATAACATCTTATCAAATCTAGGCAGTTTTCAACGACTCCGATAGCTTGCTAAATAGCACGGTGATCCATATTTTTTATTATATTTTTGAAAGCATAGTACAATCTTCACTTTGGCAAAGTATAAGAAAATTCTATTTCAAGAAATATATATATATCTATGATCTACCTTAAGTAGTTGAAAGATTGATTCAACAAAAGATCTCAACATTGTTCCAGAACTTGATCACAACCGATACAAGGCAATCTCAACATGACATACTTTTAAAATAACATATTTAGCTTAATGAAATTGTATTATTCGTAAAGAAAAAGAACAAACTGTAATTTTATGTTTATAAGGTTTCAGAAAAATAGTTTACTGATATATATATATTTCAGCTTTAACGATGATCGCACTGTAATTTTGCCAATAACTGACTGTACTGGCGACATTGACCTGCTGGAGAAAAGTTATTACGATGTCATTTCAAATTATATTGGTCCGTGTTATACACGACACAAACCCTAATTCAATTATTTATGGCATGACATTCTCCTATTTTACAAAAAAATCATTGATTTTCAGTAAATTGACGAAATGTCGAACTACCCTGTTTTTATTTTGGATATTTTGAACCAGAAAAGCTCAACAGGAAGTGCCAGAATACTTTTTTCCGTCTCAACTATTTGGTTGAGATTAGATGGTTTACCAAGGCGTGTACACGGTCATATAAAACAAAAATAATACTATTGAACGTCATGCATCCGAATTAAATCTTGACGCAACAGCTCCAGAAACGTGCCAAAACCCCCAAAATTTAAATGTACAAATACCGAGCAAAGGGAAAATAATAGAACAAAGGCAAAATTAATAAAAAGAAGCCGACAAAGTATATAGTGAAACAAAACGTACATCAGTTACGAGAATCTCAAGATCATCCTACATTATTTGTGAAGTTAATTGATACTAAATATTTATCTAATAGGTCGAAGCACCTTCTGGTAAACTTTTTCAGAAAAAGGACGAGACGTCAAGTTTTTTTCTGCAAAATTCTGGCTCATTAATTTTTTGGTGATACACCTATGACTTTTTTTTTGCAAAATCTGAGTTGCAGCTGACTGAAATGACTGAATAAAGACACTTGGCGAAAGCATCTTTGGTTCGAAATAGATAGCTAGATCACGTGCTTAAAGGCTCTGGTATTTTGTCAATTTCCTATTTAAAGTTGTTTCAGCCTTGCTTTGTTGCGAAATATTAAAATCGTATATACTGCGGTATATATCATCAGTGCATTTGATGCACACATAATACTATGAATATCTATCTTAAAAGTAATAAAAAAAAATAAAAGGTATAGACGAAGAATGACACTAAAGTGCTCTATTCCAGAAATTTCACACTTGATTTTGTTTGTTGTCCAAAACAAGTCGAAACTCGACGTATTTAGCTTAAAATTGCCATTTTTGCAAAATTTGATAACGGCCATGGCTTCACCGACATTTAATTTTTAACCATAATAATATTGATAATGTCTACAAAATATCTTACATCAAAATTTCTTTTTGGGTTAGACTTTTTTTTTATGTATGGAGATGTGGTATAATTTACATTAATCGTCATTTTTAACCAGATTTTCGATGGAAAAAGTTATTGACTTGGGGATGCTTCCATTTAAAATTATCTACGCAAATATTAGTTCAAAACTTGATTCTTGGTCTAGTGGCTTTCATGGTTAATTTTTACCAGATAAAAAAATACTCTAATTTTTTTATAGCAGTATAAAAAAATAAATATGGTTCTTTCTGGTTTATATCGATTTTGAATTGATTGATGGTAGTATGCTTGATCATCTCAATGTTTACCCCGGAAGTCAAATTCTCCACATGGCGGGAATTTAAAAAATATGGCAGCGATATTGGACCTTCTGTTAAAAGGCGAAATTACGCCGAATACAGTTGTCCATTGGATAAAATTTAAATCTTATCTGGTATTTACTTAATTATGAAGTTTTTCTGATCAGAGCTTTTTTCAATATTCTCCCAATTTCTGGTATAAAAATAACGTCAAATGTAAATTATGTATCAGAAAATATAGATCACCTTCAGATAAAGGGGAATCATTAAAAAAGAACCTGTCATATAAATAGTAGTGTGTAACTGAACGCAGAATCACTCCACTATTCTCAGATTTCCACTTATTTGCTGACTTGTTACGATTTCAGTTCCTCGGCATGCTAATATACCTCAGGACCCACAAACAGTTAAATTCTCATTTCCAACATCATTTGATTGAATAATAACGCCATTGTATGTACTTTTATGTCATTTTAACAATAATAAATGATTCTTGTGTTTTCTTCTTCTGAAATAAAGGAGGTTAGTCAGGGTTCGAAATAAGTGCTATCCCGCTTGCCCGAGGCAAGTAAAATCTGCAGCGGGCAAGTGAATCTCATCACATAGTTGTCCGCCGGGCAAGTTGAAATTTTGTGTTTGTGTTTCATTCTATCATGTCAATTAATATAATAATATATGCAATAGGTCTTAACCATTTATTGTTAATGAATTTGTGCCAATAAAATATTTGTATAACTATGTCAGACGTAATTTTGTACGATGTACAACTGTGTATTATTGAATTACTATTTTCGCCCTCTTTATTTATTTCATATGCGCATGCCAGGAAAATTGTAAACATCGTAGTTTGTCCCGAATAATTCTATTGGTCAATTCCTATGCGTAAGCCAATGAGCGCCGTCGTTTTAGAATGTTCAGTCGCACCTGCTCGGGGATTTCTGCTACTAATCGTGAAAGGAGGTCGATACAATGATCCAATCAGAACGCGTTTTGCAAACAACTTTTGAGTTGATTTAAAAATGAAAGTAGAAAGAAACAAATGGAAAACTTTTTAGTAAATTATGTCCCCCCTTTAAAAAAACTTAAAGAATCCAACGTCAACAGGGTTGAGCAACAAAAAAAATATAAAGAGGGAAATAGAAAACGTAAATTTTTAACAAAATGGCTGGATGAATTTAAATGGCTGAAAGACACAGAAAAGGGGATGACATGTGAGGTTTGCGTTCAGTTTGGAAGTAGTGGCAGTTTTGTAATAGGATGTACAAATTATAAAAAGGACAATATACATGCTCACGAAAAGTCAGACATACATAATTTTAATGTAAAGAAACTATCTGCTAAGTCAGTTTCTACATGTACATCTGAAATTTTTGTCACTTTTTTTTGTAAACGTAAAAGTTTTTGTTTAAAAAAGGGTGTATAGAAACTTGAAATCATCTGCCAGGAGAGGTCTAGAATGCAGGATTTGGCACCATTTACCCCAGAGCTTCTGCGGGCAAGTTAACAGATACAAGGGCAAGTCAATGGTCTTTTCTTATTTCTACCCCTGTTAGTAATGCCCATTACTGTTGGTTGTCAAACGGTAATTTTTCGGCTACTGTTAGCGTCCAATTGATTTAAAATTTTACTGTGATAGGTCAAAATATCCTTATGGTTATTCGTCTAACCTCTGCTTTCATGTCGATCCGGCCCAAGTCCATCCGTCCCACATCGATCTGGCCCATATTTAAAGTCGATCCGGCCCCAAGAAAAAAAATATTTATAAGGAATAAAAATAAAGATATATATTAATTATAATTAATAAATGTTAATGAATTTTATTATAATTTAAAAGGTGTAAGGTAAATCTTATTTTTCAGATATTTATTTGAGTTTACTATATATTTATTATGGTCTGCTATCGTATCTGTTGATTTCGTAACTTTAATCAGTCAGGATTTTGATTAAATTAAGTGGTTACGAGTGGCATTACCTTAGTTCACAATCATCAGACAATATTGTTGAATAAACAAACCAATTATAGTCTAATGATTTGATTAAACAAGTCATTAAGATGAGGTCATTAAGATGAGTTAAATTTTGTAGGTTCCATTGGACTGTAAAAATCGCCATGCCATTCAAAGTTATCATGGAAAATAACTTCATAAGCACACACAACACACTGGAGTTCGAAATTGCTGCAAGTTTTGTTTAATTGACATCGATTCTATATATATCCTTATTGGTCAATCAATGTAACCGATGTGATGATGTGGTATCTGTTAGTTACATACCTTGCTGCCCTTCTTCATGTTCTTTGAACCATATCGATAATCCTATCTTTGGTACATGTACCATTTTATTGGTATGGGTCCCGTATAGCACTAGCATATTCTAAAGTAGGCCTGATGAGGGACATGTATGCTTTTTCTTTGATTGACTTTTTGGACACAATGTATGTTTGATGTCAGCTTTTTTTGGTGGAATTTGTTGTCGGAGTGAAAAAGGTTAATCTTATGTCTTGTTGACAATGTATGTTTGATGTCAGCTTTTTTTGGTGCAATTTGTTGTCGGAGTGAAAAAGGTTAATCTTATGTCTTGTTGCACCTTTGTTCTGACATTATATAGCCAGTTTCTTGTTGTGTCCTCTAGGTACAAAAGTGGTGTTGTATCATGTTAACAAGTTGGGCAACTTTTTATCATATATTCCAGATGTTAGTTTGGAAGCTTCTATTATGTCATTTCTCATGCCTCTGTATTTAAGTGTTGGTAATTTAAACTTCTTCGAGCGTTCTTCCTACTCTAGATGTTTTAGTGTTGGTATCAATTTTGTTTCACGCCTTGGAACCTTTCCAATTGCTTTTATATTGTTAACTTTATACTGGCTCCATATACATGTACTAGCCTTGACATATTGAGATTTGGTCTTGCTAATGCTTTAATCCGTACTACGCTTGTTGCTTCATACATTTTTGTAAGTCGTGCCAACTTCTTTGTCCACAGCTGCTGGTCGTGGCATTTGTTGTTTTCTTGTTGAATTTTTTAAAGGAATGCATCACAATCTCTTAGTGCTGGGAACACCTTGGAAGTTATTACTTACTGAATGTAATATAATTTGAGTTGGGTTTGCGCTTGAAATCACAGAAACTTTAATAAAAAAAAATACTGTGGATTCATTATTATTTGTTGGATACCAATTTTTGTGGATTTGGTGGGTACAAAGAAACCACGAATTTAAATGTTAAACAAATTACAAAGTTGCTGTATGATTATATGCAGACTTTTGGGAAACCACGAAAATGCCAGTTTTCCTCATTACATGAAAATTGGTACCAACGAAAATAAATGAATCCACAGTATATCCACTCCTATATTTGGTAAAATGATGTCAAAGGACAGGTTTTATGCAATTTTATCTAACTTCCGACAACTAAGTCTAGATCAAAGACTTGCCTGTAATTTTACCTGTAATTACCTGAATAAAACTTGTTGCTCATTTACAATTTGTCTAATGTTAGCATAATGATTGGTATAACATGGTTGAATAGCATGAAAAAGGCATATATATAACTAAGGAACACAGGTAATTAAAACAAACACATTTGCTAGTATAAAAAAATTATTTCGTTAACCTGGTTTACCTGTATTTAACTGTCACAAATTTATCATTTATATATCTGCTATACACACAAATTATGAAAGGCACCAATGAGGCAATATTTCTTAATGAAAACAGTTTTAAACATGATGTGATATAGTTTTTTACCTTTTACCTATGTTTTACCTGTTTACACAGGTGTCAAATTTCAAATTATAAAAATTTCAAATTTTTTTGGGAAGATGGTAATCTGTAGAATAATTTTCATACACAAAGTTTTCCTGTACCTTGAAAAAAGAAAAAGTTATTACTGTTCAAAAATGATTCATCAATTTTGTCATCTGAAACATAAAGAATGCAGCAGCAGCAGCCAGTATAGCAAATATATATGTAGCGTAGTAATGGTAAAAAGTAGTAGGAATATTTCCTCATTGACAATGACTGAGGCAGGTAAATGTCCTTTTTATTAAGCCCATAATACTGGTGGCTTTACATGTATTTATCTTCTCATTCATATGTTGCTTGAAGTATAGTTTGTTGTCATTGGTTACAGAAATGTCTTTTTCTTTTTCTACATGCTCTATAAATGTGGTGTTTCCAGGTTGTATTTGTGGTTGGTATCATGCTGTTTCCCTGTTGTTAGAAGTTTTAAAACATTTATATGGGTGAAATCTTAGCAACCAAGTATTTGCCCAAATTTCTAGATGTGATAAATCTGTTTGTAGCACATCACTATCATCTGTTGTTTGTATTTGTTAAAAGACTTCAGTATTAACATCAGCAAAACACAAAACACACATGTAACAGGTTTCTCACTTAGGCAAGTTCATGAGTCCAAACTGGTGAGTCCAAAGATGCATCCAGATGAACTATTTTGTAAAAACTGAACACAGATCACCATTTTATTTTTGTATCATTTATTCTTTAGCATGTAAGCTAAAGAATATATAATACAAAAATAAAATTTGCTGTCCAATACATGAATGTACATATACCACAGTATATACCAAGAATATTTTTAGCATATAATAAATGTACCTCCACTCAATTTCAAATGTCTACATAAATATATGTTGTAAAACATAGACGATTAATAAAAGGAAAATATATCTGTATTCTTTATATGACAAGATGGTGAAATAACTTCCAAATCTGTTATGAAAAATATTTTTAATTGAAATCGTAGTCCGTTTTAGTCATATTAATTTATGCAATGGAAACAGAAATGAAATGTAAAATGTATGATTCTTTTTTTTTTCACAGGATAGTTCTTGTGGACAGCTTCAAGATTTTGGAAAACTTCAGCAAGAATTTGTTCCCTTTTTTCTGAACTATCTTCGAGATCAGACATTACATCTACTTCAATCATCCAGATCTGCTGCTAATTCTCCAGCCAAGACACCGTCAGCACAAAAACTAAAAAAGTCTCTGAATGGGTCATCGAAATCTGAAAGTGGAAAACGTGTACAACTGTTTGGTGCCAGTCCTGGGGATGGGTTGGAAGATATAAAAAGCTCCTCAGCATCTGTTTTTTCACCAAATGTTTCATTTGACTCTCCATCTTATCTTGGAAGCAACAAACATTCATCAGACGTCAAACAAAAAGGACGATCATCTTTAGGTGGCAGTTCATCTAAAAATGTCCACAATGCCAAATATCAAAGTGATGCCCATAAATCAAAACAAAAATTTAGTCTTGGTGAATTTATTTCACCAGAAGTCACAAAAAAGAAGAATTCTCCTTATTCATCAAGCAGTAAAAATAGATCTATTGACAACTCGCCATCTCCAGCTATTACTCAAAGGTCAGGAGGGAGACGGAAGCATTCGTTAGATCCTAATGACTTTCATCAAAAGAGTCCTGCACCTGTCTTTAGCTTGGCTAGTGTGAGTGATTTTCCTCCTATGGGAGGAGAACCCGGTCTTGCTGTCAGGTAGATATTCATTTCCTTAGTTTGACGAAATATTTTGTGGTATAAGGAATGCAGCATTTTGATAAAATTGCATGTGTTTAGGAAATGATGCTAACTGTTAAGTCTCCCTTTCTTAACTTTAGTTTGCCTTAGAACCATTTTCCCAATATATCTGCTATATTTTACCTGTATCTTAGTATTTTCTGTTAATGATTTAGAAGTTAATTAAGATTTAAATAGATCTATAAATGAATATAATCTTTTTATTTATTGACTGTTAATGTAAAAAAAATTAACAATTTTTCAACAATAAACTTGTCTGGTGTAAAGAAAAGACAACTTCTACTCAAATAACATTGAAAGGGAGATTAGAAATAACAGATTTGTATACCACTCTCCTATATCATTAAGGCAAAAGTGAATGACACAAATTTAGATTAAAGACAAATTAAAATTCTTGAAACTGTCAAACATTCTTTTTTCCAAATTTCTGATACTCTCATTCTGTATGCAACATTAAATTTTTACACATTATTATTTACTGAATAGTGTAAAAGTCTGTTAATGTTGATTAGCAAAAGAATCAAATAAAGCATGCACGATTGATGCTGTTGAAACACATGTTTTTAAATGGCAATTTATTTTGCAGAGCATCAATGAATATGCTAGAATCCCCCAACTTTGAAATGGGAACACCAAGACCTACAAAAAATATAGAAATCACCAAGAGCCGACGAATAAGTTTTACTACCTTACAGACTGAACCTAAAACTCCTACTAGAAGGATAAACCCTACACAGGTCACAGGTGGTCAGCAAAACAAAGTATTCTTGGAGGCAGAGGAGAAAGTTAACAATAAACCTACAAATGGGGAGATCTTAGAACCAGAAAAGGAACTGTTAAGGTTTGTAAATATTACATATTATGAATTCTAAAACGGATTCTTGGTAAATTTAGATATTTTAATTGGGCAAAATATCATAAATTTACTTATTTTCTATAGTTTTCTCACATATCATCTTAGAATTTGCAAAAAAAAACTTTTCAAGAGTTAATAGATTTATAAGATTCTTCAAAAATTGTATCAGTAATTTCATGCTGACTTGCATATTATTTCTTAACGTGGAAGCTTTTGTGTGAAAAATGTGTTATAATTTATACTGAAACTAGTTCTTTTGATTTTGATAATATGTTAACAGGGCTAGACAATAACACTTGTCCAATGGTACCACAGGAAAGTTGTATCAGACAAGTAAATTACAAAATGGTTCTTGCTTATGGGACCAGTGAAATGTTACTTGACGGTGATATAACAATGCAAATAAAGTAAATTCATGATCAAGGCAGGCAAAGAATCTGTAAGAAAGGATAAAAAACACAGAAAACTAAATTTAATAATCTTTGTGAAATTGTTTACAATTGACAATTTACATTATCACTGCTCCAATTTCCTGAATTTTACAGATTAGAAAGAGAAAAGATTTTGAAGGATTTTGGTACTGATGTACTGGTACCTATGACCCCAACCAAACCAGGAGGACTAGAAAGATTAAGTAGTATTGTAGAGGTCCCTTTGGCTGAGATGTCAAAGGTCACACACACAGAAAAACTGGATATTTTAGCGAATATTTATTCCTCATGCTTAAAAGGTTTGTTGTGTAAATGCTTATACTTAAGGCAAGGCATTGATTTCATATTAGTAAAAGTTTTGTTTGTTCAAACAATATAAATGCTCTAGCTGCCATACATTTTGTGTCTAGTTATTTGAATAATGGCTGGATTCTTTTGAATAGTTATGTAATAAAGATAAATTATCTACAAAATGTACCGACAATCCTGTGTAAAAAAATTACAAAGATAAAATTTTTCTTTATTTTTTCAGAAAACTTATTGCCTAACATTATTGTTGAGTTGTATTTTATAATACAATTGTTGACATCTAAAAGTTCTGACCTTGACCTTATCAATGACCTTACTGATGGTAAGTTTATATTACTGGTAATTACTGTGGTTCTTTTTATTATGTATAAGTTTGTTTAATTTATACAATATAAAAAAAGATGTGGTATGATTGTCAATGAGAAAATTCTACACAAAAGACCAAATAACACAGAAATTAACAGCTATAGGTCACTGTATGGCCTTCAACAAATAGCAAAGCCCATACTGCATAGTCAGCTATAAAACGCCCTGAAATAAAAAAAATAATACAATTCTAATGACATAAACCAATGGCCTAATTAATGTACAAAAAAATTAACAAAAAACAAATATGTAACACAGCACCAAACGACAACCATTGAATTTCAGTCTCCTGACTTCTGACAGGCACATAAATACAGTTTGTTGCGGGGTTAAAAATGTTAGCGAGATCCAACCCTCTCCCTAACCTGGGAGAGTGGTGTAACAGTACAACATAAGAACGAACTATAAAAATCAGTTGAAAAAGACTTTACTCATCAGATGGAAACAAATAGAAATATGTTTAACAAAAATCCAGAGTGGAAGTGGCCATATACTTGTACATCCCAACAACAATATTGCAATTTTGATTTATGTCAGGAAGGTATACATGAGGGAGGGTAGGAGGGGTCCTGATCCCGAAATCCCGGGCTTAAAAACACCCCATCCCGAAATCTTGAGCTTGAAAACACGAAATCCCGAGGTCCCGAAATTCGAAAAAAAAAGAATTCCCGGATCCCGCAAGGGTCAATCCCGAAATCCCGAGCCTAAAAACACCCGATCCCGGAGTCCCGATAAATGTCCTATCCCCCCTCATACATATAGAATAAGAAGGCTTAGTATGATTGTCAATTAGAAAACTCCATCAGAACCAAATGAAATAGAAGTTTACAAGTATAGCTCATTGTACATTCTTAAAACCATATCCTTTGTAATTTTCATAGAAGAATATTATTTGATGTTTGCTGAATGTCCTGTGGCAAATATTTCATCCCTATGCAGGACCAGAAAACTATTTATTGAAAATTCTTCAATGTGGCTTTCTTTGTTATACTATATGCTTTTAACCTTTACAGATATAATAGATGAGAATTATTTTACCTCCATACATAATGCAGTGTACTTTTCTGTTAAAGTTCTTGAAAATCAGTTAGGGTAAGTACAAAGGCTAACTATGCTGAACTTTTTTTTTCACTTATCAAGCAGCAATATTTTCCAAAATATAAAGAAAATCTGAATTAATTGTTTTTCCTAATGTACAGTTGCAAATCTGAATTGTTTGTGATAAACTGACTGCTCATAATTTATTTTCGCCTCAAAACTTAACTTAGCAGATATAGGAAGATGTGGTATGAGTGCCAATGAGACAACTCTCCATCCAAATAAATTTTATAAAAGTAAACCATTATAGGTCAAGGTATGACCTTCAACACGGACCCTTGGCTCACCGAACAGCAAGCTATAAAGGGCCCCAAAAATTAGTAAAAACCATTCAAACGGGAAAACCAACAGTCTAGGTCTAGTGTTCACTTTTCACCCAAATTAGTGAGTTAGATAACCCAGAGGTGAAAAAATGAAAGAAATACAAAATCACATCCAATAAAGTCAGTGTAGACCATACAGATTACAAATTGTAGCTAGTAAATTAAAAACTTGCTAAACTGTCAGAGAGATTCATTATTTGCACTATAAATAGAAAGGACACAAGGAAACTTTTATTAACGAATTTGTACTTTAATTTGTCTTGTCTTTGACATGCTTGATAACAAAAAAATCAAAATTTTCAATTTGGTTACAGGATGTTACAGCATATAGACAAAGGAACTTTACGCCTTTTAGCAGAGAATCAGAGACTTGTTATTTTCTCACCAAGACTTGCAGCTAGACTGAAAGATCTTTGTAATGATTCAGCAGATTTGGTAAGTACTAGTTATAAGTTGTCTTATTAACATATGTATCGGTATGAATTAAAAGCTTTATTGAGATAACACCTCAATAACACATCAAGAAAGAACAACAGACAATTCTTTAAAATGAAATGCATTAACCTGTCCCCATAGTCCAAACAAGTTTATAAATTTATTAGACTTTTCATAATCTGCAATGTATAAAAACTCCCTAATTGATATAAACCAAGATGCATATATTACTTGAGACAACACTGATAATGTTTCTAATTTTTGACACAAATATTTACGTCTAACAGGGTTAAAGTAGTTTTTAAACACTCTTCTTTCTGGAATTCCCCTTTCTTATTATCTTGGTCATTGTAATACCTTAACAGTAGAATGTAAAATACACATGAAATTTACTTATCAATATACTGCATAAAAAGACTATTGTAAAGATACAGTGCCACATATTAGACAGGTCAGGCAAATTATGCTTTTCCACAACAGTTTCTACAGTTCACTTGCTGGGAAATCAAAGTACACATTACCTGTAAAGTATATTTATAAACAAAGGTAAAAACCCAAATACACTAAAATTAAGGCTTGAAATATTAAAAATTAATCATTGATTAATGATAAGAATTTAGATGCTGTAAATTTAGAAATTATTGTGATGTTTTTATTAATGCACAAAATGCGACAGGGTTATAATTGCAATAATTTAAACTTGCATTTTGAATATTTTTTTATGAATTAAAAAGGATTTCTCTCAATATTGTAAAAATTAAAATCACGTTTTAGTATTAAATGACAAAATTGCAATAATAAACGCATCCAATAATTTCGGAAATTTGCATACTTAACTATAAATAATAGGTTTATACTAAGGATTTTATTATTTTTGTGAATCGATGAAAACTTGAATTTTCATGGATATTTGATGTTATGGTTTTGCCATATCCTGCATACAAGATAACAGAAAATTTGTAATCTGTTGAACCTTTTCTCAAATTTGTTATTAAACTTTTCCCAAGAAATCCAAAAAATGATATTCAATGAATAATAATGAATTCAAAGTATGTTCTATTTACAAAATGATTTTTTAAAGATCATGACAAATAACTTGAGTAATATTGTATTGTTTTAGTGTGGACCAGTATACCCAAGGTCACCCATTGGAAGTGTTTCATTCCAAGCTGAAACAGACAACAGGAAGAACTTTCCTAATGACAGAACATTTCATTTATTTAAAAAACAAAGGTAGTTAAAAAAACTTGGTTTAATTATATATCAAACTCAGAATACATAAATTTGAACTGTTTTGGTTTCAGTTTCTGCCTTTATTTCCTGGTAGAACTATGAATACCTTCTAAACTGTATGTATTCATGTTAGAATTTAAAAGGAAGCATACAATGTAAAGACACACTTTTATTCTCAAATATATTTTATACAAAGTACTTTTAAGTTTGAATTTCTCAAGATATGATACAATTTTAATAGTAATAGAAGTTGACTTTATATTTGGCATTTTATAATTTTCCAGAGATGCATTTTATGAACTACTACGAGAGTGGGAAACAAATCATCACACTCCAGGCTGGACAATCTCAGGGAAGATGGGTGATAGAATTAGAGCTCTAGTCAGTTATAAAACAGAATTAGCCAATCATTTACACTTTGCCAGACTTTTCCAGTCACAGCTCATTAGTGTAAGGTTATATTCAGAAGTGTTTGAAATAACTTCTTTACAAATAAATATATTCAAGTTTTTATGCCCCACCTAAAATATAAGAGGGGCATTATGTTTTCTGGTCTGTGCCTCCATTCGTCTGTCCATCTGTTCGTTCGTTCGTCTGTGCGTCCGTTCGTCCCGCTTCAGGTTAAAGTTTTTGGTCAAGGTAGTTTTTGATGAAGTTGAAGTCTAATCAACTTGAAACCTAGTACACATGTTCCTTATGATATGATCTTTTTAATTTTAATGTCAAATTAAATTATTGACCCCAATTTCACGGTCCACTGAACAAAGAAAAAGATAGTGTAAAGCTCAGGTTAAAGTTTTTGGTCAAGGTAGTTTTTGATGAAGTTGAAGTCCAATCAACTTGAAACTTAGTGCACATGTTAACTATGATATGATCTTTCAAATTTTAATGACAAATTGAAGTATTGACCCCAATTTCAAGGTCCACTGAACATGTAAAATGATAGTGCGAGTGGGGTATCTGTGTACTATGGACACATTCTTGTTTCTTAGTAATGCATGTAAGCACATATTTTTTTTTTACTAAGTACTGTGGGTAATCTCATTGTTCCTACACCAAAATGAAAATGATGTTACATCTTTAATTGAAATTAAATTGTTTAGAACAGTTTAAACTGATCTGATCAAAAAATTTTGGTGTAGGATTTTGAAAATATTATGCAAATTAATTCTATGTGCTAAAAACTTACCTGCAAGAATGATAAGTTGAATATGTGTGAATTCATATATCAGATTAAAGATTTTCCACTGTTTTATGTATTTTGGTAGCTGTCTCATATATGTTTACCCCACATCACTTTTCATTCATGTCTGTAATTTGAAAAGGGAAGTCAGAGCTTAATATTTTAAAACTTGTTTATCACTTATTGATGTTTTGACTGTAGATGTGTAAAGGAGATGGTAGCATTAGGATGTCAGGAGATGAAGATAACATATTATTACTAAGTCAGCTGAAACAAGCCAATCCAGAAAAATTCAAAAGGTAAACTGAAAGGTTTCAGACAAATGATAGACAAGTTATTTTGTACTGCATACATACATTTGATTCCAAACTTTTGCATTAAAAAAGATCAATTTCACGTTATGAAACCTTATTATGACTAAAATTACTTATACTAGAACCATTTCATCTACGGCAATGGTGGACAAACTATCAATTATTGTACAATGCTGAAACATCAGAAACAGAAAAAAGCAACAAGAATGTGTCCATAGTACACAAATTTCCCACTCACACATTCCTATTCTGTGTACAGTGGACCGTTAAATGGGGATCAAATCTCTAATTTGGCATACAAATTAGAACGATCATATCATAGGTTACATGTGTACTCATTTCAAGTTGATTGGACTTCAACTTCATCATTAACTTCCTTGACCAAAATGGATGAATGGAGGGACAGACAAAGGAAAGGTCTTGCATACCAAAAATAGTATGCCACTAGGTAAAAAAATTTGATCCATAAAGATGAAACTCTTTTAATAAAAAAAAAAAAAAAAAACCTCTTACACTTCCAAGTAATAACCACACATAAAGGAAAATATCGGAAAAAAACTAGCTGTGAATATTTAGCCTGTTAACTTTTAACTTGATACATTGTAATTTATTTTCAGATTACAGGAAAGATTTATCAAGCCATCTAGTTCTGGAGGTCCTTGTCCAGAACCATCATTTCCTGGTTGTCAAGAATTCTTCCATAAATTCATTGTAGCTGCATCATGTCCTGTGTTTAACCAGCATCTTACCAATACTTTTGTAGGGAAAGTTTCTGAGGTACGGATAAGCAGGCTCCCCATTATTCAATGGGAAAGTCTTTGTTGTAGAATAAGTACATTGTTTCCAGAAATATGTTTGGAAATTAAAAGTTTTAAAGGTGGGAAATAGAATCAGCACTATACCAATGCATATTAGGAACTTAGTTGAATGGTCTCTGTATATTAGTTAAAATCTACTTGCTGACAATTTTAGCCTACCATCAGTAAAATGTAAAATCTTTAAAAACCTGGTTATGGGAGAAAAAAAATCTAAAGAAATTATTTGTTTAAAATTTACATGATGAGATGTAATTTTAAAGATAATGAATAAAAAATCAGAAATGTAACAAATTTTTCATAAATGATTTTATCAAATAACAATGCATCAACTTCTATTTTATAGTTAAACAGTACAGATTTTGACTCCACTTTGTCTGAAGAAACAGAAACAGAGCAAGAATCTGATGAGGTAAGGTTAACATTAAATAAATGTTGTTAAAACAAGATCTTGCATGTAGCATTGTGTAGAGAGAAATGCTTATTACAGCCGATTTCATTGATTGTGTAGGCAAAGGTAATATCTTGTCTTGTTAGCTGAACTGTGAAGTCATTATTAGGTCAGGTATACTACCCTCCTTTAGTAGCCTAGTCCAACAGACAGATAGATTGGGTATCTGTCGGACTAGTCTACTTTAAAGTAGGGTAGTTTACCTAACCTAACAATGACTTCACGATTCAGCTAACAAGCAAGCTAACCAAAGATGTTATCTTTGACTACACACTCAATCAAATCGGCTGTAAAAGATTTAACATGTAAACACTATTTTGGGAAGAAAGGGTTAGAATGTAAGAATTTTTGTCTATCAAGAGAGGAAAGAAATAGAGATAGAGAACAAACTTGTTACATACTTTATAAAATAATATTTTATTAACCTTATAAATTTTTAACAGGAAAAAACTTAATGTATACTTTATGTATTGCTTTTTTCAGGACCAGAAAGAGAAGTTTATATCTATCTTACTTACATTAAAACTGGTAGGAAAGTTTCTAGGTTTTGTGACATTTCTGCCATACAAGAACACATCTAAACTACCTGATGACACTGAAGCAGCCTATATGGCACTAAGAAAACATGTAAGTTGTTTATCCAAAACTTTTGTGTAGGAAGACTTTTTAATGTAATGCTTTGAAAAGAATTAATTATATGTGTCTTTTAATAGAAAATTTCAAATATGTATATATGTTAACACTATGACAAAATTTGCTTCGCTGTTCATTGAGTTCTTAAAATATATTATTATATGGTTGGGTGGTGACATTGAAAGCAGTAGGACTTGAATAAATTCCTTATTAGATCAAACCAAAAAATTGAGATTTAAAAAATCCTACTTATTTTGTAACTGTACGTTAGCATATTTTCTTATTCCAGGAACACCCACCAATAGATTTGCATGAATGTTTACGTGTTGCAGTTTACATGAGACATCTAACATTAACAGTTCCATGGGTAGTAGAATTCCTAAGTATGATGGATTTGATGGCCCCTAATTTGGACTATTATCAACTTGTACTTTGTATGCTATTATTTATACACAGGTAACTAGTGATATCAATTTATGTAATTTAGAACTGTTCACAATATTTTCTTAATTTGTGTTTAGCTATTGAAAAGATGGTAATTTAAGAGACATGGTGTGTAGTTAAGAGATAACTCCTTCATGTCATGCTCTATGCCTGTTTTAACATTGGTAGGCATTATATTTGTCAATATTTTACACTGAGCGTAGTGATCAAATATGATGCCTTCCCATGTTAAAATGAGCATAGAGCAGGACATGAAGGAGTTATTTTGACTCTTTAATAGGACAAATACAGAATATTTTTAGGTCAGAGGACTTTTAAAAATACCTTTAAAAAAATGGCTATTCTGGTTTCCTCCTGTGTACAGACAGTACTGTACATTTTCATATTTAATAAGTTTAAAAACTAAAATCAGGGTAAATATATGTTATTTAAATATATATAAAAAGTTTATGTTAGCTGCTAAAAAATATATATTTTATTAGAAGATGTATGACAATAACAAAGAATGTAAACAAAAAATGTTTGTGCATGTGTCAAACATATTTTGTTCTAATTAGAAACTGGCTTTGTTTACAAAGCATAATTAGATTTTTGACATACAGAAAATGTATACTGTACATCTGATGACAAATATTTCATTCACATTCAGGACAAGAAACATGTAATTTGTTTATAAATCACAGACTTTCTTTCTTAGAAGTGAGTGAAAAAGAAAGATATCTTTCCTTTCAAAAAGCCACCTTTAAATTCCTGAGGAGTTGTAGAAACATTTGGATAGAGATCTCAGAACGTGAAAAATTAAAAAAAAAAAAAAAAAAAATGTAACACAGCCCCCAATGACAACCACTGAATTACAGGCTCCTGACTTTGATACAAGCACAAACATACAAAATTTGGTGAAGTTAACCATGTTAACTGGATCCCAACCTTCCCCCTAATCTTGGACCACAATGAATAATTAAAGTACATATAGCCAAACTTATCACCTGTACTAATATATTGTGTATATTTTGTGTAAATTTGGCAATAAATGAATGACCGTAATGACAGATTGTGTATATTTCAGGTTTATGTGGGAAGAGATGATCAGCAGTAATACATATTACAGTCATATCCTAGTCATTACAATGATCAGCTGGTTATTGGAGGTAAAAAATCATATCTCAATATCATTCAGAGTCTCATTCTGGTTTGTCAAATTAATTTATTTGTGTGTTTGATCAAGAGAATATGCATCATTGTTATAAAGTATCTTCCTTAAAATTGTTTTGAATACATGTAAGGATTTTATTACTATTTAGTGGTCTAGTGGTCTTTTAAAAGTAGTCAAACATCTGTATCACTTACCTGTGAACACTGAGGTTGTGAGATCAAACACTGCAAGTGGCAGGCGATCAGACTCAAATCTTAATTGATTAGGATTGTTAGTTTTCCTAACAAAGATTACAGTTTTTTAGCTCACCTGGCCCACAGGGCCAAGTGAGCTTTTCTCATCACTTGGCGTCCGGCGTCCGTCGTCGTCCTGCGTTAACTTTTACAAAAATCTTCTCCTCTGAAACTACTGGGCCAAATTTAACCAAACTTGGCCACAATCATCATTGGGGTATCTAGTTTAAAAAATGTGTCCGGTGACCCGGCCAACCAACCAAGATGGCCGCCATGGCTAAAAATAGAACATAGGGGTAAAATGCAGTTTTTGGCTTATAACTCAAAAACCAAAGCATTTAGAGCAAATCTGACAGGGGTAATATTGTTCAACAGGTCAAGATCTATCTGCCCTGAAATTTTCAGATGAATCGGACATTTCGTTGTTGGGTTGCTGCCCCTGAAATGGTAATTTTAAGGAAATTTTGCTGTTTTTGGTTATTATCTTGAATATTATTATAGATAGAGATAAACTGTAAACATCAATAATGTTCAGCAAAGTAAGATCTACAAATAAGTCAACATGATCAAAATGGTCAGTTGACCACTTTAGGAGTTATTGCCCTTTATAGTCAATTTTTAACCATTTTTCGTAAATCTTAGTAATCTTTTAGAAAAATCTTCTCCTCTGAAACTACTGGGTCAAATTTAACCAAACTTGGCCATAATCATCATTGGGGTATCTAGTTTAAAAAATGTGTCCGGTGACCCGGCCAACCAACCAAGATGGCCGCCATGGCTAAAAATAGAACATAGGGGTAAAATGCAGTTTTTGGCTTATAACTCAAAAACCAAAGCATTTAGAGCAAATCTGACAGGGGTAATATTGTTCAACAGGTCAAGATCTATCTGCCCTGAAATTTTCAGATGAATCGGACATTTCGTTGTTGGGTTGCTGCCCCTGAAATGGTAATTTTAAGGAAATTTTGCTGTTTTTGGTTATTATCTTGAATATTATTATAGATAGAGATAAACTGTAAACATCAATAATGTTCAGCAAAGTAAGATCTACAAATAAGTCAACATGATCAAAATGGTCAGTTGACCACTTTAGGAGTTATTGCCCTTTATAGTCAATTTTTAACCATTTTTCGTAAATCTTAGTAATCTTTTAGAAAAATCTTCTCCTCTGAAACTACTGGGTCAAATTTAACCAAACTTGGCCATAATCATCATTGGGGTATCTAGTTTAAAAAATGTGTCCGGTGCCCCGCCCAACCGACCAAGATGGCCGCCATGGCTAAAAATAGAACATAGGGGTAAAATGCAGTTTTTGGCTTATAACTCAAAAACCAATCATTTAGAGCAAATCTGACACACAGTAAAATTGTTCATCAGGTCAAGATCTATCTGCCCTGAAATTTTCAGATGAATCTGACATTCCGTTGTTGGGTTGCTGCCCCTAAAATGATAATTTTAAGGAAATTTTGCTGTTTTTGGTTATTATCTTGAATATTATTATAGATAGAGATAAACTGTAAACAGCAATAATGTTCAGCAAAGTAAGATCTACAAATAAGTCAACATGACCAAAATGGTCAGTTGACCACTTTAGGAGTTATTGCCCTTTATATTCAATTTTTTAACCATTTTTCGTAAATCTTAGTAATCTTTTAGAAAAATCTTCTCCTCTGAAACTACTGGGCCAAATTTAACCAAACTTGGCCATAATCATCATTGTGGTATCTAGATTTAAAAATGTGTCCGGTGACCCGGCCAACCAACCAAGATGGCCGCCATGGCTAAAAATAGAACATAGGGGTAAAATGCAGTTTTTGGCTTATAACTCAAAAACCAAAGCATTTAGAGCAAATCTGAGAGGAAGTAAAATTGTTGATCAGGTCACGATCTATCTGCCCTGAAATTTTCAGATGAATCGGACAATCGGTTGTTAGGTTGCTGCCCCTGAATTGGTAATTTTGAGGAAATTTTGCTGTTTTTTTGTTATTATCTTGAATATTATTATAGATAGAGATAAACTGTAAACAGCAATAATGTTCAGCAAAGTAAGATCTACAAATACGACAACATGACCAAAATGGTCAGTTGACCACTTTAGGAGTTATTGCCCTTTATAGTCAATTTTTAACCATTTTTCGTAAATCTTAGTAATCTTTTAGAAAAATCTTCTCCTCTGAAACTAGCTACTGTGCCAAATTTAACCAAACTTAGCCATAATCATCATTGGGTATCTAGTTAAAAAAATGTGTCCGGTAACTCCGCCAACAAACCAAGATGGCCACCTTGACTAAAAATAGAACATGGGGGTAAAATGCAGTTTTTGGCTTATAACTCAAAAACCAAAGCATTAAGAGCAAATCTGAGAGGAAGTAAAATTGTTGATCAGGTCACGATCTATCTGCCCTGAAATTTTCAGATGAATCGGACAATCGGTTGTTAGGTTGCTGCCCCTGAATTGGTAATTTTGAGGAAATTTTGCTGTTTTTTTGTTATTATCTTGAATATTATTATAGATAGAGATAAACTGTAAACAGCAATAATGTACAGCAAAGTAAGAACTAAAAATAAGTCAGTCTGACCAAAATAGTCAATTGACCCCCTAAGGAGTTATTGCCCTTCATAGTCAATTTTTAACAATTTTCTTAAAATTTGAAGATTTTCAATAACATTTTCCACAGAAAGTACTGTTATAGATAGAGATAATTGTAAGCAGCAAGAATGTTTAGTAAAGTAAGATCTACAAACACATCACCATCACCAAAACACAATTTTGTCATGAATCCATCTGTGTCCATTGTTTAATATTCACATGGACCAAGGTGAGCGACACAGGCTCTTTAGAGCCTCTAGTTTCTGGGTACCATGGCTTCCATCTCCAATATGAACTGATTGTCAAGAAATAACCAATAATGCTGAAAGTGGCATTTAACACCAACCAATCAATAATTCTATTTCTTTGGTGTTTTTTATTACAGAATGCTGTGATACCAGAAGGATATTTCTTCTCTGACATACCAGAAAGTGTTCAGTCTTTACTTAGTAAATCATCAAAGAAATCTGATCAAACATTGGTGAGTTCTCATAATTCATACATACCAGAAAATGTCAATGCTGTAGTTGTGAGTCATCAATATAGTTGGATAAAGATATTAGGAGTCAGATAAACATTAGGAAGTTTACGTGGATTTTTTCACAGATTACAATTTCATGCATGAACCTATTATGCAGCTAGGTTGAACTAGCATATCAAATGGTAATTGCATCTTCAAATGTGTAGGGTTGATCTGCACTTAAATTCAGGTAGGAGTTATGTTAAAACATTCAGTGGGGTTGTAAAAGAAGCAGAAATGATCTGTATGCATAATGTCCTTGTAAACAGTATCTCAAATTCAGTTGTGTTATTCTGATAAATAGTCTTATCATGCAAGGGTCCGGAAACGGTCATATATGCCAGACATGACCGATTTGGAATCTCAAAAGTCCTAAATCATTTATTGGGATTTAGGTCAAATTTTATTTTTTCAACAGAAATAATTTCGTTCATTTCGTTGAGATTGTGTTTCAAATCGCCATTTTAAACATAATTTTGTTTTGTTATCGATTTTAAGTAATTAAACTGCCACTCCAGTAAAGTGTTATAATCCTGAGGGCCCTCCTAATAGCTATATTAATGCCTCGGGAGCTATTGGCTAATGATCGCTAATCTCTTTACCTGTGTTTTTAATTCACACCTGGCTATTAATCACAAGCTCTGAACTAATATTATAAAGAAATTAAAATTCAATACCAACTGTCTTCATTATTTAATTACTTTTCAGCTAAGACAATTGTCAATTATGATTTAAAATTGAATTAAAGCTTGATTTAATTTACGTAGAAAAAAGATTTTTTTCACTATTAACACACGTGCTTTGTTTACTATAATGATACGCATGCCTAAAATTCTCTTCCGCAGATTTGACACTAAATCGTAAATTTAAAATGATGTCTTGCTAAATAAAGCAAGTGCAACTATTTTCTTTAATATTCTTACACTATTAAAGGTAAAAATAAAAAAAAACGATGTTTTCCTGTGAATTTGATAAACAAAACTAATCCCGGGAATAAGTCCGGAATTGTTCGTTTTAGTATTGTCGCATTACATCCGGTTTGAATTTCGACTTCAGAATCGAAAGAAACGTAAGCGATGACTGAGAAAATTACAATTTTGAGTCATTAAAATCATTTTATTCTTAAACTGTTGCCTTCCCTTAATTGCTCTTGATCGATTTTAGGAAAATGGTAGGATAAATCATGAAGTAAACGCGATGCAACAGTTAAACAAGTTCGTTGATGCTACGAGTAGGAGCATACTCGTGCAGTAATAAGATTTTGACAATCTGTTTTTGAAAAGGGGCACCAACTTTTAAGTTATATGAAAATGACCGAAATTAGGTGAAAAAATTTCCGGATCCTTGGTCTTATGAATGAGGTATTAAGCATTATTCGTATAATTCTGTTTTTGTTTGTTTATTTTGTAGTCACATTGCTTGAAAAAGTTAATAAATGAATCAGTGTCAAATCTTATTTACAAGTCTTATTATGCCTATTGATACCAATTAATGGTTTTAAGGTTCAAATTTTTGTTTGAATGAATTCCTTGTAGTTAATGTATGAGGGAAAATTTATGGACTTATAATTATGCAGTATGAGAAATGAATCAGCATGTGACAAAGTATGATTATATTTGTAGGATGCCATGGGATTTATTGACCAGAAATTATATTACACATGTTGTCCTTATGTTGGTGAGTTCTAATTTATAAAATAGTGTAAATAATGGTGTAGCACACTGAACATGGACCTTTTTTTTCATAAATGTTTAAAAGGGAATTTTGGAAATACTTTGCACTACTTAGTGCTGGTTCATTCGAATAAATTGAAGTCTTGATGGTTTCGATAAAATTTATACTATTCAAATAAGTAGGTAAAAGTTAAAACACGATATAATGAAAAATTGTTATATGTTTTATAGGTGAAATAAAGACATTATTGGTAGAGTTCGCAATAGGCACAAGTAATAAAACAGCAACCATAAGGAAAATTACACCAGTATCTGCTGAAACAGAGACACCACAGTCTGTTACTGATAGACAGATACAGGTAAACCATATCAACTTTAAATGTATTACAGATATACTTTTTGTCCTTGGTTATTGATCAGGAAAGATGGGCCTTTGATGGCCATGATTTGCATATTCATAAAGAAACTATTTGGGAAAGTGTGTTTCCCATAAGATGAAATGATATTAATATCTGATTAAATCGGATACCTTTGAACTGTGAAGGTGTACAAAAAAGTATAAAATTGTTTTATATATACCTCTTGTGATGTTGATAAAACTGTTTGAACATGTAAATATAACCTTGCTATCATTATTTGTTGTACAGCTTCAGTTAGAAGAGAACTTTTTCCACAACCATCCTGCCTCAATGAAGAGAATTGTAGACTTTGTAGCAGAAAGAACAGCATCAAACTTTATAAAGAAATTTAGATCTGCAGCTTTACAGAAATCAATAGCCAGCTGTAGAATAGCACTTCAGAAACTAATGGAATCTTATGCTAGTAGCTCTCCTAGTAGCAAGGCTAAGGTAAATTGTAGAAAATATTAAAATGTATGTTTTGTTTATCATGTTTATGGATTCATGAAATTTTCAATAAGTGTAACATTTACATTCATTTTCAATGACAAAAACCATACTTATAAGTTCATTTGGCCCAAAGCATGATTATGATGGGTGACTGTTAAACATTTGGCCAAAACAACCATTGTCAGCTTATAACAACACTCGATGACTTGTAAACTTAAAAAATCTACTCTTAATCTTTTGGACCAACTGGAACTAAAGTAAACTAGCTTTATCATTTGGAAGTCTATTTCAGAAGGTATGTCTAATGTCAACTCATCAAACCAAAATGGATGCAAAAAAATAATAATAATAATTGCAACATCCCATGAAGGAGCAATTGTTATAGGAGTAATGTATTTTGAATGGATATTTTTTATGAAAATAAAGAAGTATGGATGTTTATTTCAAACAAGGCCTCAATTTTTACTAAAACAAAGAACAATGCAAGAAAATTTAAATTCTGAGGGACCAGTTTCAACAAACTGTATTTAAACTTAACAGTTACAGTGGAAGCATTTGTCTTTGTTTCCAATTCTAGTGAATTCAGAAAAAGTGTATTTTCAAGGATAATTGATTTTTTTCTGTTTAAGTCAAAATGTGGGTACAAGCCTAACGAAAATTCTTTGTTGTACATTTGAATTCATGGTTAACCTTTACCTTCAAAACTACTAAATATTGGTTTCCACAGAATGGTGATGAGTCCACAACGCGACAAGAAATATGAATGATCTGCTTTAGAAAATAGAAATTTAAGATTGCCTTGAAAATTATGATTTTATTTCTACCAAACAGTAGTTCTATCATTGAAGACTGCATAGTGACCTAGATATATGTTATTTTGTCTTTATTGGTGGGTTATTGTTTAAGTGAAATCTACTCCAAATATTGGTACATTCTTTTTTACAGGATAAACATCTGCAAGACATTGTAAAGCTGTCAATGGAATCTGTCAGCAAGCTTAAATCTGTTACATTTGAAGATGCAAGCAGGTTTGTATAAATAATTCAAGAATTTGCAACAGTATTAAAATGAAATGTATTAAAGAAGTATCAGTAAATGAAATAGAGCCATTTGGTTTGACCAGAAAGAGAAAATATAGTGAAGGTATAAAATGTTATTAAATAATCAAATTGGGATAAATCTTCATAAGCATTGAGACAGAAAATTTCAATGAACGAAATCATTGTTGAAGATATATACTCAAACACAAAAAGATAAATACTTTGATCTATTAAGTAACTGACTACTTAGAAAAATAATTTTAGAAATAAACCTTTATGGCTGCATGATCCTTTGTCTCTAGGTTTTGCAAAATCAAAGTTGAAGCCATTATACCATTACTACTACCAGAGGAGCAAACAAAAGCTGTTATAGCCATGTCAGCAGATATCTCTAGGAGACTGGCAGAGGAGAGAATCAGTCAATGGATTAACAAACACATTACAGCAAGTAAGTAACCAATGAGAGGATCTATCAATGGGTTAACAAACACATCAAAGTAAGGAAAAAACTGAGTTGTTATTATTTCTTTCAAATTGATGATTTCAGCAAGTAAGTTGTTGCTTAAAGTTTTAATAGTTAGGGCTGTTCCAGAAAATACTATGTCCCCCCCAGGGACGGCACTTTTTTTTAACCCCCACCACCCACAGAAATAAAATTTAATTAGAACAGCACTCCCTTTGCATTTTGGTATTTCAAATACAACCACCCACATAATATTTAAGAAAATTGCCTTCCCTGGGGGGGACATAGTATTTTCTGGAACAGCCCTTAGTATTATAGAATTGTGCAACCATTTGAAAAAAATGGACCTCTACCAGAATTTTTTATGCCCCACCTACGATAGTAGAGGGGCATTATGTTTTCTGGTCTGTGCCTCCGTTTGTTGAAGTTGAAGTCTAATCAACTTGAAACTTAGTACACTTGTTCCTTATGATATGATCTTTCTAATTTTAATTCCAAATTAAAGTTTTGACCCCAATTTCACGGTCCACTGAACATAGAAAATGATAGTGCGAGTGGGACATCCGTGTACTTGGGACACATTCTTGTTTCATTTTATTTCAAGAGGTAATAATTACTGACTAAGATGTTTAGATGCGATTTGTAATGTTTTCCATTTGATCTTCAGATATGTACCAGAATGATTTACAAGCAGAATATGATAAAATTCTCAAAAGAGTGACAAACCCAACTGAGTCCTGTCAGGTTGAACCAGTCAAGGAACCAGATTTTATATCTGTTGCTAAGCAGCATGATGATAACGTCAGACATCCATCAGAAGTATTAATTGATTTAAAAGTAAGATCTTCAACATAATAAGTCTCATTATCTTGAGTAATTTGTGTTTTGTTTTTAAAAAGGACATTTGTTTTTTATTGTTATGTTGATAAAATTCACAATTTTACAGTAAAATTTTACATATATCTTCTCTCCTGTTTACATCATTTGAATAAAGTAATTCATTATTAATGCAATTTATAAATGTAGGAATAGTTTGATAGGCTCTTCAACACTATATTTTAAACTATTTATGTTATGTGTCTGGATGAACCTCATCAGTACACAGAAAGTTTAATCCATGAAGTATATTGAAAAGATATAGATGCTGATGAATAGTGTTTGGATTGAGCAATGATTGTCTTCATATTTTGTCTGCAACCTAATAGGATGTCATTTCATTTATGTTGCATAAGTATGAATTGTAAAAAAAAAAACAGTTTAAAACTAAATTACATGATAACAGTACGGTTTTGAAAATACTCTTCTGATATATTTATAATGGACAGTGCATTTTATGGATGGTAACCAGACTTGTGGTATCAAAGTAAACCTGGGCAATTTTTTAAAAGCTTCCACTAAAAGTAGATCTTATTTTTAGGAAGTTGTAAGAGAATTGTTTGTTAAAGGACATCATGTTGAATGGAATAAGGTATCATTAACACTGATGGAGGTCAAGGATATCATCAATAACAGACAGGTATAAATAGAATTTACTTTATGTCTTATAAATACTCGTATGTTTCTTCTAAATATAAGATTCAGAGTTTATTTAGTTTTCTTTTTTTAAGCAGGAGAGGGGGAAATCAGTAATTAATTTTGAATACTAGAAAAAGAATTATTTAGTGAAGAAATATGGTTGTTACAGATATTTGAGATGAATGAAATAATGACTATGAATTTTATTGTTTATAACCAATTTGATTTGTCCCAATGAATTTATTTATATAAATAAATCATAACGGTTGTACAGGTAGTCCTCGCTAGCTTTATTTATAGTGATGATAGACATGCTTGATATTGTTGTAAAGGTGCAATAATTTGATATACCTTTCCTAATATAAGATGTCGTCTAGGTAGAATACACTGTTAGGGCAGGAATCCCAGGGCTGGAGTTCACCACAACTGGGTCGTCTGAGCTCCGGATATATTCTGCGAGGTTGTGCAGTAAATACTAACTGAAGTTCCGGTATCTAATCCAGTTATGGCAATAACTTTCCGGACCTTTACTACATTCTTCCCTGTTTTATTAAAATGTCAGCCATCAATGCTGACACTAACAACGATATACTAAAATCTGTCACCGAACAGAAAACAACTTCATCACTGTCAATCAATCAATAATCAGGTTAAAAGCATATATACAAATCCCCTCCTCCTGCATTTAATCTATATTATACAATTGTCTGGCGTTCCGAGTTGTCACCCTAGCTATTTCCTCGGAGCGTACGTCGAACATGGATGCGAGCTTCCAGATGATTTCCTTAAGTAGTTCAGGAGATGCCTCGTGGTGTTCTTGAGGTTTGAGATAAGGTGAGTCGGTCTCCAAAACTAGATCCTCCAACTTCATCTCACAAACGGTTGCTCTATAACCTGGGTACTTGTTATCCATGAGTAGGAATGGGGAGATACCAAATTTAACGTTTGGAAACATGGTTTTACATTGCCTGTACTCCTCCGTGTCACCGTTAAAACAATGCCAATGTATTGGATGGTCCTCCTCTAGGAAATTTGTTAATGAATCCCTGCACATATTCATTATTTTCTTGTCTCCCCTGCAATGAATCACCACAGGAAGATGTTACCTTTTAGCTATTCTCAACTGCTCCTCGAATACATGGACCTGTTTCTTAAGTTCTTTGCTATTTGGTTTATCAGAGGAGTCTAACCCACATTCCCCAACTGCGATCATTTTGTTCACACAGATTAGCATCTCTAAATCTGTAATCCACGAATTCAGGACACTCATCTCCTCCCCTTTCACTATCCGTGGATGTATTCCAGCAGTACTTCTTATTCGTCCATCTCTCCTGATCTCTCCCATTTCTTCTATTGTTGGCCAGCGTCTTGGGAATGCATAGTTTGCTACCAGATGTCTTATTTGGTATATTGACTCTCCATCTTTCCATTTATAGATCGGTAAGCCAGAAAATCTGGCTTGTTGTTTCATCTTATCCAAATGAAAATGAGAATCAGTAACCATAATAGCCTTTTGAATACTGCATTGATAAAGGGATATTTCCTTTTCAAATGTAATAAGGTTTTCTGCATCTTCAGTTCCTTTTAATAATAAAGCCAAAATTTTCCAATGTATCAAAGAATATATTGCAGATGGAGGAAATACAGCATGAACGACCTCCACATCAAATCTGTTTTTCTTATTGTAGAAATTTAGTAAGGGTATATCTGTCCAATGGAATACAGCTGATTGACATTGTTTAAAGACAGCTTCTGTTCGTACATAATCCACCAGATGATCAAGGGTCTTTTTGTCATAGCGCTGGCAAAGTTCCAATAGGAGACCATTCATCAATTCTGTCCATACTGACTGGCATTCTTCTTTGAATATATTATCAGCAATATTGCAGTTGTGGAGTTCAAGGCAATGATTTTCTAACATTTTGTTTTGACCAAATTGTTTATGGCAAGTCCAACATGCAGTTAGTGGATTAGTGTACCAGGGCAAATGTTGGTGAAATACATGCCTTCTTACATTAGTGAAACGTCCTGGACATACCGGACAGATATTTCAAAATATCTACTGTATATAATCATGTAAGTAGGATGGCATTTGTCTTTTGCTCCTACCTACTTGTCCCTGTTTGGACCCATTATCTACTGTATCTGTATCGCAATTTATATCATCACTGTTCAGAAACAGCGAATTTTGACTCAAGTCATAAGCGAGTGTTGCGTCTAAATCAAAAGGGATGTCAATGAGCGAATGAAGATCTTTAAGAATTATCCGTTCATTATTAGAATTGTTTGTCAGAGAATCTGACACCAAGAAGGGATCATTGTTATCTAAATCGTCAGTCAGAGATTCTGACAAAGGGTTCAAATCATTTTGAGTATTCTGATTCCCACCACTAAATAAAATATCCAGATATAAATCCTCCAGCTCCATATTAGTGTCTCGCTCCAATTTATTCTCAGCTCTTCCAAGAATATCATTTCTAAGTCTCTGTAACCATAGTGGTATTTCTCTGACAATGCACAATTTGAGTCTATCATGATGCACGACTTCCTCTCTTTTCCTGTCTTTAATCTTAAGCAATGCTGGAGACTTAACTTCAATAACCACATATGGACCTTTCCATGGAGCTTTTAATTTTGGGGATATCCCTACTTTCCTGGCTGTATCTAATTTTAGTACAATATCTCCTACACAATATTTTCTAAAGTTGAGATTTAAATCATAATCTTGTTTTTGACGTTTCTGTGCAGATTTCAAATTATCTCTGGCGATATCATGAGCGTCCTCTAAAGACTTTCTTAAACTTTGAACATACTTACAAATATCTTGATCTGGAAAACGTTCCTTTATTTGTCCTAAAACTAGATCAATAGGCTGATTTACCTCTCGTCCGAAAACCATGAATTTCGGGGAAAAACCAGTCTGTCGATTCTCTGTTGCTCTGATAGCGCCTGCTAATTGTTGTAGGTGTATATCCCATCTGTTTTGAGTCTTCTTTAAGAAACAACGGATTAATTGAGTGATTATTCTGTTATATCTCTCTACCTGACCGTTGGAAGCAGGATGATATGCAGATGTTCTTGTCTTGGAAACTTCAAGAAGATCACACAGTTGTCTAATTACCCTTCCATCTACATTTTTGCCTTGATCTGTATGTAGCTCCATGGGACAACCGAATCTAGATATAGTGCTATCCATTAAAGCTTTTGCTACCACTTCAGCGTTTTGGTTTGGCAAGGGACAACATTCCAACCACTTTGTAAATTGATCTATGATGACCAGAACATACTTATTATTTTGTTTGGTGACTGGCAATGGTCCAAGTATATCCAAATGGATACTTTCAAAAGGAACGCCCGAGTGGTACCTACCCAATTCTGCTTTGGCTCTCTTCAAGGGTTTTTTGTATCTTTTGCATATCTGACATGTCGAAAAATAAAGTTTACAGTCCATCGTCATTCCATACCAGTAAACTGTGTGTCTTAATTTTGCCAAGGTTTTATCTTGTCCTAAATATCCTGCTGATCGTAAATCATGACAAAGATGAAGCATTTCCTGTCTTAATTTCCTTGGTGTTATAAACAAGAGTCTTGGTGCTACTGCATCATTCCAAAAATAGTAGAGTATACCATTTCTAAATTCAAGTTGAGATTTTGATTGCCACAAATGCCTTACAAATGGGCTACTCATCTGTAGATCTTGTTTTGAAGGGGAGAAATCAGTAGATAACCAGGCAATAACAGTACTCAGATCTATGTCATTCTTTTGTGCATCTCTTAATTCAGTTTCAGTATAAGGCTGTAACATCTTCTCTTTTGTGGATGTGACATCTTTAATGCTTACAGCACGTACTGTTAGTGGTTTAACAAAGTCTACTTCTTCTTCAAATGTGGACCACTGATTCTGGGCTCTTGTACAGTATTTACAACCTCCACATGGAAGCTGATTAAGTGGAATACTTGGCAAGTACGAATTGCATTCATTAAGTGTATCTGGGATTCGGGAAAGCGCATCTGCGTTTACATGTTTTTTACCTGGTCTGTGTTGAACTAACATGTTGTATTGTGATAGTTCCTCAATCCACCGAGCTAGTTGGCCTTCGATATTCTTGAAATTTAACAGCCAAGTAAGACTATTATGATCTGTACGGACAACAAACTGGTTACCTAGTAAATAATGTCTATACTGCCTTGTAAAAGTGACAATAGCCAATAACTCCTTTCGAGTTGTGCAATACTTTTTCTGAGCTGGTGTTAAAACCTTACTTGAAAAACTTATAGTTCTTTCTTTTCCATCTTGTAGTTGGCTAAGTTCAGCACCAATGGTTTTGTCCGAGGCATCAGTATCGAGTATGAAGGTAGCTTCTGGATCAGGATAGGCTAAAACAGAAGAATTTACTAGTGCCGTTTTTAGTTGTTCAAAAGCATTTTCCTGTTCTTCAGTCCATACAAACTCTGATTTTTCTCCTGTTAATTTATGCAAAGACACAGCAATTTCAGCATAATTCTTTATGTGTTCCCTGTGGTAGTTTGTAAACCCGAGAAAAGATTCAAGCTCTTTTTTTTTCTTTGGTCTTGGCCAACTTTTTACAGTTTGCATATTCTCCGGATTTACCGAAATACCATCTTTGTTTACAATTTTTCCCAAAAACTTGACTTCTTTTTGAAATAAGAAGCATTTGGACAGTTTAAGTTTTAAATTGTAGTACTGAAATCTTTTTAAGATGTGTAGAAGCTTACTCAAATGATCTTCAAAGCTGTGACCTAAAACGATGACATCATCCAAATATGCAAGGCATTCTCTCCATGTCAGACCTTTCAAAACCAACTGAATGACTCGGCTGAAAGTTGCTGGTGAGTTACATAATTCAAACGGCAGTCGGACATGCTCCAAAAGTCCATATTTCGTGACAAAAGCTGTTTTATGTCGATCCTTCTCATCGATCTCTATTTGCCAATACCCTGCAGCCATGTCCAACGTACTCATGTAGGCGCTTCCTCTCAAAGTATCCATACAAGACTCAGTCTTTGGCAAAGGAAAAACGTCCTTAGTTGTCACTTTATTAAGGGGGCAAAAAGCAATGCAGTACCGCAGACTGCCGTCCTTCTTTCTTACTAAAACAGGACAGGAACACCAATCTGAAATAAAAGGTTTAATAACCCCCTTATTCAACATTTGATTAAGATGTTTTTCTTCTTCATTTTCAAATTTCAGTGGAGTTTAATATCCCCATTAAACAATCCTAGATCCATGTCTCCTTTAGCAAAAATATTTTGAAATTCAATGAGTACTTCAGCAATCTTTATGCTACGATCTATGTCAAAATATTCTACTGTTCGAGTATACAAATCTTTCAGGTGTTCTGGAATCTTAGAATTGAGTTCTTTTAATTTGTTAAGTTTATTTACAGAATCTCCATCTTTTATTACAGTACAAATTTTTTTTGACGGGTTGACAGAAAATCTGTCACCTTTGGGCGGTTTGACAGAAAATCTGTCACCTTGGGGCGGACTGACAGAAAATCTGTCACCTTGAGGCGGACTAACAGAAAATCTGTCACCTTGGGGTGGACCAACAGAAACCCTGTCACCTACATGTACCTTTTCCAATGTCTCAAAATTACCAGTTGGCGAACTGACAGAGAATCTGTCACTTACGTTTTCTGATGTTTTACATGAATATGGATTATCGACATTGACAGAAACTCTGTCACTATGTACCTCGGGGTCTTCAGCCAAATCATCCTGATCAGTTACAACATTGTATATCTCCATACCAATACCAAATTTATGACCCCCTTTCAATGTGATAAAAGTGTCTGTGTCGTTTCGAAATACAGCCTTCACAGTTTCATTCTTAGCAATTAAAGCATTTGGGGACAAAAGACCTTTTAAATTGGATTTCGGCTGAATGATTATATCATCTGCTGGGGGGTGATCAATTTCCATATCAACTATTTTTAAGCTATGAGGTGGCACAACTGTTTTCTTCTTTATACTAATCCTGTATAAATTTATTTCTTCTCCTTCGTTCCCAACCAAACAGACTGCTGGTATAGCCTCATTGTTTATGTGGACAGTGTAGTTTGCCATATCAATAACTGCTCCAAATTTCTCCAAGAAATCAATACCCAGAATGATGTTATCATTTATGTTAGCAGTTACAAACCTCCATTTTGATTTTAACTTTCCTATTTCGATAGGTATCTCCTCTGTATAAATAGCATCAATCTTAGAATTCCTTCCAGCTCCTCGCAAAACTAAATGTTCCTTTAGTTTAATTGTTGACTGAAAAAGTGGTAAAATTGAAGTACTCAAAACTGATATTTGAGCAGCACTATCTATTACAGCCTTAAATGTTTTCCCTAAAACTTTCATCTCAATGAACAAGGTTTTTGATTTTTTGTTTTTATCAAATGAAAAAATTTCTTGAATCGAAAACTTTTGTTCTTGCCCAGACATTTCTGTTGGCGGTTGGCCTGTATCATCTGAAAAGGTCAAGGATTGGCCTACATCCTTGGCCCTGAGTCGTTTAAAGCTTTTGGTGATGGAGATCTATTATTACGATAGGGAGAACTGTTTCTTGGCTTCTTGCAATCCCTACTAAAATGACCTTCTTCCCCGCAATTATAGCAGTTACCTCTTGCAGGACTATTGTACCTTCTTTGTGGCGAAAAAGCTCGATCTGTTCTCTGTGGTGACCTTGACCTCATATTCTGACTTACTATGCTCAATACTTTTTTTACCATAATTTGTTTCTAATAAATCATCTTCTGTCTTCTGTAATCTTTTCTCGAACACATTCATCTTATTTGCTCCTTCTTCAGACTTCATAATTGCACGTACATTTTGTACTGATGTTTCCTGTGTATCCTCATTTTCATCATTTTGCTCCATAAAAGAAACCCTTTTAATTTCTGCTCTTCGCGTACCCATTATGACTTTTTGATTCACCACTGCACTTCGTACATATTGTACCGCTTGATCCAGAGCATCTTGATTTTTGTCCATAGCAGTCAAAGCTGCACGCTTGTCTACACAACCTTTAAGAAAAGCATCTGTTGCCAAAGTTTGTACGAAATTATCCGGTGTATCCGGGTAGCCATCGGTAGCCAGCTCCTGTGCTCTTTCTGCAAATTCCTCTAACGATTCCTCTTGCTCTTGTTTAAGATCTTGTAAAAGTCTTCTAACAATGTGTGGGGGTTCCTTTCTACCAAAACGCTCTTCCATTTTTTGCATAAGCTTTCATAATTAGTTTGTACTAACTTTGGTCTCGAGCTATAAAATTTCAAAGCTTTATCTCGCAAACATTCAATCAATTTATACAACCTTTGCTCACTCTGCCACTTGCATCTATCAGCTATAGTGCTAAATTGTAGATAATAAGGACGCCAGTCATTTCTGCCATCATATGTTGACATCTTTGGTGCTGTGGGACCACCATAATCTGAGTGTTTATGATCATTAGCATTATATTTTCCTTTCAATAATTGAACAGGACTACTCTTTTCCTCTTTTTCGGCTATTACTTTTTCTACTTTAAGCAAAGTTTCTTTCTGCTGTAGTTGAGTCTGAATTTTCTTTGAATATTCATGTATATCTTTAATCTCTTCATTCTGTGATTTAATCATTTCTTTCATTTGTTCAATTTGTTCCTGTTTCTGTTTTGTATAAATGTCTCTTTGTTGTTCAAACATAAGCCTCTGTTCTTCTATATGTGCTTTACTCTGTTCAGAAATTTTCTCTATTTTTGTTTGAAAAGTCTCTGCCATATCATCTCTGGATTTTTCTACTGACAAAATCTTGTGACGTAATGACTCAATGGTGTTTTTCAGGACCTCTTGACCTTCATCAGACTCCTCCGGGTCCTCAAAAAAATTATTTTCTCTTTCAACAGTGCAGTCCACAATGATTGTGGTGCTTCTGGAATCTCCTTTAAATTATCTTAATTAAGTAATCCGTCTTCTTCTCTCTTTGCAATTATTGCTAAGGCTCTAGTTTCACCTATCTTTTTAATCGCTTTTAACTGTGTAAAGTTAGCTTTGTTTATATTTATTGGTTTCGCCATTTTATCTTTACGCAATGTTTATAATTATGCGATTTATTATTTACAAAATAACCGTGTAGCGGTCTGTCGCGGTCTGTCAGTAACACTGACACAATAATATAAATATGCAGTTTATTATTTACTGAATAACAATGTAGCGGATTGTCAGTAACACTGACACTGATTTATAACTATGCGATAATTTTTCAGTGATTAGCCGTATTGCGGAGTGTCAGTAAATCTGACACCAGGAATTTTTCAAAATTTTCGAAGCAGATATTTCTATGAAAACAAATGGATGTATGGGCAATCGGTTATCAGAAATTCTGATATTAAATTTCCATGTTTATTATACTCATGAAATATGTAATGTTCTTTTCTATCGGTACAATAACTATATGTTTTCTTTGTTGTGATTTTTCAGTTTTGCCGCCAAAATGTCAGGAAACAATGAATGTCTCGAGTCGATTTAAAGTCGATTCGAACCGACTTCTGACACCAATGTTGTAAAGGTGCAATAATTTGATATACCTTTCCTAATATAAGATGTCGTCTAGGTAGAATACACTGTTAGGGCAGGAATCCCAGGGCTGGAGTTCACCACAACTGGGTCGTCTGAGCTCCGGATATATTCTGCGAGGTTGCGCAGTAAATACTAATTGAAGTTCCGGTATCTAATCCGGTTATGGCAATAACTTTCCGGACCTTTACTACAATATTTATTTGCTTTTCTATTTATATTTTCCAACAGGATGTTATACCCAGTATATATAACTGTTTGGGAAGACTGGTATTTGATTTAGCAGTTTCATTAGGTAAGATTTAATATGTAAAAATTGGTTATTAATTTAGTCAGGTCTGAACAAGAAATGCTGCATTTTTAAAGAGAAATTACTTTTCTTTTGAAAGGTCACCATTTTCAAGTTTTCAATTCAAATTGGGTCTGGTTCCCTTAATGTTAAGATCATCACACAAATTTGATTATTGTTTTGTCCATATTTAAAATGTAATATGTTCTAAAACATGAGGAGAATAATAATCTGACTTCAAAGAGAATGGTAATTGAAAAGGAAATCAAACCTTTCCCCAGAATCAGTTCCTGTTCATTTGGGTATTTAAATTATTGCAAAGTGTATTGTCCCCTTGAATAAATACAAAAGCGATTGTTCTCTTTACTAATCATTTAATGGGGACTTTAATTTTCTCAACTGGAGTGTGAACAGTAGAGTGTTTGATCCCTAGCTAGGTCTAATTGAAAACTTTAGAATAGGTATTTACTGCTTCTCCATAAAACTACAGTGTATTTACTAGTAAAAGGAAAGACTGGTCAGCACTCAATCAGAATAATGTATCCTGGTAAGGTGGCATGTCTTACTGTGGACTATAAAATCTACTGTTTACTAACTTGTGTGTTCCTCTAGTACAAAGCAGAGTCATATTCATATTGCATCAACTTGTTTTATCCTGAATATGCATTAAAAAAAATCATAAAATGTTTATTTTTCAGTGGCAAATGATACAGATAAATGGGAGGAGCTCCAGTTAGAACTGTTTATGTCACTATGGAAACAAGAGTTGAAACCTGTCACTCCATTTAATAGATGTATCTGTGCATTTATTGTACAGCTACTGGAGGATTCTAAAAATCCATTGGTTTGTATAAATTTTTGTATTTGTTTTTTTTTACTTATTCAGTTGTTTTTATCTGAGTATGAGCTAAAAAGAAAGAACATTGAAATATAACTGTTGAGATTAATTAAGCCTGCTGATCACTTAAACAATACATGCAAATTCCATTCATTTGTCGTTTTTTCTTTCCAGGAATCATGGAAAAAATACTCCCATTTACTTGCAACATTACTGAAAGAAGAATTACTGACATGTGAAGTTTTAGAGAAAAGTTTCCTCAGTTTAATTTCTCATAATCAGGTATTTTGTTTGTATTATGTTTTTACACACACTTGTCTTTTCGACTACATGGTTTTGTCAGTAGTATGCTCCCTTTGTGTACAGGACTTTAATCAAGACTAAAATAAATTTCATTATATAGCACACAGCATTTGAAGGTTATGCAAACACAGATTAGCTCAGATTCTGATAATGTGTCTTGTAGGGTAACATCCATTCTTGTTGACAGTTTTCTTTTAGATATACTTTTCAAATTTGACTCTGTGTCAGTCCAGTACAGAAGAGAGTTTTTCTATGTGATGGGACTTTTTAAAAAATGTGTTTCAAACCTAGATTAAACAATCTTTTTGGCTTTCTAACTGTTTTGATCTGAGCATCACTGATGAGGCTTATGTAGACAAAACGTGCGCCTGGCAATTCAAATTATAAGCCTGGTACCTTTGATAACTATTTACACCACTCGGTATATGCCACTGCTGGTGGGCGTTTTGTCCCTAAGGGTATCACCAGCCCAGTAGTGTTGACATGAATATCAATTATATGGTAATTTTTATTAATTAACTATTTGCAAAAGTATAAAGTATTCCAAATACTGAGGATTTTTTTTATCCCAGGCATAGATTACCTAATCGTATTTGGCACAAATTTTGGGAATTTTGGGTCCTCAATGCTCTTCAACTTTATACTTGTTTGGCTTTCTAACTATTTTGATTGAGTGTCACTGATGAGTCTTATGTAGACGAAAAGCGCATCTGGCATATCAAATTTTAAACTATTTAAGCCAATGTCTTAATATTGTCAAGTTAGAAAACTGATACTTACTTAACTTTCACCTACATATTATTCAGTTAATGAAGGCAGCATACAAATGTGTCAATCCCTCAAAATAACAAATTTTATTTTCATTTCTAATGCAAAGGATCACAAGTCAAAACTTTAGAGAAAATCTGACAAGGTTTTGTTTCTTGGCAAAACAGAGTTTCCCTTGTGGGGTATTTTTACAAAAAACTTACTATATTAAAACAGTGAAGAACAATTAAGTAACAGGTTTAAAAATAAGTTGAAAAATGCTTGACTCATAAGTTATGCAGTAAGAAGCCACCAAAAAAAAATCAGAAAGGGAGAACACATGGTGCCAATTAAAGAGTGATCACAGTTTTGTAATTTCCAATGTATAAAATGTAATGCTTCTTATCATATTATTAGCTCACCTGGCCCGAAGGGCCAAGTGAGCTATTCCCATCACTTTGCGTCCGGCGTCCGGCGTCATCCGTCGTCGTCCGTCGTCCGTCGTCGTTAACTTTTACAAAAATCTTCTCCTCTGAAACTACTGGGCCAAATCAAACCAAACTTGGCCACAATCATCATTGGGGTATCTAGTTTAAAAAATGTGTGGCGTGACCCGGTCAACCAACCAAGATGGCCGCCACAGCTAAAAATAGAACATAGGGGTAAAATGCAGTTTTTGGCTTATAACTCAAAAACCAAAGCATTTAGAGCAAATCTGACATGGGGTAAAAATGTTTATCAGGTCAAGATCTATCTGCCCTGAAATTTTCAGATGAATCGGTCAATCGGTTGTTGGGTTGCTGCCCCTGAATTGGTAATTTTGAGGAAATTTTGCTGTTTTTGGTTATTATCTTGAATATTATTATAGATAGAGGTAAACTGTAAACAGCAATAATGTTCAGCAAAGTAAGATCTACAAATAAGTCAACATGACCAAAATGGTCAGTTGACCCGTTTAGGAGTTATTGCCCTTTATAGTCAATTTTTAACCATTTTTCGTTAATTAAAGTAATCTTTTACAAAAATCTTCTCCTCTGAAACTACTGGGCCAAATTAATCCAAACTTGGCCACAATCATCTTTGGGGTATCTAGTTTAAAAAATGTGTGGCATGAATTGGTCAACCAACCAAGATGGCCGCCACGGCTAAAAATAGAACAAAGGGGTAAAATGCAGTTTTTGGCTTATAACTCAAAAACCAAAGCATTTTGAGGAAATCTGACATGGGATAAAAATGTTTATCAGGTCAAGATCTATCTGCCCTGAAATTTTCAGATGAATCGGTCAATCGGTTGTTGGGTTGCTGCCCCTGAATTGGTAATTTTGAGGAAATTTTGCTGTTTTTGGTTATTATCTTGAATATTATTATAGATAGAGATAAACTGTAAACAGCAATAATGTTCAGCAAAGTAAGATCTACAAATAAGTCAACATGACCAAAATGGTCAGTTGACCCGTTTAGGAGTTATTGCCCTTTATAGTCAATTTTTAACCATTTTTCGTAAATTAAAGTAATCTTTTACAAAAATCTTCTCCTCTGAAACTACTGGGCCAAATTAATCCAAACTTGGCCACAATCATCTTTGGGGTATCTAGTTTAAAAAATGTGTGGCATGACCTGGTCAACCAACCAAGATGGCCGCCACCGCTAAAAATAGAACATAGGGGTAAAATGCAGTTTTTGGCTTATAACTCAAAAACCAAAGCATTTTGAGGAAATCTGACATGGAATAAAAATGTTTATCAGGTCAAGATCTATCTGCCCTGAAATTTTCAGATGAATCGGTCAATCGGTTGTTGGGTTGCTGCCCCTGAGTTGGTAATTTTGAGGAAATTTTGCTGTTTTTGGTTATTATCTTGAATATTATTATAGATAGAGATAAATTGTAAACAGCAATAATGTTCAGCAAAGTAAGATCTACAAATAAGTCAACATGACCAAAATGGTCAGTTGACCCCTTAAGGAGTTATTGCCCTTTATAGTCAATTTTTAACAATTTTCATTAATTTGGTAAATTTATGTAAATTTTTACCAAATATAGTTCTCTGTTACTAATGGGCAAAGTTCATTATAGATATAATTGTAAGAAGCAAAATCGTTCAGTAAAGAAAGAACTTCAAACACATCACCATCACCAAAATACAATTTTGTCATGAATCCATTTGTGTCCTTTGTTTAATATGCACATAGACCAAGGTGAGCGACACAGGCTCTTTAGAGCCTCTAGTTTTAATGTGTTTCAGAAATGTTTAGAAAACCTATCCTACTGTATACAGTGTATAACAGAGAGTTTAGAAGATACAGAGATTGATTGTGATTTTTCTGAAGTTACTGACTGGCTATTAACCTTGTCATGTAGTCATAATGGTGACTCCAAAGAGGATAAACTATTATCAAGTGCTGTTCCATAGATTTAAATAGAATCCTCAGAATTCATATTTATTGTGAATATTGTCAAATATCAGACAAGCAAGTCATTTTGTGATTGCAATGATAAAGAGATCTAGATTTATGAATAATTCAATTTTGGAGCTTTTGTTTATGTGTATTTAAAGAAATTTTTGTAATTTTGAGTTTTTTTTGTAACAAGCTGCAGACCTTTTTTTATGACAATGGGATAAAGCTCAATTAAATTCTTATTATCTCGACTAGCATTTAGCTAAGTAAAGATTGGTGATGTCATATGAAATAGTGCAATATAACCTTTTGTATACATTCATTAAGTGTTTTAACTGCTGATTGTGTAGAAATTCCAAATGTATTATCAGCTTGAGACAATAACAAAAGATAAAGTGAAATACTTACATGCTTCAGAATATTTATAGTTGCCACTTTATGAAATAGTTATTGATGGATGCTGTGTCCTGACATTTATATTTATTGTGAATTACTGTGATAAGAATGCAAACCAATCATATATTAACTACACAATTTGTAAATATATAATTCTTGATACTTTTGTTTGTTTGTTTTGATGTCCATGAAGTGATGAAAAAAGAATATAGCTAATTGACTTTAACTTTTATATCACAGATTAAACATTTCTTTAACATTACAACAGCTTCACAGACACAGAATTAGTTTGGGGTGTTGTCAATGGGGGATCCACTATTTCCCTTTTTAGCTCACCTTGGCTTAAAGGTCATGTGAGCTATAGCCATGGCTTTGTATCTGTTCTAAACATTAACAAATCTTCTCCTTTGAAACTAAAATATCAATTTTAACTAAATTCTTAGGGTATGAAGTTAAAAATTGTGTTTTATATTCATGTCAGCCAGTGAACATGGTGGCCAAAGCTGTATATTTAACACATGGGGAAGATACATTAATTGTCTTTATATTTTGAAAAGTGTAATAGTAAAAGAAAAATTTGACAGTTGCAAAAATGGTCAGTATGTTATGATCTCTTTTATAATGCATATATATTTATTTGTACAATAGTTAGGCCCGCAAAATATAAAAAATATAAAATAAATTTTGGCAAGTAGTTTGCCATATAAAAATAAAAAGATGTTATGTGATTGCCAATGAGATGGCTGTGTTGTAGTACAACCATTACTTCAAAGCCAAAAGCAGCTGCTCTTAAAAAATCAAACAACATGACCTTGTGCAATGACAAAATATAAGTGTGTCTAAGCACTATGAATGTATGTGTGTATTACAAAAATATTTAGGTTGGTTTTAATTTATTGATTACATAATTAATCATCATACCACCTATTAAAAACAATATTCAACGATTTAATTTGGACAAGTTTACCTGGGTCTTACTCAGATTACAGAATTGTTAAAAAATATCACTGTAAAATCAAGATGTGCTATCCTGTTTGTAACAAGTTTTCTACAGGTGTAGCAGGACTTCCAGACCAAATCGTTTTATCTATGAAAGAGTTTGGCATAGGTTTTGAGTGATTGGAAGTAATGAAATCCTTAATTCAATAGTTTACCAGTAATACATAGATAAGGTTCATTGAAATCTAAAATGTCACTACAGACAAGGCCAAAAAAAAACTACAGACAAGAACAAAAAAAAAAGCCTATGAGTTTGGATATAAAAAGCACTCATTTTTGCCCCAAAATGCAAAGTTGAGTAAGTTTTTCAAAAAACTAACCTGGCATAAAACGAAATCACTTATACAATGGGTGACCTGGGTTAAAAATAAAGGTGAACATCATTGTTTGTGTACACTCTCTGTGAGAAAGGTACACTTGGTGTTTAATCTGGAGTGTTTAATACACACACAATATAATCATTATAGCATGCACGGAAATAACAACTTCCACATCAAAGAACTATTCATAAAAAGGTGTACATCTCCAAAATGGTTTAAGTATCAATAATGGTGAACAAAAATTGGCACATCACACAAAGGATGTTATACTATTCAAGAAATATAGTAGAAACTAAATTGTGAATCAAGGCTCAAAAGTAGAAGAGAGAGCGACAAGATCATGACAAACACGAAAAACGACATAAACAGGTTACAAATTACTTAATGAAATTGCATATCTATTGACGAGGGCCGAAAGATACCAGAGGGACATTCAAACTCAGATCTAAAACAAACTCACAACGCCATGGCTAAAAATGAAAAAGACAGACAAATAATAGTACACATGACACAACATAGAAAACTAAAGACTAAACAACAAGAACCCCACCAAAAACTTTGGGTGATCTCAGGTGCTCTGGAGGAGTAAGCAGATCCTGCTCCGCATGTAGCACCCGTCATGTTGCTGATGTTATTACAAACCCGGTAAATAGTCTAATTCGGTAGGTCACATTCATGCAAAGGGAAGGGGATTGTAGTTACGACGTAAGGATTAGGAACATATTCGATATCATCTGTGAAACGGTTATTCCATAACGGTAAAGGTTATAAACTCATCAACACAAACTCCACCAAAAACGGGGATGATCTCGGGGTAGCAGAAGGGTGAACTGATCATTTGCTTGTGAAATTTTCTTTATATTCCTATGTTTATAAGTTATATCAAGTGATTAGGCATCGCTCAAACTATTTGGTGATTTACTCTTATTTGACCTCCAGATGTCACAAAATTCATAAATCATCATCTTCGATCGTGTAAAACTCTTATAAAGGTGTCAATGATAGTTTAAAAATTGTAACGAACATTTTATTTCTCTCAAGTTAACCGATGGAGGCTTTTCCTTTAATGTAACGTGTGTCGTGTACCTTGCCTTGACACCAGTGTCGTACGTTAACATTCAATCAATTTCCTTTAGACTTGCTCTCATGATTACAAAGTTATGACTTTTAAAACAGTTCATTGTCTGAGCAGAAAGTTGATGAACCAGGGGTACGACAGTTGTTATTCATTCGTTTGATGTGTTTAAGCTTTTGATTTTGCCATTTGCTTAAGTAATTTCCGTTTAGAATTTTCCTCGGAGTTCGTTATTTTTGTTATTTTATTTTGTTTAATCAAGCATTTGTTGGTGTTGTTCGCAACTGAATGTGTTAATATTGGCAATAAAGTTCTCATAGTCACTTTCCCTGCTTTTAAATTAGCTTTCGTTGTCATTACATGCTAGTATTTGTTGTTAGTCTTAATTTTTGAACGAAACATTTTTATCGGTTATGTCCTTTAAATATGGTTTCATATTTATTTTTACATCTGAATTCATTTTTGCAAAACGAATAGATGCGAATGAGATGATACCAAGGGGACATTAAAACTCATAAGTCGAAGAAAATCAGACAATAGAATGGCAAAAGAGACGAACAAATCTACAATGCATTATATTACAGAGTGAGGTACAAGAAACCTACAAAAAAAAACGCCAATAAACTCTATGTGCTCTGAATGGATAATAAAAACGTTGCAATAATTGTCTGCCTTTACGTTTATAGTTTTACATTCCTGGTTTTGTAGCCCATGTTTCTTGCCCAGCTGGTCCTGTTTGGGACGATTCTTTATGAATTGTATACAGATACCATGTCAGTCCAGTTATAATAAGTAGTAAAAGAATAATGATGCCAACTGTTATCCCAGCTACTATAGTTATAGTGGTTTTAGGTTCCTAAAACATATCAATTTTTGAATTTAATTCTGGTGCCTTTAAGAAGCTGTATGGCCTATTCCTCTTTAAAAATGTGCCTTTTTTATGCTGCATTTGTCCCAGGAATAGATTACCTTAGCCGTATTTGGCACAATTTTTTGGAATTTTGGATCCTCTATGCTCTTCAACTTTGTATTGTTTTGGCTTTATAACTATTTTGATATGAGCGTCACTGATGCGTCTTATGTAGACGAAACGCGCGTCTGGCGTCCTAAATTATAATCCTGGTACTTTTGATAACTAATTAGATCTGCTTGAAATGCAATTTTACAATAAAAAAGACCGTTGTTTTAAATAGAGCATTCATATGAATAATTAAAGCTACGTTGTAGTTCTAAAGAAATGTGTAGATAAAAAAAAAATGCTTAATTTTACTATTAAAAAATGAACCGTTATTTTTTTCATAGCTTCATTTGATACTAATGAATATATAATGTGTACTACTTACTGTTATATATAGTGGTTCTGAAAAATATATTTACAAAATAATATAAAACTCCGTTATACTATGTACACTCAATTCAATACAATTCATTTGAGATTTTATCTTAATAATTTTACGACTCATTTAGCTAAAAAAAACTTGAATAAGATCTGAAATATTGTAAATTATATTTGCAAGAAATTACACATCAACTGTAATCAAAATGAGACCTAAATAATGAGGGGGAAAAACCAAATGATTTCTTAGATCGAATAAAGTATTTCAAAAAACATACTGAAAAGCAAAATCCGAGGAAAAAACGGAAAGTTCCTAAATAAATAGCAAAATCAAAAGCTCAAACACATCAAACGAATGGATAGCAACTTTCACATTCCTGATTTGGTACATGCATTTTCTTATGTAGAAAATGGTTGATTACACATGGCTTTATAGTCGGCTCGATCTCTCGCTTGTATGACCGTCGCATTAATTCCTTTATATTGACATATATGTGTGAACAAAACAAACGGACTTGTCGGTAAAAATGTCGAAAATAGTGATATAACAGTCAACATAGTGTTTTAATTTTAAATACTATAAAAACAAACAAAAATGTCAACAAAGAAACAAAAAAAAAAGAAAAATAGACAAATAACCTTAGGAAAAAAGATAAACAAGAATACAAAAATCACCATAGTACCATAACACAAAGAAGGGATTTTTACACAGACACCTGATTTGCGTGTCAACCCGACAGCAATTGAATTTAAGAACGAATTGCCACGAATTGCCATTAAATACAGTTTACAGCCACTATCACGAATTGGTTGAATGATATGATGTGTCGGTGTCTCAACTCACTAGCAACATGTTTTGCAGTCTTAGATCTTCGGATACCAGTTATGTTGTTTGATTTTAAACTCTACAGATTATGTTTCGTTCCGGATTGTGACATTGTTGGACGATGCATGCGTAGCGCGAGGAATATGTGATATCGACGCACCCTATTTTTGTTTGTTACATTGATATGTTTCTTTCTGGTCTAAAAACGATATTTGAACATCGTTAACCTACTGTCGTCTTAATTATGTAGGTGAATTCTACCTTACTATGTGACTGAATTTGATTTTCTATTACTTAAAAACTAGTTTACTCTATCATTCTATACTGTATTTTATATATCCAACTAGAAAACATACCAGAAAAGTTAGATAGGAATAATTTCCCATACTTTTCTTCGAAGGTTGCATGCATCATTTTAAACGAAATTTTTAAAAACCAATTCAACAATGTTTATGTTATATCGCAATTAAATCATAATTATTACTATTTTGAAACAAATTATCACTGACGAGGGACAAAATTCAATCATATTTTGCTATAGATTTGTTTGACAAATAAACCAAATAAATTAACATATATTAATCTGAAATTCAACTCTTGAAGCAGAGAAGCGAAAGATACCAGAGGGACATTCAAAGCTTTTATGATTGGAAAATATTACACGAACAACCATTACACGAACAATTATTACCAACCTTGTATACAGAATGGACGTTTGTATCCGTTTTCACACCGACATGAATGACTCATAAACAGATTGTAGCATGTTTCGTTTCCCATGCATGGTGCTGCAGAACATTCATTTCGACCTAAAAGCAACGTGTTTTTTTTTATAATGCATTGAAATTCTGAGATTAGATACTCATCATTTTACATATAAGATTGTAATTTTCCTTTGAAAATTCAAATGTCAAATTAGGTTGGATGTTGATATGAATGTCATATATTGGCAAAAATATGACAAAAGTTTAAAAAAAAAAAAGAGTATTTAACTGTATGTTAACATAATAACACATTTTTTTCTTTCTATGTGACTCATACATAGTTGTCGACGACTGCCCTGTCAATGCCCTAGTCTCGTTTCTATTAGGGTCCATGCGAATCTATGTGAATGTTAATTTTGTGGTTTTGACTTAGGTAGAAAACTCAAACATCTGTGTATAGCTGTAGAAGTACACGTTTTGCAATTGGAATTAACGTAGTTAATGTTTTGATTTTGGTACGCTCGAATATTTTTCAAGTCCTGTCTTGCAAATAAATAAACTCAATCTATAAGTACTTTTGAAAAATAATAATTGAAAATTTGGCAGAGAACTGTAACAGTTGGTGTCTAAATGATATTGGTGTTTGATAATACACTAACATTGTACTAGTATTGACCAGTTATTCATCACAGTACATTGTAAATTTCTGTCAACCTTATTTTGCTGTATTTTTGCTTCGCTTAAGGGCATACGATACAGTTACAGGGGAGGTAATGACGTTGCTAACGCAAATTGTTATTTTCGCGACGTCAAACTATGACTTATCGGGAAAAGATGCAGTTTTCGACTGATTTTTATCATTCAAACTGATTTAACTTGAAAACGAGTTCATGTACCCCTCTTATTTTAATGCCATTTGATTTGATTACGTAAGAGGATAATGTGTGCCAATTTTCACGAAAACGTAAATAAAGCAATTTTTTTAATTTGATAAATATACACGCAAACTTTGATGTTTTTTCTACATTCATGAACATTTAATAAATATGACTGATTTGAAAAAACAAAATGCACAAATGTAAAGGACATTTATGTGAAACAAAATTTACAAATAATTAAACAAAAAACCAGATTGTGTTTAGGGAACTACCATTTGATTTTTATGGGGGGGCTAGGATGAAATTTGAAAAAAATAGGCAGGACAGGAGTTTTGAGTAAAAAAAAAAGGCAGGATGAGATACTTTGCAAAAAAAAAAGGCAGGATGACAATTTTGGTAAAAAAAAGTCAGGATAAACTAATAAAAAAAAAGGCAGGACCGAATAGAGTGAAAAATAAAAAGGCAGGACAGAGATTACGACTAAAAAAAAATGCAGGACAAAATTTTTCATCCTAGCCCCCCCATAAATATCAAATGGTAGCTCCCTTATCTTTTAAAACAAAAAAAGTTATGTATTTCTGTCGAAAGGAAAATTACGTCCTAAAATCCGAATTTTGAGCAAAAACATAAAATTTCGACCTCATCATACTCAAAAAGTAGCACATGCAGGTATATTTTTTTTATTATATATTTGATTAAATAAGGAAAAAAATAGCCTTTATGCAAATTGTTAGCAAAATTTTAATATGGAATCAAAACTGTATCGTATGCCCTTAAATGGATGATATTCATTTTAACAGTAATCAAAGTGTTAAAAAAGATCATATTTTTTTTTCACCGGCGTTTTAATATAACTTCGCACCCTATGACATTATAGGGAACGAACACTCCGAGGTTAAAATTAAGACATTTGTGGTATACATCCATCTATCTATTCATCAATTCCATCAATACATTCTTATCCAAAAATAACCCCATATGTATGAAACAAAAAGGTGAAAAACTCTTTATATACCTCATCCACTTGTATATCAGTATAATGGGGGGGGGGGGGGGGGGGGCATAAAACCTTACCAGCAACAATAACATCGACGCATCTTGGTTGACTTGTTACACTGTAAACAAATAATATAAAAAAAAAATCTTAAAAAAAAGGAAACCTTATAATAATGATTGCATAAAACTTCATTATTATATTGTATTTCAAATAAGATATCATTTAAGATATACATGTTTAAATCTATAATGCATTTGACTCCTGATATTCAAGTAAGTTTTCAACTCCCACAGTCAAATTTTACCTTAGATGGATTTGGCTTTTTTTTTTTATATAACTCTTCAACTGTTTCGGTACTTTTAAATTCTTGGCTATCAAATATTCTGCTTTGAGTGGTCCTGTTAAAGTTAAATCATAGAAAAGCGCTTCGGGCGCATGTAATTTATAGCGTGTGGTTTTCCTGTTTCCATAATTGTGAAAACATATCGGGTGCCACCGATATTGAAAGAATAGACACGTGTGTGCTAAAAAAAAAGTATGTGAATGAGTGTGTTTATACATAATAATGAATGTTTTTTAAAAACTTACCCGTAACCATTCATAGCCCAGACACAAAATAAAGCATCACCGATCATGTCTCTAGGGGTAACTTTACAAATCTCGTAAAGTCGGGTTACGTTTGTTCTTCTAGTGTCATCTGGTAGCTGCTGGTATGTACATCCCTTAGATAAACTAACCACAAAAGATGTTTTGCTAAAAAGCAAACAATTGAAAAAATATTTATAAACTTATACTGTTAAGAGATCAAATATTTGTTTTCTTCCTTTGTTTAACTAGATTATAAATACATAAATGGGAATTTCCTCCACTAGGGTAGATGTATTCTAAGGAACAAGATTTTCACATTTTATGACTTCATATCGGATTTTACAAGTTAAATTGCAAATTGATTTAACTAATTTGACAGTAATTTTGAACTGGTTAACCACCATACTTTACTCACTGCTTTTTTTGTTTGAATAATTCGTTATTAAAATCAACACTTAATGAATGTCGAAATGCTTTTCTTGATTTACCTTTATTAGGAACATTATTCTTAAACATATTAAGGATGTTCTACCCAAGGAAAAGATAACCTTAGTTGTGTTTGCATAAAGCTTTCGCAGTAAGGTCCCAAATGCTCTTCAAATTCGTTCTTTATTTAATCCTTTAACCTTTTTCATTTGAGCGCCACTGATGCGGTTTGTTTAGACAAATCGCACGTCTGGTGTACAAAACTTAAAGCCCTGTAGTCTTTGAAAGTTTTATTAAGGACCGGGATACATAAATACGCTGCAACGTTAATAACTGAATGAGTTGTGCTCATAATTCAATAAGTGTACACATACTTTACATCTTGAGTTTCCAGATAAACACCATTAATAAGATTTGGCCTATTTGGAGGGTATGGTACTCGGATGTTTTCAGGTAATGTCAATGCCACGAATTTCATACCAGTACTGCAACTGGTTGGTCCATTTACAATGTGTATAGTAAACTGTAAGAAATAAAGATTAGAATATATCATCTAAATATAACAATGTAAAAAGTGTGTTTGTCATTTTTAATCCTTACCTTCATTAAGACATACATTTATGAGACAGCATTCAAACGAGTGTTTCTATGCCATACGTCAAGCTCTAAATAGAGTTTCACAATTTTTAATCAGTAAAGCAGTTACATCATGTCTCAATCAGTTCAATTCACAAATGTGCCTACATCACAATAGTCACAGGAAAAGGCAACTTATGAAATAAAACCTATGTTACAGGCGACAAAAACAAAAACGCTAAAACATAATATACACGATACTGAAACCCAGGTTCATTTGATATTTCACTTATAATGAACATATGTATATCGGCTATTACAAAATTTCATTTAAACAATAATCTTATACTCTTGCCTGCAAGTGAATATCTAACATTATCCATATTATATTTTGGCATTAGTTCTGTAACTGTTATATTTACCTGTACAGGTGTGCTACTCATTTTTTGTTGAGGTGTTACAATTTTATTATTCATGAAAACATCATATCTTGGGTAATCGTCAACCATTAATGTCACACGGTACTTTTGACCAGGCCGGTAACCATTTCGAGTATTAGCGTCAAGCTCTATCGTACAATCTTTCTGAAGGATAAGGATTTAACAAACAAAAATAATCATGTCATTTAATGTAAAGTCTATATCAAAAATAAAACGTCATTTATTCTATACTTCAAAGAACTTGCTAGAGAATTTTTGTTTTATTATTCCTCTTTATATATACTGTTGATTCATGATAATTTGTGCACTATCAATCATCATGGATTTTGTGGGTTAAGTACTTTATACAATTTCACATGCGAATTGCTTACAAAAGTTTAAAACATTGAAATGGTTCCTATCAATTAACTGTTTCATTTCAAAGTTCAAAGGAACATTTGACTAATTTTGATGAAGTTGATTGGAAATTTTTTGTCCACTATGAAGGAAAAACACATCAGGTACCAGTAATTATAATTTAGTGCCTCGGTCGCACAATTCGTCTATATATGACTCATCAGTAACACTTGACTCAATGATTATTGGAAGGCCAAAAGTAATATAAAGTTGAAGAATTTTACAAACCAAACATTCAAAAATGTGCCAGATAAGTCTAAGTCACTCTAGGGGATAACAAAACCCTTAGTCTTTCGAATTGTCTAACATCTCATAAAGAGAAAAATTACAGAAAGTCTTCTCATTTCATAAACTTCAACAATATATCAGTGAATTCCAAGCAAATTTGAATAAGGAAAAATTAACCAATTATCTGTGTGTACCTGATTTAATTCAGCATGTGGTAGGTCTGTACACGACTTATCACAGTCTTGGGATTCTGCCCATCTGCAACCGACCCTGTCATCATCCGGATCAATCACAGGTATTTTGATCACTGTACGGCAACTTTGCTGTATTCTGAAATTAGTTATCAAAGGTACCAGGATAATAATTTAATACGAAAGACTAGCGTTTCGTCTGCATAAGACTCATCAGTGACGCTCAGATCAAAATAGTTATAAAGCTAAAACAAGTACAAAGTTGAAGAGCATTGAGGACCCGAAATTCCAAAACGTTGTGCCAAATACGGCTAAGGTAATCAGAAAGATTGAAGTAATATGATATATGATCCATTCAAGATGCAATATATCTGGTCGTTAGGACCATTTAAAATTTACCTTATAAAGGCAGTAGTAGTATTACGCTGTTCAAAAATCGTACAGCGATAAAGAGAAGAAAACTAATCCGGTTTACAAACTAAACCCAAGGAAAACTATAAGAGGAAAACAATGGAACATCAAAAACACTGAACTGCAACAAAAATGAATTCATACAAACGGCATAAACATTATTAAATCTTTCTATCATTTCTTATTTTCATTTTTCAAAAGAAATTTCTTCTTGAACCAAATGTTTACAATGGCACTAAATTTATCGTGTCTCTTCCCAAAATCTTCAGAATATATTTAGCGTCTTATAACCATGACAAATGTGTTTTAATATCATAATTATAACGGTTTTGTATTCTTTTAACTAATTACTGTTCATTCATTAACAAGCAAAAATTAAAACATTCTTGCGGAACATTTTGTTATTTAAAAATACTATAAAAAAATGTTCTAATAATATCTCCTCCATACTCCATTAATGCTATAAATTCAAACCACATACGCATGATACGGTAAAATTTCACCTCTACTCCTAACTGTTGTAGTCCATATTTTTCAATGGAGAGGCGGAGTAACAGTTTGTTTACTATATAAAAAAAAGAGTTGATTGAACAATGGATATTATATTGCAAATAAATGTAATATTCATTGACCAATCAAACTTTCTAGTAAAGTAAACAGACTGTTATACTCGACCTAGCCATTGAATTAAGGTATCAATCTTAATTACAATGCATGAGCTAACAACCAAACAAAGTTGGCAAGCAAGGCATTTAAACTCTTGGATTGCATGCCACGGGAAAAAGCTGACAAAAAATCTTTGGACTCTTTTTTTAATTCAGTAATGAAGATAGTTGATATACGTATTCAACATTTTAAAGAACATTTTACTATTAACAATAACCACAAAAAACCTATTTCTCGTATCAAACATAAACTAAAAGAACTAGCCATGAAATTTGTTTTTTGTCCCGGCCGATAAAGCTGCTAATAACATTATTATTGTTTGACGTAAATTTTACATTGAGGTTCTGAAAAAAGAAATCACCAATTCACCAACATTCCAACTGACTCCATTTTCAGAAAACGACATCTGTAACAAACATAAACTTTTAGCTACCGCTTTACAAGCAGAGCCAAATACAATGAAAGTCCCAACTATGTACTGGCTTCCGAAGCTACACAAAACACCTTACAAATATAGATTTATTTCGTCTTCAAGCCATTGTTCCACTACTAAATTGTTTATTCTTCTTACCAGCACACTTGGTGCAATTAAAAATCTGATAATAAATTGTTCAAATAAGGCCTTCGAAAATAGTGGAATTAATTACTTTTGGAGTGTCAAGAACTTGTTTGAAGTACTTGATAAATTGCATGCTTATATTGGTGATTTTGAATCTGTTCAAAGTTTTGATTTTTCTACCCTGTATACCACATTGCCTCACGTTCTCATTAAGAAAAAATTCACACACCTAATTAAATGAGCATTTAAAAAGTCAGAATGTGAATATATATGTTCAAACTCTTTTAGGTCATTTTTTAGTAGCAATAAACAAAAAAACTATGTCAATTAGACATGCTTTGATACTATATATGCCCTTGAATTTTTACCAGATAACATTTTTGTTCGCTCTGGGAATTCCGTATATCGTCAGATTATCGGAATTCCAATGGGGACTAACTGTGCACCACTTATTGCCGACCTGTTTTTGTATTGCTATGAGTTACAATTTATGACAAAAGTAAGCAAAGACCCATCAAAACAACATCTGATAAACAAATTTAATAATACTTTTAGATATTTGGATGATATTTTGGCTCTCAAAAATGACGACTTCAGTATGTATATTAAAGAAATTTATCCTGCTGAACTTACTTTAAATAAAGCTAATACTAACAATGACCACTGTCCTTTCCTCGATCTTGATATCTATATCACTAACGGAAAGCTGAATACTAAAATTAATGATAAAAGAGATGATTTTTCATTTCCTTTCGTTAATTATCCATTTTTAGATGGTGACGTTCCCTTGTCACCATCTTACGGTGTTGATATATCTCAACTTGTACGATTCGCTCGTGTATGTAACAATGTTTTAGATTTTAACGAGAGAAATTTATGTATTACTGAAAAATTATTACACCAGGGTTTTCGATATCACAAACTAGTCAAAACATTTACTAAATTTTATCATCGGTATAAGGACATCATTCGTAAATATAGCTCAACATGCAGACTTCTTATACGTTCAGGTATTTCACATCCAATTTTTTATCGAAATATTCTTTATAAATCACAAAGGTGTCAGTATTTACCTCAAAAACTAACAAAACCTTTGAATAGACTTATTAAGAAGGGATATAGTTACGATACTGTTGTCAGGTCATTAAAGATTGCATATTTTGGCGTTAATATTGATTCACTTATAGGGTCTTTGCATCGGAACTAAACACATTTATTCAAAAACCAGTTGTTGGCATGACACGGGTTATGTTCTTCTCATATATGTTATGATGGTATGATACTAAACCCCTAACGGGAAGGATTGTGCCTGATGTTCATATGATGAAATCATAATCTTTCAGTCATTTTATTTGAAGTCTGGAGCTGGCATGTCAGTTAACTGCTAGTAGTCTATTGTTATTTATGTATTATTGTCATTTTGTTTATTTTCTTTGGTTACATCTTCTGACATCAGACTCGGACTTCTCTTGGACTGAATTTTAATGTGCGTATTGTTATGCGTTTATTTTTCTACATTGACTAGAGGTATAGGGGGAGGGTTGAGATCTCACAAACATGTTTAACCCCGCCGCAATTTTGCGCCTGTCCCAAGTCAGGAGCCTCTGGCCTTTGTTAGTCTTGTATTATTTTAATTTTAGTTTCTTGTGTACAATTTGTGAAATTAGTATGGCGTTCATTATCACTGAACTAGTATATATTTGTTTAGGGGCCAGCTGAAGGACGCCTCCGGGTGCGGGAATTTCTCGCTACATTGAAGACCTGTTGATGACCTTCTGCTGTTGTTTTTTTCTATGGTCGGGTTGTTGTCTCTTTGGCACATTTCCCATTTCCATTCTCAGTTTTATTCAATAATTTAACTGTAATAATTTGATCTAACTATTTTAAACGAACTGGAAACTTACCCTATATATGGTGCCAGTGCAGATATAGGACTAGCATTTGGCATATTGGTATCATTTCTAATATATGTGTTAACTGTAATCTTCAGCGCAACACTAGCCGGAGCTTTGGCAGTACCCGTTAATATCCATGGAATATTATTCAGCCTAAAAACATACGAGTATAAGAAATAAAATAATAAAAATACAGAACTCCGAAGAAAAATTCAAAACGAAACGTACCGAATAAATGGCAAAATCAAAAACTCAAACACATTAAACGAATGGACAAGAACTGTTACATGACTTACATTCTTTGAATTAGAATAGGCATTTTCTTATGTCAAAATGGTGAATTTAACCTGTTTTATAGCTTGTTAAACCTCTCACTTTGGCAGTCGCATAAAATTCCATCATATTGACAATAATGTGTATTTCAAGGCCTACGTGTATCATTTGTAAAGTTGATGTGAAAATGATTAAATATCAAGGTCTTGGTATCTATTAAAGCATTGTTAGAAGCGTAGCAGTTGAAAAAAAGTGCTGAAAATATTAACAATTTTTATTTGTTTCACAAAGATATCAAAATTTCAGTTATTGTCGTAGTAAAGTTGAATAATTTGAATAAATTGTCATTTTTAGTAAACTTGTCTTGTTTTGGTGCTTTCTAAATGACATATATCAAATTGCATTTTAATTTTTTTGTTGTTGTTAGATTGACGTTTCAACAATAAGCAGTGCATGTCAATATCATACCTTAACGTAAATCTGGATACGTTTGACAAGGGAATCAAAAAACTTGTTTTCTCCCTGTTCGTATGATGGAGTATTGCTGACTGTGGTCAGAATATAGTTAAGATTGTACTTCGTATCTGTGATCGTTCCATTGTCATATTGCCAGAAAATATTGTCAAAGATACTGGATGGTTTAGTTTTTCCTTTATCTGACGACAAACAAGGATTCCCACAAGGACCTGTGCTTTTCTCGTATGTTGTCCTACATATAAACTGTATTGTCTGCAAAAATTCCATAACATTACATTTAAGTAATTATTTATTGAAAAATAAAATCACAAAAATACTGAACTCTGAGGAAAATTCAAACGGAAAGTCCCTTATCAAATGGCAAAATCAAAGGATGAAACACATCAAACGAATGGACAACAAAATATAAAGACAAATTAATTTTAGTTGGTATTTAGGGAACAGTCATTATTTATCAGCTGAGGGGGTCGGTGCATATTAAGGGGGGTGGGGTCATTGGCAAAAATATCATACCACTTGGGGGGTTACCATCAAAAGAAATTTTTTTATGGGTGGGGGGTGGGGTCACACAGTTAAAAGTTTTTATGTCTGACTAGTATATAGAGATATAAATTGTTAAGGATATTGAAGTGAGTGTGCATGGTGTGCATTCTGTGAAATAGTGTCTGTCATTATTAAATCTTTGATAGTGTAAAGCACCAGTAGGATGCCTAATCTCTCAAGGTAGTGAATCTGATCACTCCTTTATTTATCACAGTCATCTGATATGGTTCATTATCCATAGGATGTGTAAATTTACAATTAAAAGATTAAGAAACATTTTGACCTAGTTTTGACCACTGGAAACAATGAGTTGGAAAAGTTCTGAACATGCATATTCAACTTTCTATAGTGTTTAAATCATTTTGATGCCATTTTTTGAGATAGAAGGTGTGTATATTCTTGAATCATTTGGTTTATTCTTAAATCATTTGGTTTATTCTTAAATCATTTGGTAATTAATAATAGATATATTGTTATGCTTTTTTGTGTGTAGGGCTCTGATCTGGCTGTGGTTTAAAATTTAAGAATTGAAATAGTTAAATTCATATTTATGATTTATGTCAACATTATTGTATCAATTATAAAAATCATTGTAATAAATTACTTTGCTCTTCATGAGCCATTTAATTAGAATACAACAAATATCTTATAATTATTTTATGAACTTATTATCATTGCCTTTTTCCCTTTTCTTTATATTTTAACCCCTAATATTCTCTATTCTTTATTTTTTTTTCTATTTTTCTATTCTTTATTTTTTTCCCCTTTTCTGTTAATTTGACCCTTCTTCTTTATTCCTTACACCCCTTCAAGAATACTTAATGGGCACCATTGCATTCACACAAACAAAACAATACACTTTATGATTTTGAAAAACAATTCCACCTGAAATAAAAATTAGTGATATTTGCAATGTGTTATTCCAGTTGCTTTTTCTATATTGGGATCCTGATTTGTTTTCCTTAATACCTTAATAATAAGTAAAAGGTATAAAGGTAAAAAATAATTCAGAGACAAATGCCTGTGATTAGGATTGCAATACAAATAACTATATAATGAAAAAAAATTAAAATCCAAGAAATGTTTCCTCTTTTTTTCAAAAATATTTTATCTTGTTCATTTACAAATAATTCTGTGACAGCAAATGTACATTTATTTACTATAGAAAATGAAATCATTATTGAAAGTGTATCTATATGAAATTTGTAGAATTATTAGTTGTAGGAAAATAAATTGGATTAATGAATTTTCTGTGTTTTTTTTCTTCTTTTTTCGTCATTCCATTAATTTTAATTAACACATGCTCATGTATATAAACGTATTTGGCATATAGTGCCTTTGATAGCTTTACTATTTAAGGATAAGCATTTTCAAAGTTAGGATAACAATATGTATAAACTATGACTTCATTTTGTACATGGATGTTTAAGTTAAATAGCAATACGTTTTTTCTCATTTAAATGCTTATTTTGTCAATTTTCAAGTCCTACATACACATTTCAGATATTCTTATTTTAGAAAAAAAAAAATCAAGAAGAAAAACTCTTTGTTATACTCTGGATTTCTCAAAGCCTGTTACAATGAACCTCCCGTTCGAGGGGTTTGCTACCTTAATTTGGTACAATCACATAATTGATAGGAATTTTTTTTCGAGGGGGTCAAACTTTTCAAACTCTGTTCTTAGGGGGGTCATTATTTGGTTTTTAAGAATGATGGGGGGTGCCAACACAAAAATTTATGTCAAAAATTTGAACCGACACCCTCAGCTGATAATTAATGACCATTCCCTTACAAAAGTATCATTCAGATTTCCTTTCACGCAAAAGAGCCTATAAATGGAAGAACATACACAGAACAGTCGAATCTAAGGTAAAAAAAGGATTGAATGAGCTGCAACATTTGTTTTACATACCTTTCATATTTAATGGGTGTATCTGACAGACGGAGTATTTATTTTGATAAAATAAGTAAAGCAGCAATTGTTTTATTAGATTAATTTGTACCTTCGGGTATTTAAAGGACACTGGTCGCGGAACCGACCCTAGTGGAAAGTAAAAAAAATAAATACCGAACTCTAAGGAAAATTCAAAACGGAAATTTCTTTACAAAATGGCAAATCAAAAGCTCAAAAACATCTAACGAATTGAAACAACTGTCACATTGCTGACTTGGTACAGGTATTTCCATATGTAGAAAAGAAAACAGCTTTTGGAAATTTCGTTTTGTAATGCTTGGCAACTCGATTTTAGCCTTCGAGCATTGACTAGTCTTATATCAAGAAACCTTTTTATTCTCCTATTTCTGATTAGTCGTTTAAATTATATTCATCAGTTTCGCTCGATACAAAATGTAAAGAAGGAAAAAAAATATGCTTTATATATCTTATAAGCTTACTCGAAATACGCATTTTACTCACGGAAACCATATCATACATTTCCCGTTCGAGGGGTTTGCTACCTTAATTTGGTACAATCACATAATTCATGAACTTGAAATTTACAGAAAATATGCACTTCATAAAATTAATTTATGCATGCCGGTACTGAAGTAATGAATACTGGCGACATCCTCCGTCGGGAACGCCTAAGTGATAGCAATAAAGCGTACTTATATGCAACGGTTTTTTGGTGCAAACGCCACATGATTTCACAAAAACGATTTACCAAAAACAAAGGAGAGAAGCAACAGTCTAAAAAATATGAAATGAAAGTTTTAGCAACACAAACTGAATCAAAAACAGGGATGATACCAGATACTCCTGTTTTGGTGATAATGCTGGTCTATTTAAGTCTATTTTAGAAAACCCTTTCTGAACGGAAAACGAAATTATGTACAAACACGCTGATTTGCTTTGATCAATTCTACGGTATTAATGCCATCATCGTAAAATTTTAAAGAAGTGCTATCGTTTACTGTTTATAAGATCACTTCGAACTCACTATTCGTTTTCCCCTTATTATTGCTCTTTTCAACTTTTATCCGGATTGTATTGTATTCATGAAAGAAAAGTATAGACTGAGATCATTTATGTCCCAGCGCCATATATCAACTTGTCTTAACTTCAAGACAGTTCAATAGTTTCCAAAGGTACCATGATTATAATTCAGTACGCCAGACGCGCGTTTCGTCTATATAAGACTCATCAGTGACGCTCATATCAAAATATTTACAAAGTTGAAGAGCATTGAGGATCCAAAATTGCAAAAAGTTGTGCCAAATACGGCTCAATTTCGGAATTGTCATCATTATTACTTCAGGTATTATACCACAAAAATACCCGTTAGAAATGCATGTTTATACTAGGATGCATTAAGTGTCTGACCACAACAAAAAAAGGAAGAAGTATTCGCCCTGATTTGTCATTTCTTGATAATTTTGATACATAATATGACGAATTTAGAAATGAAAATTTTACATTTGATAGATTGGTGTGATTGATATTATCTTTAAGCCCAATTCGTGTTTGTAAATAAAGAGATTATTTGTCATTTTTGTTGATAAACAGATTTATTAAATATATGTAATTTTGTTTGACATCACTTGAATAAAGAAATAATCATTAACCCCTGCAATATTCGTGGATAAGACTCCAGACACGAACAATGTAAACACGGGTTATGTTTTATTTAGATGTTATGGAAGACAATATAAAGGTGTGTTGAATATAGTTTGATATAAAGAATGTAAAGTTTTTAATATATTTTGAAGACTTTACATATATCATGAGTAATGCAGACATTTTCCAAAAAATACTACATAAAAAATTAATTTGAAATCTGACAAAGAAAACCCTGTTCAATAGCAAATATTTTTTCCATCTGATGAATTAAGCCTTTTCAACTGATTTTTATAGTTCGTTCTTATGTTGTACTGTTATACCACTGTCCCAGGTTAAGAGGAGGGTTGGGATCCCGCTAACATGTTTAACCCCGCCACATTATTTATGTATGTGCCTGTCCTTAGTCAGGAGCCTGTAATTCAGTGGTTGTCGTTTGTTTATGTGTTACATATTTGTTTTTCGTTCATTTTTTTTTTACATTAATAAGGCCGTTAGTTTTCTCGTTTGAATTGTTTTACATTGTCTTATCGGGGCCTTTTATAGCTGACTATGCGGTATGGGCTTTGCTCATTGTTGAAGGCCGTACGGTGACCTATAGTTGTTAATGTCTGTGTCATTTTGGTCTTTTGTGGATAGTTGTCTCATTGGCAATCATACCACATGTATATATTGAATAACTATTGGTCAATTTTTTTTCGATCAGTCGCATAACTTGTTGATTGTAGCAAATATGTTTAAGCAGACGGCAAATAGACGTAACAATCATGACCAAAAAGGTAATTAACAAAAACTGAGGGCATCACATGAACTCTAAAGTGACTGAAACCGAGAGCGTCGGCAGTGTTAGCGTCTAAGTCAATGCATACATCACCAGTCATGCATATAACACTCAGTCAAGATGTCACAATCGGTTTGTCAGTTAACACTTATCAGATGACTTTACTGTTATATAAAGATTTAAAACCAGGAAAACATGTCGATATTGAGCTGAGATACCGACATATTGTATATGTTAACTATTCGGGGTTTCAGTCCTTTTTCCTTATTAAACTGTTGGAGCAGTCATTAATAAATATAAAGAAAAATCCTAACCTACATAAAATTGCCATAAGAATCTTGGTTAACCATGCTTAATATATCCAATCTTCGAAATTATAAAAACTTTCTGGAAATTGTTATATTAGGAAATCCAGTGTTTAAAAGTTGTTTTTAAGATCTTTAAGTCAGTAGATTTAGCTCGGTATGAAATATCAAGACATCTGTGATTAAAAATACACAATATAAATTATATCAAAGCTACATTCATTTTGTCAAAATTAATATAAATTATGACAATGAATTATAAGATAAACACAAAAAAGATCAACCTTTTTACTTGGTGTAAAAACAATTTGACAAACACCAAGTGAATGACAAGAGTAACCCTGAGGGCTTCATTTTAAAGTGTGCATGACACTATTGTGAATATTATATTTTCAAAAACACAATATAATATTTCAATATTGGTATTGTTTTTTATATTTTATAGACAAAAGTAAGACTGAAAATGCGCTAAATATTCATATTGAATATACACCGTTTTTGTCCTATTTTTTTACTATTTTGTGCACAGCGTAGACAAAATTTGTATTTTTTTTTTATATTATATAAAAATCAACAGTAAGAAAAAAACGAAATCAAATAAAGGTACATGGGATATATACTAGATCAATCACTACACATAAAACTAATATCAGCAACAGGAGCCCCTTTAAACTGAATGTGAACTCTAGTTGATGGGAAACATATGCAGCTCGTGTTGCGGCATTTGCCGGCTCTTAAAGGGTGTCTTTTACGTGCAAGAAATATGGCCCTCTTTTAACACGGGTCAGACATTTATCGTCCCTTCTGACGGACTATCATCGTTTCTAAAGACCATACTCACAAAAGGTGTCAAATAAAGGCAACAGTAGTATACCGATGTTCAAACTCATAAATCCATGGACAAAAAACAAAATCGGGGTAACAAACTAAAACTGAAGGAAACGCATTAAATATAAGAGGAGAACAACGACACAACACTACAATGTAACACACACAGAAACGGACCAAGCAACAGACAAAATCCCACGAGAATAAAAAATATAACATCAAAACCAAATACATGAATTTGGGATAGACAAGTACCGTGACACGTCTTATCGCAATGTGAATTTACACTAAAAAAAATAGAAAACAAACGACGCAACGTTAAAATGCAACACATACAGAAACGAACTACAATATAACAATGGCCATATTCCTGACTTGGTACAGGACATTTGTAAAGAAAAAAATGGCGGGTTGAACCTGGTTTTGTGGCATGCCAAACATCCCCTTTTATAGCCATGTGAAATATAACATTAAGATGACAACTCAACACCACAGGACTACAATATAAATAAATTGGAGAATACAATTGACAAAGAAACACGTACACGAACAACAGCCAAAAAAAGGCAACAAGTTGAAAATTTTAATACGCCAGAAGTGCATTTTATCCACACAAGATCTACTAGTGATGCCTAGATACAAAAGTTTGAAAGCCGAAACAAGCACAAAGTCGAACAGCATCGAGGACCAAAAGATCAAAAAAGTTGTGCCAAAAACGGCCAGGTTTTTTTGTTAGTTACCAGAACATCCTTATCATTTAGAATAATTTATACTTCTGCAAACAGTAAATTTATAAAATAAATAAACAAAAGCTGTACATGATAGAACTGACATATTAACTTATTACAGGAAACAACTGAAATACAATACATAGCCAGACATTTGCAACACAATATGTAGACACATCCGAATATGTTTAAACCTCAACGCCAAGTGACGTCATATTTGAAATTGTAAAAAATGACAAAAAAATGATGACGTCATTTGAATTTGTAAAATAGATCATCAAAAAAGGAAAAATGACGTCATTTGAATGAATAAGATAGAACTAGGACTGACCCAAGATTACATTTGAACTAAATACTGAAATTGCACTTAATAATAATGCACATTTCAATATTTATTAATAGTAAACTAAGGCAGCAATTAACTATATTATAAAGCTTTGTCCGGTTTGTTTTGAATCTCACTTCAAACGTCAAGGCAGAGACAAACATTCAGTCCCTGAAATTTTTCCTCGATGCGGGGATCGAACCAGGAACATTTGTGTTAGTAGTCCTATGCGCTAGCCACTACACCAAAGCACTCTTATGATGTTTGCTCATGATGACGTTTACCACCGATAAAGTCATGGTGGTTTACATATTTTATTTGAACCGTAGTTTTTATTAATGTTTCTGTAAAACAATTAACGAATAAAAATGGCTCATCAATTGTTTTTACAAAAGTACAGATCTTAGCACAGAATTTTAATAAATCATTGATATATTATGTTTGTTTTTTTTTGGTTTGTTCATGCAAGGTGGGATTATAAAAAAAAAATTAAATTTCAACTTAATTTCAAATAAAAAAAAAGAACACAACTTCTTTATATTTAGAACTGCATGACTTGGGATATTAAGTACTGCTCAAAATATTCCCTTCTGGACTGTATTAAGTTGCACCAATATCATTAAATTTAAGTTTAAGTAGTAATAAGTTTATGCTTGTGAAATATCACCACTTTGAATTTTTGTCCCTCCATGTCGTCATCCTTTCTTAAGATAGTTCTTAAATAAAATTTAATAACAGGCATAAAAGCGAAAAAAAATGTTACATACAACTTCATAATTTATCAATTTGTCCCATCTATACTTACATTATGATGAGGAATAACTCTCCAGCTTATCGTACCACCGAGAAAAGATGCTTTTACAAAGAGTAAGTTTGGAATTATTCCAAGAAACAGGACAACCTTTGGCTCCATTGGTTATAGTTGTTTTTAAACATATGATCATGATATACGTTATAAATATCCTCCTGTTGTTGTACATGGAGATTTCAATGTGCAATTGGAATTTTACACTACATCCGACTAAGTGTAAAGCACCCAGAAACTATAAACTTAAGTATAAATACTGAGATAATATTACCCTCTGAAATATTAATAATGGATTAAAATGGACACAATATTAGGATTTTACTTGTCAAAAATTTACTCATTAATTAAATGTTGCAACAACATTTATTGTAAATTTTGACCTTTCTTTTTTCAATCAGAATATTTTAAATTGTTTCATTTATAACTTTCTTTATTGAAGTTTATTTTACAAAGCTTAAAATTGTCACAACCAGGCTAATCGTATGTATATATAAAACTATGTTTTTAAAACAATACGACATACCCTTTACGTAGTAAAACATTATAAAAACAGCGAATGCATATATTTTTTTAGTAATATTCTGCGATTTTTTATGATTATATCATAAATATCTTATTTATATTTTATATTGCCTTAACAAGTTCCTGTCATCTTTCTCTATATACATACTTTACGAATGATAGCTTGGTGAACTGTATAGCAATTACTTTGACAAAAAATCATTTAGTTTTGGGAAAGATCAGTCGGTAAAATGAAAATGCAATTGAATAAATTAATAAAATTATACTATTACTTGTTCACTGAAATATTTACAGCTGTTCAAAAGTCATTAATCGATTGAGAGAAAACAAATCTGGGTTCCAAGCTAAAAACGAAGGAAACAACGGAACAACAGAAACACTGAAGTGCAAAAAAAACCCAAATAAACGCCAAAAACACAGAAACGAACTATTTGTTAACAACTGTATATTTTCTTAATAAAAGAAACAATATTGTGTAGAGGTACTCTACATATTGTATTGTTTATGTATCTTTAACACAAAAATATCTGATTGCAAAGTTGTCAATTTTCGTTCCAGTCATCATTAATTGTTGTCTCCTTGTTCATGATCTTGATTGTTATTTAGAGATGTCAAATAATAATTAATTTAAAACTTGTTTTTAATGTGGTGTTTACATCTACTTTTTTCAAATATTTACTTTGAAATTTTATTTGAGTTGTTAGTGAGTCGATATTTGAAGTTGAACAAGATATTCCACATGGACCTGTGTTTTTCCCCCACGTTGTTCAAGGTGACAATTATTTTCTGCAAAAATAAATGACTTAGTACTATTATTTATTGTTTTAATTGATCTCACATTGAAGTAAGAGATATTCATACCAGAGCTAAAATAATAAAGGATAACAAGTATATGTTATCAATGAAATAGTATTAATATGTTCAAAGTATTAGCATTTTCAGGAAACAAGAAATTGAAGTAACACGCGAAGCGAATGTGTTTTAAATTTAATAGATGCTTGTGTGCTTTTTTGTAAAATTGTTTGATTTAAGATTGTAACACAGTGATGACTGCTGTACCCATATTTTGACTATTTTATTTATTATGTCTGTTTTGTTTACACATCGTTATAAATATAACGCAATTTGATGAGACTGTCGTAATAGTGAGAGGTTTAGCGCTATAAAATCAGATTCAACATTTAAAAATGCCTGTACCAAGTCAGGAATATGACAGTTGTTGTCCATTCGTTTGATGTGTTTTGTCATTTAATTTTGCCATGTGATTAGGGAATTTCCGAATGAATTTTCCTCGGAGTTCAGTATTTTTGTGATTTTACTTTATACATGTTAATTGAATGTCATTCTTTAGTTTAGAAACTCGCAAAAATAATATAAGTAGATGTATTTTACTTTTTTCGAAACCCCGACAAAAAACGATATAATATAATATAAATCTAAAATGTCTAAATAAAAGATCAGATACATAAGAAAATGATAATAATAAAGAAAGCAAGATTTTTGGGTGTCATGCTACATTTTGTATGTCTTATCGATATTTAGAAACATATTCAAAAGAGTAGAAGTTGTTATTATTTAAATAATGAAGTATTCTTCAAACATAAAGTAGGTATGTATATGCTACATATTGACACAAACCCGTTTACTTTTCTGATCTTTGGATTCCCAAATGTGTTTATTAGTGTACATTTACTTATACTTAATCCTTATATTTACACCAACAACACACGAACCGTTATAAACTTATAAACATTATAATTATATTATTGAAGCATTCTTTAACAATTTTACAGATTTTTATAATATCAATTTGATATTCATCTCGTATGCTGCTAAGGGTATTTTTATAATAATTTTTATTTTATTCTTCATTACGAATACCCAAAATGTATACATTATAAAATTTGCAATCTGAACTATCAAATGACAATTATTAACTGTAGTTTACTGATTTTGAAATCTCGAACCGCCATAAAAAGTAATTAACAAAAACTGAGGGAATCGCATGAACTTCAAAATGAGCGAGACGCGGTTTTGACGTATTGAATTTTAAACCTGATGCCTTTTGTTATCTATTATTCATGTTTTTCTTTGCCTAATACGTTCTCCTATTTATTTGTATTGAAGTCCTGTATTATTATGTTGTCATTTTAATGTTAAATTTAACAATGCCATTAAAGTGCGAGGTTTGGCATGCCAGAAAACCAGGTTCAACCCACCATTTTTTCCTTTAAAATTGTCCTGTACCAAGTCAGGAAAATGGCCATTGTTATATCATAGTGTTCGTTTCTGTGTGTGTAACATTTTTACGTTGTGTTTCCGTTGTGTCGTTTGTTTTCTCCTATATTTGTGTGTAAATTCACATTACTATAAGACGTTATGTTATATTGGTTATTCTCATCGGATTTTGTCTAATGCTTAGTCCGTTGCTATGTGTGTTACATTTGAATGTTGTGTCGTTGTTCTCCTCGTATATTTTCTGCGTTTCCCTCAGTTTTAGTTTGTTTCCCCGATTTTGTTTTTTGTCCATAGATTTACGATTTTTGAACAGCGGTATACTACTGTTGCCTTTATTTATGCGAGAAATAAGACAGATTACTGTCAGAACCTCAAAGTACACACATGGATCTTGTACTATTGGGGATTTAGAAAGATTGGATAATGATTTAAAAAGGATACTACTGAAATCACACTTACCAGGATAAAAAAAAAATATCTAGATATGAGTATTTATTGTTCTGCTTGCTGCTTGTCATTTTATTTATTTTTGCGGTGGTTGTGTATAAAAACATGTAGGGATTTAGATTTGGTCAATTTGTTTCTATATTTCATAATTTCTAAAATACATTTGCTTGGCGAGAACTCTGCCAATTTTACAATTTGTGAAACAAAATTGTATCAATCGAATGCCTTCATATATAAATCATTGTAATCGAAATTCACATAGTATCAGTTATACCAAATATAAGTTGAATCTATAATGTAAATAACAGGGAATACAATCCTATATATTTGAACAAATGATATGTTAGACGACCTAAAATTTAAACTAAGTTTCATTTAGAAATAGTGTGTATAATTTTAGTTAGACTTTGATACTTTTACAATTGAAAAAGACGTGAGTTGCCAACATGTTAGAAAATAAGATACCTACATAAACAACATGTTTGTGAAATGAATGAATTTGTTTGTTCAAATACCAAAGATCAAGTATATTTGCCAGGACAATAGTTAATAATAAAATAATCACATATTATTGAGAAAGAAATTTTTCATCTAATTATATTGGTCACTAGTTCACTTACCTTAGATTTTTAGTAAACAATTAGATTTTTTTAAATTTGTCTGTTACAATGATAAAAATTGTTTGATGTGTAATGTAATTTTTATACCGATCTATCTTGAATTTTGATAAATGATTATCTGTACTTGTTTAAAGAGACGGATAATTATTTATATCTTTAGAACAATTTTCCTTCTCATGATTGTGTATTTACTTTTTGAAATACTCAGTAATATACCGCCGAACAACCAGCATGAATATTTAAAATGATGTGTTCGGTTCTTCAAAGCAAAGAATTTAAACAAAATAAATGTGGGCACTCCAGACCTATTATAGACCCTGAGAGAGGATTTCTTTGATCTGTAACAATTGAAAACATTTTAATAATTACAATTGGGAAAAAATAGAATTTGACAAATTAATGGTGGTGTTCAAAAGATATACTCAAATTGCTGGGGATTGTCAACTATTGAACTCGGACATTGAACTCTGCAGTTTGGGAAATATTATACTGATGTTTTTCTCCGCGGTTACAAAACTTTTTTTGAAACACATATAATTTTGACTCAGTTGACCACAACTTCGACCAAGTACATTCACAAAAATACTGAACTCTTAGGAAAATTCCAAACAGAAATTCCCTAGTCAAATGGCAAAATCAAACTCCCAAACATATCAAACGAATGGGTAACACTTATATGTCATATTCCTGACTTGGTATAGGTTTATTCTTATGTAGACAATGGTGGATTAAACCTGGTTTATAGCTAGCCAACCCTCTCACTTGAAATACTCTTTGATGTTAATACAACAATGTTATAAAACTATGATGTTTACTAACTATCGTGTTGTGTTACATTGGTTCGAATAAGTAAGCTGGTTTTTTTTAGGAAAAAAAACTCTTGTTTTGCTATGTTTGTATCTTCTTATCACAAACCAAGATTTTGTACTAGTATTCAATATTTTTTATGGCCCCGCAACGAAGTCACAAAAATACTGAACTCCGAGGAAAATTGAAAACGGAAAATCCCTAATCAAATGGCAAAATCAAAATCAAATGATTAAACACATCAAACGAATGGACAACAACTGCGCTAAACATATCACTTGTACGACAGTCGCACCAATTTCCATTATATTGACAATGATGCATGAACAAAATGTCACAAATAGGGGTACAAAAACAACACAAACCCCACCAAAAACTAGAGAGATGATTTCAGGTGCTACGGAAGAGGAAGCAGATCCTGCTCCAAATGTGGCATCCGTCATGTTGCTTATATTGTTACAAAGTCGGTACATAGTCTAATTCGGTAGGTCACATTTGTGAAGAGGGAAGGTGATTGTAGTTACGAAATAAGGAACATATCCGATATCATCTATTTAACGAATATTCCATAACGTTCAACCAACTCGTGATGACGTCCGTAATATTTACGAAGTGATGATTGCAACTTCACCATTTGGATCTCTTGGTTTAAATATGAAAAGGTTACAATTGGGAAGCTGAAATCATTTCTTTGGTCGAAAAGTTTTTTTTCAACCGACCCTCATAGTCAATTTCTAGATATAAGTCCTAATTAAATGACAAAATCAAGAGCTCAAACACATCAAACGAATGGATAACAACTGTCATATTCCTGACTTGGTACAGGCATTTGTTTTTATAGCGCTAAACCTCTCACTTGTATCAGTCGCATCAAATTCCATTATATTTACAACGATGCGTTAAAAAAGATATTTATGAATTCCATTTAATTAAAAAAAATCCTTGACACTTGCTGTCAACTAGATGCAATTTCTTTTAAGAAATCTAATGTAACCAACAACAATTATCTTTTTCTAGATTTTTCACCGGAAATTCTTTTGAAAAGATTTACAAGAGAGACGAAATATTTTGTTGTGTATTAAATCTATGGTTAGATTTATAGATACTGAACTTTCTAAACTAAATCTAGATTAAGGATGTACGCTACTCTGTTTCAAAATAGCAAACTTTTTTAAAGACTTTTATTAATTGAAAGTAAATAAATAACGGTCGAAAAAAAACCAAAAAAAAACCAGTAATTCACGCTTATTTACACTTTTAACATTTAATAGCTTTTCTTAGTCATAGCTGTCGTGTTGATTAAGCGTTTGCCATATAATGGATAATAAATTGGTATTAGAAATAAAATCTTCATTTTTGTAGCATTCATTTTTTGTATATCTCCTTTCAAGACAACTTCGGTGATTTCTTGATCTTTGAACTACTGATATTTTGTTTAAAATGTTCTGTGAGATATAACACTTTTCAAGATAATAAGCAGTTATGCTTACGATTGGTAAAGTTCTGATTTCAAGTTCAGCAGATATTGTCCAGGATTTATTTTTTTCCAAGCATGTACTTTATTCATAACAATAGTCATCCAATAAGGTCAATCAATTTATCGTCGATGTGACATTGCCCTCTGTTCTTCTAAAACAACAAGAGTGCACATGCTGAAATGTCTGCATATTTTGATTTACGACTAAATTTATGTTGAAAGTGTGTAATATGAAGGTTTAACAACCAGTACCACATAAACATTATCAATAATTAATGTAAACAAGTTCAACTCCCAGACAGATATATTAAACATTGAATCATGCAGTATGATGTCAAGGTTAGGTGAAACCTATCAGACAGGCATTTACACCTTGCAATCATTTCATAACCAAATATAGTGGCCCTACTGCTAAAAGAATCTAGCAAAAAGACCATTTACACCACTGTCTCAGGTTAGGGGAGGGTTGGGATCCCGCTAACATGTTTAACCCCGCCACATTCTCTATGTATGTGCCTGTCCCAAGTCAGAAGCCCAGGGGCGGATCCAGCCATTTAAAAAAGGGGGGTTCCTAACCCAGGACAAAGGGGGAGGGGGGTTCCAACTACATGTCCCCATTCAAATGCATTGATCGTCCAAAAAAGGGGGGTTCAATCCCCGGACCCCCCCCCCTGGATCCGGGCCTGGAGCCTGTAATTCAGTGGTTGTCGTTTGTTTATGTGTTACATATTTGTTTTTTCGTTTATTTTTTGTACATATTTTAGGCCGTTAGTTTTCTCGTTTGAATTGTTTTGTTTGAGAAAAACATGACCTTGTGCAATGCCAAGTTACAGGTATCGACAGATTGTAGATCCATGAATATGTATATGCATATAACAAATTAGTAATATTTAGTTAGCTTTTAATTTACTGATAACAAAATCAATATTTATATCAATAAAAACAATATTCAATGATCTAATTACAATGTTGAATAGGTAACCTTTTAGAATAAGTTTATTGAAAAGAGCGACAGGTTTACATGGATCATTTCTAAATTTCCGGGCACGGTTAACAACATTTTCTTTAAAATGAGGATGTGCTATCCCGTTTGAAATAAGTTTTCTACAGGTACAACCAAACTTCAAAATCAAATTTTTATATCTATGGAAAAATTAAGTAATTTATGGTAACGATATCCCTGGTTTAATAATTTACCAGTAATACATAGGTTGCGTTCGTTAAAATAAAAAAACTTCACAACAGACACGGGCATAGCGAACAATTTATGAAATATAAACACCGTAAGATGGTGCCAAAGGAACATCACCATCTAAAAATGGAAAATTAACAATAGGGAACGAAAAATCGTCTCTTTTGTCGTAAATTTTAGTGTGGAGCTTCCCGTTTAAAACCGAAATATCTAAATCCAGGAAAGGACAGTTATTACCGGATAAATTTGATTTATTTAAAGTAGTTCCTTGGGGTAAATTTCCGCAGTATATTGAGAAAATTCTTGATTATTTAACCAAAAAATATCATCAAGATAACGGTAAGTGTTATTGAATTTATCAATTAAATGAAATTTCGACGGGTCTTTACTGAGTTCAGTCATGAACTGTGATTCGTAACAGTACAAAAACAAGTCTGCTATTAAAGGGGCACAATTAGTGCCCTGTGGGATACCTACAACCTGTCGATTAACTTTGTTGCCGAAACGTACATAAATATAATCAAGGAGAAAATTAACAGCTTCAATCATCTCATCACACCTCCAGTAAGTATGTCTAGCATATTTATCTTTCTCATTAGAGAAGAAGGCTTTAAATGAGTTGCAGCAAATATATCTACATTCAGCTTTACCAAACGACCATTTAATCAAATAGGAAAACTTTTGTTTAATAAGATAGTGTGGAAGTGTAGTGTAAAGAGTAGAAAAATCAAAACTATTAACAGAATCAAAAGAACCATCAAAAGCACGTAATTTATCTAAAACATTCAAAGAATTTTTACACTCCAAAAATCGTTTATACCACTGTGTTCATATATTTTATTACAATAGTTTATGATAAGCTCTTTAATAGTAGTTAATGTGTAGTTTAGGAAGCCAATACATAATAGGGACCTTCAAATGTTCAGAAGAAGCCTTAAGCTTTGATGTGGTTGTGATATGCTTGTTAACTATATGACTCTCTGTGGAGCGGATGGACTTGAATGTAGATGAATTTAAAATTTCATTCTTAAGAACGTCCGTGTAGTATTTACGGCATACCACCACCACATTGTTGGCTGCTTTGTCGGCCGGTACAAACACAAACCGCTTTGAAAGTATTTGAAGTTTATTTCATATTCTGGAAAAAGGTGTATTATGTACTCTATTATTTACTTCTAAATTATTTTCAAAATGTGGTATTCTCTTATCTACCACATCCATACATTTATTTAAATAAGAATCAAGAGATTTTTACCGTTTACACCATTTTTTACAAAACGAGGAAAGAGCATCTTTGGTGACTTGACGACACTCTTTCCAATCTATTTTAGATGGAGGACGATATTTTGGTCCTTTTTTTCAAATTTTTTTTAACCTCTCTGTTCTGGACGATATTGAGGTCCCCTGTAATAACATGGCCATAGGGAACATATCTAAACTTCGATGATTCACAGTTTCAAGTTAAGGGAGTATTACTATCTATATGCACGTCTGATGTAACCGACGTATAATTAAAAATAAAACTTCTGCTGGTTTTTTTGTATGTGTATGAAATTATAGGTGGTTCTATATTATCAAAATAGGGAGGTATAAAGTTTTGAACGGTAGAGTCATTAAATATATACTGTCTGATTGACATAAAGACCTTTTAAGGAACCCATACACCAAATAAATTGCTCCTTTTACTCACAAGTGAGAATTTCACAAGATAAAAAACTATATAATTTTTAAAGAAGTCCCTGAATCATGAAAATGAGGTATCTGCAAAGATTCCAGGTTGTCTTCTTACTGAAATATTAAGTTTACGCAAAATGTTTCAGCTGCTGCAGCATGATAGTAATCCCTTTGTTATGAAGTGAAAAACGATCTTACACTTCCAAAGAGACATTTTTAAGGCAGTTACCGGTTATGACATGCTTAAAAAATGTCACAAAGGAATAATTTTGTTATAAATTTCAGTATTTCAACTTCTGTTGTGACCTTGACCTTTGTGACCTGTTGACTCAATAATTGCTGTGATCATTGACACAGTATACACAATTAACCATGTACTAGTATATCTGACCTACTGTTTATAAAAAAAAATACAACTGGAAGCAGCACGTATTGTCACTGGTCTAACAAGCTATGCTAGCACTCAATCACTTTATTTAGAGACGGGATCTGAAAAATTAAAGATTAGACGGGAAGTTAAGAAATTAACTTTATTTTACAAAATTATGAAAGAGGACGCCCCAGAATACTTATTAGATTTAATACCCCCTACAGCTGCAGAAACAAACAATTACAATCTACGAAGCAGTCAAATATATACCAAACCTCTAGCAGACTGTCTCTTTATCGGGAATCATTTATTCCATCTAGTATCAAACTGTGGAATTCGCTCGATTTAGGTATTAGAAATGAACTTTCTTTAAATGTGTTTAAATCAAAAATAAAACAGAAATATTATAATCAAAGAGCTGAAAGCTCTGAAGAAAAATGACGCCACTGTCTCTAATATTGGGATAGTTTTTATGCAAGTCTTGATTTTCACATACCGTAATTAGTTTAACAATGCAACATGTCTCGTAAGCAAATAATTGATATTCGTATATGTGTGTGTGTGAAGTGAAGGTGACAACTGGCTGTTTTTTTTAAGACAATTGAATAGGTCAAGACTACCTGAATTGTACAAATGAATACCGTAGAAAGGCTTGTATATTTCTCAATGGTACATAGTCTGAATCCGGGTCCGTTCGCGCCCAACTCATGTTCCCCCCCTTTCACTTTCACACCCTACATGTTCGCACCCAATCTTAATTGGTTTTGTGTTTAATAACTCTGTAAGCAAGTGTTTTCTTATAAGTATAATTGTTGTCATTGTCTTAAAATAAAGTGAGACAGCATTTTTGTTTGTGTTGATTGATTGATTGATTGTTGGTTGCTTAACGTCCAGTGGCAAATATTTCATGCATATTCAGGACGAGAACAAGTTCACAATAAATACAATAGGTAGGTTGATACAATAGAGGCCATCTGGGATGATGGTCGGAGAAATTTGGTCTGCCACCGGAAAAAGAGGGTATATTGGATAGGAACAGAAATTTGGCCTTGCAACAGGCCACCTACGGACCCCTTAAAGAGTTGTTGCAAGGGTTCTTAACGTGCAAAGAGCGTGGCACTCTCTTTACACGAGACATCAGATTTAACGTCCCCCTTCTGACCGTACGTGACTGCGAACTTGATACATCCCGCACAGCCAAACGGACGCCCCACTTCAGCAAGCGTTTTACTGCCGGTCGGGAGAAGACCAAGTGACCATATTTCTATTCCCCAGTCACCCTTGGGGAGTGTTTGTGTTGAATAAATCTTAATCATGTTTTGGATAGCGTATTGTTATTGCAATTTAAAACAACAATCATGATTTTCCAATTATTCAACTTGAATTTGAATTAAAATTGGGCGCGAATGAGTAGAGTGCGAACGGACCTTGGGTGTGAATGTGCCAGGTGCGAACGTGTAGGGTGTGAAAATGTATTGGGCGCGAACAGACCTGATACCACATAGTCTGAACCCCCTTCTCCCACAAAATATTAAGTAAAAAATATTTGTGTTACTGTTATCAAAGGTCTAATGAAACTCAGGTAATTTCAAACATTTGTCAAAGAATTCTAGTCAACCTGCAACTGGACAAATAAGCACCTGGTTAAATCGACACTGGATATAGTCAATTCGTCACCCATGTTAAATATATATTTTAACAGTATTGCAGTAAAAATAAGAAAGGGGTTGCCAGAATTTTTTTCAGTATTTAAGCAAAAAGAGTTTAATACTAACTTTCACATTTTTGGGTGTTCATGTACATTTTGTATATATTTATTTTTCTCAACTAAATGACTTTTTTGGCTTATTTTTAATAATATATATATGAGTAACCGTTACGGTAGTCCAAATAATTATTACGTCTGGCAAGGATTTTTAAATTTTATTCTGGGACACCTTCTTATGACCGCAAGGCTATATGTATGTTAATTTTTTTCTGGGACGCCTTCTTACGAAGCCTTCCTACGAACGTCTAAGGAAGGCGTCCCAGAAAAAAAATAAAATAGCCTTGCCAGACGTCATTATTATTTGGACTAATACATGAGATATTGGATATTTTTATGCGTTATTTTAACCAGTTGAGCATTTTACAGGATTGTTTGTTTAATGCTGTTTAAACTTTACTGAAAAAAAAACACCTAAAATTTGCTAATTATTTGGCATGAAAGTTTGATTTATTGAAAGGGACTCATAGTTTTCCATTTTATTTTAATTATTGTCTAATTGTTAAAACAATAGCTTGGGTAAAGGCTTCGTTGTTTACTGTACCCTTATACACAACAACATATTCACTTTGGTTTCGTTGTTTCTCGAGCGTTGTTTACCTAAATACACAACAACATATTCAGTGAGTGACGGTGGACTTCACAGTGAAATTCACTATGTACTTGGTATCTGTTATTAATTAATTGAATAGAAAATATTATAACAAATATTATTGGATGCCGAATTGACGTCAAATAGGTGCCGATTTGACTAGATGCCAATTTATTCAGGTGCCGACTTGACTTGTACATTTCAATTCCTCTGCGATCGTTTGCGGTATTTTCTTGAGAAAACATATTTTCCATCAACAAAGAGAAAAAGAAACTGCTTGAAAATGATTCTGGAACGCTTCATGATTGTTTCAATAAGTTTAATTCACTCAAAAAACAATTTTAAAACTTGCGATGTTTAAACAGGAAGTTTCAAAAGCACGTGTAAAAGAAGAAATTAACCGGTGAGAGTGGAAATCCGTACATAACAGATATCACTATAGTACGACTTTGAAAGCAAAACAGTTCCATCCTTTTGTAAAACAGTCTTTAATATACCTATCACATTAATGTTTGAAGGGGCTTAAGCTTATTCAAACCATATAAGTCGGTATGAAACACCAAAACGGAATGATCAATAACCGATTACGTTTTGTAGTTTACAAATTCTAAACTGGTTCCTGTCAAACTAAACACTTTGTTCGAGTGTAGTGAAATACAAGCAGAAACCAGTTAGTTTGTAAACTGGTTCCTGGCTGATTACTACACAATGATCATGCATAATGATAACACAAGCAGATTCCAGTTTGTATGAAAAATAGTAAATACGAAACCAAGCGCGGTAGGCAGAGAAATGTAATGAAGTTCAGGTCGCCAGTAATGGAACAATGACTGCGTCATTTTCCAAAACAAATCACCCCCTACATATTTCATTATTGGCGATAGATATTTAAATGTTTTAAACGCAAGATTACGAAACAAATGCAGCGCCTTAACATGGATCTGTATCACGCAAATATTAAACCTAACGCAAGTTGTCAATGTGGTTATTTATACGAAAATGCTCAACATTATTTCCTCTCCTGTAAAAATTATACAGTTCAAAGGAATAACTTATTCTTAGAATTTTTAACTTTTAAAAAAGAAAATATACCTACCGACTTTGAAAATTTAATGTATGGCAATGCTATGTATAATATGAACATAGACACCCTTACTTTTACAAAAGTGCAGAATTATATTAAAGAGACCAATCGCTTTTCATAGTTTATAGACATTATGGTTAAATATATATCAATAATAATGTAATTACTTTTTGTTCTTCTTCTTCTTTATATACAGAAAAACATCAACTGGTTGATGATTACTTTCCGGCGCATGCCTGGTTTAACAATATTGTTAATGATTACAAATATATATTTTTGGTTTCTTAATAATTTTTCAATTTTTATGATACAAATGTATATGTAAGTAATATTTTTCAATTTTTATTTTTAATTTTTGGTATAAGATAAAAACAAGATACATATTATACATGTAGGTGTTTGTAAGTGTCAAGGAGCATCTCTCTAGTGAGTTTCTCCTTGAAGCACTCAGTAGTGGTGCTGCAGGCTATTGGTTCTGGTAATTTGTTCCAGTCTTTTATAGTTTGGCAGAAAAATGAAAATTTGTAACTGTCTTTGCTGCATCGAATTTGTCGGTATGTTTGTTCGTGGCTAGACCTGGTGTTTGATTGGCTTTTAATTAATATGTCAGTATGTGGTATGGCAATTTTGTTGTTTGTTATTCTATGGAACATATTTAATCTGCTTTTGAGTCTCCTTTCTTGTAATGTTGGCCAGTGGAGTGTGTTAATCATGTTTGTTACACTTTCAGTATATTTGTAGTTTGAGCATACATATCTCGCTGCACGTCTTTGAACTTTTTCTATGGAGTTAATGTTCTCTGTTGTGTTGGGGTCCCAGACAGTGCAGCAGTATTCAAGTTTTGGTCTAATAAGCGGGGCTTGGTATGCTCGGTCTTTGATGGTTACTGAGTTTATTTTTAAGTTTCTTCTGATGAATCCAAGGGTCTTATTTGCTTTAGATGTCATGTTCTGAATGTGTTTGTTCCATTTTAAATTTGATGAAATAGTTATACCTAAATATTTTGCATTTTCAACTGACTCAAGAATGTGACCGTGCATGTTGTAATAAAAATGGATAGGTGTTTTCTTTGTGGTCACTCTAATTATGTTGCATTTATCAGGGTGGAACTGCATTAGCCAGTCTTGTTCCCATTTGATTGCTCCTTCTAGGTCTTCCTGGAGTTTAAGGCAATCTGATGGTGATTTTATCTGTCGGTAAATGATGCTATCGTCAGCAAAGAGCCTGATTTGACTATGATGTAAGTAGTCAGGTAAGTCATTGATATATATAAAAAATAGTATTGGACCTAATACAGTGCCCTGAGGAACACCTGATGTAACTGGTATGTTATCAGAGGAATGGTTTTCTAGCATAACTGTTTGTGTACGGTTTGAAAGGAAAGATTTTATCCAGTTTGCGGCTTGATCTGATACACCGAAAAATTTAAGTTTATATAGTAAACGGTTGTGTGGAACTTTGTCAAAGGCTTTTGCGAAATCCATGATGATAAGATCGGTTTGTATATTTTTGTCGTTATTTGAACATAGTTGGTGAATTAGTGATATTATTTGGGATTCGCATGATCTATTTGCCCTGAAGCCGTGTTGCAAGTCATAAAGTATGTTGTTGGATTCAAGGTGTTTCATAATGTTGCTTGCAATTATGTGCTCTAGTAATTTGCATGAAATACATGTAAGTGAAATTGGACGATAGTTACCAGGATGATGTTTGTCTCCTTTTTTGAAAACAGGTGTTACATTTGCGTGGTTCCAATCGTGAGGTACTTTTCCTGTTTGCATTGATTTTGTAAAAATTAGAGTGAGTATGTCTGTGCATGTGTTGATGTTTTCTTTAAGCACTATTCCAGTGATGTTATCAGGTCCTGTTGCCTTTTTTGGGTTTATATTTTTAATTAATTTATAGATGCCTTCTCTGTTGATGTCTATGTCGTCCATTATTGGATGTGTTGATGGACCTTTGTCAGGGATAACTGTATTGGTCTCAGATGTAAAAGCTGATTTAAATTGTTCATTTAATATGTTAGCTTTTTTCAAGGGATCTGTATGAAGTAGACCTTCACTCCTAAGAGGTGCAATACCAGTGTTTTCATTGTTTTGGCCTTTTATGTATGAAAAGAGTTTTTTAGGTTGTTTGTTAAATCTCGAATTTTCAGGCTCTTGTATTTCAATGTCAAAAATCATGTTTTCGATATAATTCCAATAGGCATTTCTCATCTCTTTCTGTAATTGTGTTTTAATTTGTTTAAATTTTTTAGTATGTTTGCTATCATGTTTTTTCTTTTTATAAAATTTGTTTTTCTTATTTATCAGTTTTTTCAATTTTGAGTCTATCCATGGTAGGTGGGTTTTATTTCCTATTAGCTTAGTTGGTATATGCTTTTGGATACTTTCTGTTGTTTTTGTTTTAAAGAAATTCCACATATTGTCTATATCAAGTTCTGATTTGTGTTTTTCCATATGTGTGTATGTTTCTTTTAAGTCTTTTCCAATTTTTTCCCAGTCTGCTTTCTTGTAAATCAATACTTTGTGTGGTGACTGTTTGGCTTTCGAAAGGGAAAGATTTATTTCACTGAAGATAATGTCATGGTCACCTAGTGGTGGTAATGTTTCTACTCTGTTTAGTAGGGATGGATTTGACATGCACAGTAGATCAAGTGTGCGTTCATTTCTTGTTGGTTTGTCAACTACCTGTGTGAGATTGTGATCTTGTAATATATCTAAAAGGTGTTGATGAAGAGAAGGATCTGGTTTGCTAGGTATTGTTGACTTCGAATGACATGGATCATCAATTTGATTTTATTACAAAATCATATCAGTTGACAACAATTTAATTTAATTGTTTAAAATACAATAATAACTTACTTTTTGAGAGAATATTTATTCCAAGATTAAAACAACATATTAGGTAGGTCTATCATATAAAATTTACGGTCAACTCGACTTTTAGGAATCGATGAGCCATGTCGTTTAAATTCTTGTTAATTTCATGTTGTTTATGATGTTATTATTATGTGTTTTATTTTTGTTCGGTTATTTATTATTTTTATGTAATGGAGAAGACGTTCTAAGTTGCAAAACTTGGGTCTAATCCTATTGTCAATGTTTTGTACATTAAATTATGTTTCAACTAGTGTTTATAGTATCTAAGAAAGGCTGAACCATAAATACTTATAATTGACCAGTAAACCATGGAATGGGGTCAAGGTCAGATGATTCCTGCCAGACATAATTGTAAATCATACAATCAATCCATACACAAAATGTAGTTTACATATTGCTTATAGCATCTGATGGAAGAGACTTGGCCATAAATATTTAACCATAATCAGTGATCCATTAAATGAGATTAAGGTCATCTGAACCCTATGATGAAATTTGAAAAAAATAGGCAGGACAGGAGTTTTGAGTAAAAAAAAAAGGCAGGATGAGACACTTGCAAAAAAAAAAAAGTCAGGATGACAATTTATGTAAAAAAAGTCAGGATAAACTAATAAAAAAAAAGCAGGACCGAATAGAGTGAAAAATAAAAAGGCAGGACAGAGATTACAACAAAAAAAAAGGCAGGACAAAATTTTTCATCCTAGCCCCCCCCCATAAAAATCAAATGGTAGTTCCCTAAACTATTTACAAAACTTAGAATTTTAACATACTAAGGCTTAAAAGTTTTCTACCTCGGGAATATATTACCTTGTCTGTATTTGAAAAAAACTTTTAGACATTTTTTTTCTAAATGCTCTTCAACTTCGTACTTTATTTGGCCTTTTAAACTTTTTTAAATTCGAGCGTCACTGATGTGAGTCTTTTGTAGACGAAACATGTGTCTGGTGCATACTAGTATACAAAATTTTAATCCTGGTATCTATGGTCCGAGTACACAGTTATTTCGTAGTGCATTTCTTTTAGACAATAAATGAAAATTAAAAAAAACCCACCTGCGCTTTCTCAATAATATTTTTACAGTGTGTTGTACTACTTTTGGGACAAATTATATCAAAATTATAGAAAACTTCATCAGCTCTAACTCAAAATATGGACAATCTTATGTTAAGGGGGTCTTGAAATCTTTTGACAGCTTCCGAAGTGCTAATTTTTGACCTTTTTCAGCTGGACCTAATCACTACTTTACATTAATATTTATGACCCAACTTTTTTTACAGTGTCATTTCACCCCCCAACTTGCTATATGAGGCATAAAACATGGAGAAATAAATTTGGAAGGGGTATAACAAAAATTGGCAAGTAACACACTGTCCACACTAAGGACTATATTCGTGGACAACGAAAATCAAAGGACGATAACTGTGTACTCGGACCTAATAGGATAGAAAAAGTTGACCAATCTTAATAAAACTTGGTATGACTAAAGCTTAATATATTACAAGACTGCTTACAAAGTTTCATAGCAATAGGATATAAATTATAGACAATATGATTAATTCTATATTCAACTTTGCGTGTTAAATTTAGACGTTAAAATTGAGAAATTTCAACTATCAACATTTGGGGCTTATAAAATTTAAATATTGCAAAAAAATACTTTTAAAATGCCTTAATATATAATATATCATGTATTTAAAGCAATAGAGTACTCATTTGTTATATCAGACTTAGTATAATTTTTCAAAAGTCAAATTTATATGAGCCTGTGCCTAAAAATGGAGGTTTTCCAATGAAGCGGGCCTTACATGAAGATGTAATATTTTCCAGCAATTTTAAGTTTGTGAAGCTTTTTGATTATAAATAATCCTTACATATGTACTTAATGTACTTTAAATGGAAAGAAAACTTACAAATAACATATCATATTAGTTTAAAAGGGTCTTAGGCCAAGTAAGACTAAAATTAATTTAGGGTCAATTTAGGCCGTAGCACATATTTACATTTAAAAATGCATATTGAAGTTATAGGAAATAAAAATTTGTGTCTTTTCTATCATTTCTATACTCAGGTGACATGATACAATAAATCTGAGCACAAAAAGGCTCTTACATTCAACTTTTTTAGTAGACAGTATGGTCTGATACAAAGATTTTTCACTTTTTAGTGAAAAACTTGCATGCAATTTTAGTCTCAACAGGCTTATATTTGAACCACATGCTATCCTACAGAGGTAAAGAAAGATATTATGTGAAATGAAACAGGTACAAAAGACATTGTTAAGTGCTTTTTATACAAATTTATTGAGGTATTTATTATGGACTTCAACTTTTATGTGCCATGCTCCTCACATTTAACTTGATCCAAACAGGGCGTTAGACAAGGGTCATTTATACAACACATTTTGCTCATATTTTCTGAGATAATCTTCTTTTCTGTAGATTCAGAGTTCACAAATGAGTAATAAAACTGGATTAAAGCATAGAAACACAAAAATTGACACATGAAAACATGTCAGATAGAAAGTCAGAATGCCACTTATGCATCAAAATTGAAAAAGCTATGAAATGCTTATTTTGACCATATAATGCCAAAATTGGTCATTTTTGCAGAAATTCTATCAAATAAAAGTTTAATCCTTTAGTTTTATGCTATTTGACAAATTGGCACCATCAAATCATTCAGGGAAGTTGCCAAAGTACAGATTCTATATTTCCTGATTTCACCTCTTAGGTCCGAGTACACAGTTATTTCGTAGTGCATTTCTTTTAGACAATAAATGAAAATTAAAAAAAACCCACCTGCGCTTTCTCAATAATATTTTTACAGTGTGTTGTACTACTTTTGGGACAAATTATATCAAAATTATAGAAAACTTCATCAGCTCTAACTCAAAATATGGACAATCTTATGTTAAGGGGGTCTTGAAATCTTTTGACAGCTTCCGAAGTGCTAATTTTTGACCTTTTTCAGCTGGACCTAATCACTACTTTACATTAATATTTATGACCCAACTTTTTTTACAGTGTCATTTCACCCCCCAACTTGCTATATGAGGCATAAAACATGGAGAAATAAATTTGGAAGGGGTATAACAAAAATTGGCAAGTAACACACTGTCCACACTAAGGACTATATTCGTGGACAACGAAAATCAAAGGACGATAACTGTGTACTCGGACCCTATGATGAGTTTATCTACTTCTCATAATTAACGAAATTTCACAAGACAAACATATAAAACACTATCATAGTGTTTTTAAAGACTTGCTGAACCCTGAAAATATATAGTTGAGGACATTTGACTAGACAAAAATGGCAAATGTGAACAAGCAAGGAAGCATCCAAATCTTCACCCCTCTCATATCTTAAGAATTGTTCAAATAGTTAACATCAGCAACATTGCAAAATTAACATCACTATGTCTTGCATTCTTTGACAATTACAGATATTACAAGAGCATTTCCTCATTTTTCTACTAAGCCCTTTTGATGGACCAAAGTCAATTTTCAGTATTTGTGTTATTCTAGTTTTCTTAGTGGTATTTTGTGGAATGATTTTGTCTGTAATCTTCAATTTTTGATTTGATTTTGATTTTGAACATATTTATGACAAAAACAAAAAAATCACTTTGGAACTACTTTTACATGTTAACTGAATTTGGTTTAGGAACATGTCTATAAGGCAGCAACCATTTGATTTTCTGGGGGGGGCTATGGTTTTTTTTTCTGTACAAACTTTTTTTTTCGCCTGTGGCGAAAAACAATCCATTTTTTTCGCGACAAGTCGAAAACAATTTTTTTCTTTCAATTTTAGCATTACATATAGTGGCAGCTGAGGGTGAAACAAACAATTTTTTTTTCTCAGAATCAAAGACAAATTATTTTTTTCTCCAAAAACTGGAAACAAACTTTTTTTCCAAAAAAAACCATAGCCCCCCCCCCCCCCCCCCCCCCCCCCCCAGAAAATCAAATGGTTGCTGCCTAACATATCAGGGTAATGTATGGAACAGTTATTGAACTTTGAAACTCTCCTTGCATAATGTTTTTCTTGTGATGGATTCTCCTCAGAAATCACAAAAGCTTTAGCTATTTTTTTGGGTTAAAATGTCTGTTACTTCCTCAAGATGGCCTGTTAAATTGGGACAAATGTACTAGTAATCCAGATACATGTGATTCCCTTATTTACCTTTTTGTGGTGTCTATAAGTGCTATGTTAGGGTAACTCATAAATTGTAAGACATTGAGACTGAGTCTTTTATATGAGGACCTTGGTCAATAAGCAGAAAATTGATAGAAAAGTCAAAGGTCAAGATAATCTATTATATATTGAATTATGCATGGTATTTCAACTCCTCAGAAACTGTAACAGTTAACAACATAAGGTTTTTGACAAATTATATGACATGACTATGCCAAAATAATTGGTTCTAAGTGCTATCTTGACTTTTGTGGAAGTTTTCTCCCTTTTCAAAAAATTATTCAAATTAAGCCGTTTGGTAGACTACTTCCTATTCACACATATTGTGGGACTGAGATCGTATAATTTAAGGTTCAAAACCTTTGACCTTGAAATTCAGGTCACAGTCAAAGTTTAATTTGATGTTATGACCTTTGCAATAACTTCATATCGCTACATGATAAAGCTGTGAAATATTTTTATAAGCTGGACGACATATGACCTTAAAAACTCAAACAAAAGTGACCTTGTGTAAACAAGATATTTCATTTTTTGCACTAATTTAATGTAAAAAATAAATAAAAAATAAATTGGAATGTGTCCATGGGACACACATGATACCCCTACTTGCATATCATATAAAGTTATAAAGGGGCATAACTCTAGAACAATAAAAGTGACTCTACCAAAAGTTGTACTTGGTCTGAGTTTTGTGGTAATAAGCATTATGCATAAGTTTTATAACATTTAGTTGAGGCAAACTAAGAGTAAACGAACTGAAACGAAAAATTCTGAAATTTTTCCACTTGTAAAGGGGCATAACTCTACAACGGTTAGTCTTATCACCAAAATTCAAACTTAATCTGTATTTTGAAGTAATAAGCGTTTTGTATAAGTGTCAAACATTTGATGGAAGCAAACTAAAGTTAGAGAACAGAAACACAAAATTCACTTCATACACAAATAGTAATAAATTATCTTCCTCATTTCAAGCAAAACTATGTAAAAATTACATATTTTTTTAGGTCTTATGAAGGTCGCCATTAAAACCAGAATAGCATTTTGTACCATGGATGTTGCCAAAATCTCCTTTTTTTCCAGAGGATAAACATAAAAACCATATATTTTTTGAATCAGTAAAATATAAGCTATCAATGGCACTTGAACTGATTTTCTACTAGCTGTAGCAGTGAATCACCCTCATTTCAAAGAAATATACTACACACTATATATTTTTGGAATCTGTGTAAGAATAATTGTCTTCTGATATCAATTTTGCAAAGGAATGTTTCTTTTATGTAATTATGGCCAATGCAAAATAACTTAGAATAAGTTGGCCAAAATTTATACAGTAGTCTCAGATGATACAAATATATAAACAAAAACATATAAAGTCAAGAAGGTGTTTCATACATCTAAGTTGAGGGTAATCAATATTTAGTAGTGTTGTCAAATCGTACACTTTTGCCTAACCGGTTACTCGGATAATCGTTCGACCGATTAACCGGATAACCGGTAGTTTGAGTTGGTGCTTGCAAGCCTTATCAATAGTGCCCTACACATGGATATAAGATGTGGTATGAGTGTCAATTTGACAACCTGTCATCCAAGTCATAAATTTATGCTTTAGAATTGAAGTTTTTCCTCTGGCATTATCAGGCTTGTCTGTGAGGATTCTTGCGAACTTTGACTTTTAATAAGCAACTACACCATATCAACTATAGCGTTTGTACCTCAGATTGAAAAATAAAATAAAAACAACTACTTAATGTCGTGGAATTGAATATGTTTGAAAATGATTATTCTTTCCTTTTCACTTGTTGTCTCCGAAAATGATGTGGAGTGTTTCATTTTGAGTGATTAATTATAAAAAAGAAGATGTGGTATGATTGCCAATGAGACAATTCTCCACAAGAGATAAAAATTACACAGAAATCAATAACTATAGGTCACTGTACGGCCTGTTCCTTTACTTTGTTTGCATGTTACTCGTACTATCACATATGCATTGAGCACATTCACATTGGTTTGCATTTCACAATTTTTGAGTTAGCATTTCGTTTAAAGTAAGACTAAGCCTTGCACAACGGAGGTTGCACATTTAGATGTAGGTTTACACAATATTAGATCAGAAACGAAATAATCAATCGTCAAATTTAATCGCATTACTGATTTAGAGTTACTGCTAAAAAAACAAGTATACTAATTATGTTTCTTTAAGATCCTGCCCCGAGCTGAGAGACAAATTCTAATTAATTTTATGTTGATGGGATTAACAATAGCAATCAATTTACAGTCAAATTAATAACCACGACGACATTTTATAAAGTAAAACCTAACCTTTTAATAATTTCAATACAAATTTATATAAAATCTATCAAAATTGAAAAAAGTCCGGTTAACCGGTTAGCGTTTTTGGTATTCGGTATTCGGTCGTTCGACCGATTAACCAGTTAACCGTTGACAACACTAATATTTAGCTACACTTTGTCAGGCCTCTATCAAATGCATAATCTATGAAATTCTTAAGACATCTATTAATGTTCACTTGACATAATCTGTAAACAATTGTAAGAACTACAATTCAATCTTCAAACATGCAAATAACAAAAAAAGGCAAACAAAAAAATCTTTACCTCAAGTAAATCATATGTAACAAATTAAAAATAACAAAAAACTTTTATCAGAAGTAAAATCATATGTAACACAATTCAAAATTACTCCTTCACTTTGTCTGTCCGGTCAGATTTAAATAATGCTCTTGCATTGTTCATTACTGTCTGGTTGTCCCTTTGTAAATATTCTGTTAATGTTTCATTTGACCTCTTTAAAGAATATGATCCTGTTAATCCCATGAAAGACATCCACAGTAAGCCTGAAATCGAAGAAAAATTCTCATTATTTTACATAAGTACTCAAGAGTTTAAAAAAATGGTGGACCAAAGGTTTTGACCACCAAAATTTACAAAGGACTGACACAAATTTTGTGTTTTGCAACAGAATAATAATGAGGACCAGCAGATTTTTCTTAAAGGACCACTGGGAAAAAAAGATTTCAAGAACTCTGCTAAGTACTGTCGATAAAAAAAAAATTTGTGGGTACCAGTTTTGGTTGATTGTGGGAAACATACATTTGTGTGGATATTGATTTAGTGTTTTTGGATGTTTGCCAAAGTCTTCAACCAATCCTTTAAAAAAAATATAATTTGTTGAACATCTAAATTCATAGTTCACCTTTACCCAAGAAATCCTCAAAAATGTATATGCCACAAGAAATAATGAAGTCAAAGTAAGTCAGTTAATGCTAAAAATCTAAATTATCTCCATTTTATAGTTAAAGAACTTATCAATTGTGCATACCAATAAATGTGTTTCCTTAAACATAATACACAGTCTATGTTTTACAGTTGATCTTACTTTCCTGTACTCATGAGATAAGCATGCCATGTTATGACACTTGGTAGAGATATGTCATTTTATTCCCCTTGTTTTCTTTATTGTCACCTTTTTAATTTTTTGTTCATTACAGATAAGTCTATATAGTGTTGTTGTCATGCTATCAAAAACAATCCAAAAAGGTATTTAAGGCTGGGTAAGCTATACTAATGTTTAATATGAAATTGGTTCTAATTTTATAATTTCTAAAATGGGTGAGGGAGGCAGGGTATATCATTTTTTGTATTTTGTATTTTGATTTTATATTTACAGGTATTTTTTTTACACTGTATTCATCCAGTGGTACTTCTTGCTAAATATCTTGAATACTTAGGGACAGTGATGAAGATTTATTTGATCTTTAGCCACATAAATAATAAATCAGATGACAAGCAAGAAGAAAGACAATAGTTACCAAAAATAAGAGTTCCATATGTCCCATGAATGCAATACCTCCATGACGGCTTTAAAAACTTGATATTCTGTTTCCTGTAGTAGTAGCCTGTTATACCAGCCAGAACCAAAGGGTTAACTGTTGCTACAATTTTACAACCGAGACAATCTTTACCATTCATGTAGTCAAGAAATTGTTCCCTTTTTTCTTCCTTGTTTTTTAGCTTAATTGCATGTTGAGCTATAATTTCTTCTTTAGTCTGGTTCTCTTTTTTTGTCTTTTCTTGATTAACTACTTCTACAAAACAGTATAGACGAAAACAAACATAAGCTACTTAGACAGTTGTTTCTACTGATTGATTAAAATGAATTATATAAAAAAAAATGCAAAAAAAAGAAATGAGCAATTGCAAAAATATATTTCAAAATTAAATATTAATATACAATTATAAATTCAATCAAATATTATATAGCGCTTCAATGTATCACAATCTTACTTATTTTATGTTTGAGATATAAGGGTGTTAGCCCAAGGTGGTATATGTATTTACTCTTAAGACTATTGAATGTAATAATGAATCACAGATAAGAAAACTGTTCTTTTCATGAAATATTTCTGATTCAAAGTTTTTAAGGACAATGGCTTGTTATGTTTTAATTTTTTTGTCAGATTTTCGGAATCCTCTAGTTTTATCCATTTGAATGTCTTGAAAAAATTTGCCCAGTGACCCTATTTTTCTTTTTGTAAATCTTTTACATGTATAATGATAACCATCTGTAAAAGTCTTATAAAATTTGTAGTACTTTTTAACAGTTTTTGAGAACTTCAACTTGTCAATGATAAAGCTATGAAAAGTAAAGAGAGAATATTTTCCTGCCAAAATTTCAATGGCTAATATCTCGAAAACAAGCACGGTGACCTATATATTTTTCTTGCTCTTTGGATTCCTTTATTAATCCCCTATCTATATAAACTAGTGTTTTGAAAAGTTAATTACTTTGAAACTGAGAAGCGAACTCCCTTAAGGCCAGGTCAAGATATTTGATGTCACAAAATGATATGTAAATTTATCAAGAATTGAGAAGAGTGATACAGGCAGTGGAACAACAAATTATGTACATTACATAAGAGTTGTCTCATTGGCAATCTTGCCAAATCTTCTTATTTTGATATGCATGAAATTCAGAAATAATAATTGTAAATGTTATCAGAAATTGCCGTAGAAAATTTGATCTATTTCAAATAAGTAAAAGGCCATGTGAAGTACTGGTGTATACACTGAATGTAATTTAAAAAAACATCAACGTAACAACAAAATGAATACAAGAAAGACATACAAGTTTCATACATATTATGTTTCAGCAACCATCAATTTTTTAATTGAGTAATTCTTAAATCTAATAACATCATTAAAACAGAAAAAATAAGCACAGAGTGAGTGTTTCCACTTTAAAAAAAATTCTAAATTTTGAATTATTTGTTTTTTATCTACAAAGACAAGTAAAAAATCACATCAATGGAAAACATGAACATGGTTCACCTATACCCACAAAGTCCACAAAAATTGGTATCCATCGAATAATAATGAAATTGAATCCACAGTATATAAATTTACATACCTTTTCCTGGCTTTTCTAATTGACTCACAAGGTTTCCCATTGCAGAAACATGCCACCTGCAATATCAATCAAAGAATTATAAATAAAGCAGTTAGTTCATAGCCATTTTGATACTACAGAGCATTTGTATACTGACATACATTTAATACCATTGAACCAAAATAATAGCATCTCACCAGCAATATATCAAAATTACCAGTACTTTTTCAAGATGTCGATGGTTAATGTGTGGTGGGGGCACATGCTTTTAATTAATCCCCAACCATCCAATCCTTTAAAATCTGAAATTAGCACATATTGTTATTACTGACTTTTGACTCCAAAGTACACAATTTTTAGACAGGTTACCTATTGTCACTTTGTGTAGTAGGACATTATGGTACTGGGGTAAGAGATTTGAATGAAGTACAATCCAGCTTCTAATTGTTACAATTTGAGAAAAAAACTGAATTTTACTGTTTGTTTTTCTGATGATTTGTGATGTATAGAAAATATAAACCATTTAATTTAATATTTTCTCAAATTGCACTGATCATGAATGTAAACTTAATTTTATTTCTTTTAGTTGCTCTTAAATGACTTAGTACCAGAATACCCTACAACAGAGTAGGAAACCTGTTGAAAATTTATAAACTCCAGAGTCACAAGTCAGTAATAATTGAAATAGTCTATTACACTATATAATCCCAAGCTTTAATATACATTATAAACATCCTTATAGTCATTCCTCATTGTTCAAATCTACGAGGAATAAACAGCTGCGCCATGAGCACCTGATACACCTGTCGCTTTTTCAAAGAATAAAGTTCAAAAGCTTATCATTGTCATATATCAGAAATTCATGAAAAATTAAAAGGAGGTTACCTATAAACCAGTCACCAAAGTTTCATGATAACTGCTCAACACATTGTACCAACACTGGAAAATCACTAATTTTTTATGAATAAAATCACAGAAGTCCCAAACATAAAAAAATTTTTTTTTATGAAAATCGAAAGGGAGCTTACGACAATAGATATAAACAATTCACCAAAGTTTCATGAAAAGTGCTAAAAGCATTTTTGAGTTATTGTCTGAAAACTTGAAAATCTCAATTTTTTGGCTGAAAAAAAACCCCATTACTCGGAAACCTAAAATCATAAGCTAATAAAAAATCATGTCAATAGATACAAACAATTCACACCAGATTGATGCAAATTGTTGAAAGCAATTTAAGTTAAAATCCTCAATTTTTTAATGAAATAAATGGGGATTATGTTGAAGGGACACAAATAAATGATGCCCATACTTGCATATTATATAAAGTTATAAACAGACATTTATAACTGAAGAAAGGTAAAAGTGACACTACCCAAATGTGTACTTGTTCTGAGTTTAAAGGCAATAAGCATTGTGTATAAGTTTCATAACATTTGGTAAAGCCAAACTTCACTTAGAAAACAGAAACTTGTAAAGGGGCATAATTCAAGAACAGTTTAAATGACACCACCAAAATTTGAACTTGATCTGTCTTATGTAGTAATAAGCATTGTGTATAATTTATAAATTTCATATCTTTTGGTAAAGGCAAACTCAAGTTAAAGAATGGAAACGAAAAAAATCATTAATTTTTCCATTTGTTAAGGGACATACTCTAGAAAGATAAAATTTACGCCATCTGTATTTTGTGGTTATAGGCATTGCATATAAGTTTTATAACATTTGGTTGAGGCAAATTAAAGCTAGAAAATAGAAAACAACTTTGGGATGTACATACAGACTGACCTACTTACAGATGGACAATGCCCCCTTCTGCAACGGTGGGGGCTTAAAAATCTTCTATAAAATAAAAGTGCACAAATTTCATCTTGGAAACTTTTATCATTAAACTTAGACATATTTATCATTTGTATCCATACGATACTTAAAAATTATATATAGGTAAATATTTAAATAGCAGTAGATTAAAGCAACTTACTATATATATCATGTTTATGTTTTTTTACATCAAAATTTTATATTTAAATTTATTTTACAGATAATAATAAAATTGAGTATGGAGATGAAGAATGTGTCAAAAAGACAACAACCTGACCGAAGAGCAGACAACAGCCAGCGGCCACCCATGGGTCTTCAATGCAGCTAGAAACTACCTCTTCCTGAGGCTTTCTTCAGCTAGCCCCTAAACAAATATGTACATGTATACTAGTTCAGTGATAACGGACGTCATACTAAATTCCGAAATATGCACAAGAAACTTAAATTAATAAGCCGTATAAAAATCATACAGGACTAACCAAGACCAGAGGCTCCTGACTTGGGACAGGCGCAAAATGAGGCAGGGTTAAACATGCTTTTTGAGATCTAAACCCTCCCCCTACACCTCTAGCCAATGAAGAAAAAACAGACACACAAGAATGCCCACAGTAAAACTCAGAAGAGAGACATTGGAATTGTAGTGACATTAATATAAACAGTTACATCCACTGATAATTGATACTGTGACAGTTTCTATGTATCTATCATTTTGACCACACACGGGTTCATTATCTGCACATAGTTTAATAAGGCTTTTATTAGGATTATAATCATTCTGTAACTGTAGTTCGATCGTTTGAGTTGTATAATAAATATTAGTATTTTCTTGGATTCTACTTTATATATATGTAGCATAAGATGCCACAGGAATATATGAATGTTGCATGCACATCCCTTGAGGGTGGTAAAAGGTGATTTTCAACGTTTACTGCCTTTTTATTTCACGTGTTTTCGTGTTTTGTCGTTTAATATCTTGTTTTCTCATGTTTGGTTCGACATGCTTTATGTTTCCCCTTATGTATTTTCTGTGTTTCATGTAGGTACTCTTAAAATCTCATGCTTGTCCCGCATTTCATCACACATAGTAAACCGGGACTAAATTAAAAGTAAGTCCCAAGATTGTTTTAAATTATTATGTGTTCCAAGGATATCAACAAATGACTATAAATATTTTTTTTAAAAATCAGATGCAACAGGTGACCGTCGGGTCGTCATGACTGTTAGTTGTGACTGCCTGATCTCCAAGAACAGCTGAGTAATAACTTCAAGTATTTGGTCTAAAATATTGACAATTTTATTTCTCACACTTCTTTTTTCCAGATTTTTATTTTCCGTGCAAAATTTTTGAGATTTTTATTTAACGTGTTTCTGTGTTCAGGACCCCCTTTACCACCCTCTTAGATGGATGACACAGAAATTTAACAACAGCTGCATGAAAAATAATTTATTTCATCAATCTTTTTTCATGTATAGTGGAAAGTGTTTTTTCTGAGTTACAGCTTTTACATTAATGCTAGCAAGACAAATCTTTGTTTGGCTTGCTTGCTTTGTTTGTATCAATGTTTGCTCAAGCATGGCAATTAAGATAGGCGGGGTTTCAGCTTGTATACATCATACTTAAATTTTATTGGACGTTATGTTTCAGGTTAAGGACACTAATTTTTAAAACATCACATGACAAATATTCTGACATGTTTCCTTACCTGAAAATATACAATACAGTCAGGATTCTGCTTCGTCAAAATTATCTCCCCATTACGGCAGTTCATTTTCACAATCGTAGAAATGGAAACCAAATGTTTTTCGAACATATGCATTTTCATCATCCAACTTAAAGATTGTCGTCAAATACTTTTAGTAAAATAGCTATTCGAACACACCTACTCTGATTTTGTGATTCATTGGATAGGTATTTCACTTGACCCCTACATTTCATCTTTTAGTATTGTAATGTTTTTATGTTATAAAGTCAACCTGTAGCTTTGCTATATAAAAATGATAGAATCTGAAGCGAGATGATGTATCAAATACTCTTCCTTTGTACGTTTTCAAGACAAAATATTCATCTCAAACACACCCTAACATAAAAAAAAGGTGCACTCGATTTTCTCTTTTCGATACAATTGTTACCCATTTATTGGAATTTTTTCTTGAGTTACATAAATGAAGGGCAGACACGGAAACAACTGAACTAATAGATTGATATGTTATAAAAAAAAACCAGTATTAAGTTTATATTTTTCTTTCATTGACCAATTATTGTATTTTTACAGGTGAGGAAACATGTGAGAATATTTGTCATGTGATGTTTTAAAATTAAGTGTCCTAAACCTCAAACGTAACGTCCAATAAAATTTAAGTATGTCGATGTATACAAGCTGAAGCCCCGCCTATCTTAATTGCCATGCTTGAGCAAACATTGATACACACAAAGCAAGCAAGCCAAACAAAGATTTGTCTTGCTAGTATTAATGTAAAAGCTGTAATGCCCTTGGATTTTAAAACATGTTTGGTGACTACCCCTTACATCAAAGTCATTATGCAATCAGAACACACACTGAAATTCTCTTTTATGGTCTCACCTAGTAATTGACAATATCGCTTATGTTAGATATAGTCATTTAGTGCATCAGGCTGGCATGTCAGGCAATATACATCCATAAAAATAGAGAAGTTCCGAAAAGACTCCGAATGACAGTACTAACAAAAGTTTTTGGGACTCAACTTTCACTTCGACTTCTAAGCAGAATCGCGAACACATCAGTGACAAAATTGACATTTAAAATGAGCATAACAACAAGTGATTATGGATCTTGGAGGTCACCAATTACAAGTAAAATTGTTTCTGAAAGTAGTGTGAAATTTCAAGAAGTTCATGTAGACAGCTGCCCAGAAAACGCCGGTTAGTAATAATAATCAAAATATGATCAGACATGTCACGTGTATGAAATAAATATTTTAGTATTGATTTGTTTTATTGGATAGAAATAATCTAATTATACTTTAACAGACTACGCCCCCTTTTAAGGGCCATACACTTTCTTAGAGCTGTGATGGGATTGCTTCCCTTAGAAAAACTTAGTAGATACTTAGTCAGCCGTAAGCGGTTGAGCTAAGGAAGTACTTCTTTAGCTCAGTCGGTTAGCACGCTGCCTTGTAACAAAGAGGTCCCAGGTTCGAGTCCCGGTGGAGACAAGCAATTTTGTAATAAAATTCGTGCTCTCCGGTTACATTGGCGCCCAACAATAATAACCCACGGTTAGAAGAATTACCTAGCCAGGTTAAAATATAAATATAAAAAAGATGAAAATATCATCATTATAAGAGTATAATGACTCTTGAGGTGGGGGAAGTGTGAACGGATTGCTTCCCTTAGAAAAACTTAGTAGATACTTCGTCAGCCGTAAGCGGTTGAGCTAAGGAAGTACTTCTTTAGCTCAGTCGGTTAGCACGCTGCCTTGTAACACAGAGGTCCCGGGTTCGAGTCCAGGTGGAGACTAGCAATTTTGAAATAAAATTCGTGCTCTCCGGTTACAGAGCTATTCATACATTGCACACCCTTAGCCAGGAGATTAAATCTGATTTTTCGATCCTCCCCTTCAGAACAAATAAGCACTGTTTAAGTCGACATTCTGTTTGAATTAGGACTGTTTAAGTTCAGTATGGTATATTGTATCGCATGTCCATGTCCCCCCTTCCCCTTTCCCTCCCACTTTGGATTTTTCCAGACTTCTGGCTTGCATACACCTTATCGCTTTTCCTGGCTGACCCGAAAATCTATCCCGCTGGAACTTTTGACGTCATACAACAATCACTTTTCCATTGTGGCGTCAGATATTTTGTAATAGTTCTTACAAATGTATATGATATGCATATCTAGAGAATACGTTGAAATGATTGGTTTGCGAAGACCTCTGGTAGTTGTTCTTGACGTTGTTTCTTTTTCGATAGAGGACGTTGAAAGAACTTCTTTTTGTAACCAATGTAAACAATATGGTGGTGACAATAACACATAGATCTGGCTTGACTTTATAATTATTTATTTTCACTTTACGTTAGTCATTAGATTAAATAATAAGAATAAAATATTCTTATTTTAAGTCAGATCTACATGTACACCTAAGTTTGTATGACTAAAATTGTCTATTGACCCTTAGATGAGTTATTGCCCTTTAAAGACAATTTTTCATCTAGTTTGCTTGCCTATACTATGAAAAATCTTCTCCTTTGAAACTCCAAAATCAATTTCAGACAAACTTGGGCTGAATGAGTTTCAGAGTATGTAGTATAAATTTTGTATTTTATTTCCATGTATGTCAAGAAACCTAGCCGCGGGTGATGAAGGGGGGTGCTTGCACGAAAAAAACGTGAAATAAAACATCATTTCACATTGAACTGGAAACAATTCCTGTCATGAACGCTGCACGAAAAATAAAGTCTTTGATGTGAATCTTTTGTGACTCAGTCACTGTCCTCTTGTATTATATATAATATCTCTGTTTTACATAATATTTCCTATTTAGTATACACATTTATGATTTAAATGATTAAGGGCTTTTGAAAAAGTATTTAACAATCTTCTGAACTTTTAAAATGCAAATAAAAGAACAACATCATAGACCTTTCCGCCGTATCACAAAAACAAAATTCAATCAATTTCTTTTCTTGACGATCACTGTCTAGTGTTTGAAATTTATTTGAAAAAAACCAAGCACCCTAAATAAGCATTTGAAAATCACAATGCACGTAAAATTAAATAAGCAGAACACGTTGAACAGGGCACCTGTCTTGCAGGATTAAACATCAAATAAAAAAGTAAAATCACGCTTAACGTGAAATAAAAAACTGCAATCATATTGCACAAAAATAACCCTTTACCACCCTCATAGCCACAAAGCTAAAATGGAACATAGGGATAAATTTTGTTTTTTTTTCTTTTGAAGAAATATGACAGATATAAAGAGCATTTAAAATTTAAATGGCATTATTGCACTACTCATTAATCATGTTAATTTGAATATTAAAAAGCAAGAATATATTGATGAAAGATTTAACTTTTAAGCAAAAAATTACAGGTGAGAGATTCAGGTTCTTGAGAGCCTCTTGTTAGGTGTCTTTTGACTCTCAATCCTCATCCCTTTAAATCTTAATCAGTGGAATAACAAATGGTGTGTCTAGTAAGAAAACACTGCTTAGTTAACATTTTGCCAATTTTTTTTTTAGAAAACATATCTGGAAGTACATTGTACAAGTATATATGAAAACTGACATTTTTTTGTGTTTATTTTTGTAGACACAGTTTATTGGGGAGAATTAAGGTTTGATGAAGGTGGTCGAATTGTAGTGTGTTCACAAAAAGTAGGTGAGGATAAAAATACATCATGGACACCAAAAGATTACAATGCTAGGACCAGAGTACATGAATATGGTGGAGGAGCTATCTTTGTCAACAACAAAGTGGTCTATTTCTCAAATTACAAAGACCAGCAAATGTATTCTCAGAGTTCTCCTGATGAAGCTCCCCAGCTTATTACTACAGGTGAAAAAACATGGAGATATGCTGATGGGTCATTCAATGCTAAGGTAATACAAGTTGTGGCATGCATTTATATATAGAGTGAATTTAAGAAATTATTTATAAATTAATTGTTAGATTGATTGATTTTTGTGTTAAACTCCACTTTCAGCACATGTGGCTATAATTTTGCAGCAAGGTTTTTATTGTAAAAGGTAGGTTAAGTATCTGAAAAGAAGTACCAACCTTCAGCAGGAAAACTGACAATCTCGTCAATTAAGATTGGAAGCACATCAGTGATATTGTTTGCCTTAAATTACTGGAGAATAAAGGCTTTTTCCCCTGGAGAATAATCCCAATTTGAAAAAAAAATGGCTTCAAATTATTTCCAAAAAGACAACTTTTTTCCCACACAGTGCAGTCTCAGTAGTAATTGTGCATGAATACAAACTGAAAAACAGTCATTTAAACATTTTTAATGCATAAAATGACTATATGTTCAGATTTGAGAGTCTATTTATGTATTATCACTTACAATAAGGAGTCTTATTTCAAATGAGGGTTTACCTCTTGAAAGGGGGTCTGCAAATTGAAGTTCCAGTCAAATTCATGGTTCGTTATAACTTTCCCAATTTGAGAAAAATGACGCATATTTTCCCAATAAAAAAGGGTAGAGGTAGTTTTGAAAAAAAGCCAACAATATCACGGCACATACACCTTGCCACCCTAGGAGTTTGTATTCACAATCTTAGTATTGACAGGGTATTCATCATTGAAGATGACACACTCAGACCTCACTATCACTACGGGTCAAAATGAGTATAAGAGCAACATTGGAAACACTTCCAAAATAATCTTAATTTTCTATTTTGTACATTTTGTACATAAATATAGATTCTACCACTGCATCGAGTGTGATATGATATTTATCCACTCTTGACAGTTAAATTTTAAATATTTAAAAGCTTGGTGAGCCTCATGTTTTAAATTTTAAAATTTAACTGTCTCGAGTGGACAGATATTGTATTTCACAAGATTTGGTGGTGGAATCTGTTTCTCTAGAATGATTTTTAAACAATATGCAGGCAAACTTATTGCTTCTTTTCAATTTATCTGCAAAAAGATGTGTTCTTTCTTTGTGACGTCAACAAGCATGTCGTCACAAAAGGAAAAGAAAGCAAGAAAATATGATGTCGTAATAAAATTTTGACCAATGAAGAACTGAGATAAATAAAACACACGTTGAATAAATAAAAATAATCAACATGTTAGGAAAAGGATAAATCGTGTAAGAATTAGAGAAATATTATTGCAACCTTTGAAACATGGTCTTAATTATATATCTAGTCTGGCCCTAAATGAAAATGCTTTGCTTTAATAATATGAATCTGGTGATTGTTTTAAAATACATGTATTATAAAAAATAAATATTTAGAAAGCACTTGAAATAGAACAAAATGCTTAGAGAAATGTCATTATGAAACAGCTTTCACAATAATAGGTTAATTTGAATTTTTCAATTGGTGTAAGCTGGGACTATCATACTAATATATTAGTATAATAGTCCCAGGTGTAAGAGCCAATGGCCATAGCAACTAAAGTTAACAGTTAATTTATTATGAGTTAATTGTAAACTGTAGTTGATCTAGCCAGACATTCACAGTAAAACTGATAAGAAGAAGGTGTTCCCTTTAAAGAAAGTTATGTTCAGGAGATGTGTTGACTGTTGACCCTACCCAATTATATAATTTTCTTATTTATTTCTATATTTATGATTACCTTTTATTGATATACATTATATGTGAGAAATAAGTTTTTCATATACTATAGTAAAACACAGTGGTTCGTTGTTCTTGTTCATTTGAGTCTGACATATGCTCTATGATTTACAAGTTCATATCAATCTAAATCTAATTACTTATGAAGGATAAAAAAGTTGTTTATTTTAGCTGAAGTAAATTAACTTATTAATATTTAAACTACTCTTATATTAACAATTTGTCTTGGACTTTAATGCATTTAAGTGAAAGAGAAGCAATAATGAAATGAATACTACATTAAGAAAAAAACATCTTCAAAATATGGAATTTCAATTTACATTTTAATCATTTATTAGTCACAGTCATCACCATCCATGGTCAGCTGACTAAGAAAAAATCAAGGGTCAATACACTAGAGATAAAGTTGTTCTAATAAACATCATGAAGAGATGTCACTTATATCAATATAAGTGTGTTAATGACAAACAATGATTTTATCTGACTAAATACTGTTTATTTTGTGACTGTGTCTAAATTAGTACACACTTTTGTTTTTGTTTCATCTTAAATAACAAGTATGTTTAACTCAAAAGAATAAAAAACACAGCCGAAGGCCATCAATGGGTCTACAACACAGCTGAAAATCCCTCACCAGGACTGAGGAGGTGGACTTCAGCTGGCTAATAAACAAAAATGAGTTTTGCTTTTAACAACAATAAACAAACAAGCTATGTGACCTGATAGCCTGGTACAGTCACACAATATGATGAGATAAACTAGTTTTATGTGCATACAAATTAAACCAGGGGCATATTCAGTCATTTATAAAACAGGGGTTCCAATGGCAGAACCCCCCTTGGATCCACAGTCACTTGTCTCAGAATTTTTTCCCCCTATATACCTTTATATCATGTATATACAGTCAGGGGACTTACTTAAATAAGTGATTTTCCAAATCACTGATTCAAGTAACATTATTTCCATAAAGGTTGGAAGTAAGAGTTGTCTCTCTTTAATAATCACCTATTTAAGTAGTACAAATTAATCACTAAAAGAAGTGATTTAATTTTATTGTAGCTTTTAAAAATATAGAATACTAATGATCCAGGGACTAATTATCATTTCTAAAATTATCAGAACCAACATCTTTGTTGATAGGATGACCAGGTCATTTCAGGTGATGACCTTGTACTGAATCTAGGATAATGACATAAAAATCACTTCTTTAAGTATCATTATTTTAATAACCCCCACTAATTTCAACATCCCCTGACTGATATAACATGTGTAATATAAAGGTATATAGATTTGTTTTTCTGAGACAAGTGCCTGTGCATGGATCCGCCAATTAAAACCCCACTTGTTACCTATTAAGACCATTTATTTTAACTTAAAGTGGAATGATAGACTACACTACTATACTGTTGAATATGTTTTTGAGGAACATTGCCATCTGAAAAAGGGAAGCTAGAGATGGCAAAGTTGAAACTGTTTGTCATATAATGTTGTTTCATTTGATTTGATGTTCTATTATTTTTTAGACGAGTAAAATCTACTGTGTGAGAGAGGATCATAGTGTTGTAGAAAGCAAGAAGGCCAAAGAACCTGTTAATACAGTAGTAACCATAGATCCTGTTACCAAGCAACAATTCATTTTGGTAAGATTTATTAAGATTACAAATATATATGTTAGATATATCTTAAAGGTGCACTAGCAATGAGATATACAAAAAATCTAAAATATGATAGTTTTTGATCAATCATTAATGAAAGTGAAATAGTGAAATAATTTTTCACCTTTAGCAGCCATTTTGGTTCAATTTTGTCAAAATAAGCTAAGAAACATTGATGATGAATTATTCGTGTGCAAGTAAATAGTTCAACCTCATTGAATCTGTATTCATGTGAAGTTTTCTTGGCATCAGTGAAAAGGAATGATCAGTTATGCTCTAGTTGGTGAATTTGCATGCAGCTTGGCAGGTTAAGGATGATGAAGGTGTTAAATTTAAACTAAAATTACCAGCTAAATATACATTTTCAATGTAAATAGTCTAAATATTGTCATTTCAGACAGAAGGAGCAGATTTTTACAGTAGCCCAAGAGTTTCACCTGATGGTAAAAAGATAGCATGGGTACAATGGAATCATCCAAATATGGTAAATTATTGAATTTAGTTATTATTTACCAGTAGTTTGTCATCTAGGAATATTCAGTTTAGGGTTCTTCATCATATAATTTGTATAGTTTTATGTTGAAATTTTGCACTGTTTTTTCAGGATTAAGAAGTATATCATTTAACTCTTACAATATACCTATACAAGGTGATAGAAAAAGAGGGAGGAAAGATACCAAAGGGACAGTCAAACTCATAAATCTAAAACAAACTGACAACGCCATGGCTAAAAATGAAAAAGACAAACAGAAAAACAATAGTACACATGACACAATATAGAAAACTAAAGAATAAACAACACGAACCCCACCAAAAACTAGGGGTGATCTGAGGTGCTCCGGAAGGGTAAGCAGATCCTGCTCCACATGTGGCACCCGTTGTGTTGCTTATGTGATTACAAATCTGGTAAATAGAACGTTCCCCATGAATAGGTCACATTTTAAATATGTGAATAGGTGGGGAAAACTTTCAGAAATATATAGGTAATAATTGAATGACAAATGTTACCTCTCAGAGTCGGAAATAAAAAAAGACTGCAAGTAAAATTGAGAAGGGAAATGGGGAATATGTTAAAGAGACAACAACCTGACCATAGAACAGACAACAACCCGACCATAGAACAGACAACAGCAGAAGGTCAGCAATAGGTCTTTAATGCAACGAGAAACTCCCACACCCACAAATATCTATACTAGTTCAGTGATAATGGACATCATTATAAACTCCGAATTATACACAAGAAACTAAAATTAAAAATCATACAAGACTAACAAAGGCCAAAGGCTCCTGACTTGGGACAGGGGCAAAAATGCACCGGGGTTAAACTTGTTTTTTTGAGATCTCAACCCTCCCCCTATACCTCTAGCCAATGTAGAAAAGTAAATGCATAACAATACGCACAGTAAAATTCAGTTCAAGAGAATTCCAAGTACGATGTCAGAAGAAGTAACAAAAGAAAATAAACAAAATGACAATATTACATAAATAACAACAGACTACTAGCAGTTACTGACATGCCAGCTCCAGACCTCAATTAAACTGATTGAAAGATTATGTCTTCATCATATAAATATCAGGCACAATCTCTCCCGTTAGGGGTTTAGTATTATACCATCATAAAATATATGAGTAGAACATAACCCGTGTCATGCCAACAACTGGTTTTTAAATATAAATGACCATTTTACAGCTGGGCAAGGTTTAGTCCAAATAATTATGACATCTAGGAAGACTATTTAAAAATTTTCTTTGACGCCTTCCTGATGTAAGGCGTCAAAGAAAAAAATATAAGAGACTTTCAAGACGTCATAATTATTTGGACTAGGGTAAGTTCAAACCCATCAGAAAATATTTATAAAACATATATTTTTTAATAAGCTCAAACTATGATGGAGGAATAGAAAGACATGATTTAAGTTAAATATGATCATTGTAGCCATGGGACAGTACAGAACTATGGACAGGTGACCTGTCAGCCACAGGAGATGCTGTATCTAATCCTAAACAGGTAAGTAAAACACTATTTTATTCACAAATAGTAGGCCAGAACTACTTTTCCAATTATGCAAAAGTTGAGTTAACAATTTTAAAATAGCTCACAAAATCTTTCTCCTTTTTCTGCTAGAAAAACAAAAAACATATTCAACAATATGTTCATCAATAAAAATAAAACAAAATATATGATTATTGGAACGAAACAAAGAGCAATGCCACATTACAATGAGAGTTGTTTAACTATTAACAATCTTCCACATGCGAAAGTCTATTAGGCATTAAAATTGACCCTTCTCTCACATGGACAAACCAAATTGATGTGATCTGCTCAAAAATATCATCTAGACTATATCTACTATTAAAGATTAAAAAATTTCTAAATCTAGACTGCAGAAAATTATTCTATAATGGTTATATCTTGCCACTAATTGATTATTGTTGTATAGTGTGGAGTAGTTGTAACAGTGAGGGTTTAAAAAGGATATTAAAATTAGAAAAGAGGGCTGCTAGATTAATACTAGAAACAGACCCATTTTCTCCTTCTGCACCCTTATTCAAACACTTAAACTGGATGACAGTTGAACAGAGAATAAAATATAAGTTAGTGATGACATTTAAGTGCATTAAATGTGATGCCCCATCATATCTTACTAACAAGTTTCATTATGTTTCAGACAGAAATCCATACCCCTTGAGAAATGCTGTTCAAGGAAACCTCATACTCCCTAAACCAAAAACAGAATTGTTCAAAAAATCTTTTATGTATTCTGGACCATTTTCGTGGAATAATTTGCCAATACCGTTAAGAAATATTACAAATGTTAATTCTTTCAAATACAAAATAACAGATCATTTATTGAAATCAACCTAGCTGTATCAATAATATAGAAAAACTGATCATGTCATCATGTTTATTTTTTTCATCACATTTTATCAAGTTGTATTTAACATTATTATCATACTTGACTTTTTATACTAATGTATGCAATGTATATGTTTGCATTTTGTTAACCGGATTTTTTTGACAAAAATGTCGGTTATTGATTTGGGGATGCTCGGCGGGCGGCCGGGCGGTCGGGCAGTCGGGCGGGCGGCAATCAAATGTTGTCCGTGCATTAACTCATGAACCGTTCGGCCAAAGCTTTTAAAATTTTAATATGTTGTTACTGACAACTAAATGAAGGTCAAGTTCAATAATGGCGATTTTGACTTTTACCGTTCAGGAGTTATGGTTCTTGAAAGATTGAAAAATGGAGTTTTCAGTCGTGTCCGTGCATTTACGCATGAACTGTTCTACCAAAGCTTCCCAAATTTTAATATGTTGTTACTGATGACAAAATGGAGGTCAAGTTAAATAATGACGATTTTGACTTTTACCGTTCAGGAGTTATGGTTTTTGAAAGATTGAAAAATGGAGTTTCCAGTTGTGTCCGTGCATTTATGCATGAACTGTTCTACCAAAGCTTCCCAAATTTTAATATGTTGTAACTGATGACAAAATAGAAGTCAAGTTCAATAATGACGATTTTGACCTTTACCGTTCAGGAGTTATGGTTCTTGAAAGATTGAAAAATGGTGTTTCCAGTCGTGTCCGTGCATTTTATCATGAACCATTCAACCAAAGCTTTTGAAATTTTTATATGTTGTTACTGATGACAAAATAGAGGTCAAGTTCAATAATGACGATTTTGACTTTTACCGTTCAGGCGTTATGGTTCTTGAAAGATTGTAAAATGGTGTTTCCATTCACGTTGTTGCATTTACTCATGAACCATTCAATCTAAGATTTCAAATTTTAATATGTTGATACTGATGACAAAATGGAGGCCAAATTTGATATTGACGATTTTCACTTTCACCATTCATCAGTAATGGTTCTTGTGATATTGCCAGGACACAAATAAATATTAATAAATCCGGTTTGCTGTCGTTGTGACAGCCTCTTGTTTGAATTCTCATGTCGAGGGCCTCAGGGAAGATTAGTAATATAGCTAACTGTGTAACCCTCTTAAAATAAAGTATTGTTGTTGTTGTTGTTGTTGGTAATGACCTTTTAAAACACTTGTCTTGGAATAGAAATGTTGCTACAAACAACCGAAACCATATTAAAATGTTATAATTTCTGATAAATTGATCTTAAGATATAAGATGATGATTCAGTGCACTAAATGTACTTGTGTTATAATTAATTGCATATGTTTATTCAATTTTTAAAGATAGAAGTAAAGTTTGAAATGAGATAAACCCATACTGTATAGTCGGCTCAAAAAGGCCATGACACAAAAAATATAAAACAAAACAATTTACAAAAAACAAATATGACAGACATGAATCAACAACAACCACTGATCTACTGGCACATAACTAATGTAGCTGGGTTGAACTTAAGTTTGCTAGCCCCAAACCCTCACCCTAACCTGGAAAAATGGTTTAACAGCACAACACAAGTACAAATTGTAAAAAACAGTTGGAAAGTTTTAACTCATCAGATTGATATAGCCCAGAAAAACAAGTAACAATTCAGACCAGATGTGGCAGGGTATTTATACATTTTCACAACAAAAACTAGCAGTTATAGTCCAGTTACTAGAATTATTAAAATTGGTCTTTGGAATATTTCATTTTGAGGTAGAAACTGATAAGGTGTATACATTAGTCTGGAAAAAATTTACCTGTCAAAAACTAAACCAGATGAATTATGAATATTATTACAGATAGTTTCTGGTACTGACATAAGTGTAATGCAGCCATCTTGGACACCAAACAATGAGCTACTATACATTGGTGACCAAACAGAATGGTGGAACCTTTATCATGTTAATGCCAATGGTGACCATACTAATTTGTTACCTAGAGACAAAGAAACTGGAGGCCCACACTGGGTCTTTGCTTTTTATGGTTATGCAGTAGATCCAAAAGGAACTGGTAGAATAGTATTGAATTCTGGGAGTGTAAGTTCTAATAAAATATTGATTGCTTTATCTGACTGAGGAAAGTGACATTCCCAATATCTTCTTTCATATTGGTTTGATTTAAAGTTTATATCATGAATTAAAGTTTATATCATGAATTTTTTAAATCAAATTCTTCACTTTTTACTTTTTATATTTGTCATACTAATGGCTTTTGGCTTGATTTAATGGCACTATTATATCAATGAATTTAGTACCAAAAAAATGTTTGTCTAATGTGTGATTTAAACTAACCAGATATCACAAATTTTATATAAAAGTTTCACTTAGTATGCTTAATAAATCAACTGTTGAGTAAAAAAAGGACTTAATTAAATTCACACAGTAAAAAGGGTTGGTTAGTTCAAATCATCAATGTTCTTATCTTATTTTTGGTATAAAAGTTGAAGAAAAATACCATACAATACAGTAGAAATCATACTTTAATTAATATTCAAATGCCTTTTCACCATAAAACATGTAAACACAGTTTAACTTTTCATTTTTTTATTTTATACAGAAAGAATCTTTTCATATTTGAAAAAAATCACATAAAGTAAAAAAATAATGTTAAAACAGTAAATATAAAAGAACATCACTTAAAATTTCAAATGCTGTGAATCTTCATTATTATTTATGGGACCAAATTTTGTTGATTTCATTGGTAAAGATTAACCACAAAACATAATATACCACAAAGTACACATTTTCAACAGGTGTGTATGCAGGCTTTGCCAAAACGAAAAAATTAGATATCCATGAAAATACAATTGTTCCTCAATCAACCAAATCCCACACAAATAAATGAACCTACATGATATGGTGAAATTAAAAAGTTGCTTAGTCATTGTATACATAATTGCATTAAAATTGTCTACATTTTAGGAACTTGGTGTGTTAAACATGAATACAAAAGAATACCAGAAACTTGACACAGGATTTACAAGTCATACTTGCATGAATCTGACAGCAGACGGTCAAGTGTATTGTGTAGCAGGAAGTCCAACAAAGTTTGAATGTGTCATAAGAATTAATTTGGAAACCAAAGAGGTAAGTATCTCTAGATATATCTTATGACTGTGATCAGTTTCTGAGTGAGCAGTTTCTGATCTTCTGTTATCTTGAATTCACAATAATATAAGTTATCTTGGTGTAATCAGAGGTGTACAGAATTTTCAACAACGGTGTAAAATTTTGTACACCCCTGATTACACCAAGATAACGAAGTTATTTCTATTGAACAATTCCTTAACTCATTTTGAAACCAGGATGTCAAATTGTAAAAACGGTAATGAAAAATGTCCATGTTGCTGCACGTTGTCAAATAATTTTTTACTTTATTTTTGGAAAAATTCAGAAATGTTTTCTGTTCTCTCGAGTTTTCCCCCCAAATTTTTTTTTAATATTTTAAGTTTTTAAATTATTTTTAAATTTTTTTTTTTTTTAGCATTTTCTTATTATTATAATATTTTTGGCAAAATTTTATTAGCCCGTGGTGAACAAGGGTTGGATGTTATTTACACAGGGGTAGTCAACCAATCAGATTGCCGTATTTTTGCTGCATAAGAAATAAATGTATTTGCACTTTTGGTATTTAGCTGAATTTTGATCTGTTCAAATAACCTCTATTTCACATGTAAAGCTTAGTTTTTTTGTTTTTTTTTTTATTAAAGTATATAGAAACTACATGTATAATGTTTATTAAACACTATACTAAACTAATTGATATTTTCCACATTCTGTCAATATTTGACATTTGATAATTTTTTTTTAAATAACTATTGTTCCAACTGAAAAGTTGCTGACCGCTTGCTTGAAACATTTTGATTGTCAGATCATTTTATTGTCTTTTTTTTTTTTTTATTGAATTTCTGTAGGTAAAGATTCTTCAAGAATCAAAGTCATTAGATATGGACACAGGTTATTATAGTATTCCAGAGGAAATAAGCTGGAAAACAACAAATGATGATGTCTCCTACGGATATTTATATCCCCCTAAAAATAAGGACTTTGTAGCACCTGAGGGTACAAAGCCTCCATTGTTGGTTCAAGTTCATGGTGGACCAACATCTCAAACATCCAATGTTTTGAGTTTGAAAAAACAATATTTCACATCACGTGGGTTTGCTGTACTAGATGTAAACTACAGGGGCAGCACTGGTTATGGTAAAACATACAGACACAAACTGAGGGCAAAGTTAGTATGATAACACATTTGTACTGATGAAATGTACCTTGACTGTTTATACTTTTTATGGATGTTTTTTTTTCTAAGGACATCAATGACAACTGTTTGTCTGCTGTACAACAAAAAAAGTTCACCAATAAGGAAGTAGATTATTTAAGGAGGCGATCTGATAATTTTTCATAATTTTTCATTAATTTTTTTTCTTTATGGAATAGAACCATTCAGTCATGTCTGGTCAGAAAGAACATACAAGAAAGAAGTACATATTTCAAACAAAATAGTTCCTACGCATAGCTGTATCTTTGTTTATGGGTAAAACATTTGAATGGGTATTTTTGATAACAAATGAAAGCTTGGGAACTTTGGATCACTGTAGAAGCCTTGTTGAAAGTTTCTTTTGAATAATAAAGAAGTATATGAAATTGTAATAGGAGGGCACATTTGCCCTGTTGTTCAGATCAGAAGTACCAGTTTTTTCACTATCAAACTTTTGGAAATCAATTAAAGATATGTTGAATTTTTCAGCACAAGTCAGGATAAAGTATAGTCATGACATGAATTAACAGCCACTTTATTTAAACTTGAGACAAAATAACCATTAATGCTTGAAATTGCAGAATTTAATGTAGAAAAAAGATTACCTTGATTATAAATATTTGATCTACCAGTATTTTACAAAAAAAGTGTGTATGGCATTGGCATATAGTTATTTAAACTCCCTATCTTCCATTTTGATAACTGACAACACTATCTTTATATTTACATAGTACTATTTAAATAAGTTGGAAGCGGTGCTTTGCTTTTGCGCCAATTGGCATTTCATTTGCGCCAAAAAAATCTTTCATTTGCGCCAAAAACCATATTTCATTTGCGCCAAAAATTAAATCTTTCATTTGCGCCAATATCACAGGTAAGTACAGGTAAATACAGGTAAATACATGTAGATACAGGTAATAATAGTATAAAACATACATTTTTTCAAAAAGTCTTTTAATAATAAAGAAAGTTTTAAACATATTCCTCAGAAATCAGTTATCATAAAACCATACAAGTTATGTTAAAACCTCGATAAAATCATACAAGTAATGATAAATTCATACAAGTAATGTTAAAACCTGAATAAAACCTTGATGTTTTGAATAAAATTGTTCATTAAAATGTGTATGGAATTACTCCGGTCCATTGTTGGTTCTTTTGAAATTTGCAGTGGGTGTAACAGCCCAAAATGACGGTGGATATCTAGATTCCGGGCTTATATAAGTTTCCAAAACATATATCACCATGCAGATGCTTTCCGAACTCTGACTCTGAGTTGTTGAGATTCTACTTTCTGATGGTTTACTCCATGGTTATGCTCGTTTAAAGTTTTTATAATTGTTTTGCTGTCCGCATCAGTCGTAATCCTGGCTTTACAGGGTTTTTTGGTACACCTGAAGGATTTATTTTCATTATTTTAAACATTTGATAACCTATATATGTGGTCATCAAATATCACAGAATTATTTCCTCTGTTTGTCTCAGATTTGACTATGTCCATCTTGACACCTCACACTGGACTGGTCATGTGAACACTATATATATAATTATAACCTTAGTGACTCTCAGTATTGTATATGAACTCACACAAATATCCAGGGGGAGATAATGTACAAAAAAAATTAAAAAAAAATCGTAAATAATATTTACTTTTTCCGTTATATTACCTGTCATACCTGTAAAATGGCGCAAATGAAGGTTTTTTTTTTTGGCGCAAATGATATATGACCTTGTGGCGCAAATGAAAGGTTTGATTTTTTGAAAATTGGCGCAAATGAAATGCGCCCGTTGGAAGTATTACCAATTATCCTCCCTTTATAGCTCATAAAGGTATTCATTTACCTTCTTAAAACTAGAGTTTTAAAAGTGTCGTTATGATGATAAACCAGGTACCTTAAAAATATTATGATTGGTCTTGAACAAAATAAATAATTAAAAGTGTTTAGAAACCCATGAAATTAATAGATATGACTAAAACATAGAACAAAATATAACAACTATATATATATATATATATAGTATCACAATATAAAAGTATCAAATAATTAAATATTCATTGAAAAGTAGAAACTTTAAAAATTTGTAGAAAATAAAAATTGTTTGATAGTATATACATCAACAACATTTATTGCAGTAACTTATTTTAATTGTGTTTAAGTGTCATTCATGATTAAAATAATTAAATGTGTTGGAGAAACAAATGTTTTAAAAGCATTTGTAGTACAACCATGTCAAAATAAATTTATTTTACCTCAGAAAACAACATTATACAACTACAACAGCTGAACAACAAAATAAGCATTGTCTTTATTGTTTTTATTATGTAATAGTTAACCAAAATTAGTTTGATGACACCCAAATTTTTCAAAATATTCTCATCAAATTATTTTTTTCTGGCAATCTTAGTTTGGTAGTGTCTTCAGCTATTTCTTTGAACAGATTTTGGACTAGATATAATTTAAAAAAAATTGAAGTTATCAAAATCATTAGGTTATGAATACAAAAATATATTTAAAATGATATGAAGAACAATGTTATCATATAATATCCATCTAAGCAGTGTAGTCCAACAGACAGATAGATTGGTTATCGTTGGACTAGTCTTCTATTAAAGGAGGGTAGTATACCTTACCTAATAATGACTTTCCGGTTTAGCTAGAAGTCAAGCTAGTCAGAAATATTACTGTTAACTACACAATCAATGCATTTTGCTTTAATACTTTACCTTGCAATCTGTTTGAACTACCTTTGTGGTATCATGTTAGCATGCTTGCCTCAAGTGCAGAAGCTAGTGGGTTTAATGCATGGCAAAGTTAAACTAAGACCAGATTTGCTTGAAATAATTTCCTCTGGTCGATTTTTATGTTTTATTTGTTACCACTGTTACTGATGTACACTTTTTGATGTAAAAATATTACAAAATGTACTGTAAATTCAGAAATCATAGCGTGCATTTATTATTGCGATTTTGTCATTTTAGACTTAAACGCAATTTAAGTTTTTGCAATATTGAGAAAAATCCTTTTTAATAAATATAAAAAAAAATCAAAATTAGAGTTTAAATTATTACTATTATAACCCTGTTGTATTTTTCGCATTTATAAAAAACATTTCAATAATTTCTGAATTTACAGTACTCATATTTACTGTTAGGTGGTGACTGGTTTTGCTTTTGCAGTTTAGCATGTACTTTGCATGTTTTTCTATATTGTAATAGATGGGGAGTATCTGATATAGATGACTGTTGCTTTGGTGCCTTATATCTTGGTGATATTGGACGAGTGGATGAAAATAAGTTATGTATAGATGGAGGATCAGCAGGAGGATATACTACGCTAGCATGTTTAACATTCAAAAATGTATTTAAAGCAGGTAATGATTAAGTCCCTTTGTTTTCGTGGCAGATGGGGTATATATGACCTTGATGATTGTTGTTATGGAGCCCAGTTTCTGGCAGACGTAGGTAAAGCAGATCATGGTAAATTGTGTATTGATGGTAGATCTGCAGGTGGTTACAGCACTCTGGCTTGCTTAACTTTCAAAAATGTGTTTGGAGCAGGTAAAATATATAGGGACTCAATTGGAAGACAGGTGGCATTCCCCCCCCCCCCCCCCCCCCCAAAAAAAAAACAGCACTCAATTGGAATAGAGATTGCATTTCTAAAAAAAATAAAACTCAATTGGAATATAAGTGGCATTCCCTCCAAAAAAAGTCAATTGGAATATAGATGGCATTCCCTCCAAAAAAAAACTCAATTGGAATATAGATGGCATTTTAATATATACATAAAAAAAGATTTACATTGGCAAGCAGATTCTGTTAGTTCAAAAGAAAAAAAAGTGCTCTAACTGATGTGAGCATTGTACTACTGGGAGTTGTAATCATAGAATGAAAAGAAAGGGTTTCATTACAATTTAACCTATCTAAAGAAAATGTTAAATCAATTTGAATAAGATTAAATTCAAAGGGTACCTAACTTATTATTTGTTTCTCTCAGGAAGAAATTTTATATTGTTTTACTATACTCTGTGCTCACTTTGATTTCTAGGAGCAAGTCATTATGGAATAGGTGACCTTGAAGCCTTAGCAGGAGACACCCACAAGTTTGAAAGTCGTTACCTTGACAACCTGATAGCACCATACACAGGGGATGGCATAAAGATATACAAAGAAAGATCACCTATCAATTATATTGAAAAACTTGATTGTCCTATTGCTTTATTCCAGGGAGACGAGGATAAGGTAAATTTAAGGATAAATAATGGGTTGATGATGGATGCATCAACAATGGAAGGTTAGAAGTTCTTTATAACGTTTGTCTCATTCAAAAATTGCACTAGTTATTTTTTGTCAAGACTTGTGTGTGTGTGAAATATACGGTACAAGTCCAGAAATATATCAAAAATTCAGAAAATTAATATTTTACATCTTTCAAATTTAGTCAATACACATCCATAGGAGTAAGGACAAGTAAAAAGATGCTCTCAGGAAAAACCTTTCTCTTTTAGACTTTCAACATAAAATCAATGGTCAGTTTTTTTCAAGCTTTGCAAAATGACATAGTTGTAAAGAATATATAGTCACTTATATAATCATTTACAGATTGTTCCACCAAATCAAGCAGAGATGATGTACAAAGCTGTGAAAGAAAAGGGTATTCCTACCATGCATGTTTTGTTTGAAGGTGAGAAACCATTTCTGTTTAAATTTTGGTGTTGCATACAAAAATTACAAAATGCTGGATTTAATTTGATAAACTAGATATAAAAATCAGAAGATGTTGTATAATTGCAAATGAGACCAATTGATGTAGATGTAAGCAGCTCTATGCCACCTGATGGCCTTCAACAATGAGCAAAACCTAAACCATATAGTACGCTTTAAAATACCCCTAAGTGACAAAATGTATATAAAAGAAATGTGATAGACAGTAACCAAACGATAGCCACTAGATAACAGGCTCCTGACTTGCACATTTGTAAATTGGTTTCTTGAGGGCAGTTTTTTCTTAAAATCAAAAATAATAATATGTCTTAAAAGAGCAGAAGTTTAAGATAAAAAAACCAATATAACATCAATAAAGGATGCATAAACCAGTTAAGGATAAACAGAGTTTACAAATGTTTGTTAAAGTAGAAGTTAACAATTGCTATATTTTCATTATAAAAAATGAAATGAAATATCTTATCATTATGTTTACTATTTCTTTCTTTTTTAAAAGGTGAACAACATGGATTTCGTAAAGCAGAAAATATCCAAACAGCATTGGATGGTGAATTCTACTTCTTTTCTAAAGTGTTTGGTTTTAAAGCAGCGGACAATGATATCAAGGTAATGTTTATCAGAAATCTGCTAAGTGATGACAATAGATACACAAAATGATAAATTTTGATTAAAGCCATATTTTGAAGAGACTTGCATAATTGACCCATTTGTGCTTGTTTTCCTTTGTAATACTCCTTAATAAAAAATATTTGAAAGACTGTCTTTCCTAAAAAATAAAAAAAAAGGGTATTTGTTAGCATAAAGACAAAATACATGCAAATTTGTTTGGATTTAAATGATTTTTAGTGGCTTGTTTGTAAACATGTATATTTATTTGACTTGAAAAGAGCTACAGTAGCAAGAAACACGTTTTCATTTTCATTTCCAAAATGTGTATCCAGAGTTGCATGCCCTTGAATCAATTTTATTTAAATTTTAGAAGTATGTAGATTCAGAAATTCATGAGAGATTTTTATTTATGCAAATAATGTGACTCCTAGGGTATCAAAATAATAAGAACTTACATTCTAAGATATTTTCTATTATTTCAGATTCCAATAGCAAATTTAAAGTAAAGAGTTTGGATTATGACCTGAAAGAGCTATGGAGGCAGCATTAAGTATTTTTCCTATTAAATAGGAACTTAGTCACAATTTGGTGTTCTAGACTTTTTAAAATAGTAACTTTGTCACAAGTAGTTGAGTGTTCTAGAATTAAGTTGTTATCTTTAGAATTTTAGACTCTAGTTTTGAAGTTTATTTATAAGATGCATTTTTATTTTGTATTGGTTAAGTTTTATTCTGGTTACTGTTTCTTATGTAATTCTATTGTTACTGAAAAAAAAGAAGATTTTTCTTTGTTTTTCTGTACTTCTGTTTTAGTGCAATATTACTGCAATAATTTCAATTTTCAGACATCATTTGATCCTTTCTATATAGAATTTTGAGTTCTGGGAGGTCTATTTTTTAATAATTTTTATCTCTCACCAAAATATCTGTGTAAGATGTGGGTGTATTTGAAAATCTAGACTGTGGTATAATTAACCTGTTAGAAATCTTTAAAAGGAGAACACATGACAAATATATCATGATTCACTGACTTCGATTGCATTTAAGGCCTAAATGGAACTTGGTTTACACTAAGTTTTTCAAGAAATTTCCAAGTATATTATTCTTGAAAAGTTTGTGAGTTAGAGTATGCATTTATTTTTGTCTGTTGAATTACCACTTAAGTCACATACTGACACATAGACATGAATATTTACTTTTCTATTGGTAAAATTTAGTCACTTTGCTGTACTACATGAGCTAAAAAACTTAGACAGCAATTTTTGTGTCTTTATTTTGATAGTGACAGTGTTGATGGTAGAATGGACGAGAAAAATCTGCAGTTATTGATTTTTTATTATGCATTTCAGTTATTTTGTGCATGCACTTGTCTTAACTGCAATCTTTTTTTTGTGTTTTTTTTTTTTTTTACAAAAGTGTGCAATTGGGGAGAAAAGAATTATTTGGAAATATTTTAAATTATTATTTATGCTGTTCATTACTCCAGTATAAATGTAGTATGAATTACTAGTACTTATTTGTTTCTTTTAAAAGATATTGTTTTATTATAGTATGAATGTTTGGTCTTTTTTCTTAAGGATTACATTTGTTTTAGGTCACTAATTCTTATGAAACTTAAAAGTTTCTTGGCAGAAATTGAAAATGAAAATACAATTTTGTGTGGTCCTTGCATATATTGATGAAACCAACAATTTACAGTTTTTAGCATGTTCCTTAGCATGACCAATATCATTGTTCAAAATACAATACTGTGTTCACACTTTTACTTGCTTTGTAGAAACAGTAATTGCTGTTTATCATTACTCTGTTTTTGTCTTTTAGTTTGTTTTTTTTTCCTTTTATTTTTGATACTATAAAGTTACTGATGAACGTTTTTCCTTCCGTATGTGGAATAGAACCAATATCTATTTTGTCAGTAAGGTGTTGTTGTAATCCATACAACAAAGTTGTTGATGTATAATGTTTTAATTCATCTGTCATCTTGTTTTTGCTTGAAGTACATGTACTTATTTTTTTCAGACCTCTTTTTAAATCAAGATGAAGGTTTACACTGAAGAAAACCTCATTTGATTGGTTCTTGAAAAACAATTATTCACTTGAATCTGTTATAGTTATCTTTAGAAAATATGTTGATCAAGAGTCAATACATCCATGAATTTACCTCATGAAAAAGAGAGCCATTCCATAGCAATTTTCTAGTGATAAAGATTTACATTCCAGTATTTACAGTTGACAGTTTATTACAATATTATTTTTTTAAGAAATTAAAGAAGGAAAGAGTTAACCTTACTTGCTGCATTTGTAAACAGTAATGAGTTAAAACATCTACTTGTAAGTAGGATATGGTGTAGTGAATGATTAAAAATAAATGTATGTAGATGATTACATGATTTTATGACAAAAAGTAAGCAGATCCAATAAAAAAATAAAACTATTTCTTGTTTATTATTTTTATAGACAAATTTGCCATGTGATCATACACATCACTAGGTTCCTTTTTTGTCATTAATACACTGAAACTTGTCTTCAAAACAAATTAAGCAAATTGAAATATGCCAAACTGAGTAGATATCTTGTAAAGAATAAAGTGAAGTTAAATAGATCAAACTAAGTAGATTTCGGTCTAAGGATGGTTTTCAAAAGGTAAATAATCATACTTGGCAGGTATCTTTCTTACTATAGGTTTCACTTTGTAAATACAGCTGTTTCTCAAAACACGTCTCTTTTGGGGAGAACTTGAATATTCATAGAAAATTAATTTTGTTTACATACTGGTTCCCAGTAATGCTCTCTGTGTTCCATCTCACAGAGACATATCTTGACAATGTTACCAGTAAATAAACATGTGCATATTGTTTACATTGAAATCTGTGGTAACCTTTCAATCGAGGTAGGGGTAGTTAAGAAAATTAGTGTTAGTTTAAACTCTGAGAAGTTCAGGGCATATAAACATTAAAAATATGCCGCACAGCCCTATATTTTGACCTTTGGAAAAAATTGTGCATATGAACACTCAATTCTAGGATAAGATTTTTTTCAAAACTTCATAGTAAAAGTGGTACAGTTTTAGCTGTAAAAGGAGTTCCTATGGGAAATTGCATGGTCAATATTTACAGAAATGCAACCTATAGTGTTTCTTTGTTGATGTAACCTGGTAAGATATTTGGCTTGATGGTAACTGATTTGCCATAGAATATTTAATAAATATAAAGATGTTGTTGAAAGTTCTTAGTCTGACTGTAAGTGTTTAATAGGTAAGGTACCCCATGTAGTATTGCGTTTTGGTGTCTGTATAAACTTGTTGGCATGTTTGTGTTGTAAAGAATTCAGGAAGTTGGTGCTAATTACAGTAAAATGCATTGAATGTAGAGTAAACTGTAAAATCTTTGACTAGCTGTGGTCATTATTAGGTAAGGTATACTACCCTCATTTTGGAGTAGTCTAGTCCTACAGAAGATAGATCAGTTATCAGTTGGAATACTGTAAATTCAGAAATTATTGCGAGGTTTTTATTATTGCGAAATATGCGACTGAGTTGTAAACGCAATAATTTAAACTCGCACTTTGAAATGTTTTATATGAATTAAACAGGATTTTTCTCAAAATCGTAATAATTAAAATCGCATTTTAGTCTGAAATGACAAAATCGCAATAATAAATGCACGCAATAATTTCTGAATTTACAGTAGTCTACTTTTAAAAGAGGGTGCCGGGGTAGTATACCTAACCTAATAATAACTTTACATTTCAGCTAGCAAACAAGCTAGTCAAAGATATTACCTTTACCTACACACTCAATGCATTTTGCTGTAGTGGTATCTGGATATTGTTGTTACTATATTGGACAACAAAATAATGCATGACATAAAGCAATATGACTTAAGAAATGTAAGCTATTGCATTACAATCAAAGAAAGTGTACTAAAACACATTTTTCCTGATACAGGTTCCAAAGTTATATTTGTCTTTTTTTGAGTCCACAGTGAACTTGAAACACTAGTACACTACCCAACTTTCTAGCTTTTAGAAAAACAAGAATGTGTCCTCAGTACACGAATGCCCCACTCGCACTATCATTTTCCATGTTCAGTGGACCGTGAAATTGGGGTAAAAACTCTAATTTGGCATTAAAATTAGATAGATCATATCATAGGGGACATGTGTACTAAGTTTGAAGTCGATTGGACTTAAACTTCATCAAAAACTACCTTGACCAAAAACTTTAACCTGAAGCGGGACAGACGGACGGACGGACAGACGGACGCACAGACCAGAAAACATAATGCCCCTCTACTATCGTAGGTGGGGCATAAAAATCCTATAATGAAGAAATATTGTTTGTGTGCCTATAGTTCAGTGGTTGTCATAATTATTTTCGTAAATTGTTTTGTTGTAAGTTAGGCTGGTAGTTGTCTATTCAATCATTTCATATTTTCAAGATAGGTCTTTTTATAGCCGACTATACAGTATGGATTTTTCTCATTGTTGGAGTCGGTATACAAGATTTAATTTAATTGTTTACATCTGCTTCATTTGAACTTTGTTAGTTGTCCCATTGGAAATCATACCACATCTCCTTATTTTTATATTGTTCAGGATCCAATGTTGAAGAAGAGTACATACTATATGAACAGCTTCATGCACTTTTCCATAAATACCACAGCTTTTCAAAAATACACATGCTCATAGCTCCATTAATATTTTAACAAAGTTGGCATACATCATCATCTGTTAATTCAAATTAGATTATCAAGTTTCTTTATGTCTTACCATTTTGATTGATTATTTGGTGTTTAATGTCACTTTCAGCACTATTAGCTATTTCATGGCATCCAGTTTTAATTGATAAAGGTAGCCCAAGAGAACCACCAACCTTTGACAGGTAAAGTGAAAATCCTTGTCAAAATTGGAGACAACCAACTGCTGGTTTACCAAAACAGAGACAACAATTTTTTCACACCATCTTCTTCCTACTAACTTAAAATATACTTAAGTTTATTCATAGTGTATGCTTTTGGAATGCAAATCAAATACGAGACGATGGAACAACTGGTACTTTGGCACATGTCCTGATGACATCTCTTAAGCATTTTACTTTGAGATAAATTGAAGCAACTGCACATAAAAATTGTTGGCCTTAAATTAATCTCTATTACCCCAGGTTATGAGGTGTGATATATGATACTTTTCTTTGAACATGACAAATGCTTGAGGAAAGAGGCTATCTGATATTACCTTAAAGATGAAAAGTTCTTCCTGTCTAAGTAGACACTCTAACATTGTAGACTACCATATAATTCATGACAAAGATCTCCTTTTTGTGGATCTTGTATTGCAGTTTTTTTCCTCTTTACGAGTACTCTTGATCTTTGTTAGTTTTTGCCTAAAGACAAAATAGGGTATACAAAATTGTCAGTAAAGGGAAATAACTCCTTTGATTTTGGCTTATTGTAGATCTTGTCTTGCTGATCATTTTTTATGTGTATAGTTTCTCTCTACATATTAAAAGCTTCAAGATAATATGATTTTTGTTTTAAAATTGGTAAAATTCTGAATTTAAGAGCAATAGTAGTCTCAGAAGATTTTTGTAAAACTTAAAGGGCAATGTCAATAGAGATGAATGAAAAGTGATGAGAAAAGCTCAACAGGGTGGGCTAATTAGGCATATGGGATAAAAGTTACAATTAGGCAAGTCATAAAAAAAGTCAACTCACCTAGTGACATATTTATTTGTACGATATTACAAAATACAATTTTTCTTTACATTAAAATTCATTCTTTATGATTTAATTCTACAATATGTATTATATGGTCATGTGATGGTGAAGTATGACAATAAACAAAACCTCATATTATACAATGGAATCTGTCATCTGAGATCACCCTATTAGCTACTAGATAGTGACCTGAGACTTTCTTACATGATAGCTAGCCAAATCTGTCATCTGAGATCACCCTATCAGCTACTAGATAGTGACCTGAGACTTTCTTACATGATAGCTAGCCAAATCTGTCATCTTAGATCACCCTATTAGCAACTAGATAGTGACCCGAGACTTTCTTACATGATAGCTAGCCAAATTTGTCATCTGAGATCACCCTATTAGCTACTAGATAGTGACCTGAGACTTTCTTACAAGATAGCTAGCCAAATCTGTCATATCAGATCACCCTATCAGCTACTAGATAGACCTAAGACTATCTTATAAGATAGCTACATGTAGGCTTAAAGACCTGATTTGTTTGTATGAATTATGCCAACTTCTCTAAAAGGTGAACATCTTTAAATATCATGGACATATGACAGATTCAATTGTATGTCTAAAGCTATAAACTATCAAAGAATGATATAAATTAGATATAAAATGTTGTTTGCTGGTAATTATTCTTTTTCACTGGTTATTCTTTGATGAAACTGAAACTTTTTTGAGGGGCTGACCAAGTACCAAAAAAAGCATTGGAAACGAGTATAACATCTAATAGTAATTAATGTTAATGAAACTTTAAAACCTTAGTGGAATTTATATAAACCAGTTTATCCTAAACTATTTACTATAGAACTCTTTTAAACAACACTTCATTACAATTTATTCACAAATATGTCTGAAAATAAAGATAACTTATTCAAGACATCATCTCCTATTCTAAAAATATAATTTATATTGATTAAATTAGGCTCTTGACTAAAATGTTATTAAAGTACAGGAAAGTATGAAACAAAGAGATTCTACGATTATTCACTACACATAACACAACAATTTATTTATCTTGTCACACCAACTGTCATTTTAATGTCAACAAATTTACTAAACCCTACACTTCTTCTAAAGCCAGTCAAACGGGATAAGTATCATATAGAGTTTATGTGATTTTCATTGAATATTGGTGTAAATAAGATCGGATATCTGTCATACGTAACTTTTGTGTTGTCGTGTAGTATTGTTGTAACAATTGCTCTAGAAGTGTGAATGGTCCATTCAATGGTGATTACTTCTCAAGGTCATGGTACACAATACACAATATTTGTTATACAAGATAGCACTATATTTATTATGAACTATTGAACTTAAGAAATAGGTTAAGTTTCTGGTTTTATTTCATACAGGAGCAAAAGAGATGGGGTAGAGCCAAGTTCTGTCTTAATCCTGATTTTAACATTGATATATAAAAGCAATACAAAACCACAAAGCTTAACAAATTACAAAAAAACACTCAATTTATTTATAAAATAAAAAAAACATTTATACCAGATAATGACATCAAAGCAAACTTTAAAGATCTTAAAATATGACAACACACCTTGGAGGTATTATTCAGAAGTTCTTCAGAGGAAAGTGACTCAAAAATCTTTCTATCAATCAAGTCATATTATTCTTATTATCATATAAAAACTGAGTTTAACACTACTAGATTTAAACAACCTTAAGTAAAAAAATCTTATTAAAAATTAGAATTACAAAAATATATTACTAGAAAGAGAAATGAAATAAGTACTTTTAAGGAACCTATTTCATATTACATATTAACAATATAAGGATTGCACAAAATATCCCTCAGAATAAAATACAACAAAGATATCAAAAAGAAAAAAACTTTCAAGCATTTCTAAAATTATAGTCGCTTTTGCAAAATGTATAGAAAAATAAAGTAACAAACGTTCAGTATGAACCTAAAAAATACCAGTTTTTAAGCAAAAAACACTGAACTTATTAATATTTACCAAATCAACCCATCATTATTAAAAAAAAACAAGGAGCTAGACTTGATGAATTGATTTTTTTTATTGAATGCAGGTATTTCATTACATATCTGATCTATTTGATTTTATAAATTACAAATTTAGATGGTATGAAAATCAACTTGTGAACTTCTGTTTTTTCAATATATTAAAATGCATACTATTTTGAATGAAATTTCTATGGAGTATCTGTCTATGGTGTAGATCATCAATAATGATTTGCTTTATCCATTGAAACAGGTTTTATGTATCGAACATTGAAGTGATGATTTATGTACAAATTGATGAAATAGCACTAAAAATACAACAGTATGATGATATGAACCACTGTAACCAACTTCACCACTCTGAATACCAATAACATTAATATGTATACAAATGTCATATGACAACATATTATATGGTTAATTGATGACCATTTCTTTTATCTAGCATATTTAACATCAGGTCTATCAAGGTAATAAATGCAAAATAGATTATCAATATTTTGCATGATTTCATAATGAATTTTATTCAAATCTAAATTACATGATCCTAAAAATTGCCTGATGCCAAACATTAATAAGCATGTAAATAACCTAATTGAAAGCTTAGTTTGTTTCTTTTAAACATTTCAACTTAATATCATTATATCATTATTTCATAAAGATGTGATAATGACAGGACTATTTTGTGTCAACATATTTTCATGGATGGAAAAAAATGCTTTAAATTTCTAAATAAATTTCTCAGAAATTTTTCTTTCTTTTGGTTTTATTAATTACTTATCTTAATCTTGTGGACATTGAAATGAAGCTTTATAAATGTTAATCTATTATGCAATTCATACAACAATTTTAATATATGAATAACTATGACCATAAAATTATATGATAATCTAATACTTTATTTACCTCAAAATTGTATTTCATCATTAATTTAATATTATTAGTAGGTGAACATAATTTCAGTTTAAAAGATAGTAAATAAGCAAATATCTATGACGTAAATAAACAAAATGATTATGAGGTTATAAAACTAAACCAAAATATATTTTCTGTACAAAATAACAATATCTTAGTGAATATTACGACCATACAATCAACAATGAAAATAGTACTACATCTACTACATCTATCATTCGATGGGCAGACAACTCTTGTCTCAAGAAGGGAGACAACAATGAGTCCAAATGACTTGTGATAACTTTATTTTCTGGATGTAATTGTGCTGAATTCCACCAGATACCGCAGACAGACCTGAGAGGCATCATTAATAATAAATTCCCTGTAAGGCATTCTCAATGATCCCCAGGTTTCTTTCTTGGGATTATTCTGAAGCTGACCAAGAGGCATGACTGCTCCTGAAAATTAAAAGTTCATTTTGTGAATTTATAGATCACTTATTTAGTCTTTAAAACATCATACAAATCCACATATTTAAATGCAAGCAATTCATCTGTTTAGAATAAATTTCAATTGCCCTTATTGATAACTGTATGTATAAAACAAATATTCTTAACAACAGATTCCTGTTTTAGAGTGACCTTATAATAATAATAATAATAATTTTTTTATTCCAAAAGCAAATATGGTATATATACAATTTTTGTCAAATTAATTATACATGCACCATATCATATAAACAGACATATAATGATATGAGAGATTGTAAAAAAAATCAGTTAGGGTTTTACTTTTCTCTATATAATTAAAACAGGATTTCAAAATGCAACATAACTGAATAGTCACCAGTACTTTATCTCAATATCAAATCAAATAAATAAATTTTTAATTTGAAATTAACATTCATCTCTGGAACTACAATCTATCCTTAGAGAAAAAGAAAAAGAAAAAATATCAACCAGGCTTTTTGAAGTAATAAATTTTGAAATCATTCTTTCTGTTATCCTTCTGTGCTCACTTCTAAAGAAAAGAAAAAAAATAGCAATATTTACCATATGGCAAAGTAACATCAAAATCTTTATTGGGAATCTTGCTCCCATCAATACGTTTACATTGATAATCAGAGTCTGTTAAATCTATTTCCATTTCGTCTACAGTATCAACTTCACATGTCTTACCAAGAGCCACCTGTAATTAGCCAAATACCTATAGTTCTTACAACCAGAGCAAACTAATATATCATATTATTACATTGATTGCAATGCATTATAGTAATTTCTCAGTGAAACAAAAAGTCCAATGTCAATGTTATAACAGAATAAATTACTGAAAGAATTTAAATATCGAAAATTTTTCAACTCCTGACTATTAACGAGCTTTCCTGAATTAATGTGTTGTTCATGACAATAAATCTGTAAAGGCATCATGCAAGAGATGCTTTAACTTGTTTAGATGTTGTTTTTTTATAGCTAATATATCATAATCCTGAAACAAATAACCTGAAGTTCATACAAAAATATAAAGCAGCTCGTCTTCATAGTATAAAACAATGTGTAAACAAGAATGTGTCCATAGTACACGGATGCCCCACTCGCACTATCATTTTCTATGTTCAGTGGACCGTGAAATTGGGGTCAAAATTATAATTTGGAATTATAATTAGAAAGATCATATCATAGGGAACATGTGTACTAAGTTTCAAGTTGGTGTAACTTTAACTTCATCAAAAACTACCTTGACCAAAAACTTTAACCTGAAACTCCCACTTTCATTTTCTATGTTCAGTGGACCATGAAATTGGGGTCAAAACTATAATTTGGCATTAAAATTAGAAAGATCATATCATGGGGAACATGTGTACTAAGTTTCAAGTTAATTGGACATCAACTTTTCAAAAACTACCTTGACCAAAAACTTTAACCTGAAGCGAATGGACGGACGCACGGACGAACGGAGGCACAGACCAGAAAACATAATGCCCCTCTACTATCGTAGGTGGGGCATAAAAATATAATAAAACCAAATAACTCAAATTTGAGTTATCATGAGACCTGTTTAAGACAAACAAGAATGTGTCCAAAGTACACGGATGCCCCACTCGCACTATCATTTACCATGTTCCATGGACCTTGAAATTGGGTAATAATCTAATTTGGCATTAAAATTAGAAAGATTATACTATAGAGAACATATGTACTAAGTTTCAAGTTGATTGGACTTCAATTTTATGAAAAACTACCTTGACCAAAAACTTTAACCTGAAACTCCCACTTTCATTTTCTATGTTCAGTGGACGGTGAAATTGGGGTCAAAAGTCTAATTTGGCTTAAAATTAGAAAGATCATATCATAAGCAACAAGTGTACTAAGTTTCAAGTTGATTGGACTTCAATTTTATGAAAAACTACCTTGACCAAAAACTTTAACCTGAAACTCCCACTTTCATTTTCTATGTTCAGTGGACGGTGAAATTGGGGTCAAAAGTCTAATTTGGCTTAAAATTAGAAAGATCATATCATAAGCAAAAAGTGTACTAAGTTTCAAGTTGATTGGACTTCAGCTTCATCAAAAACTACCTTGACCAAAAACTTTAACCTGAAACTCCCACTTTCATTTTCTATGTTCAGTGGACCGTGAAATTGGGGTCAAAAGTCTAATCTGGCTTTGAAATTAAAAAGATCATATCATAAGCAACAAGTGTACTAAGTTTCAAGTTGATTGGACTTCAGCTTCATTGAAAACTACCTTGACCAAAAACTTTAACCTGAACGGACGCACAGACGGATGGTCGGATGAATGGAAGCACGGACGGACGAACGGAGCCACAGACCAGAAAACATTATGCCCCTCTACTATTGTAGGTGGGGCATAAAAACATTGTATCGTAATATCATAAGGGAAACATCAACATTGTATCACTATGCATTCTAAATTAAAACTAGCTGACTGCATACTTCAGATGAAATAATATCTAACAAAATCAGAAATATATTTCATGACAAATATCACTGTGGGAAAAGTGATCTAGTCCTGCACAACTGTGACATAGTCTTACCTGACAGAGTAAAGCCAGTCTGGTATTAGATGATGGGTTGGCATTATATGAATACATCTGACATTTAAAGAAAGCATCTGAGGTGTACAGACCCTGTAGAAAACAAACAGGATTAAATAACATTGTCAAATGTCAATATAATATTTTTATGGAATATTCAAGACAGGTTTATTGATTCATATGATCAAATAACTGCCACAGACATATAATGTATCTGCCGCTTCAGAATGTTTTGGTTTGTCAAAATTTTGTGTGGTTGATTCTTTATTTATTGTATTTAACTTACATGTAACAAAAATATGAAAAGTATGCATTTTGTTTGGTATCAAGTTAAATATGTAATACTGATTCTTGAAGAAATTTATAACATAATGATCCACAAAATATTGTGAAAGTACACAACTGCATGAAACTACATGAGTCAAAATATGTGCGAGACACTGTTATTAAAATGGAATTGCATTTTAAAACATTCATAAAGGATGAACATATCAAAATTCACAAATTTAAAATGAAGAAAAGAGACCAAAGTATCCCTAGCAGAGACCACTAATAATCCACTATAGTACTGTAAATTCAGAAATTATTGCGATGTTTTTCTCATTGCGAAAAATGTGACAGGGTTATAATCGCAGTATTTTTAACTATTATTTTGATTTTTTTTTTATACGAATTAAACAGTATTTTTCTCAATGTCGCAAAAATTAACATCACATTTTAGTATAAAATGACAAAAACACAATGATAAATGCAGGCATTAATTTCTGAATTTATAGTATACCATTACTGACCTCTCCAAACAAAGCTCCCGTCATTGGTATTTCAGGTGGTGCTACCAGTAATCCACGGTGTAATATACTGATAAAGTTAGACATACTGCTGCCATGCCACAACAACTTGTGGTTATCCATGTTCAAACTTCTAATTGTGGTATCTTCTCCTGGACGGGACAGTTTATATATTGCATGTACATGATTTTCTTTGCCTGAAAAAACATTGGTTCTTTATGAGTTAAATGATTGACAAACACTGTCCAGTTTTAAAATGGAAAATGTCTTATGGAATATTCAAAATATTTCTTTCAGTATTGGTTTTGTTAGGGATTTTTTATTGAATTTTGATGTTGAGGTTCATTTGATTATTCATAATTAAAAGTACAGTATCATAATATTTCTTAAAATGTATTTCCTTTCAATAAAGGCAATCATTTTTGGTTTGAAGCAAGTCAGGGAAAATAAGAATGTGTCCATAGTACACGGATGCCCCACTCGCACTATTATTTTCTATGTTTAGTGGACCGTGAAATTGGAGTAAAAACTATAAATTGGCATTTAGATTAGAAAGATCATATCATAGGGAACATGTATACTAAGCTTCAAGTTGATTGGACTTTGACTTCATCAAAAACTACCTTGGCCAAAAACTTTAACCTGAAATTTGCACTATCATTTTCTATGTTCAGTGAACCGTGAAATTGGGGTCAAAACTCTAATTAGGCATTAAAATTAGAAAGATCATATAATAGGGAACATGTGTACTAAGTTTTAAGTTGATTGGACTTCAAAGTCATCAAAAACTACCTTGACCAAAAACTTAAACCTGAAGCAGGACAGACGAACGGACCCACAGATCAGAAAACATAATGCCGCTCTACTGTTGTATATATATTAAAAACTGTGCAAATTACAAAATATTTTCTTCATGGTGTAATAAAGAAATAATGATGTGAAATGTGATGTTTCTAACCCAAGTTAATGTTCCCTTAGATTGATTGATTCATTGTTTGTTGCTTGCATCCAGTGGCAAATATTTCATGCGTGGTGTTCAGGACGAGTTCCCTAAGTAAAAGTGAGTTTCGCAACTTCTTTATTATGTTAGCATTATTCTATACAACACCACCTTTTGCATATGTTTGTATTGACAACTTACAAGATGCGTGTATGTATTTGAGTATATACTGAGATTCAGCACAATCTTCTGTGAGTAGCTGTATCTTACATCCAACAGCTTGGTAAATATAGTCAAGTGGATTCATACCTGTAATTTAAATATATAGACATATCATTGTGAAGAAAAACACAACTATCATACAAATAAAAAAAAAATAATAAAAAAAATAAAATATATATATAAACATTTTCTATAAAATTAATAATGTTATGTTTTAAAAACTTCAGCATTTCAAATAACTTAATGTTGTAGGTGAAGACGATCTCAATCAAGCTCTAATTATTTTTTTCTATATTTCTCAGATTGAACTAAACACACATGTTATAGCAATCAACTTGTGATCTATTGTTCAAATACAGCTTCAAATTATTATCAGCTTGGACTTTAGGGATCTGTTTAAAAAACAACTTTTTGACCTATTGTAAATATAATAATTTAATTAAACAAGTTGTAAAATACTTTTGATTTATATACTTCAAAAGCAAAATAGTAATTAATCTTGAAGAAACATATATTTGAATAACTGCACATTATGTGAAAAAATAAATAACTCTCTTTTGTCACAAATCACAAATTATGACAAATATTTTCTTAAAATAGGAGGTGTGATGCATATTTCCAAATGTTAACTTACTAGACATCTTTGACTGGGCTCCAATAACAATTTTCTCTGCACATTCAATATCTAACAAATTTGATAGATGCTTCAGCTGTTTTTTGTATGATTCTTTGTCACATATTGGTCGGATTTTATCAAACACATAATCCTGCTGAGGTATACAGTGATAATAGTTATTGGACAATTTGGCAATCTGAAAAGAACAAAACATTTTATTATTATTTACTATCAATCACTCTTAATAAATACACATATACAATTCACTTCTCACTTAAGGTGGCTCGTGGGTACAAAAACTTCAGCAAAAAATTAAACTTTTATTTTTTCATTACAAATTGTATTTATTACACTATTAGATATTACTTTATTCATGTTGTTTATTCTTTAGTTTTCTATGTTGTGTCATGTGTACTATTGTTTTTCTGTTTGTCTTTTTCATTTTTAGCCATGGTGTTGTCAGTTTGTTTGTGATTTATGAGTTTGACTGTCCCTTTGGTATCTTTCGTCCCTCTTTTATGATATGGTACAAAAATCAACCCAAAAAATGGATTCGGTTTGGCCCCAGATGACTTTTAAAATGTTTATATCATCGAAAAAGCTCCAAATTATCTCCCTTTGGTGCAAAAATGCCCTTTATTGGCATTAAATTTGAAATATCTTTTTTAATTCAATGGTGACCTATATTTTTTATTATTGTTTTCAAATAAGCTGTACATAAACTAAATAATTGTAAAATTTAAGCCATTTCTGTAATTAGGTTATTTATTTATTTCGAAATTACTTCTATTTCTCCTAGCTCAACAGAAAAAAAGGACATTAACAAAAATGTATGCTTTTTCCGGAGGCAGATTGTGAGCTTAAATGAACGGTGACCCCATTTTTTTATTTCATTTTTCTTTTAAGTATATGATAAAGTTCATTAATAAAAAAATATAGCGAAATCCTATATTAGAAAAAAAAATTGATTTATACCCAGGAGCCCCCTTAATCTCATGTTTAAAGACGGTAATACAATGTAGAACCAACGAAAGAGAGTTCAATGACCAAACTCATGAATGCCAAGCAGATACATAAAAAGATCATATTTGCAGAACAATGTATGCAAGTGCCCTCCCTTTTTTTAGAACAAGATAAGACCCTAAATAAAAACAATAAAAAAAAAAAATCCTGCCAAATTAAACAAATGAAATGATTATCACAAATATTCATCAAAATCACTTTTATCAAGTATTTATTTAAAAACATGTTAATTTACTGCCATTCAATAGTTTGTAAAAAAAATAGTACATCTAGGTGCAATTCTAAAGCATAATCAACTAGAAACTCAGTGTTTTTCTTCTTCTTCAAGCGAAAAGTAGCAAAATCCTGTATTATTGATTTGGATTTCAACATAAATCATAATAAATTTATACTGAAAAGTCTTCTCACTTTATGTAACAAATCTTAACTTATGATATCTCTTTTTTCCAATATCTTTGTTATTTCTCAACCAATCATGTGTGATAGGATTGTGAGAAGCTACATATAACTATTTACACGTGTTTTAGTACCTTATGGCTGGCAAAAATCTTATATTGTACATCAATAAATTGTAGAATATTTATTTTTATTCTAAAATCAAATATAGTTATTATACATCTAAAACTATTTTTAAATAATGTTGTTCTTTACACTAAGAATGTTTGATATTCATTTGCAGACATATTATATGGTAAACATTACACATTTTGTCAGATGTTTGGTCAGAATGGGAACGTTAAATCTGATGCCTTATGTAAAGAGAGTGCCACACTCTTTGTATGTTAAGAAACCTTGCAACAACTTTTTGAGGGGTCTTTAAGTGGCCTGTTACAAGGCAAAAATTCTGTCCCTAACCAGAATACCCTCATTTTCCAGTGGGAATCCAAATTTCTCTGACTTCATCCCAGATTGCCTCTATCACAAGACCTACTTATTGTATTTATTGTTAACTTGTTCTCGTCTTGAACAAGCATCAAATATTTGCAACTGGACGTTAATCAATCAATCAATGGCAAATTAATGCACATTCAGAAAAAATTCTATACTTTCTGTGACAAAAGGACTTTTATGTTATTAATTTGTTCATTTATATGTGATGTATTTTGTTTTGCTGGTTTTGTCTTTAAATATCTTTCAATAAAGAATGCATACTTAAGGAAGTTTTAAGTACTTTTACTTCATACTATATTTTTATCGATCATTTAAAAATAAATTTCTCTGTTAATTTAATGGATGGTAATTTTATCATTTTAAATAATTTGTTCAATACATCACTTTAATAATGAAATCATGTATATAATGTTGCTTGTTTTCATTTGTATAATTGTTTTTAATAGTATGGTGTTTTATGCTAAGATATAGTGATATATGTTATAGATGTAATATAAATGTATTTTAATCTGTGTTTTTACAGTCTCTCATTACTCTTTTTAGAGTGGCTCTTTTATAAATTGATCTGTTAATATTATATTGTGTTTTATATCAAATGTTTTAAAGAGGTGAGACTCTAATAAATTATTTGTTGATGTATCAAGCCAAGTAAATTCATACAGGAAATTTTCATCAATTTTTATATATCATTAATAAAGAATTTTATTTGTTAAAATTTAATGGATGGTTTTTTTAATAAATTCATGGAGAAATTCCTTTGATAATAAATACAATGAATGAAGCCAAGCTTAATCTAAAAGTTGAGTAATAACAAAGAACCACACATAATGAACCAAAGCTTGTCTATTACAAACTTCTTGTATTCTACACCAAGCTGATAACTTGTTAACAATACATCAAAAGATCAAGCACTATTTACTAATTAGTAATCTAAATGTAACTGCAGTTACCCAAGCTGACTCACAGCTTATTCAATAATCGAACAAAAGATAACCAATCATCTGCCTTGTTAGATTTTAATACTCCTTAACTTTCATTGGTAATATCATAATGGCTAATCATTGACTCTGTTGTCTTAACATTTAAAATCCTTCCAATGATATTTTTGTTTTTCTAAATGTATCCAATCACAAACTAAATTGCTTTTAATCACAAATTTCTACTCTTCCATGGCCAGCTATAAATACAGCGATTTCTAACCACAGAATCATACTCATTAAACATATACTTCTCAGAATGTCTTACTACCAGTCAGTACAACCTATTCTACAAGATTATCTGAATTCATTACCAGAGGGGCTGAATGTGAGTCACCAAACTAGAACAGTACCAAGTGGTCACTTCTTCATACTTCACTTAGGTCATGGCATAGCTGCCCAACCAAGTAACATTACTGACCAGTCCAGTCATCAGACACAGTCTACTCTCACACATGTGACACAGTCTACTTTTACAAATTCATCAGACTTCATGCTCTCTACAGTTAAGAAGGAGCAAGCTGATCATGTGACTCCATCCAACAGGGAGGTTAAGCCAATAACCAGCTTCAAGGTACAACCACTTGCCACATCAACACCTATAAAGCAGGTACAAACAACATCTAATCATCAAAATGAAGAACAGCAATCAATTTGTAGCTCAGGAACCAATGACAGTCCATTGCCTGCATTGGGAAGTTACAGAAAGTTTAATCGTGCCAACAGAATCAGACGTAATTTCCACAAGAAGAATCCTGCATATGACACACAGAAATCCAAGGGAGCAACACAACTTCTGCTTCCTCCTTTGATACAGAGTTCTTCTGTAGACGTCAGACACTGTATTAGTAAACTGATATGTGGTAGTTATCGTAGATAAACTTGTGTGATGCATTGTGACAATTGTGAATTCAAAACATTAGTGAAGTCAAAATATATTCCAAACTCTTATTGTTACTAAACTGTGCTTGTTTTAGTGCTTATCATGACTGATTGTGTATAATATATTTGAATGTTTGTCATATAATTATAAATAATAAATATTTAATAATCAGAGTTAAGTCTGGTTTTTTTATCAACACCCTAAAAAAATCACAAGGAAATTGACATAAAAAATCCAAACAATAGAAATTGGCATCATTTAATTATCTTAAAAAAAACCAACAACATAACTAAATGTTATCATATGACCTTCAACTAACAGCACAACCAATTCTGTAAAGTAAGCGAGAAAAAGCCGAGAATTGACGAAACACTTAAGATAGAAAACTATCAGCCTAAATTGTATTCATGTCAATGACAGAAAAACAACTTTGATATACAGCAACAAACAACAACCAATGAATAAGTTATAAGGACCCATAAACAAGCAAAATTCACTTGTTTCTGGTTTGTTCACACTTAGACATTTATACTGTAAAACATCTCCCAAAGCACACAAATGAACTAGGCCTACTCAATATTATCTTGGTACATATTTTCATCATGCATTGGTCATTATCAACTTCTTATGCTAAGATTATATACATTAAAATATCTTGCTGCACAACTTATGATTACAAAATCATCTTGAAAATCCATGTGATCAAGTTTTTACCACATATATAATAACTTTGTACTTCATATTATTTCCAATAAAAAGCAAATAAAGAACATTCTTCCAAATTACCTTACCAATACACATATTTATTCTGTTGAAGGACAATTACTCCAAACAAAATGTTTTTGCTTCATTCAATAAACATGAGATTACAGTTAGTCGATCATATGAGGTCATGGTCAATTGACCATTGCTTAACACTTACCATAAATCTATATTCACAGCCAATTATAATGACATTGCTATTCATCCTGGGAAAAGATTAAGTAAATATAAAAGTTCCTCCATAAAAGATAGGTGTTACTGTAACATAAATGTCAATGACGGCTTATTCTGACAATACGTTACCTTTTCTCCAAGTTCCTGCATTTGAACATTCTTCTCTGTATGTGTCATAGAGTAGTCATTGTTTATCTTCTCAAGTTTCTTTACATGCCCACTGCAATCACAGAAAGATACAACAATCAATCCTCAACCTTAATCTGATCATTCAATGTTTGGTAATAATAGGATAGATTAAACACTCATACTGCAGTGATTTAGTTTGATAAAACTTAGTATCATGTAGTGCTAGTTTGATATAAATAGATTTGTTAACTTTGATGAGAGAAAAACACGAAGAGTTATTTTCCTAATGCATGTAGATTTAAGGTTTGGTAGGCTTGCTTGCTTTGTTTGTAAAAATGTTTGTTCAAACATCCAATAACATTATACAAGCTGAATCTGTGCGTATCTATTGATGGCAGATGTCAATCTTAACTACAATGCTTGAGCAAACATTTATACAAACAAAGTAAGCAAGCCAACCAAACCTTAAAACTACATGCATAAGGAAAATAGCTATAAAAAGATCAGAATTTAACGGACTTATCTGTGTTTGACAACATTTATTTACAGAAAACAGTTAATACACTTTTGTTTATGTTGAAAAACTTTTACAGTGAAAAATAATGACTGTAAATTCAGAAATTATTGCAAAAAATGCGACAGAGTTGTAAACGCAATAATTTTAACTCCCATTTTGAAATATATATGAATTAAACAGGATTTTTCGAAAAATAGTAAAAATTAAAATTGCACTTAAGTCTAAAATGACAAAATCGCAATAATAAATGCACGCAATACTTTCTGAATTTACAGTACTTAATTTAAAACAAGAGGCTGTCACAACGACAGCAAACCGGATTTATTAATATTTATTTGTGTCCTGGCAATATCACAAGAACCATTACTGATGAATGGTGAAAGTGAATATCGTTAATATCAAATTTGACCTCCATTTTGTCATCAGTATCAACATCTTAAAATTTGAAAAGCTTAGATTGAAGGGTTCATGAGTAAATGCAACAACGTGAATGGAAACGCCATTTCACAATCTTTCAAGAACCATAACTCCTGAACGGTAAAAGTCAAAATCGTCATTATTGAACTTGACCTCCATTTTGTCATCAGTAACAACATATTAAAATTTGGGAAGCTTAGGTAGAACAGTTCATGCGTAAATGCACGGACACGACTGGAAACTCCATTTTGAAAAATCTCCTTCAATAATGAATCTAATCTTATACAACTTTAACAAAAATTATCACGTAAATTTTCTTCCACAAAATTATAAACAGCTTACCCTATTTCAGCTAATACTTTTCTAGCTTCAATTAATGTTTCTTTTTTCAGCCTCCCAAAAGGCATCAAGTTATAATTAAATCCTTCTTTGTTAATAGCTGCTTCCATCATCTTAATACTGCTCTGTAATCATAAAGGGATATTCTGTGATTCAAAATCTCTTAATGCATAAAATATTTCTAACAGAACCCCAAATATCATTTTTGGCAGAAAATAAAATAAAATCTTCTAGTAACATACATACATATACAACTGTCAGCTGTTTTATACTGAAAATGTTTGGATAACTGTGCTTGGTATGTGACATTGAAAACCATGGGTCATACACTATTTTGAAATATCTATTCCAAATATCCACTTACATGAAGAAAGAAAAGGGATTAGGTCTGTATTTCTTGATAGTGTTACATTCTCAACCCTTGACTTTTGACTCTTAAAATCAATAGGGTTCATCATCTTGAACAATGTGACAAGTGTAACCAAGATTGATCTTGGTGCGTGGTATAGACAATAAAACCTACATATACACATCCTATTTCAACAGGAGTACCTTTATTATATTCTCTTTCTGCAACTTTCAGGCCAAAAAGATTAGACAATTTAAAATTGAAAGCTTCTCATGGTAATTCTAATTCGGTGTAAAAGTGCAGAAACTTTCAATTATAATAATTACATATTTCTGCTTCAACCATGAAATTAAAAGTAATCCCAAATAAAATAAAGGGCTGCGCTTTAGCGCATGATACGCCCGTTGCTCTTTTAACTTGTCTTTTATGCTTTAAATGAATTTATATGATCAACTAGAAATATATATACAAATCAAAAGGGATGTAACATTAATATATTCACCAAAGTTTCATAAAATCCCCCTTTTTAAAGTATAAAAATTCATTACTTAAGAAAACGTAAAATCTAAAATTTATAAAAATGGAAAGGGAGCTTATGTCAATAGATATAAACAATTTATTAAAGTTGCATAAAATTTTGTGAAAGTGTGTGTTAGTTATTGTCCCAAAATTGGAAAATCCCCCCTTTTTTAAGCATAAAAATTCATAACACGGAAATGTAAAATCTGAAATTTATAAAAATTGAAAGGGAGCTTACATCAATAGATATAAACAATTCACCAAAGTTTCATGGACATTGGTGAAAGTCTTTTTGAGTTATTGTCCGAAGTGTTGAAAATCCCCCTTTTTTTATGAATAAAGCCCCATAAATCCAAAACTTAAAATCTGAAATTTATAAAAATTGAAAAGGAGCTTACATCAATAGATATAAACAATTCACCAAAGTTTCATGGACATTGGTGAAAGCATTTTTGAGTTATTGGCCGAAGTGTTGAAAATCCCCCTTTTTTTATGAATAAAGCCCCATAAATCCAAAACTTAAAATCTGAAATTTATAAAAATTGAAAGGGAGCTTACATCAATAGATATAAACAATTCACCAAAGTTTCATGGACATTGGTGAAAGCCTTTTTGAGTTATTGTCCGAAGTGTTGAAAATCCCCCTTTTTTTTATGAATAAAGCCCCATAAATCCAAAACTTAAAATCTGAAATTTATAAAAATTGAAAGGGAGCTTACATCAATAGATATAAACAATTCACCAAAGTTTCATGGACATTGGTGAAAGCCTTTTTGAGTTATTGTCCGAAGTGTTGAAAATGCCCCTTTTTTTATGAATAAAGCCCCATAAATCCAAAACATAAAATCTGAAATTTATAAAAATTGAAAGGGAGCTTACATCAGTAGATATAAACAATTCACCAAAGTTTCATGGACATTGGTGAAAGCCTTTTTGAGTTATTGTCCGAAGTGTTGAAAATCCCCCCTTTTTTATGAATAAAGCCCCATAAATCCAAAACTTAAAATCTGAAATTAAAAAAAAACGAAAGGGAGCTTACGTCAATAGATATAAACAATTTACTTAAGTTTCATGGAAATTGGTGAAAGCGTTTTTGAGTTATTGTCCGAAGTGTGGACGACGGACGGACGGACAGACAGACGGACGGACGGACAGACAGACGGACGGACAACGGTATACCATAATACGTCCCGTCTAAAAGACGACGGGCGTATAATAATATATGTGTTTCATATTACATCTTTGAAAAAATGGGGTAGATAGGCAAGTAGGGAGTTCTTTTTTTATTCTATTTTTTTTTTGCATTGAGTCTATGGGAGATAAATTATGACTTTAAGTGCTTATTGAAAAATGACCCCAAAAAACTTTAAGGTAGGCTATTTCTAATCTTAAAATATAGGGTAGGTAGGGAAATAGGAAACACACATATTTTTTTATTTGGCCTGAGGAGCACATGCTGTCATGAATGCTGATTGTTATTGAGAAATCTGATATTGGAATGCCTTGTGATTGGTTGAAAAATACAATCTGATATTGGAATGCCTTGTGATTGGTTGAGAAATACAATCTGATATTGGAATGCCTTGTGATTGGTTTCTTCAGATCAAAACAACAGATTCTGCTGTCAGAAACATACATGTAAAGTAATTATTGTAAAACCTTTCTAAACTTACCATTTCCTTGACTAAATCCTGCACAAATTTGGGTAATTTGGAAGGAATGTCTGTCTGCAGCTTAAAATCTATTTTAGTTGGTTGGGCATATGATCTGTCTGCTTCCACCAGTCTATATTTCTTTGGTTGCTTTTCAAACCTAAAAGAATTTTAATGAAGCTACCATCATTACAGAACATGAACTGAATTTCAAGCTACAGTCTTTCAACTTTGACTTTTGTAATCTAATTTTAATTATAAAAGAATTCATGATATTTTTAGTTGATGTTAAAGTCATAAGAAAGAGTGACTGGTGAAAAATAATGTTCATCCAATTCTTGAACCAATGCATGTATATATCTTAAACTTAGTCCTCTGTGCACGATTTTATAATTTTTTACGCAAATATATCGTATAATCGTCAATTTTTTTTCTATCTGTCTGTTATGATTTAACAAATATGGCTACTCATTAAATGCCGTGTTTTGAAGCCGAAGTTTACCGATTGTCACCTTATAGTAAATAATCAACAAAAAGCATGGGTATTTAGCACGTGTTTAACATATACAATCAGGTAATTATTTATTTTAATGACAGATTCATGCATATTGCTATCACCGGATTTTTACGAGGAGGGTCACGCTTAGGTCACTATGCATACAGAAAATATTTAGGCGAATTGCTTCCTGGCAGCAAGCAATCAAAAATAAATAAACTTCTTCTAAATGTGGACAAATTAAAGAATTTTCCTCAGAAACAAGAATGTGTCCAAAGTACACGGATGCCCCACTCCCACTATCATTTTCCATGTCCAATGGACCGTGAAATTGGATAAAAAATATAATTAGGCATTAAAATTAGAAAGATAATATCATAGGGAACATTTGTACTAAGTTTCAAGTTGATTGGACTTCAACTTCATCAAAAACTACCTTGACCAAAAACTTTAACCTGAAACATGCACTTTCATTTTCTATGTTCAGTGGACCGTGAAATTGGGGTCAAAAGTTTAATTTGGCTTTAAAATTAGAAAGATCATATCATAAGGAACATGTGTACTAAGTTTCAAGTTGATTGGACTTCAACTTCATCAAAAACTACCTTGACCAAAAACTTTAACCTGAAGCGGGACAGACGGACGAACGAACAGACGGACGGACGAAACGAACGAACGGACGCACAGACCAGAAAACATAATGCCCCTCTACTATCGTAGGTGGGGCATAAAAAGTATATGTACATAAGTTGTATAATGAAAACTATCCATTTAGTTTTAAAAAAAAACATATGCATATTTTTTTTTAATTTGAGGTTTCATATGACTTTAAAGGCAACGACACCTGTCATAAAATGCTAGTTTGAGAGTTGACAAGAGATCCTTTCATGCAACATTAAGTTGCTAAGAAACAGACCATTTATTGCTAGTTTAATATGACAACTGGGGCATGATAATATACAACTGTACAACCAAGAGATTCAATTATGCACTGTTTTGAAGTACACTTCACAAGAATCACAGTGCACAAAAATGTGGTAAAGGCCACAAAACAAATATTCTTGATCCTTTATTTGGAATGATATTAACCTTATCTTAACTTGATCATGAAATTTACTCAAGTGAAATTGACTGGATAGCAAAGACTTTTCATTAACTGCATGCAAATCTCAGTTAGCCTTAGTTAAAGAGGAGACACATATAATTATACAAAGTCAGTCCAAAGTCTTAAATGCTGTCATTTTCATAACAGTGCCATTAAAGCACTGAAGAAACAGTGATTACAGACACAAGGGGTAGTTATATAATTGAGACGATACATTGAAAAATAGTTGGTTTTATTTTTTTTAATAAAAAAAACTTTACTTACAACTTGACATTTGACCAGTAATTTCCAGTTTTTGATCTAAATATTTTTCCAAATTCTGTAATGGCTTCTGACTTCTTCTGGAATGGTGTATGTTGAAATTGTCCACTATCACCAATCCTTCCCCACCGTGTAAATAATATATATAAATCCTGTGCCTTCTGATGCACAACCTGAATACAAATTAAACTTCATAATATAGATATAAGAAGATGTGGTATGAGTGCCAATGAGACAACTCTTCATCCAAGTCACAATTTGTAAAAGTAAACCTTTTTTGTTTAAAGTACGGTCTTCAACATGAAGCCTTGGCTAACACTGAACAGCAAGCTATAAAGGGCTCAAAAACTGATTCAGAAGTTTTGTAATTGTAACTTATTTTACAGAAGCCTTTGTTATGAATAAAACAAAATAAATGTATTGTAATAACTTGTAAAAAAAAATTCTATATCAAATTTAACCTACCTGCATTTTATAGAAGTTGTACATTCCCCAAGAACCATGAGAAACATCTACTTTAGACAAGGTAACATCATATGGTATCTTTTGAGAATCATCCATCACAACCTCTCTGAAAATAAATTAAAAGTAAAACATTTTTGACTAACCATTTGTCTTTTATTTCAAATTTTCATTGTTACATTATAAGAACAAAGATTAACAGGAACAAAATAAACATCAACCATCACAAACTACTGTAAACATGATAAAGTTTTGGTGCAGGTGCTATATTTGCTTATAATTATTTAGCAATTAGTAAAATGTGCTAAAACTTTAAAAACTTGTACTATAAATCAACTTTACAGACACTTATATTTGATGCACAAATTAAAACCCCAAGGATACCTATGGATTTAAATCGAAAAAGAACAAGTGAAACTGCGAGCTACTGCTCACTGATAATACCCCGCCGCAAGTGGATAATATTAATTGTGTAAAATTATGCAAGTGTTCGGTAAACAGGAAGTTGTCGATCGATGAATCTGAAAACGCATCACACGGTATAGCTGACTTATATTAACCCTCAAACCAAATTTCAGAAATCCTTGTATTGTAGTTCCTGAGAAAAATGTGACGAAAAATTTTCAACTTGGCTATCATGTGTAAAATCAAACAAGTGTTCGGTAAACAGGAAGTTGTTGAGTGATGAATCTGAAAACGCATCACACGGTATTGCTGACTTATATCAAGCCTGAAACCAAATTTCAGAAATCCTGGTAGTGTAGTTCCCGAGAAAAATGTGACGAAAAATATTCATGGGACGGACGGACTGACTGACAGACTGATGGACTGATGGAAGGACAGACAGAGGTAAAACAGTATACCCCCCTTTTTTTCAAAGCAGGGGTATAATAACTAAAAAATATCCACATTTACAGAATAAGGGACCCAGAATTTTGTCATCTCAACTGTTATCTCATCATTTATTTCTCTAATTTCTTAACATTTTTCAGTTACTGTGGATTCATTAATATTTTTTGGATACCATATTCTGTGGGTTTTGTGGTTACAGGTGAAAAATGAATTCAAATGTTCAACGAATTACAAATTTTCTATTTGTTTTGTATGCAGACATTGGCAAAACCAAGAAATCAAATCTCGATGAAATTTTTTTCTCCTCAATCTACGAAAATTGATACCCACAAAAATAAATGAATCTACAGTATATTTAATTATTTGACATACCCAACTTTTCTGTATTCACAGTATCTGTCAACTTCACATTTGGTTTCTTCCTCCACATCCATATCCTTGTCTTGTATGGACTTCAGATATTCTTCTGAGTCAATTTTATAATCTACTGACAATGGCACAGGTAGACTGTCCTTCACTTCTATAGATGGAAATACTGGCTTTTCCTACAATATAGACTGCATATCACCAACAAAGTGTATCATAATATGGAGATCTAGTACATTAACCCAACATAATTCTTCTTTATTTTGTACAGGTATGCTTTTATCAATCAAGTTTTTCAATGGGTAGGAAGGGAATTTCAAAATATCCCTTCAACCAAGAACCATTTATTAGAGAATTTTGTATATTGGTAATAGGCACATACTGAAAAAAAGACCCATGTTGACCTACATTCAATATCAAATTTCCCTTCCTACCCTCCCACATACATTTTAATGAAATAGCCCCAATTTAAATTTTTATGATTTTTTTTTTATAATTTTTAAATATGAAATAAAATAAAGAAAAAACATAAAATAAATGAATACATGATCATGTGATAAAAGTGTAAAATGACAATACCAGTTTGCTATCCTCCACACCAGATAGCATCTGTAAACGTCTGGCTAGCTGTGTAGCTCCACGGATTAAAGCATGGTCTAAGGGAGATAATCCTGCATTGTCTTTTGTTTGGATATCTGCCCCAACTTTGGCAAGGACATATAAAATTTCTTCATTATCAAAGGTTCCATAGTCTAGTGGACACACCAAATGATGCACCGCTGTCCATCCCTGAGAATCCATTGCATTCAATTTAACACTACTGGTTTTTTCAACTGTTTCAAATTCTGAAAACACAGTTTCTTTTGATTAAATGATTTATAGGATTCAATCTATATTGTGATGAACAATATTCTGAAATAACCAATTTGTATTAAACACAATGGTTGATAATCATATTACTGTCAAGTTATTCACTCTCCATAACAAATATTATGTGTTCAAGCCAATACATAAGTGCAAGAGTTAAAACATGTTGATGTTATAATACTATTTTTGGAAATAACTGAAGGAAATATGTTTATATTCTATTCAAAACACCATGTTATTCTATAAATAGAATATGCCAATATAATTTTCTACAACCTTACAAGAAATCCAAAAAAAATCTTCAGTAACCTTTTTCTTCCCTATTTCACTTAAAGACCTTGGTATAGTTATTGCCTTTGAAAGGTTTAACATTTTCTGAATTAAGTTTAAGAAATATATTTAACTTCCCTGTTTGGGTACAAGGAATGTGTAAATGAAACAGCCCTGAGACTAATTTTTTTTTTTAGAGGCAATCACATAACACTACCTTTTTAATGAGTAACACATTATACAATTTTTAAACCAATTAGTTTTTGAGTTGCCAAGGCTCTGTGTTGATGAACTTACTTTGACCTATAAATTCTTGTGACTTGGATGGAGAGTTGTCTCATTGGCACTCATATTGACTCATTCCTAATCTTCTGATATCTATTGAAGGCATTGTGAAACTTAATAGAGTGGCTGAAATAAACAAAGTTTTTAAAGTATAATGTGTACCTTCATCTGATTTCTTTTCTTCTTGTGACAATGATTTTGATGGTTGACTAGTGAGTGATGGGAAACTCTCAGGAGAGATTTCATTGTCATCCTCATTGTTCTCATCCTCTTCATCCTCCTCATCTTCATCAACATTATCTGTGTCATGATCATCATCGTCGGCGGCTGTTTCCTCTTCATTGTCTTCATCATCTGATAATAGATAATTATAAATTTGCATTCTATAGATTTCTGAAATTGATCTTGAAAACGATACATTAAAGGGTCTAAACATGTCCAAAAGCTATAACCAAAATATAAATAATCGAATTTGATAGATATATCCGTATTTTCAATTATTATTCATTTTAACAAGCATTTTGAGAGAATTGCAAGCCAATACATAAATAAATTCATTGTAACAGAACAACTAACTTGATCATTCACTTCTCATGGTGTTAACAATATTATGATCTTCAAGCATTTTGAACAAGAATATACCAAGGAACTCTACTATTAAGAACAGATTAATAAGTATCATATATTTACAGAATTAAATTTATATGACACCATAAAAATGCCTACCCATGTCTTCTTCATCTTGTTCATCCTGATCCTCCTCCTCCTCCTCTTCATCTTCATTGTCTTCGTCCTCTTCCTCATCAATGGGTGTGATGGCAAATACATTCCTTGACAATTGTCTGGAAAGTTTGGTTTTCTCTGTTTTTGTCTCACTTTTGTATGAAGAATTCAGCAATATTTTCACCATAACAAGATCGTTCTAAAAACAAAGTTTTAATAATTTATTAATGGAATATAAAAAATGTTCAATTTTCACTTTAAAAAATAAAACATTTTGATATTTATGTCTTGGAAGGGAGATGGCTATTTAAGGTCTAATCATTACTTATGAAATTGAGAGTGGATTCAGTGAAAATGAGGAACTAGTTTGTTTATGATGGCGTCGTCACAACATTATCAAATCATAGGATAGAGAAATGTGAAAAATAAAGCACATCCCAAAAATACTGGTGAGTGATGTGCTAAATTATTCCAAACAGGGGAAAGTTATAATCTTGAAAAACTATGTTAGATGAGGAGGATGGCTGTTTATCTTCAAGTGGCAAATAAAATGCATATTTTCGGGATGAGAATATGATAATGTGATATGAATTAAAACCCTACTTTGATTAGGTATTGAATTTAATATAATGTTGTAGTTCAAAAGGTACCAGTATGCAAATAGACATGTCACCCTACCACAACACATTATTCCTATTCTGTGCCGTTTGGTTTGACCAGGCCATGGTTCTAAACCACAGCTTCCTGTACAGGAAGTGAGCATAATCTCAAACCTACCTGAGACAGTAAATGAATAAGACAATATATCTTGTGTAGTTCTGATGTAAAAATGACAACAAAATTCACATTTGACATGCAATTTTCTTTTTGCCTTACCTTTTTTACAGCATGCATGAGTGGGGTTAATCCACGATTGTCTGCAAAATTTGAACTGGCTCCATTTTCCAGAAGAAATCTGAGAATTCCTACTTCACAAAAGTTTATTGCAAAAATCAATGGTGAAATCCTGTATTCACATGCTGTTGTAAAGTAATTACTGAGAGTGTTAGATAACATATCAAATACAGGCACTTCTGGAAGGGGGAGATCAAACAAAATGTCCAATGAACAACCCTTTGATAAAAATAACTGTAACCATTTTCTGTAAATATAAGGTATTCAGTCAGTAGATTTGACATAAAATTGAGAATACAAATTTTTGAATACATATTAATTAAACTAGTTACATAACACACTAAACATAAAAGCACAGCTCTATCAAGAATATATTATTTTTTTAATTCATAGATGTGATAATGAAAATATATGTCAACTCTTTTCAATTCATACTTGTGGAGAGTTGTATCATTAGCAATGAAACCATATCTTCTTATTTTTCTACTGACAAATATTTACATTTTTATGCAAATCAGAAATCAATGATGCATTTTTTTAATAAATAGATATAAAAAAATAATTCATAAAACCTTTTTTTGGACAGACATGTACAGAACCACAGTGAATGTAATAAATATCAGAAAGCAATCTATAATATGTTGTATGTTCAGCCCTATTTTCAATCAGCATTTAAATTCAGGGCTCACACTACTTCAGAATTATAGGGAGAAGTGACTTCTCTTTTTGAAACTGATAGGGAGAAGTGGTGAGATTTGAAAGAGAAGTGCTCATTCGCGCGGTGCGATACAATGTTTGGATTTTACAATAGTATAAAGGGTCATATGTAAATAATGTTCTTTTTATACTGTTCAATTCATATCTGAGTAAAAAAATTACAATTAAAGTAACATTTGAAATTAAAAGTTGTTTAAGCTTGTGAGAAACTACCAACTAAATATCTAGCACTAAAAAAATAAAAAAATATTTAAAAAAATGTAAAAAAATTATTATATATCAATTACAATTTAATTAAATTATCTTGTGTATGACATTCAGTGTTTCTCATAAAAAAATATAAAAGTTATTAAGCTGGGCCATAATATATTGATATTAGTATAATAGTCTCAGAGTTAAGCAACTTTAATCAATAGTTTGAAACAATCCATAAAAAATATAAGGAATTATATACACCAATCAATTAGATGTAACCAAAAGTCTCTTAATGCGTGTGGAATGCGTAATTTTCCCCTTTGGGATCAATATTCTTCTGTCAGCTGTTCCATCCGTGCGTCCGTAGTAATTATTGTAAAAGTACGGATTTCGGTCATAGCTGGTCCGCTTCAGATCCGGAGATTAGAAATCGGTCAATGGAGGACGAATGCAAGAAAATTTACAGAAATAAACGATGTTTGACAAGTTATTTGGAAAGGAACATGACGTTTTTAATGCAATAAATGGATTAAAATTTACTGGAGGCAACTTTTATCACGTTTAAATGAAGTAACAAACTTATTTTGCCGCCGAAATTGAGGTTGATGTACGTTTTCGAGTAACAAGCACCGGTCTTGCGGAAATGCACGAAGTGATAAAAAGTTGTATTTTCATCAAAAAACCTGCTACACACTGCGAAGACAATGCTTCAACCTCTTTTCAAAAGATAATGAATCGTTTATGTCTGAATTTCTTTAATTATCAATAAAAAATTGTTGTTTCATCAACTTGGTAAAAATTGAAAATGTCCGATGACGGAAGCGACTGAAAGCGACTGTCGTCAAGAACAGGGCGACTTGTTTTCGCTTTTGGGGGTCGGGGAAAGCGAAGTGACGGTCGGGAAGGCGACTTCTTCGCCCAAGTCGCCTGGTAACGTGAGCCCTGTAAATTTATTGCCAAATTTTTGAAATAAACAGGATATGAACGTATCTTTGCTGTTTGTTGATTGCCTGCATGCAAATTGTTGGTGTTTAACTTAAGTTTAGTGTATGTGTGTACTGCTTGGTGTACTCTTCAATTCATGCTTGCACTTCAAAAATAGTTTCTGTTGTTTATGTTACACTCCATATTTTGAAGTGTATGAGGACATTAAGTTCTAAATAATAGGAGGTTTTCTACAAATATTTGTTTTCTTCTATTCTTAATATTACTTACGTATTGAGTTCTAAATTGGAAAGTTTTGTGACTTTATGATGGTCCCAGAAAAATGCTGCTATAACTGTTCTGTCAAATTTGTCTTTTCTATTCAAATCTAAAGCTGTGTCTTTTTCTGTAAAAAAAAGAAAGAATTTTCACTACAAGTTCATTAAATTTAAATTATGCAAAAGTACATGATATTAAACACAAAATCAGTAAGTTTTATTACAAGGATTTTTTTTATAATCATAACTCCCCTTATGAATTTTGTGTATGGTCATTAATAATAATTCGAAAGAAATGGTTGTCTCATCTGACACTTACAACCTCAGAATATTTTTTACATTATTTTGAATTATCTTACCAACAAAAAACTTGGCTAGATCATATTGCTGATGTGTGAGAGCTGCATAATGTAATGGTGTACATCCATTCTCATCAGTCTGATTTAATGGGACACCTTTGTCATACAGCATCTGAGCTACCTAGAAAGAATAAATAATTTTTATCTTTATCATACCTTTATTTGACAGAGTAGGAACCTGTGCAGATTTCTGCTATCTTCAGTTATTGCATCACAAGTACAAGTTGAATACAGTTTAGCTGATACAAAATGGAATAATATAAAATTAAATGGTCTTTCAAAGTGAGTGTTCACTATACCTAGAAGGTTTTCAAGAACAACAAGAATGCAGGCTTTGTTGCACACAAGTTACAACTCATTATATGATCTGCTGACCATAAGTCATTCTGTTGAGTAGTTTCTGAGAAAAAAAGTGATGTCACATCTTATGTTCATTTAGGTATAATTTCTGCAAATTATTTTATTATCTATTTGTTGATTCTGTTCATTTTTGAAATTTATTTCATTATTATCAATATAAAATGTGTAAAGTTCAAATGAAACTTGTCAGAACACACATATGAATATAAAAAAGAAGATGTGGTATGATTGCCAATGAGACAACTATCCACAAAAGACCAAAATGACACAGACATTAACAACTATAGGTCACTGTACGGCCTTCAACAATGAGCAAAGCCCATACCGCATAGTCAGCTATAAAAGGCCCCGAAAAGACAATGTAAAACAATTCAAACGAGAAAACTAACGGCCTTATTCATGTAAAAAAAAATTGAACGAAAATCAAATATGTGACACATAAACAAACGACAACCACTGAATTACAGGCTCCTGACTTGGGACAGGCACATACATAAATAATGTGGCGGGGTTAAACATGTTAGCGGGATCCCAACCCTCCCCACGAACCTGGGACAGTGGTATAACAGTGCAACATAAGAACGAACTATATGAAGATCAGTTTTCTGAAACTCCCAACAAAGACTACCAACCTTTAATTGTAGAGAATCTACTACCCCTGGGGTTCCTGGTTCTGTGTGTAAAGCTAACACATGGAAAAGGTTTTGTTGTTGGTCATTGAGAATCTGTAGTTGAGATCGATCATTGATCTTTCTGAGTAATCGTAGTACTACGTTAAACTGGTTCACACGTAGAGCTGCCTATAATAAAGAGCAACAACTATTCAAAATTGGTTTAAACATTATCTACAGAGTTTATGCATTTTTATATCTGTTTTTTTACTGACAAGATTCCATCTCCATTTCTAGATAAAAGTTATGCGAGCTTTCAAATGAAATATTTTTTTTAAAGGAGGGCTACTCTACAATGCATTTTTTGCTCTAAAATGTACAGATGACTTTCTCTTGTATCATAAGTATTACTTTATTGACAGGCATGAACACCTTGTTTTCTACTGATAAATAAATCATTAAAATTTCGGTGAAGAAAAATATATGTGACAGTTGAGTAAGAAAAATATTCATAGATTACTAAACTTTGAGAGTCTTTAATTGAAGTACAAAGACTAAAACACACTATGGATGACTGAAATCATTTGATTATCATTGACCAGTAACTAGTAAAGTCAATATCAAACAAGACCATGAGCACATTTCAGAAAAGCCTAATGCTTTCACATGTCAAGCATGAGAAAACATTAAAATGCCTGAAAAATGTCACTTTCTTTAAGTATATTATTAACATGGTAATATGTGTACTCTTACAGTAATCTCTACCTTATTCATAGAAACTAAATTTGTTAACGTTTTTCCGTATGTACCTCTATAACACGACTGTCCAGATTTCCTGAAGCATCAAGGACCATATGAGCTACACCCTGTAATTCTTTCTGTATGGCCTCTTGGAAGATGGAGTAGGTTTTCTTTTCTTGAGTTACCTCTGGTAAAACCAGAGGCTTCCATCGCCATAATGGTTTCTTATTTTTGTCAGGTTCTGGCTTGTCTTTGGGAGAAAACACCACATTATTTTTGACATTAGCTCCATTCTGGATCAAGATGATTGCACAACTGAAAATAAGAAGTTTTTTCAAACATAATATGAATCATGAATTAAACTAAAGGCAAAGAACACATACTTGGCTGTATTCCGATCTTAAAGAAACATGTATGCATTTAGTTTTGTTCCAATTGATAATAGTATTTTAAGAGAAGACTTTGGTAAAGTTGATGGGTGATGGTCACTAAGTAATTCCAATACATGTAGCTCAATGGCCCAAAAATATTTTTCTAGGTGTGGTAATCATTTAAAGAATTAAGATTCTTAAATAAATTAATAGTGATCAAAGGTACCAGGCTTATAATTTTTAAGATGCCAGATGCACGTTTTGTCTACATAAGACTCGTCAGTGACGCTCAGATCAAAATAGTTAGAAAGTCAAACAAGTAAAAAGTTAAGAACATTGAGGACCCATAATTCCCAAAAGTTGTGCCTGGGATAAGAAAATCCTTAGTATTTCGAAAAATTCATACTTTTGCAAACAATAAAACTATTATACCTGTCATGCTTATTTGATACTGCAAATGACAATGGTGTATTTCCATCAATATCTTTTTTGTCAACAACTGCTTTTCTCTGTAACAAAAGATGTCAAATAATGAAACATATCAACTCACATAGTTTAAAACCTCGATAATGAAGTCTTGCATTATCACTTATTGAATTTTTGGTTACCTTTATTTCTTTTCTTTTTAACATCATTCAATTTGAATTGTAAATTTCCATTACTAAATTGTTAAGATTAACCTGAATAAGATATAAAATCATTTTGCTGTCCTTTTATATGTTACCACATGAATACAAGAACTACATTTATAATATAGGGTTATTGCATGAATATTGGGGAATATTGTCCTGAGTAGAATTTTATATTGTACGAGCTTGCGAGTGCAATATATGTTCTACGAGGGACAATATTCCCCAATATTCATGCAATAACCCTTTTATTGTATAGCAATATCATATTTGAATGTAAAAATTGGTTTAAACTAAGATTTTGTCATTGATGATGTCAAGAATTTTGACGATTTATTGCACTAGTGCAATATTAGAATTTATTGCACGCTAACTTTTGGTTACTTTCTGTGGAAAATATTGTATTGCTATGCAATACAACTAATTATTGACCATCTATTTATGATATGTACCAACATATACCTTAATTAAATGTAGACAACATATGGTTGCCCCTCTATATGCTGCTAGATGTAGGGGAGTCTGGAGGTTACAGTCTGTGTCATCAATCTGCTGGTCCTTCATTGTTCGAGTTAACAAACTCAGCAAATCAATGGGATCTATTGGGGTCTTTAGTTCAGGTCTATAAAATGTCAAATAATCTTTGTTAATTTAATTTCTAACCTTTAAAACATTGCATCAACTAATACTTTTTCTTAAATCATAATATTTAATCTCACTTTTATGTCAATTCTTCAAAAATCGCAAAAACAAATGCACACAATGATTTCTGCATTTACAATATATAGAAGCAGAAATGCAACTGAACTTGAAAACACATGTGAACAAAAGTCTGGAAGTTCTAGTCCAGTAGTTTTTGATGATTGCTATTTGCATAAATCATTTTTCTTCAATGTTATAAGCTTAAATCAGGATGCTGAAATCAGGATGCTGATTTTTCTCTTTTAAAATGTTTTATCCGTATGCCTTTTATAGTATAAGTTTGCTGACGGTTAAAGCCAATAATATTGACCTGTAGGTATTTACATATTTGTATTTGGTGGACAGTATACCATACAACATTTCCTTATTCTTATATCATGTAAATCAATATCTATAGCACTTTATTGATCACCATTCCTCTGTTATCTAATCACATTGATTTCTCACAACCTACAAAGCTTTCCTCTTATAATTTAGTCATTTTCACTCAGTTTTTTTAAAGGCTGTGTAAACTTACGACACAATCTTTTTAAAGACATAATGTATTGGCATTCTATTACTACTACATTTCTGAAAGATATTAGCTCCTTTCTTAATAAGAACTTCTTCATAATCTGTACTGGAATCTGACGATCCACTGTTAGAATTCACAGATAAATGTAGTGCTGAACGCTTTTCTGAATCCGCAGCATTAACATCAGCACCAGAATTGAGTAAGCTTGACATTATTTGGACTCCTTTAACTTCATCTCCTAAAATAAGAAAAGCAAAATATAGGCATAAACATACTGTGAATTCATTATTATTAGTTGGATACCAATTTTCGTGAGTACAGGTCAACCATGAATTTTAATATGCAATGCATAATAAATTTTTAATAGGCTTTGTATGCAGAGATTGGCAAAACAACGAAATCAAATATCCACAAAAAAGCAAGCTTTCCTCAATCCACAAAAACTGATATCCACAAAAATAAATGAATCCACAGTAATCTGAAGATTTTAAAAGCATTCAATTTTTTTTTCAATATACTTCAATGACTTGTATTGATAAAATAATCTTACAGTTCTTCAAGAATTTATCTTGTAATCTTCTATATATCGTTCCAAAATTTCTCTATGTACAACAACTTCTTTAACCTGATTGAGCTATTTTATAAAAAGTAAATAGACTTATATTTTTGGGACACTAGTTGATGTAGATACATTCTCTTTGGATCGCTATTTCCTCTATTTCCATGTACCTTTGCTGTTAATACAGACTTAACTCTTTTTAGACACTGGCTTAAGCAAACATGTTCTCTTTGTACATCTCATTTCACAAAGACCTTGTCGTAACACTGTTTTAATCTACTCTTTATTTCATTATTTTTCAAATCTGCTTGCTCTCTGCTTACAATACAGACTCATATCTAAGACTTTGTGTGGAGCAGTTGTTTTCTCTTTGTTTTAATTTTTCCCATTTAATTTTGAATCTGCTGCAAACAAAGGCTACCTCTATCTGACACTGTTGTAAACATACTTTCCTTCTTTCTTTGTTTTCCTCTTATCTGTTTTGTAGCCCTAAAGTCAATACCAGCTTACCTCTGTCTGATACAGCCATGTGAAGACATGTTCTCTTTGTTTTACTATTTCTCCCATCTGCTTGTGCTCCTGCGGCCAACAGTCTGTCCACTATTTCCACTGACTTAGATCTACAATGTTACAAGTATTCATTAATATCAAAATATATTTTATAGAATATTAAAATGACTTTAATGATTTTCGGCTTAAATACTGGGACAGGGTGTCATCTTATTTCTGACATTAAATTTAAAGTTGTTTCCCAAAAAAATAAAGAAATGCATATACAAATTCAAGGATTAGATTGATATTAGTTAAACTGTCATAGTAAGTACTTGTAGATTTTCCTTAGATGATGGTGTTTAAGAACTAAATATCTAATTCTTATGACCTTTAAGCTCAAGTTAAAAGTTTTCACTTCTATAACTATTTTTTTTAACATAAAAGGGATTTTTTTAAAAACTAAACAAACTTCATGAGAGCTTTTAGAAACTTAATAATTGTTTTGTACTCACTTTGTAGCAGAGTGTAAGATTGGAGCTTCTACTATCTTGTCCTCTGCAGCTTTCTCCACAATATACGTCACATTGGGGTTGGCTTTAGCTTGTAACTGTAATGAGATCATTTTTTTTAACTGAAAGCGCACAATATAAAGATTTTCATTTTACACGTCAATAGCCTCTAGAAAAAAAGAGTTTAATCCTATTATAAGCTGCCAGATAACTGCATGTTTATTAGGAGTAAATATCCCTTTCAAGAATTTCCAAAGCTAACCAACAAAACTGTCTTATCCTGAAATGGAACTCACAATAAAACTTTTCATTGATTACCTTCTTGAGAGATCTGCATTTTGAAATATTGTATAGAAACTTTTCTTTTGTTGATTAAGGTGGCTCGGGCCTATTCGAAGTTTCTATCAGAAGTGCCGTATTTTTTATTTTATTCTTTATAGAAAGTGAATCAAATTGGTCGAAAAAAATAGGGGGTCACGGACCATTTAAGCTCAAAATTTTACTTTTAAACAGGTATGTAAAAGGGACCATTTTTCAATGAAATGATAGGGAAAATAGAGGTGTTGACATATTTTTATCGGAATATCAAAAAAAGTTTTATGACACTTGGTCCAAAAACTGTAATATAAAAAGCGGAATTATAGCTTCAAAGAATGAGCAAATAAAAAACAGGTCACCAATAAGGAATTTTTTTTTATTTTGCCTAAAAATCCAAATTTTGGCGGGAAAATGGTGAAAATGGTGAAAATGGGTGAAATGTCATTTTGAGCCTTTCATTGATACACATAATAACGATAATATTCTTTTATTGACATAACTACAATGATTTAACACTTCTTATCAATCAAAATATTTTAAAAAAATAATATCGAATTTTCGACACATACTTTTCGTGTGCATTGTAATTCATGCGTGAAATTATGCACAGTTGAATAGTCCAGATCCACATTAACTTGTTGTTTTTGGTATTTTATGTTTTGTTGGTTTTCTGTTTCACTAACACATATCTCTCTTTTAAACATTGATTTTGAGAGGATAATTATACAGATTTAAAATGACTTTCTTCTTGCATGAAAATGTAAAGAACATAGTATTTCATATATTTAAATTTATGATATAAATGAGGAATTTGTCTTACCAGAATTTCTACAGAACAAAGACTGTTCAGTTTAACAGCTAAAGACAAGGGTGTATCTCCTGATAAATTCTTGACTTCTAAGTCTGGTTTGTAACTCATTATCAAGTTTATTCCATTACATCCTTCCTCTTTAATGTCAGAACAAGCTTTCACCATGAAGTGGACAGCTGAATATTTGCCTGTGAAATACAATCAGCATAACTCATTTCAACCTAAGAGTTGTTTTTACATTTTCTTTTAGTTACACAATATAACCCATATTTGGATATTTCAATTAGTTGCATTGCATTTCCTCTTGTGACCTCATTTTATGTTTTAAAAGCGAAAGAAAAATATATAATGGATAATATAAGGTCAACTTCTTAAAACAAAGAGCCATTATGGATGTCAAGATAAATGTGGTATAGTATTGCATTTACCATAAGATGTATATTTCTGTGATTCATTTTCTGGTTCCAGACCTTCAAAATATTTCTTCTGAACAGTCTGTGATGGATTTGCACCTGAGAGATTTAAAACAGCCTTAATAAAGTCCCTGCCATTCTTCAGAGCTGCTTGAAATTCTTCATTGTCCATTTTATCCTTCTTCAATGAAAAGCAAAATATTTACTCCATCATCAAATATCTCCAAAATTGAGGATTTTAATGCAGATCTTTTTCTTCAACATTTTAAAATAGAGGAAAAGACAGTTGTTGAGTTGTAGTCTCATTGAAGTTTAACCAATATAATAAGTAAAGAAGCCCTTAGATAAAAGTTTAAAGAAATATCTAATTTGTCAAATGCAAAGGGGCAAATATTTCATGTATTTCCAGTCACTGCTACAGTACTTGGATAAAAAAAAAGATGAGACAGGAATTTTGGAGTAACCCTGATCAAATAGTCTGTTGGTAAAAAGGATGCTATATTTCTTTCACAATAAGTTTCTAAGACAACTCAAGTTATGTTATTGGTACATTTAAGCTATGTGTATTCCCCGGATAACTACTGATGCTTTGATCTGTTTACCTCATGTCAGCCTTTGGAACAGATATTGATTTTTTATAGAGGTAAGGTATTACTAATAACTGACATATGTCTATGTGCTCCATATTTGTTTTTCATTCATTTTTTTACATAAATAAGGCCGTTTGTTTTCTCGTTTGAATTGTTTTACATTGTCTTATCGGGGCCTATTATAGCTGACTATGCGGTATGGGCTTTGCTCATTGTTGAAGGCCGTACGGTGACCTATAGTTGTTAATGTCTGTGTCATTTTGGTCTTTTGTGGATAGTTGTTTCATTGGCAATCATACCGCATCTTCTTTTTTATATATACTACTGTGGATTATTTGTTTTCGTGGGTATCAATTTTTGTGGATTGCGGAAACCTTGCAGTTTCTTGGATATGTGATTTCGTGGTTCTGCCAAAGTTTGGATACAACTTTATAGAAATTTGTACTTCGTTGAACTTTTAAATTTGTGGTTCACCTGTACCCACAAAACCCACGAAAATTGGTATCCAACGAATAATGATGAGTCCACAGTATTGCTCACTTGTTTATCAGTTAATTTAGCAATAACTGTACTCAAATTTTTTCCTGCCACCTATGTCAAATTTACTTCTTAAACTTAACAACTTGCTTATGGAAAATAATTTGAATTATACCTTAAATGTAGCATACTGTTCACAAGCAACCAATAATGGAGTAAAACCATTATGGTTTACATCCGACGACATCAGTTTCATATATTCTGGTCGTGCTTTAGACATTTCTTTCTTCAGGGAAGGTTTTGGAACATTATTTTCTGGTGCTCTCAAGTCTAAAGCTTTATCATTGTCACCATCAACCTCCATCTTTTCTGTCAGGCCATTCTCTTTAATTTCTACTGAAACATTCTGAAAACAATTTCAGTCAATTAAAAGCAACATTCTCACTATTATAAAGATAGAACTAAATTAGCCATGTTAAATGTTTTCAAGTCTGACTGATAGTCACTGGCATCGATATGCTATATTCCTGCATATTTCAAAAACATTTTCACCGTTGAAAGCTGAATAGTAAATAAGTTTTAAAGAATTTTGAAACATTTCATTCTGTGTTGTATTCAATCTAATTTTTAATTATCTAATTTCATATTTTTTTTTTTTAAATAATTCTTTATATTGAAAATGTAGTAATATTTTGCTTCACATTCGTCTCAATTTTGATATATTGAAATGCAAGTTCCTATTTAGTGTCCAAATCAAATAATTTCATATTAATATTAAGCTTAGATCCATCATAATTGATCATTTCACTATTTGTCATACCTCTGTATTGAGTGTTTTAACCAATGTAGCCATATCATTTTTCATACACATCTTAGCTAACAGATGAAGTGGGTTATCTCCCTGTTGATTCTTCTCGGCTGATATAGCTCCTCCTTTCTCCACCAAATATGTAATTAATTTTATATTGGCCTGCAAAAGAGTGAATTAATAATAAGTCATGATAATTTATAAAAAAAAATCATTAAATACATGCTTTTCTCCCAAATTAATAAGTTGAAACAATATACATCTGTTAGTCTATAAAAAGTAATCATAAAACTTTATTATGCAGTTGCAAATAAATTTAGAAAATATATACCTACAATGAAGATGTTCTTATCCTTTTAACTCATTAATTTTGATGCAGCACCTTTCATTTGTATAGTGGTGTCAAAGTTATGCTGACAACATTTCTCTAATTCTTACTCAATTTATCCCTTTTCTGACCTGTTGATTATTTTTATTCATCTCAGTTCTTCATTGGTCAAAATCTTTTACTGAATGCTTTGTTTGCATTTTACTTTTGCTTGATGAAAGTTAAAGCTACAGTAAAAATTTACCCAGCGTTTTGTTTTGTTTTGCAAGTACAGAAGTTCTATATAAAAGCTACATTAAGTATATTGTAGGATTTTTGTAGTGTCACATCAGCTTGTCATCACACAGAGACAAGTATAGGATTTTGGAAACCGAGACATGAAAATACTTTCTAGAACAAACCGGTTAATGAAAGTCTCAACAGATGGAGAGAATACCAAATAGGTCGAAATACATTATTAGGCTACACAGATTAGCGACATACAAAACAACATTGTATTATGTCTTCTTACTTCGAATTCTCAAATACCATATACTTCAGATCAGGGATGGGGTAATTGAAAATGTAATGGTAATTAAGTGTAATGCATTACAATTTTCCATGTAACTGAATGTAATGTGTAATGTAGCATTTTTTTAATTACATGTATTGATATTTAATTAATTACAATGAAAAAAGCATGTAATGCTCAATTACTTTTGAATTACATTTCAATTACATGTACTTTTATGGTGTTAATGATAAGGATTTATGTTTAATAATATAATTTGTAAAATTATATTTATTTTTCAATATTGATATCACATACTTTTTTAATATTTGAAGTCTGTAATTTATTCTGAAGTTTTTATTTGACCTACAGAACTTTTTTCTGAATAGCCTTATAATTTAAACAAAATGTGAGAATCATATTAGTGTTGTTCAGTTTTTAGAAATAAATAGATTGATAAGTTATTAATCACCTTGTTAAACAAAAAAATGTGTGAAAAATCTTTCTTAGACAGTTCATTTAGAATTTAAAATCACTGTACACAATCATTTTGTCAAATTAGTATACACAAAAGGATTATAGAAATAAAAATTAATAGCTGTAAAAACAAACAGCAATTATTCAGAGTAAAATGTCCAGAGACAATGCCACTATTACATGTATTTGATCTAATTAGCAAAATATTGCTAATCTTTAGACAATATATACATTGTATGTACTAAAAATATTTTCAATATTGTAACAAACATACTTTTTCATATTTTTAAAGTTAAAAAAAAAAATCTTAATTTATTCATGATTTCTTTATTTATATTATGTTTAATTTAAATGACTTCATTTCTGAGATGTCAAAATACCCCTTAATGTATTGGCAAGTTTATAGGAACAAAATTATCTCTCCTATCAACACATTTTCTGATCATGGAAGTATAATACTAGTACATGTACTTCCACGTTCTGATCAAGCAATGTCTGCCACATTAGCTCCTGTCGAAAGACTATTTAGAATTGTTGCCTAAGTGTTCTGACCAGAGAGATGCAGACTGAATGACAAAACATTAAAATTTCTAATGGTTATCAAATGCAACCCTTAAACTATGCTATCATAAATATTTAACACATGCATTATATATATATTTAAGGAATGGCTGTAATATTTTTTCTGTCTATGAAGAAATAACATAAAAAATGTGGTGCACACTGAATAACGCGCGTAGCGGGTTATTTAACAGTGTGCACCACATTTCTTATGTTATTTCGAATAGACAGAAAAAATATTACAGTCATTTCTTATAATTTAATTCTAAATTCCATTTTAAACCTTAGAAAACCATGAAAAAACGTTGATGACGTCACGGTCACATGACTAAATTATGTCTATGGGCTCATAACAAAATAACGTCAGCCAATCAGAAGACATGTTACATCCAAAATTAAATTATATATGTATAATATTGCTAAAAAATATTTTGATGAAATGTAATGTGTAATTTAATTAATTACTTTAGTAAAGTAATTGTAATTTAATTAATCACATTTCAAAAACTGTGTAATGTGTAATTAGTGTAATTGATCATTTTTACAATGTAATGCGTAATTTAATTAATTACATTTCAATGTAATTGGCCCCAAGTCTGCTTCATATAAAATTAAAGCATAATTTGGGATAACATAATATGAGATATTTATCAAAATGTCTACGCTACCTGCACTATGGCTAGAGTAATAGCAGTCTGTCTATTGTCTGTTTTATGGGTAGGTTTACATCCAGCATCAATTAATAATTGAGCTATTTTAACTGTAAGGTCCATTTTTTCATTCACAATTTTCTGTGCCTCCTGAAAAAACACAGTTCAGTTTAGAAAATAAAAGATGCAAAAAATGTAATCAAAGCCTACTTGAGCTTCTGCATGACATTATAAAAATGTCTTTTATTTTTCAGACAGTCAAAGTCCAATACCTCTGGAATAACATATCAGAATTTTCTTTTAATCAAATATTGGGTTATACTCACCAATTGCAATAATTATGCACAGTTTCAAGCATACTGAAGTTACGGTACAACATGGGGAAAATTTACTTACATCATCAAATTAATTATATAGCTTAAGGCTAAAAGTCTTTTTATAAATCATTTTTTAGACTCCAACCACCCATAATATTAAATTTTCCTTTTACTTCTAATTCTAACAAAATTGTAAAGAAAATGTATCCTCCCACAATTTATTAATTTGAGTGTCTTTCACCCCCTCCTGCATTTAAATATTGAACAGTCCTTAAGGAAATTGAATACAGTCCAGTAGTTACATACCTCTTTAGAACAATATCCAACAGATAATTTATTTGCTGCCAAATGATGCAACTGGAAAAAAATATCTCATAATCAATACAAAATAATACTATATTACCAAGAAGTGTTTTAGCATTAAACCTACCTTATCTACATATATCAAGTGACATTGGTTTATTATTAGATATTTTTTCCAACTTGTTAAAACCTTTTCTTTTAGTTTCCATATCAGCAAAAGTTATTCAAAAATATCTCAATTAGATGTATGTGCTTTGAATTAAATTGTTATAAATAAGGCCATGAACAGTGACCTCTCATTGCTTACTTCAACATTGTTTGAACTCTGCTGGATGATTGTTTAATTGGCACGTATACCACATCTCCTTATTCTTATATTAAATGTTTTCATTGACATGTTGCTATTCTTAGGATACATAAACTCATACAGCATTGCACATTTTATTCTATTTTGTTAATGTTAATTGAACATGTAGGGTTTTAAACTGTTATGTACATACAGCAGGCAGATATATCTTGTTTGAGATAGATTATGCATATGATTAGTGTTTCTATTGCTTGAATTGTAATTCAGCTAAAAATGAAGTAATGAATGTGGCAACAGGAAGACAGATTTCATCAATGATTCTGTGTACAAAACAATCAATCTTTTACTTGAGTCAATTTGTTTTTTTCCCCTGCAAGTATGGATATGTCGAAGGGACCATCAGTAAAAGACATCACAAAAGTTCCTCAAAATCTGACAAAATTATGTGTATACATCAATAAAAAAACTCACAGCATTAAAGCCATTAACATCAGTGATTGTGGGATCTCCTCCTTTCTTTAACAGATAAACAACTTGATCCTCTAAACCTTTCTGTAAAGCACTACTACAGGCTATACTCATTAATGTCATTCCTGTAATATTATTATAAATAATAAACAAATCATATTATATCAATTCTTTCATGAAAGACATTAATAACAAAATTCATAACTCTTCTTCAGACATAGTGAAAAATCTAGTACAGAAGCTGTTAAATGCTACATCTAAGAAAACTGTGAATTTGATAAATATATATTTTTTTATAAAAATATTCAGTGAGAAAAAATATATTAGTTACTGTTGATGCCCCTAGGTCCTTGTAACAAATTATTCTATTAAATATATATTTTCTTTAACAAGAAATGGCTTATAATAATTTCCACACAATAAAGGTGATCTATCTATTAAGTCCTTTAAGTCACTGGAAGCAAATAGATAATCACAAATCATTCTTATTATTGCTATGAGTGGGTTTTTATACATTTCAAATAAGAAGAATTATAACTAGAGGCTCTAAAGAGCCTGTGTCGCTCACCTTGGTCTATGTGCATATTAAACAAAGGACACAAATGGATTCATGACAAAATTGTATTTTGGTGATGGTGATGTGTTTGAAGTTCTTTCTTTACTGAACGATTTTGCTTCTTACAATTATATCTATAATGAACTTTGCCCATTAGTAACAGAGAACTATATTTGGTAAAAATTTACATAAATTTACCAAATTAATGAAAATTGTTAAAAATTGACTATAAAGGGCAATAACTCCTTAAGGGGTCAACTGACCATTTTGGTCATGTTGACTTATTTGTAGATCTTACTTTGCTGAACATTATTGCTGTTTACAATTTATCTCTATCTATAATAATATTCAAAATAATAACCAAAAACAGCAAAATTTCCTCAAAATTACCAACTCAGGGGCAGCAACCCAACAACCGATTGACCGATTCATCTGAAAATTTCAGGGCAGATAGATCTTGACCTGATAAACATTTTTATTCCATGTCAGATTTCCTCAAAATGCTTTGGTTTTTGAGTTATAAGCCAAAAACTGCATTTTACCCCTATGTTCTATTTTTAGCGGTGGCGGCCATCTTGGTTGGTTGACCAGGTCATGCCACACATTTTTTAAACTAGATACCCCAAAGATGATTGTGGCCAAGTTTGGATTAATTTGGCCCAGTAGTTTCAGAGGAGAAGATTTTTGTAAAAGATTACTTTAATTTACGAAAAATGGTTAAAAATTGACTATAAAGGGCAATAACTCCTAAACGGGTCAACTGACCATTTTGGTCATGTTGACTTATTTGTAGATCTTACTTTGCTGAACATTATTGCTGTTTACAGTTTATCTCTATCTATAATAATATTCAAGATAATAACCAAAAACAGCAAAATTTCCTCAAAATTACCAATTCAGGGGCAGCAACCCAACAACCGATTGACCGATTCATCTGAAAATTTCAGGGCAGATAGATCTTGACCTGATAAACATTTTTATCCCATGTCAGATTTCCTCAAAATGCTTTGGTTTTTGAGTTACAAGCCAAAAACTGCATTTTACCCCTTTGTTCTATTTTTAGCCGTGGCGGCCATCTTGGTTGGTTGACCAATTCATGCCACACATTTTTTAAATTAGATACCCCAAAGATGATTGTGGCCAAGTTTGGATTAATTTGGCCCAGTAGTTTCAGAGGAGAAGATTTTTGTAAAAGATTACTTTAATTAACGAAAAATGGTTAAAAATTGACTATAAAGGGCAATAACTCCTAAACGGGTCAACTGACCATTTTGGTCATGTTGACTTATTTGTAGATCTTACTTTGCTGAACATTATTGCTGTTTACAGTTTACCTCTATCTATAATAATATTCAAGATAATAACCAAAAACAGCAAAATTTCCTCAAAATTACCAATTCAGGGGCAGCAACCCAACAACCGATTGACCGATTCATCTGAAAATTTCAGGGCAGATAGATCTTGACCTGATAAACATTTTTACCCCATGTCAGATTTGCTCTAAATGCTTTGGTTTTTGAGTTATAAGCCAAAAACTGCATTTTACCCCTATGTTCTATTTTTAGCTGTGGCGGCCATCTTGGTTGGTTGACCGGGTCACGCCACACATTTTTTAAACTAGATACCCCAATGATGATTGTGGCCAAGTTTGGTTTGATTTGGCCCAGTAGTTTCAGAGGAGAAGATTTTTGTAAAAGTTAACGACGACGGACGACGACGGACGACGGACGACGACGGACGACGACAGACGCCGGACGCAAAGTGATGGGAATAGCTCACTTGGCCCTTCGGGCCAGGTGAGCTAAAAAGTAATTATAATTTAGTTACCTGTATCATTTTTGAAATTGATATCCACACCTGGCATCTTCAACAGAAAGTCTACAAATCCCATGTGACCTTTCATAAAGGCAACACCCACTGGGGTCAACTATAATTATATATTACAATAAATCTTTGAATGTCACTAAAATTGATATTACTATAAAAGTATATGCAACAGAGTTCAACATTTCAGTTTTAGCAAAAAAGACATCTTTTTTTTTAACCCCAGACTGCTATGAAGCTGAATTAGATATTGTAATTTCATTTTTGTTTTTGTTAAATGCTTTATACATCAGTGTTATATTGACTTGATTTACAACATTGACAATTAGTATCTTCAGGAAAGCCATATTTTGATATACTCTTCATACCTTTCTTTCAATTACCTTAGTTTTATATGTTGTTGGGTTACTGTCTCAGTGACCTATACCAACAGTTACTTATTTACATTGTAAGAATGCTCATATAATGAGGCTGACAGTGTAGTGATATAAATAACGATCATTTAACATGCACTGCAATGCATCAGTACTTTTCTGTTCTGTTGTGATGTAAATTTAAATTTGTTGAAAGTCTACAAAGCCATTTATTACAGTGATAATTGTAAAAAATAAATTACGAGGAATTAAAAAACAATTACCATCTAGTATAAAACTACCATTTCTTTCTCATTTCAATTCTTTCTTTTTACTAATGTATTTTTTTAAGAAAGACCTTTACCTTCCAATCATTTGCTATTTTAGGATCTGCACCACCTTCATTGACCAGTAGCTTTAGAACAAAGTACCATCCATAGGCTGCAGCATAATGTACCAGTGTATTACCAGAACTATCAGCATGGTTAGGGTCAGAACCAAGATATAACAAGTAGGAGGCTACTGTAACACTACCATTCATTACTGCATGGGTTAAAGCTGTTCTCTTGTATTTATCTGATTAAACAAATAGAAGATAATATAAAGTCAGGATGATGTCAAAATAAGCTTATCAATCAGTATGTTTAAAGTGTATTGTTACAGGCATTTAAGTTATGACAGTAAGAGTAAGTTTGGGATTTAAAGAAAGGCTACGATGAAAAGACAACATATGGATCAGACATATGAGCAGGTCATAAAAAGCATCCACTACTATTAATTAGATGACACTAAAACTTCTTCAAATTCTATCAGACAACTACTATCATGAATTCTAATTTGTATGCAATTTTCTCACCTAATTGTTCAATCACAGCACCATTTTGAACCAATAATCTAACCATTTCCAGATTTCCTTTACTAGCTGCTATCATTAATGGTGATAGTTTGCCTTTACTTGCTGATAAAGATTTGTTTACATCTACACCATGCTTTAGAAGTATTTTCAAGAGGTCCTGAAAAAAATACACAGTGGTCATAAGTAAAATGAACAGTAATAGCAATCTTAGTATTAAGGATACAATATTCTATTCTAAAACATGGATTCTTTGAAAGACCAATCTTATCTGTTTTAATGTTAACATGACCCTGACCATAGATTCATGAAACTTAGATTTAGTATCTGGTAACTAATTTTCAGAACAAATTCAGGCTTATTTCTATTAACCAATGACATATGACTTTTGAAGTATTGTTCTCAAAATCAATAGGAATCTGATCTCATTTAATGTGAAAATATATCTAAAATAGTGTGTAGTACATTATTTAGCATTAATTTGCACAGGTTTTGGACTAATTTTAGAAAGTTTAAGCTTGACCTTTAACGTGGTGAGTGGTGACCTTAATACCATGAGGAATTCTAATCTCAATGTTATCATATATTCAAGAAAACTTCCAACAGGAAGTAAAAGTGTTTAAGTTAGCATCTAAAAATGAAAATGAGTGGACTGACTGACGGACAGACTGGTAAAAATTGATGTATCACTCCCAGATACTTCTTAAGGTGGGGTATAATAATCAGAGATATTTCAAACCAAAATAAAATTTTGAATGAGTTGTACAGATTATTATCTTCTATTTTGGTTTGTATGATTGACTTGCCAATTTTTTTTTTTCATTAGTTGAAGCTATATAATGAAATTTAATGACTCAAAGACTCTCAGTTCTTTCATTTGAAATTAAGATTTTCATTTGTATTCCTTGTTTTCTGTGCTCTAGTACTTGTTTTCTGGGTTTTAATACATGCTTTCTGGGTTTTAATACATGTTTTCTGTGTTTTCATACTTGTTTCCTGAGTTTTCATACATGTTTTCTGTGTTTGACTTCTAGATTTTCTGCGTTTTAATCCTTGTTTACTGTTGTAATATACTAACCGTATCTCCTCCTTCTGCTGCTACATGTATTGGACAAATGGACTCCCAGTTTGGTCTGTTTATACCACCAACACCAAACTTTTCTGTGAACACATCTCCAGCACCTCCCTTGTCTGTAAACCAATAAACTTATTTACACTTTTGGTATTTAGCTGAATCTTGCCTCCGAATGACCTTAGGTCTACTCCGAATCACCTTTTGACGTCAAGCAACGATCACTTTTAAATTGGGACGTCAAATATTTTAAATTATGATGTCAAAGTTTACAGGAACCTGTGTGATTTTACGTAATGACGGACAAATTTGCATACAAGTGTAAATACGTCTATAAAAAAGTAGGACAAATCTCATGTCATTCTATTTATTCATTGATTGATGCTCATCAGCACTTCTACCAGTACAATTAAAATTTTAAACCAGGTGCTCCGCAGGGCGCAGCTTTATACGACCGCAGAGGTCGAACCCTGAACAGTTGGGGCAAGTATGGACAAAACATTCAAGCATGATACAGCTCTGAATTTGGATTGTGATCAAATTTTTGGCATTACATGGGTTTTTTTTACACAAAACAAATGCCAAGATTTTACAAATCAATTAAAGATTTCTTCTTCAAACTTTTTAAATCTAAAATTAAATAGTTGACACAGCATAGGTTTCTGACACAGAATGAATGTGGTCTAATGAACTTAAAAGGTTTTTTTTTGCCTTTGAGCAAATCACTATGCCGTTGAATATTAATCCTCTCAAAAAAATGTTTGAAGAAATTTTCTTTTTATTTATGAAATCTGAAATGAGAAAAATTTAACCCCCCCCCCCCCCCCTTTTTTTTCACATCCCCGTTTCCCTTTTTCAAAACTGATATCAATTCAAATTTCTAATGGAGTTTGCAACAATAACTACTCATTTAAATACATCATAAAATATTAAGATGTAAAAAAACTGCTTGTTATCACTGAATGGTAAAGATTATTTAAATTTATCAGTTGGTAGTAAAAAGTGTATATACATTGTATATTGTATATAACAAAGATTTAAGTTGATTCTGGACAAAGAAAGATAACTCCAATTAAAAAAAATTCTTGCTATTGCACAAATAGGATATTTCTTGCTTACTATTCTGGACAAAGAAAGATAACTCTAATTAAAAAAAAATTTGCTATTTCACAATATTGTGCAATTAGATATTTCTTGCCATTGCACAATACTGTGCAATTGAAAAGACTTGCTATTGCACAATACTTAATATAATAATTTTAGATCCTGATTTGGACCAACTTGAAAACTGGGCCCATAATCAAAAATCTAAGTACATGTTTAGATTCAGCATATCAAAGAGGCCCAAGAATTCAATTTTTGTTAAAATCAAACTTAGTTTAATTTTGGACCCTTTGGACTTTAATGTAGAATTTGAAATTTGAAAACAGGACCAAAAATGAAGAATCTACATACACAGTTAGATTTGGCATATCAAAGAACCCCAAGGATTCAATTTTTGATGAAATCAAACAAAGTTTAATTTTGGACCCTTTGGACCTTAATGTAGACCAATTTGAAAACTGGACCAAAAAAACTTCAATAATCAAGAATCTAAGTACATTTTTAGATTCAACATATCAAAGAACCCAACCGATTCATTTTTTGTCAAAATCAAACTAAGTTTAATTTTGGACCCTTTGGACCTTAATGTAGACCAATTTGAAAACGGGACCAAAAGTTGAGAATCTACATATACAGTTAGATTCGGCATATCAAAGAACCCCAATTATTCAATTTTGATGAAATCAAACAAAGTTTAATTTTGGACCCTTTGGGCCCCTTTTTCCTAAACTGTTGGGACCAAAACTCCCAAAATCAATACCAACCTTCCTTTTATGGTCATAAGCCTTGTGTTTAAATTTCATAGATTTGTATTTACTTATACTAACATTATAGTGCGAAAACCAAGAAAAATGCTTATTTGGGTCCCTTTTTGGCCCCTAATTCCTAATCTGTTGGGTCCTAAACTCCCAAAATAAATACCAACCTTCCTTTTGTGGTCATAAACATTGTGTTTAAATTTCATAGATTTCCATTTACTTAACCTAAGGTTATTGTGCAAAAACCAAGAAAAATGCTTATTTGGGCCCTTTATTGGCCCCTTATTCCTAAACTATTGAAACCAAAACTCCCAAAATCAATCCCAATCTTTCTTTTGTGGTCATAAACCTTGTGTCAAAATTTCATAGATTTCTATTAACTTAAACTAAAGTTACGGTGCGAAAACCAAGAAAATGCTTATTTGGGCCCTTTTTGGCCCCTTATTCCTAAAATGTTGGGACCAAAACTCCCAAAATCAATACCAACCTTCCTTTTATGGTCATAAACCTTGTGTTAAAATTTCATAGATTTCTATTCACTTTTACTAAAGTTAGAGTGCGAAAACTAAAAGTATTCGGACGACGGACGACGACGACGACGACGACGACGACGCAGACGCCAACGTGATAGCAATATACGACGAAAATTTTTTCAAAATTTGCGGTCGTATAAAAAGTTTCTTTTACAGATGTGAACATGATATTTGCATTAGGTAATGAATATATAACTACCATTCATTGACCTGGTAGTGTTTTCAATTAAAAAAAAAATCAAAAGGGTTCCGCAGAACTCAGTGTCTCACCTTTTTTGCTGTTAATCACAGGCTCAACAAAAAATGATTTTGAGACGCTTCTGTCCAAGTTTGGTAAAAATCAAGGATAGTTTATGAATCTAATAAATGTTTTAAAAACTGCAGACAGTATTTAATATTAACTGGAAAAAAACTAAGTCCATTTCAAGTAAAATACGGATAAACAGGTAAAAAAATTTAACAAAATTTTATTCTAGATACTAGCTTTTGATCATAAACAAGCTTCTGTCCAAGTTTGGTACAAATCCAGGATAGTATTAGAAAGTTATTTAAATTTTAAAAACTTTAACCTCAGAGTAAATGTATTGTTTCCTGGCAGAAAAACTAAGTCCCTTTATAAGTAAAATACGGAAAAAAGTGGATTTTTTTTTTACAAAATTTACTTCGTTACTATCTTATGATCACAAACAAGCTTTTGTCCAAGTTTGGTACAAATCCAGGATAGTTTAAAAAAGTTATTAAAATTTCAAAAACTTTAACCAGAGTGAATATTTGTGGCTGCCGCCACCGCCGAAGTTAAAAGGCTCACCAAAAACGCTTGTATTAAAAGTAACTGATAGATACCTGTCTTTGCCCTCTTGAGAAGTAAGTCAGCATTTTCAGCCCTTCTGGCTGTACAAGCATAAAACAATGGTGAACACTTTCTCCTGGTTACATCATATGGACTAGCACCTCTACAAAAAACAACATTACAATAGAAACAATTATTACAAAGAATCATTACAGCTTTTACATTAATGCTAGCAAGACAAATCTTTGTTTGGCTTGCTTGCTTTGTTTGTATCAATGTTTGCTCAAGCATGCTAATTAAGATAGGCGGGGCTTCAGCTTGTATACATCATACTTAAGTTTTATTGGACGTTATGTTGGAGGTTAAGGACACTAAATTTTAAAACATCACATGATACATATTCTCACATGTTTCCTTACCTGTAAATATACAATACAGACAGGATTCTACTTCGTCGAAATTATCTTCCTATTACGCCAGTTCATTTTCACAATCGTAGAAACGGAAGACAATTTTTTTTTCAGAGATCCAACTTAAAGACTGTCGTCAAGCACTTTTAGTAAAATAGCTATTCGAACACACCTACTCTGATTTTGTGATCCACTGGATAGGTATTTCACTTGACCCCTATATTTCATCTTTTAGTACTGTGATTTTTTTATGTTATAAAGTCAACCTGTAGCTTTGTTATATAAAATGATAGAGTCTGAAGCGAGATGATGTATCAAATACTCTTGTTTTGTACATTTTCAAGACAAAATATTCATCTCAAACACACCCTAACATAAAAAAGGTGCACTCGATTTTCTCTTTTCGATACAATTGTTTCCCATTTTTTGGAATATTTTCTTGAGTTGCATAATCGAAGGACAGACATGGAAATAACTGACTGAACTAATAGATTGATAATGTTATAAAAACAATATTAGGTCAATTAATGTTGAAGGCCAGTTTCTCAGCCTTATACAAGAAAAAAGTTTAAATTTTTCTTTCATTGACAAATTATTGTATTTTTACAGGTGAGAAAACATGTGAGAATATTTGTCATGTGATGTTTTAAAATTAAGTGTCCTTAACCTTAGACATAACGTCCAATACAATCTAAGTACGATACTTCCATGGTATGATGTATACAAGCTGAAGCCCCGCCTATCTTAATTACCATGCTTGAGCAAACACTGATACAAACAAAGCAAGCAAGCCAAACAAAGATTTGTCTTGCTAGCATTAATGTAAAAGCTGTAAAAACAAGTGATAACAACAGTATGCATTTTTAGAATTTATATCACTAATTAAGTGTTTAGTGGAAAATAAATTCTGAGATATATTTGTTTGCAAAAAAAGACCAAGTATTTTGATGTCATATTTTAAAAGCATACACATACAATATATTTATATTTTTTTCATTTTACAAAGGTCTGAAATGTAAATGAAATTATGTTCTCTTATGAAGTGATAAATTAAATGAATATACACTCCATCTAATTGATTGATTGTAGAATTCAATCAAAGAGCAGATTGTTCTGAGGGATACGATTGCCATTGTTTTCATTGACACATGTATACATGTAGCTGGATAATATTATTTTCAAAACTAATTCAACTGCACATGTAAAATGTAATTTACGTAATCTGAATAGTAACAAAATAGCCAATCCCGGATACAAGTGTATGAACAATGTACTTATTGTGTTTTATTTTTGTACTATTAATTCCAAGTTTACTTTCCACAGCAGTCACTGAGACTAAGAGTGAGAGAAGGTTTTTTCACTTCGTATCTTATCAACTATTTTCCTATGTTAATTCAAGGAGGAACCCCATTCCTAACTCTTAAAATATTTAATTTCCTTTGGGTCAGTGGTCATGACTCCTTTCCATACACATTCCTCGGTTTAAATTGCGATAGTTTTTAATATAATACGACGTTTACCAACAGAACGTGTTAATGATTTGATTTGATTCAGAATTGACGGAAGTTACTTCCGGAAGGGAGACAACTCGAAACGATAATATAGAAGACTCCATTTCGCCTGAAGGGGTGTTGTAGTTGCACCTTTACGATGTGGACTACATTTATTTTAATTCAAATGATGCATATGATTTAAAATTATGCAACAACAATAACCCTGAATAGCAGACATACATAGAAAGGATCCCACAAGTTTTAAATGAATCAATTGAGTGGGGAATCCAGAGCAACCATTCAATCTAATACCCCTTGAAGTCAAGAAAACTATACTCATGCACATAATTACCTAAACAAACCCTGGAGCAAGAACATATATCAAATGTTAATTAAACGACCTAGATGGTTCTCTATAGCTATTTCTTTATGGAAGTACAATATCAAATATCAGTTTCATAACGGTGACATATAAGAAAAACTCCACTTCAGTTCTTATAAGACAGAAATAGATTTATCGGAATTCAGAGAACTCACACATTTTTATCAAAACTGGGGAATTCCCTCTGACATGTTTCTAAATTTATAAAAACACTAAATATAAACAATGCTTAATTCTGATTTTCCGTGTTGTTAAAAACATGCATATAAGTCCAGGGAAATATCAAACATGAAGATTATGAAAAGAACATAGGAAAGTTGTTTAAGTTCAATCCCTTCGTTTGTTTTTACCTTTTAAGGTAAGACAATCATAAGAATCTGAGATGTTCCTTAATGTTTAGAATAAAATGGTTGACGTGAGGGCATGGCCCTGGGCCAATGGTATAAGTCTACAGATTGCTTGAAAGCAATTGTATCCCAAAAACAACACTTTAATTGGTGATTCTTTTGCCAATACAGTTAATCAATTAAGAACAAGAATGCATGTGCTGTCATGCTTACTATACTCCAACTCATAAATTAAAGTATCAGTATTAAAACAGGAATCAAATGTCTGACAGATTCCTAAAGCAACCACACATTACAACTTATCACTATCAAGCTTCTGATCAAATATGAAGTCAATAGAAAAGTTAGATTTTTAAAAATTTCTTTACACTGTTGTAAGATAAAAAGCATTAGCAAATAGAAAGTGAGTTGTTGACAGATTGAAACCCTTGCTCACATTGTTTCAACTCCTCACTATCAAGCTGCTGTCAAGAGAAGTTATTTCTGTTCACTAGTACTTGAGAAAAATATTTGTTTGACAAACAGATGAACAAAGTGAATGTAACATGAGTTGAGAGTATTAAAAAAAACAAGTAAACAGTTGAATGCCATTTTTTAAAAACATTGCCAAATTTTCTACACTACAAATAAATTTTTACTTTTTAAGTAGGACTTCTAGTGGTCCTGTTCCTTGACAGGTTGCAGCATAGTGAATGGGTTTTCTCCCCTTCTTATCCTCCAAGTTAATGTCTGGTTCTATAGATAACAGCCTCTCTAGGTACTTCTTGTTTGGATTGATACAAGCACAGTGAAGTGGTGTCATCTGCAAACAAAAATATCATGAGAACTTATATACTTTTGACATGTATAAGTATTCAAACTATTCCAAGATTTTATCAACTAGTGACATCAACTATTAAATACAAAATACACGGAAAACTATAAACTTACTGGTGTCCATACAATAATAATAAAATAATATAAGAACTCATTTATACTTAAAACATAATTTTGAACATTTCAAACCATTCCAGACCGTCAAAGAATAACAAGGTTTTTACCATTTGTTTTTAACTATTTCTATCCTTCTTTTCATTTTTTTTATTAAGTGTAATACATGAGCTGCCTAGGATAGAAGTCAACCTAATGCAAGTGTGCATTAAGATGTGCATGTATAAGACTCAGACTGATTTTTCATATATACGAAATACAATGAAATGTATACAGATGTATTGATGTTGATTTGCATAAATCAATTTCTATCCCACGCAGCTCATATATAATATCAAGGCATAGAAAAGGCTTCTTCTGCAATGCAATTTTATCAATATTCAATCATTTGTTGACTTCTCTTCAGGTTAAACCATCATCAGCTTAATCTTATTTGACGTGCCTTCCCGATATATCCATGTTTGAAAATGTTCTTCAGAATATTATGAACTTTCTCAAATTAATAAATAACAAGAATGTGTCCCCAGTACACGAATGCCCCATCCGCACTATTATTTTCTATGTTCAGTGGACCGTGCAAATGGGGGGAAATCTCTAATTTGGCATTAAAATTAGAAAGATCATATCATAGGGAACTCAGTTTCAAGTTGATGGGACTTCAACTTCATCAAAAACTACCTCAACCAAAAACTTTAACCTGAAGCGGGACAGACAGACCAATGGAAGGACGGATGAAAGAACAGACCCACAGACCAGAAAACATAATGCCCATAAATGGGACATAAAAAGACAAATAAAAAAAATATACCTAAAAATTACATTGTGTCAGATTGTTTTCTGGTCTCTATTCTTTATTAAGATGTTATTCTATTGCTTGTGAATGGTAGGAAACATTGGAAGCAATATTGTATAGTTTATATTCTTTAAAGCATAAAAGAAAAATGCATTAAGTATGTAGGTACAGGTTTTATCGTTGATTAGCTTGCTTGCTAGCTGAACCGTGAAGTCATTTTAAGGTCAGGTATACTACCCTCCTTTAAGGGCATACGATACAGTTACAGGGGAGGTAATGATGTTGCTAACGTAAAATGTTATTTTCGCTACGTCAAACTTTGACATATCGGGAAACGATGCATCTTTCGACTGATTTTTATCATTCGAACTGATTTCATTTGAAAACGAGTGCATGGACCCCTTTTTTTAAAATGACATTTTGTTTCATTTTGCAGGGAGATTATGTGGACCAAATTTTATAAAACTGTAATAGTGAAATTTTTTTAATTTTGATAATTATACAGCAAAAAATGACGTTTATTTCTCAATTTATGACCATTTGATAAATATGAGGTATTTCTGAATAACAAATGCATAAATTTTTAGGATACTTATAAAATAAAGAAATTACAAATTATTTAACAAAAAACATTTTGTGTTTATCTTTTAAAACAAAAAAGTTAGGTATTTCTTTCAAAGGGAAAATACGGCCACAAATCTGAATTTTCAGCAAATATACAAAATTTCGACCTAATTTAACTTAAAAAGTAGCACATGAAGGTATATTTGTTATTACATATTTGATTTAATCAGGCAAAGAATAACCTATATGGAAATTTTCATAAAACTTTAAATACGGGATCAAAACTGTATCATATGCCCTTAAGAGTAGACTAGTCTGATAGGTAACCAATCTATCTGTCTGTAGGACTAGACTTCTTCAAACGGAGTGTAGAAGAGGGACGAAAGATACCAAAGGGACAGGCAAACTCGTAAATCTAAAACAAACTGACAACGCCATGGCTAAAAATGAAAAATGTGAAGTATAGTTAACCTTATTATGTTTTACAGTTCAGCTAAGAAGCTGGCTAACCAAAGATAATACCTTTACCTACACACACAAGGCATTTTGCTGTAATTAACTCCCTAATTTTCTGTTTTAATTCAATAAGACTAACCATAGACTGATCTCCTGGTTTCTTTCTGACAGAGTCTGCTCTTATGGTGGCTGGTAAATCTTCTGTTGTTTTTGTTAACACCTTAACACAAAACATAATTATCATGGAAACAATTAACACACCAGTTATAAGTACACCTTTGATCAAATACAAATTTAAACACAAGACTTTTTTCTTCAAATGTTGCTTTTAAAAGTGGTTTTAATAATGATGCATCTCTAACACTGATAATACTAGTCCTGTCATAAACAATTCCTGTAATGCATATATTATATATACAAGTGTCCCATCAAAGAACAGAAGTCACATTTTCATAAATTAGCATATAATTGATTGATTAACTGCTATATGCTTTCTGTTCAGTGGCTAATATGTTATGCATGTTCAGAACAAAAACAAATTAAGACTTATCACAGCAGGGCAACATTTCTATTAATAGCATTACAACTACTTACATCTATATGAAGAAAATTATATCCATATCCGTCTTTGTTCTCTTTAATAATAGCACCTGCCAATTCAAAATGGCCCCTCATAACAGCTAACTCTAAACTGTTTCTTAAGGTTTCTTTCTATCAAATTGAGAAAAAAAATATGTTTACAGTATTGTGATAAAACTATTTAGTAATCAGTTAATTCTTTTAATAGAGAAATTGTACAGGCTATTGTATAATATCAAATGTCAACAAAGCTATTTCAATATATTCAATAAGGCTAAAATAGAAAATGTCAACAAAGCTATTTCAATATATTCAATAAGGCTAAAATAGAAAATGTCAACAAAGCTATTTCAATATATTCAATGAGGCTAAAATAGAAAATGTCAACAAAGCTATTTCAATGTATTCAATGAGGCTAAAATAGAAAATGTCAACAAAACTATTTCAATGTATTCAATAAGGCTAAAATAGAAAATGTCAACAAAGCTATTTCAATGTATTCAATGAGGCTAAAATAGAAAATGTCAACAAAGCTAATTCAATGTATTCAATTAGGCTAAAATAAAAAATGTCAACAAAGCTATTTCAACGTATTCAATAAGGCTAAAATAGAAAATGTCAACAAAGCCATTTCAACGTATTCAATTAGGCTAAAATAAAAAATGTCAACAAAGCTATTTCAATGTATTCAATAAGGCTAAAATGATCAACAGTTTGGGAATTGAACCAGTTTAAATTGGTTTTTACTACTTCACGACACAGAACTTACTGCTTTAAATTTATACAATAATATGCCTGAAAATTACTTAATAACCATATTCAGGCACAACTCAAACAAACTAAACATATAAACTATAAAATCCCTTGGCAAATTTACTTAAACCATGGCATAAAGCTTTAGCCATATGCTGGTACTAAAGTGAAAAATCCAGATACTTCATACCACTTCTTTAACTGACAATGTATTCCATTCAATAATACATGTTGGAATATTGAAGTTACAATATTTTAGGAGACAGTAAGAAATCAAGAGAGTTTACAAGCTTTTAGATTATTTAAGGAATGACTGTAATAATTTTTCTGTCTATGAAGATTTAATCTTGAGAATGAGGTGCACACTGTAACTGGTGTAACAGGTTATCTAAAAGTTGGCACACGTCTTTGAGGTTATTTTGAAAAAGATAGTAATTTCTTATAATTTAGTTCTATATTTAAATTTTTAGGGGTAAATTATGAAAAAATTATTGATGACAACACAGTAACAAGACAAAATCAAGTCTTTGAGCTAATGGACAAATACTTTCAGCCAATGAGAAGACATGTCACATCCAAAAATAAATTATTACCACACGGCCCTGCATGTGTATTGGCATGGTATTGATATATGCATCAATGGTTTCTTTCTTCACCCCTTTCAACATAGCTTGATTCAAAACCTCAGAATTATTAATATGTTTTTCCTGAAAAAGAGAAAGAATGGATAAGTCTCAACAGGAAACTTGTACATCAATGTATGATATGTTTCATCACTTTATATTTTGCAAAATGAAAGATAAAAAATAATTTATAATTAAGTCAGTGTTCTTTCTCCCCACAAATTTTGTATAGCAAATTATATACTTTGGATTCATTTATTTTCATGGGTACCAATTTTCGTGGTTATGATAGCATATTCGTATATATTTTATTTCGTTGTTTTGGCAAAGTCTGCATACAATCCCTTAGAAAATTTGTAATTCGTTGAACATTTAAATTCGTGGTTATCCTGTACCACGAAATCCACGAAAATTGGTATCCAACGAATATTAATGAATCCACAGTATCTTATTTCTAGAGATTATAGCATCACATCAATAGCATGATTTATAACATAATAATCTAAGATAGCATCACATTATCATGATGATAAGCCCAAGGGAGAACACTCTCAGTACCAAGAATTGTTAAACAAGAGGCTCTCAAGAGCCTAAATCGCTCACCGGTAATGTTTACATAAATCTTTCATCAATGATTATTTTTGCTTTACATTATATATTAATGAATGTCTTAAAAATGTCATTTAAACTCTCTTTGTATCTGTCATATTTCCTTCAAAAGCAAAAAAAAAAACTCTTATCCTCTACGGATGAATACAAATTATTCTACAAAATAGATATTGATGTTATAACTTACCTTTGTAAAAGCTGCATTTCCTTCCCTGCTTCCTCTGCTTGCTGTTAACTTTCTGATAAAGGTTACACCAAGAGATACAGGGTTATATCTAAAAATTGCAAACATGATATATAATCGGCAAAAACTTAAATAATAATAATATAGTAATATGATTCTGTAAACATGAACGCTTAAATTGTATAAATCAAGATTTTGATAGAGTCTCAATTTGAATTGACATGATTCATTTGTCATTGTGCAATTACCGAAGAAGGATATCTGTTATCCGAAATATCTAATATTTGTATATTTTATAGTTATTTAATGGTGATGTTGTACCCTTTTTGACTTGTTATATATATATATATATATATATATATAGAGTCTATAAAAATCTACCAACCAGTAAACTTAATAGGTATTGGATCATCAAAATTGACAATACTACACAAACAGGAAAAATTATATGAGTTTAAAAGATTGTGTAACAATACCGATAATTAGTATATATACATATTTATACCCCATACACAAATTGGTATCTTCCTGATAAAGGATACAACAAGAAATTCAAGGGTTATACCATAAAATTGAGAAACAAGATGTACAGTGGGCAAAAAAATAACAAACTTATGTCTCTACACCAATTTTTAACATAGAGCAAACAAAATTATATGAGGAAAACCATGCTGTAGTTCTATCAATGTTTTATATGGTTGTATAGCACACCTACATACACAGTACTCTGACAGTTCGATATCTTAATAGGGTATGATTTTTAGTAATTGTACCCTTGGGTATGACTTTGAGTAATTGTACATTAAGTTCCTATTATGACTGGAAAGGTGTGACTGGGGCCATCTTCAACAAGATAATGTATTTTGTAAAATGAAAAATCTTCTTGTGAATAGTAACTTGGCATGTAAATAAATATATTATACACCTTAACAGCAAAGTAATGATGGTTTCACTTCTTTTACTACTGTTTTGACGAAAATCTTTACAGTTCTTGTGTATAAAAAAACATGATTATTGTGTATCTAATGTTATATTGAAACTCATTTTGTTAAATTGGTAGGAGTGTATCAAGTCATCATTAACGATATTTTAGCTGTAACAACTTACGATCCTGTGCCAAGTGCCTCTAAAAGAACCGGTGGAGGAGATTGTTTCAGTCTTTTATTTCCTTTGTCTGATATATCTTTCTTCAATAAATTCATCATTTCAATATTATTGTTTTCTACAGCCATTTGTAAAGGACTTCTATCATCTGCTATTGACTTAGGAATTTGAACCTGAATAAAAAACAATATACATTTTCTCAAAAAATAAAAAGATTGTATTATCTCCTTACTGTCTTTCTGAAAGCTGAAAATACATTTCTATACAATTTATGTTTTATTTTTTTGAAGCCAACAAATACAGCTGTTCAAATATTTCAACAGAGTTTGCGAAAATGGTCGGTCCTGTCGGTCAAAATGAGGCTCTGACCAGTATTTTAAAAGCTAGTGCCACTCCCAATGACCGATGTAAAAACGGCCATTGCAGTGCCTTTTTTATCGGTAATTAGTTGTACCGCAACTAATTCCAGTACATGTTTACATCGGTCATCAGATGTACCTGATGCTTATTTCCGGTACGGGTTTCCTATTATAAACAAACAAACCAGAGTGGCAATCTACACGTGGCCTGCTGAATTTTTTCATGTAGCCATCCCAGGCAGACAATCGGCGATTGAACTCTTTGATGGAGACAACAAATACTGAGAAAGTGATTCAGATGATAAAATGGATAGTGAAGATGAACAATCAGAAAAACAGAACTGGTCCTTTACTGTTAAATTTTCCCTGGCTGTGAAAAATAAAACTAATAAATTAATAAAGTTATTTTTCGACAACATATGTTATTATTTTTATTTTAGTATAAAATTGACAGTTTTTTAGGACTGGCTTAATTTTTTTTAGGACTGACAAATGTCGGTCCCATTACCGACGGGTCAGAAAACGTTTTCGCGAACTCTGTTTCAATGATTCATAAAGAACTCTTAGAGTGACTTAGTAATACATTTGTACATGAAAAGCTTATTTCACACTATTACTGTTGGAAAGTATTTCAAATAAAAGTAAAACTTACATCATAAATGTGTTGATCATCTTCTAACAACTGTTTCAATGATTCCAAATCATTCTGTAAAACTGCTCTGAATACCAGCTTGGTATGGGACATCTTAGAAATAAATGGCACATGGTCCCTACAAAGATAATTTCAAAATGAATTAAACATTTTTTGTCACAATGGTGTGCCAACATTCAAAACTTATTCAACTAATTGACATAAAATGTCACAGCATATCATTCTATCGATTACTTTTAAATACTTTACCTTTAGTTCCTTGTTTAGGACTTATACAGTACAAGGATAAGAATAACAGTATGAAGATACACAGTCATTAAATCATGATAAATGAAGGATAGCTGAGCGTTATTTCATCATATATTACTGATTTGATTATTGATTGGTTGGTTTTTAATACCACTTTAAACACCATTGTGCTACTTCCGAGCAGGGTTGGCAAAGTATTACCCACCCGGGAATTCCCGGGCGGGAAAACCCGGGTTTTCCCGGGCTGGGCAATACTCCTAGAAATGGGTATAGTGGGCATTACTGGGCAATATGATTTTTTAAGCTTATTTTAACACAAAATAGTAAAGACTTGTTATTGTTTCATAGTATAACAGCTAAATATATACTTTTTATACAGATAACCATTGAAAGTCATTTCTAGAAAGTTCAATTTCATTCTCTTCTCTATTAATTTTATATGTAGGCAGAAGATTTGCACATGTAAAGATACCTTTTAATTACCAAGTATTGTTTCAATAATCCATACTTTGAAAAATGCATTTTATTGCAGTGTTTAAGTGAATTGTTAATTTTAATTGTCATACATTCATATTGCTAAATAAACACCCTACAGGGTCATGCCATTAACACTTACAAAATTGAAAGGACTGATTATTGTTACATAAACAAATCTGTGTTCTAATCTGAATAATTACTTATTAATTAGTGACAGTACATATACATTATTTAAATGTGATGTTTCTTTAATACATGTAATTGTTAATTCTTAATAGGAGCTATACTCATTTGAAAAAAAAAAATGATTTATTTGCTTTCTATTTACGGTTTGCCAATCTAGACAAATGCTAAACAAACAAAATAGGGTATAAATATCTTATTAAATGTATTGCATTTGTGTTTATCACTGAATCCTCTTTAAAATTCAGACAAATATTTTATATTACCCAGTTTTGCCCAGTATTACCCACTAAAACCCAGTAAAACCCGGGTTTTCCCAGTATTTCCCACTGGGCTGGGCAATACTCATAAAACCCGGGTTTTTGCCAACCCTGCTTCCGAGTGGTCAGTTTTTATCGGTGGAGAAAGCCAGAGTGCACAGAGAGAACCACGATCTTCAGTAGGATACTGATTTATAGTTTAAAATGGAACAAGAGTGGACATACAACCCACACCACCTTTCAGTAATTATGATTAAATATGTTGAATATCCAATGACACGGTCAGCTAGATTAGTGAGAATACACAATAAATCATGGTAACAGACTAGACCTCCAATAATGTGTTGATTGTCATACTAGATCTCATATATATAGCAAGCTGACATGAACTAGAAGTCTCTACCAAAAGTTCTGACCGTTCAGTATTTCAGTAGGTTACTTACAACTAGATAAATAGACTGCTCCATTGCAAAAACAGACAATTAATCACAAGCACCAAATGTTGTCTTGATCAAGATCATGATGACCGAGTTGAATGCTACTTTTACTATCTACAGAGGTTTCCTTTCAAAAAAATTACTATTTTGTAAAGGCAGATATCTGTATATATACTTACTTTGTTTCAAATAATGGATCTTTTTCTATAACCTTAATCTTTAGGTTAGGCTTCAAGTTTTTGTCTGGTCCTCTTTTCTTATCAGATTTGCCTTCCTTTTTACCGTCCTTCTTTGGTGTCTTTTTAGTATCTGCAATAGTTTCAAATTAAGTTTCACTTGCAGCCACTTTGATTCAAATACATATGTTTTTATCAGGAGTTGACACGTAATTAATTTGTTAAATGGCTGCATACCTATAGATTCTTTTTCCTTTTTTAAATTTTGTAGGAGTATGTTTTTATTCAGATTATATGTAATGTTGTTTCCACGTAAGTAAATGTATCTTGTTGCAAATTATGATCATCAGATTTTTTTAGCATTATTTTCATCAAACATATGCAAAATTTCTTTCACTTCTACACTTCCTATAGACAATGAATGGACATTGCTATGAAAAGTCTACTTTGGGAAAGGATTTACTCAAGTAAGATTCAAAGTGTTAAGCTATAGTTGAAGTTTATCCTACCTTTCTTTTCTTTTTTGTCAGATTTGGTTTTTGGTGTTGATTTTTTACTTGATGACTTTCCTGAAAATAAAAACACCTCATTAAGCAACTAACAAATAACATATAAACTATGTACAGTGTCTTATATAGATACAGACTGATGCCAGGAATTCTAGTGTAAATAGTAGCAACATTTATATCATTAACAGAAGACAAAATACAGAAGACAACAGACAATGGATTAACTTTACAACCTTACAAAGAAACAGTTTAACAATATTTTAATAGACTTCTTTTAAAGATCCAAGTACACATATACGATTATAATTTAATTTGAAACAGTGGATATGCATACTTTGAATTTACATCCAGATTATGACAGACAATGATTTAAAAGGCAGCACGCAAGATTCTGATATTCTTTTAAAAAGTACTGCAAACTATTCATTTGAGAGAGCAGCTAACTTTTTCTTATTGAAGACTATACTTGTCTCCAATTCATTTGTGCTTTTAAATTTAAAATGGAAATGGGGAATGTGTCAAAGAGACAACAACCCGACCATACAGCAGAAAACAGCCAAAGGCCACCAATGGGTTTTCAATGCAGCGTCAAACTCCTGCACCCAGAGGAGTCCTTCAGCTGGCCCCTAAACAAATATGTTACTATTCGGCAATAACTGAAATTTTGAAAACTATACAGCTTGTTCTGGCACTAAACACTACTTCACCATTACCAGATTTTAAGAACACCCTCACACCTTTTTTAGATGGTGGTGTTGTTTTAGACTTTGACAGCTTCTGTTTCTTTGAAGTTGGTTCATCTTCCCAATCTGAAATAAAAACAAACAGAAATATACATATCTGTGGTTATAGCTAAATATAGTCAATATAAAGTATGATTTTCATTATATTTGTTAAAGCATAAGGTTGGTGAATTTTTTTTTTGTCATGCAGTTCTGTAATTAATTTTATTTTACTAAATACCAACTGTTCTCTTTTTTATACAAAGAACTTAATTATGCAAGCACACTCAAGAATATCAGCTTGGAATCATAACAAAAAGTACACAAACACAATAATAAAACGATAGAAAACAAATTCAAAATATCTGCTAGAAAAAACCATTATCTGATCTTAGAACTATGAACTATACCATATCAACCAAGTCAATAGCTGCAGACATAATGGAATCTATCCATTGAATGCTAATAAAACTATACACCTTGCACATTGATGCGGTTATTATAAAAATTAACTCTGGTTCTTACCCTCATCATCTTCAGTCTCATCTTCATGTTCTTCCGACTCATCAACCTCATTTTCAGGAAGGATATCTATATCGTCAATAGGCATGCCTTTCTCCTTACGTATAGCCTTTGTCAATATCATCTCAATCCTTGTTTTCTCACTATCTGGAAGTGTATAGGTTTCCCTGGCTACACGATCCATCTTGATATTGGTAAGGACACATTCAATATCTGTCGAGTCAAGGAAATCAAATTTGTAATGCTTCGTTTTCTCATCCATGTCAAGCCACTGAATCTTGAACTTTTTAGTGTTGTTGAAGACATTCTGTTGTGTTCTACACAAGTAGAAGGTTTCTGAAATAAAAAAATAATTAATAAGTACTTTTATGTTTTTTCTTGCATTTTTAATTATTTTTAAAGAACAAACACATGATTTATATTGACTGGAATATTAAGAACAGTTTACCAACAGTTTACCAATGACAAATACGATTGATGGGGTTGAAATGTTTGGGAAAATTCAATAGCTCAGGAATTTTCAGGGCTTGTATTCTACTGCATGTCCTGCTATGGTATGCATGGAAACATTTTCATAGATGGCAACTTAATGCAAGATTTTTTCCATGGTTGAATTTCACTTTGCCAATGAAAGTGATAATGTCTGTTCTTCTTCCCCTTTTTTTAAGTATCCAGCTATCCTTTATTTATTAAAGATTATTTGCCGGGTGACGATTATAAAACTTGATATATAATTAACAAGGTAACCAGGCAAAATAAACAAAATCAAAACAATATATGAACATCATTTAGACAAAACTATATACATTTAATAACAATAGTAGTTATAGAGTAGGGATCAAACAGATTCCAAGATCATACTCTTGAATCTCTGCACTGTACCAGTCAGGAGACTTACTTAAATGAGTAATTTCCTAAATCACTGATGCAAGTAACATTATTTCCATAAAGTTTGAAAGTAAGAGTTGTCTTTCTTTAATAATCACCTATTTAAGTAGTACAAAATAATCACTAGAAGAAGTGATTTAATTTTACTGTAGCTTTAAATATAGAATACTAATGATCCAGGGACTAATTATGTTTCTAAACTTATCAGAACCAACATCTGTGTTGTCTAGGATGACCAGGTCATTTCAGGTGATGACCTTGTACTGAATCTAGGATAATGACACAAAATCATTTGTCTAAGTATCATACCTCAATTTCCTTCCCAAAAATAACTTCTTTAAGTATCATTATTTTAATAACCCCCACTAATTTCAACACCCCCGAACAGTAAAATTTTTAACGGGAAAAGTAGAATTTTATTACATAATCTGAAAGATGAAACCTTGAACTTTACAGGAAAAATACTCCCACTGCTGGGAAAAATCTGTTAAGAAAGTATCAGTTCATTGTGTAAAGCCATTATTATAGCATTTTTTCAACTAAAATAGAATTTGCAGCTAAATGATAGCATCAAAGGCATAAACCTTGATACTTAAAAGAAGCAAAAGATTCATTTTTTTTTCAATTTTACTAATGAAAAGATATTTTTTAAACCTATGTGTTTAAAATTTTGGTAAAACTACAAAATCACAATTTGTGACAAAACTTAGAATTTACTACTCAAATAAGTGATTTAAAAATCACTTATTTCAGTAAGTCCCCTGACTGTGTACTGCATGAAACTATTTGTAGTGGCAGAGAATAATAATATATGTGTTTCCCCTAACCCTACCTACCCCAACAGTTTTTATGCCATTTTGGAACAAGCACTGTTAAAGTCAGACTGATTCCCTAGTAGTAACCAGCTAAAAAATGTTTGTAGAATAAAATGATATCGGTACCTACCTACCCTTTTTTCAACAATACATGTTAGCGGAAACATATGTATTAATATTATTTTTTTGCCTAATATTACCTTCATCTCCTCTAACAGCCAGAAAGATTCCCTTTTTATAAACAACCTCCACATCATCATGGTGAGGTGTTTTAGGTTTAGGTGTTTGTAATTCCTCTGCAGGAGACTGGAATCTTTCTACAGGTGCCCTCTGCCTTTTCAATGGTGTGCGGGGCTCAATAGGAGCTACAACAGTCTTCTGTCTTTTTGACTGGAAGATGAGAAATCATAATTTTCAAAATCAAGCATGCAACATAGGTGTCCAAAATCAATTTCACATTAAAAAAATCTTTTCCTATACATTTGTAGACCCTTTAACACTAATTGACAATATTAGTGACAATAGATCCAAAGACTATTTAAAAATTAGTGTTTTAATTTGGAAACTTTATTTTCCTTTTATTACAATTAACTCTGTAGGTAACTCAAGGTACCATTCAGAAACAATTTCTTCAATTTTCAGTAAGTGACCATGACCTTTGACCTATTTAACCCAATCTTAATAGGGTTTTGTCCCTTCCTTGTATCATTATAATCAAGCAACTGATGCTCTATACTATTAAAAAAAATCTGGCCAAGCAATTACTACATGCTTTCAAAAAATGTTTTCATTAAACTTACCTTCTTTGATGATCCAGTTTGTTTATCAGAAGTTCCAGGAGATGGTTCTTTCTTTTTCTCTACTGTTTTTTCTGCATCTGGTTCCTTTGATTTGTCCATGACACTAAAACACAACAATTTAATTATACCCAATGGCCATGTTATGATACTGAAAATAAGATAAACTAAGTAGGTACATGTACATGTATTAACATTCTATTTCAACTTATTTTAGATTACACTAGAGTCTGATAGATCAAAATATTATATGATTAGTAGCTACTTTTATATTCCAGAGATCATTGGGAAATGGTCTCCCTCTTTTTCTTTTAATAAACTAAAGGCTCTCAAGAGCCTGTATCGCTCACCTGACTCTACTTGGGCTTTTGAAATCATATAAAAACAGAGAAAATTTGGCTTCAAAGTAACAACACTTGGCCAGCACCTCAGAAGGAAAGGACTATTCATGCTATGTTTGATTTCATTCAATACCGTGCATGGGTCTCTAGAAGAAGACTTTTGTATGCATTTCCCATAGGGTCCTATGTTAAACTAAGCCCCTGCTGGCAGCCATCTTGGATGATGGATCAGAGACAAAGTAACAACACTTGGTCAGCATCTCATAAGGAACATTCATGCTATGTTTGGTTTCATTCTATTTAGTGGTTCTCTAAAAGATGTCATTTGTATGCATTTCCCATAGTGTTTTATGTTAAACCAAGTCCCCCCCCCCCTGCTGTCATAAGTGTTCCAGATAGAAACTGAAAGGGTGCCAGTGTAGGATAGGGCACTTTTAAAATTGGAAATAGGCACTTCTCAATTTTTAGGTCTACGTTACTGAGCATTTCATTCACAGCTTTTTATCACATACTATGTCCCCAAGGGAAGCCTTTTTTCAATTTGATATGGGTGGTTGTAATGAAATACAGTCGAACCTCATTGTGTCGAAGTCGATGGGACCGGACTCATTCGACTCATCCGAGGTCGAGTGGGTCGTTATAAATTTTGAATGCATGAAATACAGTATGAGATTTGTGTAAACTAGATACAATGAACAGTGTGCCTTTTCCATTCAATCTCCATTTTTGGTCCTTCATAATAATTAAAAACACAAGTAATGATACAAATCATGCACAAATAAAATCAATAGTCTACACAAATATTTACAAAGGTCAATCGCTATAAATTATGAAATCATGCGCTGCACAAAATAAGTTCTAAACGGTCTCTGATGAGGTCGTCTGCTTTACATTAAATTATCATGAATTTATTATAATTGTCCTAATCCTTTTATCTATTGTAATTAATGAGTTTTAAATCTAACGATTCATTTAATCTCGGCTTGGGTCATTTAAATTTTGTTTTTATCTCAGGTGAAAAATGTTCAACACACTAACATTCCGCTTGAACGATCAACAAAGGTGCTAATTAGCGGCCACCATAAAAATGTAATTTTAACTGTTATACAAACAAGCATGTTTACTCAGCTTTTATCTCTTTTGAAAATGATTAGTTGACATAAGAAATACAAATGTACATTCGACTTAAATTTTTATCATGATCATTAGGTCTGCATCTTTTGAAAATTCTTACTTTCGAAGTTCGAAACATCAGGGTCAATTTACATTAATTTTACTTCGACGGCCCTAGAGATTGCATTGTAAATTATTTATTATATTTTATCATAAAAATCCTGAAAACATAGCGATTGTTTTCATAAAACTATTTTCCATTTTTACTGACAGTTGACTAATACAATAAACTACAAAATTTAATTATTTCATTTAATTTTTTTTTTAAATTAGTGGTCTTCATGTGGACCTTTAAATAATGGGCTAGAATTGCTGGGTTTACACCAGGCCTTCCAAAACGGTCATATATTCCGGTCATTTGTATAATGTCCGGTAAAAGTCCGGCTGGGCAAAGCATGAAACGGTCATATACTTTTTAGTTTTCAAAGCTTTTTCGGTCATTTTTACATAATTCACGATCTTTTTGACCCAACCTTTTACCTTTAAAACATCAACACATTTCCGGTCATAAATTTGACATGATGATTAATTACTATCAAAACAACACCTACTTCAATACTTTCTAATTTTAATCAAGGCTAATTAGTAGTTGGACAGCTGAAATCTACCTGTTCAGGTGACAGGGTAAACTATGTTCAGTACCGGACATCGTATAAATTGATCGGTTTATTCACAGTTTTTTTCTTACTTTTCAGCGGTTTGTTTCTAATTGATTTAGTCCAAAAGATTAAAATTATTAGAAATTAGTTTATCAACATGATTTGATGAAAAATTTAAAAAGGTTTTAAATGAAAAATTGTCAGAACTACGTCATATGAACTAGAACACATGTGCGCATGTGCACAGGTGGGAAATTTAATTATGCATCCTACATTTCTTCAAAATTGCTAAAATTATCATTGATACCTGTATCTAACATTCATTTCAAGTATTTTGTTGAAGAAATAACGTGGAAAAAGCTTCTTCGCTCAGTCGTTCTTTGTAAAACGTACACGGATTTTACGTATCCGTTTATGGTCCATGTTTTACCATTGTCAAGTCAACATCCGGTTAGAACAATGTGAAAACGAAGTTTTTGACAATGTCATTTTGCACAAATAAAAAGTCTAAGGCAGATATGAGCACGCTGATGTGCACACTTTGAATGATGCACTGCCAATTTAACAGTTACATCCGAACATCAAATTCATATCATATCAAAGTAAAGTTTAAAATCGTTTTTTTTAATGTAATGTCAATCATTGAAATGGCCATCTGATTACCATAATTGCCTTTTGTGACTAAGTCTTAAGGGATTGAAATTGGGATCAGATATGAAATGTCCGGCTGGCTCAAATATTTTTTGGAAGCCTTGGTTTACACTTCAAAAATTTCCTCAGTACAGATAAATCTGTGCACCTGGAATAATTATCATGGTTATACAGCATATAAACATGACTTGATAAATAATATTCAAATCATCAAATGCATTTAGGCCAAAAATAAAATATTGTTTGTTTCCCCTCCCACTACCGACCCTGTGAAATCGCAGTGACCCGAACATTTTTATTGGCCGTTCGTGTTCAATATTTTTTTTAATTTGGTTTTTGGTGATACCTTTCTGATGCTGTAGTCCACGTGCGTTTTAATACAGGACATTTTTGTATTGAAGGGCCTAAATGATACGTAAACAAGAAAATAGTAAACATAGCTGGTCACACTATTTGTGTATCTGCTAGGGTTATCAATGACAATAATTTTGTCAAGAATAAACTCATCATAGATACCAGGACTAAATTTTATATATACATGTACGCCAGACGCGCGTTTTGTCTACAAAAGACTCATCAGTGACTCTCGAATCCAAAAAAGTTAAAAAGGCCACATAAAGTACGAAGTTGAAGAGCATTGAGGACCAAAATTCCTAAAAGTTTTGCCAAATACGGCTAAGGATTCTAAGAAAATTTTGAAGATAAGCCAAAAATTAACAATAAGTGAGATCATCGATGAAGCAATAGGAGACACAGAGGTTGATGATCCAATTGATTATGCCCTTATGAATGGCAACTTTTCTGCCAAGCTATCAACACTGGAGAATAGCGATGAACCATTCACAATTGATAACAATGAGCCCTTGACTACAGCATTAGAGTTCCACCCTGGAATTAAATATCTTGACACTTCTATTGAAAATTTTTATTCATTAAATTTTAATTTCCAACTGGCAAGTCATTAACATATCTTTTTGTCATCTTATACATGTAATCATGATAATTGATGATAAAGGTATGAATTGGTGAACACAGGAATTGTTTTGTTGTGAGTTATGCATCAAATTAGACTTGAAATAAGCTTGGTTTTAACTAATTTAACACTTATTTTCATTAAACATTGTTGTCACATGAAGAATGTGTGCTAATGTAGATTTCATACCATAAAATGAATAGGAAAAAGGAATTCCCTGTATACTGTTTTTAACATTAGAAAACTGGGGTGTACACTGAATACAGGGAATACCCCACTTTTCTTGACTTATCTCAAGAGTTCGCGAAAATGGTCGGTCCTGTCAGTCCCATCGGTCAAAATGAGGCTCGGACCAGTATATTGAAAGCTAGTATCAGTCCCGATGACCGATGTAAAAACGGCAGTTGCAGTGCCTTTTATCGGTAATTAGTTGTACCGCAACTAATTCCAATATGTGTTTACATCGGTCTTCAGATGTACCTGCTGCTAATTTCCGGTACTGGTTTCCTGTTATAAACAAACTGAAACCTATGGAAACCAAAGTGCCGATCTACACGTGGTCTGCTAAATTTGTTCATGGCAAACAATCGGTGATTGAAATCTTAGATGGAGATAACAAATACCGAGAAAATGATTCAGATGATGAAATGGATAGAGAAAATGACTTTAATTAAGAACAATCAGAAGATCAGAACTGGTCCTTCATTATTAATTTGTCCGTGGCTGTGAAAAATAAAACTAATAATAAAGTTACTTTTGGACAAAATATGTTATTATTTTTATTTTAGGATCAAATTGACAGATTTTTTTAGGACTGGCTAAAATTTTGTAGGACTGAAAAATAATCTTGCTTTGTCGGTCCCATGACTGACGGGTCAAACAAAGTTTTCGCGAACTCTGCTTATCTTACCTGTTGAATTTTGTAAAAATTCAATATAGAAAAATTATATCAAGAAATAAAATAAAATAATTTGCCTACCTACACCCTGCTAACCTCAGTCAAGGAGGGGAAACAAAGATATTTTTCATGTTGGCCTTACAATTTTAGAAAATTTACAAAAAAAAAATAATTGGATATAATTTAATTTTGGATGTAACGCGTCTTCTGATTGGCCGACGTTATTTTGTTATGAGCCCATATACATAATTTAGTCATGTGACCGTGACGTCATCAACGTTTTTTCATGGTTTTCTACGGTTTAAAATGGAATTTAGAATTAAATTATAAGAAATGACTGTAATATTTTTTCTGTCTATTCGAAATAACATAAAAAATGTGGTGCACACTGTTAAATAACCCGCTACGCGCGTTATTCAGTGTGCACCACAATTTGTAATATTTTTTCTGTCTATTCGAAATAACATAAAAAATGTGGTGCACACTGTTAAATAACCCGCTACGCGCGTTATTCAGTGTGCACCACAATTTTTTATGTTATTTCGAATAGACAGAAAAAATATTACAGTCATTCCTTAAATAACTGTGAACTTTTTTCATTCAAACAGAAAGCGCAATCATAAACAAACTTTGGAAAAAGGTTTCAGAACTTCCCCATTGGTAATAAATAGATTAGTATTCACTGACAGCAACAATAGACAATAGGCTTATGTCAAGCAATGGGTGGTTTAAATTGTGCAACTGAGTGGACTTAGATTGAAACTTGTGTGTTTGTAACATTTATCATCTTCTGCAGGATTGTAAAAAAGTGCACAGCATATTCTATATTTCATCTAGGATAAAGTTATGCTAGAACTTAAAACTACACTTTTGTCTGCCATAATGTAGCCATAATATATTGTTTCAAAACAGAAAAATGCTTTTACACTCAGTTTTAACAAGAATTTGTCCAGAGTACACAGTGCCCCAACTGGCACTATCATTTTCTTTGTTCAGTAGACTGTGAAATTGGGGTCAAAACTCTAAGTGGCATAAAATTAGAAAGATCATATCACAGGGAACATGTGTACTAAAGTTCAAGTTGATTTGACTTTAACTTCATCAAAAACTACCTTGACCAAAAACTTAAGCTTAAGTGGGACAGTCGGACATACAGATAGACGAAAGAACGCAGACTGAAAAAACCTAATGTCCCCAAGTGAGGCCAGGGATCTCCATGGATGAAAATTGAATGATGGAGGAACTTTCACCCTCACAAACCATGTCTACATCGTACAGTGTGGTTTATTTAAATTATTTCATTATAGAAGTATAACTATTTTCATTAACTGCCATTTGTAACCATTTGCCAAGCCTTTATGGTCCCCCTTAGTCAAGAATGACCCATCATGAAGGTTACCATGTAGTTTCCTTGCTATTTTTGGTAATTGTAATAGGGGTTAAAAATCATGTGGAGCTTATTTTTCATGGTCACTGTCAAATTCAGAAGTCCTTACCTGTATTGATGATTTGCAGCAACAACAATACAACTTGTTTGGGTTATTTAAAAGGTTGAAGAGATTTTAAGGGCCAATGTTGACAAATGAAAAGGGTTTTAATGACTTTATCTAGCAAGTTGAGGCTATGCAACATGCATCTTAGAGAAACATGGATGTATCAATTTGATAGTAAACTACAAAATGAATTCGGAATTACAATACGTTATTTCTTTGGGTGAACAGTAAATATGTTTTAAAGTATTTACTTTTAAGCTTTTATAGTAATTTTTATATTATCATTACAGCAGTACTCAAGTTATTTGTGATGTAATAATGATGTTTTACGTTTTTTTATGTAATTAAAAAAGGAGGATGCTGATTGCTTAAGTCAATATAAAAGCATGTGTTCAACCTATTTCTTTATTACATGTACTTGATTATCAATTTATATTTATTAAGTCTAAATTATCATTAGCATTTGCTGAAACTTAGTTGATAAATTCGTAAAATCAATCGTCTATCGTCAGAAAGTGTTCATCTGTCAGGTTTGTCATTCTACCTGTACAAGCTCAGGTACATGTACAAGTGATAGTGATCTTAATTTTGTTATCATTAAACAGGTCATGAAGATCCCTGGAGGCATTAAAATTGCTAAAATAATAATAAAAAAAAGTCTAAAACAAAGCAAATTGATACTGGTTTTGATTGCCAAGTCTTGCAAGAAAAGTGTTTTGAATACAGTGAAATCCTCTATTTTCCAAAAAAGCCTGTAGAAAAGAGACTGCAGACAATTAACCAATCCCATCTTGCATAACTCTAAGCGTCAACCAAGTACAACACAGTGTTAACTTGAATAATATGAAAATTCTATAAATGCATGCAACATCAGTATCTGAATATTAAACACAAATGAAATTGATATGTTCCTAGATCAAAATGATAAAAGTTGCCTCCCTTGAATATATAAACATTATGTTTGACGTAAAAGATGCTTATGTGATATGCCGCTGTTCATCCAAATATGCATGCAAAAAAAAAGCTTTATCTTACACAACGGTAATGATAGCCCTTAGCACATCATCATCAAAATCAGACCATGTTTGTTGTCATTATTTGTGCTTTTTTTAAGAAAAGAAAAATACCCACGCTTCGTATTTTTTCAAATGTTGTATGTTATATTGTCATGCAATACCTGTTTCTACAAATGCAAACGCTTTATAAATTAACAGCGATGCGTGTGTTTGTTCTTAATATAGTCGATTCGTTGAAATTTAAATTATATGCCGGTGCATTGCCGGTTTCAAACACACATGGTCGCCATTTTCAGGCTATTCCATTAACCTCCCGATTTTAAAATAAAATATAAGACGGTGAAATGTGAATTTTTAACTGTTTATTACAACGACTTATATGTGTTGCTATAATAATTAAAAAAATATATACAAGGAGATAACGAACTGTAAGCATTCAAAAAATCATTTATGAAAAAGAAATACGTTTTACATAATTTTGCAAAACAATCACCTACGTAAACCCCTAATTAGATAACATTTAGGTCATGATCGAGTAGTCCTTTGTTATAAATGATAACATAAGGCAGCAAACATTTGATTGGGGGGGGGGGGGGGGGGGGGTAGGCTATGGATTTTTTGTCTGGACAGACTTTCTTTGAAAAACAATCTATTTTTTGGTGACAAGTCGAAAACTATTTTTTCTATCAATTCTAGAAAACTTTCAAGATTATTATGTCGATAGTCGATATGACCAGCTGAACATTATGATAAGCTGGTTCTTTCAGATGTGCTTAACATTTTAAGATTTCCAAAGAAATCATTCTCTGTCTGTCATAGGTACTTGGGAACAGGACAATTTTTTCCCTCCCCCTTTTTTCAAAATTCAGTCAATTTTTCGTTTTCTATTAATTTCGCGTTTTAATGTGAACATAATTATACGATAATCCTTTAATATACTTCGGAGGTTAATATCATTAACAAATGCAAATAAAAACAAATATTTTATTGGAACAAACACTGAATTACATTAATAGGCAAAGACCCATATTTCAGTACATAACAATGAATACAGCAAATTAAATATGACAAATATATCATAGTAAGAAGCAAAAATTTCATTTGAATATACCAGACATTTATGCATATAAGAACAGAGCGGATTTATGGAAAAAAACCTAACTTGATGTAGCCCTCAAGTTTAACGTTTTAATTGAATATTTAGCTCGAGGGTATCACCAGCCCAGTAGTCAACACTTCGGTGTTGACATGAATATTAATAATGTGGTCATTTTATTAAATTTCCTGTTTACAAAACTGAAATTTTCAAAAAACAGGGGCGTAGCTGCCGTTAGGCACTTTAGGCACGTGCCTACACATATTTTTTTCACAAATATTTTTTTTACAAAAAAAAATAATAAACAACGTCATCCGTAGATGCACGCCAGTGAAGTTGTCAAAACTCTTTAATTAACGAATTTCATGTGAACACTAGTCCCTACTCCTTAATGAATTGAATATTGGTTAGATTTGGATGTTATATTTTACCTTATATAGAAACTATAAACTAGAACTTTGGTATAAATCGTGTCACTGCTATCAACAAATACTTGAATGAATCTCAACTAAGACACATTATTTTTTTTTATTAGTTGTTGTTATAGTTTTCAACAAGCTTTCCACTTGGTCTCAGTGTTTCACCCGACCTACAATAAAACCCTTGCCAAAGTTGGGCGTCCGTTTTGCTGTGCAAGATGTATAAATACGCAGTCGCGTCTGGTCAGATTGAGGACGTTTAATCCGATGCCTAGTCGTAGAGAGAATGTCACTGACATTCTCTAGTGACATTATCTCTATGACTAGGCATTGAATTTACTTACTGTTTGAGGGGTTCATATGTGGTCTACTGAGAGGCAAAATTTCTGTTCCTATCTAATACACCCTTATTTTCCTATGCATGTCATTTTCAAATTTCCAGACCTGCATCCTAGAGTACTAAGACGACCAATATTACAGGACCTAAGCTACCTGTTATATGTATTTACGGTAGACATTTTTGTTTGTTCTGAACATGCATAAATATTTGACACTGGACGTTTAGTAATGATGAATCGACTAGCTTCCAGTAATTTCAAGTACTTTCAGATCTGCGTGTAATGATCACAATTATTCAAATTTCTAAGCAGGTTGGAATTTTACAGTAGAGAGTATAAAGAAATATGAATTTCTTGAATTTTGTTACGATAGTATGACAGAACAGAACTTCTGCATTAGGCATTGACTGTGTGTGTGTGTATGTTTTTGTGGGGCTAGGGTGAAGGTTTTAGAATGAAAAGATTGATGGTTGATGTCTAGCCAAAAGAATAGTTTTATTATATAGTAATATCAGTGTTTACGTGGCTTATTTTTTTTAATGAAGGATCGTCAATTATTTACTATCAATTAGCGTTTTATTAGAAAGGAATAGAGATAATATATATATATATCAAACAGGCCAGGTTGTACTGCTTAATTAAAGAGCTACGCTGATCTACACTGGGCAATGCATATTTGTCAATATTTTTTTTTATTTCCAATTGTACTGCGTTTTTTAATTCTCCAGTCAGATGTTATTGTAAAATCATTCATAATTTTTCGAATTTGTCATCATGTTTATTATCATCATTAAATATGACCAGTAAATTTAATCATTTTGTACATAAAATTTTGCAACTAAAATGCTGAAAACCGTTTTCCGTCGGGGGGCTTCGCCCCCTGAACCCCCTACCATGGCTGCGCCCTGGACCTGATGGGGGCCTTGAGCGGCCCCCAGACCCCCTGCCGATTTGTGCCTACAGTTGATCGAATCCCTGGCTACGCCCCTGAAAAACTAAGGATGTTCTTATCCCAGGTATAGATTACCTTAGCCGTATTTGGCACCACTTTTTGGAATTTTGGATACTCAATGCTCTTCAACTTTGTACTTGTTTGACTTTATAAATATTTTGATATGAGCGTCACTGATGAGTCTTATGAGGACGAAACGCGCGTCTGGCGTACTAAATTATAATCCTGGTAGCTTTGATAACTATCTTTAAACTATCAATGTTGTTAGAGGCCAGCTGAGAACCTCCTTTGGTGGTGGATTTTTTTCGCTGCAATGGAGACCCATTGGTGGTGTTCGGTTGTTATCTGCTCTTTGGTCGGGTTGTTGCCTCTTTGACATATTCCCCATTTCAATTCCCCATGAACAAACTGTGCCCCTCTACTTGCCGACTTGTTTCTTTATTAATATGAGGCTGACTTCATGCAGGAACTTCTTAGGAAGAAAGATAAGAAATTAGCAATATCCTTTAGCTCTACTTTTCTCTATATAGATGATGTTCTTTCACTAAATAATTCAAAATTTGGTGACTATGTTGAACGCATCTATCCAATCGAGCTAGAGATAAAGGATACTACAGATAGTTAAGTCGGCCTCATATCTTGACTTACATCTAGAAATTGACAATGAGGGTCGGTTAAAAACAAAACTTTACGACAAAAGAGATGATTTCAGCTTTCCAATTGTGAACTTTCCATTTCTAAGTAGCAACATTCCAGCAGCACCTGCACACGGGGTATATATCTCCCAATTGCATTTCCTATCATGATTTTCTTGATAGAGGGTTGCTGCTCACAAGGAAGCTATTAAACCAAGAGTTCCAATTGGTGAAGTTGAAATCATCCCTTCGTAAATTTTACGATCACGAGTTGGTTGACCGTTATGGAATAACCGTTTTACAAATGATATCGGATATGTCCCTTACGTCGTAACTACAATCCCCTTCCCTTTCATGAATGTGACCTATCGAATTAGACTATTTAACGGATTTTTTATCACATAAGCAACACGACGGGTGCCACATGTGGAGCAGGATCTTCTTACCCTTCCGGAGCACCTGAGATCACCCTTAGTTTTTTGGTGGGGTTCGTGTTGTTTATTCTTTAGTTTTCTATGTTGTGTCGTGTGTGCTGTTGTTTTATGAGTTTGACTGTCCCTTTGGTATCTTTCGTCCCTCCTTTAAGAGCATTGAGGACCCAAAGTTCCAAAAAAATGTGCCAAATACTGCAAAGGTAATCAAATCTATGACTGGGATAAGACAATCCTTAGTTTTTCGAAAAAAAATCATACTTTTGTAGACCGGAAAGTTATAAACTGACATTATTATTGAGTAGCAGCTGCAAGCTCTTGAATGCGGAATGAGTTTGGAAATATCTATACCATATGCAGGTCAGGTAGTTATAATGCCATTAAGGTGAGGGAAATGATCATTTTAAAATTAAAACCGTCTTGTTTTGTCATGGTTTCTTGTAATGAGATGACCGCTTATGTCAAACTCGAGGTATACGAAGAGGAAGCAGTGTCTATGATGCTCTTTTTCCCGTTAACAATCCAAACTTTTCAGTATAATAACCAAGAAGTAAAGCAGTTTGAAACCCACTATTTCAGCCAAGAAAATTTCGTTATCAGTCAGTAAGAAAGCAGGAAAACCATCCGTCAAATCATATCCAAGCATCACACCATCCTCCTCACCAGTGACATTTGTACCATCAAGTCCAAAGGCCTCTTCACCTAAACCATCAACACCACATACAACGCCGGCCGTTACCACAAGTTCCTTAGCTCTTTCTCCAATTTTAACCGGATCATTCTCACCAGCCATGCCACCTGTACCGCCCCAGCAAAGAAGCCTTAGATTTCAACACTATCATACACCCCTGAAAAAACAACTTAACATGGACCGACTTATATCCCTACACCATAACAGTTTTCCATAGCAGATAAGATTGAAAAATGATGAATCAATCTAATATCAAGAAATTTCTTTTTTAAATCAATGTTTTCTGTTGCCAACTGCATTTTGAAATGCATACTCCAAACTTCCGTCCGACAGATGTCGTATGTACAGTTTACAAAAACACGTGTTCTGATTAATGTAAAAAATTATAAAAATACAATTTAGACTTGTCTTTACTGAGTTTGGTCATAAACTGTGATTCATAACAGTACAAAAACAAGTCTGCTATTAAAGGGGCGCAATTAGTGCCCATAGGAATACATAAAACCTGTCGACCAACTTTGTTGTCGAAACGTACATTAATATTATCAAGGAGAAAATTAACAGCTTCAATCATCTCATCACACCTCCAGTAAGAATATCTAGCATATTTACCTTTTTCCTTAGAGAAGAAGGATTTAAATGAGTTGCAGCAAATATGTAATATATAATTTTATTACAATAGTTTATGACAAACTCTTTGATAGTAATTAAGGAACTTGTTGAAAGCCCCGAAAGATTAGGTGTAGACCACTTACTAGAGACCGAGATAAAACGATAATTTACTGTTTTTAGTGTAGTTTAGGTAACCAATACATAGTAGGGACTTTCAAATGTTTATGTCAATTTGTCATTACGTCGTCTAATCTTTTAATTACCGAACGTGACTTATTACCGATTGGTACTGTTTTGCCGAATGTGAATTCGCATTACTATAAGACGTGTAACGGTATTTATCTATCCCAAATTCATGTATTTAGTTTGATGTTATATTTGTTATTTTCATCGGAGTTTGTCAAATTGGTTGACGTCTTTTCTATTATATTCATGGTAAAGAAAATTAATCACCACCTTCATTTATTAGTTTTGATTTTGTTCAACGTAATCTGTACGATATTTTCTGATTGAAGTTAGATTCAAAACAAACCGGACATACATATATAATATAGTTAATTGCTATTGATTAGTATTGCAATGTGCATTGTGTTTAAATATAATATCAGTATTTAGTTCTATTATAATTTTAAATCAATCCTATTTCTATCTTATTTTTGAGATATAGTTTTTCAAATGTGACGTCATTTTCGTGCTGTTTCAGAAATTCAAATGCCTGCGTGACGTAATTCGCCGTTTCAGAATCTAATGCATCCTGGGTAATATTTTCAAAAGCGTACACCAAAGCGTTTTGATTGGTTTAAAACGTCCTAAACAATCGAAATTCAACCAATGACGTAACGTTATTTTCACTTTGGGGTACGAACAATGAAATTACCCATGATGCTTTAGATTCTGAAACGGCCAATTGTTATGCCTTTTTACTACTTCGTATGTGACGTCATTTTATGACATTTTGCGTTCAGGCCTGGACCAAGTCGGGTGTGTCTATTTTCTGTGTTGGTCTTCAAAGTATTATGTATTCGGGTTTTGTTTTCTGTCATTAGTTAAGACGTCAGTTTTATCATGTAAATCTTTTATATTCATTTGATAAACTTTACTGTTTGCAATAGCATAAATTGTTCTAAATAATAAGGATGGTATTATCACAAGCAGAAAACCCTAGCCGTATTTGGCACAACCTTTTTCAACTTTTGATCCTCAGAGCTGTACAACTTTGTACCATTTTTTGACTTTCGAACTTTTATATCTGGGCGTCACTGGTAAGTCTTGTGTGGACAAGGCGCGGTTTAGACGTATTGAATTTTAAACCTGATGCCTTTTGTGAGGCAACAGTAGTATACCGCTGTTCAAAACTCGTAAATCAATGGACAAAAAACAAAATCGGGGAAACAAACCAAAACTGAGTGAAACGCATAAAATATTAGAGGAGAACAACGACACAACATTAAAATGTAACACACACAGAAACGGACTAAACATTAGACAAAATCCGATGAAGATAACAAATATAACATCAAAACCAAATACATGAATTTGGGATAGAAAAGTACCGTGACACGTCTTATGTGACAATATGATGGGCTTAAAATATATATATAGATATATATTATATATATATTTATATTTATATTTATGATTATACATTCTCAAAATGTTTATTAAATTGAATAAAATAAATACAGGGGAATATCTATTAAAAAAAACAAGACCTTGTAAAAGGTTGTTCAATTGACCGCTACGTTGCATATTTACATGCAGTGGTGACATGTAGCAATTAGTTAAAACATGGGAAATATGTGTATTCTTTGACCATTAATCTCCAGGTTGGTCAAAACATGTCAATTAAAGTCAACAATCACATAAGCAACACGACGGGTGCCACATGTGGAGCAGGATCTGCTTACCCTTCCGGAGCACCTGAGATCACCCCTAGTTTTTGGAGGGGTTCGTGTTGTTTATTCTTTAGTTTTCTATGTTGTGTCATGTGTACTATTGTTTTTCTGTTTGTCTTTTTCATTTTTAGCCATGACGTTGTCAGTTTGTTTTAGATTTATGAGTTTGACTATCCCTTTGGTATCTTCCGTCCCTCTTTTAATAGATATTCATCCCTGTATCTTTTGATTTAAGACTATAATGGTCAAATTAATAGAAACCTTGACACTGTTTATATTCTGTATATATACTTGTGTATTTTACTGTATAGGGAGACCGTCCGTTATGGACACTGGTCCAGACCGGCTTTAATAAACAACTATTCCAAATAACCATGTGTTGTGTTACATGTGGTTATTTTTGGTTAACCGTGACCAAAGGATATTAAGGTAAAGTGACTTTTTATTTGATACTCTTTATTCTATTTCTCAAAATGGCTAGACAAGAATTCAATATAGAGTCTGTTTTTCAAAATTTAGTAACAAAAGTTCAAAGTCTTACTCAGAGGGTGTTTGAAAAAGGCATTAATTCGATTGAAAGCTTTGATTGTTCAATATCAGATAAATAAAGGCAACAGTAGTATACCGCTGTTCAAAACTCATAAATCCATGGACAAAAAACAAAATCGGGATAACAAACTAAAACCGGATTAAAATAGGATTAGGTGTATCAGATGTGAGCACAATTGTTCATGTTCAAGAAGACGTGGATTAACTCATATAAAGAAATGTTTTGTTTTATTATGCTTATTTTATAAGCGAAAATGTAGATATTTATTTTTTTTATGATTCAATGGTGAAGGGTTAATTTTTTTATTGATATTTTGTTTTATGTAATCATTATCATAAGGGCGAAGGTACTTATAATAGGTATTTGATTGTTTTAGTCAATATAAAAGACTGGCAACTTTGTTAGGTATTTGATAGTATAAGTCAATATATAAGATTTGCGTATAATATTGTAATGATATAATGAGAAGTTTTTATATGCTGTTTTTTAAAAGACAAAATAGATATTTAAATAAGATAAAAACAACACTTGAATATTAATATTTAAGAATTAAATAACAATAGGTAAAACTATTTTAAAGATGTTGGTTATATTTTAAAGTATTTAACTGCATGAATAATGATAATATTAAAACATTTAATATATCTTGATTTTGAATATAATAATTTAATTTTTGATTCATATTTTGAGCTGTTTTCTGAAGATACAATTCGTAATTCTAGAATATACGCGCCTATATATACATTGGTATATGAAAGTTTCATAAGAACCTTTTAGCGACGGATTTAAGGGTATTTCTGCGATGTTATAACCATATGGTTGTTGAAATATGGTTGACGCAGTTGGTTAAGTGCGTAAGCACATTTGTTTAGAGAAACAAAATATTCTATGGTATTTAGAATCCAAACCTTTATTTTCGCACGTTATTGTGGTATTTTTAAAGAATTGCGGAACTATCTTCGGAAAATAGCACTTAAATGATAAAAATTGATATAATTGTTTAAGTCCACTCTTAGGGAAATGTAGGGTTTTATAAGTTTGAAAAGTATTGACAGTATTTAGCGATAGATGAAATATAGGAATATTTATAGAATACATAAATCTATACTAAGGGTTAAAAATGAAAATGTTTTCATAAGAAAACAATTTAAGATTTAAAATATGGAAATAAGTATCATATGATTAATCGTTATAAACAATGACGCGATACATCTTCCACAAATATTTTAATGTGACCCTGATTGAATTAAAAGAAAATTAGCAACCCAAGAAAAAATGAGACAAAGAGAAGCATAAGGTTATCTATAACTCCCGGTTTTTAAAATGATATGACAAATGATAATAGTTCTGATAGATATAATTTAGAAAGTAGCCAAGACATGCCTGTTGACGAAATCAAAATACCGAAAGAAATATAAACGAAAATTCATAAGTCTGAAAGAAAGATCAATTAATGTTAAACTTTTTCTCAAACATTTCTTGTTATCTTTATAAAATGCACGACTAAAACGACGTAGACATATAGGCTTCGTAATGATTGTTTTTAAATGAATAGATGTGTATGTAAAATAATTATGTTTTGAATGATTATTCTTATTCTCGCTTCAGATTGATCGCTGAAAAATTGTTGATTGTTTAGAAATCCTATAAATATCAGTAATCTCTAAATCACAGCTTTGTTTATGAAAAAGGAAGGAAAGTGTTGGTTGAATGTCAAACCTTATTTCGAACCTTTTCAGTATCTGCAAGAGAGAACTATTCAAGAAAAGGTTGGTTTTTTTTTTTGGGGGGGGGGGGGGTAAATTGATACACATTAGAAAACATTTAATTAAAAAAAAAAGATAACTTTTATATGGAAACCATTTCGTATTTTTCGAGTTTTTATATTCTAGTTTTATAAAAGTAAATATCATATTAATTTTATAAGTTTATTTGCCAAATTAAAGCAGTTAGAACTTGAGGACGACTTTGAACTATCAAATTTAGTAAATTCATTAATTCATTTTGTTGCTATATTTATAGGTATTTTTTTATTGATATATTCTTGAGTTTAATAATAGGTGTTTAGCCAAGAGAATTTAGTAATAGAGAGGTTCAAATAGTCACACGATACCTTGGTGGCGATCAAATGGTGTCAACTAATGTTGAGGGCGATGGTACTGCCTACAGAGATGTTAACATAGCTTCTGCACCATTACTAGAACCAGCCACTAAGAACCATTATCCAGTATTGGATATTGGCTTTGATCATTAGACACAACGCAGACGTTAAGCTGTACATAAAACTGTACGATCACATAACTTTATATTGGTAGAGGGAATCATTCTACAGCATCACAGGTAGATTTGCCTGTAATGTTTCAGCCGGTGATAACTGAGCAACCTAGTCAGGGACTCTGAATTAACAGAGTAGGTAAGCTAGGTCAGTTAGGAGTAAATCAACGACAGATGGTGGATCACATGCAGGTTGGATTTTCAACGACAGATGGTCAATCACATGCAAGTTGGATTTTCAACGACGGATGGTGGATCACATGCAGGTTGGAGTTTTCAACGATGGATGGTGGATCACAGGCAGGTTGGATTTTCAACGACGGATGGTGGATCACATGCAGGTTGGAGTTTTCAACGATGGATGGTGGATCACATGCAGGTCAGAGTCATTGCAGTACTTTTAAATGACGGGAATTGGCGTTGCAGATAAACAAATGGATTGTTGGAGTTGACAACGACGATCAGAGGAGCAGTTCACTGGAGTTGGGGTTATGAAGACGGTCCGTAGTTGATGGTTGCGCCTTTTTCTAGAAATAAGAAGTTCCGATATTTGATGTTACGAACTTAGTTATTGACACAAGAATTGTATGAACTATACATTGCTGAACATTTAGATGTTGTTGAACTTTTGAAATGATTTTGTTTATGAATATTTTTTTGTTGTTTTTAGGGAAATTTGCAAGCATTCATATTATAACTGATTTTAACTAAAATATAAAATTATATTTCTTAAGAAAGGGAGGAATGTGACAATATGATGGGCTTAAAATATATATATAGATATATATTATTTATATTTATATTTATGATTATACATTCTCAAAATGTTTATTAAATTGAATAAAATAAATACAGGGGAATATCTATTAAAAAAAACAAGACCTTGTAAAAGGTTGTTCAATTGACCGCTACGTTGCATATTTACATGCAGTGGTGACATGTAGCAATTAGTTAAAACATGGGAAATATGTGTATTCTTTGACCACTAATCTCCAGGTTGGTCAAAGCATGTCAATTAAAGTCAACTTAATAGATATTCATCCCTGTATCTTTTGATTTAAGACTATAATGGTCAAATTAATAGAAACCTTGACACTGTTTATATTCTGTATATATACTTGTGTATTTTACTGTATAGGGAGACCGTCCGTTATGGACACTGGTCCAGACCGACTTTAATAAACAACTATTCCAAATAACCATGTGTTGTGTTCCACTTATAGTGATGTGAATTCACACTAAAATATAAGAGAAAACAAACGACACAACAGAAACACAACGTTAAAGTGTTACACACACACAGAAACGAACTATGATGTAACAATGGCCATTTTCCTGACTTGGTACAGGACATTTTTAAAGAAAAAAATGGTGGGTTGAACCTGGTTTTGTGGCATGCCAAACCTCGCACTTTAACGTATAATTAAAAATTAAACTTCTGCGGGATTTTGTTTGTATGTGTTTGAAATAATAGGTGGTTCTGTGTTATCAAGATAGGGAGGTATAAAATTTTGAACGGTAGAGTCATTAAATATTTACTAGATAAGTTGAATGTATCGGCGATAAAGTGTATCGACAAGTAGAAGATTTGTTCTTGTATTGCTATGAATCTCAGTTTATGACCAAAGTCCGTAAAGACACGTCATTGTTACATTTGGTTGGAACATTCAACAATACCTCTCGTTATCTGGATGATATTTTTCGTTAAATAATCCAGAGTTCTTTAAATATACTGCCGAAATTTACTAAAAAGAACTAACTTTAACTAAATCTACCTTTTTTGTATAGATTATACCGTTAGTTTTCCCGTTTGAATGGTTTTACACTTGTTATTTTGGGCCTATATAGCTTGTTGTTCGGTGTGAACCAAGGCTCTGTGTTGAAGGCTGTACCTTGACCTATAATTGTTTACTTCAATAAGTTGTTATTTGGATGGAGAGTTGTGTCATTGGCACTCATACCACATCTTCCTATACCAAACATAAAGAGCAGTAGTTGTCGTTCTCTAGATTAAGACATTCCAACTTCTAAAGGTCAACTCCATACTCAAAATTTAGTACAAAAGAGATGATTTTTTTCAAACCCTATTGTTAATTTGGCTTTTTTTAGACGGCAATGTTCCTTTGGCGCCATCACACGGTGTATATATGTCCCTACTCGTTCTCTATGCCCGTGCATGAAGGGATGTCATAAATACTAACGAACGTAATCAATGTATCACTGGCAAATGATTTAATCAGGGATTTCGTTACCATAAGTTACTTTTAAACATAGTTTACCAAAATACAAACTAAATTTGGCTGTACCTGTAGAAAACTAATTAAAAGCGGTATTTCACATTCTAAATTTTATGGTAATATTGTACCAAATGCGCAGAAATCACTTTGAGATCCGTGTAAACAAAACAAACTTATTAGTTAAAGTTATCCTACCAATGTTGTAATTAGATCTTTGAATATAGTTAACATCAGCTAATTAAAACTTTTTGTATTATTTTAAAATTAAACGGATGTATAAATAAAGGCAACAGTAGCATACCGCTGTTCAAACTCATAAATCCATGGACAAAAAAACAAAATCGGGGTAACAAACTAGAACTGAGGGAAACGCACCAAACATAAGAGGTGAACAACGACACAACACTACAATGTAACACAAACATTCACGTTTAATTTATAACGATCTATAAAGAGGTTAACTGCTAACTATCCTACTGCCTGTCGATACATTTATTTTCGGCATTGCACAAGTCTTGTCTTCTTTGACTGTCCGTTGCGATAAAATTACTAAATCCTTGGGATGTATTTTATTTGATTTTAGTCTGATGCATGATTTTTATTTTAATTGTTTTATTGGTTTAGTTAGTTAGTTGTCAGTAACTGTGAGTACTCTCAAATCGCACTTTCTTGTTAAAAGAGGGACGAAAGATACCAAAGGGACAGTAAAACTCATGAATCTAAAACAAACTGACAACGCCATGGCTAAAAATGAAAAAGACAAACAGAAAAACAAAAGTATACATGACACAACATAGAAAACTAAAGAATAAACAACACGAACCCCACCGAAAACTAGGCGTGATCTCAGGTGCTCCGGAAGGGTAAGCAGATCCTGCTCCACATGTGGCACCCGTCGGGTTGCTTATGTGATTACAAATCCGGTAAATAGTCTAATTCGGTATGTCACATTCATGAAAGGGAAGGGGATTGTAGTTACGACGTAAGGAACATATCCGATATCATTTGACCGGTTGATACTATTTGTTATGCCTTTCTGCTATAGAATGTTTACTTATTAAGGGTTATATGTCATCTATATACCAGCTTAGATAAATGTTTGGTATGACTATAATTTTCACTTCTCACTATGAAGAACAAGTTATTTATTTTGTACAAATATTTCCTTTCTTTATTCAAACTGTACATGAACACAATCGCGAAATCGTAGGTATTTTTGTATAGCTTGGTTAAAAGTAGGTTAAATAAAGGCAACAGTAGTATACCGCTGTTCAAAACTCATAAATCCATGGACAAAAAACAAAATCGGGATAACAAACTAAAACCGAGGGAAACGCATTAAATATAAGAGGAGAACAACGACATAACACTAAAATGTAACACATATAGACAAAATCCCACGAGAATAACAAATATAACATATATATATAACATCAAAACCAAATACATGAATTTGGGATAGACAAGTACCGTGACACGTCTTATCGCAATGTGAATTTACACTCAAAAATAAGAGAAAACAAACGACACAACGTTATAATGTAATACACACAGAAATGAACTATAATATAACAATGACCATATTCCTGACTTGGTACAGGGCATTTTTAAAGGAAAAAATGGTGGGTTGAACCTGGTTTTGTGGCATGCCAAACCTCGCACTTTTATGGCCATGTGAAATATAACATCAAAATGACAACACAGGACTACAATATAAATAAATTGGAGAACACAATTGACAAAGAATCACACGAACAACAGCCAACAAAAGGCAACAAGTTCAAAATTTTAATACGCCAGAAGTGTATTTTGTCCACACAAGACCTATGTGTGACGCACAGATACAAAAGTTTGAAAGCCGAAACGAGTACAAAGTTGAACAGCATCGAGGACCAAAAGATCAAAAAGGTTGTGCCAAAAACGGCAAGGGTTTTCCGTTAAGTTACCAGAAAATCCCTATAATTTAGAGTAATTTATACTTTTGCAAACAGTAAATTTAATAAAATGAATATTCAAAAGATGTACATGATAAAGCTGAAGTATTAACTAATTACAGGAAACAACTGAAATACATTTACATAACCAGACATTTGAAACACAAAAGTAGACACATCCGAATACGTTTAAACCTCTACGCCAAGTGACGTCCTATTTGAAACTGAAAAATGACGAAAAAATGACGTCATTAGAATTAGTAAAACAGAGCATCAAAAAATGAAAAATGACGAAAAAATGACGTCATTAGAATTGGGATTAATTTAAGATTATATATTTGAACTAAATACTGATATTGCATTTAATAACAAAGCACATTTTAATTCTTATTAATATAAAACTGAGGTAGCAATTAACTATATTATAAAACTATGTCAGGTTTGTTATGAATCTAACTTCAAACGTAAAATATCGTACTGATTACTTTGAACGAAATCAAATCTGATAAATGAAGGCGGTGATTAATTTTCTTTACCATAACACAGAAATATAATAGAAAAGACGTCAACACATTTGACAAAATCCGATGAGAATTACAAATATAACATTAAACATTTAAACTAAATACATGAATTTGGGATGTATAAGTACCGTACCACGTCTTATAGTAATGCGAGTTCACACTCGGCAAAACAGTCACAATCGGGAATAAGTCACGTTTGGTAATTAAAAGATTAGACGGCATTATGACAAAACACAATCTACCATGTGGTAAAAATGTCCTTAGCTAGTTTGGTCAACGAAACATCGTATGGATCCACCAAATCGTGATGGTGTCCATAAAATTTACGGAGTGTCAATTTTAATCTGTCCTCCTCATAACTTTGTTGGAGCAGTTTCTGCGTAAGGAGCACACTCCTGTATATGAAGTCCGTAACTGTTAACTGTTGTAGGATGAATTTTCGTAAAAGATTTTATGTCTGGAGAAGTTCTGAAAAGGTATCAAACAGAGTCATAGGCACGTGGAGACCAGACAATTATTTTAAGGCCTATCTCTTTGACCTGAGCATCACTGATGAGTCTTATGTAGATGAAACGCGCGTCTGGCGTATTAAATTATAATCCTGGTATCTTCGATAACTTTTTGGCTTTCTGTTAAATTAAAATTCCATGATTTTCGCGTTTCTGTATACTATGAATGTATATGTTAGCGGCAATAAGTGAAATTAGGCATTAAGCTTAAATCCTAGGCAATAAGCTAACGCCTAGGCATTAAGTTATTGCCTGAAATTTTCAGGCATTAAGCTTATTACCTAAAATCTTATGATGATTATTCATCCTATTGCCGAACATAATTTTAGGCAATAAGTGAAATCTGGAATTAATGCATATTTGGTGTAATTTATTTCTAATATAACATGCGTAAATATACATTCATTTGACAGATCTTCAAATTTAGTAAGTTTATTTAGTAATTTTAGCAGTTAAAAAACAGAATTTACACATACTTTTTTCATGTTTTTGTGATATTACAAAATATTAAAAAGATTTTAAAAAGTGAGTGTTATAATCCAATTATACTGTGCACAAACCATAACAGGTCACGATATTCTTGATCCGAGGTTACACAAGAGTCAGATGACAGACAGTGTTATTACTATGTACTAGTAGTACAAATTAGTAGGTACTTATTTCATGATGTAGGTGTTAAAAGGTCACTGTAAGCTAGTTCCACTTTGCTTTGTTTCAAACACTGACAGGAGTACCGAGGCTGTTTTTGAAAAGTTTAAAAGAGGCTTGGATGTAAAATGATGTATGCCAATGTAGAATGTCTTAGTGACCCATTTTGTATTTTGCTTGTAATTGGCATAATAAAGCATATGCTTACAGACTTGATTGACTGTTGGAAATTAACCATGAAATGTTAGATATATACATACACCCGACACACTATTACTGCCTTCTAAGACTGTTAAAACCACATCTGATGAGAATGAACTACAAACTTAACAGCAAAGATACAGAAGAAACATTAGACCAAGAAATTTATAAAAGACTGGAAAACAAATTTTCTCAGAATGAAAGAAACATTAATCAGGTGTTAAGTGTGTTGATCACTGCATCTATAACTGTAAGATAATGCTGCTAAAATTGATGAAAAGCTGCAACCCTATCTAGTCACTGAAAAGTGCTACACTGTTAATTTATAAGCAGCACATAATCAGTAACAAGAAAGGCTGTTTACTTGTTAATTATTGACATCAGTACTTTAAGAAGTTAAAATGTTTACTCCAGATTTTTTAAGAAAATAAGAACTACACAAGAGAAAAAAGAAAACTGCACTTCCATTAGACCAGTACATCAAGCCCTTATAAAGAAATTAACATTCTGTCCCCAACTACTTTACATACAACTCTCAATATTACCCTCATCTACTCAATTTTCCTTTTTCTCCCTATAGAACATATATCCATACATACCACTCTCATTATTTACCCTCACCCTTCCTCCATTTCTCTCATATCCATACCAACCTTAACCACCTATGTTAGCCTACTCTGTGTGTTAAATATCCCCATGAAAATGTGTTAGTTGATGAAAAGATTTTAATCATGAAATACCAGGCATCGAAGAATGAACAAAATCAATACTGAAAAGAAGATCTTAACTTTTCAACATATACATTATTGTTTTTAATATTGAGCCAATTTGGAGTTGTAGTTTTTATTTCAATATTAAATGGTTATCATTATTTTGAAAATAAAGGTAACAGCCAAAGTTACAATAAGCCAAAATGTGTGATGTAAATTTTAATTAAAGAAATTATCCTTGGATAACCATTTTGAAGCCAAAATATATCTATTTAATCAAAAGGTTTAAAAAATATTTTAAAATAAAAAGGAAATAGTCTAAATTAAAAATTGCCAAAAGTTAAAAAAATGCCAAATGGCACAAAAGTACCTGTCTGCTAATGTACTAGCCAGCTGCCCTGAGGGTTATCTGGACTTTAAGGTGCTAGTTCACCGAAAAAAATGGCCGCAATGACCACCAGTCTCTTCCTTTTAGAGTACCAATTTTAGAGTCTCTGATTTGACTAAAGCATGACTTATACAGCCAATATAAAAAACCCTGACCCAGTTAACAAATTAAAAAGCCAATCCCCAATTAAAATTTAGATAAAAAATTAAATACATCCCCAATTATCTTTTAAAAACATCCCCAAAAGATAAACACTTCCGCAATTAGATTTGGATAAAAGTTAAAAACATCCCCAATTAAAATATGGATAAAAATTTTAAACATTCCCAATTAAAATTTGAATAAAAATTGAAAACATCCCCAATTAAAATATGGATAAAAATTTAAAACATCCCCGATTAAAATTTGGATAAAAATTAAAAACATCCCCAAGTAAAATCGAACTGAGTGATCGAGCTCATTCAGTTCATGCATGGTATAAAGGAAAGGATTAGACCACGACTCATTCGCTGTCTGACCCTTGGTCTGACCAAGTCAAGAGAAGTCAACAGACTTGGTCATGTTGACTTGGTCACTATCCAACTGAGTGATCTATCTCACTCAGTTCATATCAGTATTAGCAGATACTTGATATGTATGGTGGGGACGTTACTATACCTTAATGGAAGGTATAGTATCTGTGAACCCGCAACACAGATGGCGACTTAACTTCCCATACATGTATCAAGTATCCAATGCTATTACTGATATGTTATGTTTATAAAATAACTACTGAAAAACCTACCACAATAATTAAAATAAAAACATTGCATCCAAGTTTCCTGTGGTAAGAAGTGAAATATTTTTTTTTTATTAAAGTACAAATGTACTCAGTAGTCCAGTTTTAGTTGGTTTCCTTGAAGGTTTTTCAAAGGATCCAAGAATATGTCACCGTTTGGGTAAATACAATGCGACAGTAACTCAACAATAGAGTAAAACCAAAAGAAAGCTATGAAAATGTCAAAGTACAGTCTTTCCCAATAAACGATTATGGTATCTAATGCAATATGGTTCTTCTTTTTGCCTTGCAAGTCTTTGCATGAAAAATGACACATTTATGTCATACAAATGCTGGTCAGATTACCTCCACATAGCTTTGAAATAACTATCAAATGTTGATTATTGTCTAATGATAATGTACCTTCATTTTAAAGGTATACTGTGCACAAAACATAACAGGTCACGATATTCTTGATCCGAGGTTACACAAGAGTCAGATGACAGACAGTGTTATTACTATGTACTAGTAGTACAAATTAGTAGGTACTTATTTCATGATGTAGGTGTTAAAAGGTCACTGTAAGCTAGTTACACTTAGCTTTCTTTCAAACACTGACAGGAGTACCGAGGCTGTTTTTGAAAAGTTTAAAAGAGGCTTGGATGTAAAATGATGTATGCCAATGTAGAATGTCTTAGTGACCCATTTTGTATTTTGCTTGTAATTGGCATAATAAAGCATATATGCTTACAGGCTTGATTTGACTGTTGGAAATTAACCATGAAATGTTAGATACATACACCCTACACACTATTACTGCCTTCTAAGACTGATAAAAACCACATATGATGAGAATGAACTACAAACTTAACAGCAAAGATACAGAAGAATCATTAAACCAAGAAATTTATAAAAGACTGGAAAGCAAATTATCTCAGAATGAAAGAAATATAATCAGGTGTTAAGTGTGTTGATCACTGCATCTATAACTGTAAAATAATGCTGCTAAAATTAATGAAAAGCTGCAACCCTATCTAGTCACTGAGAAGTGCTACACTGTTAATTTATAAGCAGCACATAATCAGTAACAAGAAAGGCTGTTAACTTGTTAATTTTTGACAGCAGTACTTTAAGAAGTTAAAATGTTTACTCCAGATTTTTTAAGAAAATAAGAACTACACAAGAGAAAAAAGAAAACTGCACTTCCATTAGACCAGTACATCAAGCCCTTATAAAGAAATTAACATTCTGTCCACAACGACTTTACATACAACTCTCAATATTACCCTCACCTACTCAATTTTCCTTTTTCTCCCTATAGAACATATATCCATACATACCACTCTCATTATTTACCCTCACTCTTCCTCCATTTCTCTCATATCCATACCAACCTTAACCACCTATGTTAGCCTACTCTGTGTGTTAAATATCCCCATGAAAATGTGTTAGTTGATGAAAAGATTTTAATCATGAAGTACCAGGCATGGAAGAATGAAAAAAATCAATACTGAAAAGAAGATCTAAACTTTTCAACATATACATTATTTTTTTTTAATATTGAGCCGATTTGGAGTTGTAGTTTTTATTTCAATATTAAATGGTTATCATTATTTTGAAAATTAAGGTAACAGCTGTTGTGCCGGCCAGAAATTGGTTCCTTATTATGTCCTTTTTATGATCCATAAATAAGTTAAAATGGTCTTAAATGTTATATTGTTATGATTTATTGTTGTTAAGGTTTATGTACCCTTCTGTAGCCATTTTTGTACGAACTTTTCAAACTTCAATTGTATCAAAACTACTGATATAATAAAATAATAGAGATAGGCCATTTTGTACATATTCCAAGCGGAAACTTGATGCAAAGTATTATATTTTACTGTTCCATTGCATTTAATAGAAAAATAGGACTTTGTGGCAAATCAATCAAGATTTTTATAGAATCTATCGCGATCCTGTCAATAATAAAACATTTCAAAACTGTTTCATATCGGTCAGGACATTAGTAGTTTCAAAGTCAAGTTGGTCAGGTCAAGTTTTCTAACATTTATAAATACTTTTTTATTTTTGTTAAATTTTATTTATTAAATATAAGTTCTCATCTTGCTTGATTCCAAATTTCAAGTAAATCCTTCCAATAACAAAAAAGTATTAAGCATTTTCGTTTCTGTCAGGACACTGTCAGGACATTGTCAGGACATTGTCAGGACATTAGTGTAACCCACAAATACTCAAGTTCCTTCAGTAAATGAAACCCCAAAATATAATATCAATGAAGCAGACCTAAACGCATGGAAAACTGCCACTGAAGAATCATTTCAGAATTTAGAATTTTTTAACAATCAATCTATGGAAGAAATTTACCAAATTTTTGAAGACAAAATGATGCTGTGCATGGAAAACATAATCCCTAAAACAACAAGAAATATTAGAAAACATCATAAACCATGTTGGTGGAATAAAACAGCAGAGGAAAAGAAACACCTGCTCAACAAATGCCAGAGAGAATTTAAATTAAAAAACACACCAACAAATTTAATCAAAATAATGGAAGCAGAATCTTCGTTTACAGATGCAAAAGATGAGGCAGTGGATGAATGGTCAGCATTACTGTGTACTCAATTAAATGGTAGTAAAAACCTCAAGGAAAAATGGTCAAATTTTTAAAAATTAACTAAAAAGAATGAACATAATTTAGTTCTACCTTTTTTTAGATTCAAATGGAAATATACTCTTTGAAGAAGAAGATAAAGAAAAAATTTTGGAAGACACCTTTTTTAAAGGCAATCATTTAAATGCTAACAATTTTGATAATGATTTTTACACTGAAATAATGGAAAAATATATCAACATCACTCTATCTGAAGAAGTAGAAGAAGAAGGGTATATGTATGAAGAAATAAGTCGAGATGAACTAGAGGGATCCATTGCCAAATTAAAGAAAAACTCTGCACCAGGACCAGACAATATTTTTACAGAATTGATTATTAATGCAGGAGATTCACTCATATCAACCTTATTATACATTTTCAACAAATCAATAGAAGAAGGAAGAATACCAATTCAATGGAAAAGGGCAAATGTAAAATTTTTAAAAAAAGCAGGTAAATCTAATTATAATCATCCATCTTCATACAGACCAATTAGCTTAACCAGCGTTTTGGGAAAAGCCATGGAACGAATAATCACTACCAGAGTTGAATGTTATGTGGAATCTGAAAATATTTTAGACATAGAACAGGAAGGTTTCAGACATTTTAGATCTACAACTAATGCACTATTAAATTTAACACAATCTATACTGGATGGATTTAATTTAGATAATTTTACGTTAGCAGTTCTCATTGATTTCGAAAAGGCTTATGACAGTGTTTGGAGAGAAGGATTATTGGTAAAATTACACCAATATGGAATTAAAGGGAAAATATGGAAATGGATACAGGCATTTCTAAATGAAAGGTTCTCCAGATGTATAGTAAATAAACATGAAGGACAATGGTGTAGGACTGAAACTGGTCTACCACAAGGGTCAGTTATTTCACCAATACTTTTCAATATCTTTGTAATTGACCTTTTTGAAAAAGTAAAGGCTGGAAAATGCAAATTTGCTGATGACAGTACCTTTTGGAATACTGGTAACGATTTAGAGGAAATAAGATTAAAAACTCAAGATGAATTAAATACAATCATGAATTGGAGCAAAAAATGGAGAATAAATATTAATACAAATAAAACAGAATACTGTATTTTTTCAAGAAATAAAAAGCATCCAGGAACAGTACACCTTGTGTTAGGAAACCAACCAGTTAAATACAATCCTAATCCCAAATTATTAGGAGTTACATTAGATGAAAAACTTACCTTCAGTGAACATATCAACATCATAGAAAAAAAAGCTGGAAAATCACTCGGAATATTAAGAGAAATAAAAGGAATAGGTAACATAAAAACAAAATTTCTTATTCAAGTCTACAATAGTATTATAGGTTCAATTTTTCTTTACGCAAGCTGTATTTGGCAAACAGGGAAAGAAGAACACTTAAAAAAATTAAATGCCATCCAAAGAAAGGGTTTATCTATTTGTCTAGGAGTTTCTGCAACAGCCAGTTTAGAAGTATTACAAGTAATGGCAGGAGTTTTGCCATTAGATCTTAGAAGAGAAGAAAATGGCTAGTAGAGATATTGCAAGACTAAATTCATATTCAACCAAAATCCCTATCAGAAACAAAATAGATGAATGGAAAAACAAAGAAACAGTGGACAAGTTCATATCACCTTTAGGCTTAATGTTACAGCCAGCAAAAAACATGAAAGAAGAAACAGATATCAGTGTTGATGACATAGAGCCAGAATATCGATTTCAAGGTCTACAAGCATCAAAATCTCCACCAGAATATTGGCGTACTCTTGGTTCCTAAAAAAACAGAACTAAAGAACAAGAAATCACAGGAAAAAATTTAATATTAAACAAACTTAACACAGTATCTCCATCAACAGTTGTTGCTTTTACAGACGGTTCTTGCCAATCCAACCCAGGACCTTGTGGAGCAGGTGCAATTGTAATCTTCAGCAATAAAGAAATTGAACTTAAACAACCAGTTTCAAAAAGGGGTTCAATTCTTTTGGCAGAGCTTGTTGCAATAAAATTAGTATTAGATTATGTAAGCAGAATTGAAAATAAAACATTAATTGAAGAAGTAAAAATATTTTCGGACAGTCAAACAGCAATTGGAATTTTAACATTAAACTGGAAAATTGAAAATAACAGATCCACTTCACATGAAATTATTTCCCTTATTAAATCTATCCAAAAACACCATGGAATAAGAATTAATTTTGATTGGACCCCAGGACATGCAGATGTTAGAGGAAATGAAATAGCTGATAAACTAGCTAAAGAGGCAGCTAAAGAGGCAAATCAAATTCAGAAAGAAGCTCATATTACAGTAACTAAACAAGATATTAAAACAGCAGCAAGAATTTTAGTAAATAAAAAGTGGCAACATAGATGGGTTAATAGTGATACAGGAAGATTTTATTATAACTTTCATCAGACTGTCAGCAAAAAATCGACATTTGATTATCCAGATCACAAAACAGCAAAAATTATTAGGAATTTAAGATCCGGATACTACCTAAAAAATTACCAAAACAAAATCAATCAAAATATAGACCCCAAGTGTGAATGCGGTCAATTAGAAACTGTGGAACATTATTTATTATTTTGTGAAAATTATGAAGAGGCAAGACAGAAACTTATACATATATATAAAACAAAACCTGACCCAGTTAACAAATTAAAAAGCCCATCCCCAATTAAAATTTAGATAAAAAGTTAAATACATCCCCAATTATCTTTTAAAAACATCCCCAAAAGATAAACACTTCCGCAATTAGATTTGGATAAAAGTTAAAAACATCCCCAATTAAAATATGGATAAAAATTTTAAACATTCCCAATTAAAATTTGAATAAAAATTGAAAACATCCCCAATTAAAATATGGATAAAAATTTAAAACATCCCCGATTAAAATTTGGATAAAAATTAAAAACATCCCCAAGTAAAATCGAACTGAGTGATCGAGCTCATTCAGTTCATGCATGGTATAAAGGAAAGGATTAGACCACGACTCATTCGCTGTCTGACCCTTGGTCTGACCAAGTCAAGAGAAGTCAACAGACTTGGTCATGTTGACTTGGTCACTATCCAACTGAGTGATCTATCTCACTCAGTTCATATCAGTATTAGCAGATACTTGATATGTATGGTGGGGACGTTACTATACCTAATTCTAATGCAATTATTTTGTAACAATTGTTCTGATTGGATGACAGCAAGCGTAAAATTCTCTATCTCTTTGTCTTTAACTAAGGAAGCCGACATTTTGAATTTCGGAATGTATTGACATGTTATTTCTACAATAATAAACAAAAAACTCACTTGATGCGCCTAAAAATCTTCTTTTAATAAAATTTTATTACATTCTGAAGCGGCACAGAAGCCAGAAAACGCCCGGTGTTTATGTTTGACGCCGGAAGCATACCTATGACGTCACCTAGTGTAGGGACCAAAGAAGATAACATCTTTTAGCGGAATTTTCTTTAATGAAGATTTTACACTGAAATAATGATTGAAATTTAATTATGAACTTGTTTTGCATTAGAATAGAGATAACTGTATTGTATTTGAAGCTTTGCTGACGTCCATCGGTAGTTTTACTGTCGCAAATACCCGTTTACCTGTCTCCGCTCCGCGTCGCCAGGTAAACTAAATTTGCGACAGTAAAACTACCGATGGACGTCCTTAAAGCTTCAAATACAATACAGTTATCTCTTAAATGGAAGGTATAGTATCTGTGAACCCGCAACACAGATGGCGACTTAACTTCCCATACATGTAATCAAGTATCCAATGCTATTACTGATATGTTATGTTTATAAAATAACTACTGAAAAACCTACCACAACAATTAAAATAAAAACATTGCATCCAAGTTTCCTGTGGTAAGAAGTGAAATATTTTTTTTTTATTAAAGTACAAATGTACTCAGTAGTCCAGTTTTAGTTGGTTTCCTTGAAGGTTTTCAAAAGGATCCAAGAATATGTCACCGTTTGGGTAAATACAATGCGACAGTAACTCAACAATAGAGTAAAACCAAAAGAAAGCTATGAAAATGTCAAAGTACAGTCTTTCCCAATAAACGATTATGGTATCTAATGCAATATGGTTCTTCTTTTTGCCTTGCAAGTCTTTGCATGAAAAATGACACATTTATGTTTTACAAATGCTAGTCAGATTACCTCCACATAGCTTTGAAATAACTATCAAATGTTGATTATTGTCTAATGATAATGTACCTTCATTTTAAAGGTATACTGTGCACAAAACATAACAGGTCACGATATTCTTGATCCGAGGTTACACAAGAGTCAGATGACAGACGGTGTTATTACTATGTACTACTAGTACAAATTAGTAGGTACTTATTTCATGATGTAGGTGTTAAAAGGTCACTGTAAGCTAGTTCCACTTTGCTTTGTTTCAAACACTGACAGGAGTACCGAGGCTGTTTTTGAATAGTTTAAAAGAGGCTTGGATGTAAAATGATGTATGCCAATGTAGAATGACTTAGTGACCCATTTTGTATTTTGCTTGTAATTGGTATAATAAAGCATATGCTTACAGACTTGATTTGACTGTTGGAAATTAACCATGAAATGTTAGATACATACACCCTACACACTATTACTGCCTTCTAAGACATGACTTAGTGACCCATTTTGTATTTTGCTTGTAATTGGTATAATAAAGCATATGCTTACAGACTTGATTTGACTGTTGGAAATTAACCATGAAATGTTAGATACATACACCCTACACACTATTCTAATGCAATTATTTTGTAACAATTGTTCTGATTGGATGACAGCTTGCTCAAGCGTAAAATTCTCTATCTCCTTGTCTGTAACTAAGGAAGCCGACATTTTGAATTTCGGAATGTGTTGACATGTTATTTCTACAATAATAAACAAAAAACTCACTTGTTGCGCCTAAAAATCTTCTTTTTATCAAATTTTATTACATTTTGAAGCGGCACTGAAGCTAGAAAACGCCCGGTGTTTATGTTTGACGCCGGAAGCATACCTATGACGTCACCTAATGTAGGGACCAAAGAAGATAACATCTTTTCGCGGAATTTTCTTTAATGAAGATTTTACACTGAAATAATGATTGAAATTTAATTATGAACTTGTTCTGCATTAGAATAGAGATAACTGTATTGTATTTGAAGCTTTGCGGACGTCCATCGGTAGTTTTACTGTCGCAAATACCCGTTTACCTGTCTCCGCTCCGCGTCGCCAGGTAAACTAAATTTGCGACAGTAAAACTACCGATGGACGTCCTTAAAGCTTCAAATACAATACAGTTATCTCTTAATTACTGCCTTATAAGACTGATAAAAATCACATATGATGAGAATGAACTACAAACTTAACAGCAAAGATACAGAAGAAACATTAGACCAAGAAATTTATAAAAGACTGGAAAGCAAATTTTCTCAGAATGAAAGAAACATTAATCAGGTGTTAAGTGTGTTGATCACTGCATCTAATACATGTATATTTGTTTTTATGGCCCCGCAACGAAGTTGTCGGTTCCATATAGTTTTACCCTTGTCTGTCATTCCAAAATTCCGTCATTCCGCAACAAACCATTATATGGATTTTTTTTCTAAACCCCTTCAGATATTGGGCTGATTTTTGGTATGTGTGTTAACCATGATGAGTTACAGATCAAGTTAAAGTTTTGTTCCGCTCCACAAATTTTTGCCGAAGTTACGGGCTTGGACTTAGAAATTGTTGAAAATCACAGTTATATTGACATTTTTATGGCCCCGCAACGAAGTTGTCGGTGCCATATAGTTTTACCCTTGTCTGAAATTCCGTAATTCCGTCATTCCGTCATTTCACAACAAACCATTATACAGAGTTTTTTTCTAAACGCCTTCAGATATTGGGCTGATTTTTGGTATGTGAGTGTACCATGATGAGTTACAGATCAAGTTTTAGTTTTGTTCCGCCCCGCTAATTTTTTGTTGAAAATTACGGGCTATGGACTTTGATAAATTGGTGAAAATCACAGTTATACAGACTTTTTTTCAAAACGCTTTCAGATATTGGGCTGATTTTTGGTATGTGAGTTACTCATGATGAGTTACAGATCAAGTTTAAGTTTTTTTCCGCTCCCCTAGAAAAATGCCAAAATTAAGGGTTTACAACTTAAAAATTGTTGAAAATCACAGATTACAGACTTTTTTCTATACATATCCAGATTTTGAGCTGGTTTTTGATATGTTAGACTACCATCATGCTTGTGTCCAAAAGTGTTATTGAAATTGATGAGTTACAGATCAAGTTTATGTTTTGTTCTGCTCCGCTAATTTATGCCGAAATTAAGGGTTTACAACTTTGAAAATTGTTGAAAATCAGTCATACAGACATTTTTCTAAACGCTTTCAGATATTTGGCTGATTTTTGGTATGTGAGTTACTCATGATGAGTTACAGATCAAGTTTAAGTTTTGTTCCGCTCCGCTAATTTTTGCCAAAATTAAGGGTTTTCACTTTGAAAATTGTTGAAAATCACAGATTACAGACTTTTTTTCTTTACGCATCCAGATTTTGAGCTGATTTTTTATATGTTTAGACTACCATCATGCTTGTGTCCACATGTGTTATTTAAATTGCAGATTTTTCAACTTTTTGAGATGGGGCCATTCGTGTCGCTTTGACACATCTAGTTTCTAATTGCTTTCAGATATTGGGATTTTTGGTATGTGAGTTAACCATGATGAGTTACAGATCAAGTTTAAGTATTGTTCCGCTCCACTAATTTTTGCCGAAAATTATGGGCTATGGACTTGTTGAAAATCACTGTTATACAGATTTTTTTTCTAAACGCTTTCAGATATTGGGCTCATTTTTTACATGTGAGTTACTCATGATGAGTTACTTTTGAAAATCAGTTATACGGACCTTTTTTCTATATGCTTTCAGATATTGGGCTGAATTTTGGTATGTGAGCTAACCATGATCAGTTACAGATCAAGTTTAATTTTCATTCCGCTCCACTTATTTTTTCCAAAATTAATGATTTACAATTTTGAAAATTGTTGAAAATCAGTTATACAGACTTTTTTTCTATATGCCTCCAGATTTTGAGCTGATTTTTTATATGTGAGACTACCATCATACTTGTGTCCACATGTGTTATTGAAATTCACATTTTTCAACATTTTGAGACAGGGCCATTCGTGTCGCTTTGACACATCTAGTTCTAAAATGGTTTTGCTATAAATTATGCTGTTAGTTTGCTCTTTCCAATTGTTTCCTTTTTTCATGTCAGCGAGTTTATAGCTGACTATATAGTATGGGTTTTTGTCATTATTGAAGATCGTACAGTTGCCTATTATTGCTTACATCAACTTCATTTGATAATATATAGATTTGACATCATAATTCTAATCACCTTGTTCTTGTAAAGCAAGGTGTCAAATATTGTACATTTATACATGGTAAACCAAATTTATTCAATGTTACAGGTGGAAAGCAATCTCAGTACAGAAGTTGTAATAAACCTGCCACTGCAAATGGCGGCACCGACTGTGTTTTAGGTGGTGTGAATTCTGTCAGTTGTAATGATCATCCTTGTCGTAAGTATATTGAAATATAAAAATGTGTCATACCACTTTAGAAAATATGTTCATAGATGGAAATAAAAGTTTTGTTCTTTTAGACTTCTTTTTTAAAGAGGGTTTTTTTATCACTTGAAAGAAATTGCTAATTTTGCCAAACATTTAAAAATAATGTTAAAATAAACCATGAGCAAAAGATACAGGAACCTGATATTGTGTATTATATTTTTTTAGGCAGCAACCATTTGATTTTCGGGGGGGGGGGGGGGGGGCTATGATTTTTTTTGGAAAAAAAAAGTTTGTTTCCAGTTTTTGGAGTAAAAAATAATTTGTTTTGAATTCTGAAAAAAAAATTTGTTTGTTACACCCTCAGCTGCCACTATATGTAATGCTAAAATTGAAAGGAAAAATTGTTTTCGACTTGTTGCAAAAAAAAGTTTGTACAGAAAAAAAAAACCATAGCCCCCCCCCCCCCCCGAAAATCAAATGGTTGCTGCCTTACATACAACACAAATTAATAATTGCTTTTTTCTTGACAGCTGTCAATGGAAAATTCAGTAATTGGGGACAATGGTCATCATGTATTGTCAATTCTGGTTTTCAAGGTTACAGAGAAAGGGAAAGGTCATGCAATACTCCAGCTCCTTAACATGGGGGAATACACTGCACTGGTTCAGTAGAGAAACAAGAAGCTTGCAACAATTGCACCTGACCAGCAAAAAATGACAAAGGACTATTATATTCCTTTTTAGCATTTAGTTTAATGACATTGATTTTAAAAGTTGAATGAATAAAAAAACTTTCAATATCAACCTTGTATCAGTTCTAATTTTTTAAGAAAATGTCAAAACGATCTAGCATTTCCAGTGACATAGCTACAACTTCTAGCTGCAACAAGTTATGGAAGTCTGATATATAACATTAAGAAGATGTGGTACGATTGTCAATGAGACAACTCTCCATCAGAGTCACTAAATGACACAAATTAACAACTATAGGTCACTGAATGGCCTTTAACAATGAGCAAAGCCCATACCCCATAGTCAGCCCGGAAATGACAAATGTAAAACTATTTAAACGAGAAAACTTGCCGCCTAATTTTAATATGTACAAAATAATGAACGAAAAACAAATATGCTACACAACAACATACGACAACCACTGAATTACGCTCTTGACTTGGGACAGGCACATACAGAATGTGGCAGGGTTAAAAGTTAATCAGAAAGTACGAGTAAGGCAAAAGGTTGTACATGAATGAGGCAGCAAATAAAAGTTTAAAATAAAACAATGTAGAGGTCAACATGTAGTCTAAAAGGGAAAATAATATTCATCTCTAAATCACTCCAAAGACTTAACAAGCTATAAATGATTAGACCATAGGCACTGGCTACGGTTACATGGGAATGTAATAATAATAAAAATATTATTGTTACATTGGAGACTAATTGCCGGAATGCAAAGTTGGGTGAGGAACCGATTAATTACAAATGTAACAATAATTACTGAGGCTACGGATACATTACGTTATTGTTACATGAAAAACAGCAATGTACGCTATATTGATTAAACTTGAATCTTCTATAGTTGTATTGCTTCATTCTTTCATATGTACTAAACAGTATATACTTGTAATTTAATACTGATAAATAATAAAATATTATTATTCAACAAATGGTGTACAACTTGAATAGTTTTTCTACGTACTAATGGTTTTGATGTTCTTAAAGATACTACTCAAGATTAGGAGTGTGACTGTCAAAGGCGAAAAATATAGTTCAATGGTTTCACTTTTTTAAAGTATTTAACTGCACACCTACTCTTATTACTGTCATTATACTTTGGACCAATTTTGTTTATGGTCAAAAAAATAAAACTTGGGATGCGTTTTAAACGAAACTGAAACAATATCAACTTAGACATACATTTCATACAGCTTTATAACTTGACGCAAATTGATAATCAAAAGCAAAGTTTGCTAACTGTAACTTAAATACTAAGAAATTCTGTATGTACACGTATCCGTGGAGGACGTAATTTCGTGCATCAAAAATGTGTCGGACTTTAAAAACAACTTACTGGATTTGTAGAAATTGTCATTGTAAATAAAAAAATTACAGTAAATAAATTGTATGTTATAAATGTATGTAATAAATGTCCTCAACTTTTATTATTTAGTACATATTACTAGTCCCATCGTACATTGCTTTTTTTCATGTAACAATAACGCAATGTAACCGTAGCCTCAATAATTATTGTTACATTCGTAATTAAACAGGTCCTTACCCAACCATGCATTCCGGCATTTAGTCTCCAATGTAACAATAATATTTTTATTATTGTTACATTTCCATGTAACCGTAGCCAGTGCCTATTTTAAAAAGGTCGGGCCCATCTGTCCACCCTTGGTTCCATGGATATTTTGTGTCCCATCTTTCTCAGGAACTACATTACAATGATTTCTGAAATTTGGGTTCAAGGTTTTATGAGTCAGCTATACCCTTTGATACGTTTTCAGATTCATCAATCAACAACTTCCTGTTTACCAAACAATTACATCTTTTTATACTATTGATATAATGCAGTCACAGTAGGGTTATCATCAGACTGAGTGGGCAGTAGCTCATAGTTTTACTTGTTTATTCTTTGCCATCAATATCAAAATTATAAGTGAACAAAAACCAAAGAAATAGCAAAACTAGAATGTGTCCATAGTACACGGATGCCCAACTTGCACTATCGGGGTAATAAGTTTCAAGTTGATTGGACTTCAACTTCATCAAACATTACCTTGACCAAAAACTTAAACCTAAAGTGGGACAGACTGGCGGATGAAACTAACAGACGCACAGTCCGGAAATCATAAAAACCAGAATTTCTTTAAAAAGGAAAATGATCAGGATAAGATCTACAAATATGTCAACATGACTGAAATTGCAGTTAACTCATAAAAACAAAAGTGCACACGCTGAAATGTCTCGTCTTCTTTACCAATCATTGATCGTATGTTGATAGTCCTAAATATAAAGCTCTATTACAACTGTCATATAAACTTAACATTACCAAGAAAATTAAACATTGACCAATGAACCATGAAAATGAGGTCAAGGTCAGATGAACCATGCCAGGCAGACATTTACAGCTAACAATTCTTCCATACATACAACAAATATAGTTGACCTATTGCTTATAGTTTAAGAAAAACACACCAAAACACAACAAGAGTGCACACGCTGAAATGTCTCGCCTTCTATACTAATCATTGATATTATGTTGATAGTCCTAAATATAAAGCTAAGCTTTAATACAACTGTCACATAAACTTAACATTAACCAAGATAACTAAACAAAGACCAATGAACCTTGAAAATGAGGTCAAGGTCAGATGAACCATGCCAGGCAGACATGTACAGCTAACAATGCTTCTATACAACATATATAGTTGACCTATTACTTATAGTTTAAGAAAAATAAACCAAACACAAAAACTTAACACTGTGCAATGAACCGTGAAAATGAGGTCACAGTCAAATAAAACCTGCGCAACTGACATAAAGATCATAAAATGTTTCCATACACCAAATATAGTTGACCTATTGCATATAGTATTAGAAACACCAAAACACAAAAACTTAACTTTGACCACTGAACCATGAAAATGAGGTCAAGGTCAGATGACCCCTGCACGCTAGACATGTACACCTTACAATCATTCCATACAACAAATATAGTAGACCTATTGCATACAATATAAGTAAAACAGACCAAAACACAAACACTTAACTATAACCACTGAACCATGAAAATGAGGTCAAGGTCAGATGATACCTGCCAGTTGGACATGTACACCTTATAGTCCTTCAATATACCGAATATACAAGACCTATTGCTTATAGTATCTAAGATATGGACTTGACCACCAAAACTTAACCTTGTTCACTGATCCATGAAATGAGGTCGAGGTCAAGGGAAAACTGTCTGACGGGCATGAGGACCTTGCAAGGTACGCACATACCAAATATAGTTATCCTATTACTAATAATAAGAGAGAATTTAACATTACAAAAAATCTTTACTTTTTTTTCAAGTAGTCACTGAACCATGAAAATGAGGTCAAGGACATTGGACATGTGACTGACGCAAACTTTGTAACATGAGGCATCTATATACAAAGTATGAAGCATCCAGGTCTTCAACCTTCTAAAATATAAAGCTTTTAAGAAGTTAGCTAACACTGCTGCGGCCACCAGATCACTATCCCTATGTCAAGCTTTCTGTGACAAAAGTTGCAGGCTCGAAAAAAAAAAAATTATGGACTACAATATCCATGAAAATAAGGTCAAGGTCAGATGAACCTTGTTAGACAGACGTGTGAACCCTACAATTATTCTATTCATTGAATAAACAAAATGAATTACTTAGTTTCAGAGAAACAAATACCTAATCCCAAAACTGAACATTAATCACTGAACCATGACTTTGTAAGGCTAGGCGATCTCTCATGATGGTAATGATGGACAGCTGTTAAAAGTCCTTTGGCAATTAAATGAATATTCAGGACAGGTACATGAATATTAACCCTGCTTTGTGCAATCCACAAGAAGAGCAGCAGCAAATACCAATTGTTGAGTCGTTTAGGTTTTAACATGCCAGAGTTCCAACAGGTGAACACACTAATACAAGACCACTGATGTTATTGTATAAGACTCCTTAGTTGTAAATGTCATTTGGCCTCTTCACAAGAGTTGTCCCATTAGGAATGGCACCACTTCTTTTTTATATGTATACCTAAGCAATGAATCCATATACATTTGTACCAAATATAGTTGTCCATATTACACATAAAAATGGGGTAACTAGTCAAATAAAATGACCATTTGGCATCTTGATACAAATATGAAGCTATCCAGCACCTTTAAAGTTTGGACAATAAAGTTTTAAAAAAGACAACCCTGTTAAGTATCCCTAAGTTCTGCTGATGATACACTGCCAAGCCCATGATGATGATAGACGCCAAGTGATGGAAATATAATTAAATATAAATAAATATAATTAAATATAAATAAATATAACTAAATATAATTAAATATAAATAAATATAACTAAATATAATTAAATATAATTAAAGCATCTGCATGTGTCACACCCTCGACCACAGAAACCTCTCCCCCCTTTACTTGTCATCCTGATACAATTAAGATAAGATGATTTTCCAAATAAATTTTAATTACCAATTATTATGATCCTACATGATACAAAATAACCAAATGAAACCAAACACAATCTGCTTCTTTTAAGATGTGTGTAAATATCAAACAAACAGTTACTTGTGATATGCTTTTGATCATGGTTGTAAATTATCTTTAAATAAAAAGGAGGAAAAGGATCTGCATCATGGGTTTGGTATCAGTAGCAAAATATTACAATAATGCAAAATAAATGACAGTACTGAGGATACTATCTATTTTCCTGGTTGTTTTTATTATTGGGGGAAATAATCCTAATGTAATTTCTTATAATATAAAAAAGAAGATGTGGTATGATTGCCAATGAGACAACTATCCACAAAAGACCAAAATGACACAGACATTAACAACTATAGGTCACCGTACGGCCTTCAACAATGAGCAAAGCCCATACCGCATAGTCAGCTATAATAGGCCCTGATAAGACAATGTAAAACAATTTAAACAAAAAAAAAAACAGCCTTAATTATGTAAAAAACAAAAAACAAATATGTAACACATAAACAACCGACAACCACTGAATTACAGGCTCCTGAAGTCTATATAATTATGTATAAAAGTTTATAAATTAAAATAAAATCATGTAAATTTTTTGATACATGTAATAAATTTTGTAATCATTTAGTGACTATTCTTTGTTTAATATATAAACTTAAGGCTTTCTAGTCCTTACGTAACTTATAAATAAATAATAGAATTCCATATAAAAAAGAATCCTCAGTTTGTCTCAACTTTTAAAAATGACATCCAAAAACAATACAATTCTTATACAATGTAAAACTGTGGTAAAAGCTATAATATAAAAATATTAAAACATGCATGTACAAATTATTTTTTGAGAATTACTCAACTTATTTACTGGGTAATTAAAACAAACTAAATATCTTGATCGGTGCAAAAATGATTAGATTACCATTGAAATAGCAGAGGTGGGAAAAATTTGGTTGATTATTTAGGAAATCACTGAAGTACCACTGGAGGAGGCCCCTCTAACAACCGGTGAGCACCCCCCTTTTTTCCCCTTTATGAAAATTTCTGGATCCTCCAGTGAACAGATTACATTTCATTCATTCACATTTTAACCTCAAGCTGTTTTAAACTATATAGTTTCTTTACTCCTTCCAAATTTCTAAGCTATTTGTTTTTAAAATTAAGTAGTATATTTCTATATTTATTTATGGAACCCATGAAGGCAGATAACTAGTGTTCAGTTATTATTTTAAAGTCTGATTTATGCATTAGGCCAAAATGTGGTATAGTGATTCAGTGTATGATATGTTTGCTCATCTACCTTCAACTTTAACCCACAATTATCAAGATTAAATGGGACTTTCCCGATACTTTCAAATAATCTTCAATCTCTGTCGACATTGTGTACTACTTTTTATAACTTCTAAAGGTTCTCTAATCAAAGAATGGATTTTTTCTTTTCTTATATCTTATTACTCATATAGAAGTATAGGTTAGTTCAGCTGATATCAACATAGATTTAGTTTGAGCAGATTCTCAACTTGCATCCACAAATCTAACAATTTGATCAATCTTCTAAGGACTGCATCAATAGTTGAAGGGTGAAATAGAATGTTTATGTAACAGAGAGTTAAAAGCATGAAAATGTCAGATCTCATTATGAAAATAAATATCTGCATGTAAAAGTAAATTTTTTTAGTTTCCAAACAAACCCAATCATATTAAGGCTTGGTATAACAAGATTTTACAATAAAAACAAATAAAATCAGATAAAAACCACTAAAATCAGATAAAATCATATAAAACACAAATGTTGTTATAGCAAACCTTATATATACTTCAAAGCTACAGTGGTAATATACTATTGTCTTGAAGTACAATATATTGCAAATTTGTATTAATGTCATGACAATTTTGTCATAATGAGATCCAACTTGTTAAGACAAGATTAAAAGCAGGATAAAAACATAATAAAAAAATTTCAAACTGACCTATCCTTCATATGATTAACTCATTATAGGAGATGCTTCCAAAAGTTAAAACAAAGTATTTAAAAGGTCCATTCTTTCAATTGGGAACCCCAAAATGTCATTTTAATATAATAAAATAAAATACACACTGCCATTAGTTACAGAAGATAATCTGAAAGTTTCAATGAAAATCTACCAATAGTTTATAAGCCGTGGATGAGAGATGATGATGGACAAACAGACAGAAAACACAAATCTTCCCATTGCAGAGGCGGTTTAGAGGGTCCCCCCCCCCTTTTGTGGGAAAAAAATTGTTGAATATAAAGGGAATCACTTGGGCGGGCCTGGTCCCCTCTTAGGCAGTCAGTGGAGTAAAACCCAACCCAAAACCCAAACATTTTTATTTGGGGTCAAAAACTTAGTAGTTAAAATATTTAACAGGGGACCAGTTTCATATTCTCTTTTCATAGTGTTTGGCCATCAAAATCCTACTATTTTGGATTGTAACCGACAAAATTCATTTCACAAAGCACTTGTAAGGCTTACATGTACATAACTTAAAAATATATGTTAACCTATGTACGTCGTGTGGATACTTTGAGAAACCATATGGCATACCTTTGGGACCCCTCAAATAACAATAATTTCAGTTTAATTTTTCATCAACCACAAAACAATAATTGAATGCAAGTAATATAAATAAAAAAAAATCTATAATTTGAAATTCAATATAGCAATAAAAATACAATTTGTTTACAAAAACTCATTCTGCTTACAAGACTACTGTCTACAGATTGTTCCAATAGAGATAGTAACAGTTCATCCGATTGTTTGCAGGATTATTGTTGGAGGATTTTACCACACAAGGCAGCAACTGTTACACTTTCAACTGAAAAGAAATAAAGTTAAGTTTCAATTATTTTATCAAAATAATCTTAAGGGTATATAATAAAATTCAATTTAAAAAAAACCATATCAATGAATGTGAAAACTCTTCTTATTTTTGCTACTTCATTTTACTGAAATCTGTCAATACACAAAAATAAATTTTCCAAACTTTACAATTATGAGACTTGACATCATATACCTGAGCAATTATTGGAAATATTTAACACAGTGAATGCAGAAGCTGCTGGTAAGTTCACTTAATAAAAAGTAAAATTTAATGAATATTTTGTTATTTGTTGTTTTATTGACCCTTACTGGGATCTAAAACAAAATTTTCTCCATGATAAAAAGTAGGAATAAATTCTTTTGAAATTTGTAATGAAAATATGAATGACTGAATGTAAAGCAGCTATCATACATGATCATCTTTTTTATGATAGCTAGGTTTTACTTGATATCAGATTATCTCCCCTTCACATCTGGCCCAAGACCACAATTAATGACCCCACTTTTCGTTGTCCATGAATATAGTTCCCTTTAATTATAGTGTATTTTTTCTTTATTTCTTTTCTTTCCCTTTCTCATATATTTCTTAGTTTTTCTGGGGTGGAAATGAAAGAAGAGAGCTCAGAAATAAACTTTTGGATGTTTTATTTTAACTGATTTTGATAATGAAAGAGTGATTCGGGCAGGTGCAAAAAGGTAGTATTTACACTTTTCTGAACATCTCTTCACTTGCCTATAGGGGTATGGATGTGTATTGGCCAAATTTGTATGATGTAAACATGCAATTTTTCTGAAAATTGCATATATTTTTGGACTTGAACTGTACATTGCACACAACAAAAATTAGACAAAAAGAATAGGCAAATCTTTTTTAATGCGACAAAACGTTATAAAGAACTGATAAAAGAATTAATTGTAGTCTCGGGCCTAATTTTGTTCAGGGCAAGGGAGACAAATCAGTAAATATAGATACACTTCTAAAGTAAAGGTACAACATTTTACATTGACATATATTTAGGATAGAAATATAGATATCTAGGGGCATTCAAAATTAGATACATGTATAATAAATAAATTTAATTTTTTTGTTGATTAATAAATTCTCACCTTAAAACAGCTCTAATAACTCCCCAAGCAAGTAACCCCAAGAAAACTTGTGATGCTAACCTGTAAAACAAAGTTCAAGGTCAGTTATTCTCAACTTTCAAAAAATATATGTACATCATAATAATTGTTTAAAAGTTCTCAGATAACAAACAAAATTCTGCAAGAAAATAATTGGTATTCAAAATCAAACTACTGGTTATGTTTTTTGCCCTTTGTAAGGTTGGTTTTTTTTTTATCTCTCCAACACATTCCCGATTTACATTTTCATTTTTATTAAGTTAGCAAAAAATAAACTTGTATTTCATCATATTGTATAGTATTTCAAACCTTCAAAAAATTAATTGATGTCAAATACTATTAAAATTATAAAAAATAAAAGCTTTAATACCTACCAACATGTTAACAATATCAGATATCCATGTCTTACTCCCAACACCAGGAAAACATTGTAATTTCAACAACCTGAAATAAAAAAAAATGTTTAAAAGATAAAATTAAGGTGGTACCTAACACTTTAACTAAAATCAATTTGGCTTTTTTAATTTTCTTAAAATTTTGACAAAGTATTTACTTTGACCCTTTGACAAAAATATAAAAATTTCAAAAAATTTGAACCTACCGTTTAATCAGAAAAATTACACTGGTTATATAGCAGTTTGACAAACACTTATTTTGATCATTGAAAAGCTTAATATTCCCATATGAACACAACTTCATTAAAACGTTCTGCTGATTTTACAGAGTTAGTGTTAGGTACCACCTTAAGAAGAGAAACATAATTATGCCTTGTATCATTTCTTATGAATTTGTTATATAATATCTTCAAAATATTGACTTGATACATAAGGTAGAAAACATTTTCCTTAAATACAAGTTATAAAAAAATGTTATGAAATGATGCAGATATCTTCAATATCACACAAAAACCCTTAATAAATAAAAAGTTTTAAAAGTCTATAATAATATTATTATAAATTTTGTGGAACATTTCAACTCACCACAGATTTTTCCTGGTATAGCCTCAGACTTGGTTGAAGATATAATTGACCATCTTCCTTAGAGCTGCTATCATAACTGCCAAGGAGGTCCATGTCCTCATTATCTTATTGTCCATTTGCTTTCAGAAATAACATTATACATGTATAAAAAAAAAAATATCAGATGCACTTTACAGTTTGAACAAAATCAGTTTTTTTGAAAATTTCCCCTCATCAATTTTAGTTACCCACTATTTCTCAAACCATCCAAATCTATTATCTATATATAGAGCTCTGCTTACATTTTTTTTTTTATTTACAGAGCTCTAAATAATAGTCATTTTAGCTAGTATACATCTGATATTTAAAGAAAATGTGTACAAAAGTAAATATTTAAATAAAAAAAAGTTATATTCCCTATAAACACTTAGGAAATTTAAAGTATGAGGAATATAACAAGGAAATTACCTCCCCTTGCCTTGAAAATATGACAATGTTGAGACTCCACATTCTTCCTATATTTAACAACAATACAAAATATAGTATAATTAAAATGAAAAAATAATACAGTATGTAAAAACTACAACACATTTCAAAAACTAATTTAGTACCTTAACTTTTACCTAAGGGCCTTAGTGGCAGTGGTCTAAGAAGTATTATTGTATCTCTAGCATGTCAAAATGAGGTTGAGAATTCAAACCCAACCAAGCTTAATTGACTAGGATTGACAGTTCCCTGGGGGAAAAGTTGGTGGGTATCTACTGTTACTTTTAACTTTTTCAACCCATAAAAAATGGCCATCAAGATATTACAAATTGGGCTGAAAGTGGCATTATACACCAAAATTTCTATCAATCAATCAATCTTTTTTTCACCAATATGTTCTACTCTGCTTCTAGTGAAATAATTTTAATTTTTTAGATAAAAGCACTGCAAAAAAATAACAAAAAGTTGGAAAAATATGTAACAATTCAGGAAACACAAAAACACAATATATTCTTTTTCAATTTTTTTTTTTTTTTTTTTTTTTTATTTTTTTTTTTTTTTTTTTTTTTTTTTTTTTTTTTTTTTTTAGATTCTCCATTCTTAACCGACTGAAAGCCTTTGGACTAGACAGACCATTATTAAGTTTACAAGTAAACTGTTTCTGTTTCATTTCATTTTCAAAGTAAAAAAAAAAGTTACAGGGGGTTGGGGAAATAACGAATAAGATCTAAATTATGAAACATATAATGTTCAGTTTCTATAAGTACGACAAGAAAAGTAAGAGTAATTTTGAAATTTTAAATACAAGCTTCCAATCTAGTTGAAAGTGGTGAATCTTTACACATTCTTTTTTTTTTTTTTTTTTGTTGTTGTAAAAAATTACATTTTCTAAAACATATAAAACATATACAAAAGTTTTCTGACTAACTTTCTTCACTGTTATATCAAATAATCATTCTATGTGGCAGCCACAGTCAAAGTTTCCTGAAAAAGAAATAAATATTCTTAAACATATCTGTCAAAACATATGATCAAGCCTTTATCAAAATTTAAACTATATAATCATACAATTATTAGCTAATACTAAAGGATGAAAAACTAACCAATGGTTGGTGTGTGTCATGTTTATTTTTTTCGATTATTCTTTTTCATGAATCAATGTGTTGGTTTTCTTGTTTAAAATTGTTTGACATTTTGTAATATTCAGTACCTCTTATAGCTTACTTTAGAACTGGTACTGTAAATTCACAAATTATTGCATCTATTCTTGATTTTTTAATAAATGGATAAATATGCAATATTAATAATCCCGATTTCAGAAAAATCTGCCTTCAAAGTTATGCATCAGAGATTAAAATTATGAATACACTGAGTTCCTACTGTGATTTTCAACCAGTTGCATTATTTACATTCATATAGATACTTGTTCATTGCTGAACGTTCTACGGTGACTGTAATTTGCTTCTTTTATTGATAGTTGTGTAGTTGGCAATCATATAACATCTCTTTATTCTTATATACCCCTATCCAGATTACTGTTATAAATAAACTTTTAAATTAGATCTTTTTTTTTTAAATGTTAGATCTACATGTGTACATAAAAAAGTCCATGGTGCATTTACATACTCTTAGATGAATAGTTCAATCTTTTTTTTAGTTCTTACCATAAAATTCAGCTCCAATGGCCCTTTCCCAGCTTCAATCCCTACAGACAAGCTGTGGTGCTAACCTAAAATATAAAATGCTTAGTCAATCAAAATTGTCTTAAAGGATCACTTCTGGAATACCATATCTACTTTATATAAAATGGGTTATATACATGTGACAGGTTTTGAGAACATTGATAAGACATCAATCCAACAACCCAATTCAATCCTTAAAAGCGGTAGGTTTAAAAGGGCTAAAGTTGGCCATAAGATTTTAATCTTTTTTAATTCAGGTCCAAATGCTACATATAAATTGTTGTGGTATCATTTTTGATACAAAATAACCACTTCTTTTTTTGGCATGTAACAATATAAACTACAAAGTTATGACCTCTCGATTATGCAATTCTGGTGTTTTCGCAAAAGTGCCAATTAAGGTACAATTTTTCACAATTTATAACATTTTTCAGCATAATTCATTTTCCTTGATCCAGTAAGAGTATGTCTTGTAATTTAAATATTACCCTTGGCACCTGTAGGTTACGTAACATTTTGATTCAAAGGTATTCTTTAAGCTTTTAGGTAAGAACATCGCATTTTGATAATATCTCCCAATTTAGCTAATGATGGAGTCTACAGTGTATTATAAAGAAGCTTTTTCTTTTATGTCGCCATTAGTCTCTTGATATATCCATTTAAGAACCAAATTGGGGCCTTTTTGGAATTCTATAATGAAAGTTGAAATTTAAAATCTATAATAAGGCCATATTTTGCCAAGTGAACATTGTCATATGGTACTGAGAAAATAAAGAGTATACTGTTGACCAAACTTTTATAAACCTTTAACCCTAGTCAGTATTTATTTCCAAATAATATTATTTATAGAATTATTTTTTTTAAACAGGATTAACATACTGGTACCTACCTTCATATTAGCTGTATTTGACCACCAAGTCTTATTCCAACACCATGAAAACATGCCACAGAAAGTACCTAAAAAGAAATTAACACATTTATTAATTTTACAAACCAATTTCTATGTCAACCTGAAGATTACTTTACAAATTGTTCTGATTTCTTACTTTATGTACCAATAGTATAACATCCACATATTCTGTAAAATTTATAAAGATTGAAAAACAAAACAAAATTGTCAAAGTTTTATGATTTGAATTTCAACTGACTCAACTAATTTGAATAATGAAAATGAGTTGTCTCCCATTGAATGAACAAATGTTGCTGTTAATAAAACTAGTCTCCCCTTGAGATATAATTCCTATCTCAGGATTTACTCCAGTAAATGTGATAGAAATTCTTGTTAATGTAACTGGTATCTCAAAATATTAAACTGGTAAATACATTCTTCAAAGATGTTTTTCACGCAGAAAAGAAAGATAAATATGCACTTTTTATCAAATATTTCTAGAAAATGTATAAAAATTGTTTGACTTCAAAAAACTTGCCTTCTCAATTTCATGGTAAAGCCTCAGACTTGGTTGAAGATTTTATTGACCATCTTCCTTAGAACTGCTCTCCTGGCTGCCAGGGTGGCTGTCATCATTATCTGATTGTCAATCTGTCATTTTTTGGTCTATTATTTATAGAAATGAATAAAGATATCAGATGCACTTTCAATTAATCTCCTATCATGAAAATTTCACCAAATCAATTCTACAAGAAGTAACTCCCACCCTCAAATCTATTATCTAGAGCTCTGTTTACATTTTTTTATTTACAGAACTCTGAATAGTAGTCCTTATTAGCTAGTATACATCTGATATTAAACCCAAAACTTGTACAAATGTGAAATTAAAGTAAATAGTTATATATTCCCTACCATGAGGAAATTTCAAGAATAAGGAGTTAAACAGGGGAATAATAAATTACCTCCCTTTGCCAAAAATTTCACCTGTTTGGACTCCACATCATTGCTATATCTAACAAAAATACAATCTGGTAGAGCTATAATTAAAAATAAATAATTTGATATAAAGTATTCAAACATTTACAAAAAATATTTAGCACCTTCAAGTTGGTGGTTCTCTCCCATTACTCTGACTTTCTCAACCAATAAAAAAATGGTCACCAAGATATAATCAAAGTGGTGAGTAACACTAAAAATCAATCAATCTTTTTTCACCAGGATGTTTCTTTACTATGATTATTTTGAAATAATTTGTTTGAGCTAAAAACAATGCTACAAATAACAAAACATTGGAAAAAATATTTATATCATACAAATAAGAAAAATAAAAAAATACATTTCTTTTTTTTTTTTTTTTTTTTTAAGATTCTCCATTCTTAACCTACTGGAAATGTTTTGAATACACATGAACCATTATTAAGATAGTCTCAAGTAGGTCTACAAGTTATATCGTGAAATTAAGGAAGTATCAATTTAGCATACGATTTCCAGTCTTGCTGAAAATGGAGAATCTTTACATTTTGTTTTTTTATTTGTGATAAAAATTATAACATTTTTTCAATCATACACAAAAATAGTCTGAATTACATTCTTTTTTGTTTCAGTTGTATTGCACAATAATTTCCTGCAGCCACAGTTGAAGTCACCTGAAAAAGAAATATGCATTTTAATATCTGTCAGAACAATATTCAATGGAAAGGGATCAGTAACTGGTTATTGCATTGATGATGCATAGAAAATTGATTTACTTTGTTTTAAAGTGATGTGTTGACATGAATTTACAAACAACCAGTCTTCTTTAGCAAACAAGGGATGACAAGTAGTTGGTTGTTGTTCAACATATTTGTTATTATTTCATTGTTTCATCATAAATCTAGCTGTTGGTTTTCTTGTTTGAATTGCTTCACATTTTTTCATGTCGCCTACTTTCTGTTTCATAGTTAATTGTAAAGTATATGTTTTGCTCATTCTTGAAGGCCATACAGTGACCATAAGTTGCTTACATCCATGTCATTTGGTCTCTGAGAGAGTTATTTCATTGACAATGATCTTCTTTACTTTATATATGGGAACAATTTTAGAAAACAGATTTTCTAAGTAACAGTATAATTTTTTATTTCCTTTATTTATCTTCATACCTCCTAATGTCCTCCTTCCAGATTATATATACGATTATAGTTTTAAGAAAAATTAAAGTATACTACTTCTCTGCATAATTAAAGTATAATACTTCTTAGCATAATGAAGAACTAGGTTTGTACATGCTCTTTGCTGAATAATTCATTAAATACTGGTTCTTACCATAAAAGCCAGCTCCAATGCCCATTCCCAACTTCAATCCTTACAGACAAGCTGTGAAGCTAATCTGAAATATAAAATGTTGTCATATTATTAATAAAATCGTTTAAAAGGATCACTTGTTACTGTATTAAAATTAAAAAGAAATGGGTTATATTCATGTACTTGAGAACATATTGACTAGACAGCAATCCAACAACATAACAAACCAAATAATCATGTTAGATCCTTCCATTTACACTATACATTGTATTTGTACTGATATCAAAAGAGAGGGTAGAAATAAATAACAGAAATTTAGTGTTTGATTATTTCAAGACAAGGAAAGTAAAAAATGGATCTTATTCCGAAGAGAAAACGAAAACGGGATCCCAATGAAATCCCGGTGAAATTGTCAGGATAAGCCGGGATAAGCAGCTGGAGTCGGGATCCCATTCAGGATAAATATCTGAAACTAGGATCCCATTCGGGATAACTGTCTGAAGCCGGTATTCCTGTCTAGATGAAACGGGATAAATATTGGACACTGAGATCCCAATCGGGGTAACTGTCTGAAGCTGGGATCCAAATCGGAACTGTTTAAAGCTGGGATCCCAATCGGGATAACTGTCTGAAGCTGGGATCCCAGTCTAGTTGAAACGTGAAAACGTATGAACCATAATTCATGTTGATGAAAATATGTAAGTGTTTGGTTTGTGTACATATATGTCTCTGATAACAGATTACAGGTTATTGGTGTTAATTAACAATGTGTATGACACCAAAGCTGTCAGGTGAAGCCAATCACTTAATGATATAAAAGTCAGAAAAATGCCGAGATTTTTGCGAATAAAATGGCAGGGCATCCAAAAAATGTCAACGGGTGTTTTGCCAGACAAGCTTGGGTGTTTCTGATGTTCCCCAAGTTCACATAAGTGCGTTTCTATTCGTTGTCGTTTGGCATCAATGATAGATAATGATCGACATTGTAAAACGTTGGTTTCTCAACGTATGTAAAATGTAAAAAAAAATCATGACCGCATGCTTTTTTTTCAATTGTACTGAACAGTTCGACCCTAGAAAATACTGTCCTAAATAATGCCGCCACTGACTTATCCGCATGCACCCTGTGCCGATTAATAAAGTATTTTTTTCTTATATTTAGTCAAAACTGGCCAGCAACTTATATTTTTATGCGATACCCTTAATTTATTTATAATACCGTTACAGAGACAGATCAACTTCTGGCTGATATAGTATGGGGTGATATCGTCACTTCGACGTTAGTGTCCTGGTAAAAAAGTCATCAAAATCTGAATACGCGGATTCATGGAGGACCAAGATGTTTTCAGATAAGTGCATTAATAATTTAATCTAACATGTGTATATGTGTATATAATGATTATAAATATAATTTATTGAGGAACTATGATTTTTATGGTTTGTATTTGAGCAAATCAACATCAGAAAGTCTGAAAGCATAAACTGAAAATATATTTATTTTTAACATATACAATGAAATGAATAAACTTGTTGTCACATAACAGGCATAACTGGTAGGTATGTAAAAATTTAATTCAGTTGTATGAATGTTTATTTGGTGAAAATAATAAGTTGCAAGTTATTTATCTTCAGGGGATAAACTAGAGGCTCTAAAGAGCCTGTGTCGCTCACCTTGGTATATGTGAATATTAAACAAAGGAAGCAGATGGATTCATGACAAAATTGTGTTTTGGTGATGGTGATGTGTTTGTACATCTTACTTTACTGAACATTCTTGCTGCTTACAATTATCTCTATCTATAATGATCTTGGCCCAGTAGTTTCAGTGGAAAATGTTAGTAAAAATTTACAAATTTTATGAAAATTGTTAAAAATTGACTATATAAACGGACAATAACTCCTTAGGGGGTCAATTGACCATTTTGGTCATGTTGACTTATTTTTAGGTCTTACTTTGCTGTACATTATTGCTGTTTACAGTTTATCTCTATCTATAATAATATTCAAGATAATAACAAAAAACTGCAAAATTTCCTTAAAATTACCAATTTAGGGGCAGCAACCCAACAACCGGTTGTCAGATCCATCTGAAAATTTCAGGGCAGATAGATCTTGACATGATAAACAATTTAACTACCAGATTTGCTTTAAATGCTTTGATTATTTAGTTATAAGCAAAAAACTGCATTTTCCCCCTATGTTCTATATTTAGCCGTGGCGGCCATCTTGGTAGGATGGCCGGGTCACCAGACACATTTTTTTAAACTATATAACCCAAAGATGATTGTGGCAAAGTTTGGATTAATTTGGCCCCCTAGTTTCAGAGGAGAAGATTTTTGTAAAAGATTACTAAGATTTACGAAAAATGGTTAAAAATTGACTATAAAGGGCAATAACTCCTTAAGGGGTCAACTGACCATTTCGACCATGTTGACTTATTTGTAAATCTTACTTTGCTGTACATTATTGATGTTTACAGTTTATCTCTATCTATAATAATATTCAAGATAATAACCAAAAACAGCAAAATTTCCATAAAATTACCAATTCAGGGGCAGCAACCCAACAACAGGTTGTTCCATTCATCTGAAAATTTTAGGGCAGATAGATGTTGACCTGATAAACAATTTTACCCCGTCAGATTTACTCTAAATGCTTTGATTTTTGAGTTATAAGCCAAAAACTGTATTTTACCCCTATGTTCTATTTTTAGCCATGGCGGCCATCTTGGTTGGTTGGCCGGGTCACGCCACTCATTTTTTAAACTAGATACCCAATGATGATTGTGGCCAAGTTTGGTTAAATTTGGCCCAGTAGTTTCAGAGTAGAAGATTTTTGTAAAAGTTAACGACGACGGACGCTGACAGACGCATCCTTTTGCATAAATAACCTAGGAATCCCAGTGGTGCATGCATATCCTACTGGGATTTATTTTATGGATCAAGCGTTTTTTCCCCACGGGAATCCCAGTATATTTCCACAGGGATTTACATCGGGATCCCACTTCTTTTACGGGAATTCCGTAATTTTATCCCCGGGAATCCCAGTATATTTCCACAGGAATCCCGTAATTTTATCCCAGTACATTTACATTGGGATCCCGCTTCTTTTACGGGAATCTCGAAATTTTATCCCAGTGGGATCCCAATTGAAATCCCACAATATCCCAGTGGGATCCCAGTATATTTCCACCCGTATTAACATCGGGATACCGGCTTTTTTTGCGGGATTCCCGAAATTTTATCCCGGTGGAATAAGGTGGGATCCCAATTGGAATCACCTCAAAATTCCAGCAGGGATTCCAGTGGAATTCCAGATTTATTTACTCTTTGGTTATTTTTATACATGTACTACATATTTATCTTTTTTTCTTTCTTCTTTCGAAACTGTATACTGGTACCTACCTATATATTAGCTGTATTAGACCACCAAGTCTTATTCCCACACCATGAAAACATCTCACAGAAAGAACCTAAAATATAAAAATTGACAATTTATATACTTTACTTATTTCCATTTCCCCTACATTTACCAATATTGATCGGATTTCTGACTACGTGTACACAAAAGTATAACATCAATAACTGTAAAATCAATGCAAAAGATGAAAAAAAAAATAAAGTTTTATAAATTTACTTATTGAATTTCAACTCCACAAAAATAATGGTTTAAACATATTTTATTGTTCATAAAGGTAAATCATCTGCACATTTTACAATGAGTTGTATGCTCTAAATATACACTTTTTATCAAATAATGTATAGAATGTATAGAACTTGTTTGACTTAATTACACTTGCCTGCTTATATTCTTGGTAAAGCCTCAGACTTGGTTGAAGATTTATTTAACCATCTTCCTTTGAGCTGCTACCATGGTTACTTTTTCATGCTTTTCAACATAATTATTTGTGCTGGTCAGTTCACTGAATCCAATTTATGCACTTAACGAAATGTCCTTTCCATTGTATTTAATCAAGTGTACAAATGTCCCAAGAATGTTCCAAAGCATCTCACAATATTTTCTTTTTCCATTCATGACAGTTGAAGTAATTCTCAATGTAATATACAAATAATATTTTTAATTCATACATAAAATACAGTAAAAATACCAGGTGTGCTTCTAAATTGGTAACCTGTATTTTCTTTTATTTAGAGAGCTCTAAATAATAGCTCTTATATTAGTTTGGAGACATCTGATATGTAAAGACCTAAAAAAAGAGGTAATAAAAAAAGAACAGAATAGTAATTGGCTAACACCTATAAATCACAAACATTTTCTAATATTTTGGAGCATAGTTTAATAAAATATCCCTTCTTTTAAGTTTATCATCATGCACATCAAAAGCATGAAAATTATACTCCAAAAATTGATCATAGCCTGAAGAAGCTCAGTTGTGCAAATTCATATTTTCCTTTAACAATGGAGAATGGTCTTTTAAATACTGAAATTTAAATACGGTATATGGAATTTTAAAAGGTCAACCTTCTTAAAAAGATTTTAGATAAAAAGCTCCCAATTCAAGAAAAGTTAGAAAAATTATTAACATTTCAAACTGCAGTTAAGTCATAATTACACAAAACTGGTACCGTCTGTAAATTTTAATAAAAGTGGGAAAAATTCCTCAAACAATTTCATACTAGGAGTTACACAACTTTAACATGAGTGCAATCTTTCATTGAAGTTTTGATGGTACAAGAAACACTGAAAATATAAAATACAAATTTTTTATTAAATACAAAATAGTGGTATGAAGTAGAAAATCTTTTTAGGACCAAATTTAGAAAGAAAAATTGTGAACTAAAGAAATGGCAAAAAATGCTGATTCTTTAGAATAAAAAAACAATTGTCCAAATTCAAATTGCATTTGATAAAAATCATTAAATTTTAAACTTTAATAACTGAAGAAAAAAGTTCCAAAATTTACAATTCAAAAGAGACATTTTTGATCCCAAATCAAGTTTGATACTGTATCATATTAATTGCAGGTGATGTCAAAATTTTGTTTTTCATAAGACTGCTTCCAAAAACCTCTGTTTGAAAAGAAGAGAAATCACTGATATCTTGACATTAATAGAGATGGACTAGCACAAGGTAACTCTTGGAATGACTGGTTCCTTAAATGGAAGATAAAAGTCAGAACTAGCTCCAGTCAATACACAGACAGGAAACAGCTCTTTTTGGCCAATTGTAAAGGAGACAAATCCCATGTAATAACGTAAATAGTTTTTTTCCATCTTCAAATGATAAACAAGCAATTATTTAAACCCCCAGGGGTGGTTTAAGCCATTTCTAAAGAGAGTGGGCTCCCACCCAGGATAAAAGGCAGAGTTCAAACTAGTTTATGTTCTGATTCAATTGCATTGATCATCAAAAAAATTGTAAGAGTTCCCCAGAACCCAGTGTCTGAGATTCACTGTAGCAATCCCTAGTCTTTTTCTTATCTTTTGATTGTTACAGATGCTTCTGTCCAAGTTTGGTAAAAATCCAGGATAGTTTATGAATCTAATAAATGTTTTAAAACTTTAACTTCAGATTGTATTTAAGGTTAACTAAGTCCATTTATAAGTAAAATACGGAAAAACAGGAACAAAGTTTTGAATAATTTTCCTTCTAGATACTAGCTTTTGATCGTAAACAAGCTTCTGTCCCAGTTTTTTTACAAATCCAGAATATTTTAAGAAGTTATTAAAATTTTAAAAACTTTTAACCACAGAGTGAATGTATTGTATCCTGGCATTTATAAGTAAAATATGGAAAAATTAATTTGTTTTATTTACAAAATTTACTTCTGGATACTATCTTATAATCATAAACAAGCTTCTGTCGAAGTTTGGTAGAAATCCAGAATAGTTTTAGAAAGGAGTGAATATTTGTGATCGGCAACGACGACGCTGCTGACAGAATGTAGGATGACTAGGTCTCATTTTTTTCAACTAAAATTGAAGGCTGGACAAAAAGTATTAATGGTATTTTACATTTACAGTTACATTAAGTTAAATTCCCAGTAAAATATATAATCAGCAAAATGCATAGTATTTTTTTTATTTGTATTGTCTATAAAAGATTCACTTATGATAATTCTTATAACAATACTTCATGGTTTGTTGGAGTAATTAAACTATATTGGCATGTTTTAATTTCTAGAATAAAAACTAAAGAGTACAAAATGGTGAAGTGATAATTTGCACTTCACAATGTCAACAGGAGGAAAAATAATCAATAAAAAATATAAGAAGGTAATAATGGGAGTCAAGTTTAAAAAGAATGTTAAATAAAATTTGTTGAATAGTGTTTAATCAAATTTTGCAGAGGTACATGCTTCCAATTGGCTTCGCTCAGAGTTACTACCTCTAATTGGGACCACTCTGCCGGGGGTACTGCTTCTAATTAGCTTTAGCAGACAGAGGTATATATGTACTGCTTCCAATTGGCTTCGCAACAAGACAGAAGGTATGTGCTCCCAATTAGCTTCACTAAGAGGTACATGCTTCCAATTGGCTTCGCTCAGACAAATGTACTATTTCCAGTGTTGAAATGGTACCGTAAGCAAGTCTGTACTACATCCAGCATAGTAAATGGTACATAATTGCAAGTCAAATGTCGTCCAAATTTACAAAAACATATTTTATTTTTACATTCTTGATCCAGTTAAAGATAATTCACATCTACCTTCACTCCCTATTTATAATTTATCCTGATGGTGTCATTGTGAAATGCAAATTATCATTACAAAATTCTGTACTTTCCTGTAATTGCAATCCTGATGATGTGCCATAGGAACCATAATATGTATATCTTATTAAATCACTGTAGCAGTCCCTAAAGTCTTTTTTTTTATCTTTTAATTGAAAGAAGCTTTTGTCCAAGTTCTGTTCAAGTTTGGTAAAAATCCAGAATAGTTTATGAATCTAATAAATGTTTTAACAAGAGGCTGTCACAATGACAGCAAACCGGATTTATTAACATTTATTTGTGTCCTGTTAATATCACAAGAACCATAACTGATGAACGGTGAAAGTGAAAATCATCAATATCAAATTTGACATCCATTTTGTCATCAGTATCAACATATTAAAATTTGAAAAGCTTAGGTTGAATGGTTCATGAGTAAATGCAACAACATGAATGGAAACGCCTTTTTTCGATCTTTCAAGAACCAATTAACTGATGAACGGTTAAAGTCAAAATCGACATTGTACTTGACCTCCATTTTGTCATCAGTAACAACATATTAAAATTTGAAAAACTTTGGTCGAACAGTTCACGAGTTAATGCACGGACACGACTGGAAAAGCCATTTTTCAATCTTTCAAGAACCATAACTCCTGAACGGTAAAAGTCAAAATCGTAATTATAAACCAAATATTTACTAAATATTTTTAAATCGAATAAAAATTACAATGATTTTAGAAAAATATGATGTTGAATGGACAAAGAAGACATAAACAAATAGCCTGTTCCCAGAAATTATTTTTAGAATTTTCATTATAAAATTAAAATTTGAAACAAGTTATCTCCCTTGCTTAAAAGTAATGGATGTTGCTTATATACAACATTTGAGGCTAAATGATAAAACTTGATTACAAATTTTTTCAAGCAAAAAGTGAATACTGTGGATTCACTATCATTGACAGTTTTTTTTATTATTATTCATGAGAACCACAAATTTTAGTTTTTCATAAGATTATTTTTTGGGGGATTTGTATGGAGAATTTGTAAAATGTCTGAATGAAAGCATATTATTGGGGATTAGAGTTGAAAAATTAACCCAAGAATGAGATATCTGAAGCAAAATAGATTTTACTACCATTTAACGCTAGGGATGATTATTTAAATTTCTCTGGGAAATGATGATAGTTTTAAGATAACTCAGAATGAAATTTTTTTTTAGGGAGTGTGTCAAATGATTTAATTAATTGCTTTCCCATTTGGTTAAAGATTTAAGTGATTTTTATAGATAAGAGATACATCCAATTAGATTATAATTTTGAAATGTTACTTTTACTTCACCATTACCTTGTAAGCAATAAGTGCTTTAAAGAAACAGATACCCTGAATATTTGAATTCAATTTAAGATACAAATATACATTTAATTTTTTCGTTTCCAATACATCATAATATGTCAAATACAATTTAGAATTTGATTTAAGACATTTGCTTTTGATATTGTATCAAAAATTATGAAAAATTCAAAGTAGCTTTAAGCTCCAAATTGGTTTTTGTTTAATATTTTTAAAAATGACTGTACAAATATCAAATACTTTCATTTCAGAATTACATATGAAGATTCCTTTGAAAGCAGAACACTTGAAAACCATAACACCATCCAAAGAACAAATGAAAAAAACAGAAGAAAAAACCAGACCCTAACTACTGAAAGCTACACCAAAAAGAAACTATGTTATATGTTAGTAAGAGACGCAGCGCTCAAAGCTCAATGTATTTCTGAAATGATAATTTGATATTTGTTTAATCTTCAAAAACAACTTTCAAGATGAACAATAATGTTCAGCTATGAAACTTTAAATGCAAATGACTGTGACCTAAATTTAGTTTCAAGTACAAATGTACTATGTTATTCTCCAATTTGACAATCAAGATGTATTGAAAACAGTAAAAAAATTGGGGAAATTGTTTAATTACAAATCTGAAATTTCAGTTTGTATCCTTTTAAACTGGTGTACCACCAAAAATTGCATGAATTAATTGCTATGCAAACCAAATTTCAACCACCCAAAAGCACTGGCAATGCAAACAAGACAATGTTTAAAAATGTTTTATTAATATCAGTTGATCATTGGACCCAACGACCTAAAATGTTTTACAACTTAATAAACCTCATCTAAAGTTATTTCAACTATCACCATTTCTACATTAATCAATTTGACAAAATATTATAAACAAATCAAATAAGCGAGCTTTCCACTCTGGGTTAATCTCCAACCTCTTTTTTTTATAGCTTAGACTGTTGTTGCATATTAAAGTATGCCAAATTGAACTACTGAAATAGATGGGCAAATCATTTTACTGCATTCCAGAAGAAAATTTTGTTCAATGGTTTAATAATCGGGGACGTTTTTTTTGTATGTTGTAATCAAATCAAATCAATCTTCTTTCTGAGTTTTTTATTTAATTTCCAGTTTTTATAGTACTTTCTAAATTGTATCTATACATCACTATTGAATGCCTGATTTAAAAAAAAACCAAAATTCCGGTCAAAATTCTAACTACGTTGTTCTCATGAAATGCTAACTAAAAATACTGTCATCTATGTATTCAAACTGAATGTGTTATAAAGGAAAATACTATTTGGTAAGTTTTAAATATTAAATGAAACTTATTCAAGAATCCACCGACAAGAATGTAATAAGTACCACTTGGATTTATATTGGCATATTTATCTCGATATTTTTTTAATTATGAGAATAAAGAAGAAGGTGTTATGTACTTGGCTATTATTAATCAAATGATCATTTGGCTTCTGTAATAAATAACATGAGGAAAACTTTCATAATTAAAAATGGCTCATCATAATCCAGAAACATTGTTAAAAATTTTGATGGTGAATATTTGTGATAATCATAAATGATTTTGTTTTATATATAAATATTAACTAAATTTAGAAATTCAGTATCAAATTCAATCACATTTTCCCAATTACTAAATGCTTCTTCCATAAAATAGTGGAGGAGGCTTTTTCACCTGGGCAAACTGATTTCAATTCAGATAGCATCACATTTAAGCAGTAGATATTAATAATAAAATACCCTAGGTTTAATAATGTACCCCCTCAACTTTCCCAACAGTAAAATATACATGAATTTTGATCTTGGCATAGTGTACCTGAATTTTACTTCACAAATTTAGAGCAAAATTGTATCACTTAGTTGAAATACCATATCGTATCGAAACCCTCATTTCATACGAGTTACCTCCCCTTCTTATTAAGTGAATTTTTATTTCACTACTCAGTGGCAAATCCAGAATTTTTCATGAGGGGGTCCGCTCCAGTCATGCTACAGTGATTCCTTATATAATCTTCCCACAAAAAGGGGGGGGGGGGGGGGCAAGGCTCCCTGGATCCACCTATGCTACTGTCATTCAAGATATCAGTGTTTTAATGTAAACCCGAGTCATTATTTGTTATTTTACCTTAGATTTCTGTAAAAAAAGATACATTATTCAATTTTGGAACAGTTCAATTGTAAAAATTCATAGAAGCATATCTTAATTTACTCCAAAAAATATAGAAAATTGTTATTTATAATCTTTTATTTAACACATTTAATAATTTGGTTATGCATGAAAAAGGTTTGAACTTTTCTTTTTTCATTCATTGATTAAAGTAAATTAACATTTCCAATTTTTTTTTCTATTCAAGAAATTATTTTCTTATTATATTAAGTAAAACATTTTGAAGAAAGAGATGAAAAAACACATAAAAAATTCATGTTGCATTTTGACAATTTTTGATAGAAAAAATGGAGCAAAGAATGAAAAAAAACCCCATTTAACTTAAACAATTAGTAAATAAGTTAACATATCAAATACTTGCTACCATTCTGTGGTGCCTGAGATCACCCTTTTTTTTTTGTTGGTGCTTGGTGTCTGAGATCATTCCTGGTCTTTGGTAAGGTTGGTGTGTTGTGCCTGAATCATCCCTGGTCTTCGGTAAGGTTGGTGTGTTGTGCCGGAATCATCCCTGGTCTTTGGAAAGGTGCCTGAGATCATCCCTGGCTCTTTAGTTTGGTTGGTGCATGGTGCCTGAAAACCTCTCAGGTCTTCGGTTGGGTTGGTGTTCTTTGCCCTAGTTCATGCCTGTTCTTTGTTTTGGTTGGTGCTCGGTGCTGGAGATCATCCCTGGTCTTTGGTTGGATTGGTGCTTGGTGCTCTCAGGTCTTTGGTTGGGTTGTTGCTGTACAATATTTTGTTATCAGTGTAGACAATTTTCTGTCATTTCTTTTGGTTATGTGTTGTCTTGTCTTTTTTCACCACATGGTTTAATATTGGCCCTTTGGTATATTCCTTTTTTGTGTATCTCTAGTTTATCATTGTACCCGACTGTTTGAATTTTTAGGATAATTGTAGAAATGCTATTAGCGATATGCTATTCCTAGATGTTCCAGGACATGAATAACTTCTTGAATACACTGTGTGTGCTGCTTCATTGAAAAAGGGTGAAAATTAATGTGTCTGGTGTGTTATATTTTGTGAGGTAGGATATTTCTGGTGTTCCTCCAAATTTGTACACCAGTTAATACTTCTGATTGATTTTTTCTGTGTGTTTTATCTCATTGACAAAAATACACAAAAAGACGGAAATAATAAATACTGTATACCTATACATCTTTGTAAGAACTCTGAAATGGATATGAAGAAGAGCGATTAGTAATTTATCACTTCCATCAAAGAAAAGGACATACAGAAATCTATATGCCACTTTTCTTCATCTGTTACAACATAGCCATACTCTGGGTCTATGGATGAGGTTGCATCTACAACAAAAAAAAATGTAAATTATTAGTGTTGGAGAACGTTGGTGTCATTTCCATCAAATGGGTCCATGACTGAAACATCCTCTCGGCTGCATCTGTAAAAAAAAATCTGTAGTGTTTTGGAGAACGTTGGTGTCACTTTCATCAAACGGGCCCTTTAACAAGCTCATGGTAGAGTGATCTTGTTACTATTGTATAGTGCTGCGGAAACTATGCGCTACCCTCCCTGGTCTAGTACAACGGAGTCTATTCAAGGTCTATGACTGTAACATCCCCCTGCTGCAATCTGCAAAATTCAAAATTATAAAATTAAAAATCTGTTGGTGAACTCTGAAAAGAAACATAAATACATTTACAACATTACACATATATATAAGAATAAAATCAATTAAACTTTATTTTATTTTCTTTGAGGTAAATTTCAAAATTAAATATATATTTTTTTAAATTAACTTTTTTTACTTTATTTTTAGTGAAGCTCTTGTTGATCATTATACCGGACTGTTTACTATTAGAGATATTCTATTTCTAGATGTTCAAGGACATGCATACATTCTTGATTACACTGTGTATGCTGCTTCAATGAAAAAAGGTGAAAATAAGATGTGTTTAATTTTGTGAGGTAGGATATTTTTTGTGTTCCAGGGTGTTATGTCTCAAATTACACCAGTTTTAAAATACTTCGGATTGATTTGTTCTGTATGTTTTCTCTCATTGACAAAAACACACAAAAAGACAAAAATAATAAATATTGTATACCTTAACATCTTTGTAAGAACTCTGAAATGGATATAAATAAGAAAGATTAGTAATTTATCACTTTTATACAAAGAAATGGACATACAGAAATCTATATGCCACTTTTCTTCATCTGTTACAACATAGCCATACTCTAGGGTCTATGACTGAGGTTGCATCTAAAACAAAAAAAAATTGTAAATTATTAGTGTTTGAGAACGTTGCATGACTGAAACATCCTCTCGGCTGCATCTGCAAAAAAAGTCTGTAGTGTGTTGGAGAACGTTGGTGTCACTTTCATCAAAAGGGCCCTTTAACAAGCTCATGGTAGAGTGATCTTGTTACTATTGTATAGTGCTGCGGAAACTATGCGCTACCCTCCCTGGTCTAGTACAACGGAGTCTATTCAAGGTCTATGACTGTAACATCCCCCTGCTGCAATCTGCAAAATTCAAAATTATAAAATTAAACATCTGTTGGTGAACTCTGAAATGAAACATAAATAAATATACAACATTACATACGGGCATATAAGAAAAAAATCAATTAAACTTTATTCTATTTTCTATAAAGTAAAATTCAAAATTTTTTTTTTTTTTTAATTAACTTTTTTTTACTTTATTTTTCCATGAAATTTAGCATTGTAACTGCTGTAAAAGTACCAAAACTATTGCCATTTGGCTTAGTTAGTCTGTTTCTTATGTTACCTTTTCTGACATGGGACACAGACTTCTTTTTAATTGAGTTTTACTGTGTGAATTGTTTTTTCTATGTTGGCTCCTAGAGGTATAGGTGTGGGTTGAGATCTCTTAAACCTGTTTAACCCACTGTATTTATGCACCTGTCTCTAGTTAGAACCCTCTGGCCTTTGTTAGTCTTGTATGTTTTTTTAGTTTTAGTTCATTTATGTTTTTGAGTTTAGTATGACATCCACTTTTACTGAACTAGTACACATTTTTGTGTAGGGCCTGCTGAAGCCTGCCTCCTGATGCTGAGTTTTCTGGTTGAGTTGAAGAGCCATTAGTGGCCTACGGCTGTTTTCTGCTCTTTGGTTGGGTTGTTGTCTCTGACATTATCTTCAATTTTGTATAAGATTTGTATTTTTTGTTGGAAAAACCAGTCACCAAACCTGTTGTGTGCGGTGGCTCCCTTGTTTCATTTTTTTAGTTTGACATTCTGTTCTTTTTATTATCTGACCAAGCTGAGCAACCTTCTACTACAACGGTACCTATTAAATGTTGCATGCATACAGACCAAAATGAGGTTAAATTATAGTCTTGGAAAAAAATAATAAATCAGCAATGTTTTTAGCTCATTTTTACAAAATTTAACTAAACAGACTGCTACCCGTTAGTTTTCCCGATTGAATGGTTTTACACTAGTAATTTTGGGGCCCTTTATAGCTTGTTGTTCAGTGTGAGCGAAGGCTCTATGTTGAAGGACGTTCATTGACCTATAATGGTTTACTTTTATAAATTGTTATTTGGATGGAGAGTTGTCTCATTGGCACTCACACTACATCTTCATATATCTACTTGCTAATTGCATGTCATTACTTCATTATTCTACTTTAATTTATGTTAATAAATGCCTCTTAATGTATTTTTTCAAACTTTTAAAAAGTGAATGGAAGCTGACACAAATACACAAGATAATTAAGTAATTTTTTTTTAACAATTTCAAGCTCCTATGTGTATAACACATCAAACCTTAAGCATAGCTTTACAAATTTGATGGTATCTTTAATGTTTTTTGAGTGAAAGTGACAAGCTCCTTGTGAAAAAAGCATATTCTAATATTGCACAAACCATAAGCCTTGCTATCATCAGTAAATTTGGTGAAAATATTAAAATCAAATCTTCTTATCATGCAGAAAAAGTTATGCTGCTCTTTGTTCAAACTCATTTATACTCTTCAGAAACTAAAAAAAAATCAGTCAAAGTCAATCAAATGTTTAGCATTGACAATGCATTGAACATTTCAATAGAACTAACATAGTCATAAGGTCTTTATGACTCAAGAGGTCAAAGCCCATGAAACAACCAACAATGACAAAATGCTTTCCATGACCTCAACCAAGTCATCACTAAGGCCATTCAACTTCAATAAACATTTTGTTTGTCTTAGTCAAAGTCAAAGTGCAGTGCTAGTGAAATAGTCTCAACAGAGTAGAAATGAGTAAAAAAAACTAATATTAAACGTTTTTGAAGATATTTGAACATTTATAAAATGATATTTATTTCAAGATGTAGGACACACATTGGACATTTTAGTGTGCTGATTTGGGTCTCCATGCTGTGGTATTTGTTAGAAGAATGGCATCCTACATCTTAGCCTTGGAATTTATTTTGGAAAATGAAAAAAAAAATCTTTTGTTGATGTAAACATTGCAAAAGGCAATTTAATGTAAACAATTTCTGTATTTCTTTTATCTTAGTTATCAATTATAGATATGAGGGGGGATAGGACCTTTATCGGGACTCCTGGTGTTTTTAAGCTCGGGATGTCGAGATTGACCGTTTCAAGATCCGGGAATTCTTTTTTCGAATTTCGAGATGTTGAGATTTAAATTTATTTAAATTCGGGACCTCAGGATTTCGAGTTTTTAAGCCCAGGATTTCAGGATAAGTTTTCAGAATTCTGATCCTCGGGGTCACAGTTATCTCCCATTGATTAAAGGTAAGCTTCATCAAAACAACTCCATTCACTTGTTAAATTTTGAAAAATGACCAGAGCAACTGAATTAATTTTAACGACCATTGAGGTAGTGGCCATTTTTCTCAATAATAAGAGTGACATTTTTCTCTTACGGGGGAGTCAAGATTTCCAAATATTTTGCAGTTTGTTAATTGCATCTGGCATTTTTTTTTTTAAAAGATTAACAAATTAGCTTATTCAAAATTTGAAACCCTTCAATTTGAAAAGTTTTCTGTATGAAATTTTGTAGTTAGGTTAGCAAAACACAAAAAAGGTGGGCTTTATATAAAAATGTTTCACCCTGCAACATGCTCATGTGCTTAGGTCAGGTATTGGTGTGTATGTAAGTTATTTGTTAGTCTGTTCATTTTATTCACAAATCTTTTACTTTTTGTGCTGACATGAATTGTCATTGATATGGTTATATTTATAAATTCACTGTTTACAATTTTTGATTTTTTTGAAATACTAAGGCTTTACTACCTCAGGCATAGATTACCTTAGCTGTATTTGGCAAAACTTTTAGGTATTTTGGTCCTCAATGCTCTTCAACTTCGTAATTTATTTGGCCTTTTTAACTTTTTTTAGATTCGAGAGTCACTGATGTCTTTTGTAGACAAAATGCGCGTCGGCGTATATACTAAATTTAGTCCTGGTATCTATGATGAGTTTATTTAGACTTTGGATGACTTACAAGTTCATGTATTGTATAAACATCAGTCTATAGTTGAAGACCTATAGATGTCTTTGGTTATTTATTTTCATTGGGTAGCTGCCTTGTTGATTTATACCCTACACCCCCTTTTTTTTTAATAATGATGCATAATATCTAGCCAACAAAAAGAATACTTACCAAGTTTGATTATAGATGAGGTTCTTACCATAATATTTGGTAACCCCAGATATACTTAACAGCTGTCTTACTGTTCACATTGCTTACTCTTCAAGGTCATCAATCTCTCTTCTGCGCTCTGCTCAGTTGTTGGCTCCTCTAAAACATCATTTCTTTTTAATAAATATGAAAGAATGGAACTTAAAACTCTATATTATTTATCATTCTTTATAAATTTTGGTTGGTTGGCCGGGTCACCGGACACATTTTAAAAACTAGATACCCCAATGATGATTGTGGTCAAGTTTGGTTCAATTTGGCCCAGTATTTTCAGAGGAGAAGATTTTTTGTAAGAATTAACGACCACAGACTAAAAACGACAACGACGGATGCCAAGTGATGAGAAAAAGTAAGGATGCCAAGTGATGAGAAAAGCTTACTTGGCCCCTTCAGGCTAAAAACTTACCTTATTATAACTTATAATAATAACTTTCATTGATAAAATGTATGTCTGTATAAATGACTTGTATATCAATAGCAACAAAAAGTATATTTTCATACATTTAATTTTTTTTTTAAACTCATTCAAACTTTTGAGTGAAAATGATAAATTTTGTGCAAATTGATTATGTATAAGATGAAGAACAGCAATAAAAGCACTTTTCCTTTCTTTTGTTTGTTTATTTATGCTGTCTATGTACTGATTTTGTGTTCTGGATGGATATTCCTGTGTGCATATTCTTTGTTTACCTATTAAACTGTAGCACTAGGTCTATCAAAGATGAATACCGCTGTATACTTTAATGTCCAAATCATAATAGTAGTAAAATCTGAGAAAAATTTATCAAAAAGAATTTTTAGAGAAATTCATCATCAAAAAACAAATCCAGAAGCTTTTGGTCTTAAACACAAATGAAACATTTATGATTTTTTTTTTATAGGTATATTTAGTTTAGATCACCACAGAAACTTACAATCTAATTGTTAATATACATATAGTACAACATATTATCAGATATTTAACCTGCTAGTAATCCGGATGGTAAAAAAAAAAATTGATTAAGTTTTGTAAGAAACTATTTGACTATACCTGTTTTCACTTGGTCTACTGTATCAAGGGAAAATCAACATGTTTGTGAAATGAAGTTGATATACTGTCTTGCTTTCCTAGATGCATCTGACTACCAATTTAGATTTTAGATGACTAGGTTTGTTACTAAGTGTCAAAGTACTGAAAAGAAACATTTAATATTAAAATTATTCCAGAAAATATATTGCAAACAAAAAATATGTGTGTTTACTGTACCCATACCTTCCCTAAAGTTTTGTTGGGAATTTTTTTGATCTAGCAATGTTGCTCCCATAGACTATTTGAGTCTATTGACCCTACAATACAAGGTTTTCAACATGGACGTTTTCAGTAAGTTTTGCCAACCAGTTCAAAAACTTTACCCAAATTTGATTGGTTAAACTGTTAATTGTTCCCTAGACAGATACATGAATGTGAGCTCTATTCTTCTTGTTATATTTGCCACTGGACATTTTATTTGATGTATTTTCTTAAAAGGACAAATGTTCTTCTTTTTTATATTTTATTTGCCCTGTACCAACGAAATCCGTGAAAATTAGTATGCAACGAATATTAATGAATCTGCAATAACTGTTTAGTGTATATAGAAAGGACAGACCACCTAATAATAAATTGCTTCGCTGAGCAAACAGTTGGGACAAAAATGGACACAATATTAGCACTAATAATTGATACAGGTCTGAATTTGGATTGCAATTAAATATTTGACACATTATAGTTTTGTGAAATAGAATAACTGTAGTCAAAGAACTTGGAATTGAATTTATATTAAATATTTTGCTTTTACTGCTGTTCATTATGCTGTTGCGAATTGATTGGATTAACTCCCTTACACTGCTTTAAAAATGTCTTTATTGTCCATTAACCAGGAAACCCTTGTATTTCCCCTTTTTTGCCCCCAATTCCTAAATGGTTTGAGCCATAACCCCCATAAACAATCCTATCCCTTTGTGGTACGAAAAACTTTTGGTATAATTTCAGACAGACAGACAGTCAGTCAGAAGGCCGGCGACTGGACATTTGTATACTATAATATGTCCCATCAAAATTTTGACTGGAATATAGTCTAAAACTCTTCCAGTTTATAAAATCAATAAGAACAGACAAATCATGTATCCCAGCTCTCAAAAAAGATGGTAACCTCATAACTGCCATCATTGAAAAAGTCATTCATGATCAATTTCAGTCGGATATCACATCAGAACCAAATAACACCATAAAGGACCTAGTGAACATCCAAATATTCCACGCTTAACCATATATCAACACCTGGCAGTATACACAACTTCTGAAAAACATAAAACCTTACAAAGCCTTTCAAAGCCACCAGCGAACAGTATGTATACTCATTTGATGTCAATGAAATATGCTGTGGATTTATTTTTATTCGTAGTGTAACTGGAGAGCATGTATCGACTCTACGAATTTATATCGTCACCACCAGGATTCGAAACCTGGTCGCCTGCGTGGCAGTCCGTGCGTTAACCCACTGAGCCAAAGAATCGATTCCCTAGCTCAGTTGATTAAGACTGGCTATATATGTTCTACCTGTACTAAGTCTAAGGGGAAGCAACCCCGGTACAGTAGGATACCAATTATCGTGGTTTTTGTGGGTCCAGTTGAACCACAAATTTAAATGTTCAATGAATTATAAATTATTTATAGGCTTTGAATGCAGAGATTGGCAAAACCACGAATTAAATATCCACGAAAATGTAAGTTTTCCTCAATCCTTGAAAAAAATTGATACCCATGAAAATAAATGAATTTACAGTATTGTTTATATATATAGATCAAAAGAAGAAGAAGTTGAGAATACTGACCTTATGTTTTTATAAAAATTAAATTAAGCTGTCCACCAAATATAAATACAAATTATTTCATAGAACGAATTGACACATTGACAGCATACACTACTCAGTTCAAAATAAATCCAATTCTAACTAACAATAGAATTTCCCTCCAAAATAGACATATGACTTAATTATCCAATGATCATACAGAACAGAGTTTTCATAACACAAACTAGTAAAACCTGAGAGTTATAACCAATCTTTCAAAACTCACTGAGCCATGACAAAATCCTACAATAAATATAACCACTGATGCATGACTTAAAAACTACTCAATAAATACTAAGAATTAACTGTATCAAACTTTTCAAGTAATACAGTGGAGGATCCAGAAATTTTCATAAGTGGGGCCCACTGACTGACCTAAGAGGGGGCCCGCTTGAGTCACGCTTCAGTGATTCCCTATATAAGCAACCAATTTTTTTCCCAAAAAGGGGGGGCCCGGGCCCCCTGGCCCCCCCCCTAAATCCGCCTCTGTAATAAATTATATCAAAATCTAATACAAAAATAAAAATATCAAAAATTGCAAGTTACAACATATACACCATGTAGAGATTGTTAGTTTGTTGTTTGATAAATGTTCAGTGGCAAACATTTCATGCATATTAAGGATGTACTAATCAATCCAATGAAAATCAGACCAACTGCCATTGGAAAGAGGTAGTGCCAATTAATAATCCTTTTGAATATATGTATATATAAACACACCATAGGAAATCTAAGCAGTTAGGTAGGGCCAATACCCTTTAAATTCATTTAATTCACTATTGCAAACTTTATCAATTTAGCCAGGGCCTATAAATTTATTTAAATACACTTTTGCCAACGTTACCTATTTCGCGATATATAGGTAGGGCCAATTCCACTTTGAATTCATTTAATTCACCATTGCAGACTTTACCAATTTAGACAGGGCCTATGAATTAATTTAAATACACTTTTGCCAACATTACCAATTTAGGTTAAGGGCCAATTCCCCTTTCGAATCTTACTATGAAGGGAACAAAGTCAAAGTACAATGAAAAATTGTTTCTGATTGACATGCTGATCATCAATATTTTAATGTGAACAAGGAACAGTTATAAAATAAATTTATTATAGAATATTTATGTAAATTCAATGTTCTGGCCACTATCCCTAGAACCCCCTCAAAAAAAAATTTAATTCCTTCAATATATCCTGTTTCATTACATTATTTAAACAATGTTTTTACCAATTAAGTGTCAAAACAAAACTCCCTATTTACATCAACAACACTCATTTGTACAACCCCCCTTTTTTAATCAAACGAACCCATACCTGTCAACTGACCCGGATTCTGCGGGTGTGACCCGAGATTTTCACAATTCTGAGGGATCACCCGGATCACCCGCCTGGTCATTGAAATAACCCGGGAATTCCGAAAAAGACCCGATTTCACCGGTATTTCTTAGCCTTGAGATTGATTTTCATAAGTAATATTCCTTTGGAATACCGGCAAATTCGTAATTCTTCCATGAACAGGCAGTTCATCTAGCTATGTAAACTGTCAAATTAAGTGACCCATTAAGTGCATGGCTTCACTTGACAGCTTTGGTGTCAAACACACTGTTAATTAACACTAATTACATTAGCTTTAGGTCGTAAATAAATTGCACTACTGGTTTAGAAACATATTTGAAATAGAGTTACTTCCCCTTATTTTTCACCATTCAAAATTATTCCTTATATTTACGTTTTATGGGTGAAAAAGATTAAATCATAAAAATATAAAATTCAAATACATATTGAAAAATAACTTTTCATTATTTTTATACCTTTATACAATTTTTTTTAAAAAGTTGAAAATTATTTTTTACATTTATACTTCCTTTAACTGTATTACTATATTTTATCATAGTCTAATTTCCTTGTCAATTAAGGTATCCGACCCATAATAGACCACGTGACTAAAATTAATCGAAGTCTACCGAGGTTGATCTTATCTTTTCACCTCGGTATTTTCCGGCGATTTCCATAATTTTATTTTTCACATTTAAAAAATTTGACAAATACAAATATTCTTTCAGTTTCCATTTTAAATTGATTAATTTAGTTGAAATATCTAATTTTAAGTCCGAATATGTGTTTTGGAAGTAACGTAATAATCATATCCAATGTAAACAATAACACAAAATGGCCGACTCGGTCGTCTGTCGCGACAAATGGGGGAGGTTTTCAAAGACACTACAAGAAACAAGTGAACCTGAAGTTGCAGAAAACATTGAAATTGACCACAATTATGGTGTGGGACACTTATGTATAGCCGGAGCAACAGGCTGTGCCGTTTGCTGCCCCGGCATTGACAAACTTTTGGGGAGTACAAAGATAAATACCAGTACCTCCTGGCATTCGGGGAGAAGATTGGTGGAATGGGGAACACTGCTGGACCATCTTAAATTTTGTTCGAGGTGTTATAACGGCCCTCTTATATTAAGCCACGAGACTATAAAAGGAGAGATGAAGTGTGGACTGGGTGGCTATCTTTATATCCAGTGCACATCGTGCCAGGAATTGAACAGGGTTCCATATGGATCAACGCACAAAGAAAACCCAAGTTCCAAGGGCATGCCAAGTTTCTGTGTGAATACTAAGCTTGGGGCAGGTAAGAAACAATTTAGTATGCCTTTCAGTATTTATTTATTATTAATTATTATTTGTATCCTATCCTTCATTCCGATTCATCATTTAACATTGTACATGTACTGTACTACATGTATTGGTATCTGGTATGTTCACCCTGATTACACACTTGCCGTAGGTTGGTACGTCCTAGTTTTTTCCACCCTGAGTTCGTTTTTATATAGTTATTAGTTATATGATGCAAATATTCTGCGATTTTTCAACAAACTTTGAACCTGACCAATGCCAAAAAAAAATAGGCGAATGGATCTAGGGCGAATGTGTAACAGGGCGAACAGACCTAGATTTGTATCTATCAATTTCCGGTTTGATTTTCATGAAACAGAAAAATGGTTGGTTTTCCTTCAATTTCATTGTAATAATATCAAGACAGGATAAATAAATACATGTAAGTTTTAGTCCACTCACCCGCTCACACACGGGTACCCCATACATGTATTTTAAGAGGGATTAAGTGGGTCCTGATCCAAAAATCCTGGGCTTTTAAACACAAGTAAGAGAAATCCTGAGGTCTTGAGGTAAAAAAAAAATCAATCTAGTCTATAATCCCAAAATAAAAACATTCTACATGATACCAATTTTGAGCTTAAAAACACCTGATAAAAGCCTCCCTCTTTTCATCAAGACATTGGATGAGAAATCAGAGAATGTTTTATTCATGAGCAGATTGCCAAAAATAGGACTGAATTATAGTATTTATCATGTTTATAAGCCAAAATCATTTTCAAGATCTCTTTTACTTTAATTTTTTATATGAAAAGTTGTTGTACTCCTACAATAGAAACTTTTTCAATGTCAGTTACATGTACATGTACTTAGTAAGAAATATATGAGAGATATTTATCATTTTTTAAAAGCATTATTCTTGAGACACCATTTTTTATTATTTTCTTACAAATGGTAATATTTGCTTACATGTAGGAAATCTTGCATGATATTTTGGGAAATAAAAGATGTTAGACTCCACAGCTTTTTTTATATATAAAAAAAAGCAAGATGAACGGACAATATTTTTATTTTAATCTGTGAAAATACATTTCATTTATAAAACATTTACAGAGGAATATGATCAGCATATATATTAACTCAAATTGATTTTGCTGAGAAAAGCTTTTGTCAAAAATGTCTGCACTTAAATTAAACATACATGCATGTACAAGTGTTGTTATAATGTACAATGATGTATATATAATGTTTTACTTTTTTTCAGCAATGATTGATGCCTTAGGTGGTCCTCAGAGGGTAAACAATGTACTGTCCACTTTGAACCTGCCACCTATTTCACATAAGAATTTAAAAGTTATGGAAAGAAGAGCAGGGGAAATGATAGAAGGTTTTGCCAATTTAAGTATGGATCAAAGATGCAGAGAGGCATTTTTTCTTTCAATTTTAGCATAACATATAGTGGCCGCTGAGGGTGAAACAAACAAAAACTAGAAACAAACTTTTTTTTCCAAAAAAAAACATAGCCCCCCCCCCCCCCCAAAAAAAAAATGAAATGGTTGCTGCCTTAGGGTATCTAGTTTTAAAAAATGTGTCTGGTGACCCAGCACACCAACTGTGATTTATTCCACTGAAATATTGACATGTTGATTGCTGTTCTTTAGTGTGTATCTTTGAATTTGTTTGCTTTTTTTCAACAGAAATGAATCTGTGCCAGCTGTTAATTTTTCTGGAATGACTGTTTGTGCTGACCATGGATGGCAGAAAAGGGGATTTGATAGTTTAACTGGTAATGTATATTTAATTATCTTAAAATTATATAATTTTGCCAGACATTGACAGAGAGAGATTTAGTCATGCTACCGTCCATCATTCCATTTTGTACATACTTACTACTTAGCTCTTACAAAATCTTGAAGTCTATTGATTGTCAAGGTCTTAAAGAGCATAAATGTGGTAATCAATATAAATATTGGCTACCATGAATTATCGGTTAAATCATCTAATAGAGATCTTTTTATTTGAAACTATTAGGCCAATTTTAATCAATTCCTTCACATCTAATTTCTATTTTTTGATATAAAATAGCGAAAATTTATATGTCTGTAGGTCATACATTTTTGATGAGCAAGCGTGAGTATGGTAATAAAGTTATCAAAACAATTGTTAAGCATCGTACGTGTGGAACATGCAAATGGTGGAAGAGAAATAGGCCAGGTAGAAAACCAAGACCACACAGATGTGTGTGGAATCACAGAGGGTCAGCTAGATTGATGGAAAGCCAAGCAGGAATGCAGGCTGTCAAAGAGTTACTGGAACAAGGAACCCCTGTAAAGACTATCGAGGGAGATGGGGATAACACATTGATAGCAAGGCTAAAATCTGAACTTAATTTAACAGTTACTAAAAAATTTGACAAAAATCATACCATCAAAAACATTGTTGCCAGATTATATGATCTACAAAAAAATAACAAGAATTTGAAAATTAGCAGCTTAGTCATAAGACATTTGACAAAATCCATCAAATATGTTTTTGCCAAAAATCAAGGTCAACCAGATGACATGAAAAATAACCTGGAAGCATTAATTCCACACCAATTTGGGGATCATAGCCTCTGTCAACCCAGGTTCTGTGGCTACAAAAGGAAACCTAGTGTGAAATACCTTCATAGAAGCTTACCATACAAGACTCCACTATCAGATCCTGTTTTACGAGAAAAACTGCAAAATCTTTTTGAGCCAGTCATTTTGAAGGCAGCTTCTTATGCAGATTTAGGGTCTAGCCAGGCATGTGAGCATGCAAATAGAGCAGCTTCCTTGCGTGCTCCAAAACATCTGCACTATGGAGAGAGTGAAAGCTTGGACTTTCGAGTAAAAGCCTCTGCTGCCTGTATTAATGAAGGAAGAAACTACTTGTCCGAGGTTAATCAAAATGAAATTTTTATGTTATTTTTTTCTGTTTTTCTGTCTTGCATGTCATTTCTGTGCATGGTGTCATTTCAAAGGTTGATTTCAAGAATTGTTTTTGAATGTAGTGACTATTTCCATTGGAAATCCAATTACAATTCATTATTTAGGTAACATATTTCTGCAATTGGACAATAGAATTTATCTGTAAATTTAAGTCACCTTCTTTTTTAAATACGGGTGTAAATATAAATGACAAACTTAATTTATCATTAAAATGCATTACTATTTAGCAAAACAAAATATGTGTTGAAAATTATAAATTATGGTATCTGCATTCTTCTGCTTCAATGTTTATCCTGTTTTTTTGTATTTTGACTAATAGAGTAAACAAATTATTGAATTAAATTTGATTATTGAAGATTGAGCCTCCCCAAAGAAAGTCTAAAGTCTTTAAAGATGTAATTATATAATACCAAAATATTTGATAAATAAACATCTTTTTTTGTAATTACAGACATTCAAAAGACATGGACTTTCTCCTGGAAGTTTCACAGTCCCTTACAATTCCAAGAAAGACCATGAAAGAGAAAAAAGGCAAAAGAAATCAAAATTACCAGAACAAAAATTAAGGCGATTAAAACTTAAAGAAGAAAGAATTACATCCAAAGGAGCCTGTGAGGCAACAGAAGGAGCTAGCTATGAATCTGGTGAGTGCAATATGAGTCAAGTATGTTTTATTAGGATTTACTAGGAATTCCAAAAACGTGAATATATTATAATGGATTAAAATGGATATGGTTAAAAATATCCTGAAAAGTTAAAAAAAAAAAAAGAAAAAAAAAGGAACGTAAGTTCCCGCAAAGGAACCATGTTTTTATTGCTGTTCTTCATCTGTAAAATAAGTGATATTTTCAACAAAGAGAACTCATTCTCACCTCAATGCTAGTTTCAAGACAGCTCCTAACTGCGGTTTGAGTAGTATCACATACATACAAATGTAAGACAATATCAAAAGTTACATAATCCCTGGTATAAATAATGTTTAGAAATTGATGGAAAGGGTCCTTTGTTTAATACCATAATGCATGTGTTTTGTTGTCTTTTATAGAAATAAGTTTTAGTGAACAAGCTGAGGACATTGAGAGGATTCCAGATGCTATCCCGAAGCCTTTATTTACGGCAGTGTCCTCTTTAGACAACCCAACTTTTGTCATCATTGATTTAGAAACTACAGATTTGAGTAAGTATTTTTCTGAAACAAAAATTGAAAAAAGATAAATTTTAAAGATAATTACTTGCACATTGACATCAATATTTCAAATTATTGCTGTTTTGTTAATTTTTCCTTTGAAGGTCAAAAGCAAAAAAGTTTCATTGAACAAAAACATTGATATTGATTCAAATTATTGCTGATCTCTAAGCATTGTCAATGCAAGCGTCACTTTAGTCATGGGCAAAACAGCAATACACAGATTATGATAGGTCCTCGTCACTCAATCTCTCACTCTCCATGTTAACGCCTATAGTGAGAAAATCAATTACGTGAAGATGACCAACAATAATCTATATAGAACTAGTAATAACTTTTGTAATATATCTTTCATTGTTTATCATGGCTTCATAATCGTTACAATAGAGGATATATCTTTATAATTGCACTTAGTCCAGTTTCATTATAATTATGTTACAAAGGGATACTGTAGACAATATGAAAACAAAACACCTTCAAAATGGTCAACAAACTTGAACAAACATTTGAAAAAACTGAAATTTTGATATTGATTTTCTGTATATTTTCAGTCAGAAGAAACATCATTCCTCACATAGTACAGATAGCTGCCAAAGAACACAGAACTCAAACCAGTTTCAACCGTTACATACCACCACAGCTACCAATGTCTAATGAAGCTGAAAAGGTGACTGGTATTGTTTGGGATGGACAAAAGCTTTTTTACAAAGGTGTTGAACTAGACTTTGTTAATATAAAGGTTGCCATATCTGATTTTTTTATGTGGTTAAATCAATTTAGTAATGCTGTACTTGTAGCACATAATGGGAAAAATTTTGATTTTCGGGTTTTGTCAACAGCTGTTTATAACTGTAATATGTATGATAATTTTACTCAGATTGTTATGGGATTTATAGACTCATTGGCCCTTTTTAGATCAAATTTTCCCAAAATAGAAAAATATAATCAGCCATTTTTAGCACAACATTTTTGTAAGGAGGAATATAATGCCCACAATGCTGTGGATGATGTAAATATGCTTGATAAAATACTCATTGCTGCTAATGTTTCTAAAGAACTAATGCTTAAACTTTGTTACAATTCTAATTCTCATTTACTGCAAGAAAACTTCATCAAAGCAAAAGCTAAAAACTTGCCAAGCTTTCATCCCCTGATTGCTAGCGGTGTAATGAAAATGACAACAGCAGAGAATATTGCTGGATCAGGTTTGAACTGTGCTCATTTAAAACTTATTTATACTCGTAAAGGAGAAGATGGACTTATTGATGTTCTTATGTCTAAAACTGCTTTTGGTAAGCCAAGAGTTTCTAATGATAAAAAATTAATGTGTTCTGTGGTACAAAAAATGGGCAATATGTTTTCAGAATTGTGAGATTGCTTGAAGAAGTGATCTTTTATGTCATGACTTGTATTATAATCTATACTTTAGTACTATGTTTGAGCAGTTATTCTAAATTTGTATGTATGTGTAATTTTTTTGGTATATTTGTGTATTCAAAATATTCTATCATGCATTATTTTTCTGTGAACTCATAAATGACTTCATAAACATTTTTTCTAAAAGTAGCTACCATTTAGAATAAAAATGAATTGTGCTTACTTGTTTTCTCTCAAATTGACCACATTGTGTGATTTATTAGTCAAAGTTCAGTTTTCTTGTAATTTGTTGTATGAAATGATTATTCAGCCTTCATGTATCAACATTTTATGTCACCTTTATCTCAAATACATAAATTTGCTAATTTAATGTATTACATTTATATATAGTGTAACATTATTTTTTTAAATTCAATTTAAGTCGATAATAAACATTGAAACAGGTATGACATTTCTGGTTGTCCACTCTTGTAAGCTTTCTCTTTTTTTTAAAACTGAACATGTATTTGTAATTCAATTAGAATTTGCTTTACTGACATATTTTATAGAAAAAGTCTTTTTTTATTATATAAATATGATCTTATTTATTTGTATCCATCATGACCATGATTATACTTTATTTAAAAAATATCAGTATAATTTGCAAATAAATATTGAAATTTTATTGACTTTATGTTTTACTATGTGCATGAAGGAGTATAAACCTGATCAAACATATTTCAAGGGAGATAATTGACCTGAGTTCAATGTGAAACAGGAATAATAGGGTATTCTTTAGTGAGCTGTAGTTAATGCTGGTATGAAATCAAATAATAGTTATCCTCTGGACTCAATAAAGCCTGATGCTGTTTTTGTGATGTCTGGTGTTACACATTGACAAAATTGGAAATATTTGGCATAACTATAAATATTGTCTATGTTTACATTCTTCAAAAACTTCAAACAAATATCTTTGCCACTATATAACACATTATTCATTTTTTCACATACATATACAAACAGGACATACATCCATACATGTATTTTACTATGTTGCTAAAATAAATGTTTCAACCAATAGATCCCATTAGTTGATATTCACTAGATAAAGGATAGGGTTCAATCTTTAGGTCAAAGGGTCAAATTTCAAGGGCATACAGAAATGAAAGTAAATAAATATGTATACTAAGTACTATACTTTTAATTCATCCAACTTTTAACATGTTTCAATTACTTATTTTTCAACAAAACAAGAGAATTGTCTAATTTCAGGTCCCAAAATAACCTTGACCTTTGACCGTTTGATCTCAATGTTGAAGTTATTTCTTTATGTACTGCAGATCATAAAGTTAACAAAAACCCACATGTCATAAATTTATTTCCCACAACAGATGAATTGCAGATGAAGCAATTCTTTTAATAAAGATTACTTTAAAAAAATGACCAAAAAAGGGATCATGGTATAATTTATGCTCCTAAAATTACTTGACCTTTGACCTGTTGACCCCTAAAGGTCGAAACCAAGCCTTGATCCTTTGGATATCATTAAATGGTCTTTATTAACAAAGGTCATGAAAATTATGGGACCAATAGGAAGATACACTTTTGAAAATTTAGCAAAAAGGAAGATTATTGTCCTATTTTAGCTCCTAAAATGACCTTGACCTTTGACCTTTTGACCTTTACATGTCATAATTATCAAAGTTAATTATTATTATAAGTTTATATAAAGTATATTGAGTTTTTCTAAAGATTTACATAAATTATACCAAATAACATCAGAACAGTGATACCAATTCTCCATTTAGGATCTGCGACCTTGACATTATAAATGAAAATTCTCGAAATCGGTACGGTAAAAGTTTCTAATTTTTTTTTTTAGGATGCAACAATATGTAAAGTTAATTTAAATGTCAATTTTGAATGCTCTGCTTAAATATTTACTTTTGAACTGGTGAAGATAGAAGATTGACAAATTTTAGAATTTCCCCCTTTTTCTATTATTAGTAACAATAACACTGTTCTAAAAATAGAAAAGCAATTTTTTTTTTAAATTTTTTTGTTTAAGGTTACAAGGTTACATGTAAAGTCCCTTTTGAAAGAAAGATTAGTAAATTATACTATATAGGTTTTTTGAAATTACATACTACTTAAACCCCTTATTTGGAATATGAGGACAAAAAAGGGGGGTCACTGTAACCCAGCTCTGTTGTTAACCTGAAATATTTTGCGGATTTTTATTTCATATTAAGAACTCTTAGATACCCCTACTCACAATCCTTGATAAAAATATAAATTATTTTGCTTGTTGTTTATTGGCTAATTATGGGCCGAATACCTTAAGTGATGAATGTTCATATATGTAATACCTTTACATGGTATGTTTAAAGGCTACTTATCCAGAAGTCTCATTTTAAAATTACATTTGAAAAATAAATTTTAGATGATGACAAAAAGTAAAGGACATAAGACTGTGATACACAAGTTTATAAAAATCTTTAAAAGTGTAATGAAATAATAATAAATAAGATTTAAAATGACTTAACCAAGTGAACATGCATTGATGTTTTGGTATCTTTGATATACATTATAAGAAAATGTACCATAAATACTGAAATTCAGCTCGAAAAAGTTGGTACGCGTTATGACCTGAGATTTGATTCTTCAATGCAGGTCATGACCTGCATTTTCATCCTCACAGGTTGACAGGTATGAACGAACCTGAAATTCAAAAGACTTATAATCATTTACTAGTAGATATTTGTATAAAGGAACTACAATATTAACCCACAACAAAGGCTTTCTGGGTATCAACCTAAGTTTAGCACGTGTTATGGTGTACCACATCCTGTTACTGTATGTTTTCGGGTGCTGGGGATGAATTGGTGCAGGGGAATGAAACAAAGCCTCGTCCTTAGCTTTATATGGTACTGCATGGTATATGGTTTTATGCAGATTGAATAAAACTGCAGTCTGGGACGGATCCAGTCATTTTTAAAGGGGGTCCAACTATATGTCCCCATTCAAATGCATTGATCGTAAAAAAAAAAGGGGGTCCATCCACAGGCACTGTCTCCGAAAAAAAAACCCAGTGCCTGTGGGTCCATCCCCCGGGATCCCCCGGGACCCCCTCTGAATCCGCCACTGAGTATGATTGATTGATTCTTGGTGTTTTAACATCAATTTTAAGCGCCACTTTTGGGCTTAATGTGGCCGCCAGCTTTCATTGGTTGAGGAAGATGGAGTGGGGGCACAGGTACTCGTCTCAGAATTGTTTTTTCTATTAATAACTAGTGGCCTTGCTACATCTTTTAGGGTTTGAAAACAATCTGTTCTTTTTGAGTTTACCTTATGTTCCTCTTGTTTTTTTGGTATTGATACCCAAGTCAAACATTTGAAGATTCTTATTGTCTGGGTTGCTGTAATAATTACCGAAGCAGAAAGCATTTTTAACTAATATTCAGAGTACAATAATTATAACAAATTTTTGTATGACCCTAAAGGCCAGGTGTCAATGTCTATAATGCAAGGGTCTAGATAAGGAATGGGGACTTTTATGATTTATTCAACTTTGAAAAATAGAGGTTCTGAAGAACTTGTGTTGCTCACATAGACCTATTTGCAGCTTCAACAATGGCAACTCTCGGCAATGTTGAATAATTCTCTAGTTTTATTGTTAGGCCTGCAACTTTTGTAGCAGAAATCTCGACATAGGGATTTATGATCCAGCAGCAGCGGCGGCGGCGTTAACTAACTTCTTAAAAGCTTTATATTTTAGAAGGTTGAAGACCTGGATGCTTCATACTTTCATATTATATAGATGCCTTATGTTACGAAAATTCCTTCTGTCACATGTCCATTGTTTTTGGCATCTTTTTTCATGGTTCATTGACTACTTGAAGAAAAGTTAACATTTTTGTAATGTTAGTTTCTCTCTTATTATGAGAAATAGGATAACTATATTTGGTATGTGCATATTTTCCTAGGTCCTCGTGCCCATAAGACAGTTTTCACTTGACCTCGATCTCATTTTATGGATCAGTGAACAAGGTTAAGTTTTGGTGGTCAAGTCCATATATATCAGATTATCTGAGTCAGATACTTTAAGCAAAAGATCTATTATATTAATTTGTTGTATGAAAGATTGTAAGGTGTATATGTCTAACTGGGAGACATCATCTGACCTTGACCTCATTTTCATGGTTCAGTGGTTATATTACGTTTTTGTGTTTTGGTATGTTTGTCTTATACTGTATGCAATATGTCTACTGTATTTGGTGTATGGAATGATTGTGAGGTGTACATGTCCAACTGGCATTGTCATCTGACCTTGACCTCATTTTCATGGTTCAGTGGTCTAAGTTTTAAAATTTTTGAGGTTTGGGTTTTTTTCTTAACTACTAGTATATGCAAAAGGTCAACTATATTTGGTAAATGGAAATATTTAATGATGAAAATGTCTTGTCTTGCAGGTTTCATTTGACCTTGACCTCATTTTCATGGTTCATTGCTCAGTGTTCAGTTTTTGTGTCTCGGTTTGTTCTTCTTAAACTATAAGAAATAGGTCAACTATGTTTGTTGAATTGAAGGATTGTAAGCTGTACACATCTTCAATCCTGCTATGGTTCATTTGACCTTGACTCTTTTTCATGGTTCATTGGTGACAGTCAAAGTTTTTTTTGTGGTTAAGTCCGTTTCTTAGAAGCTAGAAGCATGATAAGCTATAGGTCAACCATATTTAGTGTATTGAATGATTGTTAGGTGAATATGTATTTCTCGTTAGATTTATATGATCTTGCCTTAATTTTCTTGAATCATATTAAGTTTATGTGATAGTAAAACTATCAACATAATATCAATGGTAGGTAAAGAAGGTGAGACATTTCAGCGTGTGCACTCTTTGTTTATTTTGTATTGCTGATATTATTATTTGTGTTAACAGTAATTTCTCTCCATTTTCTATAGTTTTAGACAAAAATGTTCATTCAAGGGCAGTTACTCTAATAAGAAGTGGACTGACAATTTTAGGGGGCTACCATTTGATTTTTATGGGGGGGCTAGGATGAAATTTGAAAAAAATAGGCAGGACAGGAGTTTTGAGTAAAAAAAAAGGCAGGATGAGCATCTTGGCAAAAAAAAAGGCAGGATGACAATTTGTGTAAAAAAAGTCAGGATAAACTAGTAAAAAAAAAGGCAGGACCGAATAGAGTAAAAAATAAAAAGGCAGGACAGGGATTACAACTAAAAAAAAAAGCAGGACAAATTTTTTCATCCTAGCCCCCCCCATAAAAATCAAATGGTAGCTCCCTTAGCTGTGTTGACATATTTATTGATTGTGTCTTGCTGATCAAAAACCTGTAAAAAGTGACACAGTGGCGAATCCAGAGAGGGCCGGGGGTGTTCTGGGAATTAGAACCCCCCTTTTTTTGGATGATCAATGCATTTGAATGGGGATGAATAGTTGGCAACACTACTCTTTAAATTGGCTGGATCCGCCCCTCAGGCAGCTGACAATTTTGACTAAAATCAAATGAGACAACTATCCACCAGAATTCAAAAAATGTGACTATACCTGTAAGGAATTTTACGTCAGGGAAAACCATTCAGTAAATACAGCTATTAAAAACTCATGCAGCCATAAAAAATGTGAAACAAGAAAACTAACAGGCTTATTCTTTACAATATTAATACAAATAAAAAAAAAAAAAACATGATGACAGACATGAACCTTATTTACAACGACTGAATTACAGGCTTCTTACAGACCTAATTTGTAGATTATTTTTACATTTAAAAGTTCATATCTATCTTTTAGAGTTTTCTAGACAATATACAAAATTGAGCTTAGGGGGGGGGGGGGGGGGGGATTGTTACATTCATCATTTAAGGGCAATATCTCCTAGCTTCTGTAAGTTCTTTGACAGTTTTAATGTAATGCTTGCTCTATCTATAGTTACGTATAGGATTTTTTCAAGATAATTGACAAAAGTTTTTTATGTAGCTTGAAGTCTTGAGATTTCTATGTAATGTTTTATAAAAAAGAAGATGTGGTAAGATTGCAAATGAGACAACTGTCCTCAAGAGACCAAAATGACACAGAATTAACAACTATAGGTCACCGTACGGCCTTCAATAATAAGCAAAGCCCATACCTCATAGTCAGCTATAAATTTTTTAACAGCTGAAAACTTTTCAGCTGCCATAATTGAGGACACAGTCATCTAACATTTCATACAAAAAAATATTAAAAAAGAGACATTTCAGAACAAGCAATGTTCTTAATATAACTTTCTATGCAAATGGTTTTGGCATACTGTGGATTCATTAATTTTTGTATTGATGCAAATTTTCATGGATTCAGGAAAACTTGTATTTTCCTGGATATTTGTTTTAGTGAATTTGCCAAATAAATATAAGAAGATGTGGTACGAGTGCCAATTAGACAACTCTTCATCCAAGTCACAAATTGTAAAAGTAAACCAAATATAAAAAAAGAAGATGTGGTATGATTGCCAATGAGACAACTATCCACAAAAGACCAAAATGACACAGACTTCAACAACTATAGGTCACTGTACGGCCTTCAACAATGAGCAAAGCCCATACCGCATAGTCAGCTATAAAAGGTTGATATAAAAACCTTTAGATAATGTGTTCTTTGTTTTTCTTACCTATACCCAAGAAATCAATGAATCTTGGTATGCCACAAATATAATTCACAGACCAGATTTACCTGTAAAAATGTATATTCATAATCTGATTGGCATAAATATCAAAAATCAACTTTGTTTTACAGCACAATTTTCAGGTTGTTTTCATTTATGAAACAAATGTAGTATAAGGGAGACCCTTGAAGAAAAACAACTACTGAACCTCACATATTGTAAACTCATAAATTACAATCGACAGCACAAACTGATATAAATACTGGAGGTATAAATGTTACACACAAAGATTAATTCACATTACAGTGAGTTGCTTATAGGTGTTACTGTAAAACTTTACCTATAGCTCAACCTGTTTTTAAAATTGACAACACAATAGGGACATTTAAATTGACCAGTTGGTATTGTTAGATTTAAATCTACCTTGATGCTACCTGTAAAAAAATTTATTCACCTAACCCAAAGTTTCAGCATGCTTTTTTCCTGAACTTTTCTTACCTAGGATTATTCTATTAAAAAATTGATAGGGAAGAAAATAGTTTTGGTTTTCATTGTTTTAAATCCCTGATATATATAATTTATCTATTTTTTACCTAAAATTCTAAATCAGTAAAAGATTAAATTAAATATGTATTACTATGTTTGAAAATTAAACTGTTTTTACACACTAAATGCTTCTTTAAAATTCTAACCCTTATATATAGTATTGTCCAGCTGCCAGTGAAACAAGAAATAGCTGTTCAGGTGTTTACAGTTTAAATTTTCAGATGGATATGTTGTTCATTTCTTCACATGTCCCTTCAAGATTCTCATTTTGGATTATTATTTGCAATGTTTGAAATCTTTTGGTGTCATTGTGCATACAATATTGGATTTATTTTATTTGAATTCACTTCTTAGATTTTTTTATAGCAATTTTGCTTCTTAAAATGTGATGTGTTTTTTTCAAGATTTTATTGTCATGAAGGACATCAAGGAGGAAATAATTCATTCAAACTGTTTTGTGGGGCTTACATATGATGTTGTACATGTAAAATTTGAAAATAAGTTTGGAGTATACCTTGCTGTGTTTTTTCTTTGAAATCTATCATAATATTAGTGGGACTTTTGTGCATAAAATGCTGTGTTTGCTCAAGGAAATTCAAATTTTCATACGATGGGATTTAGTTATGTTAAAGATTAAAAAATTTCAAAACTGGAATTCAAGTAGGAGATATAGTGTGAGTTCATCCAACATGTTTCTGTGGCTTTAAATGTGATTTTAAAAACATTCATTATTAATTTGGGATCTATTCCAAACTTAAGATGATTTACCATTTAAATGGGATTTTGGAAATGAAATAAAATGTTGAATTAATGCAGTGGATATAGTCTAATCTAGTGATAAAGTGAAAAATGAAAGTAAAATATTCTAAAATATTCCTAACGTGGGGAAATGTTTTAAGTGAATGTGAAATTGGAAATAGTCATTATAAATTTCTGGATCAAATATTGTTTGATTTGGAAATTTATAATAGGAAATGAAATAAAATGTTTACTGTGCATATAGAAAAATCAAGTGATATATAGTAAAAATATAAATAAAATATTACAAAATATTTGTAAAGTGAGGATAACTATTTGGAATATAGTAATGACAATGACAAAAAAAATTTACAAGATTCTGAATTATGTATAGATTCTGCACCTGTTAAATTAGGATGTATATCATGGGAAGTTAATCAGAATTTATACTATGGATTTAGAAAAAAATCTAGTGAAGTAGTGAAAAATGAATAAAATTGGGAATTATTTAAAAACTTTGGAATTCTGGATGAGATGTCAAATATCAGTGTAAAAAAATAAATGAAATTGTTTATTCAAATATGATTTTGATGTTTCATAAAGTGAGTGAAATATTACGACTGGATTATTTAGGGTATTAAACACTGCTAGTAGTGGCTATGCAAACATTAAGATGAAATGTAGTGCATTTTAGGCCATGCAATTTTAAATAAACTGCAAGAAAATAACATATATTATATAGTCATTCTTGTTTGGCTTGATAACTCCTAATATTTTGAATGACAGTAAAATAAAAATCTCTCAATAGAATAATCCTAGGTAAGAAAAAGTTCAGGAAAAAAGCATGCCGAAACTTTGGGTTAGGTGAATAAATTCTTATTCATATTTCGCCTTCGGTCTCAAGTAATGAATTAGCTTAACTTCTCTATGAGGGGTGAAGCTTACATATAATATCTCTGTTTAAAGAAACGAACTATACCACCAGACCATACCTGGCCAGTGACCTTGACCCTAGTATATAAGCACCTGTTCCATAATAACTTGTCATTATTTTTCTTGAGGGTTTGAAGTGAACACTTCACGTAAGTACTTTTTAGTTATTTTATTTTTATCTTAAATTTGGGAGAAAGTTATTAAAGTTACATTAACTTGTCTACGATGTACGACAAGTTCTATTGTTATTTTGTTATTTACAAATAATAATTCCTCAATTGTCTACGATGTATGACAAGTGTTGATGGAAATGAATTTAAAAATTTCTTGTCTACGATGTATGACAAGTGTTCATGGAAATTAATTAAATATTTTATTGTCTACGATGTATGACAATTTTATATATTCATTAAGTTTTTGCCTTAGTACGATGTACGGCAATTACTTTTTCATACCCCTGTTTGTTAAACAGGTAGATATTTAAAAGTATTTCTATTCACCTGAAGGTCGTGAGTACTCTTCACAATTTACACGTGTTTTACCTGCACAGGTACACATTTTTGTATTACAATGGCTGAATTTGTTTATGCAAATGTTTTGTTTTTGCAAGATGTTTAGAATGATGTTTACACTTACAAGGGTGATGGTTATGATTTTCATCACCTCTGGAATGTTTTAGAAATTAAAGATGATAAATTTAATAGGAAAACAAGAGGTATTTTGAATAAATCCTCTTCTTTAACAGATATAAAACCTAGTAGTTTTATAATAAATCATAATGGCATGGCAATTGGAAATAATTGACAAAGCAACAGAACCTGTAAAATTAGTAATTTTTAAAATCTAGTGCTACTTGTATAACTTCAAAATCTACTTGATTTGTGAATGTTTCTCACGAAAGTGCTGTTGAGATTTAAGATAGGCATGTATATTGATACATTTACTCATTATTATTAATGACTATGTACATGATGTAGTAAAGAACCTGTATGAATCATGAGGTTTGAGACAGTTTCACTGCCTTCAACTCTAGCAGAGTTTGTAGAGAAACCTGCTGCTATATTTGAATTTTGCCATTAGAGGCTTACTTTAATGAAGATTTAGTTCTAATTTTTTATCTGATCTACTGAAATGATACGTGTATGTACCTCCTTTTGGAGTTTGTGCCATGGCTGATGATAGTCCAGCCGGAGTTGAATTTGATACATCTTTTGATCCTGCATTAAGGTTTTCAGAAGCCTTTAAGGCTTCTTTTATTGAGATTAATGGTCCATTATCTCATCCTGTTTGTTGAACAGTTTAATCATGTTTTTGATAAAATCAGGAAAATATAAAGTTCATAGAGGAAATACTATCACACTGAGAACTGTGACAATCCTAGTGTGTCTAGGATAAATAAAAAATCGATATGGTACTGCCTAGACAGGCCCACTCTGTGGTTTCAAAGATGCAGGAAACCCAGAGATACTTTTTTAAGGGGTTGATCATCACCCCTATTGTTGAGTTGGCTATTTCTTGTTGTAAGATTGAGCCATTGGATCTTGATAATACAAGGATTTTATTGTAAAATTCTTTTTGTTTGTTTGACCATGGGTTTCTGGTTAAACCCATAGGAGATGCTCAGAAATATTTAGATGATAATACTTATTTGTAATTCTGTTGTGATAGTTGCTTTATCACATTTCTAGTTATGATTGCAAAAAGCAAACTTAGTGTTTATACAAAGATTCTGAAGCAAATTATAGATTCCTTGGAAGAGGTTCCAGGTCTAGCAATTAATTTACTCCCAGCTGTTATGGGAAAGGCAATATCAGTTTTTTAACTGCAGAGGCTCTGTTGGTCAACAGAGCGACTTTATTAGTAGGCATTTCCCTTCATTGAGAGGGAGAGGTTTCCATAAAGGGAACAGAGAATCTCGAAGAGGTCACATTTCTCAACCAGTTGCTATATATACAGTAGATAACTTAAATATTATGATTTGGAAAATGTTACTAATGATCTATTGATATTAGATTTATTAAGAAATGGTTATAAAATTATTTTTAATGATGTACCACAAGGTTTATCATTTCTGAATTAAATACATTTCACCTTTCATAAGGATGAATTTATTTCAGAAGTCTAAAAATTGATAGCTAAGGGAGCTATTTAAGAGGTTGATTGATCAATGGAAAATCAGTTTATTTCCTATATTTTCTTGGTTCCTAAGAAAGATTGGTCTTCAAGGCCTGTATCTATTTGAAAAATTCAAACAAAATTAGCTTGTGGCTAATCAGCATTTGGAGCAGGACCATTTATCTTTTGTTTAGAGGTAATTCTTTAGGATAATTATCTATATATATATAGAGAGAGAGCTAACATCTATAGATCTCACAGATGCATATTTAAGTATCATTTATGATTATATCACAATTTCCTGTTTCATGTGGAAAAGACATTGAAATGATATTTATGTTTTTTGTTTTGGATTGGCTTCTGCATCAAGAGTTTTTACTAAGGTTTTAAAACCTGTCTTATGTATTTATGAAATAATGTCACTTGAAGTATATACATGCTATAGTTTATACATTGATGATTCTTTTATTATGGATCAGAGTTTAGATTATTGTATTGTGAATACAGAAGAAGTGGTGCAAATGCTTGATAAGCTGTGCTTCGGAATAAATTTTGAGAAGTTGAAGCACATTGTTTTCCTTTGTCTCATTATTGATACTGAGCTATTTTAGTTTTTTCTGACAGATGAGAAATGGTAAAATTATCTCCCTTGGGAAATTCTTCTTAAATAGAATTGTGTAACTGTATTATAGATGATTTACATCATTTATTGGTCTTGTGACGAATGCTTTTTAATGCAGTATCTGTGGGAATGTTACATTGCAGAAACATGGCGAGAAATAATGTTGAAACACTGTATAGTTGTTACAGTGTTTATTATCATCAATAGGTGAATTTTTTTTTTTAATAATTTAAATTCAGAAATTAAAAATTTGATTTATAGACCCATCCAAATAAGTTTTTGGATTGGACCAGATTCCTCTGACATAAGAAGGATTTGGGATCCAAATTTGAAGAAAATGTTTCTGTTGGTAGATGGAGCTTCTTTAAGAGTATGCACTTATTTCATATAGATTTCATAGTATTGTTGGCTATATTTTTCTTATAGAGAAAAAGTTTTAGTCACAGAGAGTTATACAATCAGAAAATACAATTTCAGTAGTTTTTATTATGCAATAGGAGGTATAACCTCTTTGTCACTTAACATGCTTACTACAAATATTTCATTATTTGGGCTTGGTGTTCAAGAAGGAACATTTTTATCACAGCTCTTTATATTCCTGGTAAGAAAATTTTGATGCTTATCATATGTCTAAAAAATTTTCAGATTCAAAAGGATGGCAATTGAAAGAAGATATATTTGTTTTGTTTTTATCACGTTTTCATTTTCAAATCTGTAGATGATTACCTCGTTGTCTTTTGACCAACAAGCTCCTTTCAGAGATGTTTGTATTTTTCATGATCAGAATTAAGACCTTATATTTTCCCAACTTTTTCATTGTTGGGGATAATTATAAAGGAAATTATTAGTGATAAAGTTCAGAAGGCTCTTTTGATTATCCTTTTTGGCTTGCTCAGAGTTGGTTTTCTTTGCTTAGACCAATTTTAATTTTTTGCCAGTTAAACTGCTAAGCATAAAAATTAGTAACAATGTTGCATACTGAAGATAATGTCTTACCGTCAGGAAGAGACTTAATTTAACTGTATATTGTAAAAAATATAAGTGAACTAACACCTGAAGGGTTGATTGTGCAGTAGGGTAAAAGTGTGTATTATTCTCAGAAATCACTTTAATATATACAGGAGATTTCAGAATCATTGGTAAAATATATTTACACTTCATCTTGGAGATCTTGCATCTATAATCAAGCATTATCAATATTTTTTGAGAAATTTCATTATTTGGTGTGTTCAATTAGAGAACCAATTCCTTATCACCATCTAAAAAGGATGTTATTGATTATTGAAATTTTTGTAAAACACAAGCTTTTCATATTCAGCATGTTTAATATGTATTTTCCTTGTTCTATGTTGAAACAGACTTTATCCTTTAGGATAGGAAATAGATGTTACTTATTTTGTTTGTTTACTACATGTATTTGTGGAAGGTTGCTTAAACCAGAATCTGCAATTGAAGAGTTAGATACTCTTTCACTTGGGAGATGATTTTAGTGCTTTCTTTTTTAAGTTCTTAATATTCATTGGAGTATTTAACATTGAAGACTGTCTTTTATACTTGTGTCTTTATTTGCCTTGACTACATCTGGCACCTTAAAGTACTATCTTTATCAGCTGTAGATTTACATTCTATGTCTTTCATTCTGAGACATGGCACTTTATTTTTTCATATACATGAGTTTTTGAAAATTACTAGATCTGTTAGTTAGTTTACCTAATGAGGTGATCAAAGGTTTTGATAAACCAAAACTTTGTGTTGTTAAGACAATGATTTATCAGGTTTTGTGTACAAAATAGGTGAGAGAATTCATCTAAGTCTTTTTGTAAAGTTTAGATAGTTAGAGAGAGTTCTAATTTTATCCGAGGTTTTAAGGTTAACTCATTTAGAGGAACCTTTTCATAAGTGCATTTAGCTTCAGGATGTTCTATTAAGGACATTATGGCAACAGTTTTGTCTGGACATATGGTAAAACTTTTTACAAGTTCTATAACAGGAAAGTAAATAATATCAGTACTAAAACACTTTTCTTCAGTTGTAGTTACTGGATGATCTTGTGATTTTTATCCTTTATTAAATGTTGGCATTTATATAAAAATTGTTTTTAGTTTGTGTCTACACTTTAAACAAGCTAATTCATTACTTGAGACCGAAGGCGAAATATGAATAAGAATGTTCCTTCATCCAAGCATATCTTGGATGTGCAGGATGAAGGTCATTCTTAGAATATGAGCCTGAGGCTCGAAAGTAATTAATTCCCACCCTAGAGATTATCAGTCAGACCCACCCTTTTCCACTGGGTTTTATTTTTGGTCGACACAAACTTGCTTTAAATTATGACAAGTTATTATGGAACAGGTGCTTATATACTAGGGTCAAGGTCACTGGCCAGGTATGGTCTGGTGGTATAGTTCGTTTCTTTAAACAGAGATATTATATGTAAGCTTCACCCCTCATAGAGAAGTTAAGCTAATTCATTACTTTCGAGCCTCAGGCTCATATTCTAAGAATGACCTTCATCCTGCACATCCAAGATATGCTTGGATGAAGGAACATTTTTTTACAGGTAGCATCAAGGTAGATTTAAATCTAACAATACCAACTGGTCAATTTAAATGTCCCTCTTGTATTGTCAATTTTAAAAACAGATTGAGCTATAGGTAAAGTTTTACAATAACACCTATAAGCAACTCACTGTAATCAAAATATAGAACTGATCAAGACGCAAACTGTACATCTACAGAACACTACAAGAGAGGCGAAATATACCAAAATGACATTTTAACTCATAAGTCGAAAATAAACTGTTGTCAAAGCCATGACTGAAAAGAAAGACCAACAAATAAACAATAGTACACAAAACACAACATAGAAAAATAATGAATGAGCAACACAAACTCCGCCAAAAATTGGGGGTGATCTCAGGTGTTGCAGTTATACAAATGTTACACACAAAGATTCACATTTTATTCAAATATAATACTGATCAGGTTTTTTTTCACGACGCAAAATACATCTACAGAACAATAAAAAGATCATAATATGTCATTTTTCATTTTTCATATCGAATGTATTTCAGCCCTAGGTCAATATCAGCCCTCGAGCCTTAAGCTCTTGGGCTGAAATTGAACCTTGGGATGATAATACAACTGAAAAATGCCATGTAATAATCTTGTAATATCAGGATACAAGACAAAATCATACAAGGCACCCAAAAATGGAAAAGGGGAATGTGCCAAAAAATACAAAACAACCAGATAGCAGAAAACGGACTATTAATATATTTATTGTTTTTCATAACAAAAAGTGTGAAAAAAATGTCTAATTAGTTATAAAGAATCTACCAGACCTGCCAGATCAAAGCAATGGCACTTTTTCAAAAATTCCCAGGGGGAACCAAAATCCAGGGTGTTTGCATAAGGCAGCTTAATTATATTAACTGCCTAAAAATTATCGGTCCTACTAAAAAGTGCCCAGGAGCGACCGGGAAAAGAAAAAGGGCCTGGGGAAAAGAAAAAGCACCCGGAGAAGGAAATTTAGCGCCTGGAGAAGAAAATTAGCGCCAGGGAGAAGAAAATAATAATATTTTATAACAATATTTTTTTTCCTTAAAAAATAACTAATCATTGCTTGTTTTGTCCTTAATATAAATGTGGATATGTACGATGCTACATCTAAAGTGTTGTTGTACTTTTACATTTTAGATTTCAAAATTGTATATAAGTAAGTAAATAAATATAAATATGAGTATATAGAAGAATCATGAAAGACATTGTACTTGATCAAAATATATATTTTGTTACTAAAAATATTCGGTGTCTGAGGTCATAAATTTTCGCGACTGGATGGTGAACCCTTTTTTATACAGATGCTGAGATAGATTTAATATATCTTTTTATAAAACTAAACTTGTTTCAATGGCTATGGTTATCAGGGTTTTAATGCTTAGACTTAAAATTCAAACCAAACACCTACTTTTTACCTCCTTGTTTTAACTAAGGTACTACTTTTTTTGCTGATTTATTATGCGTACCTCTTTTAATTTTGATTAAATTAATATATATCTGTGCGGAAATTTGAGTTGTCTTATACATTTTTCATTTTGATATCGTTTTTGAAAAACATGTCTTTTGATGTCTTACATGTTATAAATCTTCCGCATAAACTGTGATCCATTATTATCAGTCTTTCAAAATAGTATTCATATATTATTGTTAAAATTGAAATATTCATTCTTGTTTTTGTGCTTTATTACAAATTTCTATTATCTGAATTTGCAAATTACTTGTCTAAAATAAAAAAAATCAATGTCCATTACTGAACAAAGTTGTCTCATGCCAATAAAATATCTATATATTTCCCCTGGGCGCTATATTTTCTTCTCGGGGTGCTTTTTCTTTTCCCCGGGTGCATTTTAGTAGGACCCAAAATTAGCTGCTAAATTAGACGGAAATAACATGTTTACTATTTATAAAAAACTGTATATTAGTTTGAATGTAAACACTGATTCAAACATTAATAAAAGTTGATTTCTGAAAAAAATCAACAATATTCCTATTTCGAAAAAAAAATGATAAAAAAAACCTAAAAATGTTGATGTTGATATAATAAGGTCTTCTTAATAGTATTCTATACCTAAACAAAAACTAAAAGATGCAAATTTTCATACGAACAATACTTTTTTTTTTTAAAACAAACTTTTTATGATTAAATTATTATTTATTTTGAACAGATTGAAAAAAATATTTAATTTATTTTAATAAACATCAAATCACAGGCATTTTTTTTTATGTGAAACAAGTAATTTCCATCAATTTAGCAGATAAACTTTTTACTCTGGTAGATTAATCATTGAGTGATAGATTTCTCTTAGAAGAAATTTAAAGGTCTGAGTGAATAAACTATACAGAGAACAATACCTGTTGTATTTGTTAGATGGGACAATAGTACTGCCAAAAGTTCAAATGGACAAGTAGTTATCAGGTGAATCTATGGAAATGTTCAATTGGGTTCGCTATAATAGTTTTATAGCGAACCCTATGATAGTTTTCCATAGATTCACCTGCAAGTTACCTGTCGATTTAAACTTTTGGCAGTTCTATTGTCCCATCTAACAATACAACAGGTATTGTTCCATCTGTATAGTTTATTCACCAGGACCTTTAAATTTCTTCTAGGAGAAATATATCATTCATTGATTAATATACCTGAACAAAAAATTGAACTGTCAATGATGAAAAAAATACTTATACCAATACTAAGAAAGGACTCACAAAACTGCATGTGGTGTTGTATTTATTCAATACCAAAAACTCGTTTTTAATGTGTTCAATATTAATAATGATTTAAAAATTAAAAGTTGATTTCTGATCAAATATTCAATAAATATTTTTGTGTGTTTGATAAAGAAAAATTTGAATATTATTATTTTTAAATTAAGGTCTTCATAAACATAGTCTATAAATTAACAACAACAAAAAAACATGCAAATTCATCGGAAAATACCAAGGAGGTTATATTAGATACTAAAAAATGTGTCTAAAATAAACTTTTTATTATTAAATCAGATTTTATATTGAACAGATTGAAAACATATTAATGATATATTGAATAAATACAATATTGCATACAGTTTATGTGAGTTTATAGAAGTATTTCAATAAAAAAAACAGATAATTTTTTCACAGTGTAGATACTATTCTGTACGCTATCCGGAAGTCGCGATTGTCGAAGCGAGAACTTTTTGGATCACATTTTAAATTTGATGGGTATACTGAATTAAACGGTAAGTTGATCATCTGTACATTGCTTAATGATTAATTCAGCCGACATCGATATTCTCAAATGGTTTAGAATTAAATTCCGCACATTCATTATTAGTATCTTTGCCTTAATCAAGAGATTTTCAAGTGCATCACTAAGATCAAAGCGCGAAAGCGCTGTAAAGGCAGTTAATTACAGGTTGTGTGTATTTCTAGTCCAGTTATATCATTATCTTCCACAGAACAGAGGTGGTTTGTAGTATTTAAGATTTAGAGTTCTCTTGTACCTAGTTCACCTATATCTATAGTCTACTGTTTACAGTATATTTTCTGTACCTCGCCATGAAATGCATTTTTAAGACATAAGAACTTTTCCTTTTTAATGTAAATAAAACTATTTTTAATTATTGATTATATACACATATTCAATTACTCCTATCCTATGAAAAATAATTCACAAAGATTGACTAGTCTCCGTTCTGTGTGTATTGCTAGAACATCAAGTAACATAATGGTTAATGTACATAGTAACATGTCAACTCTTTTGAAGACAGAACTTTTTTTAAATTCTCCCTCCAAGCAAAATTATTTTTCAGTATAAACATGATAAAGTTATCTACCTGTATTAATGACCTAGAGACTCTCAAGAGCCTGTGTCACTCACCTTGGACGGTCTATGTGCATATTAAACAACGGACACATATAAAATGACAAAATTGTGTTTTTGATGATGGGGATGTGTTTGTAGATCTTTCTTTACTGAACATTCTTGGTGCTACAATTATCTCTATCTATAATAAACATGGCCCAGTATTTACAGTTGAAAATATTTTTTAAAAATTAACAAAAAATACAAAAATTTATGAAAATTGTAAAAAATTGACTATAAAGGGCAATAACTCTTTAAGGGGTCAACTTAAAATTTTGGTCATATTGACTTATTTGTAGATCTTACTTTGCAGAACATTATTGCTGTTTACAGTTTATCTCTATCTATAATAATATTTAAGATAACAACCAAACTCTGCAAAATTTCCTTCAAATTACTAATTTGGGGGCAGCAATCCATCAACGGGTTGTCAGATTTGTCTGAAAATTCCTGGGCAGATAGATCTTCACTGAAGAGACAATTTCACCCATGTCAGATTTGCTCTAAATGCTTTGGTTTCAGAGTTATAAGCCAAAATCTACATTTTACCTGTATGTTCTATTTTTGGCCATAGTGGCCATCTCGGTTGGTTGACCGGGTCTAACCACACACTTTTTAAATTAGATACCGCAATGATGATTTTAGCTAAGTTTGGTTAAATTTGGCACAGTAGTTTCAGAGAAGATTTTTTGTAAAAGTTTATGGACGACGAAACCAAGTGATGAGTCAGGTCAGGTGAGCTAAAAAGGAGTTTTTAATCAAGGTAACAATGACATCTGGTGGCCATAAAAGCTGTCTCATAAGCATTTTAACCACTTCCCATATTTGCTTTTAAGACAATAGAAGAAAATTATTCAATGCAAAAACAAAACTTACTTGTAAATATGAAATTCTCTTTACAGTATGAGTTTTTCTCATTGTTGGAGATTGTACAGTAGTACAGTCCTGTAACTGCTTATACCCATTTCTTATCCCCTTTAGTTTGATAAACTCACAGAATATCATATATTTACATTGTGCCACATCTCCTTATTTTTATATGCATTACAATAACATGAACAATTGTAATTCAAATCTATATATCAAAGCAAAATGAATTTCACTACTTTCATTCATGCATCCTTTGGAAAAATATAAGTTCTAAAATGACACAATATATGTTTATTTATATAAAAATAATATTTAGTTTTCGACTCTTAACAGGTATAAACAAGAATGTGTCCCCAGTACACGAATGCCCACTCGCACTATCATTTTCCATGTTCAGTGGACCGTGACATTGGGGTAAAAAGTCTAATTTGGCATTAAAATTAAAAAGATCATATCATAGGGAACATGTGTACCAAGTTTGAAGTCGATTGGACTTCAACTTCATCAAAAACTACCTTGACCAACAACTTTAACCTGAAGAGGGACAGACGGACGGACGAACGAACGAACAGACGAACGGACGCACAGACCAGAAAACATAATGCCCCCCATACTATCGTAGGTGGGGCATAAAAATGCACAGCTGTGTCATGATTTGTGAAATCTGTGCTGAAAACATAGGCATTTATGGTGTTTAAGTAATTCCATCTGTGAAGCTCAACATTAGCTCGTCAGTTGGTGGTGGACAGTTATAAATCTTTCCTGCAGGATGAATGTACATCTGTTCAGGAAAACCAATTTCACAAATCAAAACTTTCCTCTAGATTTCTCCTACAATATTCATCGAGTTTAGTTCTTTTGGTTTAACGGGACACCGTCCTGATTTTTAATTTTGTAAACCATTCAGTCTCTTGCTTACAAATGGTGCATGAAAATAGGATGGGAATGCATGGCAGTAGACAAGTCTCTATAAAGTGGGTATGTGCCCTGAAAAAAGTTTTATAACATTAGCTTTTTTGAAACTTGTGAAAGACTTGTGCAACACACATACCTAAATAACTATAACATAGGTGGAGAGCATCATTCATGTCAATGTTTTGTTCCTGTTTACATTGTCATTGATATTTTTCAAGAAAGCCCGAGGCATAGCTCATGAATTCTTGTCATTACAACCGAAATTTACATAATTACTGCTAAAATAATTATCAGTATAATATATCTCTTGTAGAGAAACCATACAATTGTAGTATTAACCAAAAAATGTCAAACAGATGATATTGAATCGTAATCCCAAAAGTTATGACGTCTTGAATTCACCCCCTTTTTATTCTAAAACGATAATTGCGGTTGCAAACAGACTTTGGTTTACTTGCATGGCGATTATATAAATAACAGTATATATTTCTTAAAGAAAATAAAGTTTTACCATGAATAGTTTCCTGAACGTAGTCGTTTTCAGTAAAATGTGCCTTGCAAACAACAGCTGATTGATATGGGTTCTACGATTATATCGCACATGACAATCTACGTTTGAGCCATGGCGTTGATCCAACTTTTCCTTCTTATTAAGTCATTTAGAAATGCAAGTCCTCCTCTTAAATGACACTCAGGTACACACCAACAAGGACTAGGCATCGTTAATTGTGTGATTGTTTTGCAGTGCAAAAACGGAATTTAAGGACGGAACTGACTGGTCTCACTAATAAGAGACAAGAAGAATTTTAGAGACAAACAGCGACAAGAAGTTTAATTTAGTGACGAAGCGACAATAACTAACAAGGGACAAGCGAATCGTAATTCTCTCACGAGGCTATTCTCATTTGATGTGATAGGGTGAAGCTACACCTATCAAATATGTCCCTATGAAAAAGAAGAATTTCACTGTTAGAAAGGAAATGATATTGCATGGTTTTGATTCAATAAATTCTTTAAAAGGAAATTGAAATTCTTTTGTTTTGATGGCCAATTTTTAGCGTGTGCATAAAATATATATTTTTTTTATATCTAATAAAAACTAATCCCTTTCTTCTTAATAAAAACATATTTTTATCTATCAATGTACAGTAATATAAAAAATGTTTTATAACCGCCCCTACTGATAATAAAAAATAATGCATGTTTTTTTTTAATATCTATGGGGAATAAGTTGTTGCAATGACATTTTTTTTATTTATGTATAGTCGCTATATAGTCTTCTTGACGCTTCTTCTCGCTAAATTAATTATATTGTCGCTTCTTATCGCTATTTTAATTTTATTGTCGCTTCTTGTCACTTTTTGACGCTTCTTGTCTTTAATTAGTGGAACCCTATTCAGGAACGATAATTTCATATTTTACATAACTGAGACCGAAATAACTATTAACGTCATACGGCTTCACGTACAGAAATACTTTAAATTGTATATTATGCAATATAATTCACGGTCAGTCGACTTTTAATTATAATATCATGTTATATCAACGAGTGAAATGATTTTAAAATATCTTTAGATCGCAAATAGTACTCGAAATTGAACGGACCTCTTTCCACACGGAATTCGAATAATGATAGTTTGTAATCAGATTGACTGCTTATAATGCAAAAGACACATTAATAAACAGATTTTTAAAACGAACAATACACACTGATCGTTTCTTTATTTCCCAATGTAAATGAAAGGAACAAAAACCAATACATACCACAAAAAGTAGAGGAGAAATTTGAACATTTCCGGATCTATTTCTTGCAAAATGACCCCCAGCAAAGATTTGCGTAAGGAAAGATGAACCTCATGACTTGAAAGTCAGGCCTTAAAGCACTGCCTTTAAAAAATCAGTCGGCGAACCTAAAAACAATCTTTTTACCCTCTTAGTGTTCAAATTAACGTAAAATCCAGACTTAATTAACTAAATGAAGTATATTTCAAGTGGTGGTAAAAGTTTCAACCAGATCTTTGAAGCCAGAAATAAGAAAATTACACTTGTTTGAATTTCTCACTGTACGATCAGTCTCGCTTGTATATTTTAAAACTGTATGATCAGTCTTTATGTCACTGTATTCTAGTGTTGATTTCAAAGTTATTTACGATACATTAGAAGGTGGCATTTTTCTAAATAACACAAATATCTTTCAATACATTCACATCCTGAAACATATTTTAGCTTAATAGGGTGTACTCGACTTACTACATTAAGTATAAGGATGTTTAAATGTTGCTAAAATAAGAGGAAGGTTTGATGTATACTAGTATATAAGTTTCAGAAATGTCCTCCGTTATACTTAAAATTGTACAAACACACAGATTTAGTTGTTATATAAAAATGCATGTATTTACACACATTCGAGGCCGTACTGTAGCCTATAATTGATCACAGTTCCTTCACTTTGTTTAAGATGTAGAGCTGTCTCTTTGACACTCAATTGTATGTACCACTTTGTCACGGCAAGCGGGGAAGTGATGAAGAAGTCCGTCTTTCCGTTCGTCCGTTCGACCGGTACAATATGTTTCGCCGATTTTGTAAGCGCATCTCCTCATAAACCACTTTATATACATTGGGGGTTCCGGCCATTTTTAAATAAATATTTACTGTTTTCTGATTGGTTAAAATTATTAGTTTTATTTTCAATGTTGTCAATTTTGATGGCGACACGCCCACTCTGACGGTGTGTATTCATACGCCAACATGTGTTTACGTTGTTATTGTTAATATAAATAATATAAAAAGTTCTTATTTTTGATAGAATTTTTTTTATAATGAATGGCAATAATTTATTTTGATTTTATTGAACCATAAAACTAATTTTTGACTCTTCACATTTTACATAATCCGCTTCGCGGATTATTCAATGTGAAGAGTTAAAAATTAGTTTTACGGTTCCATTTATTCAAAATAGACAATAGCCATTCATTAAATGGAGAGGGGGTCCAATCCAGGAGAAAAGGGGATTTCAAATATAATTTATTTATGTTCCCATACAAATGCATTGATAGTTAAAAAAGGGTTTCAAACTGCCGGATCCCCCGTTTTTTTTTAATCCGTCACTGATATAACTATTTTAAATTAATCTTATTCGGATTCCTTATCATAAATGATAATGACTGTATTGTGCACCGTCTATTTCGAATTTTAGTAAAAATCTTTTATGGGGTTACTTTATATAAGATACGGACTTGAACATTGCATTATATGGGGGCACCCATCAGGTATTACCAACACCTCCTAAACCAATCATTAAAGTTTTCTGAAATTGCTCCATTTGTACTCGATTAATGCATTATGGACCTTCTATTTCTGTAAACTTACCAAAATTATATCACATGAATTAACCCCCTACGCAAAGCTGTCTTTATCCATTTTTTGTTATTTTAAAAGCGACAAGCTTGATTTATGTTATCATCAATTGGTCAACGGAGGATGGGCGTCAAGTTGGTTACCTATTCCCTATTCCCTATTCGTTACCTATTCCCTATTCCCTATTCGTTGCCTATTCGTTACCTATTCCCTATTCCCTATTCGTTACCTATTCGTTACCTATTCCCTATTCCCTATTCGTTGCCTATTCGTTACCTATTCCCTATCTCTATTCGTTACCTATTCGTTACCTATTCCCTATTCCCTATTCGTTACCTTTTCGTTACTTATTTGATTTTTAATATCCTTCCCCCTTTTTAATTATGGCATGGAATAGTTTAATATGGCTGCCGTTACCATGGAAACGGCACAATTGTGAAAAAAATGAGTTTTTGGTTTTTGGTGAACTGTTTGGATATGCTTCAACTCAGAATCATCATATTTTAAAACAATGTAGGTGCCCACTATATACAGGTGTTGGATGATTTTGGCGATCATTGGAACTACTATGTTGCCATGGAAACTACACCAAAATTTTCAAAATTCTAAAAATGCTCAAAACTTCATGAAACTTCACAGTAATGATGAGCAACATTGGAGTTGGAATTTCCAAAATAGGTCTTGTTACCATGGAAACAATGCAAAAAGGTCAAAAATTTCAAAAATAAGAATTTTCCGCAAACTGGATGAAACTTTACAGGAATGGTAACTGGCATAGGCAGAGTTTGATTTTGAAGTTAGAATTTTCAAAATGGCCGCCGTAACCATGGAAACAGCAAAAATATCAAAAATTCAAAATGTTCAAACTTAATGAAACTTTGCAAAAATGTTACTAGACATCTGTAGATGCTCTCTTTGACTTTGGAATTGTCAAAATGGCTGCCGCTCACCTGGTAATAGGGGGAAGGGGTGCCTTCCGTTATTGCTAGCAATTACAAATCTAGTTGTTAATAGTCTTACATATGGTAATAGTTCTGAATTGGTTGAGGTAAAATGATCTTTTTATGACTTATTTATATGTGTTTGTGCTCAACCGATCCTTTTACTTCATGTTCGATACGCATTTGTTCCTTACTTGTTTTTTTATACGTTCTACCTTTTAACTGCTTTATGTCCGTATGTTTGAAGATGGATCTTGGTTCGACGGGATGAAATCACCGTGTTAGCGCTTGCTAAAAAACGAAGATGTGGTATGATTGCCAATGAGACAACACTCCACATTAGACCAAAATGACACAGAAATTATCAACTATAGTTCACTGTACGGCCTTCAACAATGAGCATAGCCCAAACCGTGTAGTCACCTATAAAAGGCCCAGACATGACAATCTCATACAATTCAAACAACAAAACTGACGGCCGTATTTCATATACACAAAAATAAACGGAAATATGTAACACAAAAACAAACGATAACTACTTAATTTCAGGCTCTTGTCTAGGGACAGGCACATACTTATATAATGTGGTAGAGTTAAACATGTAAGCAGGGTGTACATCGTTTCGGAGCATGCTATTACCTTGTTTAATTCGTTCCATCACTCGCTTATAATTCGCTTATAATACGTGTATCTTACGTTGCACCTTTTAAAACATGATTTTCAATTGTTTTGTTGTCTCTGGTGGAAGATTTGGGCTCTTAGAGGTGATATAACTCTATAAGTGCATTTGTATCCGTTCCAGCGGTCGGATAATACCCTGTTAAATATTCGTTACTAATTCGCTTTTAAAAAGTTTGTTGTACGTTACACCTTTTAGAAAAGGATTTCCAATTGTTTTCATATCTCTGGTGGTAATAATGTGTTCTTATAGATGAAATACCCCTATAAGCGCATATGTACTCGTTCCAGCGATCGGTTAATACCCTGTTACCTATTCGTTACCTATTCGTTACCTATTCACTTATAGTACGTTTGTTGTACGTTGCACCTTTTAGAAAAGGATTTTCAATTAAATTCATATCTCTGGTGGTAACAATGTGTTCTTAGAGATGAAATGACCCCATTAGAGCGCATGTACCCGTTCCAGCGCTCGGTAAATAACCTGTTACCTATTCGTTACTTATTCGCTTTTAATGCGCGGGGTATACGGTGCACCTTTAAATAAATCGTGTTTTAATTGTGTTCATGTCTGGTGGTAACAATGTGTTCTTAGAGATGAAATGACCCCATTAGAGCGCATGTACCCGTTTCAGCGCTCGGTAAATAACCTGTTACCTATTCGTTACTTATTCGCTTTTAATGCGCGGGGTATACGGTGCACCTTGAAATAAATCGTTTTTTAATTGTGTTCAGGTCTCTGGTGGTAAGAATGTGTTCTTAGAGATGAAATTACCCTATTAGCGCGCATGTACCCGTTCCAGCGCTCGGTTAATACCCTGTTACCTATTCGTTACCTATTCGTTACCTATTCGCTTATAATACATTTTTTTATACGTTGCACCTGTTAGAAAAGGATTTTCAATTATGTCCAGGTCTCAGACGGTAACAATGTGTTCTTAGAGATGAAATGACCCCATTAGATTGCATGTACCCGTTCCAGCGCTCGGTAAATAACCTGTAACCTATTCGTTACCTATTCGCTTTTAATGTGCGGGGTGTACGGTGCACCTTGAAATAAATCGTGTTTTAATTGTGTTCAGGTCTCTGGTGGTAAGAATGTGTTCTTAGAGATGAAATTACCCTTTTAGCGCGCATGTACCCGTTCCAGCGCTCGGTTAATACCCTGTTACCTATTCGTTACCTATTCGTTACCTATTCGCTTATAATACATTTTTTTATACGTTTCACCTGCTAGAAAAGGATTTTCAATTATGTCCATGTCTCAGGTGGTAACAATGTGTTCTTAGAGATGAAATTACCCTATTAGCGCTCATGTACCCGTTCCAGTGCTCGGTAAATAATCTTGTTACCTATTCGTTACCTATTCGCTTTTAATGCGCGCGGTATACGCTGCAACTTGAAATAAATCGTGTTTTAATTGTGTTCATGTCTGGTGGTAACAATGTGTTCTTAGAGATGAATGACCCCATTAGAGCGCATGTACCCGTTCCAGCGCTCGGTAAATAACCTGTTACCTATTCGTTACTTATTCGCTTTTAATGCGCGGGGTATACGGTGCACCTTTAAATAAATCGTTTTTTAATTGTGTTCAGGTCTCTGGTGGTAAGAATGTGTTCTTAGAGATGAAATTACCCTATTAGCGCGCATGTACTCGTTCCAGCGCTCGGTTAATACCCTGTTACCTATTCGTTACCTATTCGTTACCTATTCGCTTATAATACATTTTTGTATACGTTGCACCTGTTAGAAAAGGATTTTCAATTATGTCCAGGTCTCAGACGGTAACAATGTGTTCTTAGAGATGAAATGACCCCATTAGAGCGCATGTACCCGTTCCAGCGCTCGGTAAATAACCTGTTACCTATTCGTTACCTATTCGTTTTTAATACGCGGGGTATACGCTGCAACTTGAAATAAATCGTGTTTTAATTGTGTTCATGTCTGGTGGTAACAATGTGTTCTTAGAGATGAATGACCCCATAAGAGCGCATGTACCCGTTCCAGCGCTCGGTAAATAACCTGTTACCTATTCGTTACTTATTCGCTTTTAATGCGCGGGGTATACGGTGCAACTTGAAATAAATCGGTTTTAATTGTGTTCAGGTCTCTGGTGGTAAGAATTTGTTCTTAGAGATGAAATTACCCTATTAGCGCGCATGTACCCGTTCCAGCGCTCGGTTAATACCCTGTTACCTATTCGTTACCTATTCGTTACCTATTCACTTATAATACGTTTGTTGTACGTTGCACCTTTTAGAAAAGGATTTTCAATTGTGTTCATGTCTCTGGTGGTAACAATGTGTTCTTAGAGATGAAATGACCCTATTAGCGCATATGTACCCGTTCCAGCGCTCGGTTAATACCCTGTTACCTATTCGTTACCTATTCGTTACTTATTCGCTTTATATACGTTTGTTGTACGTTGCACCTTTTAGAAAAGGATTTTCAATTGTGTTCATGTCTCTGGTGGTAACAATGTGTAATTAGAGATGAAATGACCCTATTAGCGCATATGTCCCCGTTCCAGCGCTCGGTTAATACCCTGTTACCTATTCGTTACCTATTTGTTACTTATTCGCTTTAAATACGTCTGTTTTACGTTGCACCTTTTAGAAAAGGATTTTCACTTGTGTTCATGTCTCTGGTGGTAACAATATGTAATTAGAGATGAAATGACCCTATTAGCGTGCATGTACCCGTTCCAGCGCTCGGTTAATACTTTGTTACCTATTCGTTACCTATTCACTTATAATACGTTTGTTGTACGTTGCACCTTTTAGAAAAGGATTTTCAATTGTGTCCATGTCTCTGGTGGTAACAATGTGTTCTTAGAGATGAAATGACCCTATTAGCGCGCATGTACCCGTTCCAGCGCTCGGTTAATACCCTGTTGCCTATTCGTTACCTATTCGTTACCTATTCGTTACCTATTTGTTACCTATTCACTTATAATACATTTGTTGTACGTTGCACCTTTCAGAAAAGGATTTTCACTTGTGTTCATGTCTCTGGTGGTAACAATGTGTAATTAGAGATGAAATGACCCTATTAGCGTGCATGTACCCGTTCCAGCGCTCGGATAATACCCTGTTACTTATTCGTACCTTATACGCTTTTAATGCGCGGGGTAAGTATACGTTTCACCTTGAAATAAATCGTTTTTTAAATTGTGTTCATGTCTCTGGTGGTAACAATGTAATCTTAGAGACGAAATGACCCTATTAGAGCGCATGTACCCGTTCCAGCGCTCGGTTAATACCCTGTTACCTTTTCGTTACCTATTCGTTACTTATTCGCTTTAAATACGTTTGTTGTACGTTGCACCTTTTAGAAAAGAATTTTCACTTGTGTTCATATCTGTGGTGGTAACGATGTGTAATTAGAGATGAAATGACCCTATTAGCGTGCATGTACCCGTTCCAACGCTCGGTTATTACCCTGTTACCTATTCGTTACCTATTCACTTATAATACGTTTGTTGTACGTTGCACCTTTTAGAAAAGGATTTTCAATTGTGTCCATGTCTCTGGTGGTAACAATTCGTTCTTAGAGATGAAATGACCCTATTAGCGCGCATGTACCCGTTCCAGCGCTCGGTTAATACCCTGTTACCTATTCGTTACCTATTCGTTACCTATTCACTTATAATACGTTTGTTGTGCGTTGCACCTTTTAGAAAAGGATTTCAACGTACAACAAACGTATTTAAAGCGAATAAGTAACGAATAGGTAACGAATAGGTAACAGGGTACTGTAAACCAACTTATTTTCGCGAATACTTTATTTCGCGTTTTACCCTTTCTCGACCAATTCGCGGCTATTTAATTTCTCGATTTTCTGATTTACTTGATGAAGTTTAATAAGGAAAGATCCAAGTTTTACATATTCGCGACGATTTATTTTCGCGTTATTTTTCTACTCGCGAAAATCGCGAAAATAAATCGCTCACGAAATTAAGTTGGTTTACAGTATTAACCGAGCGCTGGAACGGGTACATGCACTCTAATAGGGTCATTTCGTCTCTAAGATTACCTTGTTACCATTAAAGACATGAACACAATTAAAAAACGATTTATTTCAAGGTGCAACGTATACTTACCCTGCGCATTAAAAGCGAATAAGGAACGAATAAGTAACAGGGTATTATCCGAGCGCTGGAACGGGTACATGCACGCTAATAGGGTCATTTCATCTCTAATTACACATTGTTACCACCAGAGACATGAACACAAGTAAAAATCTTTTTCTAAAAGGTGCAACGTACAACAAACGTATTATCAGTGAATAGGTAACGAATAGGTAACAGGGTAATAACCGAGCGCTGGAACGGGTACATAAGCGCTAACAGGGTCATTTCATCTCTAATTACACATTGTTACCACCAGAGACATGAATACAAGTAAAAATCTTTTTCTAAAAAGTGCAACGTACAATAAACGTATATAAAGCGAATAAGTAACGAATAGGTAACGAATAGGTAACGAATAGGTAACAGGGTATTAACCGAGCGCTGGAACGGGTACATGCACGCTAATAGGGTCATTTCATCTCTAATTACACATTGTTACCACCAGAGACATGAACACAAGTGAAAATCTTTTTCTAAAAGGGGCAACGTTCAACAAATGTATTATAAGTGAATAGGTAACGAATAGGTAACGAATAGGTAACAGGGTATTAACCGAGCGCTGGAACGGGTTCATGCACGCTAATAGGGTCATTTCATCTCTAATTACACATTGTTATCACCAGAGACATGAAAACAAGTAAAAATCTTTTTCTAAAAAGTGCAACGTACAACAAACGTATATAAAGCGAATAAGTAACGAATAGGTAACGAATGGGTAACAGGGTATTAACCGAGCGCTAGAACGGGTACATATGCGCTAATAGGGTCATTTCATCTCTAAGAACACATTGTTACCACCAGAGACATGAACACAATTGAAAATCCTTTTCTAAAAGGTGCAACGTACAACAAACGTATTATAAGTGAAAAGGTAACGAATAGGTAACGAATAGGTAACGAATAGGTAACGAATAGGTAACAGGGTATTAACCGAGCGCTGGAACGGGTACATGCGCGCTAATAGGGTCATTTCATCTCTAAGAACACATTCTTACCACCAGAGACCTGAACACAATTAAAAAACGATTTATTTCAAGGTGCACCGTATACCCCGCGCATTAAAAGCGAATAGGTAACGAATAGGTAACAGGTTATTTACCGAGCGCTGGAACGGGTACATGCGCTCTAATGGGGTCATTTCATCTCTAAGAACACATTGTTACCACCTGAGACCTGGACATAATTGAAAATCCTTTTCTAACAGGTGCAACGTATAAAAAAATGTATTATAAGCGAATAGGTAACGAATAGGTAACGAATAGGTAACAGGGTATTAACCGAGCGCTGGAACGGGTACATGCGCGCTAATAGGGTAATGTCATCTCTAAGAACACATTCTTACCACCAGAGACCTGAACACAATTAAAAAACGATTTATTTCAAGGTGCACCGTATACCCCGCGCATTAAAAGCGAATAGGTAACGAATAGGTAACAGGTTATTTACCGAGCGCTGGAACGGGTACATGCGCTCTAATGCGGTAATTTCATCTCTAAGAACACATTGTTACCACCTGAGACCTGGACATAATTGAAAATCCTTTTCTAACAGGTGCAACGTATAAAAAAATGTATTATAAGCGAATAGGTAACGAATAGGTAACGAATAGGTAACAGGGTATTAACCGAGCGCTGGAACGGGTACATGCGCGCTAATAGGGTAATTTCATCTCTAAGAACACATTCTTACCACCAGAGACCTGAACACAATTAAAAAACGATTTATTTCAAGGTGCACCGTATACCCCGCGCATTAAAAGCGAATAAGTAACGAATAGGTAACAAGTTATTTACCGAGCGCTGGAACGGGTACATGCGCTCTAATGGGGTCATTTCATCTCTAAGAACACATTGTTACCACCAGAGATATGAATTTAATTGAAAATCCTTTTCTAAAAGGTGCAACGTACAACAAACGTACTATAAGTGAATAGGTAACGAATAGGTAACGAATAGGTAACAGGGTATTAACCGATCGCTGGAACGAGTACATATGCGCTTATAGGGGTATTTCATCTATAAGAACACATTATTACCACCAGAGATAACAAAACAATTGAAAATCATGTTTTAAAAGGTGCAACGTAAGATACACGTATTATAAGCGAATTATAAGCGAGTGATGGAACGAATTAAACAAGGTAATAGCATGCTCCGAACCGATGTACACCCTGCTTACATGTTTAACTCTACCACATTATGTAAGTATGTGCCTGTCCCTAGACAAGAGCCTGAAATTAAGTAGTTATCGTTTGTTTTTGTGTTACATATTTCCGTTTATTTTTTTGTATATGAAATACGGCCGTCAGTTTTGTTGTTTGAATTGTATGAGGTTGTCATGTCTGGGCCTTTTATAGGTGACTACACGGTTTGGGCTATGCTCATTGTTGAAGGCCGTACAGTGAACTATAGTTGATAATTTCTGTGTCATTTTGGTCTAATGTGGAGTGTTGTCTCATTGGCAATCATACCACATCTTCGTTTTTACGCAAGCGCTAATTATATAACACGGTGATTTCATCCCGTCGAACCAAGATCCATCTTCAAACATACGGACATAAAGCAGTTAAAAGGTAGAACGTATAAAAAACAAGTAAGGAACAAATGCGTATCGAAAATGAAGTAAAAGGATCGGTTGAGCACAAACACATATAAATAGGTCATAAAAAGATCAATTTACCTCAACCAATTCAGAACTATTACCATATGTAAGACTATTAACAACTAGATTTGTAATTGCTAGCAATAACGGAAGGCACCCCTTCCCCCTATTACCAGGTGAGCGGCAGCCATTTTGACAATTCCAAAGTCAAAGAGAGCATCTACAGATGTCTAGTAACATTTTTGCAAAGTTTCATTAAGTTTGAACATTTTGAATTTTTGATATTTTTGCTGTTTCCATGGTTACGGCGGCCATTTTGAAAATTCTAACTTCAAAATCAAACTCTGCCTATGCCAGTTACCATTCCTGTAAAGTTTCATCCAGTTTGCGGAAAATTCTTATTTTTGAAATTTTTGACCTTTTTGCATTGTTTCCATGGTAACAAGACCTATTTTGGAAATTCCAACTCCAATGTTGCTCATCATTACTGTGAAGTTTCATGAAGTTTTGAGCATTTTTAGAATTTTGAAAATTTTGGTGTAGTTTCCATGGCAACATAGTAGTTCCAATGATCGCCAAAATCATCCAACACCTGTATATAGTGGGCACCTACATTGTTTTAAAATATGATGATTCTGAGTTGAAGCATATCCAAACAGTTTACCAAAAACCAAAACCTGATTTTTTTCACAATTGTGCCGTTTCCATGGTAACGGCAGCCATATTAAACTATTCCATGCCATAATTAAAAAGGGGGAAGGATATTAAAAATCAAATAAGTAACGAATAGGTAACGAATAGGGAATAGGGAATAGGTAACGAATAGGTAACGAATAGGGAATAGGGAATAGGTAACGAATAGGCAACGAATAGGGAATAGGGAATAGGTAACGAATAGGCAACGAATAGGGAATAGGGAATAGGTAACGAATAGGCAACGAATAGGGAATAGGGAATAGGTAACGAATAGGTAACGAATAGGGAATAGGGAATAGGCAACGAATAGGGAATAGGGAATAGGTAACGAATAGGGAATAGGGAATAGGTAACCAACTTGACGCCCATCAACGGAGGACGGTGTAAATAATCTTTAAAAATGTAATAGCTATAAACAGATAACTGTAACGATACACTATTACAAAGTCCACAAGCGAATCATGTATTACATTTTAGGCATTTGATTTTAAATAAGACTGATGTAACAAAAATACAATTATTTTGCCATCTAAAAAATTCATCAGAAATATATTTGTATTGTCTGGTGAAAGTAATTACACGTTATAGTTCCCTGGATAGTTCATAATATCACATATACACGTATATACCTTCAAATTGCTGTTGTTTTTTCTTCAAAATCACGACCGGTCATACAGTCAAAAAATCTGAAATCGCTTCTAGAATACAGTCAGTTCTAGACTGATCGTACAGTAATTTATTTTGGGATCCTCAAGGAAAACATATTTTTTATGGGAAATACGAATATTCTACTTAAATACGAAAAGAATATTGAAACAGTATATATTTAACTGTAAACTGATGCAAATATTTGCAATAAAAGATTATTTGCTTTGTACTACGAGAGCAAAATTGTCCATCGATTTCACTTTTTTCTACCAAGTTGATGTGATGCACACGTATATTTTATATTCTAATGCATGTTTCTGTTACAGTAACTCATATTTATGATGCTATATATACCTTGAAGATGTTCAAAGCACTTTGTAGATATAGGAGTAAACAAATGATGAGAAAAGTTACCGTAGGCAAAACCGGTTGGAAATCATCGCTTCGAAAATCGCGACTTCCGGATAGCGTACAGAATAGTATCTACACTGTGTTTATGGTCAGGTAAATTAATCAATGAGTGATATATTTCTCTTGGAGAAATTTAAAGGTCCCAGTGAATAAACTACACAGAGAACAATACCTGTTGTATTTGTTAGATGGGACAATAGAACTTACAAAAGTTTAAATCGACAGGTAACTTGCAGGTGAATCTATGGAAAACTATCATAGGGTTTGCAATAATTATAATAGGATGAAAACACAAAAAGTGGTGTAATTGTCAGGGCAAAACTATAGAAGTTGTATTACAGTTTTGATGTAAATGGACAGTAGGTTGTTAAAAAAAATACTGGTCACTTCTGCTCAGTCAGACTTTCTGCATCTATTGTGGTTTTGTAGGGCCTATGGCAGATTTATCATAATGATTGAAATCAAGTAATGGGAGATGTGACAAAGTGATATCCAATTCTCATGTTTTCTTAAATTTATCTCTTTTGACAAAAAATTATCTTTGCAATGGTGAATTTTTTTCAATAACCCAAGCTTCACCTCAAATATATGTCTGCTTACAGTATGAAGAATATTGATAGAGGCAGCTTCAAGAAAGGGGTATGCTGATCTATGCTCACCAATATTTTTACCCCCTTTCTGCAGACAATGGATACTCCCCCGATTGTGTCAGGAACCCAGACTACTATTTTCATCTGACATATTCAAGCTTTTTGCACACTTCAGAATACAACCCAATTTTACGAAAAAAAAATCTGTTCAGATGAAACATGTGAGTGTTTTGTATATTATTGATGAAATCACAAATCTCACTTGCCAATGGGGAAATGTGATCTTCAAAATTTATTGACCTATTGAATAGCCTATAGAAATGTTGCAATTTTGTAACATGTTGCAGAAAGAACCAACCAAATTAACACATATTTTGTATCACATTTTCATATCACACTTCATTCAGAAACAAGAAATATCTCTTTGTGAGAAAATTAACAAAGTGCCATAATCATATTACAATACATGTTACATCTTTTAACATACAGTCCAAAGTTTTTTTTAGAGGGAAAGAAGAGATAATCAATGTTAACTGAATTTTATTTCCTTTCATACCAAATTTATCAATGACAAACTTCAACAAATCTTTAAACGTTTACAGTTTTATATTTGTTAAAAACACTGGTATCCTGATATGTAATAAACAAACTTTTACTTTGTACATTCTGAAAACTTCAAATTGTAAAATGACTTTGTGCTTTTAATCCTTAATGATGTATGCGAAAGAGAGAGGTACCAACTACAAATTTTCAAATCTTTATGTTGACAAGATAGTGATCAAACCCACCTCATGCAGTAAAGATTAGATAGCGACATTGAGACCACCTAGGCTGTTTATAAATAATTAGAAATGCACTGCTTTCAAAATATATCCACTACACCCTTAAGGGCATACAATACAGTTACAGGGGAGGTAATGACATTGCTAACATAAATTGTTATTTTCGCCACATCAAACTATAACTTATCGGGAAAAGATTCAGTTTTCGACTGATTTTTATCATTTAAACTTATTTAACTTGAAAATGAGTTCATGAACCCTTTTTTAGCTCACCTGGCCTAAAAGGCCATGTGAGCTTTTCTCATCACTTGGCGTCCGTCGTCGTCGTCGTCGTCGACGTCGTCGTCGTCGACGTCGTCGTCGTCGTTAACAATTTTTCAAACATCTTCTCCTCTGAAACTACTGAATGGATTTGAATGAAACTTAACATGATTGTTCCTTAGTATATCCTGCACAAAATGTGCGCTTCGATTTTTGATCCGTCAAAAAACATGGCCGCCGTTACTTAAAATAGAACATAGGGGTCAAATGCAGTTTTTGGCTTATATCTCAAAAACGAAAGCATTTAGAGCAAATCTGACATGGGGTAAAAATGTTCATTAGGTCAAGATCTATCAGCCCTGAAATTTTCAGATGAATCAAACAAACCATTGTTGGGTTGCTGCCACTTAATTGGTAATTTTAAGGAAATTTTGCAGTTTTTGGTCATTATCTTGAATATTATTATAGATAAAGATAAACTGTAAACAGCAAAAAAGATCAGCAAAGTAAGATCTACAAATAAGTTAATATGACCAAAATTGTCAATTGACCCCTTAAGGGGTTATTGTCCTTTAATGACAATTTTTCACAATTTGTTCATCATATTTGCTAACTTTAAAAAATCTTCTCCTCTGAAACTACTGAATGGATTTGGTTAAAACTTAGCATGGTTGTTTCTTAGATTATCCTGCACAAAGTGTGTGCTTTGATTTTTGATCCGTCAAAAAACATGGCCGCCGTTACTTAAAATAGAACATAGGGGTCAAATGCAGTTTTTGGCTTATATCTCAAAAACGAAAGCATTAAGAGCAAATCTGACATGGAGTAAAAATGTTCATTAGGTCAATATCTATCAGCCCTGAAAATTTCAGATGAATCAAACATCCAATTGTTGGGTTGCTGCCACTTAATTGGTAATTTTAAGGAAATTTTGCAGTTTTTGGTCATTATCTTGAATATTATTATAGATAAAGATAAACTGTAAACAGCAAAAAAGATCAGCAAAGTAAGATCTACAAATAAGTTAATATGACCAAAATTGTCAATTGACCCCTTAAGGGGTTATTGTCCTTTAATGACAATTTTTCACAATTTGTTCATCATATTTGCTAACTTTAAAAAATCTTCTCCTCTGAAACTACTGAATGGATTTGGTTAAAACTTAGCATGGTTGTTTCTTAGATTATCCTGCACAAAGTGTGTGCTTTGATTTTTGATCCGTCAAAAAACATGGCCACCGTTACTTAAAATAGAACATAGGGGTCAAATGCAGTTTTTGGCTTATATCTCAAAAACGAAAGCATTAAGAGCAAATCTGACATGGAGTAAAAATGTTCATTAGGTCAATATCTATCAGCCCTGAAAATTTCAGATGAATCAAACATCCAATTGTTGGGTTGCTGCCACTTAATTGGTAATTTTAAGGAAATTTTGCAGTTTTTGGTCATTATCTTGAATATTATTATAGATAAAGATAAACTGTAAACAGCAAATAAGATCAGCAAAGTAAGATCTACAAATAAGTTAATATGACCAAAATTGTCAATTGACCCCTTAAGGGGTTATTGTCCTTTAATGACAATTTTTCACAATTTGTTCATCATATTTGCTAACTTTAAAAAATCTTCTCCTCTGAAACTACTGAATGGATTTGGTTAAAACTTAGCATGGTTGTTCCTTAGATTATCCTGCACAAAGTGTGTGCTTTGATTTTTGATCCGTCAAAAAACATGGCCGCCATTACTTAAAATAGAACATAGGGGTCAAATGCAGTTTTTGGCTTATATCTCAAAAACGAAAGCATTAAGAGCAAATCTGACATGGAGTAAAAATGTTCATTAGGTCAATATCTATCAGCCCTGAAATTTTCAGATGAATCAAACATCCAATTGTTGGGTTGCTGCCACTTAATTGGTAATTTTAAGGAAATTTTGCAGTTTTTGGTCATTATCTTGAATATTATTATAGATAAAGATAAACTGTAAACAGCAAATATGATCAGCAAAGTAAGATCTACAAATAAGTCAATTTGACCAAAATTGTCAATTGACCTCTTTAGGAGTTATTGCCCTTTAAAGACTTTTTTCACAATTTGTTCATCATGTTGACTTACTTTTAAAAATCTTCTCTTATGAAACTGCTGTATCAATTTCAGCCAAACTTAGGCTAAATGAGTTTCAGAGTTTCAGAGTATCTAGTATAAATTTTATATTTCATTTCCTTGTATGTCAAGAAACATAGCTCCTATGGCTAAAATAGAACATAGGAGAAAATGATTTTTTTTTGCTTTTGAAGAAAATAGGACGATTCAAAGAACATTTAAATAAATTGAAAAGCTCAAATAATCATTGATGAGAGATTAAACCAAAAAAATTCAGGTGAGCGATTCAGGCTCTTGAGAGCCTCTTGTTTTTAAATACCATTTGGTTTGATTACGCGAATGTGTTTTATCTTTTAAAACAAAAGAATTATGTCTTTCTTTCGAAAAGGAAAATACGGCCACAAATCCGAATTTTGAGCAAATATACAAAATTTAGACCATTTTACTCAAAAAGTAGCACTAAAGGGATATTTTTTTATTACATATTTGATTTAATCAGGTAAAAAATAGTCTTTATCAAAGTTTTTATCAAAATTTAAATATGGGATTAAAACTGTATTGCATGCCCTTAATATTATTGAACTAAGGGTATCAAACCAGAAGGTTATGACCTATAAAATATGGACACACACACAAAACATCAGTACATGAATTACTTTTATTTTGATCAACAATTGTGTTTTATTACAAATAAATAAAGATATGTAACAGGGATCATTTAAACAATTAACAACCTTTTTAACAATAAATGGTATTATGAACAAAAGTATGATGTACAAGAAAACAAGTTAAATTTCATCTTCGATATAAAATACCCATTTTTAGAACCCATAGAAAGAATAAACTTATAATAATGATAATTCAAAATTATATCTGCTGGTAAGTATAAATTCTTTCCATTTTTCACGTTCAACACAACCGACCGACCGACCGTGCAAGGGCTGTATAGCCAGTCAAGGTCGTTAAAAACTTCCATTTGTTGTTCAACACAAGCTATTGATCAAGCAACAGGGTATACATTTGGTACAAAAGATAACACACTGTTTCTCATAATTTGTATGAATGTAAGGTGTCAGATCCAGGGATAAATGGGAGGCTCCAACAATATGTCCCCAAAAGTATTGATCGTTAAAAAAAAAGGAGGGGGTTCAAAACCCAATTGTATATAATAGGAAAATTAATGTTACTAGTGATTTCAATTTTTTTTCTCAATTAACACACAGTTTGCAACAAACAATTATAATTGCATCATTTACCCAAAACAGTGTATTCTGGCAAAAGTTAAATAGCTGTAGGCATTTTCTATCTACATTATTATACATTTTTTTTTCTGAAACTATACTTAATAAAATCGGGCATACAGAAATGAACCTACTTAAAATAATAATATAATTTTTTATACAAATCCAAATCATGAATAGTATTTTGAATTCGTTGTTAAATGTTATATAACCCTACCACCCATTCTATTGTCCATACCACTCATTAAAATAATTCAAACGAAAAAAACCTGACAAAGTGTTCAATAAAGCAGGAAATCTTCATGAAGGTGTATGAAATGTTAATATCAGCTAACTCAAGGTAACATCTTAACATCCAAGCCTATATACGACCAAAAATATTGAAATTAGTACTGTATATCTACATTGCCATCATTATTCATATCTACAATGCCATCAATATTCATTGAGCTGGTCAGTAACTGACCATAGTTTGGCTGTTTCTCTAGGATTTTATTCAATTCTTCAATAAAATTAACATAAATTTACTTATGTATAAACAAAACATTTAATATCAACAAACAAGTTATGTAACATCAGTTATGGTCATAATTATTCTTTTTGTTTTTTTAAACAATAATAAAACTTGGATATAAATGTACAGAGAACATGTGGTACAGCAATACTTTTGTAAAATATTTTCAAATATTAAAAAACTTTTCTGAAACTAGCTTATTCTGTATAATTCTGACTAATACTTTAAAATCAAGTCTCATCACTCCGGCAAAACAAAAGTAAAAATTCTTAATGTTGCATATTTTTTTTCTACCACTATCTCCCATTTATCCAATATTTATCCTTAAGACCAGTTTCAATGTCTTTTTTATTATATCTTACATAAAGCAACAATCATAAAAATACTACACAATTTCCTATCCCTGATAAAGAAAATAAACAGATTCTAATAATATTGTGGAGAGGTTGTTGATTAATTTAGCAGACCATATCATATTGATCCACTGTGTTATAATATTGCACCAGAGTACACAAAATGTTTTAAACCAAATAACAATCTAGCTTCACCCCCTTGTTATTATGAATATGAAACTGGTTTGTCTAAGAATTCATATGCAATTCTTCTTATTCCTTTTAAATACTCTCAATAATTCAGGATATATGCTTTGAAAAAGTATAAAAACTGTAAGGAAAACAACCCTTATAATCCATCAAACAGTAAAGCATTGCTGCTTGGGTATGATTTTGAAGATGAATAAGCGGGATTGGTAAATGCACATTTCAATAAACAATAGGAAATCAGCCATTCTTTTTATATTTCTATTTTTGTCATCAATAATGGATTTTTCAGATGATTGTTTGATAGGTGTTCAATGCCACTTGAGGTCAGTGCCTGGAGAGAACCACCGACCTTCTGTAGGAACACTGAAAATCCTAGTCAATAAATATTGGAGTGGAGTGCACCAGGTCAATAGGATTTTAACTCACAAAACAAGTGTTTACAGGCTAATGATACAGTAGTTAAACTTCATAGAATGTACAGCCATGGCGGCCCCTAATTTGATGATGAAACAATAGAGTATAATTATTCAAATTATTAAGAGGATTGGTATGACAAGAGCTACTAGAGATCTGGTGATTATAAAATCTGGTAGTATAAATCTGCCAAATGAGCAAAATGATGAAATGTTTAGAATGTTGTTGACTACATTTAAAAGACCAAAAAGTTCCTTGTTTAATCATGTGAATAATCTGATGGCAGTGATCCACACACACACACACACAGATACACATTATATTTCTTTTCATTTACTTCTATTTTTTTATTGTTTGAAAATATATCTTTTAAAATAATAGATGTCTGATAAGAATTATTTAATGACAAATTTGATATTTGTATTCTATGAAATTCTATTGAGTAATATAGAAGGCGAACTAAGTTGGACTAACTTGTGTTTAATCCTTTTTATGATATTTTATGATTTCTTACACTTTAGTGTAGATATTGCATTTGTTTTATCATAGGGTTGATATAGACATGAGGCCCCTCAGGGGGGGGGGGGGGGGTCCTAGTAATTACATAATCACAATTTTTTTGCCAATATAATCACATAATCATTAAATATTTGCTTATCTTTAGTAATCAAATAATCATAAACTAAAAATACAGTCCTAGGTAATCAAATAATCATGAAATATTTGGCTTAATAATCAAATAATCATTAAAAAAACGACCAAGTAATCACATAATCAAAAACCCCATGAGGGCCCTCAGACATGGTATAATGGTCATATTTGTAAAAAAATGTTCAATTCTTTAAAAATAAATATGAGCAGCAGCCTTACATAGAAAGATATTTCACTCACACACAAATCTTTGAATAAGACATCTTTTGGGCATTTTATTTTTATCTATTAAGGATGTGTCCTTATCTAGTTATTTACCTAAAGACCTCAAAATGAAACCTATTGGATGCTTTTATATATCTACCTAAATGTACTTAGGTCCTTAAAATATGTAAGGCAAATTTGTATTATCTAATTTAAGATATCAGATACACATGTAGGTAGGTTGTGGTTCTTTATTACAAAGAGTAAATCAGTGGCATTGACATGAATTTTCAAATGCATCATTACATTATTTATTTCTTTTATGAAATAATGCTGGTGTATTAAATAATTAATGTTGATCAACATAATAAGGCACTGTAAAACATGTTCAATTAAAATAACAGTTGTATCAATGATTGTGCAATTCTCCAGAAGATTATAATTTTTCTTGGGGAAAAAGATTTGTATCATATTTTATATGTCTATGACAGTATGTTATATAAATATGTGTATCTTATAATACTACATGTACTACAAACATCAACAAAAAGGAAGAGTACTTCTGTATAAATTACAACCAGTTCTTAAGATTTGAAACAATGAATTATCTTTCTTTATAAGTTGATTTCTGATAACATTAATTCCAGTAAATCACAAAGACTACATATGTTACAGTTACAGCCTAGGTCAATCGTTTTACATAACTCACAACTCATTCAATTTCGGTTGAATCCAGAAAAATAAGGAGTAACTTCCTTTTGAACAAAGCAATTACCGGTTTGCAATTAAATTATTCTACCTTATAAGAAAAAGAAATGACAGAAATACAGAAATAAAGGGAATTTCCAAGTGAAAACATAAATGTCTGCTATATTCAAGCAATATCAGGGGGGGGGGGGGGGGGGGTCCATTTCATGAAAATTTATTGTTTTCAATCAATTACAAGGGTGTTAAAAATGAAAAAAATAAAAACAGAATGAATACTGTTGCATCCTTTCTAGTCACACCATTTTTGATTTTCTAATTCTTTTTTGATTGAAAACTAAATTTAAGACAAGTTTCTTTGTTTAAATTTAAAAGTTTATGTGACCTTCTTATCTGAAAACATTCTGATGGCTACATGAAGAAACAAAAGTGTTATCAATATTTTTTAAAGTATTTTTTATTGGTATTAAAAATCATAATCTTTTATTCATCTAAAGAAGCTAAGGTCAATTATACTTTTTTCAAAATAAATTGCAGAATTTTGTTTTATATTGATTCAAAAGTACATTTTCTAAAAAACTTTTCCTTACAAGTTAAAATCTTCAGAACAATATTCAGATATAAGTGCAGCAATATACATTATCCCCACATGTCTATATTTTCATAATTTAAAGTATCACATAGAATAACAATTCATCAGTCTGACTCTCTATCCAGTTCCTTTTAAAAAGAACATAACACTGCCTTCATCTTAAGACAGGCCTTCTGTAGTGCTGACATATTCTGACCAATAAAAATCACCAGGATTGTCAAAGACAAATGCTAGATGTCAATCAAATACACCTGCAGTATTGCATGTAACGTAGAAAATTGTTTGGCACCATTAGTTTTATAATAGTCAAGTTTCATCATGTCCGCCTGGGCTCCAACTTGTATGAATGTTTTGTCAAAAGTCTCTGATTGTCTATCACTTTCAAGTTCCTGAAAAAAAGAAAACATTTTTTTTTAGAAAGACAAAAAGCAAGATTAGAAAAACACATAAAATTAGTTATCTTAAGAATAACTATTCCATAACTCAACAAATATAAGACAATACATTTCAATCCTCTTCAGTACAATCATAGTGTTATCAACATATAAATAAAAGTTATCACTACTTTTGATCCTGCCTAAACACTGAAAAGGATTTTATATACTGTGGATTCATTTATTTTCGTTGGTACCAATTTTCGTTGATTGAGGAAAACTTGTATATTCGTGGATAATTATTAAGTTTGTGGTTTTGTCAAAGTCTGCATACATTCCTTTTGGAAATTCGTATTTCGTTGAACATTTAAATTTGTGGTACCCCTGAACCCACGAAATCCATGAAAATTGGTATCCAACGAATATTATTGAATCCACAGTAACCCAACCAAATTCTGTATGTGCCTGTTTCAAGTCAGGAGCCTGTCATATTCATATCATTTGTTGCTGTGTTACATATATGTTTTTCATTCATTATTTTGTACATGAATTAGACAATTAGTTTTGTTGTTTAAATTGATTTAAATTTGTCATTTAGGGGCCTTTTATAGCCAACTATGGAGTATGGGCTTTACCCATTGTTGACAACTGTACAGTGACCTATTGTTGTTAATTCCGCATCATGTGGTCTTTTATGGAGAGTTGTCTCATTGACAATCATGTCATATCTTCATATTTTTATGTAGTAGTATCTTCAATATAATATTCCCTAAACTAAAACATACTAACTGTTTGTGCCAAAAATACTATAATTTGAAAACCTTGTAATTAATTTAAGTAGAGGCACCAAGAATTCTGAGTCTCTCACCTTGTGACATTTTACACATAGGCATCACTAGCAGCCATCTAACACTATGTAAAACTATAATCAAATTTTATCCAGATTGTTTGTAAAAGTGTTTTTAAAAAAATGCCATCTCAATTAAGGAAATTTACCAAATAAGGAGTCAATTGACTGTTCCCATTCCTGGATTTTCTTGTGGATCTTGTCTAGCTGATAATTTTTGCTGTTTACAGTTTCTCTCAAATGATTGAATTTTCAACATAATAGGAAAGAACACAAAAAAATTGTTGGCCTAGATTAGCTTATCATTAAAAAGCAGTTTTTTTCTTATAAATTAAATCATGAAAATCCTTAAAATATACCTGATATATTCTTCAACTTCTGAAGATGATTTTGCAGTAGAAGGTGCTTCAATTTCTGAAAAACAGTAAATAAGATTCATATCAATGAGAAATCTAATGCAGTAATTTGGATTTTAAGGGGAGATAATCCCAATTTACAGAAAATATATATTTCATTTAGTTATAGAAAATGTCAGCTGATTTATAATTCATTTGGATAGCAGTGTTTTGTTATTTTTTGAAGAAGAAAAAAATCTGTGTCAAGTCTTGTCATCAAATGTTAATAAATTTGCTTTAACTTCATTTTCCTGGAAATGTATTCATAGTCTACATGAGCTATGTCGAAAATAGTAACAAAATGTTTATAGTGTGATCTTGATTTGCAGACTTACAGCCTGTAATTCAGTGGCTGTTGTTGGTTCATGCCTGTCATATTTGTTTTGTTATAAATTAGGCTGTTAGCTTTCTCAATTGAATTGTTTTATATTTATCATGTTGAGTCTTTCCTATCTAATAATACAGTATGTGTTTTTTCCTTGTTGTAGAGCACACGGTTGCCTTACAATTGCCTTATAATTGCTTAAATCCACTTTATTTGAATTTTGGATAGTTATCTCATTGGCAATCATACCACATCTCAATATTTTTATAATTCAAGTGCAAGATTTGAAAAGTAGTGTCAGAACATGGACAATGTTTTTCATTATGAAACTTACCTAATGGATGACTCCTACAAAAATTCACTGTTCTCATTGTTTGAGCAATCATATGCTAAAAAAAACAAAAATAAAAGTAATAAGATTTCTTCATAAAACATAAATTATATCTCATGATGTTTTGAAATATTATGTTAAATATTAGGATAATATAATAAAGAATTATTGGCATTTAATCAAAATAATTCAGCAATATCAAGGATATTTTACTGCAAAAAGACTTCATCCAAATACCTATGTACTTATGAAAATTTAATATCAAAGAAATAAGGTCTTACTTACAACTTTAAAAAAAATAAAGTCATGAAACAGCAACAAAAATTTACAAGCAAAATAATGTTAGACTATACATACCATTTTTTCAAAGTTCACTAAACCATCAAAATATGTTTTATTTCCTTCATGCGTGAAGGTTAAATCTGAAATGAGTAAAACAAATTAAGTAATATGAGTTTTTCATCAAAAGATATTTTTAAGTCCACGGTATAAATACACATTGATTAAAAAAGGATATTGCAACTGGTTACCTCTTATTATAATCTTATCAAAGAGTGAAATGTCACACAGAAGTAAAATTTGTCAGGTGGCACCTGCAATAAGCTGCTTGGACTTTTGATTTCAAATCTACTTTTTTTAAAATGGCCCCTGTGACCGAATAGTTAAACTTTAATCTGAACTGACAAGTTGTTTATACATTTCTACATGGGAAACCATTTTTTTTGTTTAACTTTTTTTTCCACTCCCATAATATGACAAAAGAACAGAATTTGTTATTTCCTTACCTTTCATCAATAAAGGCATAAATGGAATGATTGGGGCAGAGAGTTTGGCAACAGTCAATCTGTACACTCGATGATTTCTCGATGGATCCATCAAAGTTTCAAAATCAGCAAACATTTTCTTGAACTTGCTGGGTAGTTTCTGTAAATATTAAGCATTTCAATAAAATCTAAATATATATCATGTACTGGTATCTAAATAAATCACCAGGGGAGTTGTCTTCAATCACATAAGTTTTTGGAACAAGATGATCCAGATAAATAAATACTGATATAGAAAAAGTAAGTATAACACCAGACGACAGATATGTTGACATTGCTTAAAAAAAGATAATATCATAAAATAGGTTTTAAAAAAATTTCACATGGTTATAACACTTAATGATGTTTGCTCTTTGACATATATTCAGAATCCTCGGGTTTTATTAATGTAGTGCCATTACAGAATCCTCGGGTTTTATTAATGTAGTGCCATTACAGAATCCTCAGGTTTTATTAATGTAGTGCCATTACAGAATCCTCGGGTTTTATTAATGTAGTGCCATTACAGAATCCTCGGGTTTTATTAATGTAGTGCCATAACAGAATCCTCGGGTTTTATTAATGTAGTGCCATTACAGAATCCTCGGGTTTTATTAATGTAGTGCCATTGCAGAATCCTCGGGTTTAATCCTCGGGTTTTATTAATGTAGTGCCATTACAGAATCCTCGGGTTTTATTAATGAAGTGCCATTACAGAATCCTCGGGTTTTATTAATGTAGTGCCATTACAGAATCCTCGGGTTTTATTAATGTAGTGCCATTACAGAATCCTCGGGTTTTATTAATGTAGTGCCATTACAGAATCCTCGGGTTTTATTAATGTAGTGCCATTACAGAATCCTCGGGTTTTATTAATGTAGTGCCATTACAGAATCCTCGGGTTTTATTAATGTAGTGCCATTACAGAATCCTCGGGTTTTATTAATGTAGTGCCATTACAGAATCCTCGGGTTTTAATGTAGTGCCATTACAGAATCCTCGGGTTTTATTAATGTAGTGCCATTACAGAATCCTCGGGTTTTATTAATGTAGTGCCATTACAGAATCCTCGGGTTTTATTAATGTAGTGCCATTACAGAATCCTCGGGTTTTATTAATGTAGTGCCATTACAGAATCCTCGGGTTTTATTAATGTAGTGCCATTACAGAATCCTCGGGTTTTATTAATGTAGCGCCATTACAGAATCCTCGGGTTTTATTAATGTAGCGCCATTACAGAATCCTCGGGTTTTATTAATGTAGCGCCATTACAGAATCCTCGGGTTTTATTAATGTAGCGCCATTACAGAATCCTCGGGTTTTATTAATGTAGCGCCATTACAGAATCCTCGGGTTTTATTAATGTAGCGCCATTACAGAATCCTCGGGTTTTATTAATGTAGCGCCATTACAGAATCCTCGGGTTTTATTAATGTAGCGCCATTACAGAATCCTCGGGTTTTATTAATGTAGCGCCATTACAGAATCCTCGGGTTTTATTAATGTAGCGCCATTACAGAATCCTCGGGTTTTATTAATGTAGTGCCATTACAGAATCCTCGGGTTTTATTACAGTGAGTTGACTGTTAATGTTGCTCTCCACCAATTGCAACTCATTCAAAATTCTGACCAAATTGCAATTTGTTTTATTAAACCAATTTGTTCAACTGGTCAGAAATTTGAACCAACTGCTGAAGAAAACCACAGCCAAGTCACGAAAGTGCAAGGTGATAAAATAAAACATACTTACAATCCTATAAGACTTTTACTCCACTTTAATGATGTTGTGACAAAATTAGTTTATCAGTTTGTATAGTTATATTATAGCCATTTCCATGCTGAAGAGGAACTGTTTATTTTGAATTGCTATAAAATTGTCCAAACTAAGCTTTCATATAGTTTTTCTTTCTAAAAGTATTCTATATTTATAAGAATCAGATATCATTTTAAATAACACATCATATATTCAGTAAAATATGTGTGAAATAACAATATGCTATTGATAAGTTTTCAGGGGAGATAACCTAAAATATTATTCTTTTGAATAAAGACTTTTTGAAAGAAAAGTTATTATCTCCCCCATGGAAACTTCCTACAAACATATATTGCAATTTTACACATATTTTACTGTATATGAAATGTTTTAATTCACATAATGTCTGATTCTTATAAATATAGAATACTTTTAGAAAAAAAAACTATATGAAAGCTTAGTTTGGACAATTTAATAGCAATTCAAAATAAACAGTTCCCCTTCAGCATGGAAATGAATATAATATAACTATACAAACTGATAAACTAATTTTGTCACAACATCATTAAAGTGGAGTAAAAGTCTTATAGGATTGTAAGTATGTTTTATTTTATCACCTTGCACTTTCGTGACTTGGCTGTGGTTTTCTTCAGCAGTTGGTTCAAATTTCTGACCAGTTGAACAATTTGATTTTATAAAACAAATTGCAATTTGGTCAAAATTTTGAATGAATTGCAATTTGTGGAGAGCAACACTAACAGTCAACTCACTGTAATGTAGTGCCATTACAGAATCCTCGGGTTTTATTAATGTAGTGCCATTACAGAATCCTCGGGTTTTATTAATGTAGTGCCATTACAGAATCCTCGGGTTTTATTAATGTAGTGCCATTACAGAATCCTCAAGTTTTATTAATGTAGTGCTATTACAGAATCCTCGGGTTTTATTAATGTAGTGCCATTACAGAATCCTCGGGTTTTATTAATGTAGTGCCATTGCAGAATCCTCGGGTTTTATTAATGTAGTGCCATTGCAGAATCCTCGGGTTTTATTAATGTAGTGCCATTGCAGAATCCTCGGGTTTTATTACTGTAGTGCCATTGCAGAATCCTCGGGTTTTATTAATGCCATTGCAGAATCCTCGGGTTTTATTAATGTAGTGCCATTGCAGAATCCTCGGGTTTTATTAATGTAGTGCCATTGCAGAATCCTCGGGTTTTATTAATGTAGTGCCATTGCAGAATCCTCGGGTTTTATTAATGTAGTGCCATTGCAGAATCCTCGGGTTTTATTAATGTAGTGCCATTGCAGAATCCTCGGGTTTTATTAATGTAGTGCCATTGCAGAATCCTCGGGTTTTATTAATGTAGTAAAATTGCAGAATCCTCGGGTTTTATTAATGTAGTGCCATTACAGAATCCTCGGGTTTTATTAATGTAGTAAAATTGCAGAATCCTCGGGTTTTATTAATGTAGTGCCATTACAGAATCCTCGGGTTTTATTAATGTAGTGCCATTGCAGAATCCTCGGGTTTTATTAATGTAGTGCCATTACAGAATCCTCGGGTTTTATTAATGTAGTGCCATTACAGAATCCTCGGGTTTTATTAATGTAGTGCCATTACAGAATCCTCGTGTTTTATTAATGTAGTGCCATTACAGAATCCTCGGGTTTTAATGTAGTGCCATTACAGAATCCTCGGGTTTTATTAATGTAGTGCCATTACAGAATCCTCGGGTTTTATTAATGTAGTGCCATTACAGAATCCTCGGGTTTTATTAATGTAGTGCCATTACAGAATCCTCGGGTTTTATTAATGTAGGGCCATTACAGAATCCTCGGGTTTTATTAATGTAGGGCCATTACAGAATCCTCGGGTTTTATTAATGTAGTGCCATTACAGAATCCTCGGGTTTTATTAATGTAGTGCCATTGCAGAATCCTCGGGTTTTATTAATGTAGTGCCATTGCAGAATCCTCGGGTTTTATTAATGTAGTGCCATTGCAGAATCCTCGGGTTTTATTAATGTAGTGCCATTACAGAATCCTCGGGTTTTATTAATGTAGTGCCATTACAGAATCCTCGGGTTTTATTAATGTAGTGCCATTACAGAATCCTCGGGTTTTATTAATGTAGTGCCATTACAGAATCCTCGGGTTTTATTAATGTAGCGCCATTACAGAATCCTCGGGTTTTATTAATGTAGCGCCATTACAGAATCCTCGGGTTTTATTAATGTAGCGCCATTACAGAATCCTCGGGTTTTATTAATGTAGCGCCATTACAGAATCCTCGGGTTTTATTAATGTAGTGCCATTACAGAATCCTCGGGTTTTATTAATGTAGTGCCATTACAGAATCCTCGGGTTTTATTAATGTAGTGCCATTACAGAATCCTCGGGTTTTATTAATGTAGTGCCATTACAGAATCCTCAGGTTTTAATGTAGTGCCATTACAGAATCCTCGGGTTTTATTAATGTAGTGCCATTACAGAATCCTCGGGTTTTATTAATGTAGTGCCATTACAGAATCCTCGGGTTTTATTAATGTAGCGCCATTACAGAATCCTCAGGTTTTAATGTAGTGCCATTACAGAATCCTCGGGTTTTATTAATGTAGTGCCATTACAGAATCCTCGGGTTTTATTAATGTAGTGCCATTACAGAATCCTCGGGTTTTATTATTAATGTAGTGCCATTACAGAATCCTCGGGTTTTATTAATGTAGTGCCATTACAGAATCCTCGGGTTTTATTAATGTAGTGCCATTGCAGAATCCTCGGGTTTTATCAATGTAGTGCCATTGCAGAATCCTCGGGTTTTATCAATGTAGTGCCATTGCAGAATCCTCGGGTTTTATCAATGTAGTGCCATTGCAGAATCCTCGGGTTTTATCAATGTAGTGCCATTGCAGAATCCTCGGGTTTTATCAATGTAGTGCCATTGCAGAATCCTCGGGTTTTATCAATGTAGTGCCATTGCAGAATCCTCGGGTTTTATCAATGTAGTGCCATTGCAGAATCCTCGGGTTTTATCAATGTAGTGCCATTGCAGAATCCTCGGGTTTTATCAATGTAGTGCCATTGCAGAATCCTCGGGTTTTATCAATGTAGTGCCATTGCAGAATCCTCGGGTTTTATCAATGTAGTGCCATTGCAGAATCCTCGGGTTTTATTAATGTAGTGCCATTGCAGAATCCTCGGGTTTTATTAATGTAGTGCCATTGCAGAATCCTCGGGTTTTATTAATGTAGTGCCATTGCAGAATCCTCGGGTTTTATTAATGTAGTGCCATTACAGAATCCTCGGGTTTTATTAATGTAGTGCCATTACAGAAGTTTTATTAATGAAGTGCCATTACAGAATCCTCGGGTTTTATTAATGTAGTGCCATTGCAGAATCCTCGGGTTTTATTAATGTAGTGCCATTACAGAATCCTCGGGTTTTATTAATGTAGTGCCATTACAGAATCCTCGGGTTTTATTAATGTAGTGCCATTACAGAATCCTCGGGTTTTATTAATGTAGTGCCATTACAGAATCCTCGGGTTTTATTAATGTAGTGCCATTACAGAATCCTCAGGTTTTAATGTAGTGCCATTACAGAATCCTCGGGTTTTATTAATGTAGTGCCATTACAGAATCCTCGGGTTTTATTAATGTAGTGCCATTACAGAATCCTCGGGTTTTATTAATGTAGTGCCATTACAGAATCCTCGGGTTTTATTACAGTGAGTTGACTGTTAATGTTGCTCTCCACCAATTGCAACTCATTCAAAATTCTGACCAAATTGCAATTTGTTTTATTAAACCAAATTGTTCAACTGGTCAGAATATTGAACAAATTGTTCAGTCAAAATGTGAAAGTGCAAGGTGATGAAATAAAACATACTTACAATCCTATAACACTTTAACTCCACTTTAATGATGTTGTGACAAAATTAGTTTATCAGTTTGTATAGTTATATTATAGCCATTTCCATGCTGAAGAGGAACTGTTTATTTTGAATTGCTATAAAATTGTCCAAACTAAGCTTTCATATAGTTTTTCTTTCTAAAAGTATTCTATATTTATAAGAATCAGATATCATTTTAAATAAAACATCATATATTCAGTAAAATATGTGTGAAATAACAATATGCTATTGATAAGTTTTCAGGGGAGATAACCTAAAATATTATTCTTTTGAATAAAGACTTTTTGAAAGAAAAGTTATTATCTCCCCCATGGAAACTTCCTACAAACATATATTGCAATTTTACACATATTTTACTGTATATGAAATGTTTTAATTCACATAATGTCTGATTCTTATAAATATAGAATACTTTTAGAAAAAAAAACTATATGAAAGCTTAGTTTGGACAATTTAATAGCAATTCAAAATAAACAGTTCCCCTTCAGCATGGAAATGAATATAATATAACTATACAAACTGATAAACTAATTTTGTCACAACATCATTAAAGTGGAGTAAAAGTCTTATAGGATTGTAAGTATGTTTTATTTTATCACCTTGCACTTTCGTGACTTGGCTGTGGTTTTCTACAGCAGTTGGTTCAAATTTCTGACCAGTTGAACAATTTGATTTTATAAAACAAATTGCAATTTGGTCAAAATTTTGAATGAATTGCAATTTGTGGAGAGCAACACTAACAGTCAACTCACTGTAATGTAGTGCCATTACAGAATCCTCGGGTTTTATTAATGTAGTGCCATTACAGAATCCTCGGGTTTTATTAATGTAGTGCCATTACAGAATCCTCGGGTTTTATTAATGTAGTGCCATTACAGAATCCTCGGGTTTTATTAATGTAGTGCCATTACAGAATCCTCGGGTTTTATTAATGTAGTGCCATTACAGAATCCTCGGGTTTTATTAATGTAGTGCCATTACAGAATCCTCGGGTTTTATTAATGTAGTGCCATTACAGAATCCTCGGGTTTTATTAATGTAGTGCCATTACAGAATCCTCGGGTTTTATTAATGTAGTGCCATTACAGAATCCTCGGGTTTTATTAATGTAGTGCCATTACAGAATCCTCGGGTTTTATTAATGTAGTGCCATTACAGAATCCTCGGGTTTTATTAATGTAGTGCCATTACAGAATCCTCGGGTTTTATTAATGTAGTGCCATTACAAAATTGAACAAATACTGCAAAAGGTAAGCTAACAACACCAATTTCACAAGGACAAAAACAATTAAAACATGTATCATAATATACATTACAACCCAACACTGACAAGCGGTTAAGCAAATATGAGGTAATTATGTTCGGTGTTAGCTGAAAAAAGTATGATTGATTTTAATTATTGCACAAACAGATGGATAGAGGATCAAAATGAATGCAATATAGCCCCTCTCCTACAGCTTTGTTAAGCAATCTTTTTTTGGTAGTCTTATTGATCCTTTATTGTTTATATATGTATTGTAACAACCTACCTCCCAAGTTTGTGAAAGACGGCTAACAGCAATATTACTTAAACCCATCACTATTGCAAAGAAGGAATTCAAATTCTGATACTGCTTACAACTGAAATATAAAATAAACATAACCAACACAAATTTAAAATTGACGAAACATCATCTTTCATTTTCCCTATGCATTATGAGTCATTTACAGAATCAAAAGTATTTCCAAGATCATCTTTAACATTGAAAATACATTTACAGTGATTAACAGTAATTTCAAATAATTTAAAAACCATCTCTACTTTGTCACTTTAAACAAAGTAAATTGTTATCTTGGTTTAGAACTTACTGAGCTGCTAATTTGATGAATTTCCTTAGAAGTTGTACTCGTTTACTGACATTTAATGTGAGTAACATTTCTGTCACTATCCAATACTGTACTTCATTAAATCTTCTTAAGAATAACTCCAAGTTTGCTGTGATCTTTTTAAACTGATGAGCTCCAAATACTTTGTAAATCAGTTCATACTAAAAGAAAAGATGTACATAAATCTATAAATATTCCCACCAGATAATGAAAATAGGTACATTGTAATAATATAAATGATAGTGAAATACGGTAATCATATACATGTATTAAATTTTCCAAGTCCTGTTAATTATAAACCAGTATCATACTTTCAAAGCTACCAGTAACAAACAAAAAATAATTAAATTTTTTAAATTGCCATAATTTGTACATTCTGTTTACATTAAAAAGCATCATATTAATTTCAAATAGATAACCAAGTCATTTCGTGCTCTCTTTAATCAGTTTGAATTTGATGCAACCAGTAAATGTCAAATTAAAATAGCTGATCTTAAATGACATTGGAACAAATCAAAGAATATTCTCTAAGAAGATGATAATATTTCAAAGGTAGATCAATTCCTCATATAAGGACACTTTTAATTTTATCATTTGTAACCAAATAGTCAATTGATGAAAGGACACGATGACATGTTGTGGTTTCAACTGACTTCTTCAGCTTACAGTGAACGTAATTTGAGGATTCATTTATTCTATCCAAAATACCCTTTACAGTTACAATTTTAACACAATATATGAAATTATACTTCACATAAAAGAATTATTGGTTTTATAAAGCCATATGGCTACAAGCTAAAGACACCTACATTAATTCTTATTTCATGGTTTGTAAAGTGATTGATCTTTTCTATATCTTTTAATTTTTGAAAATAGCTCTCAAATATGCAAGAGACAACTTTCGAGTTTGATGCATTTCCGTCAAAAACTTTGGTTTTAGTGAATGTCACTCCTGCGTTTAGGTGCGTTGTGACTTCTATTTCAATGTTGAGCGAGTGGTTGAAAAACTATAAAGCTATATTGCACGAATTATTCGGCAAATTAAATTCTCATAATTGACAATCTGCACCGATGTCATTAGGGAATTGTGATTAAGTACCTACAAAATTCACAACATTTTAGAGATAATATAACTTGCTGGAGCTTGTGTCCAAGTGAACATAATTGTGACTACTTTAGATGCCTATATTTTGAAAACTTGCATTGATGGATTGCTGTTTCATTAATATTATAACTTTACTCCTACATAAAAGATTACAACTGCTTGTCTAATAAAGTCATCCAAGTCACTTTGCTGTATGTTAAGAACAATTCCAAATCCAGCAAAGAGACTAAATCATGTGGTGTAGGGTCTTGTGGCAAGGTATAGGATAACTTACCTCTTGAAGACAAGAGAATAACTCCCAGTCATACAAAGTCATGTGATATGCTATTTCTTTAGTACTCATCAGTTCTATTGTATTTGCTGTACCATGTGTTGGTCCTTCCTGTTCTGGTAATGGGGTCTACAAGGAAAAGCATGACATTATTTATCAATAATTCATTATACTATTCGTTCTAAAATGACATAAATGCAATAATTTCTGAATTTACAATAGTTGTTAATTTCTGTGTCATTTGGTGTCTTGTGAAGAGTTGTCTTATTTACAATCATATCACATCCTTTTTTTATATATATTTAAAGACATTTATCAGTTTGACTTATTTTTCAAAAATGAAAGCAGTATACATAGTAAGCCTAAATACTCACCAAAGCATCAAGATGTTCCCTGGGTGATATAAATAAATATCCGTTAATAGTGAGTCTTGTGGTCACACATATATCCTGTTTCTTAAAAACAACTCTTTCTGTAAATAAAAAGAACCATAAATGAAAAGGGTTAGAAAATATTCCTCCAAAGCAGAACACAAAGATCAGAAGTAAATTGGAAAAAAATGACAAATAGAGCGTTTAGAGAGTTTAGATACTTTTTTTTACATAGTACATGTTCTAAGACAACGTGAATAAACCTATCTTTTAAAATCATAAAGCAAGCTCATTGTTCATTGTCAATAAATGACAATTAGAATACCTTTCTCTAAAACAACCATGCAAATCTTAAAGCATTTGAATTTTGTCACCATTAGTTTTCTATTGGATGCATGGGTAAATTCATCTGCTGAAGATTTTTAGCTCCCTTAAATCTAAAAATTGCCCCAAGCTTTCCGAAATATCTCTCGTTATGTGTAAACTTACCTCCCGATGATTTGACCTCACATAATACAAGGTCTTCACCAAGACAAAGTTTGTCTCTGGCCTGTTCAACAATCTGCAGTACAGAACAGTCCATTGTATCACGTAATGTACTGTAGGTGTGGTCAGCACAATATACTTTGAAAATATCTGAGAAAAAAATACAAAAAATTGTCAACTTTAAAACAACATTTGAGTTACCAACACAATCGAAAAAGTTGCATTTGGAAGTGTAACAACCTTTACATTTGTAACTTAAAGTTACACAGAAAAATAATTTACCTAATCAACGGTTGTATAACCAAGCAATTTTTCTTGCAGTGCCATGAAACTTAAAATAGGACAATTATTGAAACTTCCAACATGAGAGAAATATTTATTTTCTTTATACAATGGCTATATTTGGATTAACTTTATGGTTTTCCAATAAGGTCTAGAGTAAAATATTAATGCTTTCATTATAAAGTAATATCATAACTAATGAGACCATATATATACTATATTGTAATAGTAATGAGACCATATATATAATATATTGTAATAGTAATTGAGACCATATATATACTATATTGTAATAGTAATTACTAATGAGACCATATATATACTATATTGTAATAGTAATTACTAATGAGACCATATATATACTATATTGTAATAGTAATTGAGACCATATATATACTATATTGTAATAGTAATTGAGACCATATATATACTATATTGTAATAGTAATTACTAATGAGACCATATATATACTATATTGTAATAGTAATTACTAATGAGACCATATATATACTATATTGTAATAGTAATTACTAATGAGACCATATATATACTAAATTGTAATAGTAATTAAAAGGGTTACAGAGGCATGTCAAATAATATTGATTACAGTACTGTAATATCAAAGTCTTTAATTTTCAATAAACAAGAATGTGTCCATAGTACACGGACGCCCCATTCACACTTTCATTTTCAATGTTCCGTGGACCATGAAATAAGGGTCAAAACTCTAATCTAATAATAAAATTATAAGTTGTGTACTAAGTTTCAAGTTGATTGGACTTCATCAAAATCTACCCTGACCAAAAACTTTAACATGAAGCAGGACAGGTGAACAAACAGACAGATGGACGGACGAAAGAACACACAGAAACACAAACCCAAAAAACATAATGCTCCTACACAGGAAAAATTGCAACATATGTTTATCATATGTTTTCAAAACATATGAAAAACATATGAAAATCATATGTTTTTCATATGTTTAGGACAAACATATGATAAACATATGTTTACAATCATATGTTTACATATGATTTGAAACATATGAAAACATATGTTAGCAAACATATGTTAACATATGTTTTGTGACATATGTAAACATATGTTTACAAACATATGAAAAACATATGATTTTCATATGTTTTCATATGTTTTAAAATACATTAATGAAAATTGGAGAAAATGTCTAAATTAGTATTGAAGCCTATCATCCTAACAGCAGAGCTTTCTAATTAATTTAATAAGAATGTAAAATAAATGAATGAGTTATGATTAATAGATAATAATATGAATAATGAATAAATGTTCTTCAAGTTACTTTTTATAGTTTGTTCTTTATTCTAAATTGATTTTTTTTATTGATTATCCCATTATTCTCTCTCTGTTCTTTATTATTTATTTTTTATTATTTATTCTGCATTTTTTTTCTTATTCCCTTTTCTTAAATCCCTAATTTTGATTCCAGACCCTCGTATTACGTACTTGGCACGTCGAATTCGAAAACCGGGAAAACTCGGAAATATTTTCGCCGTTATCGTTTTGTGCACTATGACGCAAACCATGGACGCTCACGCGATCATCTGCAGCAGTCTACAGCTGTTTATTTGGACAGAGATAGATTCTACTTCTTCTTCTACTTATAAACAGATAAATTGAATTGAGTGACTTGTCGATTAACAAGAAGAAACCGGGGAACGAAACATAGAAATGAAAGTCTAGAGAAAGTCAACGCAACGAAAGTTCGAAATGTCGAAAGTGTTTTGTTTTCATGGATTACGTACATTTATGTACCTTAAAAGGGCAACGAATGGTAAATATAATAATGCACCTTTTTTATTATTATAATTGGCCAAAAACAGGAAGATGTGTGTGCATATTTTTCACAAAAAAACTATTTGACTGTTGATTGTAAACCGGAGAACCGGTATATCACAATACCAGCTCTGTCTTAAATATGCTTGATCACCTCCAGTGGCCTACATTAGAATTGAGACGAATACAAACAAAACTAGTGGTATTCTATAAGATCATACACCAACACATAGCAATCTACCCTAAATATCTTCTTGTTAAATCGGACAGTAGAACAAGACATAAACATACCAACCACTTTACACTCGGCCACCAAGGCCTGCTAACAATTATAAGTTAAAATACAAGTACAATGTAGTCTAAATAATAATGAAGTCTTGAAAGCTATTATACTTAATTTTATTTACATCTATGTCGCAGAATGGCTGCGTCAATGCAAAAATAAAAAATAGCCTTTCTAGACGTCATAATAATTTGGACTACATAAAATTGAGAAAGGAAATGGTGAATATGTCAAAGCGACAACCACCCGACCATAGAGCAAACAACAGCCGAAGGCAACCAATGGGTCTTCAATGTAGCGAGAATTCCCGCACCCGTAGGTGTCCTTCAGCTGGCCCCTAAAATATGCATAATAGTACAGTGATAATGGACGTCATACTAAACTCCGAATTATACACAAGAAACTAAAATTTAAAATCATACAAGACTAACAAAGGCCAGAGGCTCCTGACTTGGGACAGGCGCAAAATTGCGGCGGGGTTAAACATGTTTATGAGATCTCAACCCTCCCCCTATACCTCTAGCCAATGTAGAAAAGTAAAAGAATAACAATACGCACATTAAAATTCAGTTCAAGAGAAGTCCGAGTCTGATGTCAAAAGATGTAACAAAAGAAAATAAATAAAATGACAATAATACATAAATAACAACAGACTACTAGCAGTTAACTGACATGCCAGCTCCAGACCTTAATTAAACTGATTGAAAGATTATGTCTTCATCATATGAATATACATGTTCATTTGTATCTTACAAGTTGACTTCAACAATGAGCAAAGTGCATAATGCAAAGTCAGCTTTATAAGTCAAATGAAGGAATTTACAGACTGATAATGATTTTAAAACAAAACAAGGAACAAATAAACAAACATGATATATACTAGTATAGCAACAAACTACAACATGAACTTAATAACAGACTTCTGACTTGGGACAGAAACATACAGCATGTACAGGATGTGATGGAGTCAAACCAGTTTGTTGGTGCCAAATTAAACCCCCTCCTAACCTTGGATAGTGGTGTGAAAAGGGCTTAACACATTTGCCATCAGATATGTACAAAGCAAAAAGACATCCAACAAAAACATAAACCAGACAGGGTATTTATACATCACCACAGGCACAACAAAAATAACCTCTTTAAGTCCAGATTTGAGAGTTACCTCTTAGTTACTGATAACTAGTTCAAAGCTAACAACAAGTTATTTACCACCAAACCTTGCCTGGTTAAGGTTTATTCCAGATACAAGTAGTAACTACAGCATACAACATAGTTCAGGTTTTGGTGTAAAATGTATGCAATAATTATAATAGGGCATGAATGAGTCTGCAAGTCTGTGTCTATCAACATGATCAAGGTTCATTTGACCTTGTCTTGATCTCATTTACACTGACCAAATTTAAACATCATTATGTTTACATGTACATGTAACTTCAAATTTCAAAAAAGAGTGGAAACAAAAAAAATCAACAATTTTATTAATTCATTTGTAAAGGAGCATAACTCTTGAAATGTATAAGTAATTCCTCTAGAGTTCAAAACTTGATCTGTGTTACAAAGTGTAAATTTTATGTGGTTTAATATAAGCATTGTGTGTTATTTTCGTTGCATTTGGTCAAAACAAACGGAAACTACAATAAGAAAACGGAAACAAAAAAAATCAGTCATTTTTCAATTTGTAAAGGGTATAAATCAAGAACAGTAGAAGTGATGCCACCAAATATGAACTCGATCTGAATTTATAAATGTGGAAATAAGCGGTGTGTATATAAGTTTCATAACATTTGGTTGAGGCAAACTAAAATTTGAGAGAAAAGAACAATAAAAATTCAGCAATGCATAACTGAAGAAAGGTAAAAGTAACACCAGTGCATGACCACCCAATTTTTTGGGACATACAACAAAATGTATGTACTGACGGATGGACAAGGTTAAAATTTAACACACCCTTCCTTTTCAGTAATTACCAAACTGTCTCATATAAAACATGTTTATACATGTCTGTAATAACCATGATAACTAGGCCTATACATCTTATACATGTACAAATGTTACAGCTAAGTGAAATCCCTTGTCTCATCGACTAAAGAAGTTACATTTGTACCATGGTTGATTAAAAATGTATACATTTAATTTGAAAATTAGTTATAAAGGCTGTGTATTTAGTTACTGCACATATAAAGTTTCAAAAATTCCCTAGTGCACACCAAAAACAATAAATATATGTTACTACCGAAGAAAATTTTAGAAATGAAGAGTTGACAACTCATGAAATTATCTGGCATAACAACATGCATGTTATTTTCACTAATAACTTATTTAATATAAAAAAAAAGATGTGGTTTGATTGCCAATGAGACAACTGTCCATATGATAAGAGGCCAAAATGACACAGAAATTAACAACTATAGGGCACTGTACAGCCTTCAACAATGAGAAAAGCCCATACTGCATAGTCAGCTATAAAAGGTCCCTAAATGACAATTTAAAACAATTCAAACGAGAAAACTTAGGGCCTTATTTTTGTACAAAAAATGAACACAAAACAAATGTGTAACACATAAACAAACGACAACCACTGAGTTTCAGGCTCCTGAATTAAGTTATCCCCTTGACCATGTACATTTGTACTGTTAACTGATGAAAAAGATTGGCATTATACATTTGTAAATCATGACAAGAACTTATTTAGTCAGAGATCAAATTTAACCACTTTGATACACCATTGAATTCATACAACAGGCATATGGATTTAATAAGATGGATTAGAACATTTAAATAATTTAATACTTTTATATTATACATGTATATATAGTACTAGTATAATTTTTTTCCGGGCAAGTCTAGATCTGTTGGTCTTGTTTTAAAAGATCAAAATAAGCCAATTTTGCCATATAACATGTATAAAAATATTTAAGGCAATTTGTCAGATATTTTAACTTCATTTCATTTTACTTTATTTCTTTTAGCATTTTCTATGGAAGTACATGTACATATTTTTGTACTTCAAGAAGAAGAAGAAGCTAAGCAACAGGATGGAATTCTCTCAGGCATTGCTTTCTAGATTATATGATGGATTCATAGATTTTCCTATTGATTTATGTGTATACATGTATAAAGAGCAGCCGGCAATTATTTTATGACGAGAGGTATGTACATGTAATAAAAAGGATAACTTTGTTTGAATATTTTGTTGTTGTCAGACTATCTACATGTTACACATTTTGATTTCGTGTAAGCTGTGAAAAAATATTTTTTCTACTGGACCATTTTATTGAAAATAGCATTGGAAGCTCTATATACACTCCATTGCTTGTTCTTTTTATACGACCACAAACAATTTTTGGGGATTGTATAATGGTAAGGTGTTGTCGTTATCTGCAGCGTCCGAAGACACATTGGTTTCCGAACAATAACCTGGGTTTAAGTGCATAAATCTTTATGAATTTTGTTTAGAAGGTCCAATACCACAAAAAAAGGTTGGGAGGATTTTGGGGATGATGGTCGGAAGTCCCAACTGTTTAGGAATTAGGGGCCCGAAATGGGCCATAAACAAGCATTTTTCTAGTTTCAGGATAATAGCTTGTTTATAAGTATTTCAATTGCTCTGAAATTGTACCACAATGTTTAAAACCACAAGTACAAGGTTTTGATTCAGTTTAGGGGTCATGGGGCCAAAGTTTAGGAATAAGGGGCCAAAAACAAGCATTTTTCTAGTTTCCAGACAATAACTTGTGTGTAATTGTATAGATCTCTCTGAAATTGTACCACAATGTTCCATATAACAAGGGGAAGGCTGGGATAGAGTTTTGGGTTAGTTGCCCAAAATATGCAGGAATTGAGGCCAAAAAGAAGCATGTTTCTAGTTTCCAGACAATAACTTGTGTTTAAGTGACTCATAGGCGGATTAAGGTGGGAGGCCCAGGCAGCCCTGCCCCCTCCCCCCCCCCTCTTTTCTGGGAAAATTTTGGTTGATTATATAGGGAAACACTGAAGCATGTCCAGATCAGTCCCCCTCTTAGGCAGTCACTGGGCCCCCACATATGAAAATTTCTGGATCCGCCACCGAGTGTATGGATCTCTCTGAAATTGTACTACAAGGTTCCATACTACAAAAGAAAGGATGGGATTGAGTTTTAGGGTTATTGCTCCAAGGGGGATTTCAATAAGTTAAGGGGGGGGATAGTTTGTTTACAACTTTTTAAAGGGATTCCTTTTTTTTCAAAATTTTTAAAATTTTTGATTTTTGAAAAGTTTCATGCAATAATGTTCAAAGTAAGATCTACAATGGTCAACATAACCAAATTTTCAATGGACCCCTTAAGCAGTTGTTGCCCTTTATAGTCAATTTTTAACAACTTTCTCGTAAATTTTGCAATCTTTTCCTCTTTTGTGTTTTGAGCAAGAACTAAAGAAGATAAAGAGAAACTTAACAGGCTATTAATAAAATATGTTTACAGGAGTTTTGCCTCTTGGAAGTAGATATTGAATTTGTAAGGAATTGCATCCCACACATGTCTACTTTTCTTGTAGATTATTTTTATAATTTATGAAAAATGTTAAAAAAAAAAAGAACATACTTATTTGATGTGGTTATTGCTTTTTGACAGCAAATTTTATATATATCCATCAATTGGTGAGGTACATTGAAACACTGTTCTTTTATTAAATGCATGAAGTATACAGATGGTAACACAAATGACAACATGTTATGTTCATGAGTTTAATATTTATATATAAATGTTGTATTTCAACAATTTTGCCTATGAAACAGCAAATCAAGATTTAATAAACCAGAGTTAATGCCTAAATGGATTTTTTTAAACTTAGGCAGAAGAATAGTTTTTTATATATACATGATATAAGAAAAGTTCATGCTATACATATATTTGTTGATTGTTTATAAATTGTTTCCATTAACTCAAAAGTAAAAGTATTAATTAGTGAGCATCAGTTCATACTACATGTACATTTAGTTTTTGTCTGGACTTTTGGATTAACTTAAAATTTATAATTTTAGCTTGTTACCAAATGAAAGGAAAGTGCAGTATAAGAATCACTGAGGTACATGCTACGGTGTACATGTACATGTAGGTGCAGATGTCCTGTAAAAAAAAAGACTGGTATCAAAGTAAGTTCATATGTAGAATTGTATTTGATTTAAATAATTTAATGTTACATGTATCTATTCAAAACTTTTTCAAGTGTTATTGTACATGTATACAGTTGTTTATTTTTCTGTCATTTTGATGGCAAGTATGCATCGAGGAATCCTTACCAGTCTCATCTGCTTCTGCTGCACATGCATGAGAAATGAGAAGCTCAAATAATTATAGCATTTGCATCACAGACCGTATATTATGAATTGTTCCTTCATCCAAGCATATCTTGGATGTGCAGGATGAAGGTCATTCTTAGAATATGAGCCTGAGGCTCGAAAGTAATGAATTAGCTTAACTTCTCTATGAGGGGTGAAGCTTACATATAATATCTCTGTTTAAAGAAACAAACTATACCCATAGCTGGCCAGTGACCTTGACCCTAGTATATAAGCACCTGTTCCATAATAACTTGTCATAATTTAAAGCAAGTTTGTGTCGACCAAATATAAAACCCAGTGGAAAAGGGTGGGTCTGACTGATAATCCCTAGGGTGGGAATTAATTACTTTCGAGCCTCAGGCTCATATTCTAAGAATGACCTTCATCCTGCACATCCAAGATATGCTTGGATGAAGGAACATTCTTATTCATATTTCGCCTTCGGTCTCAAGTAATGAATTAGCTTGTTTAAAGTGTAGACACAAACTAAAAACAATTTTTATATAAATGCCAACATTTAATAAAGGATAAAAATCACAATCACAGTAACTACAACTGAAGAAAAGCGTTTTAGTACTGATATTATTCACTTTCCTGTTATAGAACTTGTAAAAGGTTTGATCATATGTCCAGACAAAACTGTTGCCATAATGTCCTTAATAGAACATTCTGAAGCTAAATGCACCTATGAAGAGGTTCCTCTAAATGAGTTAACCTTAAAACCTCGGATAAAATTAGAACTCTCTCTAACTATCTAAACTTTACGAAAAGACTTAGATGAATTCTCTCACCTATTTTGTACACAAAACATGATAAATCATTGTCTTAACAACACAAAGTTTTGGTTTATCAAAACCTTTGATCACCTCGTTAGGTAAACTAACTAGCAGATCTAGTATTTTTCAAAAACTCATGTATATATATGAAAAAATAAAGTGCCATGTCTCTGAATGAAGAAACATAGAATGTAAATCTACAGCTGATAAAGATAGTACTTTAAGGCAGCTGTAGTCAAGGCAAATAAAGACACAAGTATAAAAGACAGTCTTCAATGTTAAATTCTCCAATGAATATTAAGAACTTAAAAAAGATAGCACTAAATTCATCTCCCAAGTGAAAGAGTATCTAACTCTTCAATTGCAGATTCAGGTTTAAGCAACCTTCCATAAATACATGTAGTAAACAAACAAATTAAGTAACATCTATTTCTTAAAGGATAAAGTCTGTTTCAACATAGAACAAGGAAAATTCACATTAAACATGCTGAATATGAAAAGCTTGTGTTTTACAAAAAATTTAATAATCAATAACATCCTTTTTAGATGGTGATAAGGAATTGGTTCTCTTTGAACACACCAAATAATGAAATTTCTCAAAAAATATTGATAATGCTTGATTATAGATGCATGGTCTCCAAGATGAAGTGTAAATATATTTTACAAATGATTCTGAAATCTCCTGTTTATATTAAAGTGATTTCTGAGTATAATACACACGTTTTTACCCTACTGCACAATCAACCCTTCAGGTGTTGTTTCACTTATATTTTTTACAATATACAGTTGAATTAAGTCTCTTCCTGACAGAAAGACATTATCTTCAGTATGCAACATTGTTACTAATTTTTATGCTTAGCAGTTTAACTGGCAAATAAATTAAAATTGGTCTTAGCAAAGAAAACCAACTCTGAGCAGGCCAAAAAGGATAATCAAAAGAGCCTTCTGAACTTTAACACTAATAATTTTCTTTATAATTATCCCCAACAATGAAAAAGATGGGAAAATATAAGGTCTTAATTCTGACCATGAAAAATACAAACATCTCTGAAAGGAGCTTGTTGGTCAAAAGACAACGAAGTAATTCTCTACAGATTTGAAAATGAAAACGTGATAACAACAAAACAAATATATCTTCTTTCAATTGCCATCCTTTTGAATCTGTAAATTTTTTAACCATATGATAAGCATCAAAATTTTCTTACCAGGAATATAAAGAGCTGTGATAAAAATGTTCTTTCTTGAACACCAAGCCCAAATAATGAAATATTTGTAGTAAGCATGTTAAGTGACAACGAGGTTTTACCTCCTATTGCATAATAAAAGCTACTGAAAATGTATTTTCTGATTGTATAACTCTCTGTGACTAAAACTTTTTTCTCCAAAAGAAAAATATAGCCAACAATACTATGAAATCTATATGAAATGAGCGCATACTCTTAAAGAAGCTCCATCTACCAACAGAAACATTTTCTTCAAATTTGGATCCCAAATCCTTCTTATGAGGAATCTGGTCCAATCCAAAAACTTATTTGGATGGGTCTATAAATCAAATTTTTAATTTCTGATTTTAAAATGTTAAAAAAAAATTCACCTACATGTATTGATGAAAATAAATACTGTAACAACTCTACAGTGTTTCAACATTATTTCTCGCCATGTTTCTGCAATGTAACATTCCCACAGATACTGCATTAAAAGCATTCGTCACAAAACCAATATATGATGTAAATCATCTATAATACAGTTACACAATTCTATTTAAGAAGAAATTCCCCAAGGGAGATAATATTACCATTTCTCATCTGTCAGAAAAAACTTAAATAGCTCAGTATCAATAATGAGACAAAGGAAAACAATGTGCTTCCAAGAAATGAGTACCAACTTCTCAAAATTTCTTCCGAAGCACAGCTTATCAAGCATTTGCACCACTTCTTCTGTATTCACAATACAATCATCTAAACTCTGATCCATAATAAAAGAATCATCAATGTATAAACTATAGCATGTATATACTTCAAGTGACATTATTTCATAAATACATAGACAGGTTTTAAAACCTTAGTAAAAACTCTTGATACAGAAGCCAATCCAAAACAAAAACATAAATATCATATCAATGTCTTTTCCACATGAATCAGGAAAATGTGATATAATCATAAATGAAACTTAAATATGCATCTGTGTGATCTATAGATGTTAGCTCTCTCTCTATATATATATAGATATTTATCCTAAAAATTTAATTCTAAACAAAAGATAAATGGTCCTGCTCCAAATGCTGATTAGCAACAAGCTAAGTATGTTTGAATTTATCAAATAGATACAGGCCTTGAAGACCAATCTTTCTTAGGAACTAAGAAAATATAGGAAATAAACTGATTTTCCATTGATCGATCAACCTCTTAAATAGCTCCCTTAGCTATCAATTTTTGGACTTCTGAAATTAATTCATCCTTATGAAAGGTGAAATGTATTTAATTCAAAAATGATGAACCTTGTGGTACATCATAAAAATAATTTTATAACCATTTCTTATTAAATCTAATATCAATAGATCATTAGTAACATTTTCCAAATCATAATATTTAAGTTATCTATACTGTATATATAGCAACTGGTTGAGAAATGTGACCTCTTCGAGATTCCCTGTTCCCTTTTTGAAACCCTCTCCCTCTCAATGAAGGGAATTGCCTACTAGTATAGTCGCCCTGTTGACCAACAGAGCCTCTGCAGTTAAAAAACTGATATTGCCTTTCCCATAACAGCTGGGAGTAAATTAATTGCTAGACCTGGAACCTCTTCCAAGGAATCTAGAATTTGCTTCAGAATCTTTGTATAAACACTAAGTTTGCTTCATGCAATCATAACTAGAAACGTGATAAAGCAACTATCACAACAGAATTACAAATAAGTTTTATCATCTAAATATTTCTGAGCATCTCCTATGGGTCTAACCAGAAACCCATGGTCAAACAAACAAATAGAATTTTACAATAAAATCCTTGTACTATCAAGATCCAATGGCCCATTCTTACAACAAGAAATAGCCAACTCAACAATAGGGGTGATGATCAACCCCTTAATAAAGTATCTCTGGGTTTCCTGCATCTTTGAAACCACAGAGTGGGCCTGTCTAGGCAGTGCCATTTCGATTTTTTATTTATCCTCGACACACTAGGAATGTCACAGTTCTCAGTGTGATAGTATTACCTCTATGAACTTTATATTTTCCTGATTTTATATTTGCTGACATGGTAGTAATATTTACAATTTTGGGATTTTCAAAGCAAAATCATGATTAAACTGTTCAACAAACAGGATGAGATAATGGACCATTAATCTCACTAATAGAAGCCTTAAAGGCTTCTGAAAACCTTAATGCAGGATCAAAAGATGAATCAAATTCAACTCCGACTGGACTATCATCAGCCATGGCACAAACTCCAAAAGGAGGTACATACACAGTATCATTTCAGTAGTTCAGATCAAAATATAGAACTAAATCTTCATTAAAGTAAGCCTCTAATGGCAAAAATCAAATATAGCAGCAGGTTTCTCTACAAACTCTGCTTGAGTTGAAGGCAATAAAACTGTCTCAAACCTCATGATTCATACAGGTTCTTTACTACATTAATAATAATGAGTCAATGTATCAATATACATGCCTATCTTAAAACTCAACAGCACTTTCGTGAGAAACATTCACAAATCAAGTAGATTTTGAAGCTATACAAGTAGCACTAGATTTAAAAACTTACTTTTTACAGGTTCTGTTGCTTTGTCAATTATTTCCAATTGCCATGCCATTATGATCCTTTATAAAACTACTAGGTTTTATAACTGTTTAAGAAGAGGATTTATTCAAAATACCTCTTGTTTTCCTATTAAATTTATCATCTTTAATTTCTAAAACATCATTCTAAACATCTTGCAAAAACAATACATTTGCATAAACAAATTCAGCCATTGTAATACAAAAATGTGTACCTGTGCAGGTAAAACACGTGTAAATTGTGAAGAGTACTCACGACCTTCAGGTGAATAGAAATACTTTTAAATATCTACCTGTTTAACAAACAGGAGTATGAATTAAGTAACAAATGTGCCGTACATCGTAGTGTACTAAGGCAAAAACTTAATGAATATATAAAATTGTCATACATCGTAGACAATAAAATATTTAATTAATTTCCATGAACACTTGTCATACATCGTAGACAAGAAATTTTTAAATTCATTTCCATCAACACTTGTCATACATCGTAGACAATTGAGGAACTATTATTTCTAAATAACAAAATAACATTAGAACTTGTCGTACATCGTAGACAAGTTAATGTAACTTTAGTAACTCTCTCCCAAATTTAAGATAAAAATAAAATAACTAAAAAGAATTCAAGTGAAGTGTTCACTTCACCCCTCTAGAAAAATAATGACAAGTTATTATGGAACAGGTGCTTATATACTAGGGTCAAGGTCACTGGCCAGCTATGGTATAGTTTGTTTCTTTAAACAGAGATATTATATGTAAGCTTCACCCCTCATAGAGAAGTTAAGCTAATTCATTACTTGAGACCGAAGGCGAAATATGAATAAGAATGTATATTTAACATGATCAAAAGTTGTTCTTGTCAGTTGTTTTGAATATATACATTAAATATTTGCCACTGTACCTTAAAATAAACAAGAAAAATTAATTTGATAATTTTCTTTTAACCGTAGAGTGTTTTTAAAGAACTAGAATATTGATATAAGGAGATGGCATATGATCCTCAATGTGACAACTATCAATTAAAAAACTAAAGAACGAAGATAAAACATTTACTGGTCACTGTTCAGCAATGAACAATAATCAAAATTCATACCATAAAGTAACTTTCAACTTGTTTAAGAATGCAAAATGTGAACCATTGAAAAATTAAAACTACATATTGTATGGCAGACATTAATTAATATGTTTATAGAATGATTGTAAGGTGTTTATACTTGTCTTGCAGGTGCAATTCTTGCCAGATTTTTATAAAACTTATACTATACTTTAATATCAGCAATATATTGATCAAGTTCACTACTTTTGACGGATTGACTATTTTCAAAAGAGTTATTGCCCTTGAAAATATTAAATAAAGGAAAATGGCCTTGTAAGCGCTCTCATCGGTTCATTTTTTTATAAAACACATAGTATACTGTAAGTAATGCCCTTGAAGGTCTGTTTGAAATATTTCGTATACAAGAAAAAGAAGGTTTTTTTCCAAGCACACTTTTTTTATTTATAATTTTATTCAAGTGCCTTTTTTTAATTATTGCTCCTTGCTAAATAAAATATGTGCAACTCAGTGGACATTGAAACTCTGTTCTGTTATTTTTATTTTCAGGAACTGAAAAGTAAAGAAACAGTACCAAAGAACATTCATTTTAAATTAATACAATATTGAACTCAAAAGTCAATCTAGTTGTCTTTCTTAATTATAGATATAAGAAGATGTGGTATTAGTGCCAATGAAACAACTCTCCATCCAGGTCATAATTTGTAAAAGTAAACCATTACAGGCATTGACAGGTCAAAATACAGTTTTCAAAACAGAGCTCACACGAAACAGCAAGCCATTAATTATAAGGGCCACAAAAGTGGCAGCATACACTAGCACCTGTAATAGCTAGCAGTGTAGACAATTACATATCAATGTGTATGGTGATATAGCAATAGAGATATCACATCCATCAGAGGGAAATAGAATATAGACAATAGAAATATCACACATACATCAGAGGGAAATATAATATAGACTGTCACAATAGAAATATCACAGACATCAGAGGAAAATAGAATATAGACAATAGAAATATCACATACATCAGATTAGAATAGATTATCAACAATAGAAATGGTGTATGTCACAGAGACAAACATACGAAAATAGAATATAGACAATAAAAATTTGATATGTCATAGAGATATGAAAATAGAATATAGACAATAGAATTAGGGTATGTCAAAGAGGCAAACATAGAATGGGATATGTCAAAGAGACAAAACCATGAAAATAGAATATAGACAATAGAAATGGGATATGTCAAAGAGACAAAAATATGAAAATAGAACATAGGCAATAGAAATGAGTATGTCAAAGAGACAAAAATATGAAAATAGAAGAGACAACAACTTAATAAAAAAAAGTTTTACTAGATATACAATACAAATTATGGAGCACTGACTGTGATAATTATTTTTCTGCATTAAGGAATGCTAATGTATACAGTTGCTTTTTATTTGTTAAGAGCTTTTGATTTTGCCATGTATTTTCTGTGGAGTCAAGTATTTGGGGTTATTAAAATCATCATATTGAAGTATTTACACTCAAAATGAGTTCCTGACAGAAAAAAAAGATGATGAAGAAGAAAAACATCAAAAACATTACCATTAAAAACAAACCAAACAAAAATACATATACATATACATGAAAAAATAAATGCATTTGAAAAATAAAAAAAAAAACATAAAAAAAATATTTATTTAGGACCAATATAAAAACATATGAAAACATATATTTGGGCCGAACATATGAAAACATATGTTTAGGCCAAACATATGAAAACATATGTTTAGGTCTGGGATGAAAACATATGAAAAACATATGTTTATAAAAAACATATGAAAAACATATGTTTTTCATATGTTTACATGCATGAAAAACATGTTTTTCATATGATTTTAGAAACATATGTTTTTCATATGTTTAACATATGTTTTTCATATGATCAAAAACATATGTTTTCATGTCGGGCCTAAACATATGTTTACATATGTTTTCAAACATATGAAAAACATATGTTAAACATATGAAAACATATGTCGCAATTTTTCCTATGTAAGTGGGGCATAAGATTAGGGGCATAAGAAACCAACCATTTTTATGTAGTGTACAGACAAAATCAAAACCATCTTTTTTCAAATGAAAGTTTTGACAACATCATATGGTATATGTTTTAGCTGATTGAGTAAAATGCAGATTTATTGGTAATATATGAATAGAATGAAAATGGCAATTAACATTAAAACCAACCTATAGTTTATCAATTAACTTACCACACATTAATGCAACGATTGAGACAAAAAACAACCAACCATGTATTGACATGTAAACTTACTTTCATCGTCTGGTTTGATTGGCTGCCTCAGATTGGGTAAAGTTGATTGGTCCACAGATGTACTTTTCTTTGTTACTAAGACACTTGATGGTGAGAATTTTCTTTTGATAATAGGCCTATCTTCTATTGGAGATTTTCTAAAGAGAAAGATTAAATATCAAGAGTTTAAACAATATACAATGTTTTCTGGTACTTCCAATTATTCTTCCAATAGAAAATTAACAACCTGAACCATTATTTATCAAATGTTTTGATTTTAAAGAATGTTAAAGAAATTTGCCTTTTATACATCAGCAAACTTTACAATTTTTAGTTTTGAAAAATAAAAAATTTTGTGCAGACAGGAAAAGGTGGAAATGTTAGAAGCATGATGACTTGATTGACTTTCAGTTGATCTTCATTAGTTGGTTTATCTTATGACTTACTTATCAGCAATATACTGTAGAATAGATTTGATGAGATGTAATTCTTGTGACAGTGACTGGAGGACCAATATATCCTTCTCTACTGCACTCTGTAATTCCTACAAAATACATATTATGCATATGATTATACAAAAATATTTAGTGCAAGTCCTCTATTTTCTCAATTAACTCTAGACATAGACACAATGAATTAATAGGATGTATATGGCTCTATTAAATGTGCATATATTTTGCCTATATCTATAGATTATGGCATCAGTGTCTAAAACAATTTGTTTCTCTCATCTTTAAACATAAAGGTTTTCAATTTCATTATATTGTGCTTTGATAACACTCCCAAGTATTTTTAGTTGTTTTTATAAAATGGAGAACAGTGTTAAAATAAGTGCTGTTTTACTTATTAATTACAATTATCTGTTGTAACAAAATCTCTTAGCTTCTTCACTATCCTTATTCATTCTTATTACTGTTTATGGCACTTCATCAGTTCACTACATAACTTGGTTTACATTTTATGTGCAGTTTCAAAAAAATTGAATGCTACTTGACAGTATTTACCTCTAAGAAAGCTTTGATGGTCTTCTCTCCTTTGAACACAGATGGTCCTATTGAAAACCACTCATGTACAAACTGTATGACTGATCGTCTTTGTGTTAGGGCATATGAGGCACTCTCTTCATCACAGTTTACATAAGATTTGGCATGGTAACTGTTACTGGTTAAGGTAATAATGTCTGGTACAGATCTGATGGTTTACATTTAGCATAAAATACATCATATATTTCCAATTAACTAAACAAACTACTAGATCCCTCATTTGAATAGATGTAAAAAAGCTCATGCTAGGGTATCTTTTGGATGAATAATAATATATAATAGAAATTGCACAGTGGCACTATATAAGAAAGATAGCGAACATTTTATTGTAATCCATTCACAGAAGTTTAATAAAAGTTGGCAAAAATCTTTTGAAAACAAAACTTTTTTAATATTTAGAAATAAAAAGAGTGTAAGGATCTCCTGAAGCTATAGCACCAAATAATACTTTGTTTATAAATCTTTGAATATGTAATGGATATGAAATACCATAATTACCCCACTACAACACTGAATAGAACTTATTCTTTGAAAGGATACTGTGACAGCAATGCTGCACACAATTTGTTTGTTGGCATAAATATCACATGTGTCCTGAGAAAATCTACTAGGAAAAAATCTGAAAAAAAAAGAAAAAATTATATAAATTGTGGTGAATTTCTAATTCAAAGGTCATAAACCGGCCAAATTTGGCAAATATCCATTATCATTAATAAAAACAAAATTTGTAAGTATGTTTTGAAAATCTATTTGTCACAATGACATCTTTCCATAAAACAAATAACATTAGAATTATATTTTCCGTCATATTTGATCTATACTATATCTCAAAGTCTGTCACAAGAAAATCAGGTTTTTTACTTCTTCCTGCTATTATATATAAGCACAAAAAACTTTTTATAAGTAAAGCTACACTTCATCACTTTTACTTTTTCATTAGAAATCATTATGATGTATGATTGTCTTCAGAAAAAACTGTTACAAATATTTCATTTTTACTTTTCCAAACAATCTTATCCCTCTTGTAACATGTACCTGATGGATCTTCATTTTTATTTTCTGCGAGTCTGGTCTCAAGTAAATATTCTAACATTTTCTCTGCTGTACCAGCCATGACAGAATACCTATACAAAATATCCAAAGTAATCTTATAAAGAGATTATCATACAATATGCCATTTTTATCATTGGAAGCATGTTTTGACAAATGACTTTCAATTTTTTACATTGAGGAAATTAATGGTTTATGAATATAAACTATGGATTCGTTAATAGTATTAATTAGATACCAATTTTGGTGAATCACAAATTCAAATGTTTATACAAATTACAAATTTACTATCAGGATGTATGCAGAACCTGGCTAAACAACGAAAATTCCAATTCCACATAAATGCATATTTTTCAGCAATCAATGAAAATTGGTAATAGGAAAAAAAATGAATCCTCAGAAGTGTTTTTTTTATATATATACTTTACATTTTAAATCATACATCTCCAATCCATATCACTCACGTTATATATATACTTTACATTTTAAATCATACATCTCCAATCCATATCACTCACGTTATATATATACTTTACATTTTAAATCATACATCTCCAATCCATATCATTCAGGTTATATATATACTTTACATTTTAAATCAAACATCTCCAATCCCTATCACTCACGTTATATATATACTTTACATTTTAAATCATACATCTCCAATCCATATCACTCACGTTATATATATACTTTACATTTTAAATCAAACATCTCCAATCCCTATCACTCACGTTATATATATACTTTACATTTTAAATCATACATCTCCAATCCCTATCACTCACGTTATATATATACTTTACATTTTAAATCATACATCTCCAATCCATATCACTCACGTTATAAATGTTGTGTACAAGATGTAAGTTTGTACAAATTATGATTTGTACAAGGTTTTTTGTACAAGTTATAAGTGTTTTGGCACATGCCTTCTTGTACCAGGTGATACATGTTTATCTTCTAGAATGTACTAGTTTAATGTTTTAAATTCAAATTTATATACTTCAACCTTACATTTAGTGCTATTCTCCTTGCCCTCAAACTGGTAATGAGGATACCTGAATGGTTTGAATTCTAATTTTATTTTTCTCCTGATACCATATTCATTTCCATAAAAAGTCTTTTTGCGGTCTTATAATGTGTTTTGTATCAATGCTCAGTATTAGATTGTATCATATAGTTGTGAAAATATTACAGAAATATGCGAAACAAAAGACTGTGTGCTTGCATCATCCATTTGTGTTTAGCAGTCCATAAATCACTGATAACTTGTACAAATAATCTGTACAAATTATAATTTGTACAATATTACAACTTGTACACAACATATATATACTTTACATTTTAAACCATACATCTCCAATCCATATCATTCACGTTAAGCAATAAATACATTAAAGAGTACTTACTTGAAGTGTGACTGAATTGTTCCATCAGGATTAGGGGTGTTTGTCGGTATTTTCTCCAATACCAAAACATCCTGTCCATGTTCTTTTAATCTTACGGTATTGGCTTCTACATCCTAAAAAAATATCAATGATAATCATATATATCTTAGAGCAGTTCTCTTCATAGGAAATCTAGGAAATATTGCTCTTTTATTACCGTTGGTTTATCATCATCATTCATTTGTTGTACGACTTATTGCTAATGATATACCGATTTGTTACCAGCAGAGAATGACTATTAATTTTATGTCCCTCCTCATATCTAGCTCATATCAACTTGTTCTTTTCATTATAACTTTCTGATAGTATTACATACCCTTAATATTCTGTTGAAGTCATCTTTATCTACACGTAAAAAATGACAGTTGTCTTCTCTCAGGACTATGGTAGCTGCCCTGTAGAAAAAAGGAATAAATTAAGGAGACGTAATAACAGTGAAATAATCTAGGAAGTCAATTTTAAGGTTAATAGATAGATTGCTTTTGAACTAATCTGAGTTTGAGTTATCTCCCTTGGCCCCTATGTTGAAAAGACAAACTAGTTGATCTAATTATTTGACAAAAAAAATCAAACAAACGGTAGCAGCCAGTCTAAAACAAGATTGTGTCCATAGTACACGGATGCCCCATCCGCACTATAATTTTCTATGTTCAGTGGACCGTGAAAATGGCATAAAATCTCTAATTTGGCATTAAAATTAGAAAGATCATATCATAGGAAACATGTGTAGCAAGTTTCAAGTTGATTGGACTTCAACTTCATCAAAAACTATCTTGACCAAAAACTTTAACCTGAAGCGTGACATACGGACGAATGGCCGGACGAAAGAATGAATGGACGGACGCACAGACCAGAAAACACAATGCCTATAAATGGGGCATAAAAAATGAGGCATAAAAATATCTGTACTAGATGGTAGCGATGAAAGCTCAAACAAATGAAAATTGTTCAGTAAATTTTTTTTTTTAAAGCCATCTATTAGTGTTACAAGTTGAATTTGGTAGATTTATGTTTATATGCATTTGTGCACATTGCCTTTAACATGACAGGACAAGAAATAACTCATTACTTTAACTGAAACTACTTGTAAAATTAGTTCACATGAGATGGCTAGTTTATGCCTTTTTAAACTTTTATGATGATTCTTATTTCAAAATCATAAATGACATACAAAGCCTAGTAACATATATGCAGTTGGTGTAAAAATAGCCTGATAAATTGTTAATCTCTTTACAAGGTTAACAGCATGGAGATGATCTCATCAATATTTTGTTAAAAGGTTAAAAATATTTTAACCAAAAAACAAATATTTTAAAAGTTTAAATCTCAAATTATCGATTGCTTCTTTTCAAAATGAAATTCATATAACACAACACAGCATGTTTTTAATAAAGGAATGACATTCTTTTTTAAACACTTATATCATTATTATGGTGATCAAAATATAATGCAATATAGGTTCACACGTATAAAGGGGGAAATCTTTTTGAACTAAAACAACAAAGTGAAACATTAAAAGCACAATTGTTTTACACACGCTTCACAAATTCTTTACCAGTTTATCAGTTTGTAGAGGTGAATTCAAACAGAGGTTGGATTAAAAACTTTTTAGCAATTGATATATGTTTTTTGAAAGAATTGTTTTGTGAAAGAATTGTTTTGTGAAAGGACATTATTAGATAAATTTGCAAGTTTAAGATGACCCCAAGCAATGGTTGGTGATAAATATGTTATTTTTTACATTTAATAAAGATGCTTGATCATTTGGGTCTTTTGTCAAAGGGGTTTGTGTTTTGCTAATGTCTTTATTGTGAAATAAATAATGGAAGTAAAATCAATTGTAATTAAACAGATATATCAAGTTCAGATGGGTTATTTGCGAAAAAAATACTGGTTTGAAAAGAGAATTTCCTTTACCTATTTGTTTAGGAAATTTCAAGTTGTCTTGTTATTTCAATTCATAATACATTTGGGGATAAATATTCTTATAGATATCTAATTAATTATTTAAAGCAATAATTTGCAATCATCATTGCATGTAACAATTATCAATATTGTTAGGGGACAAATGTCAACTAAATTAGAATCTAAAATTTCAAAGCATTCTATTCTATTGAGCTGATTCTACTAAATTATCATTATTGATAAACACGAATGTCAAAATTTTTGTGTATACATTAACTTTACAGATTGCTTTTAAAGGTGTATTTGTATTGTTTTAGCCTTCCATTTGAAAGTTAGTGCTATTGTCTTGTGTTTGCGCTTTTGTTATTAATACTTTTTACTTTCTTAATTATGCCAAGAATATTATGTAGCTGTGAAAACAATGCCAGGATCTCTTTTGTTTTTGAAACTATATTCATTGTTTTGGTACATCTTTTGACCAAAACAGAATAAAAGTACTGGAATACAAAAAAAAATATTGCTTTTTGTACTTTTTAATTCTCAGGGAAGAGGTTAAGTTGTTTGTAGCTTAATTATTATTTCAAATATATAAAACAAGACTGCAGTTAGTGCAAAGGACACATTATGAACTTTTTTTGGCTGATGATTAGTAAAGCAATCATCAACCAATGTATTTAGTGCAAAACTAAAAGATTTAAATAAAAGGTGTACTTAAAAACGGACTGAGCAATTAATTGTGTCCTTAAAGTGAGTCCAATTACTTAGCCTATTCATCATAACAAACAGACTAATTGACCCAAATGTAGTTAAGAATTGGTTCATTTAAATAACAATCAATAATGGAACTGACTTCAACATCGTCCAGATTTAATGAATACAAAGTACAGTAAATGTTATTAACTGGAACAAACCTGTTTTTCTGAGTGTTTTCAAAAGAAAGGTACATTTGAAAGCTAACAATAGCAATAAAAGCTAGCAGAAACAACTAAAGTTATTCATGATTAACTGAATATTGAAAAGGTTTGAAAGTACCTCATGACAGCCCTTAATGAGAAAATTGATTGAATGGTGTTGAATGCAACCTTCAGCAATATTGGCTTTTTCATGGTGGTAGCTTTTCATGAGTGGAGGAAGCTGGGGTGTCGGGAGAAAACCAACAAACTTTTTTAACAAGAAAGGTAAAAAGGCATGAATAACCAGTTTTTATCAATACAATGTATAGAATTACCTTGGTGCATCATTCAGTAATGCTAATTTACCAAAATCATCTCCTTCATGTAATGTGCAGACCACACCCTGCAAGTAAAATAGACAGGTTTTTTTGTCACAATGTAAAATGTATGAAGAACTATGATAATTGTCACATTTAGTCCTAATTCTCTGCATCGTTTTGTTTTCATTGATTAATTAAAGACATATTAGGTTGTGCATCAAGGAGACAGCTGACTTGACAATAAATAAAGTTTCATTTCAAAGTTCAGACTTTTATTTCTATTCAAAGATGTATACCTGCAATTAATCAATGGCTGATATGACAAAAATAAAACAAGGTTAATTCAACCTAGTTTTTATGTTAATGATTTGTTTTTGTCTGGACAATAATTCCAAGCATGGTTGATTGTGTGGCTAGGGGCACCAATGAAATCCGGATTTTAATATCAATTTCTTTATAGTTTATTTTTTAATGCAATCATAATAAGCTGTCAAATCTCCCTTGATATTCCACAATTCCAGTCATAAATTGTCTTGATCATTATCAGCCATGAATAAAAGATGACATAGCTTAGGGAAAATGTCAGTGATCAAGTATCCCATTAACTTTAATATAGTAAAACATATATAGTTTAATCCCCCTCCCCCAAAAATCCTTTATAAAAAGATATTACTGTCTATCTAAAGATCTTTTATCTAAATGACATACCATATATTGACTTAAAATGACTATATATCTTTCTGAGTCTAACAGACCCATTATAAAAATTAATACATATAAGTATGCTTTTATGATCATAATAAAGATAAAAGTACAGGATATCTACAAACATAATAAAGATACAAATGACAGACACATATTATCAAATATATCTAGTAAAACACATTGATTCTTCCCAACATGTCCCACGTGTCACATTGACTATTACAATGATTTTTTCCCACATGTCGCATTGACCTTCCCCATGTATAGCATTGACTCATCCCAATATGTACACTCCACATGTGGCATTGACTATTTCCCACAAGTAATATTGACTATTCCCTACATGTTGCATTGACTATTCCCCACAAGTAATATTGACTATTCCCTACATGTTGCATTGACTATTCCCCACAAGTAATATTGACTATTCCCTACATGTTGCATTGACTATTTCCCACAAGTAATATTGACTATTCCCTACATGTTGCATTGACTATTCCCCACAAGTAATATTGACTATTCCCCACAAGTAATTATGACTATTCCCTACATGTTGCATTGACTATTCCCCACAAGTAATATTGACTATTCCCTACATGTTGCATTGACTATTCCCCACAAGTAATATTGACTATTCCCTACATGTTGCATTGACTATTCCCCACAAGTAATTATGACTATTCCCTACATGTTGCATTAACTATTTCCCACAAGTAATATTGACTATTCCCTACATGTTGCATTGACTATTTCCCACAAGTAATATTGACTATTCCCTACATGTTGCATTGACTATTCCCCACAGGTAATTATGACTATTCCCTACATGTTGCATTGACTATTTCCCACAAGTAATATTGACTATTCCCTACATGTTGCATTGACTATTCCCCACAAGTAATTATGACTATTCCCTACATGTTGCATTGACTATTTCCCACAAGTAATATTGACTATTCCCTACATGTTGCATTGACTATTCCCCACAAGTAATTATGATTATTATACTTCAGTGTGTTTTTTCTATATCAAAAGTAATGAAATAGTTGTGCTATTTCATTCCACAGAACCATTTGCCATTCAATAGTTTCAAAGACTATTGCCCCGGTGAATAGTTTCATAATCATCTTTCCCGTACTTTTTCATGCTTATTTTTCATTGGACGACAATGATGTCATTGACTACTCTGCTTGGTTACGTATGCTTTGCAACGTCAAACTCCCGCTAATATTGTAAACGGTGGGATCTGTTTGTGTTGATTGTAATTTCACTTATAAGAAGCAATCATAAAAAAGAAGAAAAAATCTTCATGGGGATTTTTTTAAAGATCTAAAATGTAGTACCTTATCCTTAATATGGGTTCGCTCTCCGTATATTAAAAGTGAATTTGCGTTTGGTGTATTTTAGCTAGAATTTGTTATAAGCACAGAAAGTTTAACACAAGCAAGTATTTCTAGTCTTGATTGAAATTAATGAAATATTTATTAATACAAAACGAATTATAAAAAAGTATAGTTCATCATGTGCATATAAAGTTATGTGATATTTTTGTTTTCTTGCAAATGATATATATACACTTTTAGAAAATTAGTTATTTGGTATATATATAAAATACTTAATGGCTGTGTTGTTCAGTATAATAAAACACCTAATGACTGGGTGTGCGGGTAATAGCAAGTTTGTTGTCCCTTCGCATACCAACTATTGCTCTCGGCTTTGCCTCGAGCAATAGTTGGTACCTCAGGGACAACAAACTTGCTATTACCCTCACACCCAGTCAATAGGTGTATACTATTCCATACATGTTGCATTGACTATTCCCCACAAGTAATATTGACTATTCCCTACATGTTGCATTGACTATTTCCCACAAGTAATATTGACTATTCCCTACATGTTGCATTGACTATTTCCCACAAGTAATATTGACTATTCCCTACATGTTGCATTGACTATTCCCCACAAGTAATTATGACTATTCCCTACATGTTGCATTGACTATTTCCCACAAGTAATATTGACTATTCCCTACATGTTGCATTGACTATTCCCCACAAGTAATTATGACTATTCCATACATGTTGCATTGACTATTCCCCACAAGTAATATGGACTATTCCCCACATGTAAGTTTGACTAATTATCATATGTTGCATTGACTATTCCATGCATGTTACATTGTCTTTCCCCCTTGTGTCCCAAGAACTACTCCCTACTTGTATCATTGCCATTGCCATATTTTTAGATTTACATGTGCTCCTTACCTTTCCATATATAACAACATTAACTGATCCTTTCAGTATGATATACCATGACTTCCCCTCATCTCCTTGATTAAATACTGGAAAAAAAATAAAAAATAATTCTTGTTAATTTTTCTGAAACTCTTATAAAACCTAACTCTTTAAATTAAGGATTAATACAGAGATATATTCCCTCTTTCTTGAATAGCCTATTGTAAGAACTATTTTTTTTTATCCAAAATAGTATACCAAATATAAATAGTCCATTGTGAGACCTATTCTGTAATCCAAAATAGTATACCAAATATAAATAGTCCATTGTAAGAACTATCCTTTTATTCATATTGTATACCAAATAATTTCAATAGTCTATTGTATACAAAATAATTTCAATAGTCTATTGTATGAAAAATATTTTATTCACACTTTTATACCAAATTTTAATTGTCCATTGTAAGAAATATCCTTTTTTCATAAATGTATACCAAATATCAAAAGTCCATTGTAAGAACTATCCTTTTATTTATATCGTATACCAAATATCAAAAATTCATTGCAAGAACTATCCTTTTATTAATATTGTATACCAAATAGTTCATTGTAAGAACTATCCTTTTTTTCATCAGTGTCTACCAAATATCAATAGTCAATTATAAGAACTATCCTTTTATTTATAATGTATACCAAATATCAAAAGTCCATTGTAAAAACTATCCTTTTATTTATAATGTATACCAAATATCAAAAGTCAATTGTAAGAACTATCCTTTTATTTATAATGTATACCAAATATCAAAAGTCAACTGTAAGTACTATCCTTTTTTCATAAGTGTATACCAAATATAAATTGTCTACTGTTATATTACTATCCTTCTATTCATAAATGTAAAGCCATAGGTTTTATGTAAGAGGGATTCTCTGTAGCCCAGTATTCTATGTAGTTCATGAACTATATCACTAGTTGGACAACAATGAGTGTGTGCGTTTGAACCTGCATGTAGCAGGTGTGTTCAACCACAATCTGAATTGACTTAAAAAATCACAAGAAAATGTTTGAATATCGAATCGGAATGTTGAAGACCACAACAAAAATTAGATAACAGAAACCTATATCAAGTCAACCCTAAAATAATGTGGACGACATGACCTATAAATCTATGTTATTCTCTCATCTTTTTCCACGTAACTTCCTTCCATTATGAAAGAAAACCTGATCACACATTTATTCTTTTTAAAATGTTAAATAAATAAGTTACCTACAGAGAATTTACCAATTATTTATAATATATCACACAGAACGAACTAATTTCAAAGATAATTATATGTATACTGAGGTCCAATTTAATTTTGTGTCACAAAGTATTTCTTACTGTATCAAAGGAAGAAAACAAATATTCATTTTCCAATATCACAATTATATTGTAACTTTTCAAATCTTCAAATTTAATTTTAAAACCAATTTCAAACATGTATATCACATTTTCTCGATAATACCACTTCGTACAAGGAATTCTTGAATTAGCATTAAATAGGCTGGTAATAAATATTCAATATCAATAAAAGTATATATAATAAATATAATCTTAACTAAGACATCATATTTTGACTTATACATGTGAATATATAAATTTAATTGAAAAATATACTTAAAAGAAGACATCTTAAGTTTTAATAACTCCAGAAAAAATTAATAACAAGTGTTACATTCATTTCATTTTTATATAATTTATAATAAATAGTATTTACCATTTATAAATATTCAAAAAGGATATTTTCAAAGAGAATTCTCATTAGCATTGTATAGAATATTACTTTTATGATCATCATATAACATTTTAACAAAAGTTTATGGTTACACATTTCTATATTACTATAAGAGTGCACACGCTGAAATGTCTCGCCTTCTTTACTAATCATTAATATATTATGTTGATAGTCCTAAATATAAAGCTTTATTACAACTGTCACATAAACTCAGCATTAACCAAGAAAACTAAACACTGATTAATGAACCATGAAAATAAGGTCAAGGTCAGATGTACCATGAGACATGTACAGCTAACAATTCATCCATACAACAAATATAGTTGACCTATTGCTTATAAATTAAGAAAAACAGACCAAAACACAAATACTTAACACTTAATTAGCAATAAACCGTGAAAATGAAGTCAAGGTTAAATAAAACCTACGCGACTGACATATAGATCATCAAATATTTCCATACACCAAATATAGTTGACCTATTGCATATAGTATTAGAACAATAGACCAAAACTCAAAAACTAAACTTTGACCACTAAACCATGAAAATGAGGTCAATGTCAGATGACACCTGCCAGCCAGACATGTACACCTTACAATCATTGCATACACCAAATATAGGACACCTATTGCATATAGTATAAGAAAAACAGACCAAAACACAAAAACTTAACTATAACCACTGGACCATGAAAATGAGGCCAACGTCAGATGACACCTGCCAGTTGGACATGTACACCTTACAGTCCTTCCATACAGCGAATATACTAGACCTATTGCTTATAGTATCTGAGATATGGACTTGACCACCAAAACTTAACCTTAATCACTGATCCATGAAATGAGGTCGAGGTCAAGTGAAAACTGTCTAACAGGCATGAGGACCTTGCAAGGTACACACATACCAAATATAGTTATCCTATTACTTATAATAAGAGAGAAAATAACATTACAAAAAATCTTAACTTTTTTTCCAAGTAGTCACTGAACCATAAAAATGAGGTCAAGGACATTGGACATGTGACTGACGGAAACTTTGTAACATGAGGCATCTATATACAAAGTATGAAGCATCCAGGTCTTCCATCTTCCAAAATATCAAGCTTTTAAGAAGTTAACTAACACCGACGCTGCCAGATCACTATCCCTATGTCGAGCTTTCTGCAACAAAAGTTGCAGGCTCGACAAAAATGTAGAACAAATTTACAAAAGAAAACCTTAACAGTAATATGAGTCACATTACAAAGTGGAGTGAGAGAACAAATAAATTGAGTTTGAATAATAAACTTTTGTGGTTCACAATATGAAGTCGTCTATCTGTTCCATTATTGCGAGTAACATTTATAATTTGAGTTCCAGCCTTTAATTGAAATCTAGAATTGAGCAAACAAAAACAAACACATGTTTTATGTGCCTGTCCCAGGTCAGGGGTCTGTTATTCAGTGGTTTTTGTTGATAGCTGTCAGTCATATTTGCCCTATGTTTATATAAACTTTTTTCATTACTCAAACCCTTGGTTGTCTTTTTTGAATAACATTTCATTTTTTATGCAGGTTTTTTTTTCTTAATGTATGGAATTTGCTCATTGCTGAAGGTCATACAGTAACCTATAGTTGCTTATATGCAAATTCCTTTAGAATTCAGTGGATGTTGTGTTAAAACATTTCCTTGCTGTTAAACTTACACACAGTGCCAGCTTTTTCATGAGATTCAAAGATAAGAACACTAGCTAGTTCTTTCTTGACCATCGTAGATAAATGTGATAGTGCTTTGATGTGCAGTAGTTCTTCATAGATGATCTCCAAATCTTCACAGGTTCTATCATGAGGACTGAAAAAAGCAAGATTAATAATGACAGCTACTGAGAAGTTAATTAGGATTACACAACAAACTGGAAAATTGAAATGAACCAATTTCATGACATAAAATAGCAGCTAACATGCATGTATATATATATATATAAGAGGAGAAGACTTGAAGAAATGAAGATGAGATTTATGAAGAAATGAAAAAAGAAAATGAACATAAAGATGAACATATAGCGGAGCACTTAAATGGTAGGTAACGCATTGATGATGATGCAATTTTCAAACTGACAGCAGATTTGAAAATACACAATTTCTTATATGTTTAATTTTTTTTCTTAATTTAAGTTTGTTTCTCTCCCCTTAAGGCAGCAACCATTTGATTTTCTGGGGGGGGGGCTATGGTTTTTTTTGGAAAAAAAAGTTTGTTTCCAGTTTTTGGAGAAAAAAATAATTTGTTTTTGATTCTGAGAAAAAAAAATTGTTTGTTTCACCCTCAGCTGCCACTATATGTAATGCTAAAATTGAAAGAAAAAAATTGTTTTCGACTTGTTGCGAAAAAAATAGATTGTTTTTCGCCGCAGGTGAAAAAAAAAGTTTGCACAGAAAAAAAAACCATAGCCCCCCACAGAAAATCAAATGGTTGCTGCCTAAACCTACATGATGCTGTTTTATAAACTTATCTAATTTGGGGGATTATTGCCTTTGCTAAAATCTAATGACAATGATGACATTTACCAAATGCCATCTTACATCACAAGAAGGTCAATCTTCAATTAACTTGATCTAAGTTCATCACTACATTTTCACCAGAATGCTTCTACATCCCTGATGGCCAACCCTTCAGACATCCATAGTAACAGGACAGATCTTAGAGACAATTACAAAATTAATGCTGAAGACAGTCTGCAGTAGACAATTTGTGATTGCTAATCTTAACTCCATCTTAAACCCACTGTTGACTATAAATAATGTACAATGAAGAAAACTCTTTGCAAGATCTATTGGAGGAATTGATCTGATATCTCACAATCCTTGACAGAACACTTAAATGCTCAAATAGGCCAATCTATGGAACATGTTTGTAATGATATTAGTTATCTGAAGTAAATAAACACCCATTACTATGTTATTAGACTAGTAATGAATGCTATACTTAAGATAAATATTTGATTGGGACTTATTAGGTATTATATCACTGTAGTGCTATATTCCCCTCTGTACAATCATAACACTATTTATTGGTGACAATGTTTTACTGTTATACAAAACTGTAGTTCAGGCTTATAATGTACATGTCTTGATAAATTCAATTAAAGCTACAGTCAAACCTTTATATAGATTGAGGTTACTCTTGGGACCAGAGAAAACTGATCTTATGTAAGGAAGATGACCTTGAAGGTCCATAATACTTAGAAATTACTACAGTGAAAAAAGAAAAGGGCAACCTGACAAGACAAGTTTTCTCTTTCTAGAGGTGACCTTGAGCTAAGCAAGTTTTGCTGTATATATATGTACACATTTTCTTAGTTACAATTCATCTCCAGTATATATGAACATTACTATGAATTAATAAAAGAGTGTTACATAATTTTCACTAATAATGTGTTAATTAATGTTTTATGATGAGTTAAGCCTTCCAATTGATATTTTTACTTGCACTTTTCTATGTTGGGATGTTATACTATTGTTTCAGAAAAAGGGAGAAGGTTTGGTACAATCCCCCTGCAAATGTTTGCACCTGTCCTGTCAGGAATCTGATGTACAGTAGTTGTCTTTTGTTTATGTAATTTATAAGTGTTTCTCATTTCTCGTTTTTTTATATAGATTTAAATAGACCGTTGGTTTTCCTGTTTGAATGGTTTTACACTAGTAATTTTGGGGCCCTTTATAGCTTGTTGTTCGGCGTGAGCAAAGGCTCAGTGTTGAAGGCTGTACATTGACCTACAATGGTTTACTTTTATAAATTGTTATTTAGATGGAGAGTTGTCTCATTGGCACTGACATACCACATCTTCCTATATCTACTTTCTTCTTTTGAATAGTTCAATTAAGTCTCTACAGTGATATAAATTAATCATGAGAAAAAAAACAATAGGTCAAGAAATCAATTACAATCAAATTCTTACAAATTGCAGGGTAAAATCTAGAGGAAGTCAAATCAAGATGTCAAGTAAAAGAGAATGAAAATTTATGAGTATGGCCTTCAATGGTATTACTGGTAAAAGAAATTGCGAGGTTTTGATTTACTTTAATCATTCTAATGAACTTGTAGTCTGTACGATTTACTGATCAATGATTGAAATAAGAATGAATAAGTGAAACTGCGAGCTACTGCTCACTGATGATACTCCCGCCGCAAGTGGATATATATTAATTGTGTAAAAATATGCAAGTGTTCGGTAAACAGGAAGTTGTCGAGTGATGAATCTGAAAACGCATCACACGGTATAGCTGACTTATATTAAACCTTAAACCAAATTTCAGAAATCCTTGTATTGTAGTTCCTGAGAAAAATGTGACGAAAAATTTTCAACTTAGCTATCATGTGTAAAATCAAACAAGTGTTTCGGTAAACAGGAAGTTGTTGAGTGATGACTCTGAAAACGCATCACACGGTATAGCTGACTTATATCGAGCCTGAAACCAAATTTCAGAAATCCTGGTAGTGTAGTTCCTGAGAAAAATGTGACAAAAAATATTCATGGGACAGACGGACTGACTGACAGACTGACGGACTGATGGACTGACGGACTGACAGAAGGACAGACAGAGGTAAAACAGTATACGGTTTACCCCCCTTTTTTCAAAGCGGGGGTATAAATTACATGATATGAAGGTTGACTTAAGATTATAAAGATCAAATATGTGCCTAATGTAGTCTGAAAATTGTTTCTTATACCCTACATACTTGGCCTTCAACATACTGTAATTAAAAATTTTTTTTAAATCTGCTTTATCATCCTAATAAACTTATAGTTGGTACAATTTTCCGACTTAATCTAGAAATGAAGGTCGACTAATGGCTGAAGATTGGAAAGATCAAATATGCTTGTTATATAGTCTGTAATAATTTGCTGCTATTACCCCACATATGTGACTTTCAATGAATAGATATAGTGTGATCAGCATATAGCATAGAATTACATTTCAACCTTTGCTATATGGATGGTCTATGACTTGCAGTCTGAAGTAAGCTTTTGTTAAATTCGTTGAAAGTGTTGCATTAACTTTGGGTTAAAGCACAGCAATAAAAGTGAAATTATGTAACTTAAGCATATACTGAAAAACATGAATAAAAGATAAATCCCCTGACATAAGTCAACTAACTGTAGGACACATTAAGCAAGATAAAAAGTCAATTAAAGATTCCTTTAAAAATCGTGTAGAACTTCATATGACATGTTATCATAACAAAATTCTATTACATTTTTTATATTAAAACAGGCCATTATACCAATTTTGAACAAACTACATCACCAGATAAATAAGATAAAACACTAAATTAGCAAAAGTAAATAAGCAATAAATCATTAATAATAATCTGCTAAAAAATCAAGTCTTATATGAGTAAAATATATTCAACAATGTGTATAGTAAGATTTAGTTCACTACTTATTACTAGACGTGTTAAATAAATGAATACTTCTCACAAACAAAAAAGGAGACTTGAGAGACAAGAAACATTTTAAAGGGGTCGTCACAAAAGAAGTCATGATTTTTTTCTATTGATAACATAATTTATTATAATTCATTACATTAACCCAAATGAAACATTTTAAAGTAAGGATTTTATTATTTTCTGTCGATTAAATTGTGCCCTCTTTCTACCAAACCAGTGTTTTTCTGTGAGTGCCGTGGAAAATAAATTAAAATCTGATAATAAATGGTTATTTGTTGTATATTTATGTTATTATATCACAGAACACACACAAAAATTGAAATTTAAGTTAAAAAATAATGATAAGATTTTTAGAAAAAAGGAAGGGAGCTAATTTAAACATATACCAGTAAAAATCGTCATTTCAAATTTCTTTCAACAAGTCTATATATTTTGCATTTTAGTGTAATGAAATAATGAATAACGTTAATTACATATATCTGAAGGAATATATAAAAAACTGAATCATCTGTCAAGAAAAGTGAAATTAGAGACAAACACAGAGAAAAAAAAAAAGGATGACTAATTATAATCAACACGTGAAAGCTTAAGATCAAATCTCTTCTTTTTTTTTAATCTTGTTTCCTTTTCATTCATCAGTTTTCGTGTTAATTCTAAAATTTCTTTTCAACACTTCTGCGACTTTAAGAAACCAACCTATACTTTTTTTTACACAATTGTTAATATAAATAGATATTATTAAAGTAATTGATAAAAAAAATGGTTTGTTTTGTTTAGAAATGAAATAGAAAAAAATCAAACGGCTGGACATGAGATACGTCTCGAGTAGACCAACAACAAGTTGCGGTTATTAGACTCAAATCCCCGCTGTTGAAGCTGTCGCTGATTTGATTAATGAAAACGCATCCGGGAATGAGAAGTCTTATGCAAATGAGTCCCAAGAGAACCAACCATCAACTTCCTCACAGAGTAGTTGTCCGTCCATGTATTCATTAATCAATCGCCCATCCACTTCTTTCAGTACACATGATCATCGTGACAGAGCTGCTGCAGTGTTAACCTCTGAAGATGATGATCTAACACCGCCTCCGAAAAAAAATAAAACTGATAACAAAAGGGAAGGGAAAACAGCCGAGCACCATGGAACTTGTCCGCAAAAAAACAGTTGGCTTATGACCAATTTATAAGAAAAGCAAGTGCCAAAAATTTTGAATGCTTTAATGGCATCGACTCAGAATCTGATTCTGATTCCAATTAAAATAAACAAAATATACTAGTATATGACTCGTTTGTTTTTGTTAATATATCGCTATGTCAGACGTTCAAATTCATGATATGTACTTTGAGTTTTTTTCTCTGAACTGCAAATCATTATCATTGAGTGAGGTAGCAATGGAGGTATTTTAGGAGTAAGAACTCCCCATTTTTTCCATTTTTTAAAAATCATTAAATTATGTGAACGTTTCGTGGTGTTCCAGGTTATGGATTCCGCTTATCAAATTGGTTGGATATGCCCTTAGATAGCAATGATAAAAGTTGTTATTGTAACGTGTAAATCAATAATAATTATTTTATTTTTTTGAGATGGTCCCTAATTTTAATGTCTCAACTATAGACTTTCGACTCTCAATTGTCAACAATAGTTATTTATCTAACATGTCTGCTTATACCTGTCTCTCCAGATATATGTTTTTGGCAAACAGGAAGTATAAAATCAACGTAAAACTGAAAATCTAAAACACTGTATGTATGGTAAGACCAGTTGAAGCTTGATCTATAACCAGAAGCTATGACTTGTACTTGCTGATCTAAATTTTACCAAATCGTTATATACATGCATGACATTAAAGGCATTGAAAACATCTCAGACAGTGTGGTATTACCAGACAAAGCTTGGTAGAATGTGCTATATTTCAAAAAGCTTTCTCTTGTCAGAAGTTTCTAATAAAATGCCACAGAATTGTGTTACAGACAGATTGTGGTAAACTTTAGAGATGGGTATACTTATGGAAGGATGACTGCCAATTCAGGATGACATGATTTAATATGAGGTCAAAATATTGAATCCTGGTTCTAAAGCAGACAAAATGAGACTGTATTATAAGTGTTATTTATAGAAACATTGTAAGGGTCACCCTAAATGTATTATTGTAATTTTGAGTTAATAAATCTTTGCTCTTACTAAAGTAAATGTTAGGTGCTTAGCAGGCAACATTAGTCTTTGGTCTTGGTCTCATCCAAACAGAGACCAAACCCACAAATTCCCACTGTCCAAGCTAACTTGCTACCATGAGACCTGAGCAAGGTCATGCAAAGATAATCATAAATAAATAGAAACTTTTTAAACCTTGAACTACTCAGTTGAAAATTTAAACATTGGTAAAACAAATAATCAAAACATCAACTTAGTTAAGTATATCATATAGTAAGATGTAGGGCTAAGGTTAGTACGTGTATGTCATTCTTTTGAACTATTACTTTCAGATACTGTACCTTCCAGTTGTATGATAATTTACCCAATTAAGGAAGATTCATGGTATACCGCCATCTTGGATTGAACAATCACAGTAAAAAATCGGTCTAGTTATTTGCCTAAATCTGCAAATTTGAAGACAGATTTGCAATTTATTGGTTAGACTGTTTAATAATATAAAGAAAACTTGGCAATTTATTGTATAATTCAAAATATTTAAACAAATATAATTTTTCTTGCTTTTAGAATCATTTTTTTCAAACGAGCCATTTAAGGGAAGATAACTCTTTTAGTAAAAAATTTATACTGGACAGATAGGGAATTTTTTTCTTTTTACTTGTAGCAAGAAAACAAGTTCGGTGACACCATTTTTTCTTTTTATTTTCTTAAAACATATTACAAAACCTATCTTTTCACAATTTTTTTCAAAATTCTATCTCATAGATTTTTTTTTATGCACACAAATGTGTTTTCCCATGAACAATCTAACCAAATTTAGGCAATTTTCAACGACTCATAGCTTGAAAAATAGCACGGTGACCCCTCCTTTTTATTATATATTTGAAAAGAGCATATTAAAATCTTCATTCTGGCTAAGTATAAGAAAATTCTGTCTCAAAAAATATTTACTTATGATCTACCTTAAGGATAAAACAATTATGATATCGGAACCTTACATTCATGTAATACACCAGAGTGGTGTCATAGAAAAGTGGTTCATTGTCCGTTTCACACCATCAAATAGGAAGTGACAATAAAATCAAGTCTCATTTATCTCTTTCAATGCATTAAAAAATTATCAGTTATCCAACACAAGGTGTAACTGTAAATGAAAGGTATTGTTAATATTATCGTGGCCTTGCAGACAGATATCCCAACCTTACTTGTGACATAGTAACCTACTAGTTATTGAATAAAATAATGTTAAATATCATTTATATCCTTCAAGATATTCAAAGATATCATTATGAATTTATCTGAACATAATGTGCATGGAGTAACAGATGGACTGAGGCAAAGAAGAATACAACATATTTGAACAGACAGACTAAATATGAATTTTTAACTGTGATCATGGGGTTTTAATTCATCAAAAATTTAATCAATAGTTGTCAATTGGATTTAATTCAGATTAAAGGGTTCATCTTTCCTTGTACTTTTGCTCGTTCAAAATAAAGTTTGAAAGTATTCCACTACTTGTGTAGACATATTTATGTTAAGGGATGAGGGTCATACTGGTAAGCAACATAAGATAGTGTTTATGTGATGTAAATAGCTTATGGGTAGGTTTATCATTAAGCTATATATATACAGCCATCCATTGAAGGCCAAATCTATTATCATCCTATCTAAACTAATCATTGGTTATGTAAATTTAAGAGACATAAGGGAGTTGATTTCTTACTGTTTCTGATTTATTCTTGACATAGTATACAACTACTTAAGTTTATTCTAGTCAAAATCTTTATTTTAGAAGCATTATTTCAGAATTTCACAAGCTATTCAAATTGATGATTTTTTTTTTTATTGCTTCTGTTAATTTTCAGTTCAATTAAGCAGAAAATGTATTATATGGCTTGTTTGATTTACATACTGTGGATTCATAATAATTCGTTGGATACCAATTTACGCTGGGTTTGTGGGTACAGGTGAACCAAATCAAAATAAAATGTTCACAATTTACATATGTAATATAAACTTTGTGTGCACAGATTGGCAAAACCACAAATTCAAATACCCACGAAAATGAAAAGTTTCTTCAATCCACGAAAATTGATACCCACAAAAATAAATGAATCCACTGTAGTCTAATACAGGACTATTTCCAGTCTAATTTCCTAAAATTTATTAGTTCCTAGAAAAAAACTTGATAAAAAAATGTATGAGGACATATAAACAAATGACAGGTGTAGATTTCAAGAATTCTATAGAATTTACATAAATCTCACCAGATGTTATTGATTCTGAAGCATAGTTTATCTAACTGATGTTCAAATAACATGCAACTTCCCAAGAATCAAAACAATTATTGGTTTCTAAGGAGATACAAGAAATTTTCACACTCTTTCTAGACTGCACTTTATATTGTCCTTTCTTAATTTATTTAAATATGCCCTTGACACTCATAAATGTTTCCTTCACAATTGTAAATGTTCTTTATATGTAAAAAAACTTGTATATGTGAGGTAATACTTTACATGGAATGTTGTTATCAAGAAAAATGGTTGACTGTTGTTTTATCTTCCCTTACAAATGCACTGTAGTAGCCAATAAATATAGCTATGTTACCACACTGAAAAAAGTTTCGGTGTGAAATATGATAACTAATACTACTGTAACGATATGAGAGAAAACACAGAAGATCAACATCTTTTTCAACCAGCCTTTTCATCATTAGTGAAATAGGAAAAGTAAATAGCAAGAACTATGACGAGTTATTTTTGTAAATCTTTATGAATTTTTAAACTCCCTAAAAGGCATTTCTTTTATTGTATTATTCTAATGAAAACCAAACATAATTGGAAATTATTTTTAGGATTAATTCATTATAATTTTACATTTAGGAAATGCCTTGCTCTGATATTATTTGGATAAGGTTATTACTGTAACAGTAAAGACCAAGATAAAATATAGAATTGAAACAAATTTATAGCTATAAAAATGCCAGTACTGATACTACTTATGTATAAACAAAAATGCACAATGAACCTTTACCAGTATTACCACCCACCCTTATCCATTCACACTGGTATTATAAAACTTTAAAAGTATTAAAGCCCAATATAATAAATGACAAGTCTTCCTTATACATAGTACTAAACATCAATCGTATGTACCTTTCTTTAACTTGCACTATGTACATAGAGCATAGAAAAAATACCTGGTGTATAATGAAACAAATTTTATCTAGGGCCCCTTAAAATAATTAAAGTCATAAGAAACGAGTGACCGGTGAAAAATATTGTTCTTCCAATTCTTAAACCAATGCACACAAACATCATAAACTTAGTCTTCTGTGCTCGAATTTATCATTTTTTTCGTGTAAATATCGTATAATCGTCAATTTTTTTTTCAATCGGTCAGTGTTGTTGTGAAAATATGGCAGGTAATTAAAGTTCGTGTTTTAAAGCCGAAGTTTAACGATTGTCACCTGTTTGTCAACAATTGACGAAAAATAAACAAAAAAGCATGGAAATTGAGCACGTGTTTAACATGTAAATTCAGATAATAGTTTATTTTAAGGACATCCATGCGTATTGTGGTCACCGGATTTTTACGAGATGGGTCACACTGAGGTCATCTTGCATACGGAAAATATATCGGGGGAATAGCTTGCTGGAAGGAAGCAATTCAAATAAAGTAAACTTCTTCTAAATATGAATAAATTAAAGAATTTTCTTCAGAAAAAAGTATATGTACATAAGTTTTACAATGAAAACTATCCATTGAGTTATAAAAAGCATATGCAATATTTTTTTTGGATTTGAGGTTTCTTATGACTTTAACCAATCATACAATATGAGTCTTTGGTCACTATTGAATACTATAACAGTGACATGCAGATGCTTATCCCGGGTTTCATAAAAGGAGGAGGAGGGGAGGTAGTATCACCTGCACCAAGGCAACATAAGGAATGAGACTTGTAAAATTCCCATGCACTTAATTTATATGTAGCTCCAAAGCACCCCCTCCTCACATCAATTTTTATTCAAATGTCTTCTGTGGATGTATCTATCCACAAAGCAGGACAAATTCCCTTTATTTTGAAAACAAGATAGAATGAAAGTCAAATATTTTCAGATTTTCCAATAATTATTAGCACAAGCTGTGCCAACTTAAGTGTTTATAAACTTGTTCAGTCACCACACATTTTTCTTTTTTAATTCTCAGAAGCATGAAAAATTGTCCCCAACATGGTGTGTATAACAAAGTACTGAGATGGAATTTTCACTAATCATAATTAGTACAAAGTTAAAATGCATTACATTTATTAAATTTGGTGAACAAATCTCTGATGTTAGCATTTATACAGTTCTCCATGGATTATGGTAAAGCATCCAGCATGATAACTATAAAACCAGAGAAAATAATAGAAAATCACATCCCTCGAATAACTAACACAAATCTACCCATGATATAGTTATATAACATTATGTAATATTTTTGATTTCAAATCCCTTTAGGCTGCAATATGTTTAAATCCAAAATATCTGTAAAAAAGTGTCATAAAATAGATTCTTTTTGAATAAATTTGATTGAATGAAATTATAGGCATGCATTTTTATTAAGAAGAGGTATATATCAAGGAGATAAGTACCCAAAATTAAAACCAAGTGCTACAAAAAATTTATGAACAGCATATGTTCTTCGACAAAATGTATTAAAGTACACAATATGTCAAGATCTAGATCATCCCACCTAACAAAGTACTTTTAAAGGCAAAGATCACTTGTAACAAATGTAGATATTTTGGAAAACAGAGTGCTCCCAACCACATCAAATAAGATACAAATACAGGTATAAAAAACAAAATTTAAAAGCAAACTGTGGTAGGATATGTAATGTTCATGATGTGAAGTGTGAGATTTTGTTACATGCTAAAAACCTCACTGTGACTATATTCCTTCCTTAATGCAATGGTCATAATACAGTCAAAAGAAGGTTAATCTAACATAAGATCTTTAACTTCTACTTATTTCATTACATTCTAAATGTCAGCACAATATCTTCAAGGAAAAGTGACAATGTCAAATAAATGACCTTCATATTCAAGAATTTATTTAGGGAAAGGCAGAAATATGGTCAAATGTTTGTCAACCAAAAACAAAGTTTAAGTATTTGTAAATCACTGTACCAAGTATTACCTTAATGTCTGATTAAGCAGAATATAACAATTGATAGATTGATTGTCCCTTTGCTAAATATTTGTGACAATTGGATTGTTTGTTCCCAGAGGAACTTGAAGGATTGAAAATGGATATCAAAATGTCACTTTTATTTTCTAGAACAAAATTCACATGTTATCTGTAACAATGTATAGCATATATAACTAACAGTGTATTAAAATTCAACTTAAGATCAGCTGTTCGAAACCTTCATGTGTAGTCTAGGTCATTAAAAAAACCTTATAATCCGCTAAATATTTACAGTTTTGCTTTTTACATATGCATCCTTTGGTCCATATATTTGCCTTAGAGAGTTTCGGATGAAGGTAAATCCAGAGAAGAGCTTTCAGACACATACATTTTAACCATGTTAACAGTGATAGCTGTGAAATATTCTTATATTGTCAACAATTCAATCTTTAAGTTGATCAGAAGTTGAAGGGAGCAATAATGAGAATAAGAATAGTACTATTGAAATTTGTAACACAATTACTGTAATACAAGGGAGACATTCAAAATGCACTTGATCTATATATAATAGTGAGTTTATTTAATAAGAAAGCTGTTCATCACTTGTGTAGAATTAACAGACAGATAATTTTCCTCTTTCTACCAAGAGCAGAAGACAAACTCCAAGGTCAATGCTATTGCATTAAAGCTTGATGGACCAGATAACAAATCTATTACTTAGTGATTTACCAATAATATCATTGTTTAGTAAACAACAGTAATCCATTTCACCATCGGTGACAATAAGCATTAATAAAAATAGTCAATAATTCATCTCACTATCTGCAATAAGATAAATCATTATTGTTTACGAATGTTTATTTACTAAATTTGAGATATGCTTTTAAAATTCCTCCAAGTTTTGTTTTAGTTATCAAATTTTCTATTTGAAGTCAAATCTAAACATTCCTAAGTATAAAGTTATTAAAACATGGGGTTTCTTTGTTGGAATCACCACTTCTAGCATACCAGGGTACTTGAATGACTGAGAATAGATTTAAGACCCATTGTGTTCAAGTTATATAAGACATATTAAGCAATCAATTTACTATTGCTTTCATTGATAAAACCATTCTAACAGGAACTTTACAATTACATTAATACTCTCTTAAACATGTCATTTGTAAGAATGAAAAAAAGAAATATGAATGAGTGATATTAATTTCCATTTAACTCAAATTGATATCATATTAGGGCTGACTGTAAAGAAAAATCGTTTCACAAAACTCTAAAACTTCTGCCCATTAAAGATAACGTTTCTATATAAATTAATTTACACCAATGTCATGTAATGAAATCAGATACCCTGCATTTATCATACTTTTCAAAAACATAGGGCTAAATCCCTGAATTACCCCCTCCGTAATAATAGAAAACTATCATTCTGTATTAACAATAATATCTTAGTGTAAAAAGGAAAATAACAAAAAATACGAAAACCCAAGGAAAATTCAAATCAGAAAGCCCCTAATCAAATGGCAAAATCAAAAGCTCAAACACATCAAAAAATGGAAAACAACTGTCATATTCCTGACCTGGGACATGCATTTTCTTAACACCCTCATTGTGTATCTAATACATACTAAGCACCTTTTTACATACATGTAAAGAGACAGTTTCATTTTTTTTGGTATTCCATTTCATCTTAACATGTAAAAGGTAATTTGATCTTAAATAAAAATATGTACTGTAATAATTTCGTTTTTAAATCTGAATTTACCTTGAAGCAAATTATCATTTTACAAATAAGAGTATATCTAGATTGTAATGGTCATGCTTTCAGGTTAGTTCAGCAGCAAGTTTTGAACTGAACAGGACACAGGTTGAACTTTCTTTTTTTTAAATTTTTTATGTCACGATAATCATTGTATGGGATAATTGACCAACTTGGCATTTCAAAGTAGATGAAGAGGGAGGCAGAGAAAAAATACAGAACTTTCACATTTATTTACTCGGAATGATTTATGAATAAGCATAAATAAACCTTACTAAAACATTGTTGTGTATGTCTTTCTTCAAATCAAGGTTCCATATCTTATAAAGACATCAGTTCCTAGATGTTTTAGCCATTTTATAAGCACAAAATGGTATCTTTAAGTCACATCTTGATGGGTTGATACCCCTTTATTGTAAGGGGATAGTAATTGGTGAAATAAATGAAACCATATTTTTTTTTAGAGGAAAACAGAAGCTCCCTTTTGTGAGACCCAATGTCAAAGGTACTAATTTGTAGACTTAATGGCTAAACAGAAAATATTGGTGGATCTCTTGATAAGACAATTTTTTTTAATGGATTTTTGCTTTAACAAAATTTATGATCATACATGTGTATGTTGTGCATTCCTTTATTAACAAGATAATACCTTTTGTGGATTCCTTGGTTAAGGATTTGAGTCTATGTTAGTTAAAAAATATGTATACATCATGTTTACTTTTTTTATGAAGGCCATTAACAAAAATAGCAGTATTTAATTCATATAATAATCCCATAAGTAATGTAACTATAATCTAAAGTGTCATGTCAGAAGTTATCATCTTTTATCATGACAACTTATTAAGTAAAAGTTGTAAATCACAAGACAAAAAGATAAGCCAGAAGGCCTTAGTGTCACATTCTTTTAACTAACAAAAGTTGTACTGCAATGGTGAAATGGACAGTTGTCCTATACCTTCATTCTAAATAAAGTATCTGCCTCTATCTATTAAGTCACGGTCACCTACATTTATATGTTCATCTTTTTCTTTTTATGTTGATTTATATATTTATATACCCTGTCACCAAACTAGGTCTCATCTGGTTTGGGAGTTGGAGAAATTCCTTCAGTTTTGATGTTAATCCTTATTTGTATATTCAAAATGGTATCATGAGATTTGAACATTTAGAAATGACGTTGACACATGTGACATAGGTCTTATTTTAGTATGTTCAGCTATTTGTCTATCTAGTTTTTCACTTATTGTTTTTTCTGTTTATATTTTTATTTATATGGACCTTATTATCCGTTTGTTTATCTATCAAATAGTCTGCTTGTTCATCCATTCTTAAGTCTTTTAATCTATCTATTACTCTGTCTATTCATCTCTTCTTTCATCATTTTTTTTTGTCTTTCTGTTAATCACTATATAAGTCTGTCTGTTCACATATCTGTAAGTCTGTCTGTTCACATATCTGTAAGTCTGCCTGTTCACATATCTGTAAGTCTGTCTTTTTTTTTGTCTTTCTGTTAATCACTATATAAGTCTGTCTGTTCACATATCTGTAAGTCTGTCTGTTCACATATCTGTAAGTCTGCCTGTTCACATATCTGTAAGTCTGTCTGTTCACATATCTGTAAAACTGTCTGTTCACATATCTGTAAGTCTGTCTGTTCATCTAGGTATATATCTGTGTGTTCATTTAACAATTTGACTGTCTGTTCATCTATTTATTTGTCTGTCTGTTCATTTATATATAAATCATTCATCTATCTATTAGTTTGTCTATCTATTTATCTGTCTGTCTGCCTGTTCATCTAGTTATTTGTCAGTCTGTGTGTTCATCTATTTATTTGTTTGTTTGTTCATCTAGGTATATATCTGTGTGTTCATCTATCTTTGACTCTGTCTATTTGTCCCTTCATTCATTTATTTGTCTATTTGTTTATCTGTTCATCAATATATAACTTTGGCTGTTCATCTATTTAAGGATGTTCTTTCATCTATTTATAAGTCTGTCAGTTTATCTATCTAGTAGTCTGTGAAAAGTATATGTCCAGAATACATGCGTTATTTACATCCAAGTGTTAACTTATATCTGTCAAAACTTGGTTTGTTCACAAGTGATCTTACTGCCACCTTATTTTTTTCTTTTTCTTTTCTTTTTAGACATAATTTTTTCTGAACAATATTGAATCTATTGTCCAACTAATATAAAAAAAAAATATTGACATGATACTGGTCTCTGAGCCCATGATAAAAATTTAATAATCACTTTAAATTTGGTTTTAAAGCCATAATTAAGGTGAATTTATAAGTTAATAGTGTGACAGGGTTGGCCTTGAATCAGTCATGGCTAAATATTTTCTTGTATCATATTTTCATAATGTATGTACTTGAAGTTAAAGTCGTGTAATATTACTTTTAAATGGTTATTATTACATATGATTATGTACAAATGTACTTCAAACAACACTGGTTCTTCGACCTGGGGCAAAAAATGTTTAAACAGTTGTCACTTTAATGTGAGAAATTTCGATGCTAATTTGATTGATAACTGTCAATATGAAATGGACAATGATCAGTTATTATGGGGTAACAAAATTTTTGATGTCAGATTAAAGTTCAGAATTGAACAAAACTTTGATCCAATTTTTTTCATTAAAATGATCTTATATTCAGCAGACAAAAAAAGAAATATTCGTTAAATCAAAATTCAACATTTCTTTTAGCATATGGAAAATGGAGCACTGGCACACATTAACATGCCCATACATACAGAGAAAAAAAAACTGAACAAAATACAAGAGTAGTTGACTATATAAAGATTTTTAACTATTTCAAATAATTTACTTGTGCAATTAAGTAGTATCTTAGGAATCAATGAGTCCTCCTTGGGAAATCATACCTATTAAATAGTTAACTTATAGGTTACAAATTTTATCAATATTATTGATATAGTAAGGAAAGTAAACTTCTAAAGGAAAACAGTAATACATCCACCTTTTTTTTTACACAGATGAAATTTAAGTTGAAAAACAAGATTTTTATCTAACTGTCAATAAGTTATATACCCTGACCTATTTAAATAACTCATATTTCAGTGTACAAAAATGTGTCCATTTATGAGCTTATTTAGTCCCAAAAAAATATTTTTAGCGACAGAATCATTACAAGTATAGTTTGAAATTAAATTGATGAGTCTGTTCAATATTAATTCCTATATATTTCAATGTCAAATGAGAGATGTATAATGCCATGGTATAAATACAATTATATATTTAAATATTATAAAACCTACCGTTTCCATAAAAGAATTTTAAGAAAATCATCTTCCTGATTGTGCACTGTCAGAGCCCTTAATCCACAACTAATTGTTGATGCTACAAGATGCTGCATTATATCCAAACAAACAGATCCTAATAATCACGTTTTTTTTCTGTCTCCTATCGATAACATCCAATTAACTTAAATGAGTATCAAATTGCAAAACAAAGAATTTGTGTAAGTGTTGTAATGTTATAAGAGCTTCATTCTCTCATCATACTAATATTGAAGTATTTAGTCCGATCATGTCTCATGCATCATTAAACAGTATAGGTAGATTTCTGTGAAACATACATGATTATCAAAGAAATGAACATCATAATGACAGGTATTGCTCCATTGACAAATTAAGTTCCTTATGACAGGTGTGCAACAGGTAGATGCATCTTCACAGGGCTTGTCATGTCATAATTATAGACACACAAGTATTTATTCCCAGTTTTATGGACGAATTATTGTTGTAACAAATCACAAAGAAAATTTTGGTTACAATCTCAACGTAAATTAAATGCTAGATATGTATATATCTAAGGGTATAAATCTAATATGAAACTATCAAGTAAATTGGCTTTATTGTTATTATGAGAGCTTTTTAAAAATATCATTTATTTATATAGGGCTAAATCATGACATGCTATAATTCCTTCATAACAGGTTCACTGATTTATAGAGAGATTATCTGTCTCTCACTTAATGCTATATAAAGGTCAAAATCAATTTTTGAAGTTGGGTGTGTAATTCCCCCTCTGGCTAATTGGATAATAAATAAAAAAAATAGCTTAAATTAAAACTATTTTTTTACATTAAAGGATTGTTTATTATCTACTGCTAAACTTTGACCAATAACTGGGGATAAAGCACATCATTTTTAGGCATAATAGTTACTTTTTATATTTTTGAAACTATAGATTCACCTTCAAATTTCAGTTCGCATTTTCTTAATAAATATTAATGCATTGAATATTATTTTATTGGCTACTGTTTATTGTCATCAAAATAATGCAGATTATACCCTCATAGCTAAGGGTTACATTTCAATCAAGTTTATCAATAACTAGATAACAAGAGGCTGCAAGAGCGACAGCAAACCAGATTTTTTAACATTCATTTGTTTCCTCACATTTTTTTGTATCACAAGGACCATAACTCCTGAACGAAGAAAGTGAAAATGGTCAATATCAAACTGGACCTCCATTTAGTCATCAGTAACAATATATCAACATTTGAAAAGCTTTGGTTAATCTGTTCATAAGTTACAGCATGGACACGACTGGACACACAATTTTTCAATGTTTTAAGAACCAGTGAAAGTGAAAAGGTAAACGGACAGAAAGTCACAGGACAAAAAGTCACAGGACATAAAGTCACAAATTTGGTAGGACAAAAAGTCACAGGACAAAAAGTCACAAATAATATGTTGACAATTGTTTGAATATATATAAGAGAAATATCTTGAAATATTTACTTTTTAATACATATATACATATTAAAGTTTAGGAAATGTGTCATTATACTTGAAAAATGAAGATTTATTTAATTTTAATCATGTAAAAGAAAGATTTCTTGGCATTATGAAGCCATTTAAGAGCTGAGCCACTTTGACATTTTGTTTTCTTAACAATTATTTGATTTACTTTGATATTTTTTGGATAAATTTTGTTTACAAAGTTAGATTTTATACAATAGTTCAAGAGAAATACAAAAATATTTTTTAGAAATAAGCGTTTTTTATTCAAAGAAAAAAGTCAAAAAAAATGAATTGTGACTTTTTGTCCTGTGACTTTTTGTCCGTGACTTTTTGTCTGTGACTTTTTGTCCTGTGACTTTCTGTCCTACATTCGGTGAAAATACCTCAATTTTGTCTTCAGTAACAACATATTAAAATTTGAATGGTTCATGCACGAGTAAATGCACAGACATGGTTTGACCAAATATGAAATACAGCAATAAATGACACTACCACTGACACATACAGAATGTGGTGGGGTTAAACACGGCAGGATTTAGATTTTGGGTGAAGGGGCCTCTAAATGAAAATAAAAATAAATATTTCTATAAAACATGTTAAAAAGGCACTGCAAAATAGTTAAGCTTACACCACCACTTTACTCAATTCCTTTGTTCACTGAAAGAAATGAATTGAAGTGCATCATAAAATTCAGTGACAAGAGGGGGAGAGAGACGGGGCTAATTATTGGTTTTTGAAAAATCTCGGACTATATGTGAATAAATATATAAATGTTATCATAACAAATAACAACATTTACACAATAATTTAAATGCAATGCATGACATATTTCCTTTGTGATTTCAAAATGAATAAAAGATTATATCTGAGATAAAAGCAACAAAATAAATATACCCTTCCACAATCAATATATACTTTTTTGCAAATAAAACAAATAAAACATATACACGTATATTCATGTAAACTTTATATGATTCAGATGTTAGATGTCATGACAAGGGTAATATAAATTATTGCTATGTTCATATCATACTGATATCATTCAAAGAGTTCTACAAATAGACATTTTTAAAAAAGTATTGAATAAGATGACGTTAAAAACAAGTATGTGTCCAAAGTACACAGATGCCCCACTCGCACTATCCTTTTCCATGTTCCATGGACCGTGAAATTGGGTAATAATCTAATTTGGTATTAAAATTAGAAAGATTATACTATAGGGAACATATGTACTAAGTTTCAAGTTGATTGGACTTCAATTTTATCAAAAACTACCTTGACCAAAAACTTTAACCTGAAAATCCCACTTTCATTTTCTATGTTTAGTGGACCGTGAAATTGGGGTCAAAAGTCTAATTTGGCTTCAAAATTAAAAAAGATTATATAATAAGCAACAAGTTTACTAAGTTTCAAGTTGATTGGACTTCAGCTTCACCAAAAACTACCTTGACCAAAAACTTTAACCTGAAATTCCCACTTTCATTTTCTATGTTCAGTGGACCGTGAAATTGGGGTCAAAAGTCTAATTTGGCTTTAAAATTAGAAAGATCATATCATAAGCAACAAGTCTACTAAGTTTCAAGTTTCAAGGACTTCAGCTTCATCAAAAACTACCTTGACCAAAAACTTTAACCTGAACGGACGGATGCACAGACGGACGAACAGACGCACGGACGAACAGAGCCACAGACCAGAAAACATAATGCCCCTCTACTATCGTAGGTGAGACATAGAAAAAAACATAATGCCCCTCTACTATTGTAAGTGGGGCATAAAAAGTTAACGTTTGTCAATCTGATTATCAAAAACACAGATGCACCCTAACACCCTCCACCCAACCACAAAAAATATAATTCCAAAACAAAACAAATCATAAATGAAAATATAGATGAAATTAACTAGGCATGCTAAAATTTTGGATTGTAAAAGTAGAAGAAGTACCGGTACCCAAAAGAAAAGTCTGTTGATGAACATCATTACAAATGAATATAAAGGACAGATTTTCTGTATAAACCTCTCTGTAATGAGGTGGAAGTTGAGATCCTTTTTCAAACTGTCAAAGTCATACTAAAAGTGACACAGTCCCATAGGATTATGAAAATTGTCAACTAAAAACTTTAAGAGGAATGAAGAGCTGGAATATAATTTATCAAGAACATTTAACAACATCAAATCTTAGAAATGGTTCTAAACACATAAAAGTTAACCAAAGTCTGTCAAGCATGAAATTTAGGTCATGGTGACCCAGATTCTGAAAAATTGTTTTATCACAACAACTTAGAGAAAACAAAACATTCTCAAAGCCATTCGAGAGTGACATGATTGTCTATGTGCTATTTGTTAAATCTTGTACCTTAACTTGTAAGAGAGAAGTAGCGGTGTGTGTCAATAAATTATCTATGTCAACAAAGTCTAAGGAGTAAATCCTAATTTAAAACAAGAAAATGTTTGCATGTCCTGATAGACGGTTGGACAAAAAGTAGTTTTATTCATATTACATGTTTTATAAAAGTTAAGGAAATCAACTGTTGACACTGGGATATGCCTCACCTTTATGTACATAAACTAATCATAGATACCTGAGGCTCAAAATTTTGTATGCCAGACACATCACATGTTATATAATTTTGAAAGTACAATACAAATCTTGAAATCAAAAAGGTAACACTTTAATATGTAAACTATACAAAACTTTCAAAGTCAATGATCCATGACTATAGTGGTGCAGGGCCAAATAACCTGTGGAAATGCTAACACCAATGCTCAGAAAAAACTGCATACCAAATACCATTGATTTATCATAAGCCTATACACAAACATAAAGATGCAAATTATGCAAAAGTTTCAAAACTGATATACCATGACCAAATATTCTCCATGGAATTGAGATTTTCCAATGCTAATACAATTGCAGACCTTATACAGACCTACCCCTCACAGTTTCCCTTGAACTGACTTAATGATGAACTAATGGCTGGAAACAGCAAGTCTTACTTTTCTACACTAAGCCAAGGCGAGACAAACTAGAGGCTCTAAAGAGCCTGTGTCGCTCACCTTGGTCTTGTGCATATTAAATAATGGACACGGATAAATTCATGACATAATTGTGTTTTGGTGATAGTGATGTGTTTGTAGATCTTACTCTACTGAACATTCTTGTTGCTACAAATATCTCTGTCTATAATGAACTTGGCCCAGTAATTACAGTGGAAAATATTTTCTACAAATTTACAAAAATTTATGAAAAATGTTAAAAATTAACTATAAAGGGCAATAACTCCTTAAGGGGTCAATTGACTATTTTGGTCATGTAAACTTATTTGTAGATCTTATTTTGCTGAACGTTATTGCTGTTACAGTTTATCTCTATCTATAATAATATTCAAGATAATAACAAAAAACGGCAAAATTTCCTTAAAATTACCAATTCAGGACAGTAACCTAACAACGGGTTGTCCGATCCATGTGAAAACATCAGGGCAGATAGATCTTGACCTGATAAACAATTAAACCCTGTCAGATTTTCTCTTAATGCTTCGGTTTTTGAGTTATAAGCCAAAAACTGCATTTTACCCCTATGTTCTATTATTAGCCGTGGCAGCCATTTTGGTTGATTGGCCAGGTCACGCCACACATTTTTAAAACAAATTACCCCAATGATGATTGTGGCAAAGCTTAGTTTAATTTGGCCCAGTAGTTTCAGAGAAGAAGATTTTTGTAAAAGATTACTAAGATTTACGAAACTAGAGGCTCTAAAGAGCCTGTGTCGCTCACCTTGGTCTATGTGCATATTAAACAAAGGACACAAATGGATTCATGACAAAATTGTATTTTGGTGATGGTGATGTGTTTGAAGTTCTTACTTTACTGAACATTCTTGCTTCTTACAATTATATCTATAATGAACTTTGCCCATTAGTAACAGAGAAAAATATTTGGTAAAAATTTACATAAATTTACCAAATTAATGAAAATTGTTTAAAATTGACTATAAAGGGCAATAACTCCTTAAGGGGTCAATTGACCATTTAGGTCATGTGGACTTATTTGTAGATCTTACTTTGATGAACATTATCGCTGTTTACAGTTTTATCGCTTTCTATAATAGTATCCAAGATAATAACCAAAAACAGCAAAATTTCTTTAAAAATTACCAATTGGAGGGCAGCAACCCAACAACCGGTTGTCCAATTCATTTGAATATTTCAGGCCAGATATATATTGACTTGATTAACAATTTAACTCCTTGTCAGATTTCCTCTAAATGATTTGGGTTTCAGAGTTATAAGCAAAAAACTACATGTTACCCCTGTTCTATTTTTAGCCGTGGTGGCCATCTTGGTTGGATGGCCAGGTCATCGGACACATTTTTCAAACAAGGTACCTCAAAGATGATTGTGGCCAAGTTTGAATTAATTTGGCCCTGTAGTTTCAGAGGAGAAGATTTTTGTAAAAGATTACTAAGATTTACGAAAAATGGTTAAAAATTGACTATAAAGGTCAATAACTCCTAAAGGGGTCAACTGACCATTTTGGTCATGTTGACTTATTTGTAAATCTTACTTTGCTGAACATTATTGCTGTTTACAGTTTATCTCTATCTATAATAATATTCAAGATAATAGCCAAAAACAGCAAAAATTCCCTAAAATTACCAGTTCAGGGGCAGCAACCCAATAACGGGTTGTTGGATTCATCTGAAAATTTGAGGGCAGACAGATCTTAACCTGATAAACAATTTTACCCAACGTCAGATTTGCTCTAAATGCTTTGGTTTTTGAGTTATAAGCCAAAAACTGCATTTTACCCCTATGTTCTATTTTTAGCCATGGCGGCCATCTTGGTTGGTTGGCCGGGTCACGCCACACATTTTTTAAACTAGATACCCCAAAGATGATTGTGGCCAAGTTTGGTTTAATTTGGCCCAGTAGTTTCAGAGGAGAAGATTTTTGTAAAAGTTAACGACGACGGACGACGACAGACGACGACGACGCCGGACGCCGGACGCCAAGTGATGGGAAAAGCTCACTTGGCCCTTCGGGCCAGGTGAGCTAAAAAGGATTGACTGATAAGAATTTCATTATATATAATAAAGTTTTCTGTAGTAAACTATCATTCTAGTAAGAGACATAAAATATTATGAGAGACAGCTTTAAAGAAATATAAAAAATCAAAATAGAAATGAAAAGAATAAAATTCATCAAATACAGTAAACAAATCACTGTTCTTAGTTGTTTATTTATGAAATGTGACATTAATGATATATCATAACACCAGAGCTAAGTATACATCTGTAATTTACCAATAACTTTCAATTATTGTTTATAATAAGTAGTTCTTCATTGTGGCAAGTCTTCAAATACTTCAAGGAGAACATCTGTTTAACAATCATGTTTCACTTACATAGAAATTATATTGCTTATACTTTAATTATTCAAAACTTGCTTTATGACCAGAGTTACATAAAATAAAGCAAGAAATATCTGCTTGGCTTTAACTTAAATTTCTAATAATAGGCATATTTTCCATTTGATATATATCTTATTCATCTTTGAAATCATCATTCCCACTGGATTTTGAAGCTTCAGTAATGTATTCTCTATAATTTACTATATAAAGTTTACCATTAAAGCTAGATAGTGGGTGTTGTGACATGTCCACATTTTTACACATGAACTTTAAGATCTTTAAAAGATCTCCCAAAGACATTGTTATTTTCAACTTGATTACACACTTGAAAACATGAGTACTATTTAAAACAGATACATTATACTTAGGAGACACTATAAACTCATATGTCAGAGAGAAACTGACAACACTGTACCTATTGCAAAAAATAAAAAAAACAATGAACAGGCAAACAAGACATAAGCACTATGTAGAAAACTGAAAAAAAAATTATCTACACCAAGATCCAGAAGTGCTCTAAGGTGCTTTGGAAAGGTAAGCAGATCCTGCTCTGCATGTGACACCTGTTCTGTTAATCCTACAAACTATGTTAAGATATGATACTTGTCAATTTGCAACTTCATCTTAAATGCCCTTTTAATTTGTGAAAAAAAAGATACTATCATGTCTAAATATTGCTAAAACTTTTTTTTTTCATTTGGTCTTAAACTTTGCTCCAACTTTATAATTTTTTATCATTAGGACATATTACATACATACAGTATACCCATGAACTACTACCAGTGAGTCACAAAGTTTGTGCCAAAACTACATTTCAATTCTTAAATTTAAGGACACATGTACAGTTATTCCTTCAAATTGAATAAAATATTTTTTTAAGCAGTTATTAATACATGACTCAGTGTCCAGACCATAGCAGTGGGGGTGGGTGTTAGTATGGAAACCCCTCCCTCAAAACAAACAAAAAGCTTTTTAAAAACTATTTAAGTTGAGATTACAATTGAAGTTTAACTATAAGTCTTTGAAGCCCAAATAACCACCCTCAGAAACATCCTGGCTATGGAACTGACCTTGAATATACAATTACACCATTTTTTTTTCTATATATGAATGATACCACTATTTGTTGAAAACAACTGAAAATGTCAGACAGTTAAACAAAAAATATATTATGTATGTTTTTCTTTGGTTCCAATTCAGAACTTATTTGTAGAACATTAATCCTTAAGCAAATAAGATAATTTAATTTGAAAGACAGTATGCCTTTCACAATTCATGGGAATGTTACAGAAAATAATTCATTAACATGCATAACACAGACTTGTTTTCAGTAAAATGTGATAGATGTTACATAAAGAAGAAAGTTTATCTTCTTTTAGTGAAAATTGTCCCCACGAAAATTGAAAAATAGAAGAACATGACATTTTAAACTAATTCCTCATTAAGAAATGTACTTTAAATTGTTGCTGCAAACTTAAAACGGTTATATATGGAAATAAATTCTCAACCTTAGACCAGGTGTATGAAATAAATATACAAATGCAAAATAGATCACATTTAATGTTTTGTTTGCAAGTAAGTTTGAAAAGAAAATAAAAACTTTTTTTTTTCATTTCAGAATTTTCTTTCTACCTTTTCATCTTAATAGCATATAAAAGGTTTTGATATGACCTAACATTAAGTTTATAAGATATACAAATTAAATAATCGTAAAATTTGAACTTTTTGCTTCAGAGTCTTACAGAGCTCGAAATATAGGTATGACACAATAGTAGAGGTAACTTTTGTGATGCATTTAAAATAAAGTTTGTAAAATGAAGGTTTATAAACATCAATAAGAATGATAGATACTCCAGATTTCATTAATATAAGAACAGCATTGACTGATTGATTGTTGGGTGTTTAGAGCCACATTTGGCTAATCATGACACAGAGTTTTTAATAGTTGACTTGGAGAGAACATGTACCTTCCACAGGAAAACTGCCAATCCTAGCTAATTAAGATCAAGAGTCCAATGGAACTTGTAATGAATAGGATTTGAAAGTACAACCTAAGTGATTGGCTTTTGATCACTCTTATAGATCAACTAGTTCAACAAGGCCCCTAAACACTATGACATCTTTACAGTGTCTTTTTCTTATTATTTTCACTAAGTGTACTTACAGTTTACGTAATATCATTCGCATCATGGCGTCAGGTCCAATCTGAGCCAATGTCAACAAAATATCCTGCAATTCTTCTTCAGCTTCTTTCTTGTCGTTATGAGATGGTACAGTACCAACTCCCTGGTCGTCTTGACGGAAACGGTAAAATAAATATTTATCCTTGAATTGGTGCTCATGACATACTGAAAAAAAAAGATCTACCATGTATGAGGCAGTTTTTTCAAAAATAAACCTATTCTCTGTGTAATTCACTTGTAAAACATGTCCCTGACATTATCTTTTTTACATTATACACCATTTGCCGTAGTCCATGACTAGGCATTAGATGTCCTTTTAAGTAGAAATTCATACTGAATTTGTTCATGTGTTTATCTGTACAAAGCAATAACATTTGTATTATATCAAGTTTTCACTGCATCTATACACATTTTTTATCTTTCTATAAACATATTTTGAATGAAATAAAATTTTTAATCATTTTAATTTTTAATTGATATGAAAATAGGAATACATTGTGCTATGTCAACAAAATGAAAGAAAAGCTATCAATAGTTTTTTCCTGAAACTTTATGTAGAACTCCTAAAATGTTTTTATTTTAGTGATCACTTAACCATGATATCTGGGTTAAATCATCCTTTGGACAAATATCTTATCTAGTTGGTGTAATGATATATTTCTGGATGAAATAAGGATGGAGTGGGACTAACAATATAAATCTATATAAGGATGTGGGATTACTTTTGGGAAAAGTTATGCTAAATGGATCTGCAACTTAAAACATTTTCAAGGTCGTCATATAAAATTGGGGCATGAACTTTTAAGTGAAGAGTACTATAGCTGGTGTTTAAATAAGACAAACTAGAAGATGCCCGTGAAGTAAGTTACAATTGGGCAAGTATTTGTTTACCCGATCGACTTCTCATTGTTTTTATTTTTTGTTGTTCATGTGTTTTGCGGGCAATAAGTTGACTGAGTATGCACCAAAGTGTATAAGACACGGATCTATAACAGTCTTCTAATTTGGATATTTTCTCATAAAGTGGTGTTTTCTGTGGGAAAAAGATTGTTTCAAAGACAAAGGAGTAGGGGCATTAAGGCCAGGTTTTGGCCCAAGAAAATAAAATATTTGATAAATTTTTAAATTGGTACATAATGTTTAGAAATGCATAAGGTCAAGAAATATAAATGAAAAACATTAAGATTTTTATGTGATGACGTACCGATTACGTCAAATATGTACTGTTTCACAAAAACGATGAAAATACAGAATTTATTCAGTTTTCTATCTTTAATTCTGTTGTGGAAACATCTTGCGCAGCCAAGAAACAACAAAATAATTTAACAGAAGCTTTATTATGACTATTGACAAAATCTCACCAAAAATAAAATTGTTTCTTGGGTGTGCACATACTTTTTCAATCTAAGATATACTTAAAAATTTGATGAAAAAAAAAAGGAAAATCACAAAATTTTACAAAATATGCAAAATAAGTCATGATTTGTTGCCATGGAAACTTATTCAATGTCCAAATTTTTTTGTTTTCTGAATACCTTGTACCTTAGATACTTTTCAGTAATTTAAAAATATGTATGATAACTTTTAAATTTGCAGAGATTTTTGGGCCAAATAAGGGCCTTATTGCCCCTACTTCTTTAAGAAGTACCAAACACTACATTTATATCTGTCATATCACAAATATTTCCGACTTTGTATGGTTTCAGAGGAGATGCAACTTAATGAAATCGGTCTCTTCCTTCAGTAGTATAGATATGATAAGTTATGCCACCCATTTCAGAGTTCACCTCCTTAAATTTTGGACTATTTTTTTATCAAACAATGGTAACCTCATCCCCATTTTCCTTCACATGTATGCCAACTTTAACTTAATTTTACCCTCTTTTGGAGATGTAAGACTATTATTTTTTAACTAATTGTGAGCAGGAGTGGCTCGTTCTTCTTTATCCATGTGTAAATAAGATACTAGGTCTATTTTTTCACTTACCTCACAATATTATGAAATATAATAATGCCTCCAGATTTAAAATGAAGATAAAAGATTAAATCCAAATAAATGTATCAATACAAACATTTCACCATATAATTTACATAAAATAAATTAAAATTTTTATGTCAAAGTAAATTTTGACAGATTAGGACTTAATATATTCAGGCAAGATACTTTTATCAACTTTCTCAATAGGATGAGAGAGATATTCTTTTCATTTGGTGATTTTTATAAGTATGTCACAATTTTGAAAAGAAAACAGTACTGACAGTTCATCTCATTTATTTGTTATTATTTTTTAAATGTGGTAGTAGGGCAGGGCAAGAGGTTTATGAAAGAATTTCTTTACAATGTGTTTATATCCTGTGAAGAAGAAGATAGTATTACAGTTTCACTGCCACAGTTGATCAGTCAACCATTGTAGTAATGTTATTAGACTGCTTAGTACATCTCTATAAAACTATAATTGTGTTGAAAAGATGTTACTTGATTCAACTGATTGTTTGTGACTTATATTTTCAATATGATTGTGTTGGCACTTAAACCCATTTACAATGTTAAGAGTTATTTTGTAGTTCCTGGATATACATGTATACACTCTCCATCATATAATAAAGTATGCCTTACATGGAGTTTTGTGTAGTTGTTAGGAGTATGCAATGGAAATTTCATGTGACTGACAGACAGACAGACAGACGTGAACATGTATATTCTCTCCTTTAAAGAGGGAGTATAATACTTCATCGTCTGGTAATATATTCTTCATGTATATACATACTCCTAATATGTTTGTGTCTCAGGGACCTTTATTATGCTGAAAATAGTTCTTTTTTTTTTGTGTGCAAATGTGGCTCAATTCAGAGCTTTGCATATCTTATCAACACTCAGTCTATTATTGAAGGCTGTATGTTTACCCTTTCAATGTTGGACTGCTGTCTTTTATACCTTTATTCAACATCTCCTTTCATTTAATTATTAAATCAATATTATGAATTTCTTATAAGATTTATAATACATTTGTACTGACAGTGATAAACTGTTGTGTATACAGTACTACACATGCACCGTTGACAGAATAATATAACAGCATTTATTTCAATTTGTTTCTTTTGATGTGACATTATTTTTCATATTTTTATTGGAACTTGATAAATTATCAAACTATATTATTTTAGTTTTACAAAAGTATGCAGAAATAAAACAAAAAAAAACTTTTTCGGAATGGCGTAATGTTAATATTGCAACTAAAAATATTTACATGTCTGGTAATACTATAAAATTTAATAAAGATCAAGCTAAATTTGAAGACAAGAAGGAAACACTATGACCAAGGTATTTTCTTATAATTTTAACTCTATTATACTCAATAAGTATATAAGAATGTCTCACAAAAACAAATTTCACTTTTATTATGAGAATTTTAAAAGATCAAATGTTACTTACTAATATATGGCTCATAAAATATTTACAATTATTACGAACAGCCATAAAAGTTCTTCAAGAGAAAAATTATCATAGAGATATTTGAAAATAAACTATGAGTTATATAGACTTTTTATTATAAAATATTATTAAACATTTTGTATCAAGATATGAAATAATTAAAATAAAACTTATTGCAGCAATTTTAGTCCTCAAACTTCAAATATGAGATCAATAGCCTACAAAAGTCTTCAATTAAAGTTCTTATAATTGATTCTTTTCTTTTTTTTTAAATTTTTTTTTTGGAAAGACAAAAAATCAACGCATCTTTAAAATAAATGTGCAATGTTTCCATGGGACACAGATGATGCCTACTTGCATATCATATTAAGTTATAAAGTAACAAAATTGAAGAACAGTAAAAGTGACACTACCCAAATTTGTACTTGAGCTGAGTTGTGTGGTAATGAGTAATGAGTATTGTGTATTAGTTTCTAGTTTCATAATATTTGGTGGAGGCAAACTCAAGTAATATATGAATGAAATGTATGCAATCTTTCAACCCCTCTGTGAATATTCTATTCATAATATTTGAAAGATCTTAAGGTTTAAACTTTACACTAACTTATGATTCATCATCACAAATAAATAACCTTTTTAGATAAAACTTCATTTTTTAAACAAAAAAGTGTCCTTTGAGCAACTCATCCTTGGCATTTTTTAAACACATATAAAGTTTCAAGGTAAATAGTGTAAAATTTACACCAGTAGTTTTTAAATGGTCTTGATGAAAAGTTGCCAAATATGATCTCCATGACTTATCTGAGAGACACAACTTGTGAATTTTACCAGTATTGAGACAGTAGGATAGATGTCAAATTAAATTTCAAAGAAGGCTGAAAATAAAGAGACAGGAAGCTCAGAAATTTAGTATTATAAGATTAATCTCCAAGAAATTCAAAGCATATAAATCTTCACTTAACCAACCTTATGTTTACAGTTTTTGCTAAATATTGAAATATTAAAGTGCATGTAAACTTTCCATAAGCAGGATATCATTATTATTACGAAACTTCATAGTAAAAGTGGCAGTCTTAACTGTAAAAAGAGTTCCTATGAGAAATATTGACAAAAGTGCATCCTATAAGGAATACAATGTAATCATTTTGTAGATGTAAAGGGAAATTGAGTTGCTGTTCTTTTACCAAACATCCTGTATTCTGAATAAGTATTTATTAGAAATATCTCCTATGTTTAACAAAGTTGTCATGTGTATTCATAAAAAAAAAAAAATTAAAATAATAACCATTTCCAGGAAATATAATAAATGGGAAAATGAAGTAATTGAAATAGAACATATGTTACTTTGTAAAGTTTCATGTAAAACATGTTTCAATTAATCTTGAGAAGTTACAAAACATCCGGTTAATAAGAGAAGTGACTGTATATTATTTATATGTCATCATGTAAACCATATCAAAATTAATTGCACGTTTCTTCAGGTATAGTGTAGTTTTTAAAATAAATTCTGTTCAAATTATTTTCATGCATGTTATCTCTTCTTTTAGAATGTAATCTGACAACGTTTAAGATTTAGAAGCTCAAACTGTTTCACAGTTTACAAAGAAGTATTATTGTTTCTACTTCTTTAGGAACAACAAATAAATATTTGTATTTAAAAATAGAAAGAGCTTGATGAAGAATGTCTTTAATACTTTAAGGTCAGAGTCAAATATTTGTTTACATGATTGTGAAAATGTGGGTAATATCTAAACTGTTTAAATGCTCGTTCAATGTATTTTGCATATTATTGAACAAATAAAATGGGTTAATCAATCTTTTTGTTTTATTTTTGTCTTACTATTGATTTTGAAGTCAACAACAACAATGGTGCATGATAAAAGGATGTCATTTAATCACATCAATACATCATCAAAATTAGGCCAATAACAAAGCTTCCGATCTCAAATGTCTCTGTAACATGCTTTTATTAATCTTATAAAACTTAATCAATTATTAAAGTTAGTAAGTATACATAGGTCAAATTCTTGTATTTTATCACACAGAACTTTTAATTATTTATGTAGGGTAAAAATTCTTTTAAAAATAATGTTAGCATATGTATTCAGATCATTTTAAGAAAAGGGACATAACTCTAACTCACCATGTACAACTAATCCTTCCTCAAGTAGAGCTTGCCATATTCCAACTGCTTGGTTACGAGAATACACCAGAGTACTTTGCTGTAACAACCAATCAACCATTTCTGTACCCACCATGCATCTGCGATATGTTCGTAAATGGTATTTCCTGTCACGAATCATGTGAGGAGCTCTTGAGAGTATCATAGCACGTAAAATGTTGGCTGCTCTGGAAAGTTTCTGAGATGGCATCTATAAAATAAAATGAAAAATTGAAAACTAATCCAAAAATAAAAATACAATAGTTAAATCCCTACAAAGGTGTATGAAACGAAATCTGTGCTCAAATGAATGTAACAATCAGTGTCCAGAAACAATTTTAGATTTTTTAAATAATTGATCACACAAACAGTAGCTCATAGCATCCCATTTACAAGTTTCTACCAGCACTCTCTTAGCTTTTTAAAGATTTTTTTTTAAATATCCCATAAAATAAAATATCTTACAGATAACATCTATTTTTCAGTTTTATTACATAAAATATTCACCAATAGTTCATCAGAACATTAATTAAGTCCTAAAACGTGCAATCCATTTACTTCAAACGAAAAAAAACAGTTAAACAATATTTTCTTCATGTGGCTACGACTGCTTCCTTGTACCAATGTCAAAACTGGAAGTGAAGGATATCCTTTTTGAAATTTAATGTAATTTTGCACATGAACAATACTTTTAATGGCCCTGTGTAATGGCAAGCGACCAAAGAAAATCATTATTGATGAAAAATGTCTTCTCAGTTCTGCTACCTTGTGCTACCGAACAGAAAAAATATTAACTATTCACACTGATTTTCAAACTCATCTGAGACATTGCTGATATGATTCTACGATATAAAATTTCATAAATATTTTGCCAAAACTGTACACTTGACATCACTAAGAATGCAATTTTCTAAAAAATTTACATTTTCCATGGACAATGTAAAGTCCCATTAAAATTATTGGTCACTGTTGATTTTCAAACTTGTCCCTGACATTGCTGATATAAATATTCAATATAAATTCCATTTTAATCCTAAAGGAAATGTAGGCTTGAGAGCACTTAATTTTCTATATAATTTAGGTTTCCCAGGGACATATTACTGTTAAAAAAATGGTTGTTTGGCATTGTGTGCAGGGACCAAAAAAGTGCCATATGAATACAACACTTATTTTTCAAATAGTTAAAAAAAAATCTCCACACCATTTATTTAAACTCTGTAGAAAAGCGTTGGTTTTACATCCATCCAGAAATATGAGCATCAGTGTTATTAAACATTCTACAGGGCTACAATGTAAACTCCAAGAAATATTTTCTTTAAACTGCTCAATTATTCAACTTAAACTGTTGTCACTCAACTGAGATATTGGTACTATAAAGCTTCCAAATAAGTTTCAAGAAATTTCTTTGAAATAAAAAAGCAAAATGGTAACAAGACAATGATTTGATTTTCAAGGGAAGCAACTTCTGTTCATCATTAAAGACTTGGATTATTTTCTTTCTACAAATCTAAACTTATTGTCTCATTGGCAGTCATACCACATCTTTTTTATATTTATTGTCCACCAAAGATCATCTAGTCACGTTTTAATGGTTTGCTTCTATATTTGATTTGAAACTAAACATAAAAAAATGATTTTAAGAAAATAGTTTTTAATTTGATTTTTTTCTTTTATTCCCTTCCAATTTAATTTCCTTGGTGCTTCATTATATTATGTTTACAATCAAAACAAGACACTCTCAAGTTTGGCTGACATAATTTAATTGTTTATGTATCTAGCTGTATAAAATTTGAGAGGAATGAGGGCTAAATAAACTATACCCAACAAAAATAAATTCAGATGCATTTCTAATATTAGAATTTATTTTTCTCCTGCATCTGCCAATTTAGAAATCAGATATGCAACAAATACATTATAAAGTACCTTCATAGAATTACATATGCATTATATAATTCAAGTTTGTAAAGGTTTTTTTTCAATTTAAAGCTAGAATTTTATATTTTTCATTGTGTCAAATGTTATTTAATGGCAATAATTTTTGTTGTCTGATCTTCACTCAGTACTTATATGAAATGGCAATTAATTAGTATTTTGCTGAGACCTGCCTAGAGAATTTTTTTACCAAGTATGGTTCCATTTTGTCTTATGAAAAAACAATTGCCAACATATGACACTGCAGACAATGCTACAGGATAAATGTAAATGAGACAAAGCCTTATACAAATAGCATAAAAACAATGTTATAAATACTGCATATCTGATTAACAGTCCTATACTCCTTGAACAAAGATTTAGTAAAATAAATATGCCACAACTATCTTGTTAAAACTAGTAGGTCCAAATTATCATTTGAAATTATCCTTAAAGCAGTATTAGATACTCTTACATTTATGGTCAAAAACAAAATATCCCAAAAACAAATACTCACCGTAGTGATGGGTGAGGCTGGACTGCTGTGCTTATCATCCAAGTTTGAACTACTACCTTTCCTTGACCTTGGTATCTGTGGTGACAATTCATACTGATGTTTGTGAGGATCTGTAAAACATAAGATGTTAAAAATATCTGGTAAGTCTTTTAAAGTATAAACATGATTTACAAAGCCTCTGATTATACATGGATTGTACTGTATGATTGAAATTTGAAATAATTGATAATTGGAGATTGCTTACTGTAAATACTTTCAGAGAATAAAATACTGTGGATTCATTATTTATCGTTGGATACCAATTGTCGTGGTTTTTCGCAGGTACAGGTGAACCATGAATTTTAATGTTCAAAGAATTACCAATTTTTTTTCCAGGGTGTATGTAGACCTTGGCAAAACCACGAAATTACATATCCATGAAAAGGCAAGTTTTCCACAAGCCATGAAAATTGGTACCCATGAAAATAAATGAATTAACAGTAGTGTTCTCCATTCTCTTGTTTTTTCTTTCAATGCAAAAGAGTACTAGATGTAAGTGGCCTCCATGACTTTGTTGCAGGGAGACGAAAACAGGTACATGAGGGCTAAAATTGTCCTCTTTACAATTACATTTTATAACTAATGACTATACTTACTTGTCCTTGTAAGTGAACTTAGTGGTGTGATCACACCTTCTAATAATGTTTTATTTCTCTGGAAAAAAAACATTAACAAGAATTAAAATTATATTATAAAATTAATAAGGCCTTTTAACAAATAAAATTTCAAAACTCTTACACATTACTTTGATATTGTAGAAACAATTAATAATATCTAAAAATCAGTCCTTGCTTTAGTACCCATCAGCATTTCATTTCATTTCCACCCAAAAAATCTCTCATTTGTGTCACAAATGATATTCCAATTTGAGCAAAATAATACATTTGAGACAATAGTACAGGTACATTATATAAATAATTGATTTTTATTGAAAAGAGACTTTTAATTATAAAGTTACAAACATAGTTCTGATAGCAAAATATAACATAATATTCATAAATCATATTCATCAATAAACCAAAAAGTAAACATAAAACACTAATTAGTTTTTATAAATGCTGTGATTGTATTTTTTGCTAATCTAAACAGTGACTGACTATCATTCAACGTTTTTTATAATTGTTTTGCTGTCAATATCTGTTGTAATTCTGGACTTGAAACTTTTTGAGGTACATCTATGCAATTTTTCTATGTTTTTCAATACATTAGATATTGTAAATGCCAGGCCTAAAAATATTAAGGACATATTTCCTCCTCAATTTGTCTTTGAATGAATTATGTCCATTTCGTAGTCGAGGACATGAGAAGACTTTACAATTTTATACCTTAAATGTCACTCAGTTTTGAATGATTGATTAATTGATAGGTGAATGCTTTTGTACTGCATTAGCACAATTTTGTATGAGAAATGAGTATAAACTCACTTACTTATTCAATGGAGGGGGGGGGGTATTCTCTACAACATTCTGAGCCTCATACTCATGTTAATATCTGTTATAAATTTTTCTGCTAATTGGCACAAATGCAGCATTTATTTTTGACACAAATGAAGTGCTGCATTATCAAAAATTGGTGCAAATGCAATGAGCCCCTTTTTCTTCATTATACATTCAATGAATTTATTAATTATGCAACAACATTTATTACATATTCAATAAATTTATCAAGTATTCAATGAATATGTTAAATATTGAACAAAATTCATTATCTATTCAATAAATTTCAAGGAATGTATTTACATATATATTTGTTGTACTCAACTCTAGTTTATGGATTTCAATTACCTCCCAGAGTATCCTAAAATCCTTCTGTTCAATTCTAACAAGTTCTGTAAATTCTTTAGTGACAACTGTTGCCTGCCTTGGTTGGTTTGTCAAAATAGACTCTCCAAATGATATTCCTACACCAAAAGTGCATAATGTTACCTCATCCTGTTCAAAACATAAATATTTTTATTATATATTTTTTTTTGCTATAGTTTAGGTTTAAGTGCATATTTTCTGTTTTTCACAAAACATTGATTAAACTAGAGGCTCCAGGCATTGCTCACTTATGGAATTTTCTAAGTATGATATATAGGTACATCGTCAGAAAATATAAAATTCATTTGTATAAGCTTTAGAAAAAGGAAGAAAAGCAAAGCTCACCAAGCTTTTCTCCTGTTTTGTAGCAAGTATAAATACATTTTATATTTCCAACAATGTACATATTGTTTTTATCCTGCAATTAACAGCCTATACATGAGCGTTAGTTGTTTAAAACCAAATCATTGTCTATGATTTTTCAAAAAAATCAACATAGTTGAAACCTTGACCGCGCAGAGGACCCAAAAATGAACTGTCACCCAGAAAGAAATATCAATATTACTGCATGCTTAACATGGACGTGGATGGATAATAGGATTATTTATACATGCAAAAATATAATTTAGCAAACAATTTTTTGTACCTGTTATTTGTATAATAATAAAATATTGAAAATAGACATTGAATTGGTAAACAATTAAACCTGCATTTGGTCACATTATGTTCTATTACTGCTTGAATATAACCAACGACTATCTATTATTGATACCAATAACCATGCTGGTATTTGTACAATGATATTTTTCAATATTGGTTACAAATATTCATTGTTTATAACAATGCCCTTGATGATAGTACATAAATCTTTTTTTTATATTAAGTATTATACAGGATGTTTATGTTCCATATTAGTTCCAATGGAGGGGATATGATTTACAATGACTTATTCTGACAAGAACAACATGGAACTATGCTTCACAGTAGTGGTCATCTTAGTTACAGAAGGATCATAATTATTTTTTCATATTTCAATCTCAGAAAGACTGATTGATAATTTAACAAATGATGAACCATACAAACTAATGAATGTGTCCATTGGACACACATGATGCCCCTTCTACGTGCATATCATGTTATAAAGGGACATAACTATAGAGCTGTTAAAGTGACATAACCCAAATTCGTACTTGTTCTGAGTTTTGTGGTAATAAGCATTTTGTATAAGGTTCATAACATTTAAATTGAGGCAAACTTAAGTTTGAATACGGAATCAAATTTCAGGATGTACAGACGAACATACAAAATAAACGTAATGCTTCCTCTGTTATGCTTCCTCAAAACAACAACGATGTAACACCTTGTGTGATTTTCTTAATAGAAATGATTTACTAGCCATCAATTTTTGTCAAGCATTTAAACAACAAACACTGACAGTTTAATATCATATCTCTATAGATAATCTCATTGATTTTACATAAAACAGCAGTAATACACATACAGAATTTGAAAGCATTTATAAATCTAATATATTTTCAGCACTCACTGGGGTAAATGTGATCTCCGTAACTGCAGTTACGTATATCCAAAGATGGCGGACGATGTTTCTGGTCAATTTTTCTTTTGTCAATTTTTTTATAATAATGTTTAATTTTTCGGCATTTCATGTCTTTTTTAACGTAATACTAAATTTGACACTGAAATACTAAATGTTTTATTCACAATTCAACCGCTGAAATGGAGAAAACAGCCATCTAAAATATCGTGATGATGTGGGTAACTGAAGTAAATAAATTGTCAATGATATACATAACTGCAAATATTGATATCCGTAACTGATTTTATTTCTACACAATTCAATCATGTTTGAACAGAAATAAATGTCTCCGGTTATTTAAAGTGTGATAAACATGAATAAGAATTGTTCTTCGAAGTCTTTAAAATTATTATGTGAAAATATTGGTCAGGCTTCCTATTCTATATTTCTATATAGTCAGCAGAATGAGATGAAATATTAAGAAAAATTGAGAACGGACAGTCTTTTAGTAAATGAAAAAAAATCTAAAACCTCTAACACACTAAACGAATTGATAACAACTGTATTCTTGATTTGGTACAAGCATTACCTTATGTAGAAACTGGTAGATTAAACCTGGCATTATTATAGATAGCTAAGTCTCTCACTTGTATGAGAGTCACTGACTCTCAGACTCACATTGAATTCCATTATATTAAAACCAATTATTTGGTAAAGCAAACGGTCAAAATATCAAAATTTGGGGTACAATGTATCACAGTCAACATTATTTTAACATCTGAATGCCTAGAAAACAAAATTTAAAACTATTTCAACGGAGAAACACAAAATGACAATTACGCACTTTAAGGATAAAGTTTTAAAACAAATTTGAAGGCATAGGTATAAAATGACCATATCACCGTAACAAAATGGCGGTATGTATGAATACTGAGAAACCCCAAAATAAATTATTTATTAAACAGTAACATAGAGTAAAGGTTAACAATCTACAAAGACAAAACCAAATAGCACAATATCACGTACAGCTAATCATAATCAAGAAGTACCTAACCACTACATTTCAAGACCGCCAAGAGTGACTGGGGATTGGAAAAAATGGTCTTCATTGGACTACCTCCCCGAAAACCGTAGCAAAAGTGGGGCATCCGTTTTGCTGTGCGGGATGTACAAGTACGCATCCACGTCTGGTCAGAATGGGGTCGTTTAATCTGATGCCTCATGTAGAGATTATTCCGTGCTCTTTATACGTTGATAACCCTTGTAACTCTTTGACTGTGGTCAATAGATGGTTTGTGACATGCTTCTCGTCCTGAACATATATATAATAATAGGAAGAAGTGGTACGAGTTTCAATGAGATAGCTCTCTACATGAAACCAAATGACATAGAAATTAACATTTATCAGCTAACCATTCGGCCTTTAACAGTGAGCAATGCCAATACCGCATAGTCTGCTATTAACGGCCCCAAAAAGACAAATGTAACACAATTCGAACAAGTCAACTTATGGCTTTATTTATGTACAAAAAAAAAAAAAAAAAAAAAATAGCATGGGCCAGGCCTAGGCAAATACAGAATGTAGCGATGTTAAACATGTAAGATGGCGGTCAACTCCCCCTGACCTGGGACAGTGGTGTTACAGTTCAACATAAGAGCAGACTAAAATATCAGTTGAAAAGGCTTCACTCAACAGGCGGATTCATATAAAAATAGTTTACACAAACAAAGTAAACGTGAGAGGGTACTTGAGGGAATTTTTTTGTTTTATTTCGGAAAAAAATGATGATCCATATTATTAAATCGAGTATAATGAATGAAGCAGAAACAATGTAACTCAACAGTTACTGATGTCCTTCACTCAACTTTTATTACAGTTACGGATATCCGTCTACACAGTTACCCATATCTTCGCGATTTTTTGAAATGATGATTTCTCCATTTAGCGGTTGAACTATGAAAAGATGCTTTGTATTTCAGTTTCAAACTTAGTAATACTTTAAATAAGACACGAAATACCAAAGAATAATACTGAAGTATTACAGAATTGACAAAAGAAATATTGACCAGAAACTTCGTCCGCCATCTTTTGATATACGTAACTGCAGTTACGGAGATCACATTTACCCCAGTGAGCACTGGTATTTTATAATTTTTTCTAGAATAAACATACAAACCTTTGACAAATATTGCAATAAATTATGGTTGGATATACATGTAAAGATTGAAAAAATAATTATTTGTCACATTTTGTGCTGTTCAAGACTGACTTCACTAACTTTATATTCTTTCTGGAAACAGATTGTAATTATATTTTCTATTAAACTGCCTGGTATTATGAAACAAAGGGATTTTAGTGTATTCTTCTCAACCATATATTATCACAAACTTATTTCAGTGAGCACTCCAAATGTTTGTCTATTGTTACCGATATGCTTACTGAATCAATACACCTAAATACAATCTGAGCATCTAATAGATATTTCTATTTCTGCTCATCACTAAAATTTATCACTATTTAACTATATTTACCAGACTATTAACGTGCTATAAAAGAACTATTTCTGGCATGAACTTTAAATAAAGGAAGAGTTGATACACGTAAATAGAAATAGGGTAAATTTCCATTCAAATAATTATATATCATTTCCAAATTTGTCCTGTCAAGAATTGTTCATGTTTTTTTAATTGAATATTTCAATGGATTTTACTGCTTTGATCTTTTCATATTTAATAAATGATGACAATAATGATATATTAAAAGGGTTATCTCAAAATATTTTAACTATAATAGAATTATGGATGTTATAATAATCATTAAATCAATGTTTTTGCTGAACTTAACAGTTATAAAATTTAACATAAAGAGCCTTTGAAACAAAAGCGTTTTTGCAGCTTTTTTCACTCTTCCTTCTTTTGAAACAAACACATCATGTAACAAGAATGTGTCCCTAGTACATGGATGCCCCATCCACACTATCATTTTTTATGTTCAGTGAACCGTAAAAATGGGGAAAAATTTCTAATTTGGCATTAGAATTAGAAAGATCATACCATAGGGAACATGTGTACTTAGTTTCAAGTAGATTGGACTTCAACTTCATCAAAAACTACCTTGACCAAAAACTTTAACCAGAAGTGTGACAGACAGACAGACAAACGGATGAACAGACGCACAGACCCATACCTGCCAATTTTTCAAAATGCCCATGGGGGTTTTACGTGCAAAATGGCTCCAATAGTCCCACAAAACCTTCAAGGGGGCCTTCAAATATATGTTAATGTTGTTTTTTGGCATCTTCATACTTTTACAAGCCTATAGCCATTGTAAAATTGATTGTTTTGTTTGAAATTGTGGACAAATTTGCTCTTTCAAAATTTCCATTTTGGAGCCTCCATGGGGGAAATCCCCCGCAAATAGTGACAGTTGGCAGGTATGCAGACCAGAAAAAATAATGCCCATAAATGGGGCATAATAAATGGGGCATAAAAACGGATTACTTTTAATTTTGATTTCATTATGAATTAGGTGGCAACTAAGAGATTGCTTGCATCACATCTGAGTGATGATTTAATTTCTGCAAAGTCTTATGAACTTTTAGTGCCAGTTTGCCTAAGAATCAGGCAGTGGTGAAAACATGACCAAAAAAAACCCACCCTATTTGACATTGATTTCTGTTCATAACATGTAGTTATGCACAAAAATAACATTCATTTCCATTTTCTGTTCTGGTAATAGAAGATACAATTTGGTTGAAATGCACTAGAAATTAACGAATAAGGGGAAATAACTCTGTAATTTGCTATCATTCTAACCAATTTTCTAACCAAGTTATTTGATATTACCAGACACAAACAAACGAAAGACTTATACTTTTAAACTCAGGATGATGGTTAGTATTAAATAGCATGATTAGCTCAGTGGGTTTTTTCTAATCATGTTTTAATTTTTACCTAAATTGCCTGATTCTTACAAAGACTGGCAATTAAATAAATGCTCACTTAAACCTTTACAGTAAAAGTCACAATTTCTGTATAACAACAATGAAGATTAAATCAAGATAGCACTTAGCATATTTTTTACATGAAGCATGTTATACATGTTTTCCTTCTTCTAAATATTTTTGTGGTTAGGGAGTTATCTCTCATAGCAAGTGAGATGTAACAAATTACCTACCCTTGGATGACCTGAAGAGGAAAATAAAACTTCTACACTTCCAGACAACACCATGTACCAGTTTGTTCCTATATCACCTTGTCTAAACACTGAAATTAAATAGAAATCATCTCATTAATTTCAAACATTCATTCATTTTTGTTGTTGAAAAACCAGATTTATCACCAACAGCAGCAATTTTGTCTGGGTCTATCTATAGATAATTTTTATTGGCAATTATTCCCCATGTTCTTATTTTTTATAAGGAACACAAATCTCTTACAGGTAAGCAAATACAATATTCAACACTTTCTGAAAAAAAAAGTGTTATTATTCCCAGTAAAAAGAATGCTCTTTATCTAACATAATAATTATTGCTAAAATTATCATTGAAGAAACCTTTTCACACCAACAAAAAACATAAAGCTATATCTGGACTTGCAATAATTGTTCCCAATAGAATAACACAAAACATATATTTAAACTACAATTGATGTATTCAAATTTTGATGTTGTACATGTGACGTCAGGCTTCCGATTTAATATCTTTTTTATCTTAAATTTTCCAGTGGGTATATATAGCTTGGTTCAAATTAAGCCACCAGAAATATTTGATTTCCATTGATTTCCTACAGGATGTTTTAGATGTCATTGTATTTTATTATGATTTACTGATTCATCAACTTCAGACAGCTATAAAATTTGAACTTGATGCATTCATTTGTTATAATCATTACAAAGTGACGACAGTAAACTCAGGAATTTAAGATAAATAGATAATAATACTGGATTAAATGGAAACAAAAGATTTATTTTAACAAATTTCTCATTAAAACTGCCTTTTTCCAATTGAAATCCTTAAACTAGACACATTTTTTATTGTGGAACATTTGTGTTAACTTTTTATTTATTCTTGAATTGAGACAAAGAATTTGCATAAATGATATATATTGAAGGACTAAAGATCCAAACATTAAAGGAAGCAATATAATACTTGTATTACTCTTCCTTGTCTACTTTTTCATTTTCATACAACTTATGCTGACATTAAAGAAAAACATGTCAATTAATAAAGAGTACAACTTTGGGCCATATGGGTTTATGGACTCTCATCTCCCAAATGTTATACGGGCTCTCATTTATCAAATGTTCTAAAGACTTCAGCTTCCATTTAGTAGTTTTTTTGATTGGATTGGCACCTTTACTTGTTCATAAACTGCCATATAACATTCAGTGCCATAAATAATCATTTTAATGCTTTTTCAGAAGGTAAGTTTCTTGTAATTATTCCACATCTTTTAAGGGAAAAATACATTTTGATATCTTACTCTTAGGTACATTACAAAATGAATACCAGAGTAGTATTTTGATAGTTTATTAACAGCATACGAATGATTCAGTGTTTGGTTAATTTTAGATCAGTGACTTAAGAGAAGGCAGTGGGAGAATTGAGATAGGACAAGCTATCATAAAATTGTATCAAGTAAAGGACTATTTGAAATGTTTAGATCTAAGAGAATTGTCTAGTGTGAGTAAATAAATGCCTGATATAATAAATGCAGAAAGTATTGAGTGTGATCTAAAATTATTTAAATTCAAAATTTTTATGGTAATATTATTGCAACCAAACGTAGGGTTTAATCAATTTTAAAATTCATGTTTAAGATAGTTTATATTAAGTTTAAATGTTTCAAATTGGAGCATATATAGATTACCAATTTGCTAATTGAGAAGCAAAGCTTAATCTTATTCATAGTCTTTTTCTAAATCCAAGTTGTACAACAAATTGAAGTGGCACTATCAATTTCTATGTTCAGTGAACTGTGCAATTGGGGACAAAACTATAATTTGGAATTAAAATAGAATGATCATATCATAAGGAACATGTATACTAAGTTTCAAGTTGATTGGACTTCAACTTTATCAAAAACTTTAAGGAAAAACTTTAACCTGAAGCGTGTCAGATGAACGGACGAACAAACAGACACACAGACAAAATAAAACATTATGCCCCCAAGTATGGCACAAAAACAAGTGCTTTAAAGTAATAACCCACATGTAACTCCTTTGTCTAGGTCCTCATAGTAACCATAGCAACATATTTCTTGAAGCAGGGACGACTGGAATTTTTCAAATGCTGGAATACTTTTGAGCTTTGAGAATATAATGTCTACATCTTCACCAGTTCTATCTAATGGTCTGTAAATAAATAATATGTAGAATAATTCTGGTATATCTTAACAAAATCTATGAACTTAAAAATGATAATGAAAAGTGACTTGTCTACCATGTAAACTAGAACATAATGAAGAAATTGAAGAAGGCAACTGGCCCTAATTTCTAAAACATTACTATTACCACAATAATGTAAAATGTGTTCCCTATTGGAAATTCTTCACAAGAATATTTTTGACGTTAGGTTGAAATATTTGTTGTTGCTAACCTCAATCTCTTACTTATACTGCTTCTTTTTTTTTTACAGTTTAAAAAAGATTCTAATTACAAACATTTTACTTTAGATCATTTTTTTAAAAAATACAGTTAAATTTCAGCACCCTTCTTGTAAACAGATCCTTTGGGATATAAAAACTACCTATTTACCACATTTATAAAACATGAAACAAATTCAATTAATTTGTGTTCTTCATATCATTTGAAGACAAAATAGGAGCATGCAATTACCTGTGCATATACATGAAACTTCAGCTTTTCAAATTTTTTTTATCAAATATGTCATTGCTAGTCTGGTATATCTTACATCAATCAAATACACAGAAAAATGCTTCGATGAGTGCAGCCTGATACGACCGCAGAGATTGAACCCTGAACAGTTTGGGCAAATTTGGACACAATCAATAATAATAATATTCAAGCTTGATACTGTCTGAATTTGAATTGAGATCAAATTTTTGACATAATATAGGTTTCTGACACAAAATAAATGTCAAGATCTAACAAACCTATTGGGCAATACTGTGCAATTTAAGATTTCTTCTTGAAACGTTTCAAAAATTTGAAATTTAAAAAATTTTGAAAAGAAAATTAGACCCATTTAAAAAATTGGAACCCCCAAACTTTTAGACCCTCCCCTCCTTTCGAGCAATTACCCCAACAATGAATCCCAGCCTTTCCCTTGTAGTATGGAACCTTGTAGTACAATTTCAGAGAGATCAATACACTTCAACACAAGTTTTTGTCTGGAAACTAGAAAAATGCTTGGTTTTTGGCCCTTTTATGGCCCCTAATTTCTGTATTAATAAGGCAATAACCCCCAACCTCAATCCCAGCCTTCCTTTTGTGATATGGAACTTTCTGGTACAATTTCAGAGAGATCCATAAACTTACACACAAGTTATTGTTCAGAAACTATTAAAAAAAACTTGTTTTTGGCCCCTTTTGGGCCCTTAATTCCTATACTGTTGACACCATAGACCCCAAAATGAATTCAAACCTTTAACTTGTGGTATTAAACATTGTGGTACAATTTCAGAGCAATTGAAATAATTATACACAAGTTATTATCCTGAAAAAAGAAAAATGCTTGTTTTGGGCCCCTTATTCCTAAACCGTTGAGACCATCATCCCCAAAATCAATCCCAACCTTCCTTTTATGGTATTAACCTTCTTTCAAAAGGATCCATTCACGTAAACTAAAGAAATTGTCCGGAAACCAAATGTGTTTTCTGACGACGCAGACGATGACATCATACCATTATACGATCAAAAAAAAATTTGCGGTCGTATAAAAAAAAGTCAGTTTAGTACAGCCTAAATTTCTATGAGTTAGGTATAGCCAAAGCTAAGGAGGTTATAACCTCCTTGGTATAGCCTAAACATCCATATCTACAATCTGATTAAAATGTGGAGTGTGTAGACATGCTTTGCTAACAATGATCTGACAAGTTCTGATTTACTTTCTGTTCAAGTGATTATTAAAAGAGCCAATGAAATATGTCTGTTTCCAAACATTTAAAGATGCGTATCATTACAACAAAATCATTGGATACCCAAAGGTCTTTAAAAGAGAAAGTAAAACAGTTTTGTCTGATCATTGTAAGCAAAGCATTATGGATACATGATCTGTTTCAATCAAATTGCCATATCTGGCAATGTAAATCTATTTTACAAACAATCTTTATTTCCATCAGTGGAAAACATTTAATCATATATAGCAATATCCATTGCTGAAATGATATTAAAAGACCTACCTTTTATCAAGGCATGCAATCCATTCCGATACCATTCTGCATTACTTCTAAGTTCTACAAAATAAAAAAGTTTATAATAAATCTTATTTCAACTCTTTTTGTTGTTTTTTTCTTCACCCAGACTAAATATATTTGATCAATGTTGATTGTAGGTATAAAGACCTATTTTATTAAATAACAAGGAACTCGGTTAAAATGTTGATTTAATTCTAATAAAACTTTGATAAATTGTTATTTGCGTAAGAGGTGCTAGCGAGACACAAGATTACCCGAACTGTTAGACAATGTTATCCACAATAGTCCAAGATTGGCAATTTTCAATGGATTGTTTCACTTTCAAATGAAATATTCAGACAAACTGACAACATAATTGTAATTGGTAACCTAAAATTAACACCAATCCAATACTTCCGTGACAAGTCAGAAGTTTTTAGGTTCAAAACATGTTTTTGCACTTTGAGGAAATAAACATAGTTATTAAACGAAACAATTTCAAAGACGGTGCGAGAATCTTAAGATCAAGAAATTGGTGAGGGACTTAGAGTCTACTTTGTGTGGAGGAGAGTGTAATAAATGATCTATTAACTGTCCCTACAGAATACAAAGGCATATATCTTACTTCTGTTGATTTATGTTACCAAAGAGAAATAAAGCTAGTTTAAGAAGGGAAAAGCTGCCTGTAATCACCACTTACATAATACAGAATCAACAGTTTCAGCAACATACATTTTTCGTACATAAAACAGAATCAAGAGTTTCAGCAAACATGCCTTTTTGTACGGGACTTAAAACTAAATCAAGAGTTTCAGCAATTACAAACATTAAACAGAATCAAAAGTTTCGGCAACATACATGCATAAAACAGAATAAAAAATATTAGCAGCACACATTTACATCTGATTTCTATGTATTTTTTACCCTTTGAATTTTTTGTTCAAATGCTAAACAGTTTATTTTCTTCAAATCACGTTTTTTTTAAGGTTAAAATTTGGGAAGTTCAAAAATGTACTAAAATCTTTGTAAGTCTTGTAAAATACTTAATTGACAGGGGGGTGCCATCATTTCACAGTGACCAAGATAGATCAAAACCCAACCTTTCATCAGCCTCAATTGTAAATATAAGTAAATCAAAAAAGTTTCAAACCCTCTATCTCAGTAATCCTCTTCACCTTATATAAGATTATTTGATGTCCAGCTATATCAATCTACTGGACAATTTACAATAAGGAAGTAAATCAATAGAAAGCTTGATTAGTCCATGTAATCTCAAATGACCAACAAGCAATGGTCACTACTGTCCTTTGTATAATCTGGTCAATTAGATTACATCTTCATTTGTATATTTAAATTGGTCAATATGTTTTGATAGAGTCATGTTAATATTGCTTTTTCATCTCAGAAATGTCCGCAGTGTGATTCATTATGTTTTTAGTATAAATCAATTTAATTGAATACTGATCCACATTGCAGGAACATAATACACTATATATTAGATATTCCTGTTAATGTTATTAAGACTAATTAATCCATTTAATACAGAACATATTTCCATAGTTTTATACTGTACTATAAAACTACCTATAATAACTCATGCCAAATCTTTTGAACAAAAAAAATCTTTTTTTTTTAAATTATAAAAAGATTTATATGCAAACAAGAATGTGTCCCCAGTACACAGATGTCCCATCCGCACTATCATTTTCTATGTTCAGTGGACCGTGAAAATGGGGAAACACACAGACGGACAGACGGACGAACGAACAGACGGTTGCAGAAACCAGAAAACATAATGCCAATAAATGGGGCATAAAAAGCTGGACAATTATCTAAAATGCATATATATTATCACATATTTAGTAATTATATGTTCATATGACCATTATCAGCTATCAAATTCGTGGACTAATTACATTTAGTAATTAGTCCATTTTCAAAGTGGGTCATTGTATTTTACTTTCATTTTTGGCTTTCACTAGTAAATGAATATCTTTCTGGAATACTACAAATGAATTAAACCTTGTAAAACAATTATATTTATGTCATTGCTGTCTCTATACATAAGTTTAGCTTTAAAAAGTGTTTAGGCTTTTTTTTAAATATGACATTTTTGATGTTGATACCATCTTATCCAACAAAACTACAAGAGTAGACTTGATGCAATTATGAAACGGTATGACCAAGGAGGTTGTTACTCGTAGACAAAGAACCAATCGCGCAGACAAACAACACAATAAACAATGACTTTTCTTGGCACAGTTGAACATGTTTTGAGAGACCATACCAGGTGAAACCATTACAAATCCAGAATTCTCTGATATAACTGTGTTTTTTTTAAATTTCAACTAGAAAATCAAATACATTTCAATAAAATCATCCTAGATACCAGCATAGAAGTTTTGTAATTGCGCCAGATGTGTGTTTTATCTACAAAAGACTCATCGGTGCGTTCGAATAAAAAAAGTTAAAAAGGCCAAATAAAGTATGAACTTAGATGTTTAACTTAATGAATTTCTGATACAATTTATGTCCACCAAACTTTAAAATGCAGTGACCTATAGTGTTTACTACTACAATGTACATCTGTTGTTGACTAAAACATTTTTATATACCTTAAATTAAAAGCTACAACAGCATAACATAGAAAATCTTTAAATTTGTGTATTCATAGGCTGCACCAGTTTTGCAGCTATCACAGAATAATCTGTTTTTATTTCTTGAATTATATATCAAACTTTCAATATTCCATAAATTATAAAACACAAAAGCTTTTCTTGACATTCTAAACTGAAAAGCTACACAAGAATTTCAGCTAGAACAGAAAATCTTTTATATGTCTGTAATTTAAACTACACTAGCATGTATATAGCATCTCCAACAGAAACAAACCATTTTCATACATCTTAAATAATAAGCTTTTTAAGTATAACATCTAACATAGGTTACATTTTCATATTAATTCAAACATTATAAGCTAAGAAAATGTACATTATGACCTAATCAAGGAAATTTCAAGATGCCAACATTGACATATTTATCTCATCTTGTATTAAATTAAAGCAATATATGGGTTCACATTTTCTAGAGAAATTCCATGAAAGGTTTCAATAACAGATCAACTTACCACAGATAATTATGTAATCAAATGTCCCTCTCAATTTATAATTCAATAGTATAGAAAATGTCTATCTCTTTTCCAGAAATTTAGTATGAAATAATTGATCACTTAAATCCAAGCATAATATTTAACAATAAAAATTTCACTTTTATTTTGAGAAATCAATTTGTTAAGTTTAACTGTTAGTTTCATTAAATTTCAACAAATGAAAAGCTACTGATGCCAGCATTCACAGCTTTTGTATTGAAATTGTATGGCTATTCTCGACTTTCTAAATTAATTGTGTTCATTTTCAATTTGTCATGCTAGGTTACTATTATATATATCTAAAATTCTCTTATTAGCAAAGTCTGTCAGATTTAATGGTATGGTCAAGAATGACTACAGTGGCTGAAGTGGTCAATCGTGCAAGTCAATAGCAATAGAGATTAAATCATAAACTAGAGGCAGCTTGAAGATTGTATTTTTCATTGTCAAAATAATCTGTAGCAAAATTACTTTGATTTATTTTGGACTATAATTCAAGCATAGATGTATTTATACAACTTTACTGCACCATGGCAGTACCTTTGAAAAAAATAAAATCAAAACAAGAATATGTCCATAGTACATGAATGTCCAAAACTCATTCTTTCATTTTTCTATGTTCAGTAGACTGTGAAATTGAGATCAAAACTCTAATATGGCAGTTAAATTAGAAAGGGAACATGTGTACTAAGTTTGAAGTTGATTGGACTTCCACTTCATCAAAAACTACCTGTACCAAAAAACTTGTGACCTTGAGAGAACATTTGTAAACGAGGTAGACATTAGATGTTTTAAATGTTCCAAAAGTATAATGATGGTCAGGTCTTTGTTCATTTCAATGAGAAAATGCTAGACATGCCACACCTTCAATCAATGAACATTTTTAAACCGTGCATTTAGATGACAAGAGCTAGCAAACTTTTTGCTGATAGACTTAAAATGTTCAATATCTTATTGAATCCTTTAAAATGATTCCACTTACACGCCATTGATTTCCAATCTTACACTTAAACAGTATTTACTGATGGCTTATTTAACCCTCCAGGTATTCTAAAGTAAATAAAACAACACTTTCTGTATAGATAATGTCTGAAACGCAAAACAAACTGTATAGATAATGTCTGAAACGCAAAACAAAATTAAGTTGAGAAAAATTTGTAAATAGTAGAACAAAAGATTATTTTATTATTGTTCATTGGTGCTGTTCCTGCGCATAAAAGTTTATGCCATTTAAATGGTCTCTTAAAAAAACCAAAAAAAACTATCCATTAGGCTAAGTTTACTTTAAGAGACAAAAAGATTAAACTGTGCACTAAACAAAATTTCACAATTTACTTAATGCAAATGCTAGTTGTATAATAACTATTTTAAAGGCACATATATGTTTGATTTCTTCATAATAGATAAAGAAATGTTGTCCAAGAAAATTATTAAAGTCCATAGATGTCAGCAACAATAGGTCACTGTACAGCCTTCAACATAGAGCAAGACCCATACCATATAGTCAGCTATAAAATGTCTGAAACCTGCCAATTGGACATGTACACCATACAATTTTTCCTCACACCAAATATAGTTAACCGTTTGCTTGTAGTATCTGAAATACAGAATTGACTACAAAATTTAACCTTGATAATTGATCCATAAAATGAGGTCAAGGTCAAGGTCAGGTGAATCCAGTCTGAGGGAAATGTCAGCCTTTCAAGGATCCATACATCAAATATAGCTATCCTAATACTAATAGTGAGTATATCATATTACAATTTTTTTTTCTTTTCAAGTACATTTTGTAGTTGATAATTATTAACCATGAAAATGAGGTCAAGGACATCAAGGACAATGACAGATGGAAACTTGTAAAAAGCATCAGCAACTAATCTTCAGTAAAATCTAAATTCAAGGGAGTAAATAAAAAAAAAAGAAACTTAAATATATCCAGTAATTCTAGTTGTAATCTGTTTAAACAGTCATACTCACTGCTAAAAGCAGGTTAAATTATCTTTAGAAAAAACAACAATTAATGGAATTTGACAATATGAAACCTACCTTTCTCTTAAAATCAATAGAATCATCAAATAATGCCATTAAACCTTTAAGATCAAAAGAGTGGACTACTTAACGATCATATATAAAAAGTATCCACATCATCATTATAGACATACTAAACTAACATAGATTTATATATGGCACACTATAAAGGCAGATAAACAGTTTATTGTGCTGCGCTCTTTCATATTTTTGTAATCAATAGATAGTGATTATTATTTTTTCTTAAATCCTACCCCATAATCAATCATAATACAGGCTTGTAAACAAGAGTATAATATTGATGCATATAAAAATTCTTCTTTTGTTTACCATTTAGAAAAGTTTTAACAAAAAGGTGTTACTTTAATTAAGGTTGATATAAACCGGTCTCATGCCAATAATTGGTTTTAGTGGGGGACAAAACAAGGGCATTTTTTAGTAGCAATAGCATATCAGTTCTAAAATAAATTATAATTCATTTAATGAAATTAAACAAGAATGTGTTCATAGTACAAGGATGCCCCATTTACTCCGGTGCTTCGCTTTTGCGCCAATTGGCATTTCATTTGCGCCAAAAAAATCTTTCACTTGCGCCACAAACCATATTTCATTTGTGCCAAAAATATAACCTTTTATTTGCGCCAATATTATAGGTAAATACAGGTAAATACTGTTCTGTTATAAATCAACTTGATGATAAAAACCTGAAAATAAAACCTAAAAGGAAGCACTATACACTGGAGTAAATTGCGAGACAGTTATAAGCATTATACACTATGGTAAAGTTATAATAAGTCTGTCCATAACAGTTGTATTCTGGAATTCAGCAAGTTTTTTTGGGACAACTTAACGGCTTTTCTCCATTTTTCAGAACATATGACAACCTAAATGTGTGATGATTGTGATCATAAAAAAATGCAGACTTATTCCATCTATTTGTCTCTGAATGCAGGGACATAATTTTCGACTCTCCCTTGACGTTATTTGAGAGTTAAGTCTTGAGAAACGATGCTAGTCCGTCGGAAGGGGGACGATTAATGGCTGACCCGTGTTAAAAGAGAGCAAAATCTCTTGCATGTAAAAGACATTCTTGTAGATTTTAGAAAATGAGCAGGGTAATGCCGCTACAAGGCAGTACTCGCACCTGCAAAGTGGAAAGGGATTAATATAAGTTGTAATACTTGTTTCCCAATCCGCTATAAATAAATATGTTTAAACTCATTGATAATGTCCATCATGACACCTGAAACATGTGAACACTATATAATTCTAAACCTCAGTTTTGTATTAGAAATAAGTACAAACTCACTCAATCATCCAGGGGAAATATTATACTGTAGAAACAAATATCGTTCACGATAGAGCAGTTAATATTGAACTTTTCCGTTATATATTACCTGTACTACCTCTGAAATGGCGCAAATGAAGTTTTTATTTTTTGGCACAAATGAAATATATAACCTTGTAGTGCAAATGAAAGATTAGATTTTTCAAAAATTGGCGCAAATGCAATGTCCCTGGCACACTATCAATTTCTATGATGGACCAAGAAATTGGGGTCAAAACTCTAATTCTGCATTACAATTAGGAAGATCAGATCATAGGGAACATGTGTACTAAGTTTCTACTTTATTGGACTTCAACTTCATCAAAAACTGTTACTTGAAGAGGGACAGACAGACAAACGTACAGACGCACCAAAAGAAACCATAATGCAACTAGGTGGGACATCAAAAGCCTTCAAAATTTTAAAGAATTGTGACAATCATTATTATCATACAGACTTCAGACTGTCAATCCTGAATGATTTATAGGCTGTTTTTAGTCAGTTTCAGTTCTCAATAAAATCAAGCTCAATTGACTTTGATTTAAATTATGTAAATATAATCAATTTGCAACTACAGCGAATAATTAAGATTTTGTCACTAATTTGTATAATCAAGTAATTGCTTTAAACCAAAGCATTAAGGCAAAATATATACCAGTAATATGAAAATCATGCAGACACCATTAAACATATCAAATTTAGAATGTAAGAAGTTTGTGAGGTATGGGAAGAAAGCCTAAAGATATCTTTTTATGACAATAAAGAACTAGTCAAAAATAGTGAAGTGTATTAAAGAACTGTTTGTTAATTGTCCTATGAATAGAAAGGATAAAAAAGGAGATGTGGGGAAATCATCAATGAAAGAGCAACTCACAGGAATAAGTAACCAGAACACATCTGTACAATATACCAAGCTCCTATTTGTCCTGGAACTGTAAATAAATTCAAAAATGTGGCAGGGTTAAAGTAGGTGTTACAGGTCTCAACCCTCCTCTTTTTTTAATTGTAATCTGTAGATTTACAAAACATATCTAAAATAAAGGGCTGCGCTTTAGCGCATGATACGCCTGTTGCTCTTTTAACTTGTCTTTTATGCTTTAAATGAATTTATATGATCAACTAGAAATATATATACAAATCAAAAGGGATGTTACATTAATATATTCACCAAAGTTTCATAAAATCCCCCTTTTTTAAGTATAAAAATTCATTACTTAAGAAAACGTAAAATCTAAAATTTATAAAAATGGATAGGGAGCTTATGTCAATAGATATAAACAATTTATCAAAGTTGCATTAAATTTTGTGAAAGTGTTAGTTAATGTCCCAAAATTGGAAAATCCCCCCTTTTTTAAGCATAAAAATTCCTAACACGGAAATGTAAAATCTGAAATTTATAAAAATTGAAAGTGAGCTTACATCAATAGATATAAACAATTCACCAAAGTTTCATGGACATTGGTGAAAGCCTTTTTGAGTTATTGTCCGAAGTGTTGAAAATCCCCCTTTTTTTATGAATAAAGCCCCATAAATCCAAAACTTAAAATCTGAAATTTATAAAAATTGAAAGGGAACTTACATCAATAGATATAAACAATTCACTTAAGTTTCATGGAAATTGGTGAAAGCCTTTTTGAGTTATTGTCCGAAGTGTTGAAAATCCCCCCTTTTTTATGAATAAAGCCCCATAAATCCAAAACTTAAAATCTGAAATTTATAAAAATTGAAAGGGAACTTACATCAATAGATATAAACAATTCACTTAAGTTTCATGGAAATTGGTGAAAGCCTTTTTGAGTTATTGTCCGAAGTGTTGAAAATCCCCCCTTTTTTATGAATAAAGCCCCATAAATCCAAAACTTAAAATCTGAAATTTATAAAAATTGAAAGGGAGCTTACATCAATAGATATAAACAATTCACCAAAGTTTCATGGACATTGGTGAAAGCCTTTTTGAGTTATTGTCCGAAGTGTTGAAAATCCCCCCTTTTTTATGAATAAAGCCCCATAAATCCAAAACTTAAAATCTGAAATTAAAAAAAAACGAAAGGGAGCTTATGTCAATAGATATAAACAATTCACTTAAGTTTCATGGAAATTGGTGAAAGTGTTTTTTAGTTATGGTCCGAAGTGTGGACGATGGACGGACGGACGGACAGATGGATGGACATGGTATACCATAATACGTCCCGTCTTAAAGACGACGGGCGTATAAAAACATAAAAGGAAAAACCAATAAAAGAAAACCCTTCACAAAAAAAATCCAGTGAAATAGATGAGAAAAACACAATTATAATATTTAATTACCCCCAACTTCATAGCATTTACAAAATAAGAGTATACTACCTGCTATACTTAAGCATTGCTAACATCTTGTCTAAATTTTTTTTTCAACTCAAAAAATGAATTAAAAGCTATAATTGTCCTTTATCATACATACAAAACAGAGATTGCTATAAAAATTGAAATTAATACCTTAATGTTACTGTTCAACTAGACTGCTGTATTAAATTAATACTACTAATTAATAATTTAGTATTAAGATGATTAAGTGACAAAAAAACCTACCTGCCCAAAATGTCAAAAAGAGTGAGACACTGTTTCACTTCCAAAGTGTGAAAAATATCTAAACACCTGTGACACATACCATGACTTGTTGTCAACTTGTTACTATAGAAACTATTTATCTATTAAACGACAATGTATGTTAGGATACTGTGAATTATTTATCTTTTTTTAGTTAAAAGAAAAATTATCTACTTGTTCAAAGAGTTCCTTTGTAAGACAATTTGAAGTTGGACAGTATCAATGTCTTAATATAATTATGATGTCTGAGACGATTTCTATACGTAAATTACAACTTTCTTATTCACTTACCAGTAAATTGATTCTTCATTTCGTTCCCTTAAGCTCATAGTAAGCTTAACATTACTATAAACTATATAATGTTGACAAAAGGATCTATATTAAACAATTATTTTATCTTCTAGCAGATTATGTCCTGCTGAAGCGGCTAAAATGGCCATGTGCTTAGTCAAAAGATTTATGCAAGATCAGGCCACCAATTATAAGCTTTATTTTTTCCATTATGTGGTTTATCATTTTTGTTTTGTTAAAAGTCAGCTATCAATTTTTTTAGCACACAATGATAAAGAACTGTTTCCGGTAAAAATGAAAAACCATAAAATTTCAAGTGATGTACAAGATATTTAATGAGGAAAGAAATTAATAATAACATGTAATTCCCATAGATCATTATTATAACAATTTTAATATTTCTACTAATTCAAATTTAGACTTTCCTAAAAAGAAAATATAATCTGCAAGAGGATTGGCATGTTACAGAGAAATTCACAGTTTAATTGTGCATTAATATATTTTATTGGTTTAAATCATCTTTAGTTTTTACAAATTCCAGAGAAACATGCACATGTAACCAATAACCAATTTTATGGCTGGCAAGTGGTAAAATTTATTTTTTAATTTTACAATTGTGTTAATTGAGCTACAGTTTTTTCCATAGAACCTATGGTGCTACCTGAATTAATTTTAATATAGAAAGTAATTATAAAATGATACTATTATTTTGGGGAACCATAGGTCTTGGGGAGAAAGAACATTGAGGAGCTCAAATGGGCCAACTATAATAGCCTAATTTAAATAAACAAGAACTGGGAGCAAAGCTAAAAAAATATAGATTTGCCTCTGTATAAAGTAATGGCAAAGTATATAACCTTTTTAATGAAATCCAAAGCATAATTAGGAAAAAACCATGATAGGAGGTGTACAATGGGATTACAAGGTTAAATTTCTGAGAGATGCAGATGAAAATGAGTACTGTAGTGTAAACTATATGACACCATCTTCAAAACATAGGTATAAAAAGAAGTATTAAAATGACAAAATTTCTAAAATTATTCAAAATATTTTCAAAAATTATTTGGTTTCAGGAGAAGATTTTTGAGAAGAAAAAAATAGGATGACCAATGACAAAGACAGACTCTATTTCAAGTGATGGCAATAGTTCATATGAAGAAAAGGATAAAACAATTACACTGTACTCAGTTATTTATTGGGCAAATTATTTTATAATCAACAACAAAGTTACAGGATTTCTGTATGACTTGTTGACTTAAAATTTTCTAACAGGAGCAACCTGATAATTGCATCAGACTTGTTGCTGTGCAACTTAAAGATAACAGCCATAATTTACGTAAAATTGAATTTATATCCTGACAAATTATTCAGTTCATTATAATTTGGTATAATTTGCACAGTTCATCCACAGTTAAAACGTAGTCTATTACTAATAACTTTATAAATTGAGCTGTTAGTCTGTTTTTATTACTATATTAGTGCAAACAACAGTACAGCATGCATGATACAATTCCAGAATGTCAACATAGGAAATTTAACTTGTGTGTGATAGAGTAAGGTTTAGGACACAATATGCTTTATATTTTGTCATTCCATTTTGAGCTTACGACACATAAATCTAATATGATTGGAAACCTTTGAACAAAATTTCAGAAAAAATCCTAAAAGAAATAAAGAGGCGAGAGTTTTCCCATTAAAAAATAATTTACATTTCAAAGCAGCATAATTTCTTTGAAAAAGTTGATTGTAGCTGAATTTTAATCTCATTCAAAACATGGTAGGCTTTTTTTCATTACAAAGCTTATTTTCGTTTTAAGAATCATTAATATAAAATTTTAGTAGAATTCGTCAACTGCACTTGAGAAATAGCAGAGATATGAGAGATTGATTGAATGATTGAAGACTGTTTTAACGCAACCTTTATTAGCACCATATTTTGGCGATTGCATGGCTGCCAGTTTTTATGAGAAAAACCAACTACCTTCAATAGGAAAACTAACTATCCTAGTCAATTAAGATTAGAGTCAAGTGCCTTGGCATGGGCTGGGTTCAAACTTACAAACTCAGTGCTGACTGGCTATTGATAAAAGTGGTAGAAATACTTAAACCACTTGGCCACCAAGGTCTCCAAGAGATGAGAGAGTTAATGACAATATAACTATATAACTTACTCTTCAGTTCTAAGACCAAGGTACAAGTTTCCTCTCAAACTGAGAAGTTTGTTACCAGCAGCTGTATAATCCTTTTAACAGATTTTGAACATAAGGCAGGTAATTTTACTTAAAACAGGTATTAATGATAGACCTTTTAGAACAATTTCCTACTCAGAACAATATCCTATTCAACCTCTAATTATCACTGGAATCATTAGCTATATGAGAATTTGAAATGATATAAATATAATTAACTGATAATACATTCAATTTGTGTCTACAGATTTCACACTATTGACGTCATGTTGACGTTAAACTATTATCACTTTTAATATACTTTAGTCCTCCTTATTCTCACAAGCAGCACATCAAATGTGACACAGTTCTATTTTAAGTGTAAACATCTGTCTTTGTTATCTGGATTCATGTTTTTTTTCAAAGTCTATTCAAAAATGTGAAATATAAAAAAACACAAAAACAAAAATATTTCAAAAGATATTGACAGACCTTATCTTTTTTTTATAATTTGGATAAAATGACATCAGCTATGTTTAACCACAAAACATTCTGAATATGCCTGTCCCAGTTCAGGAGCTGTTAATTAATTGGTAGTAGTTTGTTACTGTATATAGTAGAAGTTTTTTTGTTTATTGTTTTGTACATAAACAAAGCTGTTAGTTTTCTCTTCTATTTTTTGTTTAAAATTTGTTATTTCAGGTCTAAGCTTTCTATGCAGATTGGGTTTGCTCATTGTTGAAACTGTACAGCGACCTTGACCTATAACCTTCTACATCATATTGTCTCTGTTGGAGAGTTATCTCATTAGCAATCATACCACAACATCTTATTTTTATAAGGGGTGTATTTCAAGCCTTATGCACTTGTTCTTATACATTTATGATTTAGAGATTTGTTTCATATTTGTAGTTATTCCTCTACTAATCTCTTTAAATATGAACATATAATAAGAGAGTTAGTCTCTCAGGCTGTGTGGAGGCCTTATGATGTTTTCCAGTGCTTTAGGGTTTTTTTTGTTCAGTGTTGAAGACCTCACTGTGACTTTAAGATAAAGAACAACCCTGTTCCTTTGCTTTTATAAGAATTTTGTTGTACATGTACTGAAATGTCATGTATGAACACCATATATCCTTTGATTTTCTACTATTTTTTTTCTATGATACTAAAATTTTAAGAGTTCAATCACCTCAGACCATGTGTACTAAGTTTGAAGTTGATAAAAATGGACTAGAAAAGATTATGAATTATCAAAAAAGAAAATTAATACTCATATCCAGAAAAGGAGCTGGTATCAAATTTCATAAAATTAAGTATCTTTGAACCAGGGAATAATCACCTGTTCCCATAGACACACAGAATTTGTCATATCTGCAAGTATGGCATATACCAGTAGATTGAATTTCACTTGGTAATGAAATGTATTAAATCAAATTATACAACAAACAAATGATGCTGTCTTTCCAGTCAAATTTTGAGAAATTGAAATTCCTATTGAAAATTATGATTTAGATATTTATTAAGTTATGTATTGAGAGCATACGGTAAATATTTTTTGTCAGAATATTACAGAAAAAAAAGTAACAGATATCACATAGCAACTGAATTCATATTTTTTATATATTCTAAATAGAAAATAAAACACAGTTTTTATATATTGGCATTTATTGACCATGTTTATTGTATGTACATGGTTTTTTTGCAAGAGACTAGAGGCTCCTGAGGGCCTGAATTTCTCATCTGGTATAAGTAACTCTTATTGTGTGCCATTTCGAAGACCCTGATTTGATGAAAATTATAAAAAATATTTTAAGCAAGAATGTGTCCAAAATACATGGATGCCCCACTCACACTTTTTTCCATGTTAAATGGACCTTGAAATTGGATAAAAAATATAATATGGCATTAAAATTAGAAAGATCATAACATAGGGAACATGTGTACTAAGTTTCAAGTTGATTGGACTTCAACTTCATCAAAAACTACCTTGACCAAAAACTTTAACCTGAAACTTCCTCTTTCATTTTCTATGTTCAGTGGACCATGAAATGTGGGTCAAAAGTCTGATTTGGCTTTAAAATTAGGAAGATTATATCATAAGCAACAAGTGTACAAAGTTTCATGTTGATTGGACTTCAGCTTCATCAAAAACTACCTTGACCAAAAACTTAAATCTGAAGCGGGAGAGACGGACGCACGAAAGAAAGCATGGATGGACGCATGAACGTCTGCACAAAAGAACAGACAAACAAAGGGACAGATGCACATACCAGAAAACATAATGCCCCTCTACTATTGTAGGTGGGGCATAAAAATAATCATTGTAGGCCAATAACTCCCCTTAGGAACCTGCATATAGTTTTGGTCATTATGTCTTGCAGATCTTGTATTGCTGTTTTTTAGGCAGTTTACAGTCTTTACCAATCTAATCTAGTTTTCAATATAACTAGCAAAACAAACAAAAAACTCGGTCAACACAGTTAGAAACAAGAATGTGTCAGAAGTACACGGATGCCCCACTCGCACTATCATTTTCTATGTTCAGTAAAAAACTTTAACCTGAAATTTCCACTATCATTTTATATGTTCAGTGAACTGTGAAATTGGGATAAAAACTCTTATTTGGCATTAAAATAAGAAATATCATATCATAGGGCACATATGTACTAAGTTTCAAGTTGATTGGACTTCAACTTCATCCAAAACTACCTTGACCAAAAACTTTAACCTGAAGTGGGACAGATGAACAGACGGACAGACGGATGAACAAACGAACGGACACACACACCAGAAAACATACTGCCCATCTACTATCATAGGTGGGGCATAAAAAATATCTAAAACAAGAATGTGTCCAAAGTACACGGATGCCCCACTCACACTATCATTTTCCATGTTCAATGGACCATGAAATTGGATAAAAAATATAATTAGGCATTAAAATTAGAAAGATAATATCATAGGGAACATGTGTACTAAGTATCAAGTTGATTGGACTTCAACTTCATCAAAAACTACCTTGACCAAAAACTTTAACCTGAAAAACTTTAACCTGAAACATGCACTTTCATTTTCTATGTTCAGTGGACCGTGAAATTGGGGTCAAAAGTTTAATTTGGCTTTAAAATTAGAAAGATCATATCATAAGGAACATGTGTACTAAGTTTCAAGTTGATTGGACTTCAACTTCATCAAAAACTACCTTGACCAAAAACTTTAACCTGAAAAACTTTAACCTGAAACATGCACTTTCATTTTCTATGTTCAGTGGACCGTGAAATTGGGGTCAAAAGTTTAATTTGGCTTTAAAATTAGAAAGATCATATCATAAGGAACATGTGTACTAAGTTTCAAGTTGATTGGACTTCAACTTCATCAAAAACTACCTTGACCAAAAACTTTAACCTGAAAAACTTTAACCTGAAACATGCACTTTCATTTTCTATGTTCAGTGGACCGTGAAATTGGGGTCAAAAGTTTAATTTGGCTTTAAAATTAGAAAGATCATATCATAAGGAACATGTGTACTAAGTTTCAAGTTGATTGGACTTCAACTTCATCAAAAACTACCTTGACCAAAAACTTTAACCTGAAAAACTTTAACCTGAAACATGCACTTTCATTTTCTATGTTCAGTGGACCGTGAAATTGGGGTCAAAAGTTTAATTTGGCTTTAAAATTAGAAAGATCATATCATAAGGAACATGTGTACTAAGTTTCAAGTGGATTGGAATTCAACTTCATCAAAAACTACCTTGACCAAAAACTTTAACCTGAAAAACTTTAACCTGAAACATGCACTTTCATTTTCTATGTTCAGTGGACCGTGAAATTGGGGTCAAAAGTTTAATTTGGCTTTAAAATTAGAAAGATCATATCATAGGGAACATGTGTACCAAGTTTGAAGTCGATTGGACTTCAACTTCATCAAAAACTACCTTGACCAAAAACTTTAACCTGAAGCGGGACAGACGGACGAACGAACGGACGAACGAACGGACGGACGAACGAACGGACGGACGAACGGACGCACAGACCAGAAAACATAATGCCCCTCTACTATCGTAGGTGGGGCATAAAAATAGATGAGCAGCTAGTACCCATAGGAATTCAGATAATTTGAGATATACATTTTTGCCATAAAAGCAAGACATTATAAGACTTAATCAATTATGTACATGCCAAAAACTATGATTCAAATATATCGAAGTTGTGGTATAATTGCCAATGAGACAACTCTCCACCAGAAGACCAAATGATATAGAAGATTATTACAAAAGAAATAGGGTCTATTATTACAGCAATTGAATACAAGACCTTATGAAATGTTTGCCAATACATAAATGCAACAAATTAAAACCACTGTCAATATGGTTAAGCTTCTATGTTGAAAAGAAAAGAGATAATAGTCTTGCCATGCTAAATAAAAACACTAAGAAGACAGAACTGAAGGCTGAAATATCATTGAAAAAACAAAACATCATACACAATCCTCTGGGAAAATGTTATTAAAACAAACATACTCCATTCATCTGCAAAGGTATAAATTCTAATCTATCATCAGCTTATACATCATGTCTTTTCTTCTAAGTTCTCATAAAATGTTTCACAATTTCCCTGTAGAATTTCAATCAATTTTGTTCTTTATATAAAACTGAGAAATGAACAGAAACAGCGACATTATGAAAGAAAAAAATCTATGTAAATCAACAAGGTGACAATGTCTTCTAGTAATAACATTTTTGTATATCTATCCTTTATAAAAAACATAATACATTGTACAGGATTTTCAGCTTAGAGTTGGACTGTATTTTATGGGAATTGAATGTTGCTATAACAAAAAAATCAAACTATGAGGCAAATTCAATTCTTAAAGTGATTGATGTCAAGATTACCGGTAATGAAAAACAATAACAAAGAAAGAAAAGCCTACCATTTCATAACTAACACAGTCTTTCAATCCAACTATTTAAAACCTGAATTTTGTATCAGTCAAATTTAAAAATAAAAGGTAACATTTAATATTATACTTTCTTAAACTGATAATTCTTTATTTTCATACAGAATCAAAGAAGGAACAAAAAAGAAATACTTGATTTGTATGGTAAGACTATTTCTATACTAAAACACAGCACTTGCTTATAACTTAAAAGTTAATAATGTATATACTATAATAATCTTGTCAAAACATGACATAAAGTAGGAGTTGAGTGGGCCTATTTTTCACACAAATCAAATAAGTCCCGAAAGTATTATAATTGAAATCCAAGTCATCATCCTAATTTTTTATTATCAAATAAACATTTTCTGTTGATACAAAATTTACTTTTCTCACAGCTGCATGAAAATTCTGTGGCAGAAAAAGAATTAATTGAAACTGGAATAATTCAAAACTCTGGAAAATTGATAAGTAGATATAGGAAGATGTGGTATGAGTGCCAATGAGACAACTCTCCATCAAAGTAACAATTTATAAAAGTAAACCTTTATAGGTTAAGGTACAGCTTCACATGGAGCCTTGGCTCACACCAAACAACAAGCTATAAAGGGCCCAAAAAAATTACTTGTGTAAAACCATTCAAACGGGAAAACCAACAGTCTATAATCTATATAAAAACGAGAAAAGAGAAACATGTATGAAGGCATGTATGATGAAAACTAACCCAACTTAAAGGAGGGTGAGCTATGCACTCATTGCTAAGGTTCATTAGTTTGTTTCACAAAAACAATTTTCGACTTGGGTAAGATTGTTCTCAAGCCATGAACATATCAATACACTTACGATTAATCTGTAAAATTTTTGTAAGTACTTTCACTAATAATTCAGTATGAGCTACATATTGTAACTAACCCCCTTAGCCATGCATCCTTAATTGGGTTAATTTTCATCATACATTTTTTTTAATTTTTTTTCAAGATTTCAAAATTATTCAAGATTCAATAATTCCTGGTTTCTACATTCTTTCAACTAAGCAATCATAAGCTAAAAAAAATTAAAGAGAGGCAATGCCTTAAACAAATTTCAAATAAAATATATTTTTTGGATGAAGTTTAGGAGGTGGATAGACAAGTTTATCATAGAATAGTGAAAATTACCTGCAAGTTCCCTCAGAAGTTAGCAATCTTTAAACAATTGGTATTTTATTATAAATGTTGTACACTTAAAAACATATTTGGAATCACTTTGGTTTAAAAAAAAAAAAGAAAAGAATAATAACATAATATATCTTATAAATTATACATTAACTATTTTTGATAACATCTTTCTTAAATTTTAATGACTTCTTCTTTTTATTACACAAGAGACAATATTAACATTTTCATTATTATCTCTAAATAAGTGATTCAATAGGAGAATAATTATAACCCTGTCCCCATTTTAACATTTACCTACATAAATAGCTAGTTTCCCAATACAACAGACAAAGCATCACACCTTTACACAATCAATAACAACGTAAATATTATCTTGTAAAAATAATCAGTTATTCCACAACAATTATAGAAATTCATTCCATAAAGAGCTATGTTGACATTACATCTTTTGAAATTAACAACATCAATACATTAAAAATAGTTCGTACCTTGTGTAGTTCTTTTCTCCTGCTAATTACTCGGATACATCTTAGCTCAGCTTCCTTAATACAGCACAGTGAATCCATGAGCGTGAAAAAAATTATTGATTGTTGTGGCTTATCATTAGTCGTAGAATTCTACAAATAAAATTAGGAAAATAAGATAATCCATCTTGCCATCTAATAAATTTCTATCAGTACTAATAAATGAGTCTTTGCCACTGTGTTAAAGATAATGAATAATATCAAATAATTAGTTGTAAACTTAATCAATTTGGTTTTAAATGTATTTGTTTATTAAGAGTTAAAAAAAAATGTAAATCTTTCAATTCTTGATTTCTTGTTATGCAATAGATAGAAAAAGAATTTAATTTGTTATCTTCATTCCAAGTTCTTTAATTGCCAATTAAGACAGAACTCATTAGCTGTAACTAAATCTAATTTAATTAAAATTATCTTGATTTTTATAGCAAATTTTCCATCTCTACCTAATGAGAAAGTTGAAGCCTAAATAATGAAACAAATTCAAAATCCTAAATCAACAACTTTTGATATAAAATAATCTAGTGATGAAGTCAAACAATATATTGGCATTCTTTATTGCATGAAATATTCATCATTTTAAGCCATGGCAGCTATGTTGGTTGGCGGATCAGACAATAATGAACAATTTATTGTCTCGTTAAAATTAGGACCCATGACGTTAAGGGGCGCATTGCATTTGCACCAATTTTTAAAAAATCCAATCTTTCATTTGCGCCACAAAGTTATATTTCATTTGCGCCATTTTACAGGTAAAACAGGTAATATATAACAGAAAAGTTAAATATTCATTGCTCTAAAAGGTTTGTTTATGCAGTATTTCCCCTGTTTGAATTGAATTTCAGTGAGTTCATACTCTTTTTCTTTCACAAAACTGAGAGTCACAAAGCCATGATTTCAAATTATATGTAGTGTTCACATGATTGAGCTGTCAAGATATTCATTGTCAATTCAGAGACAAACAGATGATAAGTCTGTAATTTTTGGTGACCACACATACAGGTATCCCATGTTCTGCAAAATGGAGACAAGTCGCTTAGGTGTAAATAAAAATAGACCCACACAAATTTGGAAAGCCAGAACAACAATTGATATGGACTGTAGTTCAACAATGGCAGACAGAAAAAACAGACTATATCCTTTGGATAAATATGGTATGCACTTAAGAGGCGACATTTCCAGACATGAATACAACGGGACCGTCCCTCACAAGTTTTGTGAAAGGAACAGACTAACTATAGTGTACAGTGCTTATAACTGTCTAAAATTTTTACTCCAGTTATATAGTGCTTTCTGTTATATTTTTTAATAGGTTTTATGATAACAGAACTGGGTTTTATCAAGGTTTATCATAACTTGTATGGTTTGATAATGAGTGATTTCTAAATATATATGTTTAAACTATGCAAACTTTATCATTAAAAGTCTTTTTAAAACAAAGGATGTTTTACATTATTTACCTGTATTTACCTGTCATATTGGCGCAAATGAAAGGTTTCAGTTTTGGCGCAAATGAAATATGGTTTGTGGTGCAAATGAAATGCCAATTGGCGCAAAAGCAAAGCACCGACGTTAAGTTTTATCTGAATAAGTTTACAAGTATAAAATATAAAACAGTTTTTAACATAAAATTAAAAAAAATGTACGTATCCCTTTTCTAATATAACATTTGTTGCATTACAAAAGAGAAAAATCTTGTGCATATAACAGAACTTTTTTGGAGAAATGTACAATTTTATTAACAGAAAGCAGGGTTCCACTTATCTTGTCTAACCTACCCAGTTCTGGTAGCACATGCCCTATAATATACCAAATTTTTTATTCAATCATTGATATTCATCTATAAGCCAAGATTCTGATGAATTAATAGATATAAGATGTGGTATGAGTGCAAATGAGACACCTATAAGGCTGTCATGTGCAACAATGCTTCCTCCAGAGCCTTAACATACAAAAACATTCAAAAAGATTAGGTAGGTTCTTTAAGTATGAACCAGGGCTTTCAATGGCCCTAACTAGTTTTTCAGATCTAGCGACACCAGTCTGCACCACAATCTTTTCCATCAACAAATTCACAGACTGATATTCCAACAATTTTCTGATGTGTCTTAACAAATATTTAAACAATTAGTTTCCAGTCCAATAAAATTTTACTAGTCTGGGGCATAAAACTGTCATTTTTCTTTTTTTAATGTTTTGTTATAAATAAGACTGTTGTTTATTTTAGTTTGAAACTTTTAATTAGTTAAAAATTTTGTCAAGTTTTGCCCTTTTATATCTGAATATACAGCATGAGTTTTGCTCATTGTTGAAGGCCTTATGGTTACCTATATTGTGGAATTCATTTATTTTTCGCCAATTGAGAAAAACTTATTTTCTGGTGGATTTGACATTGTTTGTATACAACTTTTAGCTAGAGGCTGTGTTGCTCACCTTGGTCTATGTGCATTTTTAATAAAGGACACAGATGATTCATGACAAAATTGTAGAAACACAAAAGAAGAAAATGCAAGATGAAATCTTTTCAGACAATCTATGAAAATTAGGGCAACTAGCTCAACAGTTCAGTTGCCTTGAAATTTTCCAATAAAGGATTCATTGCGATTCCTTTCTTCTTTTGTACAATTCCAGTGTATTAAAACATGTAATGAATGTTCTCTTGGAATCTGTTGTTTTCATAAAAACTTGAATTACTGTTAACAGGAAAATATTTTTAGCAGCAGTTTTATTTCCGCTCTCTTCATCAAAAGAGATAATAAGCAAAATTATAACACTACAGCAAAAATTTCATGGGAACTTGATTGATATTATCAAGACCTTACAAAATTAAATGGGGAATGTGTCCATGGAACACAGATGATGCCCTGCTGCATGAAAGACTATAAAGATACATGTAAAATTGAGAATGGAAATGGGGAATGTGTCAAAGAGACAACAACCCAACCATAGAACAGACAACAGCAGAAGGTCACCAATAGGTATGTACATAACTCAACAACGGTTAAAGTGACACTTCCCAAAATTGAACTTAATCTGTGTTTTGTGGTAATAAGCATTGGGTATAAGTTTCATAACATTTGCTTGAGTCAAAATTTAGTTAGAGAACAACACAAGGCTGTTGAGTGACAGAAAACTAGATTTTCCTGCAGAGGTCAAACCCTGAACAGTTGAGCTGCACAGTTGAGCAAGTATGGATCATTATTCAACTTAAAACAGCTCTGAATTTGGATTGTGATTGAATATTTAAAATAATTTATAATCTAATTAATAATGAAAATGATACTTGCAAATCTGAACCCCAAACAGGATCATGTAAAAACTAAATATCAACACACACAACAAAAATAAAATCACATAACAACTGTGACATCTACCTTCATAACACACATGAGTTAAAAAAAAATAGTTGTAAAGAAATTTGATGTTACATGTATTATTACTGGTTTATGGAATAAGTTGGAGTTATTTCCCTTTGAAAATAAAGACGAGGAGTTACCGTCAGCACTGAAATTGATACAATTCTCTCTCAATGGTCGTCAGATGGCTTTAAAGTCGGTTGCAAACTATTCTAAAAAAAAATGTATAGTATTGATTTTTTATATACATGATATAAATATTATGAATCAATTTGGAGATAACGTAACTTGCGTAAGCAGATACTTTTTTCTCGTTGAAGTTTTGATTTACCACCCTTTTTGATGATTGGTAAACCCAAGCGGTGAACAACGTGGGAAGCATGACGTGAAAATGACTGAATTACAAACTGTGAGGAGAGGATATTTGTTACAAAAGAATAAGCAGTAAAGATTTTACTCAAAATAGACAGCAAATTTTGTTCTGATATATTCAAGATCAATTGTTAAACTGACCTGAAATAGGATGAAGCTTCAAGACAGCTCCAGTTTTTATGCAGATAATTTAACTAAAAACAATGGTCAACTTACATCAGTTGTGTAAATACCACTATTTTTATCCATTTATTGTGATTAACTTGAAGCAGAAAGGGTTGATCATTTGATATGTTATTTAACAGGTTGGGCTCAAGTCAGGCATGTCAGAAAAAGTGGGGTATTCCCTGTTTGCAGGGAACAACCCAGTTTGCTGGTGTTAAAAAACCCAGTTTGTAGGGACTTCCTTTTTCTATTTCAATTTTTGGCATTAATTTGAATTGTTGAATGATAATTTCCCATTGCAATAAAAAAAAAAAAAGTTATACCAAAACAATAGTTAAACATATATTTCAGTATATATAAATACCTTAATAAAGCAGAAAACTTTGCTTTGCCTATGGTGGCGGACTTGTTGAGGTTTCCTAATGTCACTGCTACTTGGTTTACCATTCTCTTTCAAGGGACCAAAGATGGCAAGATTAAGTGGCTAAAGAAGATGTGTGGTATATGGTGGTAAACCAATAATATGAATATTGTTAGCCTTGGCCTTTTCTATCAAGTCAATGTCAAAAATAATAAAAGACGGAAGGACATGTCCATCAGCAGCTATGCACATATATGTACTGACTACTGTGATTTTACCATGCACCATCACTTTCTGTTGATAGCTGAGGGACCCTTTTAGTGTTAACATTTTTCTCATTTTTTTTTCTTTTCAACTCAAGCCAGATTCATCACAATTGCAGATTTGGTTTGGTCAATTGGTCAAACCTAAGCTGTCAACTGTGTCCATGAGCAATTTAAAGTATTGATCCACAACGGTGACATTTGACATACAGCTCCTGGCTTTGTCCTGCTGTTCAGGAAGTTTTCACATGTAATTCAGAGTGTCTGTTCAGGAGTTTGTTGATCTATTTGTTGCTAGGACCTTTGTCAATATTAACTAGAGGCTCTCAAGAGCCTGTGTCGCTCATCTTGGTCTATGTGCATATTAATAATGGACACAGATAAGTTCATGACAAAATTGTGTTTTGGTGATGGTGATGTGTTTGTAGATCTTTCTTTACTGAACATTCTTGTTGCTACAATTATCTCTATCTATAATGAACTTGGCCCAGTAGTTACAGTGGAAAATATTTCCTAAAAATTTACAAAAATTAACAAAAATTTATGAAAATTGTTAACAATTGACTATAAAGAGCAATAACTCCTTAAGGGGTCAATTGACAATTTTGGTCATGTTGACTTATTTGTAGATCTTATTTTGCTGAACATTATTGCTGTGTACAGTTTATCTCTATCTATAACAATATTCAAGATAATAACCAAGATCTGCAAAATTTCCTTAAAATTACTAATTCGGGGGCAGCAACCCAACAACAGGTTGTCCAATTTGTCTGAAAATTTCAGGGCAGATAGATCTTGACCTGATAATTAATTTTATCCATGTCAGATTTGCTCTAAATGCTTTGGTTTTTTAGTTATAAGCTAAAAACTGCATTTTACCCCTATGTTCTATTTTTAGCAATGGCAGCCATCTTGGTTGGTTGGCGGGGTCACGCCAAACATTTTTTAAACAAGATACCCTAATAATAATTGTGGCTAAGTTTGGTTAAGTTTGGCCCAGTAGTTTCAGAGAAGATTTTTGTAAAAGATTACAAAAATTTATGAAAAATTGGTCAAAATTGACTATAAAGGGCAATTACTCCTTAAGGGGTCATCTGACCATTTTAGTCATATTGACTTATTTGTAGATCTTACTTTGCTGAACATTATTGCTGATTACATTTTATCTCTTTCTATAATAATATTCAAGATAATAACCAAAATCTGCAAAATTTCCTTCAAATTACTTATTTCAAGGCAGCAATCCAACAACACGTTGTCCGATTCATTTGAAAGTTTCAGGGCAGATAGATTTTCACTTGATGAACAATTCTACTCCGTGTCAGATTTGCTCTAAATGCTTTGGTTTCAGAGATATAAGCCAAAATCTACATTTCACCCCTATGTTCTATTTTTAGCAATGGCAGCCATCTTGGTTGGTTGGCGGGGTCACGCCAAACATTTTTTAAACAAGATACCCTAATAATAATTGTGGCTAAGTTTGGTTAAGTTTGGCCCAGTAGTTTCAGAGAAGATTTTTGTAAAAGATTAAAAAAATTTATGAAAAATTGGTCAAAATTGACTATAAAGGGCAATTACTCCTTAAGGGGTCATCTGACCATTTTAGTCATATTGACTTATTTGTAGATCTTACTTTGATGAACATTATTGCTGATTACATTTTATCTCTTTCTATAATAATATTCAAGATAATAACCAAAATCTGCAAAATTTCCTTCAAATTACTTATTTCAAGGCAGCAACCCAACAACACGTTGTCCGATTCATTCGAAAGTTTCAGGGCAGATAGATTTTCACTTGATGAACAATTTTACTCCGTGTCAGATTTGCTCTAAATGCTTTGGTTTCAGAGATATAAGCCAAAATCTACATTTCACCCCTATGTTCTATTTTTAGCAATGGCAGCCATCTTGGTTGGTTGGCGGGGTCACGCCAAACATTTTTTAAACAAGATACCCTAATAATAATTGTGGCTAAGTTTGGTTAAGTTTGGCCCAGTAGTTTCAGAGAAGATTTTTGTAAAAGATTACAAAAATTTATGAAAAATTGGTCAAAATTGACTATAAAGGGCAATTACTCCTTAAGGGGTCATCTGACCATTTTAGTCATATTGACTTATTTGTAGATCTTACTTTGATGAACATTATTGCTGATTACATTTTATCTCTTTCTATAATAATATTCAAGATAATAACCAAAATCTGCAAAATTTCCTTCAAATTACTTATTTCAAGGCAGGCTCAGCAACCCAACAACACGATGTCCGATTCATTTGAAAGTTTCAGGGCAGATAGATTTTCATTTGATGAACAATTTTACTCCGTGTCAGATTTGCTCTAAATGCTTTGGTTTCAGAGATATAAGCCAAAATCTACATTTCACCCCTATGTTCTATTTTTAGCCATGGCTGCCATCTTGGTTGGTTGGCCGGATCACGCCACACATTTTTTAAACTAGATACCCCAAAGATTGTTGTGGCCAAGTTTGGATTAATTTGGCCCAGTAGTTTCAGAGGAGAAGATTTTTGTAATAGATAACTAAGATTTACGAAAAATGGTTAAAAATTGACTATAAAGGACAATAACTCCTAAAGGGGTCAACTGACCATTTCGGTCATATTGACTTATTTGTAAATCTTACTTTGCTGAACATTATTGCGGTTTACAGTTTATCTCTATCTGTAATAATATTCAAGATAATTACCAAAAACAGCAAAATTTCCTTAAAATTACCAAATCAGGGGCAGCAACCCAACAACCGGTTGTCCGATTCAACTGAAAATTTCAGGGCAGAGAGATCTTGACCTGATTAACAATCTTACTCCTGTCAGATTTGCTCTAAATGCTTTGGTTTTTGAGTTATAAGCCAAAAACTGCATTTTACCCCTATGTTCTATTTTTAGCCATGGCAGCCATCTTGGTGGGTTTGCAGGGTCACGCCACACATTTTTTAAACTAGATAACCCAATGATGATTTTGGTCACGTTTGGTTAAATTTGGCCCAGTAGTTTCAGAGGAGAAGATTTTTGTAAAAGTTAACAACGACGGACGACGACGATGGACAATGACGATGGACGACGACGGACGAAGGACGCCAAGTGATGGGAAAAGCTCACTTGGCCCTTTGACATCCTTCTTGTCAATGGGAAACACTTTCAGCCATATACTTGACAAAGTTGATTAAGGATGTCTATACCTCATCTGTGAACATTTTTAAAGGCCCATTCAAATGGTTGTCGTATTTTCCCTTGAAATGGTGGGATATAGTTGTCCGCAGAACCCCATATTCTGTTGCTGCTTTTGATATGCTTAATTTGTTAGAATTCACTGCACCAATAGCTTTATCAAGAGATCCCTGCAGGTATTGCTTTTTTATGAGGCATCCCTAAAAGTAAAAATATTAAATATATTTGTATATATCATGTATATATTGATAACAGATCAATGAAGGAATATAAAGTTTCAATCTACAGAGAATTTTTCTAAGGACTTAAGTAATATAATTGCCAATGAGACAAACAGTAGGATTTAGAGGGTTTACCGTTTTTCAGGGTATCTGGCTCCCCCTCCCCTTTTCTGGGAAAAATTTGTTTGATTTTATAGGGAATCACTGAAGCACAACTGGAGCAGGCCCCTCTTCTAGGCAGTCAATGGGCCCCTACTTATGAAAAATTCTGGATCCCCCACTGACAACTCTCCACCAAGCCAGAGTATAGCTTTTAACAATGAGCAAAACCCACTCTACATTGTAAGCTATAAAGAATAATGCTTTAATTATTTGATATATAAATAAGATTTACATATGCATTTCTACTTGGCCATGTTAATTTGAACACACCATCTCCCCAGCCCTAAACTGTATATAGGTCTCAGTGGTGGATAAATGATACTAGGTATGTTTTTGTTCATTTGTTCATGGCTCGCTTTTCATTACAGAAATTGCAAATTTATGGCTATGTAATCATTTTGAAAACATTATAATATGAATATTTGGTATTGTTTATATTTGTAAATTATATTTGTTCATCATCTACCTTGTTTAAAGAAACTTTAATTTAAATCACAAAAAGAAGAATATATGCTTCATTATTTTTATTCAATTTAAGATTCTTTACCTTGAAATGCCGCTGAAAATCTAATAAATTGTCAACTAATGAATTATGAAATCTGGATAAAAGATATGAAAACACCTTTAGAGTTGTTTGTTATATACTCTAAAGACGGCTAAAATATCCAGAATCAATACATTCTGTTGAATAGAAGCGTAAAGTTTTGTATAAATTTTCTTGATTGTTCTGCCAATTTTTGCAGAGTTATCTCCCTTATCAATGCACATCTCAATAGATATTTTAAAATCGTGATTTTTTAGTTTTCAAGTTAGATTTTATGGGACTTTTTTCTTTATATCTGGGATATAATGCTAAGGATTAAAACTTAAAAATCTTCTGTTGCAGTTACTTCTAGGTTAGGGTCATAGATTGACTGGACTATAAGGAAAATTCTACGAAATAAACACAAATTGCCTTTAAATAATTGGACACTTTTGTCTATATCATAAAAAAAAGAAGTCAAAATAGGTGTACCGTCAAGTTATTCTGGAGACCTGGTTATTTTTTTGAAAACGCGCCAGGTATCATATGGAGGAGGGAAGAGTGACATGTTCAAGCATTATTAATTGATACCGTTAGGGGAGACTGGGGTTGAATGTGACACGGGTTGAATGAGACAGTGACTGTAAATCTTCCTTTAGAGAAGAAATTATGGCATATTTAGAAAGTTTTCGTGAAGTCTTTTTCAAATTGCATCGAGATAGAAATGGTTATGCCATAGAAGCGTTTTTGAAGATTTTATGAAGAAAATACTGAAAATCTAAGCCGTAAGTATTTTTTACGATGTTCGAAATATTTTTTATGCTATTGATATTAATGATACCTTGTAAATAATCAAGATATATAAATGAAGATAAAAATCCGGGGCTCAATGTGTGATATCATATAAAATCCAAGTACAATAAGTTTCTCCACGCCTGATCGCCACGTGACCAACACTTCATAGGGGCAGGTTGATACAGCACAAACAGGGCAGGTTGTGACAACCTCAGACAAGTATATTGTGAGTCTTTTCGCCCATTAATTCCAATAAGAATTATTTTCAATCCAAATAAGGGATATACACAAACAACATCTGACATAAAACACTTTTGTTTCCGGTGTTTTTGTTTCAAAGTAGGAGAAAACTAGATTGTTCAGTCAAAAAGACGTATAATTGGACAGTGAGGAAAAGTTATGAAATAATGCAACATAAATACAATGTAACACAAAATGATATTTTCATTTGAGCAGCATCTGCTATATAAAACCTTATCCACAAATGGCAATGCAAACCACACTCAATCACATACCAACGCATCAGTATATCATTTAACTGCATTATAAAATTGAGAAAGGAAATGGTGAATATGTCAAAGCGACAACCACCCGACCATAGAGCAAACAACAGCCGAAGGCAACCAATGGGTCTTCAATGTAGCGAGAATTCCCGCACCCGTAGGTGTCCTTCAGCTGGCCCCTAAAATATGCATAATAGTACAGTGATAATGGACGTCATACTAAACTCCGAATTATACACAAGAAACTAAAATTTAAAATCATACAAGACTAACAAAGGCCAGAGGCTCCTGACTTTGGACAGGCGCAAAATTGCGGCGGGGTTAAACATGTTTATGAGATCTCAACCCTCCCCCTATACCTCTAGCCAATGTAGAAAAGTAAAAGAATAACAATACGCACATTAAAATTCAGTTCAAGAGAAGTCCGAGTCTGATGTCAAAAGATGTAACAAAAGAAAATAAATAAAATGACAATAATACATAAATAACAACAGACTACTAGCAGTTAACTGACATGCCAGCTCCAGACCTCAATTAAACTGATTGAAAGATTATGTCTTCATTATGTATATATGGCATTATATATATATACTTAAAAGTCAGCATTTATGTGTCTTATAAAATAAAGCTTTTTCATTCATCTTAAACAAAATAATTTTTAAAGGGTAATACCCTTTCAGTCCAACATTACACAGAAGTATGGTTGTATTTGAGCAGCATCTGTTAGTTTTTATACTTTTAGTTTTATATGACAGCACAAACGGTTCTTTTTCCTTTTTTTTTTATCTTCGTTCATATATCTTGATTATTTTACAAAGTATTATTAATATTAATAGTATTTTTTAGAGCATCGTAAAAGATAGCCACTGCTTAGACATTCACTATATGGCATTACCATGTTTGAAATGTCTCGCCTGCTTTTATTATAATTGAATTTCATTCATATATAGATAAAGGAAGATGTGGTGTGAGTGCTTCATTCATACACCGAATACAGTAGACTATTGCATATATTTCTATGGATATCTGTGATACGGACATGAAATGAGGTTGTCGGTTAACACTGTCTGAATGACATGTACACCTTGCAAGAATCCAATATACAAATGTACATAATACCAAACATAGAAATTATCATACTAGTAATTAAATATAAGTGCGGTATTTCATATGACAAAACAGTTCCTTGACCATAAAAATGAGATCAAGGACAAAGAATACATGACTGACGGAAAAGCTCTTAACATAGCGTATTTCACGCGCAATACAAGGTATAACCCATCTAGTAGGTCTTCCACCTTCTGAAATTGTGACAAAGCATGTACATCTGAACATGTGAACAGGACTACCAGTACTGTATGTATGTCACAACTTACCCCAACCCCTGTCTCAACGTACCCCGCACACGGGGTAGGTAGTGACATGCGACAACCCCCATTAAATCGTCAGATGAGACTTAAGAAATAGCTTTAGTGGATTCAAATCCTTTTAAAAATGTACACGAGATGTTTGTCTAGTTTGCTAGGTCTAGTGAGAAAGCTGCGTATAATTGATTTGTATGTATAGACAAGAACATAAAAAGTGTCTCATTCAACCCCGGTCTCCCCTATATTCTGTAAATTACTCCTAAATCAGAACCACCTTCTGTTCCTTTTTCTTAGTAAATTCCTTTCACACCGAATCACCCGTCATCTGCCCTTAATTTCTAATACGACTTAGGGAACAACCTTTCACTTTAAAGGGGGTATTGGTATTAATAAGGGGGGGGGGGGGGGTTAGTTAGAATTATTTGTTCTAACATATTTTTTTCGCTAGCAACTAGTCTAGAAGGTGTGAGGGAAATCTGGAATATGATTTTTTTTGTCATCTGTTTTGCCACAATATGTCTTTTTATCAAATTAGGGATCAACATTTTTTTTATGAAAAACCATAGATCATACGCGACCGTTTTTTCTCGGGAAAAAGTCAAGCTCCGGCAAAATAGCCTCCTTAGCACTATTTTGCCAGCTCCTGTAAAATTGCGATTTATATAGACGTTACGCACGGTATTCGGTCTATTTTTCATTTGACCATTTCTTGATGCATAAGTAGGACAAAAACAAAATCAATTCTGCGTTTTATTAAATAAAACCTTGTCTTGATTCATCATTTGAATCGAAATTAAATCAAACCTAATTTAAAAAAAAAATAATTATGCATTATTACATAATTAAGCAAAAAATCCGTGTTCATAATGCCATTTTTGCCGTGTAAGACGTAACAACAATTACTAACCATTCAAATATAAACGAAGAAAAAATACTAACTACTTAATGGAATTCGATGAAATTTGTACAGGTGGGATATAATATGATCATATTCATGATGTGAAACGGTCACGATAAATATTAAGTCAGTTCGCAATTTAGCGGTCATTTTCGAAATTCCATAGAGCTGTAAGATTTGAAAATTCAGGAATACAAAAATGAAAGCAAATTCAATATTATAATTTTTTTCACATACATTAAAAGTTATTGTGAAACTGCCTATTCTAGAGGGGCGTTAATCAGATGTGGATACTTAAAAATCCCAAAGATCTTTTAGAGTACATACAATCTAACTCTCTTTCATCTTGTAACAGTATTAAAACATTTGACTTTTCTACTCTGTACACTAGTATTCCACATTCCAAACTAAAAGACAAATTGAAATAGTTGGTATTGCTTTGCTTCGTAAAAAAGAATGGCCAACGTAGATACAAGTATCTTGTCTTAGGGAGGGAGAAATCCTACTTTGTAAAGGATCACTCTGATTCGAACAAAAAATTCTCTGAAACTGATATTATCAAGATGCTTGATTTCTTGATTGACAACATATTTGTTACGTTCGGAAGACGTGTTTTTCAACAGACTGTCTGCATTCCAATGGGAACAACTTGCTGTGCCCCTCTACTTGCCGACTTGTTTCTTTATTATTATGAGGCTGACTTCATGCAGGGACTTCTTAGGAAGAAAGATAAGAAGTTAAGGTAACACGATACCGAATGGCATATCTCCCGATTTCCAAAATTTTTGGCATACGTCTACTTTGAATCGAGTTACATCGGAATATGTAATAAAAAATGGGGGTCACCATTTTTGTTTTTTTGTAATTTTCATAGGAAAACGTCAATTTTGGCGACAAATTTACTTAGCTATATAGGGGAAATGCTTTTTTTCGGCTTTCCTTTTTAGATTTTCGAACGGATGGCTATTTTCTTATATACGGAGAAAAACAAAAAACTAACATAATATCCAGGATTGCATAGTGAATCCATACACGTATAGAAACTCATATGTCACCATCCTTGTTTTTGAAATAAATGGCTTCAAAGTTGATCGATAGGCCTAGAATTTGACCAAAAACGTGTGACGTTATGGTGTACAGAATATAACGTTATTCTTTCTCAGAGAAATGGAGAAAAAAATGTGTGTCGGGATCTGAATGAGTATATTTTATTTTCATTTCCCCTGTCGACTGTCGTAAAGTTCCTCGTAATGCAATATAAAATTCTACGGACTCAGAAATAATTTTATTTCGTCCTGCCCATGGAATTTCACTCATATGAATTAATATCGTCTGATTTTCACATCAAACGAGCATATACTTGAAACTTGCGTGAACAAGTTCCATTTGAATCTTATGATAATAGTTCATGCATAAATCACAGGAATTTTGAAAACGTTACATTCACGTAAATATTTGAAATAAAATTATTTAAATAATATCTTTGTTCTAAAATTTGATTAAAACCATAAAAAAATACCTTCAGATTTTTTTTAAGTAAATGAAACATTTCACGTGAGATTCATCCGAATTACTGATTTTTAACTCCATCATATTAGACAATGGTGGTATCATCACTACATCCCGTGATGCAGAAATATAGCATTTTAAAAAATTGATTCATTTAACAGTTTTTTAATTGCTAGGTTTGATGGTTGTTTAACGTTCAGTGGCAAATAGTTCATGCATGTTAGGGACGATACAATACAATTTTGAAAACAGTTGTTTATTAAAGACACATTCGATGCACCAGTCAAAAAAGATTAAACATTCTGTTATTTGTGAAAATTATGAGGAAAAATAATGATCCTGATAAAATACACATTCCAAAAAATGAAATAACAAAAATCCAAGAAAAATTCAAAACGAAAAAATCCCTTATCAAATGACGAAATCAAAAGCTGAAAAACATCAAAAGAATGATAAATAGCTGTCATGCTCTTGACTTGGTACATACAATACATGTAGTATAGTGTACTCTGCGTGGTGTAAATGTGTTACTTGTTTGCTCAGCAAGTCGGACAAACCTTGCAAACTGTTAACCCGAATAATTCAGTCGTTATATTCCGCTTACTACATTAAGTAAGTAGGAGAGATCGATTACGGAGAGGGACCGAATTATTCAGGTTATCAAACTGTATGCAAAATTTCACAACTTTCAACATTCTGTCATTTGTGAAAAATTATTTACATAACAAATCTTGAGATCATATATGCATTCTTTATATAAGTAAAACAACTGCGAAATTTAAAAGTTCCAGCTTGAAATTAAACCTGTATCAGATGTAAGCCGTCGTCTGTACTCTGTGTGCCTTTGTATTTTATCAAAATGCCTAATCCATCAACCTGTTATAGCCGGGTCAAATGGCGTTCCGGCTAAATGTAAATAAAGAAGGAAGATTTCGCTCCTTAAACTTTTATTTCAGCAGTCCGGCAAGACCGAACAACAAACTCCAAACTAAATGTCAAGCAACATACAAACAATAACAATATATATAAGCACAAGCAATTAAAGGAGTAAGCAGATTAACAGATGACAAATTAGAAATAACAATAGATTAAAAGAGTAATTAGTGTCCGACGCGTATTGGTAAATTATAGTCTAAACTGTCACAGAGAATACATAATGAGATAAATAGAGTAAATGCATTTAAGACCTTTGTCCAAGATTATGACACATAATCCGTGTAAAACACTTATGACTAAATTTACGACAAAGTCTAGAATAATAAAACAAATGCAAAACCTAAATATACATTAAAACAATTGAAATACTAAAATGTTGTTTAAAAACTAATTTCATTACACTGTCTAAATTTCATAAAGTGATAAAATTGTGTCTGTTATGCATAGGAACATATATAGATAAAGCGTGCAGATGCTCAAATATCAAAGAAACAGAATATTTTAAAAGTAAAGTCATACTTTTTAAAGATTAACAATGAGCAGAATGATTGCCGGAAAACGATAAAACAATCTATGTCAAATAACCGCTACGTATTGCATCAAAACTCTCGGCAATCTGCATCTAGGGAAAGTTACCGTTAAAAATGTCACACAAAACCCTCTGCATTGGCTTATATGTGTGAACGTTATATTCGATAACGTCAGGAACGATAACTCATGGCGTAACGTCATTCGGTATCGTGTTACCTTAATTTCCAATTGTGAACTTTCCATTTCTAAGTAGCAACATTCCAGCAGCACCTGCATACGGGGTATATATCTCCCAATTGATACGATATTCCCGTGCTTGCATTTCCTATCATGATTTTCTTGATAGAGGGTTGCTGCTCACAAGGAAGCTATTAAACCAAGAGTTCCAAATGGTGAAGTTGAAATCACCCCTTCGTAAATTTTACGGACGCCATCACGAGTTGGTTCAGTGACCGTTATGGAATAACCGTTTCACAAATGATATCGGATATGTTCATTGCGTCGTAACTGCAATCCCCTTCCCTTTCATGAATGTGAATTACCGAATTAGACTATTTACCGGATTTGTTATCACATAAGCAACACGATGGGTGCCGCATGTGGAGCAGGATCTGCTTACCCTTCGGGAGCACCTGAGATCACCCCTTGTTTTTTGGTGGGGTTCGTGTTGTTTATTCTTTAATTTTCTATGTTGTGTCGTGTGTGCTGTTGTTTGTTTGTCTTTTTCATTTTTAGCCATGGCGTTGTCAGTTTGTTTTATATTTATGAGTTTGACTGTGCCTTTGGTATCTTTCGTCCCTCTTTTATAGAAAGGGTGCGCCACCTTTACATGAAAATGTGATTTTATTGAATTTTACGAGAAAAAAAAATATTTCTTACATAACTTCTCTCATTTTATTTTTTTCAGTATTTTCCGTGTCTCCCTTAAATGTTACCATAGAGCCATTGTTCAAGATTTTTCAGTACCATGATAATTAAGGGTATTTTAAACTTGTGATCGACAAATGAACTATGAAACAAATAATACGGGCCTGAAATTTTTGAAAGAATTTTTTTCCATAGAATTTCAGTTTTAATTCACATAATTCTGTTATGTTTTACGCATTATTATTGTCTTTCAATTTAACATAAAAACGATCTAACATTTGTACTATATTCGAAGTCAAAACCAAAAATCTTCAATTCTGCGCAAGTATATGTCATCCTAGCTATCATTGTTTTATTTTGAATTTACGCTCTGTTTTTATAACTTAACATTTATGTTTCAAGTCAAGACTAAACTACTTCAAATTTACATCGTGTAGTTTCAAGTCAACACATTGTATGATATGCCTCTCGTGACGTAATAATGATATAACATCGTGCTATCTTAGCTCAACAACACGTACTTTCAACTGTACGTCGTGTAGCTTGGAATGATAATAGTGTATGGCCAGCCTATCGTGATATTATTATGATATAACATCGTGGTATCATAGCTCAAGTTGACAACAGCACATGCTTTCAACTGTACGTCATTTAGTTTTGAATGAGCATAGTGTAAGGCCAGCTTATCGTGATATTATTATGATATAACAACATGCTATCATAGCTCAACATCACATACTTTCAACTGTACGTTGTGTAGTTTTAAATGAGCATAGTGTATGATAAGCCTATCGTGACATTCAAATGATATAACAACATGATATCATAAATTTACATCACATACTTTCAGCTGTACGTTGTGTAGTTTTAAATGAGCATATCGTGTTGTAAGGCTATCGTGACATTATACTGATATACCATCATGCTATCTTAGCTTAACATTACAAAATTTCAATTTTACGTCGTGTAGTTTCGAGTGAGCATATTGTATGTTGAGCCCATCGTGACGTTATACTGATAAACCATCGTGATATCTTAGCTTAACATCGGTTACTTTCAACGTTGCATCGTGTTGTTTTAAGTTAACACATTGTATGGTAGGCCTTTCGTTGCAATATAGTGGTGTAGCATCGTGTTATCTTAACTTATCATAATGTACTTTCAACTGTACATCATGGTGTTTTAAATCAACAGATTGCATGATTGACCAATCGTTATATCACAATGAGATAACATCGTACTATCTCAGCTCAACATTTATTAATAACAAGTCAGCACCATACATTTTAGCTATTCATTTTATTTGTTATCATAGCAATGGAAGTGGATAACTGAGCATTATCAATCTGCAAGCTAACATCATGCAACGTCAACTTCACATCATTAACTTTAAACTCAACGTTACGTGTGTTTGGCATATCATCACAACATCGTGACTTATCATTATACTATCACGACTAAAGCACTTGTCATTGCAAGTCAACATTGAGCAGATTCAACTTAGCATATTGTAATTCAGAGTTAGCATTTTGATGACTCAATTCAACATCACGCTGTCTTAACTTTACATTTTAAGCTTCAGCATAACGTTTTGTAAATCTCTAATATATGACAGCTGAGGCTTTCCATATTTAGCATTTGAACAGATCTCTGGCATTTGTGTAATGATATATTTTTTGGAGATCATTTTTAATAATTTAAAAGGTAATAAATCAACAAGAAAATTTGACTTCCATTGAAAACTACGTCGAGTAAGTTACGTTACCATTACTAAACCGAACACTGCGTAACGTCAGAGTTTTGCTATTTTGCCGGTCTTAACCAAGGAATATAAATTTAGAATGGAAAACATAGAGAAACATGCCTAGTTGCTCATCCTACCTTTTTTTTTACTCAAAACTCCTATCCTGCCTTTTTTTCTTCAAATTTCGCCTCACCCGATATGAATTTCATCATGATCCGATTCTGTAATGAGGAGTACCAAAATTACATCCATGTTTTAATTATTTTCACATTCTTAAAAATTGAATAACAGATGTTTTAGTGTTTTGTTTCGTCAAATTTTAAGAACAATTTGACTTTAGTCCATGCTAATAATTATATAGTCATTTTGTTTAGAAATGGATGCTTGTATCAAATATATTTTACTTGTTCATTTTTAATTAATAGATGACTTTATGTGAACGTCGCATGCATGCCGACGTTTCTGTAGATTTAACTTTTTCAGTGAATCGTTCATCTGTATCGTATGCCCTTAATATCTAAACAGGTTCCCCTATATTAGCCGTGTAAAGTGTCAAATAATAGAATTACAAATAGTTCAGTCTCAAATTAAACTTTTAAGATGCCAAATTGAGTCCTTAAAGTTTAGTTTCCTGCACTTTTCCTGTATACAAGAGGATCCAAGAAGATCCAAGAAGTATCTATATATATCATATATAATAATTCGAACCATTTACCAAACATAACTTACGTGTGCAGGGGCGTAGCTGTCGTTAGACACTTAAGACACGTGCCTACACATAAATTTGTTAAAAAAAATAAGAAACAACGTTATCTGTAGATGAAGGCCGGTGAAGTTGTCAAAACTCTTTAATTATCGAATGTCATGTGCTCACTAGTTTCTCGTCCTTAGTGAATGGAATATTGGATAGAATTGAATGTTTTTACGATTTTACCTTATATAGAAACTATAAACTAGAACTTTGGTTCAGATCATTGCACTTCTATCAACAAAAACTTGAATGAACCTCAACTTAGACACATGAGTTTTTTAATTAGTTGTTATTAGTTTTCAACTAGCTTTTCACCCAACTTGCCAATGTTGGTCGTCCGTTTGGCTGTGCAGGATGTACAAGTACGCTGTCACGTCTGGTCAGAATGGGGACATTAAATCCGATGCCTAGTTTTTTGAGGAGTTCGTAGTTGGTCTACTGAAAGGCAAAATTTCTGCTCCTATCCAATAATCCCTCATTTTCCAATGCATGGCATTTTTAAATTCCCAGACCTTCGTCCTGGACGACACCTATTACAGGACCTAGCTCCAAGTTGTATTTATTGTAAAAAAAATCAACGGTCCTGAACTTGCATAAATATCTGACACTGGGTGTAAAAAAATCAATCAATCAACTGGCTTCCAGAAATTTTGAGTACTCTCAAATCTGCGTGTAATGGCCACAATTATTCAAAATTCCTAATCAGGTAGGTATTTTACAGTAGAGGATATAAAGAAATAAGAATTTCTTGAGTTTTGTTACGCATCGACTATGTCTGTATGTGTTTGTGTGGCTAGGGTGAAGGTTTAAGATCACTGAAAGATTGATGGTAGATGTCCAATCTAATTAAAAACCGATCTCTCATCGCTCCTGTTTCTGGTATGTCGCGTGGGAGATCTAACGAAACCCGCTTTGAGGTCACATGTGAGTGACCTCGTAGGTGTGTCTTTTTCGACCAATGAAATTGAGTCTTCCACAATCTTGGAAGTTTAACGTAAGGCAAAGGGATGTAACTCATTTTATGTACGACGAAATCGTCAGTCATAATAATACATAAACTTTTTTGATTGGCTTATTAATAGGTCGTCAACTCATTTGCATATCTTTATAAATTCATGACTTTTAGTTCACTCACATGTGACCTCAAAGCCGGTTTCGTTAGATCTCCCACGCGACATATCAGAAACAGGAGCGATGAGAGATCGGTTTTTAATAAGATTGGTAGATGTCTAGCCAAAAGGATAGTTCTATTATATAGAAGAAGAAGATGCTTTATTTCCATAAAATGGGCTCACAAGGAGCATGATATAATATCATTAGTAATAAATCATTACAACATTAATCTTTTACAAATATAATAAACAATACAGTATACATAGTCACAAACACAAATAAGAGAAAACATATATAGTAGTATCAGGTTTTACGTGCTTATTTTTTTTTAAATATGTACTATTAATAAAGTTAATATTAAACGTAGGCCTATATATATCAATCAGAACGCAATAGATATGATAATACCAAACAGGGTGTACTGTACTGCTGGTACATTGTTCATAATTCTTCGAACTTTTCATCATGTATATTGTCGGATGTTATGGTACATTAATTTATTCACAATTCTTCGAACTTTTCATCATGTATATTATAATTTAATATTTTTGTACTGAATACCTATACACCCCTGGTGTGACTGTCCTACAAGCTTTTGTATTCTCAAAAGAGAGTCAGGGACATTCAACTGAGTCTGATTAGAATAGTATAGGACTAACACAGTGATTAAAGGACCATATATGTATTATGACATGTATTTTTTTTTTTAAAGAAAACGTTCCGGATTTGTATTATATCATTTTATGCAAAGCACTGTCGTTTCGATCCCCTGTCATAATATGTTCCCTCTCTTTCGCTTTGGATATAAATTGTTAACAAAAATTAACATAGCTGTCATACTAGTGACTTAAGTTAGCAGTATTGGTAAACATCTATAATTAAGATATACATTTCATCTTCATACCTCTTAACTGAAATATGTTGAAGATTACATGAGGGCACATGGTTATTTTGCTAGAAAATATTAAGGTTCATCATGGGTTCAAATAAAATAATCATTATATGTGTGTTTCCTATTTTATCTTTGAAAAAAATAGGGTACATGTAGGTAGATTGGGATTTTTTTTAAATTTTACAATTTCTTTTGAGTCTATAGGAGACAATCTGACTTTAACAGTGTTTTATATTGAAAATGACAATAAAAAAACTTAAAGGTAGGCTTTTTCTAAGCTTAAAATATAGGGAACACACATATTTTTTTAATTGGCCTAACAAAGAGTTGATTATTTAGGAAATCACTAAACCTCTTAAGCACTCTTTGGGTGCCTGCCTCTTATAATAATTTCATGATCTGCAACTGAGATGGGTAGTACATGTAATGAAATTTTGTCTAAATGGAGGTTATCCAAAATCATCTATGGACATATTTACACTTTGTGTATTAAGCTAAAAACAAATATATGTCATCAAATAAATAAGTCAGATATTCTTATGAATATCCTTTTCATATTGGATACAAATTTTATTAAGTCTGATGCAGACATTTTGTTGTCAAAGCATTTCAACTGAGGTACTACACAGGCGTCAAAAGGCGTAATTATGGAGTAAATCGGGTGGGGTCAAAAGGCGTCGGTTAAGAAATGTAATAAAGCTGCAGCAGAAACAAAGCTACAAAATACACTCATACTACATCTTATATATTTAAATTACAAATTCTATTTCAGATATTTGTAAAATGGAACTCCAAAAATCAAATAGTTTAAGTTCACACACTGAAGAATTCACAAGCAGTTCATCAACTGTAATTGGAACAGTTCATTGCAAGAGTTCAAAGGGGAAAATAAGACAGAACAGAAAATGGAGTTCAAAAGGACAAAGCAAGAAAATAAAGGAACACAAAAACAATGTTTTACAGGAGAAAATGAACAAACAAGATGAATTTTACACTTGTCAGAAATGTTTCAAGACTTTTAATCAAAGAAAAGGATTACAAAGACACAAAGCAATACACCTGCCTGAAAAACCTTTTAAATGTAAGATTTGTAAAAATGGATTTACAGAAAGATGTGCACTGAAAGTACACATGAAGAGTCACACAGGAGAAAACTGCAGTGAATGTCCTGTATGTAATAAACTGTTTGTCACTGAAAGGTTGTTACAAAGGCATATGATAACACACACCGATGAAAAACCTTATGCTTGTTCAATATGCAATAACTCTTTTAAATATGAATTAAGTATCAAGCGTCATATGAAACAACATCAAGTACTCTCCAAACACATGGATATGCAATTGGATAAAAGCCCATATGTATGTTCATTATGTGAAAAGACATTTACATCAAAAGGGCATATAGTAAAACATATGAAAGAACACTTAGAAATCTCTGAAAGCAAACCTTTTAAGTGTGACATATGTGGAAACGGATTTAGTCAAAAAGGTGATTTAAAACGTCATATACATAGACACTTTGACAAGGATCATAAACCCTTTGCTTGTGATTTATGTGGAAGACGTTTTAATCATTCAGGTGACAAGACAAGACACATGAGAATACACTCGGGTGAGAAACTATACAGTTGTGATGAATGTAATAAACAGTATGTTCGAAAAAGAGATTTAGTAAATCATGTTAAAACACACACAGATGGGCCATACAAATGTCAAACTTGTGATCAACAGTTTCAAAGAAAGAGTAATTTTACCAGACACAATATTGTAAAACATTTTAAAACACATACAGGTGGGCCATACTGATACAAATGTGAAACTTAGCAGTTGTGCAGGGATGACTTATTGTTTGAAAGTTTTATTTAAAGTTCATCTCAAATCCCAAACATATACTTCTGAAAATTTATAGAAATTGTATGTAATTTTAGGACCAATTTGGCCTAGAATCGTTTTTGCTCATAACTAAGAGGAACAAAGGAGCTAACAAATTAATAATTTATCAATTATTTTTCTAACAGAAAGTTAAAAAAAATGAAAGGTTTCAAAGAAAGTGTAAAAACAATAGTTTTGTTTTAAATATGCAAATATATAATTTCTATATTGTTAACCAATTCTTTAAATATTTTGAAGTGTTTATATAAAGTTCATGATTTTATGTTTTACTTTAATTTATGTTGTTAGAACAATCTGTAAATTCTATTTGTTAATTTTTGTTAGTGGTTTGCATACATTTATACGGTTACCTGCATGTTGGTGTATAATGATCAATTAAACATGTTAAAAAAATGAAATTTGATGTTTTATATAAAACTTATGTACAAATAATAACAAAGCCACAGCAAATATTGAACATGAAACTCACAATCCCACATAATTTCCCCATACTTAATCATGTATATAATATTAACATTTGATCTTAGAGCTTTAGTTTATCAAATTGGTCCACATTGAGGTCCAAAGGGTCCTAAATTAAACTTTCGCTTGATTTCTTGGGATTTTTTTATATGTGTATTTAGATTTTGGATATTTGACCATAGTAGGTACATGTTTATGTGTAATTTGAAAATTTTCAGTTCTACTTGACCACAAACTTAGGTGGCGTGGCAAATATTCAATCTCAATTCAAATTCAGAGACGTTACGCAAGATGTTCGTACATGTAAGCGTAACACAACGTCGCGAGTATTTCGTAACGTTCAAATGGAAAATCCGACTAAAACGTTGTTTTTAAGCAAGTGCGACATTTTTGTAAGACTCAACAAAATCGACGGTGCTTTTTAACTACTGATCGAAAATGGATGTATTTTAGTTTTTTGAAAATTTAAGAAAAATAACATTTTAAAAAATCACAAAATTCTACCATTATAAGAGCAGTGATAAACAAACAATTGACATAAATTTGAGTTTAGTTCTTTTTTACGTCAAAAAATGGTGGTGCGACAAACTTGTAAGCCTTTGAAAAATCGCTTATAAATTACCATATATCATTTTTCAGGATATTTGTCTTTAAATTCATAAAATTAAGCAAATTAACATTGATGTAGTAAATACAAATACTAAACTTTTTTTCATTTTAGATAACTGTTTTTTGATTCTCAAATCTGGAATCCCATTTTTTTCCCGGCGGGACAGATTTGCCCTTGTAGTATAGAACGTGTTTTTTTTCTATGACGTCATCATAACGTCATAAAAAATGCATAAAAGACTGAAGGAAACATTCTGTTTAATAATAGAAAAAAACGTTTTTCAAAATATTAAATAGTTTTGACGAAAATCATAGTTTAGTGGTTACAATAAATGAAATATGTTACGCGGGACAACCTAAATATTGCCGTTTTTTTTAAATGAAGCTTGTCGCATGCAGCATGAAACATAGTTTCAACAATTATTTTTTTCGTTTTTATTTTAAAAATCGTTAATTTTTAAAATACGTACAATAGCAATGAATATGATATCACACAATTATATATTTTGGACTTGCATCTTGCCAACTACACCGAATTTCCAAAGAGGTACTAACATCGCGCGTAACGTCAGAGCTATTTTACGCTTTTAAAATATTATGTTCATAGATACCCAACTGTTCAGGGTTTGTCCTCAGCTGTTGTTTCAAGTGCACAGTGTAGCATTTAGTATAAATCATTCTTGTGTTTGACTGTTTCACCACTGTCCTAGGTTAGACGAATGGTTTGGCACCAAATAAACTAGTTTAACCCTGTCACATTCTGAATGTGCCTTGCCCAAGTCTGGAGCCTGTAATTTAATGGTTGTTGTTTGTTGCTGTATATCATATTTGTTATTTAGTGGACTTTTATAGCTGACTATGTGGATAATGGGTTTTGTTGATTGTTGAATGTAATAGAAACAGACATAACCATAAAAATTATTAATTTCAATCTGTAAAACAATAAAATCGGCAAAGCGTTTGCAAATAGGTTCCTATACATGTGGATTTACGTGGGAGGTATATTGTTACATCCATTATTATGTATATCTCTAAGTCTGCATAGTATAGATATATCGAGAATTTTATTACAGTGTTGTTTACAAAGCGAAAGGAGCACGTCATATTAGAATAAGTATTGAACAACAGCAAGAAATCTTTAATTGAATATAAATTCAATTTATATAACCAATTTCAAGTTCTTTGACTTCATTTATTTAGAAACCTATAATATGTCAAATATTTAATTACAATCCAAATTCAGACCTGTGTCAAGCTTGAATATTGTGTCCATTTTTTGCCCCAACTGTTCAGGGTTGGACATCTGCAGACATATCAAGCTGCGCTCAGCGAAGCAGTTTAATTTTTTTTTCACTCTATTTGGTCCTGACTGTTTTAACATATAAAACTCATCCTGCCTTTTTTCTAATAAAAACTCCTGTCTTGCCTTTTTTAGGTCACCTGGCCTGAAGGGACAAGTGAGCTTTTCTCATCACTTGGCGTCCGTCGTCTCTCGTCCGTCGTCGTCGTCGTTAACTTTTTACATTTTGAACTTCTTCTAGAGAACCACTGAATAGAATGAAACCAAACATGGCATGAATGTTCCTTATGAGGTGCTGACCAAGTGTTGTCACTTTGTAGCCGATCCATCATCCAAGATGGCCGCCAACGGGGGACTTAGTTAACATAGGACCCTATGGGAAATGCATACAAATGACTTCTTCTAGAGAACCCCTGAATGGAATGAAACCAAACATGATATGAATGTTCCTTATGAGGTGCTGACCAACTGTTGTTACTTTGTAGCCGATCCATCATCCAAGATGGCCGCCAGCGGGGGACTTAGTTTAACATAGAACCCAATGGGAAATGCATACAAATGACTTCTTCTAGAGAACCCCTGAATGGAATGAAACCAAACATGACATGAATGTTCCTTATGAGGTGCTGACCAACTGTTGTTACTTTGTAGCCGATCCATCATCCAAGATGGCCGCCAGCGGGGGACTTAGTTTAACATAGAACCCTATGGGAAATGCATACAAATGACTTCTTCTAGAGAACCCCTGAATGGAATGAAACCAAACATGACATGAATGTTCCTTATGAGGTGCTGACCAACTGTTGTTACTTTGTAGCCGATCCATCATCCAAGATGGCCGCCAGCGGGGGACTTAGTTTAACATAGGACCCTAGCTATGGGAAATGCATAGAGAACCACTGAATGGAATGAAACCAAACATGGCATGAAGGTTCCTTATGAGGTGCTGACCAAGTGTTGTCACTTTGTAGCCGATCCATCATCCAAGATGGCCGCCAACGGGGGACTTAGTTTAACATAGGACCCTATGGGAAATGCATACAAATGACTTCTTCTAGAGAACCACTGAATGGAATAAAACCAAACATGGCATGAAGGTTCCTTATGAGGTGCTGACCAAGTGTTGTCACTTTGTAGCCGATCCATCATCCAAGATGGCCGCCAACGTAGTTTAACATAGGACCCTATGGGAAATGCATACAAATGACTTCTTCTAGAGAACCACTGAATGGAATGAAACCAAACATGGCATGAAGGTTCCTTATGAGGTGATGACTAAGTGTTGTCACTTTGTAGCCGATCCATCAACAAAGATGGCCGCCAGCGGGGGACTTAGTTTAACATAGGACCCTATGGGAAATTCATACAAATGACTTCTTTTAGAGAACCCCTGAATGGAATAAAACCAAACATGGCATAAATGTTTCTTCTGAGGTGCTGACAAAGTGTTGTTACCTTGTAGCTGATTCATCATCCAAGATGGCCTCCAGCGGGGGGACTTAGTTTAACATAGGACCCTATCGGAAATGCTTACAAATGACATCTTTTAGAGAACCACTGAATGGAATGAAACCAAACATAGCATGAATGTTCCTTATGAGATGTTGACCAAGTGTTGTTACTTTGTCTCCGGTCCATCCTCCAAGATGGCTGCCAGGAGGGGGCTAGTTTAACATAGGACCCTATGGGAAATGCATACAAAAGTCTTCTTCTAGAGAACCACGGAATTGAATGAAATCAAACATAGCATGAATAGTCCTTTCTTTATGAGGTGCTGGCCAAGTGTTGTTACTTTGTAGCCAAATTTTATCTTTTATATGATTTCAAAAATCCAAGTAGAGTCATCTAGTCATCTAGGTGAGCGATACAGGCTCTTGAGAGCCTCTAGTTTTAATAATATTAAACTCCTATCATGCCTTTTTTCAAATTTCATCTCACTTCTTCTACTTCTACCGAGTAATGGCCACAATCAACTAACTGAATATTTTGCCATTACTTCGGTGCTCATACGAACCCCTTCCCCTCCCCCATATTTTTGAATTTAGTTCAGCTTTGTCACCGAGGCTTTAAAAGCCTCGACTGACGGAGCTGACACTACCCAAGGAGCTGGAGACTGTTCCAATCTTAGGTCTAGGTCAGATGAAACCTGCCAAACAGACGTGTACACCTAACAATGATATCATATATATATATACCAGTACATTAAATCCACTGATCATCTATTGGGTTATAGTATCCAAGAAACAGACCGAACCACAAAAACTTAATATTTACCAATATAATGAACTATTAAAATGAGGTCAAGGTTAGATTAATCCTTCCAGACAGACATGTTCACGTCACAAGCATACCATACAACAAAAGAGTCCAGACTGCTAATGTTTTGCTTGTAGTATCTGAGAGAAAGAAAAAAACATAAAAACTGAAGAATGAATAATGAACCATAAAAATGAGCTGAAGATCAGATGTACACCATACAATAATATACCTCATATCAGTTATCTATGTTTCTTCATATATAAAATTATGCTTTGACTGTTTTTATAGGGACAAGTGGAATATTGACTAGAGACCTGGAGACATCATTTCAGAACCAAAATGTTTTGTTCTAAACTACTCTTTCTCTCTTGTATATTTGCAATTAAAGCAATGGTAGATTTAATTTGTAAATAGTGTAATACACATGATAAGTGCTTATCTGACCCAGATAGCTTGAATAATTATGAGCAGATCAAGAAATTTCAGTTGCTTTCTGTAATTTGTTACATTATTGCTAGTAATATTCTTTATTTACCTGTGTGGCCTTATTATCCATTTTACTGTTATAAGAAAGTTAAGTATTTTAATTTTCAAATTTTTTTCTTTTATGCCCTTTTTAAGACAAAGAAATTGGGAATGTGTTCATAGGACACAAATGACATGGTTGATGGCCCCTTTTTCATATCATATAAAGTTATAAAGGAACATAACTGAAGAACGATAAAAGTGATGCTACCCAAATTTGTACTTGATCTCAGTTTTGTGCTAATAAGAATTGCGTATATTAAGTTTCATAAAATTTGGTTGAGGCAAACTTGCAGTTAGAGAACAAAAACGAAAAATTCAGCAATTTTTCCATTTGAAAAGTAAACCCCTAAAATTCAAACTTGATTTGTATTTTGTGGTATTATATGCATTCATTTTTTTACATAAATAAGGCCGTTAGT